>NC_073272.2:7527500-8777500 GCF_029289425.2 Pan paniscus | reverse complement strand
CTGTGTTTTTCAGAAGACTAATTTTTATTTGAGACAGGGTCTCAGTGTTTCCCAGGCTAGAATGCAGTGGCATGATCACAGCTCACTGCAGCCTCAACCTTCTGGACTCAAGCAATCCTCCCACCCAAGTAGCTGAGACCATAGGCACAAGCCACTGTGTCTGTCTGGCCAATTTTTAAAAAATTTTTGTAAAGATGGGATCTTGTCATGTTGCCCAGGCTGGTCCTGAACTCCTGGGCTCATGATTCTCCCACTTTAGCCCCTCAAAGTGCTGGGATTACAGGCGTGAACCAATGGACCCGGCTAACTAAATATTTTTCAAACAGTTTTTCTGAAGAAGGTTCAAGTTTTCAAACACAAGTCCATACCACAGACCAAGGCAACTGGAATTAATGTTACCTTGGTGTAAGCTCCTCATCCCTGTTAGTTTAGCAAATGTACAGACTTGGGATACATTTGAGTGCCATCATAGGCAGGATACCTCTGTTGCAATTTTGGTTTTAACCTCTCTAATGAGATCCAGAAGGTCCATTATGTGTAATATGTGTGCTCTCCCTGAGGCAAGATATAAATGGTGCTCACCATAAAGTTACCATGTGGAAGGAGCCATTTCTCTCTTGCTCAGATCTAAGACCTCTACCCAACCTCCAAATCCAAATGCTTTGCTATGAACCACTCATCACAGCTTACCTAATATTTTCATTTATTTACAAGGTACCAAATTTGATGGAGAGGACTGTGTCCCATAGCGGTCCTAAACAATCTGGGGAGTCTGAAAACATTCCTCTCTGGCATGTTAAGAGGCCACCATATTTGGAGAGTTCTTGGCACTGTAGAACAGTGGACAAATGGTTCATGATGGTGGGATTTGAAGAAAAGGTTGAGAAGGCTATGTTTAAATGATCTCTTCATTGGTAATAGTGAATTATAGAAGGATTTTGTAAGAAAAAAAAACACGTCTAGAAACACATATTGAAACTTTTATACTTAACAGAGGGTGAGCCTAAGACTTCTTCTTTCTCCTGTAAAAGGATGAGATTCAAGAACAATAAACTCTCCATGAGGATGAGGATAGTCTTTACATCCTCCAAGTGCCTAAAGGATGCTCAAGTTTGAAGTCATGGGTTAGGTCACAGATTTCAGAGGTGGAGTGTTCTAAAGAAGCCAAGGTTCCCAGAGACTGCCTTAAGAATGACAGTGAGCTAAGAGGCCAGAGCTGCCTCTGACTGGAGTGTCAATTTTCCCTCCTTGGCCAACATCTACTCTCCCATATAGTCTCTGTCCCAGCCCTACAGCTCCACCACCCTTTTATTTGCTCTGTCCCTCTATTTCCTTTCCTGTTAAACCAAGAGAAGTCCCTTTCCTTGCATGTCAGCAACAGAGTCAGTCAGTCAGTCTGGACTTAGGAGGAAATGATGGTGGATGTCTGGGACATGCAGGAAAGGAGCTCTGGGCAGAATTCAGTCTCCTGTGAGAGTTCTTTGAGGACCAGTAGTGGAGAAAATAATAAAGTGTTATTCTGCCCCCTGAGGGCATCTCTGTGCACAGAGTTTTTCCAGGGACCTCACAGGAAGCTTTGGTCATGATAGGTTTTGGATATTTGCATTTTCCAGGATCCCCTGGATGAAACGCCATAGAGCATTCCCATCTTATCTGACTTTCCAGCATTTGATAACCAGGGGTTATGTTACAGGGGAAATCAGGCAGAACGAAACCATGGGCAGCAGATGTAAAAGGAGAGAAAATAAAATACACACAAGTTTGAGGAGAAGAAAAAGCAAGGGATTTGGGGATGGCATGAAGTGCTTCCACACATTTAATATATATCAGCATCTGCGCTGTCAATATCAGAGGGCCTCTGGGATTTAACAACCAGATGAGGAAACAAGACAAAGATAGCTCAAACCATCTTGGCTCAGCTGCTCTGTGGATGAGCATTTTCCAGGATCAGTGGATGGCCAGGCTGTTGTTATTCTTACCTCCCACTGCAGCAAGCTAGTTAACCCTCTGTGTTAAAGAGGTATTTCATAGACATGGTAATCAGCCCGGGCATCTGACATAGGAAGACAGCGATGGGAGGCCCTAACCTGTACACTGAGCTCCTTCCCCTGAACAAGCTGTCTCATAATTGCGGCTCTTTTTTCAGAGATCATAAATTGGTGCATACAGCTGTGATTATCTATAAATAAAAAGATGTAGAGGAATTTTGTAAAAATTGCTTTGGTAATTAGATGACCAGCAGGTGACCTGCGCAGGTGGAAATGTAAACTAGTACAGCCATTATAAAAAACCGTATGGAGACTTCTCAAAAAACTAAAACTAGAACTGCCATATGATCCAGCAAGCTCACTAATGAGTATTTATCTAAAGGGAAATACATCAATGTGCCAAAGGAAGACCTGCTATATTAGTCCATTTTCTTACTGCTGTAAGAAATATCTTTGTGAGGTCGAGGCAGGCAGATCACTTGAGGTCAGGAGTTCAAGACCAGCCTGGCCAACATGGTGAAACCCCATCTCTACTAAAAATACAAAAACTAGCCAGGCATGCTGGCACATGCCTATAATCCCAGCTGCTTGGGAGGCTGAGGCAGGAGAATTGCTTGAACCCTGGAGGCAGAGGTTGCAGTGAGCCAAGATCGCGCCATTACACTCCAGCCTGGGCGAAGAAGTGAGACTCCATCTCAAAAAAAAAAAAAAAAAAAAAAAAGAAATATCTGAGACCAAGTACTTTATAAAGGAAAGAGGTTTAACTGGCTCACAGTTCCACATGGCTGGGGAGGTCTCAGGAAAGTCACAATCATGGCGGAAGGTGATGGCGAAGGAGAGACCTTCTTTGCATGGCGACAGGAGAGAGAAGTGCAGAACGAAGTGGGGAGAAGCCCCTTATAAAACCATCAGATCTTGTGAGAACTCAGTCACTACGATGAGAACAGCATGGGGGGACCACCCCCATGATCCGGTCACCTCCCATGAGATCCCTCTCCCAACATGTGGGGATTATAATTTGGATTACAATTCAAGATGAGATTTGTGGTGGGGACACAGCCAAACCATATCACCTGCACTCCCTTTTTTACTGCATCACTATTCACAATAGTGCTTCTGCCCAGTGGAACCAGCCTTCCCAATCCCAGGGTCTCCAGACCTGGGCTGTCTGCAGCAAAAGCAGATACATTCTTCTCATGCTCCTGTTCAAGGTAGGAAACTGCTCGCCTGCTATATCTACCAAATTGGTATAAGTAAAGGTGAAAATAAATTTTAATGGAAACCTTGCCAGCCTCTTCCCCTTGGCTAAAAGATATCAGAGACAAACTAAGGCATAAGAATACCCAAATTGCAACAGAACAAAATGCATGTCACTCTGCCTTCTCCAAACCCATTCTCTATTTCTCAAGGTGGTTAAAAAAAATAAAGGGGATAAAGTCCTATAAGTGCCTTTTGCTAACACTAATGCACTGTATAAAGGTTTCGCTAGCCCTAATGCAGTGTATAAATGCACCATCCCTCCCTCCTCACTCATGCACCTGCAGCTGGTGCCTGCTTTTGGGGACCACTCCATTTCCCCCAGAGCTTCTGATTCACGCTGCTTCTACCAAACTCCTGGCCCCTGGGCCTTAATTTGTTACCCCAGATGTGGTCAAGTTTTCCTAAAAATTTCCACTTACCCTCACTGTTGCTCTTTGCCATAGGATCCTAATAGGACCCTATGCCATAGCACCCTAATAGGACAACCCAGAAAGCAAAAGCTGACAATTAGCCTCTGTCTACTCAAGACATATGTGGCCAGTTGAAAATGTTTACAGAAAAAAACAAATTTAAAGTTATAGGCTATGAAAAGAGCAGTCAGCTTTAACTGCTAATTGTCATGGGTGAGTGGCGACTATCTGCGGTCGGTGGTGCAGGAATAAAAAGAATTTACCAAGACAGTTGTAGGTAAAAAAAAAAAAAAAAAAAAGCAGATTTATTAGAGAGAGTATGAAAATACGTTGCAAGCGTGCAACAGGCAGGTCAGTGAGAGAAGAGCTGACTGCAAAGAGACAAAGACTTGCTGGGGATTTTATAGGATGGTGCTTGTGCTGTGTGCTGAGGAGGGCTTTGTGCAGTACCGATAATGCCAAGGTTGCAGTGAGATAACTTGCAATTTTCTATCAGCCAAGGGTCTGGAGATAGCTGGGTGTAGGCAGACTGTGAGTTATTTGCACAGGAGGGCTATCTGTTCTGGAGCATGAAGAAAGGGAGACTTATAACTTACCTGCCTTCTCTTTCTACTTTCCCTCCATCCCCCTAGCCTGACCTCTCTCCCTAATTAGGACTCCACACTAATTAAGACGTGGAAAGCCAAAGGGACCAGTGAACACACATTGACAAGGTAAAGAAGCCATGAAGCCTTGAACTCATAGTTTCTTTTTAAATTATTATAAAATTCACATAATATCAACTTCACCGTTTAAAGCACTTTAAGTGTACAACTCAGTGGCATTTAGTACATCAATTTAATTGTACAACAATGTTGTACAACTGTCAGGTGTATCTCATTCCAGAACATTTTCATCACCCCTAAACGGAGATCCCTGTGCCTGTCAGTGGTCACTCCTCATTCCTCTCTCCCAGCTCCTGAGAAACACTAATTAGCTTTCTCTCTACGGATCTGCCTATTCTGGACATTTCATATGAATGGAATCATGCACCATGTCTGGGTTGCTTTCACTTTAGGGAAATCATGAATAATGCCACTATGAGCATTCACACCTGTTTTCAATTCTTTTGGGTCCATACCTAAGAGTGGAATGGCTGGGTCATATGGAAAATAATCAGGCCTTTTGTATCTGGCTTCTGTCACTTAGCATGATGTTTTCTAGGCTCACCCACCTGATAATATCTGCATAAACATACTACAGTGTTACCAAAAGTACTTTGTTCCTTTTATGCCTAATATGGTTAGGCTTTGTGTCCCCACCCATATCTCATCTTGAATTATAATCCCCAGGTGTTGAGGGAGAGACTTGGTGGGAGGTGATTGGATCATAAGGGCAGTGTCCCCCATGCTGTTCTTGTGATAGTGAGCTCTCATGAGATCTCATGGTTTTGTAAGGGGCTCTTCCTCCTTCACTTGCTCTTCTCTCATCTGCCACCATGTAAGATGTGCCTGCTTCCCCTTCTGCCATGATTGTAAGTTTCCTGAGGCCTTCCCAGCCATGCGGAACTGTGAGTCAATTAAACCTCTTTCCTTTATAAATTATCCAGTCTCAGGTATTTGTTTACAGCAGTGTGAGAGTGGACCAATACAATGCCCACATAATATTGCATTGCATGGCTGTGCCACATTTTATTTATCCATTCCTCAGCTGACACATGTCTGGGTTGCTTTCACTTTAGGGAAATCATGAATAATGCCGCTATGAACACTCACACCCGTTTTCAATTCTTTTGGGTACATACCTAGGAGTGGAATGGCTGCGTCATATGGAAACTCTAGGTTTAAATTATGAAGGAACTACCAGACTGTTTTCTAGAGTGGTTGAACCACTTCACATTCCCAACAGTGATTTATGAGGCTTCCAATTAAAATCATGGCTTTTTAAGATCCATCAAAAAGCTGAGGATGGACCTGGTGGTGGCTCATGTCTGTAATCCCAGCACTTTGGTGGGCCAAAGCGAGAGGACTGCTTGAGGCCAGGAGTTTGAGACCAGCCTGCGCAACATAGAAAGACCCCATCTCTACAAATAAATAAATAAATAAATTAGCCAGGCATGGTGGCACATGCCTGTAGTCCCAGCTACTCAGAAGGCTGAGGTCGGAGGATCTCTTGAGCCCTGGGGTGCAAGGCTGCAGTGAACCATGATCACACCAGTGCACTGCAGCCTGGGCAACACAGCAAAACCCTGTCCCCCCGCCCCCCAACAAAAAAAAGGCTGAAGATGCAGAAAAAACATAAATGAACTAGAATCCAGGATGTGATGAACCTTCCTACAAAGAAGAAACCTTCAGTTGCTTTCACCCCTGGTAGCAGGAGTGGGGAGAAGAGGAAGAATCCAGCTGACCCTGAAAGGAGTTTTTAACGACTGGGTGTAGGCAGGCTGGCACGGCAGATCAGCATCCTGATGAGGTCCAGCCAGACAGCCCACCTGCAGCCAACCCTTCAATGCACTCCTGCAGTCTTCATGAAGCCCCCTGGGGAATCGTATACCACACAGTGCAAAAAAAACTCAGAGTGAGGCAGTGCAGGGAAGCTCAGATGCACCCCTCCAAGGCACTCCGAATCTTCCCCATGGGCAGCCACACACCTGTCCCTGTTCCCCAGCTAGGATGGGAATTTGGAATGACCAAATCCAGGGCAAGACAGAAAACAAAGAGGACTCTTCAAAAACCCAACAAGTGAGCAGTCAGGCTGCAAACAGAGCATGACTTAAGAGTCTCACCAATGCTCAGATCCTAAGCTCTGCTAAAGGGAAAGTGTGGATCCCCTCTCAAAGCATCTGAAGCCAAGGGGGTGAGCGGAACCTAATTAAAACCAAACAAATCACAACCACACTGAAATGGCAGCTTACCAAGGGGCCACACAGATGAAGCGTGTGATGTTTTCTAGGCGAAAATATGACTGACTCGGTCTCCACTATTTTTTACAATCAATGTCTATTATGCATGCATATTTATGTTTGCACGTATGACATGTGAAATAGCAGGAGGTATGCAAATGTTAGATATTTCATCTATATCCTTTAAGACATCCATAGGAAATCCATAAAAGAATCTAGCAGGAAAGGCAAACAGCATGTGTTAAGAGATGGGGAATTTCAGGGGCAAGATGAAAATACAAAAGAAGAAACAAACAGAAATGCTAGCTATAAAACAAAATAGATGTAACATCAGAAATAAGAAGTTCATGTCATGGGCAAAGAAAAGAATCAGAGACCTTGAAGACAGGTCAAGAAAATTATCCAAATTAAAATGTAAAGAGTAAAAGGTAAAATGAAGCAACTATTTCTATTCATCAAAAGATACTTTTAAGAATGTGAATAGGCTTCAGGCCATAGAAGCAAAAATAGACAAGTGGGACTACGCCAAACTAACAAGCTTCTGTGCAGCAAAGGAAATAATGGAGTGAAAAGGCAACCTATGGAAGGGGAGAAAATATTTCCAAACCATATACTGATAACCATATATCCCAAATATATAATGAACTCCCAAACTCAATAACAAAACTACAAATAACCCAATTAAAAAATGGCCAAAGGACTTCACTGGACATTTCTCCGAAGAACACATACAAATGCCAAGAAGCACATGAAAAGATGCTCAACATCACTAATCATCAGGAAAATGCAACTCAAACCCACACACAATGAGAGATCACTCCACACCTGTCAGAACAGCTGCTCTTAAAAAAACAAAAAACAAGAGACAAGTGTTAGTGGGGATGTGGAGAATTTCTTTGCACATGGCTGGTGGAAATGCAAAAAGGTGCTGTTGCTATGAAAAACAGTACAGAATTTCCTTGACAAATTAAAAAATGGAACTACCTTGTGATCTAGCAATCCCACTCCTGGAAATATACCCAACAGCATTGAAATCAGGATCTCAAAGACATATCTGCATTCCTCTGCTCACTGCAGTACTATTCACCATAGCCAAGATATGGAAGCAACCTAAATGCCCATCAACAAATGAATGGATTTAAAAAAAAAAAACATGGTCTATACATACAATGGAATACTATGCAGCCTTAAAAGGAAGGATATTCTACAATATGCAACAGCATGGATGAACCTTGAGAACCTTATGTTAAGTGAAATAAGCCAGGTACAGAAAGACAAATTCTGTATGATTCCACTTATAGGAGGTATCTAAAGTAGCTAAATTCATAAGACCAAAAAGTAAAGTGGTGGTTTCCAGGGGATAGGGGAAGGGAAAATGGGGATTTATGAGTCAGCAGGCATAAAACTTTAGGTAAGCAAGATGGATTAAGTCCAGAGACCTGCAGTCAAACATTGTGTCAGCAGTCGACAATACTGTATTGCACACTTAAAATTTTAAGAGGTTAGATCTGATAGTATTCTTATCACTATCAAATAAAAAAATTTTTTAAACATATTGCATGGAACAATGACAATGGCAAATACTAAGGTCACCGTTCATTATTTCACATCTTTATGTCTATTCTAAGACTTTTGCTTGGAAACTTGGCCTAAAAATATGTGCTTTCCTTAATAACTATGTGCTTGGAAACTTTCCTTAATAATACAAATATCCATGTTTTTTATTCCAAACTCTCAAACTAGCATATTGTCTCATCAGATAGCAAAATAAAGCTTGCTTTTATAAAAAAAAAAAACAACAACGATTTGAACAAGGCTAATAGAGTAACTAGAACTGAACAATGGCTATAGAAAGGTTTTAATTTACTTTTTGGGGAATGATTGGTTTTTTTAGATGCTTCTAATTTATCATCAAGTGAAGAGAGTGGGACTATTGAGAGGATACATGAGATAAAATAATTCAAAGTAACATTCAATTTTTTAAAAATTAAGGAAAAAGGAATATAGATAAGCAACATGGACCAGGGAAACTTATTTGTAAGACAATTATTTTTTAAAGGATTTATATCCAGAATATGTAAAGAACAAATCAATAATAAAAAAGGAATGAAACAATGAAATGGGTAAAACAATTGAATATGCACTTTATACAAGAAGATATACAAAAGGCTAATAAGCAAATAAATAGGTATTCAGCCTGATTAGTAATCAGAGAAGTGAAAATTACCACCATGAGATAGCATTTTACAACCCCTACGGTGGCTAAAATAAAAACAAAACAAAACAACAAAAAACGGAAAATATCAAATGCTAGTGAAGATGCAGAACAAGTGGAACTCTAAGTTTTTTTCTTGAGACAGGGTCATGCTCTGTCACCCAGGCTGGAGTGCAGTAGCACGAACAAAGCTCACTGCAGCATTGACCTCCTGGGTTGAAGCAATCCTCCCACCTCAGCCTCCCAAGTAGTTAGGACTAGAGGCAAATTAGCCACCACCCTGGCTAATTTTTTTATTTTTGTAGAGATGAGGTCTTACCATGTTGCCCAGGCTGGTCTCAAACTCCTGGGCTCAAGCAATCCTTCCACCTCAGCCTCTCAAATTGCTGGGATTGCAGGCATGAGCCACCGTTCCTGGCCCCTAGAACTCTTATATATCACTTGTTGAAGTGTAAACTCATGCAAACGTTTTAGAGAAAAGTTTGGCCATTTCCTATACAATTGAATATACATGTATCTTACTGTCAAGCAATTACACTACTCGATGTTTAAACAAGAGAAATAAAACTATCTATCCACCCAAAGCCTTAGTCACAATAACCAAAAACTGGAGACAATCCAAATAACTATCAACAGGAGAATGCATAAACAAACTCTGGAACATCAATCTAACCTAAGACTACTCAGCCATGAAAATAAATGAACCACTGATACATGCAACAACACATAAGAATCTCACACACATTATGTTGAGTGAAAGAGGCGAGACCCCAAATAATCTATATGGCCTGAATCCATTCATATGCAGTCCAAGAAAAGGCAAAAATTATCTATGGTGATAGAACTCTGAAAAGTGTTTGTCTCTGGCTGGGGTATTGATTAGAGAGGGGCAACAGGAACGTTCTGAGATGATAATGGGCATGCTCTATATGTTTTGTTTGGGACAGTGATTATATGTTTGTATAAAATTATCAAAACTTAAACAGAACATTGAAGATCTGTGCATTTCACCGTAGGAAAATTATATCTCATAAAAATATACTAAAAATAAGAAAAGAGAAAAAGAAGAGAATTGGCTTTCTTATCTATAAAATGAAGTCATGGGCTACATCCAACATTCTCCTCTAGCTTTTACATTCCGGGATGCATCTAGGACTTCATGGTGACAGAGTTTGTTTCCTTAAAAAGATAATAAATATAAAACACTTTAGAAATATGCAGAAAGAAGTTAACATAGAGGACCTGAGATTGCTCTCCTTAGAAAGGCCTGCTTGTAACATGTGCTCTTGGTTGGCAATTGGGAATTAGATTTGGGGAGGGTTCTCACCCTTCCCAGAATTAATAAGAATGGCTCACTCTGCCTGAAATGCTTGTACAAACAACATAGTTTATGCTGAACACCTGCTTTCTGTCTGGGAGTCTGCAATTTTGGTAGTACTAGGCAAAGGGCACCTATATGAACAGCTCCCAATAAAAAACCTGGGCACTGAGTCTCTAACCAGCTTCCCTTGTAGGCAACACTTCACATGTGTTGACAGCTCACTGCTGGAGGAGTTAAGTATGTCCCGTGTGACTCCTTTCAGAGACATACCTGGAAGCTTATGCCTGGATTCTGCCAGCCTTTACCCCATGCGCCGTTTCCCTTTGTTCAATGTGTTCTGAATTTTTTTGCTGAAATACATCTTAGCCATGAGCCCCACTATGCACTGAGCCTGTTAGTCCTTCTGGCGAATCGCTGAACCTGGGGACCTCCAGCACAAGAAACAACATCAGACCATTCTGGCTTCGGGGTTCTCACTGTCTCCTCCCACACGTTTTCTATTATTGAATCCGAGCTACATTCAGTCCAGTGAGCCAAAATGCATTTATATAAAGGTTGATTCATAGCTGGGAGTCACATTAACCAGAGGGTATGAACACAGGGACAATTGCTGTCATCTCACCTCCTGGAACAGTTCTAGACCTCAGCCTACTGTTTTAAAGTTTAATCGGCTTCCCAATGAGGACCCCAGCTGTTCTTACACCTTAGCCAGAGGCTTTGAAAGACATCTTCCATAGCCCACTGGTGAAACTGCAAGTGCCATGCAGAGAAAATTACAGGGAAGAGAGAATTCAGCCAAGGAAGCCAGAAAGAGCAAAATAAAGTTGGAAGCAAGAGAAATGTTCCACCAAGTAGGAAACATCAACCTTCAAATGGGGAAGGCTTTGAGAACCACAGACGATTAGACCCAGAAGGTTCTATGAGACCTCATGGGTGGTGAATACCCTCATTTTACAGATTGTCTTAGTCTATTTGGGCTGCTATCGTGGAATGCAACAGATTGGGTAGCTTATAAGCAACAGAAATTTATTGTCACAGCTCTGCAGGCTGGAAGTCCAAGACTAAGGTATTGCAGATTCTGTGCTGGTGAGGACCTGCTTCCTGTTTCATAGACAGTGCCTTCTCCCCATGTTCTCATATGGTGGAAGGAATGAGGGAGCTCTCTGGGGTCTCTTTTATATGGGTACTAATCCCATTTTTCAGGACAAACCCCTCATGATTAATCACATTCCAAAGGCCCCTCATCCAAATACCATCATCTTGGGGGTTAGAATTAAAATATATGAATTTGGGGGGGAAATAAACAGTCAGTCCATTGCACAAGTGAAGGGACCAAAGTCCAGGGAGGTTAAATGCTTAACTCTAATGACAGCCATAAAATTGGTATGAGGAGGGACTAACCCTACCCCTGTGCTTAGTGCTACTGGTTGATGAATTATCCAGTGCTTTGAAACCATTACATTTTAATTCCTGCTCAAGTCAGAACTTGGCTAGTATAAAATAATGTCCAGGACACCTACTTTTCTCATTGAAGAACTGAGAGCTTTAAGTGAAAAGATCAGATCATAAAGTCAACTCGTCCCCTTTTCAAATATTGGCTTTATCACTCCAAGCTTCCATGTCCCATTATCTCCATTTTTAAAAGAGATGAAGTGCACCCAACTTCCAAGGCAGATGGGAGGTGTTTAGTGAATGATATTCCACTCTTTTCCTTTCTCCTTCTCTTTCAACTAACTCTCGCCAATGCCTCTCCTTGGGTCACAGTGATGTTTCATGTCTCAGAATATTTCCATGATGAGGAAAGTGAAAAAAAAATGAATGTCTATGTAGTCTATGTCTTCTGCTGGTTTCCATAAACTTAAAAAAATATATCTAATTCACTCTTGGCTTTACTTCATGACCAAGTCCTCAAAAGCAAATGCAACAAAAACAAAATTAGGTAAACAGGACTTAAACTAAAAAGCTTCTGCACAGCAAAAGAAACAATCAACAGAGTAAATAGACAACCTACAGAATGGAAAAAAAATTGCAAACTATGCATCTGACAAAGGGCTAATATCTAGAATCTACACTGAACTCAAACAACTCAATGAGAAAAAAAAACAAAAACAAATAACCCCATTAAAAAGGGGGCAAATGACACAAACAGACATTTTCCAAAAGAAGACATATAAGCACCCAACAAACATATGAAAACAAAAATGTGCAAGACCACTAATCATCGGAGAAATGCAAATCAAAACCACAATGAGGTACCATCTTCCACCATCAGAAGGGCTATATTAAAAAGTCTAAAAACAACAGATGTTGTCAAGAATGCAGAGAAAATGGAACACTTACACACTGTTGGTGGGAATGTAAATTAATATAACCTCTATGGAAAACGGTATGGAGATTTCTCAAAGAATTAAATAGAACTACCATTTGATCCAGCAATCCCACTACTGGGTATGAACCCAAAGGGAAAGACATCATTGTATTAAAAAGATACCTGCACTTGTACATTAATCTCAGCACTAGTCACAATACCAAAGATATGGAATCAACCTAAGTGTCCATCAACAGAGGACTGGATAAAAAAAAGTGGTATATATATATTCCATGGAATACTTCTCAGTCATATAAAAGAATGAATTCATGTCTTTTGCAACAAAATGGAGGGAACTAAAGGTCATTATCATTACTGAAATAACTCAGAAAGTCAAATACTGCATATTGTCACTTATAAGTGGGTGCTAAACAATGGATAGACATGGATATACTAATTGGAATAATAGACATTGGAGAGTATAAAAGGTGTGCAGTGAGATAGGAGTGAGGGTTGAAAAATTACTTAATGGGTACAAAGTTCACTATTTGGATGATGGGTACACTAAAAGTCCAGACTACTGCTACACAATATATCCCTGTAACAAAATTATACTTGTACCCACTAAATATATAAAAATAAATAAATGCCTAAAAAGCAATAGGAAAAAATACAGATAATGAATGCTATCTCTTAGACATAAATTCCTATAGGGCCATTTAATATTAATTGAATATTTAGGGCAGTAGTTTCTGTTCTGAGATGGAAAACATTGCAAAAGTCTAGATAGAGCAAAAAACTTAATGATGATAGTTGTCTTTAAACATAATTTTGAAAAAGACTGAAAACATCTTTTTTTTTTTTTTTTTGCAGCTGAGGGCATCCTTTCTCACAAATAGCTGTTTTTGTGCTCAATCCCACTGGGGAGGGGTCCTAATTGAAGACTGTCTTTTATAAAGCAGAGATGCCCTTGACAAAGATTTTCATATGTTAAGTTTGCTTAGGCTTCAAGCTTATTGTTACTTGCAGACAGACAGTTATGGCAACAATAAACCAACAAGATCCAAATTCAAACAACATGATTACACAATTCTACTTAATTAGCCAATGACAATTCCTTGTTTATTAAAATGGTTCTTGCATTGGTCTGTTTGGCTGTTATGCCAAAGTACGATAGACGAAGTGGCTTATAAACAACAGAAATATATTGCTCACAGTCCTGGAACAACACATCTGTTCTTGGAAGTGCAAGAACAAGGCACCAAGAGATCCAGTATTTAGTGAGGACTTGCTTCCTGGTTCATAGATGGTGCCTTCCTGATGTGTCCTCACATGGTGGAAGAAGCAAGGGGACTCTCTGGGGCCTCTTTTATAATCACTATGGGAAACTAGCCCCATTCATGAGTTTCCACCTTCAGAACCTCTTCACCTCCCAAAAGCCCCACCGCCAAATACCATCATTTTGGGGGTTGGGGTTTCAACATATGAATTTTGGGGAGTCAGAAGCAGTCTATAACAGTGCTTATGCAAATGCAAACAAAAGATGCCCAATATAGCCAGAGAGTATGCTGTGTATATTAGGTGAATGTCCACAGATAAACATTTACTGCCTAGAGGCGCACATGGTTTGATGTCACTTTATAAACAACCATGTCATTTTTAAATAAACAAAGAAGATATTAATTATCTTTCTTTTAGTTAGACTAGTCAATGCAAAATTTGTCTGACATAAGATTCCTGAATTCATATTCCTAAAGATGGTTCCTGTGCACTTAGGAAGCTAAACAGTGAACTTTTGGTGCCATCTTGAGCTCTCTGGGAATGACATTGGCCTCCTGTCTTTTGAGGTAATGCTACCAGACTTCCTCCTTCCAGTAATATCAGCAATAGAATGAATAGCCATCTAGCTTAGAATTTGAAAATCATGTGTTACAGCATCTACAAGTTGTAACTAGCTAAACAAACGCTCCACAAGGGTGCTGATTAAAGCTTTGTACCGAACCAGAGAGGTTACTGAGCCTGTGCTATACAGCTCTGCACTATTCCATAATTTACATCAATGGTTTGTATGAATCGACTATCAGAATATTTATCCAACATGGGGAATGGCATGTGCGTCAGAAGAGAACAGAGATTCAGAAAAGACCTTGAGAAGTGGAACAAAAGATGGAAATCACAAAATTAAATGCAATGGGGAAAACACATAATCTTCTTATTTAAGAAACGTAATCAATGACACAAAGATGCCAATATTCAGACGTGACCTACTTGCAGCTCCTATGAAGAAGACTTTAGACAACTACAAAGCAAGTTTTGTCAGTTGGGGAAGGGAATGACTGAGAAGACTGAAGTTAATACTAGTTTGGTGTATGTTAAGAAGAAGATGCTTTTGGGACAAGGAAGATGAGTTCCACTCAGCTGTTTACACGAAGTCAGACCAGAGTTGGAATGTTTTTCAGTGCAGATCCCTGCGATTTAAGAGGGATGGAGATTCAGTGGCATATCAAGGGAGAGTGATCAGGATGCTTAAGGGTATAAAAACCATCTGATGGCCAGGCGCAGTGGCTCACGCCTGTAATCCCAACACTTTGGGAGGCTGAGGCGGGCAGATCACGAGATCAGGAGATCGAGACCATCCTGGCTAACACGGTGAAACCCCGTCTCTACTAAAAATACAAAAAAAGTAGCCGGGCGTGGTGGCGGGCGCCTGTAGCCCCAGCTACTCGGGAGGCTGAGGCAGGAGAATGGCGTGAACCCGGGAGGTGGAGCTTGCAGTGAGCCGAGATCGCGCCACTGCACTGCAGCCTGTGAGACAGAGCGAGACTCCATCTCAAAAAAAAAAAAAAAAAAAAAATCTGACATCCAGGATTTCTTAGGAATCGGTAACATTTCACCCAGAGCGGAAAATGGCATTCGAGTTGCACTTAAGTGTGCTCGAATGGTGGTCTGTAAAAGAGAGAAAGGATTTAGCCATTGTCTCAGAAGCCACAGCTGGGACAGTGTCCAGAACAGAACCAGGGACTTACAAGTGCTGCCAGACCACGAAATGATCAGCCTCTCAAAGTCCCTTCCTCCCATGAGGGAATTGGGTGGAGGGTGAAAAGCCGCATCTGTCGGGGATATTGCAGAAGGGATTCGTTTATGGAAAATTAGGAAATTTAAACAAAGTGGCTCCCACCATCTTTCTCAACCAGAAGATTCCGACAGCCCATAGACAAACTCGTCATCTGAGATACATAGAAGTGGGAACAAAAAATAAAAGCACACCAATGGAGACAGAAACCCAACAAAACAAGCATTCTTCCCCTCTCTGCAACACATATGCATGATGCTCTTCCTCGCTCCACCTTTTAGACAGTGAATGACATCTCCTGATGCAATAAACTTGATAGGAAGATGATAATTAACAAATAATTTGGCAACAAAATTTAATTATAGGTCATTTAGATGTTTTGAAACAGCCACAAAAGCGATTTGCATGTCACTAATTAGCCGCATTTATAACCTCTCCTAAAATGTTCCCTCGCTAAGCCTCACAGAAAATCATTATAATCAATGGAAATTACCAAGCAACAACAGATTTAAGAAACAAGAACAAGACAACACATGTTGGGAGAATATGCAACACAAGCAGGTAGCTGCTGTGAACATCCCAACTAGTATGTTTCAGGGTTAAAAACTCCCAGCCTGGCCAGGGGAATAGACGCTTACCTTAAAGGCATCTCCAGCTTGTGATCCTGTTGTTGGGGAAGTGAGCTGTGATGGAGGAGATTGCAACTTCACTTGTTCATCCTCTGTTCATGGTTTCTGCACCAGTGGGAGTTTAATAAGCATATTCCCATGAGAAACCTCTCCTTTGAAGCAGGCCAATCCTACTCAATCACTGCAACCTCACTACAGCTGGGTCCCGTCAGCTGCTGGAGGCTTGGCCAACAGCACTGTGCTTGGGCAGATAATGTGAGGCGGAGACACTCTTTGCCTAGTTGCTGCATTCTTTTGGGAGTTTCAGGTGATCCTGGTAAACCGGATTCTTCAGAAGGGGCAACTTCTCCCCTTCGGTATGATTTGTGTCAAAGATAAATGCAGACACAATCTGATACCCAAGCGGTTTATGCTAGCAGCAGTGTTATGAAACTTAACAGCAGGAACAGGCCAGTGACATGGGCCATAGAGAATGAGATGGTCAGATAAGAGACTGAACGGGAGTTTAAGGGATTTTCCCCCCTCTCTTATACCTGTCTTCAGTCTGGGTCAGTGACCAGGCATTTCTTTCCTAAAGATAGTTTAAGCTATTCTTATAAGAGTAAGCTTTATTTTAAGGTCTATAAAAGCTGCACCTGTGCTGAGGTGGTTTTAGCTTTTGGAAAGCCCCCTGGGGCCAGGTTTGCTAACTGCAGAGCCAGGTTGCATCATGCTGCTAAGTGACAAGTGGTGTCAGCCTGAGAGACCCTCAAGTGAGCTTTTTGGCAATCGTTGATCTTATAACCACAACATATCTCTTATTATATGCTGTTCCAGCCTAAGTGAGCATTTTCTTGGTGGATCCCTTGAATAATTTCTCCCTTTCAGCTCAGCAACCATGACAAAACAAAAAAAGAGGTTGCTAAGTTGAAATACCACCGACATTGTCGCATTCCACCCGAACCCTTTGATCTTGGAAAACAGCAAAGGTTAAGAAATCCCTTGACAAAGATTCCTTCCTTGACCAAATATAACCCAGTCTCCTGAATCTTGTTCTAAGATTATCTGTGCACTTCTTTGTAAAATCCAGTTTTTGCAAGAAGCCCTCACCCTCACTATCTGATCACACATGATATCAGATCATTCTCTATAGGGTTCCTCAACCTCCACCTGCCCCCAGGTGATGTCTATATTCTTAGCATTACATAGATGTTAAAAGTTAAGCACATAGATTAGTGACGCATACATAAGCATCATTTTACAAGGTCAGCAATCCTGCAGGAAAAGCAAAATTGCAGTCTACATATCAATGTGACTAAGGATTCAAAAAAGCCAACTTTTCAGATTTCCTTGAAGGGCATACGATGAAGAATGGAGGAAAAAACACAAAAACAGGAAAAGTATTGGCTTCTCTCAGGAATCTGATTGCATCAAGTATAAAGGTTCCTTAGAACATATTAATGCAAAGTTAAAATAAAATTTTCCTTGGCAATTAAAAATGCTGTGCGCTAATACCCTGCTTTCTAATGTGATTCAATTCAACAATGTGGGGAATGTTTACTACACTTCCAGCTTGATGTCAAGCAATGGGGAATACAAGTTCCAGTTCTGCCAAGATTCATCAACTCCCTTCTTAGTTCAAGAGAGAGGCTGAGAAATGCAGAGAGGAATAAGACACAAAACAGTCCCAACCTCCATGATCTGAGAGTGGGGAAAGGCCAGATTGTTACCCAACAGGCACACACTCTAAGGCCTTTTTAGGGGCTCACAAAATGTTTTAATTTGTGTTATAATCAGAAGAAAATGAACATTGGGGATTGAAGATCATAGTGGTATTTGCACCAATATAGTTGTAAAATACAAATGTTAATGTTTTATGTTTTTACATAATATATTTTCATATTAAAACATATTTAATATGTTTTGCCTTCATGGCCCATGAAAGTCTTACTGGGCCCTGGGGAAGGGACTCTAGCCTGGTGAAGCAGCGGCTTTGCTCTACAAATACCTGGGGCAGAAATTTGATTTGAAAAATATTTTTCTCTCTTCTCTCTTTCAACCAGATTCCTTAGGAAAACCAAACAAGAGTCAAAACAAACCTCCGAAGCAGTAAGAGGTTGGATGAGATGGGCATACTATTGGGACTAGAACTGGCTCTCATACGCCCGAGCAATTTTAATAAAAAGGCAAAAAGTTGCCATAGAGAGGCTGCTGGCAAGTGCATGGCCATAGGGGGCCGACATGCTCAGGAGGGAAGGTGTTGATCATGTGGAGGCCTCTAAAAGCTAAAGCCTTGTTACCTTCTCTTTAGTGCCTAGAAAATGTGGTATGTGATGCAAATGCTCAAAACCTCTTATATCATAGCTGTCTGACCTCTGGGGACCTTCAACCTTCTTCTAGGCCCATCTGTGCACTTGCTTGTAAAATCCAGTTTTAGCAAGAAGCCTGTTAAGTCAATTTAGCAAGAACACCCTACCGCACCCCCCCTCCATCTGTTCAACCTCAGTATCTGATCAGGGATCAGGCTCCTCAGCCTCCACCACCCCCAGGGGATGTGTGGTCACCTGGTTGGCCTTATGCTAGAATCCTGCTAGGTCGGTTAGGAGGAATCTCGCTGGCCCTTAGTGTTTTCTCTTAGTAGTTTTCCATCCACTGATGGGCACCCTATTCCGTGGCTATGAATCCCCACTTTCCCATGCTGTATTCAGATCTGAGCCCAATCTTTCTCCCCCACTGCAAGTCCCCATTGCTGTGGTCCCTGCACCTGTTGCGATGGTCCTGAATAAACTCTTCCTTACTGTGCTTTATCAAGTGCTACTGAATACTCCTTAACATCCTCCCACACCTTGTGTTCTGGAAAATGGCTTATTGCAGAGAACCCCCTTCCCCATATGACTGAGAAAAGACTCACAGATGTCCCTTGTCTAATAGGACAGAGACAGACCCTCTAAATCCTAATTCTTTGTCTTATAAACAGTTATAAGTTAGCTGAGCCACTTGTCCTCCCTAGTCAAATGTTGGATCAGTTTCCCTCTTTCCCCCAGAACCCTGAACATGGGCCCATCCTCAGTCTGAGTGAGCAGGCACTTCCTCCTGGGAACAGTCTGGCCTCAGAGCAAATGTTTTCTCATCTACTGTCTAATCAGGCCACCCTTAAATTCAAGGTCAGTGCCTGTTATGTTTTCTAGCCTTGTTTACTCTTCTCCATAAAAGAAAAACCATTTTTGCCCCTAGCCTTTGAGAGGCTTGCAGACCTAGAGTGTCTTCCCTCTTGCATTAAGCTTTTTGAATAAAAGTCCCTCCTTACTAAGTCTGCATTTGTTGTTTTTTTATTTGACACCAACCGGGGAGACTTTTGGACCAATGGAGTTGCAGCCCTGTTGAAGTTTGATTTTTATATAAAATAAAATTTCCTGGGAGACCCCCTAAAGACTAGAGAATCACAGCCCTTGATGTAGCATCCTGCTATTCTGCATCTATTGGAAGCCACATGTCACTTATTCACCATCATGTTGATAAAAAGGGGGTGCAGGTGCATGTCTGCTCCATCTCTTAAGATGTCAGTTGTATCACTGTTAGGTTGCAAGGCAGATAACCCCACTGATGACTCAGTGACTATGGCAAATGTCTCTGACCAGCTTGGAGGAGCAACACATTCCAATATGTTTGCTATGCACATAAGCTCCTAATTAGCCCTCTGGTTCCTCTGCTGTGGACAGCCCTGTGGTCTGTGAATAGGCTGTCATTTCCCTGGGGGTGCCAAGCAGGACCTAGCATTGGTCACATGGTCCTAGCAGAAAAGAAGAGACACATGGAATATAGGACAATGAGAGGAGAATTTACTGAAAAGACAGCTAACAGCAGTGTGGACAGGAAGAGGAGGAAGACGGCTCATCCCTGAGGCTGGTACCACTCAGGCCCAAAGGTGAAGGAGTGATCCCAGAGCTTGTGATGACCTTTGAGGAGTGCAGGATGCAATCCTGGGCAACCCTGCAGGAGGGAACAGAGGAGATGAAAACCCCAACCTTGTTCTCCTTTCCCTTTCATTTGTTGACTTTCCTTGGCCAAAAACAACCAGGACAACAGAAAAGGCAAGACAGCCTATGGATGCCGTTCATCCTGGGCTTCTTCCAGGGTAGAGAACAGGTGGGGATAGGTAGAGGGGTTCCAGGGATAACAGGAAAGATTCCAATCCAGGCCAGTCTCCACTGGAGGTATCATTCATCAGGAGCCCTAAATCCACAACTGCATCACTCCTTTCTCACCCCATATTAGATGGTAATGTTTTTCTCCCCATTGCACAAGAAGTGAGGCTTAGAGGGTCCCCACATTTATCTAGGATTTGAAGAAGTTGAATACCAGAGGGGGAGCATTGAATGGAACCCTGGTTTGTCTGCCTCCAAAACACCTTGTTCTCACTCCTGGGTATCTACCCAGAGCTAAAGAAGTCACTATACAAAAAAGATACTTGCACACGCGTGTTTACAGCAACACAATTAGCAATTGCAAAAATGTGGAACCAGCCCAAATGCCCATCAATCAACAAGTGGATAAAGAAACTGTGGTGTGTGTATATATATATATGTGTGTGTGTGTGTATATATATGTGTATATATATACACATATATACGTATATATACACATATATATGTATATATGTATATATACATATATAATATATATACATATATACGTATATATGTATACACACGTATATATATATGATGGAATACTACACAGCCATAAAAAGGAATGAATTAATGGCATTCACAGCAACCTGGATGGGATTGGAGACTACTATTCTAAGTGAAGTAACTCAGAAATGGAAAACCAAACATTGTATGTTCTCACTCATAAGTGGGAGCTAAGCTATGAGGATGCAAAGGCATAAGAATGATGCAATGTACTTTGGGGACTCAGGGGGAAAGGGTAAGAAGGGGGTGAGTGATAAAAGACTACAAATAGGGTTCAGTGTATACTGCTCGGATGTGATGGGTGCACCAAAATCTCACAAATCACCACCAGAGAACTGACTCATGTAACCAAACACCACCTGTTTCCCAAAAACCTATTGAAATAAAAGCATAAATAAAAATACCTTGTTCTCCTCATTATGTGTAATGTGTAAATTCCTTTCATTCCACAAGGGAAGAGAAGACATTTTAAAAAACAGGAGTAGTGTACTGACTCAGATTTCCATTAGAGTATTAAGACAGCTAGTCATTCTTTCTAGATAGCCAGTTTCAACTGTGATTAATCAGAGACAATAAGGCCACTGTGAGCATGTGAAGGCTTTGGAGGAATGGTTTTATGGAAAAGTTAGGAAAAGGAAGACATAGAGAAAGCTGCCAGAGTTACTAATTTTGCATTGGGGGCCCCCCTCTGCAATCAGTCAAAAAATAATGTGACTCAGCAGAAAAAGGGAACATGTTCAAGGGGGAAAAACATGTAAATAGTGTTTATTGTCTTCCTACCATGTATCAGGCATGCTTTGCATTTTATATAAATCATGATGACAATTAATACAATCTTTTATATTTTTATGTTTTCAGACAGGGTCTTGCTCTTTGGCCCAGGCTGGGGTACAGTGGTGAGATCATAGCTCACTGCAGCCTCAACCTCCCATCCCAGACTCAAGCAATCCTCCCGCCTCAGCCTCCTGAGTAGCTGGGACTACACGCAGGTACCACCATGCCTGGCTAACTTTTTAACATTTTTTTTTTAGAGACAGGGTCTTAGTATGTTGTCCAGACTGGTCTCAAACTAGCCTCAAGAGATCCTCCTTCCCTGACCTCCCAAAGTACCATGATTACAGGTGTGAGCCACCACAGCCAGCCTAGATTAACAGTCTTTAAAGTAGATATGCTGGGATAGGTGAGAGGAAGTGAAAAGCCAACTGGGACACACAAAAACAGTCAGGAGCAGCCTGGGAGGGTGGCTGTAAATTGTTCCTTTCCTGAGCTTTGAGATGGATACAGTTTTTACACATGAAGGAAACCAAAATATCCCTTTTTAAAATAATGAGGATTATTGATTGAAAAGAAGAATCCTAAAATGCAGTGGACACACTGCCCCTCCATCTGCCTTCCTCATAGCAAGACAGCAATTTACAAAGACAAGGTCTTCTGTCCACCTGTCTGCCTTTGCCACCTTCCTGCCCTCCTGCCTGCCTTTCCCACCGAAAGATGGTCCCCTTTATAACTCTCGCCTATTAGCTCAGAGACAGCACTACAGCAGCTAGAGGCAGATTTTACTCTTTCCAGAAATTTACCTTTTGGTAGCCTGCAGATGTTCTCCTCTTTGTCTTGTCAGTACATAGGATTTATGGCTCTTTGTTAAAATCCTATTTGAGCAAGGCCCCTAAGCCACTGCCTTGAGAGAGAAGTATTTTTGAACTGAGGCCTCTCCTGTGTGATGGGTAGAATATATGTCATCCTCCTAGGCTGCTCCTGGCTGCTTTTGTGTGTCCCAGTTGGCTTTTCACTTCCTCTCACCTATCCCAGCATATCTACTTTAAAGACTGTTAATCTAGGCTGGCGGTGGTGGCTCACACCTGTAATCATGGTACTTTGGGAGGTCAGGGAAGGAGGATCGCTTGAGGCTAGTTTGAGACCAGTCTGGGCTCAACAGTTTTTCTTTTGTGAATCTGACTTTTATTTTCAGGAGAGTGTCTCAACTAAGAATCTATGAGGGAAAGAACAGACATTAGACTTTCTCCCTTACACATACAAAAGAAACATTAAGGAAGTGGGATGTCCATTAGAAGGCACTTCAGATTGTCTCATTTTCAACAGGAACTGCATTTGTAGACAAACAGCAAGCATAAAATTTAATTTCATTATTACAATTTAATCAAGCAAATTCACTAAAGTACAGTACTTGTCAGCCAGAAAATTGTTTGTTTAGTATAATTCATCAATTACCTTGAAAGGAAAAAATTATGGGACATATATGTATACATAACTACGTATTCTGGTTATACCAGAAGGATTATCTGCAGGATCTGTAGATGAGCTATCTATTTAAAAGGAGTAACTCCTGGGGCAAGAAGGCACAAAGTCAAAGGTGCGCATTGTATAAAATCCCCTTTATAAACAGCAAACTTTTAGCGTCCCTAGTATCTTGAGACAGAATTCTTTTTTCTTTTTTCTCTTTTTTCTTTTTTGAGATGGAGTCTCACTGTGTCTCCCAGGCTGGAGTGCAGTGGCAAAATCTCAGCTAACTGCAACCTCTGCCTGCCGGATTCAAGCAATTCTTGTGCCTCAGTCTCCAGAGTAGCTGGGGATTACAGGTGCGTGCCACGATGTCCGGCTAATTTTTGTATTTTTTAGTAGAGATGGGGTTTCACCATGTTACCCATGGCTGGTCTCAAACTTCTGAGCTCAAGCCATCCTCCCACCTCAGCATCCCAAAGTGCTGGGATTACAGGCATCAGCCACTGTGCTTGGCCCAGAATTCTTTCCTAAGTAATCATTAATAACCACATCCCCTTCTCAATTCACATCTTCCATTAGCCATATTATCACTTGCATACACCTGGATATCAGCGCATATTATATTTCTTCTCTTATGCATTGCTGAATGATTCTGACTGGACCAAATGGACAGGCTGCAAAGGAAAAGGAATACATTGACACGTATCTGCTCCCGCGATCTGCAGCAGGAAGTCCCGAAAGGAAGGGGAGGAGGAAGGAAATGCAGATGTTTAGATTCAGTCCCAGTTTGGCTTTTATATGTAGCTCTGATCTCTATGAAGAGATGCCCTATTCCCATTTTGGGCAGGGCAGGGATGACTCTGGCCCTGAGATTAAAAAATAAAGAAAGATAGGCAGTGCCTCTGGGACACAAGAACAGGTCAGCCTTCTCCTCAAAGCCCACCAGTAGAGACTTTGATGCCTGTTGGAAATCTTAGCAAAATGATAGGTGTCCCAGGAAACTGGAGCATCTCACAGATATACTCACATTGTGGAACATGAGAAATACTGGTTGGAAAAACAAAGAGAGTGGTTTCCCTGCAGAGCAACTTTCTACAAGGGGCAAGGCCAAGCCAACCCAGAAAAATTCGTGGGAGTAGTAGGCAGAATTCTAAGACGGCCAGAAGTCGGACAGAGATGCTGGACACCAACTGGTGCCCACAAAGAAGCTGACGGTGATGATGTGAACTTCCTGTGGGGTCCACAGACCTAGAAATTACTAGTGGCCCAGGACTTTCAGCAGTAAGAAAATGGGGACCTCAGTCCCAGAACCTCAAGGAACTGAGTTCTACCAACATGCACTGAATTTGGAATAGCACCGGGAGGCTCAGGGGAGAACACAACGTAGCTGGCACCCTGATTTCATCCTGGCGATCCCCTGAGCAGGGTAAAGTCTGTCCTTGCTTGGACCCCTGAGCCCAAAGAGAAGATACACAGGTGTTGTTGCCAGCCACTGTGTGCTATGGAGCAATAGAAAATGAATACAGTGGAGTGAATATTAAAGTAAGTGTTTTTCATTGGGGAGATGTTGGTCTAAGGATACAAAGTTTCACTTAGGAGCAAGAGTTCCAGAGATCTTTCCTACAACATGGTGACTACAACATTCATGTGTAGTGAATAACAACACATTGGATATTTGAAAATTACAAAACAGTAGATTATAAGTGTTCTCCCCACAAAGTATGTCAGGTAATGCACATGCTAAGTAGCTTCATTTAGCCATTCCATAATGTACATACATACATACATATATATATAAAAAACAAAATGTCATGTTGTATACCCTAAATATGCATAATTTTAATTTTTCACTTAAAAAAATTAATTTTGCTAAAAAGTAAATGCTTTTCTATCCAAAGCTAGAGATCTCAGGCTGGGATATTTGGTTTAGAAATTTATTTGCATATTTTACCTAAAAAGTTATTATTAAAATATTATAAAGTATTAAAAGGAATATTATTTATAGATTTAATATATATTTCAACATATAACACCTAGTATATATTAAATATACATTTATATATACATTGATTTATTTATAATTATACATTTAATATAAAAATATTTATTCATTTATGTATAAATATAAATACATCAATTTATATATTTAATATGTATTAAGTGTTTATTATTTATTATACATACATCTATTTTTTATAAATATATATTTAATATTTAAAAATTTATTTAAAATAAAACATTTATATTGTATAATTGTATAAATATATAAATATTTTATATTTCTATGAATACGTGTGTGTGTATAGATATATATAAGTAAATGCATATTCTCTGATCATCAGAAAAATGCAAATCAAAACCACAATGAGATACCATCTCACACCAGTCGGAATGGCGATTGTTAAAAAGTCAGGAAACAACAGATGCTGGTGAGGCTGTGGGGAAATAGGAACACTTTTACACTGTTGGTGGGAACGTAAATTAGTTCAACCATCGTGGAAAACAGTGTGGTGATTCCTCAAGGATCTAGAACCAGAAATGCGATTTGACCCAGTAATCCCATTACTGGGTATATACCCAAAGGAATATAAATCACTCTACTATAAAGACACATGCACATGTATGTTTACTGCAACACTATTTACAATAACAAAGACATGGAACCAACCCAAATGCCCATCAATGATAGACTGGATAAAGAAAAGTGGTACATATACATCCTGGAATACTACACAGCCATAAAAAGGAATAAGATCATGTCCTTTGCAGGGACACAGGTGAAGCTGGAAGCCGTCATCCTCAGCAAACTAACACAGGAACAGAAAACCAAACACCGCATGTTCTCACTCATAAGTGGGAGTTGAACATTGAGAACACATGGACACAGAGAGGGGAACAACACACACCAGGGCCTATTTGGGGGTGGGGGTGACGGGAAGAAACTTAGAGGATGGGTCAATAGGTGCAGCAAACCACCATGGCACATGTATCCTATGTAACTAACCTGCACGTTCTGCACATGTATCCCAGTTTTTTTTAGAAGGAATACAAAAGAAAAAAATTTAAAAATAAAAATAAAAATAAAAATAAAATATATAAAATAAATAATATGAAAATAAATATTTTTTTAAATCTGTGGTATTCATCTGTATTCGAATTCATTTTTAAATTATATTAAAAATAATTTTTTTCATTTTTAATTATATATTTTAACTAAATATATTAATATTTAAATAAATATTTATTTGAAATAAAACATTTATACTATATAATAGTAAGTATAAAAATATATATTTCTATAAATACATATATATGCATTTATATATAAAATTATATATAAAATACATAATATGAAAATAAATATTTTTTAAAATCTGTGGTATTAATCTTTGTATTGCAATTCAGTTTTTAATTCCATCTACAAATATTGATTGAACTACAACTTAATGTTACCTGCTATGGAAGATCTGGCACCACCCCTACATGTAAAAGAGGCCCAGAATCTATTGGCTGGATGGTCCAGTCCCAAAACAGAAAGAAGAAAGGGACGTGTTGTGGGCTAAGTAATTGTCAGGCCCGAGGCGCCCACAACCTGATCCCTGGCACCTCACACTTTACCTTACATGGCAAAGGGCATTTGGCAAGTGCCATGAAGGATCTTGAGATGGGAAGAACTTCCTGGATTAGCCAGGTGGGCCCACTGTCATCACAAAGGCCCCTCTAAGAAGGAGGTGGGGAGAGACTGGAAGACACTACGCTGCTGGCCTTGAAGATGGAGGAAGGGCCCACCAGCCCGGAAGGTAGGTGCCCTCTAGAAGCCAGAGAAGGCAAGAAGAGGAATTCAACCCCTAGAGCCTCCAGAAAAGAAAGCAGCCCTGCCCACACCATGATTTTAGGACAGTGAAACCCACTTTGTGCTTAAGACTTCCCGAACTGTAAGGTTATATTGTTTTACATAGTTTTAACCCACTCAGTTCACTATAACGTGTTATAGCAGTGTTTGGAAATTACAGAAAGGAAAGGAAAAATATAAGGAAGGAGGAAGGAAGGTAGGAAAGAAAGAAGAAAGGGAGAGAGGAAGAAGGGAGGTGGAGACAGAAATTATTTGAATCTACTGAGGAGTTTCCAAGTCTAGAAATACAAGAAAAAAGATCTGCTGAAAAACAGCAGTTTTTGTTATCACTGGAGAAGACAGGGTAAAGGGTAGGAGAGACTCCTCTGTACCGTTTTTTCATAACTACTTGTGAGTCTATAATTATATCAACACAAAATATTTAAAGAAAATTATAAAGTGGAATGAATAGTAACCTGCCATTTCTATATATTACACATAGAAAATTCTGGAATTATATCTGTAAACTGTTTCCATGGTGAGTATAGACTATCATATGCTTCTTTTCTATGCTTTTCTGATTTTTGGATTTTTTACAATAAGCATATCTCTTTTCTTTAAAAACAAAGACACTTTTAAAAAATAAAGTATAAAGGGTTGAAGAATAAGAAACACTCATTATCTCTTGGAGAGAAATAGCTTAATGCCCAAGTTTTGTTAACTCATATTTTTACTGTATTTCAAATACCACGGCAAATGCTATTGCTTTGTATCACCGTATGTGAAGCAAATGTTGGATTTTACCGTAATAGATAAATGAGCATTTCAGTCTCTTTGTTGTTGATTCCAATAACATCCAACTGAATGGCTGTTTTTTCTGCTGTCCTGCAAACCAGGAGGCTGGGAAACCATTCTTTTGCCCCCCACAATCATCTCATCTCCTAAAGCAGAGTACAACAGGGAAAATTGTTTCACACATCAATTTGTGGACAAGTCATGATATTAAAAAGGTATGTGTACCCCTGAGCCTGCTATTGAATAGCCGATTCTTTCTGTCAAGTTATAGTATAATTCTTCAGTTACTTGTGAAGTTCCTGACCAGTTTATAATTATGAATGATTTTACAAAAACATAACAAAATATATATGCAATTTCATTTGTGCATAATGATCCTTCTTCCATTAAAGCTCAAAATTGGTTTATGACATTAAAATACTTTGAACTCTGAATTTCCCTATCATTACATTGTACTATATGGTGAAACCTTCCTATTGGGACTTGGTTATTTCATCATTACCTAAAAGACCCTTTTACGACATCATTTAGAAAAAAATTAATATGTATAAATCCAATCAATATGGAAAACTCTAAACTTCCTCCCTGCCTAAAAGTGTTCATAACAAAGAATTTCTTGACTGAATTGTTAAAACTTAACCACCATTCTCCAATCCTGTACTTCCAGGTACAATCTAAATCCCTGTAACTTGCACATATCCTGGAAATGCTTGAAGACAATGCCAACAAATTCATGTCGGCAATGCAAAAGAGATTTGAGGACAGGGTGCTAGTTGTTACTTCTTGAATAAAAATGCAACTCCTGGGCAATGCAGAAAAATCAATCAGCAACTCTTTAAAATGTGTTTCCTTTGCATGAGAGAATAAGTGTAATTTTTTTTTTAAAGACAGGGTGCCACTCAGTTGCCCAGGCTGAAGTGCAGTGGTACAATCTCAGCTCACTGGAACCCCCTCCTCCCAGGCTCGAGGGATCCTCCCACCTCAGCCTCCTGAGTAATTGAGATGACAAGTGACTTTTTTATTTTTAGTAGAGATGGAGTTTCACCATGTTCCCTAGGCTGGTCTCCAACTCATGGGCTCAAGCAATCTACCCTCCTTGGCCTCCCAAAGTGCTGGAATTGTAGGCATGAGCCATTGCCCCCCAAGCCCAAGGTGTAATTTTTAATGAAAACTTTAAGCTATTAAAATGGAGTACAGAAAAAGAATATCAATTGTGTCTGCCAAACCAAAACTAAGTAACTGTTTTTTTCCTCTGATGACCATTGGATCGAGATGATATATCTAATAATAATCAAATTCACAACAAAAATCTTTCAGCATAGCTTTCAGGTTAGTACTTCCTTAAATTAGGATTTAAATTTTATGCATACAGATACCTGCATGCCTCTTATTTAAGGCCCTTGGATCACACAGCTCTATGTTGGTTTGGAATGAAAAAGAAGGGTTTTCATTATTGATAAGTGAGATAACATCTCTTTATCAAATAGGATGAATCATTTGAAATAGCCAATTTTGCAGATAAAGTATGGTTAACTATCAGCAATGTCATATGGCTGGTCATATATGGACAGCGATCAAAGAACCAAAAAAAGAAAAGAATTGATCAATAAGTAAATAAATAATAAAAGGATGGTATGAGAAAAGTACATTTAGAGAACAAAATAGAACTTTTGGGAATGCGGAACATGATAAATGAAGTAATTCAGCAGAATGCTGGGAAGATCAAGGTGAGGACATCTCAAAGAGAACTGGAACAAAAAGCCAAGGTGATTGATAACAGGAGAGAAAAGACATGAAAATTAGGATATCATAACCAGGTCCCAATCTTCAGCTAATAGACATTCCAGAGGAAGAGACTGAGAGAGAGAAAGAGATTACTAAAGCAATAAAACAAAATATAGTTTTAGACCTGAAGGGCATGAATCTCAGTATTGAACAGGCCTGGGGGCCCAAAACGATGAAGGAAAATAAACCCAGAGCAAAGCCCATTTTCATGGAACCTTAGGATACAGAGGACCAAGACAAAATCCTAAGTGCATAGGGGGTGCAGTGGGTGGATGGGTTACATACAATCAAATCACGGCTTTGGCCTTTACCCTGAGTG
This sequence comes from Pan paniscus, assembly GCF_029289425.2. NCBI lineage: Eukaryota > Metazoa > Chordata > Mammalia > Primates > Hominidae > Pan > Pan paniscus. The sequence goes on along the minus strand of NC_073272.2, from coordinate 8,747,770 downwards.
GTACAAGACAATTATGCAATGACTGTGAAATCTAGAGGAAAAATGATTTCCACCGAGAGTGGTGGCTCACACCTGTAATCCCAGCATGTTGTGAAGCTGAGGCAGGAAGATTGCTTGAGCCTGGGAGCTCCAGACCAGACTGGGCAATATAGCGAGACCTTGTCTCTACAATTTGTTTTTTAATTAGCCAGGTATGGTGGTGGTGTGTGAGAGGACCACTTGAGCCCAGGAGGAAGAGATTGCTATGATCGCATCACTGCACTCCAGCCAGGAGTGCCTTGTTCTTGCAACAGAGCAAGAAACTGTCTCAAAAAAAAAAAAAAAGAAAGAAAAAAGAAAAGAAAAGAAAACGAAAGAAAAGAAAAAGAAAAAGAAAAAGAAAACCAAATAATTTCCAACCTAGAGTTTTATACCAGCCAACCCCTCCAGACACAGTTGCATTGGCCCCTGAATAAAGTCAGTGAATACACTGAGTGCCCACTATTTGCTCCTCAAGCTGAAGGTCTCTGCTCCCAAGCAAGCTGCTAGTCAGTATGGGGAGAAAGCCTTCATGCCTAATTGATGTCATTTTCTGTGGTTGCACTCTCACATGTAATATCCCCAAATAACCACAGCATAGAGTTGTCACTTTTAGCTTGGGGGGAACAACAAAACACGATAAATAATAATTGCAATAATTACATTCCCATTCTTTCTCTTCCTCACTATGAAACCAGGATGTTGGTGTGTAGGCAGGGAAAGCCCCTCTTCTTTCAAAGTAAACTGGAAGGAGAAACACCTGCTAAGAGCTTTCCTGTGCTAGCATGGATGATTGTGCAATTGCCCAAAAGTCTATTTTACTAACAACTCCAAATCTTATATTTCTTCTTCCATTGTCCATGGAGTCTGGGTACCACACATGCCCAAGCCCACCAGTGTGTCTACAACAACAGGCAACAGAAGCACCTGGCCTAGGGCCATGTGGGGCCACAAAGCAGGTCAGCGAAACAATCATGACTATCCATGGTCTCAGAGTGGAGAAGGATATCATAAGTAACTGATTAGGGAGCAAGAGAGAGAGCGAAGGAGGGAGGAATAAGGGAAAGGAAGGAAAAAAAGGGAGGCAAGCAAAGAGGAAGGAAGGAGGGGAGGAGGGAAGAAGGGATGGAAAGAAAGGAGGAAGGCAGGGAGAGAGGAAGTTAGGAGGAAAGAGGGAGAAAGGAGGGAGAGAGAGGGAAGAAAGGAAGAAAGAAGGGAAGGAAGGAAGGAAGGAAAAACGAAGGAACGAAAGAAGGAGAGAGAGAAAAGGTGAGGAGGAAAAAAGGAAGGAGGAAGGCAGGAGAGAGAAAAAAGGAAGAGAGGGAGGGAAGAAGGAAGGGAAGGAAGAAAGAAGATGGAGAGAAAGGAGGAAAGGAAGGAAAGGAAGAAAAGGAAGGGAAGGAAGGGAGGAAAGGAGGGAGGGAGGGAGGAAGGGAGGAAAGGAGGGAGGGAGGAAGGAAGGAAGGAAGGGAGGAAGGAAGGAAAGAAGGGGAATCAACAGAGAAAATAATCAACATCTAATATTTTTTAAAATGGCAAAAGACAAATGATGAATGAGAAAACAATTGTAAATTAATACAAATATGGAAAATGTTCAACCTCACCAGGAAATCAAAGAAAATTAAAGTTTAAACACAAGGAAAATGATATTTTTAACCTACTGATTTGGCAAATATTATGGCATGCCAACACTTGGGTTAGAAAATTAAGAAGTAGGAGACTTGAAGAAAAAATAAATTAAACACTAGAATATTCTCGATTTTTGAAGAATATTTTGTCATATATAAAACCTTATGGTATAATTTTAGGGTGTAAAAGGCAGAACCAAACATGATATAAAGGCAACATCAGCACAAATGTGAAAAACAATCTGTCCAGGTGCAGTGGCTCATGCCTGTAATCCCAGCACTTCCGGAGGCCAAGTGTGGGAGGATCACTTGAGGACGGAAGTTTGAGAGCAATATATTTGCATATGGATATGTATGTTTCATATGCATATGTTTGTATAGAAAGGCATACACATAACTGGAAAGAATGATGATATAATTTTATTTGGGATTAGTTTGCAGGGAGCAGAACTACCAGTGGTTTTATATGATTCTTTATAAATTCTTGTATATATAAAATGTTCTACTTACTTTTATAAACAGAAAAAAACAGTTTACAAAGTACAATTTAATCATAGTGTATTCCTACTGATGGAGAAAGTGTCATAGTTAAATTCACAATGCTCCTCAAATGTGATAGTTTTTACTAGTGGGAATAAAAAGAAAACGAACTTGGGCTTACAATTGGCCTGAAGAGGCCCTAATTTAGAGAACTTCAGCTTAATGAGCTCTGATCCCTGTGCAGCTGTCCCTTGTCACATAATCAGAAAAAACTAACAAGGTTCCTTTTTTTAGAGAAATTTGTTTAGTTCCTATTTTTTAAGCACATGGTAAGTGTCTAATAAATACCTGTTGCAGAGAAATGAACTAATACAGATTTCTAATCTTTAGAGTTTTTTGCCCCATGGAAGAATGTTCTAAGTATAGTAATTCTCAGCCTGAGGCCAAAGGCCTAAGAACTTGTAGCGTGGGTAGCATAGATCCCGGAGTCCAAGGGTGGGAGAGCCTGGAGCTCTAACATTCTAGGGCTAGAGATGAAGAGTGTCTCAGCTTGAAGAGAGAGAAAGAGAGGGACAGGGAGAAACAGAGACACAGGCAAGGAGGGAGAGACAGAGACAAAACCAGGGAAAGAAAGAGAGAGATGAAGAGAGGGAGAGAGACACAGAGAGACAGGGACGTGGATAGAGAGCGAGAGACAGAGATGGATAGAGAGAGATAGACACAGAGAGACACACAGAGATAGAGATAGAGAGGGAGAGAGACAGAGAGAGAAAGAGAGAGAGGGAACTCTTCTCTGCTTTGTGTTCTATCTGGGCCCCCAGCTGATTGGATGTTGCCAGTCCACATTGATGGTGGACCTTCCTCACTTAGTCCACCAACTCCCATGCCAATGCCCTCTGGAAACACCCTCACAGACACACCCAGAAGTAATGAACACGTTACCAGTTCTCTAAGTATCCCTTAATCCAGTCAATTTGACACCTAAAATCAGCCATCACAAATCCACCCATCATCGACTTGGCACCCATAAGCATCTCCTTAAACCATACTTAATTTCTAAATGAAGATAAGAAAATTACAACAGTTCCACCTAACGTGATGTAACCATTCTGCACACAGCTGAAAATGCAGTAATCCCCTTCCCCGGAAGAGGAGGTCAAGTCCTTGGGTGATGTTGACTCTTCTCCTGACATCCCATCACTTAAATACCATGAGGTAAAATTAATAATACTTAAATACTGATAGAGAGGTAGTCAATAGAGTGGTTTATATATTATATGCATTTTTGTGGTTTCCATGTTGAGAATGTTCTCAAACAAACATGTTTGTGGTCAAAATTTCCGAGTCAATAACAAAGATACTCCAAGAACGCTCTCAACAGGAAAACACAAACCATCATATCATATACTGATATAAACTCAATATACCTTATGTTATATAATAAAGGAATAAGAGAGGAATGAAAACAAAGATATTTGCTAAATACATGTATTTATGTTTTATCTTGATACTAAATATATTTATATATACACACAGATGTATTCTTAACAAAATGGGGAGAAAATACTCGTGACAATGACAGTCCTCATTTCTGTAGCTGGCCACACCAGTCTCCTCTGGAAACACCCTCACAGACACATCCAAAAGTAATGCTTCAGCAGCTCTCTAGGTCTTCCTTAATCCAGTCAAGCTGACACCTAAAATTAACCATTATGAGCATTGTGGATTAGAAAACAGAACAGGTGGCCATGTTGTCAGGGGTCCATCCTAGCAACAAACATAGACAATTCCTTCTTCTGAGGAGGGCTCAGATCTGGACTCTCTAAAGGCTTCTCTGTTCTTGTATCCCTGAAGCCCAAATAGCTGAAAGTCTCTAGATCAGTGTTCAAAGACAAACGCATGAAATCTCTGGCGCAGTTCCCTAAAGCACAGCGGATCTCCCACATCTACACAAACCATGAAGCAATAACAACTTGCGAGTGGATTACTGTTGAGAAGAATGCCTTTGAAGAGCGAAATGGATGTGATGAAAGAACATATCTCCCACAGCACAAGCAGAAAGGAGACAGGATGGAAATGAAATTTCATTCACTAGGTGGAGGGCCTGCTGACCCTTCTCTATAATAATAATGATTCTAATAATGATTCATAAAGCCACAACTCTGGCCAAAAAAAATTAAAAAGTTAAGTATGTGTGTGAGAAAAGAGAGGCTATAAAAACACAAAATTGGTTTAGGTTTTTATGCTGAGAGAGCAATCTTGAAGGAGTGATATTTGTTGTTGATTCAGAAAATTTAACCACAAACATGTCCCTTTGAGAACATTCTCAACATGAAAACCATAAAAGTACAGAAATGGAAACTGCTATCTATCTATCCATCCATCTATCTGACATCAACCTATATATCAATCTAGATATCTATATATCTATATATCCATCTATTTATCTGTCCATCCATCCACCTATCTATCATCTATCTACATATCTGTCTGCCTATCATCCATCATCTATCTATATATCTGTCTATCATCCATGTAGCCATCTATTTATCCATCCATCTACCTATCCATGCATCCATCATCTATCTATATAGCTGCCTGCCTGTCTATCTATCATCCATCGATCTATCATTTATCTACGTATCTGTCTGTCTGTCTATCATCCATCCATCCATCCATCCATCCATCCATCCACCCATCTAACCAGTTTATGGTTTTATATATAGCTTCATTTAAACTGTGGGTGGCAAAGCAAACTGCATGTGGAAAGACAGCTCTTGTCATATGTGCTGAGGGTCATGTGTGGCTTGCAGGTGAACAGGGGAAAGGGGGCAAAGTGGTTGAAACATGAGAGTTTAAGAAGGGCTAAGCTTTAGAGAAATGTGTCAGATGAGACTACAAAATATGCTTGGACTGCGGTTCTTGGTGTGAATCCACAGAAGCCCCCACTACCAAACTCAGAGCTAAGGAAATATGTTCACTGTGGCACTGGGGCATCCATTTTTGTCCTTGGCATCTCCTTCCCGTCACTGAACACACAAACGAAAAATCATCTCCCCTCCTCCCTTTCCGTTTCATCCATCTTTTTCATGCTTGGTCCAAGAAACATCCAAAGACAGCAAGAGAGCTCATTTTATTGTTTTTAGCATTTGCTTGGTCCCATTTCACTAGTTCTACCTCCCAAAATGAGAACATGAGGTTATCAATTACATGTCAGAGGCAGAGAAAGCTGAAGCATGTTTTTCCATCAGAGACGTCATAATATGATTTGAAATTTGAGAGTCTAGAGTTAATATACGGGATTTCAAAATTTCCGACATGTCTGACAAAAATTTTCTTAAAGGAATTACATCATAGTTATTGAATCTTCCCCCATGCGATGAAAGAAGAAAATAACAAAAATATTCCTTATAACAAATTTGGGGAGTTAGCAGTAAAAAACAAAAAACATTACTTAAATAATATTTTCAAAGGACTAAGAAGAAAACTAGGAATTAAAGACTAAACTGATTCTAGATATTCTCATACAAGAGGACCTAGGATAATATTTGAAATAAAGTACACAACAGTATTATTAAAAAAAAAAAAAAGAAAGCTCACAAAGTTTTCTAATACTTCAAATGTGTGGTTTGTAGGTAGGAAATCAAAATGAGTTTGAGTTATCATTATTAGGTTCTGTGTTATTAAATGTGCTTCACATACTTATCTTTTACCTTTGTATGGTAATGTCTCCAAAGCTAAGGGTTTTATTAGGTAATTTATTTTTTTTTTATTTCTAGCAAAGAAAAATGTCCTTAAATTTATGTAAGAGTCAAAGTTTGGATCTCAGAATAACTGGTCTGGGCCTTATTTTAAAAAGCAAAGAATATAAGTAACTAAGCAAGGAAATGACATCTGATTCATTATTGTAAATGTATATTATATTGGCTATGTACTTAATCAACCCCCACTCTGAATACTGGAATCTTGAAATAAATAAAGTTGACAGATGACTAATATCAACTGGCTCTCCATTCATCAGGTGTGAAATATCACACAAACATACAGCAAAGCCCCTCAGGCTCTGGAAAGAAACTGCAAAAACCCTAAGGACTCCCAGAAACTAAAACAGTCATAAAAATTTAGAAGTCTAAGCAAGAACCTAAGTTTTAAGTTAAGAGAAGAGGAAACTGTGAAAACACGATTTATTATAATAAGTGGTAAATTTCTACTATGCTATAACATTCAGAGTTCATTTTAATAAAATAGAGATAGAAAGTAGGATCGATTAACACAAGTATTATACTAACCATTCTTTGTCAACTAATTATTATTGTAAAATTAGAAGGCTGTGACCCTAAATTATAAAATCAATCTAATTTTGGACACTTCATTACTCTTCCAACATTTTATATTGAAACATGATGAGAAGTTGTAGTATAGATGGATCACTTCCTGATTGACTTCAAATATCATAATATTGTATTTGAAAACTGTATTGCAGGCTCGCTCCTAAAATAGAGAATTTCCATAGAAGTTTCTATAGAACTCACTCCTAAAATGGAGGATTAAATATGAATTTTATATAGAAAAATTATTCTCATAAGCAAGCTATCTCACATGCAGTATAAACTAAGGAACTGCTATACTTATTAAGTGATTGTCAGTAAGGCAGCTGAAGCACACACAGGAAAATATGGCAGGAAATTCATGGACCTTAGTTTAAAACTCTATAAAGAAAAAAAAAAAAAACTTGCTGCCAGGCAGCAGACGTTTTTGCTTTCCTCTGGAATCTTGGGTAGGTTCACTGGATAAAATCTTTTAACAGGTATTAGGCTTCACCCTATTTGAGGATATAAACTCAACAGAACAAGGCTAAAGTTTGTGAAACCCCAGACAGGGTTAAAGATCTGAAACTGCCTTTGCAAAAGCAGTGAGAAAATTACGACAGTGAAAGAGATGTGACCTAACCAACTACGTCTTGCCTACGTCTTGCCTTTAACCTGCAGACTGCCCTCGTTCATTCCTGAACACAGACTGAGCTAACTACAGGAGGAATTTACAGTGTTAACATGGAAACAAAAATGGTAACAGCCTTTTCCGGAAAAAAATCCCATTCTTGCCTGGGGAAACACCACCTCTGTAGGACAACAAATTCGCCACAAGTTTAGAAAGTATGGCTCAGAAGTCCTGCAGTCAGAGGCCACAAGATTCTCAACCTCCCCAGTTGGTCCTAGGGATACCGTCACTATTGGAATGCCTAAGATTGGAGTTGAAGATGTTTTTTAGACCCTGTGATCTGATCTACCAACTGGTGCCATGCAGACCAGGAATCTGCCTCAACCAGTTCTGTAATCTCACCCAGGCACAGAAGACAGCAAGAAGAACCCACTTTGGGCCCCTATTATTTCACCTCCAATCTGACCAATCAGCATTCCTCACTTCCTAACCCCCTACCTCCCTTAAAAAAAACTCAGTCTCCAAATGCACAGAGAGCGTGATTTGAGTAATAAAACTCTGGTCTCCCATTTAACTGGCTCTGTGTGCATTCAATTCTTTCTCTATTTCTGTCTTGATAAACAAGCTCTACCTGGGCAAAGAGAATCCATTGGGGAGGGTTACAGATCATTTTTTATATTGGTGTCAGTTATTGGCTAAATCATATCAGAAAGTTGTTTTTTGCCTGTGTGACTGAAATCCAAAAATATATGATTTTTATCAGTATTGTATTAATATGGCATTGGAACTATTTTTTTCATCCATGTATTTAGCAGTTATTTACTAAACATCTACTAAGGCACGCTGTGCATTGTAGGGATACAGTAGTGTTAGAGGGGTTTGAACCAGAGCGACTCAATCTTGAGTGATGGCTAGGAAAATGAGGCTGGAACTTGCTGGGCTGCACTCCCAGAAAGTCAGGTGTTCCTAGCCTCTAGATGTTTACGGTTAAGGGAACAGATTGATAATGTTTAGTAAACAGACCCAGAATTGGGAGTGTCCTAACACCCTGATATCTTGAGAACAGAGGCATTCCTAATTTTGCTTTAAATATAATAATATCGATTCTTGTAAAATATAGCAATTAAGAAAATTAATCCTTTATCACAAACACTTGCAGCAGAGCACATCACCCCATGATCTTTTTTTATCCTATATGTAAACAAGTACTGTACCTAGAGTGGACACATTCCTCCTCTTAGCTTCAGGAACGCCCTACTCTGTCTATGGAGTAGCTGTACTTTCACCACTTTACTTTCTTAATAAACTTTGTACTGTGGACTCCCCCTGAATTCCTTCTTGCACAAGATCCAGGAACCCTGTCTTGGGGTCTGGCTCGGGACCCTTTTCCTGTAACAGTAGGATGCACTGCATGGTCTTGCCTTCATAGAACTTTGCAATGTGTTTGCAAAGTCAGATCTTATTCAAATAATCAATATTGGACAAATAATCACACAAGAAATAGTATGAAACTGCAAATGCAACAAGAGTGCCTGGAGCACGGAGTGGTCATTACTTAGCCAAAGAGAGGAAGGAAGCCTACTGGAAGGAGGAGTTGGCTGGGGAGATGGCCCTGAGGGGAAGACAGCCTGGGTAGTGGGACAGGTTTTAAGACAAGTTGCCTGATGGGGAAAAAGAAAGCCAGGGGGAGGCAGATGCAGGGAGGACCTGAGAGTAGGAAGAAAGGTAGGAGGCAGACAATGGAGACCCATCCAGGCCTGGTTCTGAAATTCCACCTTCCTTCCAACGGGAAGCCATTGAAGGATTCCAACAGGGCCAGTGGCAGGGTTAGGCCTGGGTTTTGAGAAGGTGCCTCTGGCTGCTGGTGGTGAGAGGGAGACCTTGATGGATACAGGCAGACTACCAGGAGACCAGAGAGTTGCATACCTAAGACATGAAGATGACTCAGCCCAAGGTGTCCAAAATACAGATAGAGAGACAGGTACACGTGAAGAGACAGCTAAGAAACAAATGAAAGACAGCTCAGATTGTTTGCATTAAAGATCTTTGAGTCTAAAAATAATTTTTTCCACTAAAATCCGTCCATCTCTTTGTTGTGGTGGTCACTGATAGTTGTAGTGGTGGTGGTGTGGATCCCATGGCTAGAAAGTGTAGAAGACAGTGGAGAGAGAGGTGTATACACACATATGCATATATCACTTTTTTTTTTTACATCAGTACAGTAAGAAAGGACAAGAATACGTCACCCCACAATGTGCTTCTTTGGCGTAAGAATTATTTTGAGTAATTGCAGACACAGGAGAAGCTCTTAGAGTAGAAGTTACTGTTTTCTAAGAGAGATTTACATCTGTAAAGGAAATCTCCATTTGTAAGGGTTTCTCCTTCATGGTACTGGAAGAGAAGGAAGGCTGAATCATTAAACACTCTTAAGGTTGGAGAAGGCACCAACTGAAATGTGCACAGCCAACCTTACCCTGGTTTACCATACCTTTCCTGGTTACTTCTCCATAACTGTCCCTTCCCACACCTTTCTCTCTTTCACTTCTTTGAGATTTACTCAATATTCCTTGGATATTGCCCAGATACACAGGAGGTATCCATGTTAATAAACTTCTATTTGTTTTCTCTTGTTTATCTGCCTTTTGTTACAAGGGTCTGTCCTAGATAAGAACTCAGACAGGGTAGAGGAAAAATTACTTTTTCCTTCCCTATGCAATAATTCAGCTAAAGAAATCACGGCTAAGATGCAGGAGAGGGTATCCACAGACCTTATCTAGTCTTTACATAAACAGCTTAATATCTTTCAGCTTCAGTGTTGCCTTCTGTTATAAAACAGAACAGGTAGAGAAAGTAATGGTTGTCATTGTTTTTAGTCACAGAAACTTCTATCCATAAGAATGTCTAATAGAGATGAAAATCAGTGTTGTTCTTACAGAAGTGGGTGGAATTAAATCTCTGACAATTCCCACCGCAGGGCTGAAGAAGCTCCCAGGAGCAGCCTGAGGAACCCTGAGGGTTCCAACAGGAGCAGTTTGCCAAGCACTGAACATAAAGTCAAACATTCTAAGTGCTTTCACTAGAGTGGATGTAAAGATAGCAAATTAAGTGTTTGGCTGGAGTGTTTGGCTGGAGTGTTTGTAAGACGTCTTCTTATAAATGCAATGTTTTCTTCCTTAGGCACTTCTATACACTATGTTTTAAAACATAGAACAAAGTTATTCTCAATTCTGAAGCCAGGGTGTGCTTGCCGAGAAAAAGCAAGACAGGCTTTGTCGCTCTTGCACTAATTCACAGGTCCACAGAGCCACAACACCTGTGTTAATCCTGATTCTGCAAACCATGCAGAGACAAACACAGAATGGGAAGTGTGAAATCCACTACTATGTCTATAAATCCTGAGACAACTCTAGAGATTGTATTCAGTAGTCATTATGCTGTCACGTGAACCCTGTCTTGGGTAAAAGAGTAGAAGTTGAGAAGTTTGGAGGGTGGTACAGGTATTACCAAAGACAAGTTCTAAATGCACTTCTTGACAAAAATCTCCCACGTGCTGAATACTACATAAAGAAGCAACATGGAAAAGAAACATTGCGGCCTCCACACTTATTTTATAAATATAGTCATGTACTATATAACGATGTTTCGGGTAACGATGAATCATATATACAATGGTAGTCCTATAAGATTATAATTCCATATTTTTTACAGTACCTTCTATGTTTAGACATGTTTAGATACACAAATAATTACCATTGTGTTACAACCGCCTGCAGTATTCAGTACGGTCACTTGCTGTCCAGGTTTTTAGTGTAGGAGCAATAGGCCATACCATACAGTCTGCGTGTATAGTAGGTTTGTGTGAGTATACTCTATTATGTTCACGCAGTGACTAAATCACCCATCAGAGCATTTCTCAGAACGTATCCCTGTCATCCAGCGATGCGTGACTGTATCACGTAACAAAGCAATAGGAATTTGAAAAACGCCTATGCAAAAATTATAACAGTGAGAGAAATCTAACATAACTGGTTCCATCTTGCTTCTAATGTCACAAGCTAACTTCCCTTGTTCATTTCTGGGTAGGCCAGGTCAACTGCGGGAGGATTTTAGTTTACAGTTTAACATTAAAGCAAGGATGACAACAGTCCCTTCCCAAAACTACCCCTCCTTGTTCGGGGACCAAAACCACCTTTGTAAAACTAATGAACGGCCCCAAGGTTAAACTTGTGGGAGGGACCTGCATTCTGCTAAGACCTATACATAGTTGCATGATAACTAGCCATTGCTTCCTAACCTGCTTACTGCTCAGGAGTCATGTAGCTGGTGGTCACAAGATGTGTAACTTCCCTGATTGCCCCTATAGATAACATCACTATTGTAAAACCTAAGACTGGTATGTAAAATATTTTTCAGATTTTGCATTCTGGTGGAACAAGTGACGTCACCGGACCAGTGACCCCCATGCAGGAACTGACTCGGCACACAACGACAGTTTTGATAACTCTGTGATTTCTTTGCTGATGGTGCCAATCAGCCTTTCCCATTCTCTAGCCTCTTGCCCGCCAAACTGTCCTTAAAAATCCCAGCCTCCACACGAGGTCAGGAGTTCGAGACCAGCCTGGCCAATATGGTGAAACCCCATCTCCACTAAAAATACAAAAATTAGCCGGGCGTGGTGGCGCTTGCCTGTAGTCCCAGCTACTCAGGAGGCTGAGGCAGAAGAATCGCTTGAACCCAGGAGGTGGAGGTTGCAGTGAGCTGAGATCGTGCCACTGCACTTCCAGCCTGGACGACAGAGTGAGAGTCTGTCTCAAAAATAATAATAATAATATTTTCCTATTACTAAACCTTTTCCTTGGAGGAGAACAAATCAGGAAAACTACAGACAATACAAGTGTTCTCCTGACAATCCCCAAATTCTTCATCCATTTATGGGAGGGAGAGAGTTTAATACTCTGTACGTAAGAACCCTGAATTCTGAATTGTGAAGCACATTAAAATACCTCTATGAGGATGGCTTTATGCTAGTAAGATAGAATGGACACTGTTACTAGATATTTAGAACAAATATTTTAACCGCCACTGCAACACTCCCACTTTATCTGAGAACATTAGGAAAGGATAATGAATGCTGTATTCGTTTATCATGAATTAATCATGAACCCTTTCAGCTGCATATTTTTAATTAGCTACTGCATCTGTCATTTTTTTCAGAGCCCTTCTAGCTGGATCTAGGGAATGTCAATCTCTCCCGTAGACTAAAATGACCGAAAAAAAAAAAAAAAAGGTACTTAAAGCATTTCCCTGCAAAATGTACAGTTTCCAAAGAAATTAAAACAACAACAACAACAACAAAAAACCCTACTTAGCTGGTGCTAAAGACTTTGAAAGCGAGGTCAGAAATTCATGCCAGCCCGTGTATTATCAATAACTTTAGAAAATAAATTATTCTTGAAAATGCCCAAAAAGTTTGTTTCTGAAACAGAAAAAGGAACACACAATCCTTTTAAAGAACAAATTACAGAAATCACAATGGAAAATGAATCTGTTAAGCTGCTAAGTGTTAGGAATGAATATAAGCTGAGGCTTTAAGCCTCCACGGATGTTGCTTGCAGACGGAGAATCCTCTGTTATGGGGTTTAAATTTAATAGAAAGAAAAATCCTAAAAGGTCATTGTCCTTTTGTTCTCTTTAATTCTTATTCTGACTCATATCCCTCAAAGTAAAAGACCATTGACTATTCTAGGAAGAAAGAGAAGATTAAGTTAAACCCTCTTGTTGCAGTGAGCAGGGTTTGTCGCCCTCAGCACGACATTTCGGATTTGTGAGGAATTGCGGGTGCACCGTGGGATGGTTAGCGGCACGCCTGGCCTCCACCCACTACATGCACCCCACTCCAAAGTTCTGACGACCAAAAATGTCTCCAAACTTTAACAAATTCTCTCTGAAGGGCAAAGTCTACCCTGACACATAACTACTACTATCCGTAACCCCTGAAGCTGCCTTCTGAAAATCATTAAATCACCCTGCAAGCCCGCTTTCAGCTCCAGTCTCCCTGGCTCGCAGGATCATCCAGGTCTTCACCACATTTTTCCCAAAACAGAGGTCATCTTTTACTTTTCATAAGCACCCTATGAAACTGCCGTTCATCTTTTTTTTTTTTTTTTTTTTGAGATGGAGTCTTGCTCTGTAGCCCAGGCTGGAGTGCAGTGGCACAATCTCAGCTCACTGCAACCTCTGCCCCCGGGGTTCAAGCGATTATCCTGCGTCAGCCTCCCAAGTAGCTGGTACTACAGGTGCATGGCACAATGCCGGGCTAATCTTTGTATTTTTAGTAGAAATGGGGTTTTACCATGTTGGCCAGGCTGGTCCCAAACTCCTGACCTCAGGCTATCTGCCCGCCTCGGCCTCCCAAAGTGCCGCGATTACAGGCCTGAGCCACCGGGCCCAGCGTCTTTAAGTCGCTTTTTACAAAGGAGGAAACTAAGGCAGGAAGAGGTGAAACGTTCTCCTGGGAACACACTGCCAGCATGGGGTGGGATGGAATCCCCAGCCCCAGGGTCTCTGACTTTGGGAGTCTCTTCACACTGATTTGAACCAAATATCTCCTCCAAAAGTATCTTCCTGCCCATTTCTTTGAGCCAGCTGCTATGGGGGACCATAAATGCTCTGAATGGCCAAATATTGTGCCCCCTGGTGTTCTGATAGCATAGTGCCATAGTGGTCCAGACATGTCCAAGAACAGGTGTAAAATAACAGGGATTCTTCCCTGCAGGGGCTTTTAAAACTATGTTTCCCTCATCCACCCTAAAGACTTGCACCATGCACACTCACCTCCCATCAGCGAAAAGAGCTTCCTGCAGGCAGGGACCATGCTCTGCCCCTCAGCCCTCACTTCCACCAGGGGGAGGAGCTCTTCCTGCAGGGAGGGACCTGGGTATGCCCTCACCTCCATCAGGGGAAAGAGCTCCTCCTGCAGGGATGAACCTGGGTATGCCCTCAACCTTCAACTCCACCAGGGGAAAAAGCACTTCCTGCAGGGAGAGACCTGGTTATGCCCTCAGACCTCACCTCCACCAGGGGGAAGAGCTCTTCCTGCAGGGAGGGACCCCATTCTGTCCCTCAGGTATTGCTGCAGCTGATCAGCTGAGAACAGGTGTACTGTGAGCCTTCCCACTGTGCCATGTTTCTGTACCTTTGCTGATTCAACTAGAGTAGAGCCACCTCAAGGGTCCAGAGGATGCATTAAATCATTTGTAAGCCCCCACCCCTATATTCCTCTAGACTTGCCACATAATAGGCCACTTGCTTATGCTCATCAGATTATGCACGCTGCCCCCATTGGCCCAGGACAGTCTTTCTCTATAAAAATATATTTGCCCCACAGATGCTCCCCTTTGACCTTTTGATGGAAAGTTCTTTCTGAATGAAAGATAGCTGCAATAGCACCATGTGCATGTCATCCCTGCAATATCAGAATGTCCTCAATACCATTATCAAGATCACTGCATACCACTATTTGACTTAGACAACATGGTCTGGGTGAGTCAATCACTTGAGTTTCAGGGCGAAGATACAAACATATGCACCTCTCATACTTACGCTATGAACAGCTGAAGACGATCTTGCGCCATTGTCCTCAGGAAGATCTTAACTTACTGAGATGACTGTGTGCAGGTTCAGCAACTGAGGGGCTCTTAGTAGAGTCAAACCAAGGGCATCGGGCTCTTCCTGTGAATTCATTCAAAAGATGAATAATCACACGCTGGGTAATCATATATTGACATACTTAAATGACATGAGCTCTTTTATTTATTTATTTATTATTATTTTTTTTTTTTGAGAGAGGGTCTCACTTTATTGCCCAGACAGCAGCATGATCATGGCTCACTGCAGCCTTGACCTCCCAGGCTCAAGTAATCCTCCCACCTCAGCCTCCCAAGTAGCTGGGACTACAGGTGTACCACCACAGCTGGCTAATTTTTGTAATTTTGGTAGAGACAGGTTCCCACTATGTTGTCCAGGCTGGTCTTAAACTCCTGGGCTAAACAGAGCCTCAGCCTGACAAAGTGTTGGGATTATAGGTGTGAGCCACTGTGCCCAGCCTCATAAGCTCTTTCTTTACTGCAGCAGGGGTTCCCAACCCCCAGGCCTCTTAGGAATCACACTGCACAGCAGGAAGTAAACAACAGGTGAGCCAAGCTTCATCTGTATTTACAGCCATTCTCCATCACTCACATTACTGCCTGAGCGCCACCTCCTGTCAGATCAGCCATGGCATTAGATTCTGATAGAAGCACAAAACCTATTGTGAACTGCAAATGCGAGAGATCTAGGTTGCACACTCCTCATGAGAATCTAATGCCTGATGATCTCTGTCTCCCATCACCTCCAGATGGGACCATCTAGTTGCAGGAGAACAAGCTCAGGGCTCCCACTGATTCCACATTATGGTGAGTTGTATAATTACTTCATTATATATTACGATGTAATAATAATAGAAATAAAGTACACAATAAATGTGACACACTTGAATCATCCCAAAACCATCCCCCTCCCTGTCCATGCAAAAACTGTCTTCCACAAAAATGGTCCCTCGTGCCAAAAAGGTTGGGGACTGCTGGTCTAGAGGATTTCTCTCCCCACTTTTCTTCTTCCCACTCTCTGCCTAACTCCTACCCATCCTCACGTCTTGGCTTACACCACTGCCGCAAGGAAGCCCTCCTTCATTACCCTGTATGAAGCAGGCTCCCCCACTGTTGACTATCATAGCACCTCTTTTCCCCCAGATAGCAATTATTACTACTTGTATAATAGATTCATTTATTTCCTGATTTATTCATGTGACAGCTGTCCTTTCCACAGCTCTAAGGATCAAGAAGGCAGAGACCACATCTCATTTGTTCACCACAGCAAACACTCAATAGATATTTTCTGAATAGGGCTGGGTTTGCACAAACAATGGCCCACAAGAAAAATCTGTCCTGACACCTGTTTTCATAGAATGTTTACATGTTTAAATGGTTGAAAAAAGGATATTATTTTGGGATATGTGAAAAGTACATAAGACTCAAATTTCAGTGTCTGTAATACAAAGTGTATCAGAACACAGCTGCCTCCACTCCCTTAATGCTTTTGTGCTACAATATCAGAGTTGAGTAGTTGTGACAGATACTACTTGTTCCTCAAAGCTGGAAATATTTATTTACTATCTAACCCTTTACAGAAACAGTTTTTTGACCTCTGATACAAAGTCCTAGAAATGAATAGAAAATGGGTCTCAAAAGAAAGCCAAGAAGATAGCTTTGAACCTATTGAAGACTTTTCTTTTAACTTGTTGACATTTAGACCAAAAATCTAGTATATGTCTTGAACTATTTATTAATATACAAATCTATTGTTTATGCTTTGAAATATGAAGCATAATCCCACTTGGTAAAAAAAATATTCACAAGAGAATATCACATCAGAGAAAAATTACCATTCCATATAGATTTTTATAAATGTGGATTTTGCTTTATTAAAGTTAGGCTTCTAGCAACAATTTCTGAGGTTCAATCAGAATCTCAGAAATGTTATTTTTTCCCCCCAGAGATGGCATTTGAAACTGTAATCGATCTTCCAGCATGGCTTTTCATGTTAGATTCTTGTTGAAATGGAATAGTGTGCTGTCAACATTGATCCTTAACCTCCCACTGCAGGAATGACAAAACCACTGGGCAGGGTCTCCCCTTCTGCTTATTCACCATGACATCATCAGGCAAGACTAAGATTGCACGGATGTGGGTTTGAACAATTGGGCGTCTCTCCTTGCGAGGTAAGAAAGGTCATTATTTTCCTTTTTTTGTCCCCACCTTTTATTTACAGAAAATAGATTTTAAGGTATCAGCATGGAAGCTCTTTGACCCACACTTGATACTCAGTGCTTACCAACCCCCCAGTGAGAAATGAAGACAAAGAACATATCTGAAGGGATTAAGTCACAATGCTTATCACAGTGGTACTGCCACGAAGAGCCTATACTTACAGAATGAAACAGCACAATGGAAAATCTAAAGGCCCACGTTCCGAGGACATTTTTCAAATTAGTATGAGATGGGTTCTCACCCAGGAGTAATTTTACCCCACCAGGAACAGAAGGTGATATGTAGAAACAGGTTTGGTTGTTGCAATTTGGGGGACAGTAATGGTATCCAGTAGGCAGAGGGCAGGAATTCTGGTAAATATCTTACAATGCACAAGGCAGCCCCCAAGACAAAGAACTATCCAGCCCAGTGCCCGCCCTCAATCAACAAAGCATGGTCTTCTCCCAAGTGTCAACAGTGCCAAGGTTTAGGAATGCTGTGCTAGATCACTCATCCAATGCTCATTAAAGTGGGTGTGGCTACAAGCACAGGCAAATAGGTTTTAGGGGTGAAGGGGAATGGTACCCAGCTGACTCAAACAATCGCACCTAGTAACTATGGTGATTCCTCTGTTACTATCACAAGTTATATGAAAATAAGTCTCTTCTGATAAAATATATAATCCAAACTGTAGTCACAGAGCAAGAAGATTGGTTAAGCCTGTTTTATTATGAGGAACCTACATTCTGATTTGTGTGTTCAAAGATAATAAGTATGCATCTTTATCCCCTTGAGTCTCTGTTTATCTATAATCCTCACAACTGCCATTTGCTTGGCCATTTTTCTCATTTGCGTGCCCCCTCCAAATGAAATTCCAGTTGTACAAGTCTGAAAATGATAATGATCTAAGAATGCCATTGGGGTTTGCCATCCGTTGTCCATAATTCTGAGACACAAAAAGCCCTGAAAACCAAATGATTTTTGTAATGCCCATTTTGTTGTATTGAGCATCAAAACCCAGACTGAACCAACTTGAGGCATCAGTCTTGTCTCAGCCTACCAGCTTCTGCTGTTCATTAGTATTGTGTTACTTTGTTGTGACTTCAGGTTTAATGGCACGGGTTTAATTTTGACTGTGAAAATGTCAAAAAGAGTTAAAGGCATCCTATGTTCAACAGTGAGAAGAAGAAGAGAATGCATTTGTTCTTAGCCATAGCCCAGGCCGTGTAATTATTAAAGAAGACTGACTGTAGTATACAAAGTGGAAAGGTTAGTTGTTGAAATTTGACTGATTGATTTGCCATAGGGTGAACCACATCCCAGTGTGTCTAGGACTGATGAGGTCCAGTTTTCAAACTGGGACAGTCTCAGGCAAGCTAGGATGAGTCATTTATCCTACTTTCTCGTGAAAGCTTCCAGAACATTCCATGTAGAAGTAAATACTGAAAACCACTGTGAATATTCTAGAGATTGATTGAAGGAATTTACAAGGGTAAATGGTAATCCAGGGTGAAAAAGTGTATTTTGAAGAGGAAGACATAGAGTATGGTGCCGAGAATTTGCACAGAGAACGTCCTTTGTGGGTGCTGTGGTAGCAACTTAGATGTCAAGGGAAGACCCAAGTCTTCCTCCCCCAGCTGCTGCTGATAGTTTTGATGGCTGACACACTTAGCAAAGTCTGTCTCTGGAAACTGGCCTCGGTCAAAGAGAACTGCCTTTTCCAAGGGGATGGCATGTCCTTGCCTCAAGGTGGGAAACCTCTGAGGGACCTTCCTGGCTCCAGAGCTCCCTCTGAAATGAGCTGAGGTCTTTGTTGCAACAGCTGTGCTGCTCAACTCCTCCCTTGGCCTCAATTTCCTTTCCTCACTCCCCTGCAAGTGTTGACCCCAAGAATACACTCCCCACAAAAAATCTCCTGAGCACCTCAGAGTCTATTTCCCATGACTTGACCTAAGATGATATCGGATTTTAAAGAAACAGTTTATTCCCGGAAATATTTACAATGCTGATCAAATAGCCTCATCTTGCTGATCAAATAGCCCACCTTGCTACTAAGCTATAATCCTAGAGAAACTCTAATGTATAGGAGCACTCTTGACATAAGTGACTCCATCTTAGGAGAAGATCACATCTTGCTTTTCAGAAGGCGTCTTCCCAATAGGACCAGATGTTCGCCCAATCAATACAGACTGCACCCAATCAGATGAGGTTGTAACCCTTTACTGTCACCCCTCACCAGAGGACTCAGGGGGATATTAGCAGGACTTCACCAGTTCAACATGACCACCTCACTAGACCCCGTCTTGCTAACACTCGTGGTCTCCTCCACGTACCCACTGCTGAACCCTCTGCCCAAATCAAGGCCTCTTCTTTACAAGATGTGGGCTATCATCCAGATCAGCCCAGAACACTCTCCTTGTCCACGTCACTCTCCATGGACTGGTTCATTAACTCCTTTTCCTATCCCCTTTATATGGATGTTAAATGTTACAACACATGTTAACATGTGTTATGGAATGTTTAATCTAGAACATTTATATATTGATTAAGTATACTGCCATGTTTGGTTTGCAATATTGACTGTTGTAAACTGGCTTGAGCCTGTGTGTCCCTGGCTCTGGCTACCAAGTGAATGGGAAGTACTAAGAAGTAATAAGGAGTGCTTAGCACTAAGGAGAATTGGCTCTTGTGGCTTTTATGACTGAATAAACATTTTCACAAGTCCAACCTCATGGAAAGACACAAATATGTGCAGACCTTGTTGTCCGATCTTGTGCCATTCACAACACCTAACAAAAGCCAACAGGAGGGAGGTCTGCAAGCTTGGATTGACAGTCCTTGGTTGTGTTAACACTCAAAGGCAAACACAAAGTAAAGTTGTCAGTGATTGGAAAAAGCCAACATCCACAATGATGGAAATGTTAACTCAATTTACCTATTCATCATCATGCAAATAGGAATTTCCTGAGAAACATTTTTTGAGTAATCTAATAACAAGCATACCAGTAGCAGACAATCGCGGCTAACAGAAAAAGCATAAAATAATATAGTTTCTGAAGTGTCCTCCCTCCTTCAGACTTCATTAAAAATGAAATGTTTTAGGTACTGCTCTTTTCCTCAATATGAAATGTATTTAATATAACCTTATGGCCAAGGAATTTTGTATTCCATCAAGAGAAGATGTGCATTTTAACTTTATGTTTGCCATATACTGATAAGCATGAGAATAATAGTAATAATAATAATGGAATTGTGAACCACAGTGAAAAAAAAGCCATGCAACAGGGGTCAGCTAAGTATGGCCATGGGCCAAATCCAGCTTACCACCTGTATTTCTAAATAAAGATTTATTGAAATACACCATGCCCATTCCTTTATACACCTACTTTTGAAATACAATTGCAGAGCTGACTGTATCCTCCACAAGGCTGAAAATATTTACTATGCAGTCCTATACAGAAAATGTTTGCAACCCCTGACCTAGATGATAGGGTTAGAATGTGTGATCTGTTCATTGTTGGCCTTGAGAATGAGTGGGTAAGACAGTTCATTCAACTAGCAAAAATGCTCTGAGAGAATGCCAGGTTCACATGGCAGACGGCAATGGGAGAAGTCTTTTAAAGGGTCATTTTTCACATTGCCATTTCATCCTTGGAGAAGATGTTCCCTGATCATTCTTGTTCTCTGGCCAACAACACGTGGCCAACTCAGACTCAGTGAGAGACCTATGACAGCCCTGATGCAACCTCTTCTCAAAAAGCCGAAGCAACCAGAGGTCACAGATGTATATTGCAAGTATGTGTAAAGGTATTTAACTTATTCTGAATTGACTCTCTCTTTGATGTTTTACTTAGAAATCGGAAGTGCCCAGGGTACTGATGGTCTGTCATCACACAATTTAATTTACCAGTGCATTACTATAAAAATGCACTATATTATACCACTTGTGGTCTTCCTGCATCCCACTGGGAGGAATAGTCATACATTTTTCTGCAAAAATATTAATGTGTTTGATTATTGAATGTTGCCCTCACCTGCTGAGAGTGTCTTGGGAGGTAAAGTAAAGGCATATATTATCTTCCTAAAATATGCGTAACTGAATTCCAGAAAACACCTGGCTCTCAGGGCTTCAGATGAGATATTTGGGATGTGCATCAATATTCAGCATGTGTCACCCAAGACTGTGGAAATACCCTGAATTTAATCAAAGCGGATGTCAAAGTGTCACTCTATACATGAAGAACACCTGGAATTATCAGACCAAATCCCTCACATCCCTGATTTACAGAAGCCCCTGTCTTGCAGGAGTAAATTTTTAATTGGCAATGCAAAATGATTTTTTAAAAATTCCAGGCAATTATTTCTTCATTTTGCATGGTGGAAACTCAGTCATGCTGCAGGGAGTCTGGGTTTATTTCAAGACCACAATGGAAATTGCTAGAATTTTTGGTAGTTGAGCCTAACTATAAAATGGCATTGATGCCTAAAATAGAACCAGATTTGAATTTATGATGAAGCTAATTCCCTAAATCAGCTAAACATAATAATGTCGACCCAATAAGGGAGAAGAATTTCAACTGCAGAATTTTCTTCTGTTGCTTCCTTGTTGTGCATTGGGGATAGTTTCAAACTGGCCAATGAATTTGATTTGTGTTTTGCAAAGTTACTCAAGCCACTTTTTGGCTTGTTCATGGTGGGAGAATTGCTAGTCTTCCATTTATGCTAAGGGTATTGCCATTTTTTTTAATTTTTTTTTTTATTTGAGATGGAGTTTCACTCTTGTTGCCCAGGCTGGAATGCAGTGGCATGATCTCAGCTCACTGCAACCTCCACCTCCTGGGTTCAAGTGACTCTCCTGCCTCAGCCTCCTGAGTAGCTGGGATTACAGACGCCTGCCACCACACATGGCTAATTTTCGTATTTTTAGTAGAGATGAGGTTTCGCCATGTTGGCCAGGCTGGTCTTGAACTCTTGACCTTAGGTGATCTACCCACCTCAGCCTCCCAGAGTGCTGGGATTAGGCATGAGCCACTATGCCCGGCCGGTATTACAATTTTGAAAGAGCTAATTGGTGATTTGAAATCTCAAAAAGAATGGAAGGCATTCGGAATCATTTGACTATTCTCATTCCTATGCTCTACATAATGGAAATGTCTTCTTTTGCAAGATTACATTGGTGATGCGATTAATATCCACTGTAACAAACTCTGTGTGCGTTAGGAAACAGTAAAAACCTTAGCTGTGGACCAGGCACAGTGAGGCTCAAATTCTAGTTCAGTGAGTCATTACTTGTGTGATCTTGGGCAAGTGATTTTGCCCTTTTGCATCTTAGTTTGGGGGGCATTTACATCTGGTCTCCCTGAATCCACTGTGTAACTCTCCCAATGGAAGCCACATCTTCTTTTTATTTCCATTGTCCACGAGGTTGTGTCCAGCAGCAGACAGAGGGAGGTCTTACTAAACATTTGCTGGATTTATTGCTTAAATTGTACAATGAGTTCTGAAGGTTTCTCCTGGGGAACTATGAATAGTCTTAGGGTTTAAGATTAACACCAAATTGGACATGAAGACCTGTGCAAAAGTACATCTTATAAATATCAACCTGGATGAAAACTGTAAATGTGAAAAAAAATCAAGCAAAATATAAAGCATTTATTTGACTGCTGGCACTCCTTGGCTTATAGATCTATCACCTGAATCTCTGCCTCTGTGGAAATAGGGCATTTGTGCTGCGTGTCTTCACATCATGCCTCCGCGAGTGTCTTCTTTTTTGATAAGGACGCCAATCATATTGGATGGGGCCCACCCTACTCCAGCATGACCTCATCTTAACTTGGCTAATTACATCCACCATAACTCTATTTCCAAAAAAGGTCACATTCTGAGGTCGTGGGAATCACATGATTTTAGGGGGACTATTCAGCTCATTGCAAGCAGAATTGATGGAGGAACTGATATAAGGTCCCTTCTGTAAGGTCCCATCTGTAAGAACTGATGGAGGTCTCCAGATTACCACCCCCCGCAGAGTCTAGAGAGGTAGAAAGGGAAGGCAAGGCTGATTTGGAGCTCACTGTCTTTTGTCATATCTGAGAATTGTTATAAATTTCCTCATTTCTATCATTCCTCAAAGCAGCATCCATAAATCAAACCCAGGGACCTTATACAATCCATGCGCACTTACTGTTGTTCAAAGCACTTTCCTATCCAATATTCCACCAATCGCTCCAATAACAGGTTGTATTTATGAAAAGACACTATAGGCACAAGGACCAGAGTGGTGAAAGGTCAGTGGGAATGCTAGAGTCCATTTCTGCTTGTAGTTAGGTACCCGGCCCCAAAAGCTCTCCAGGAGGCCTTGATGCAAGTTACAGCCACCCCATGATAAGGAGTATCTGCCAGCTGAGGCCAGGGGAACAGAATTCGCTCAAGAAGAAGCCAGCACCCTGCACGTGAGGACACACTATCAGTACTGAGCCCACCCCTACAGCATGCACATGTGCAATAGCTTTACCTCTCTCCTCTTCAGCTAGACCCAACTCTTTCTGGCAACCACTGTGGGATGAATTAGTAAGTGCCTGCTCTATGATTGACAGATAAAGCCAATATCGCGGGATGCTTGGAAAACAGAATGAAGGTATGACAAAAATAATCATCATTGGTTGTTTTGAGGTTTTTTTGTTTGTTTGTTTGAGACAGGGGGACTCACTGTGTTGACCTAGCTGGAGTGCAGTGATGCAATCTCAGCATGCTGCCACCTTTGCCTACCAGGCTCAATCAATCCTCCCATCTTAGCCTCCCAAGTAGCTGGGACTACAGGTGTGTGCCACCGATTTGTATATTTTTTTGTTTGTTTGTTTCATCATATTGCCCAGGCTGGTCTCCAACTCCTGGGCTCAAGGGATCCACCCACCTTAGCCTCCCAAAGGGCTGGGATTATAGGCATGAGCCACCACACCCAGCTTGATCATTGTCTTTTTGTTTTTTGTTTTTCAAAGGCATCCCTGCAATATCTACCCGTAGAACAAATAAGCTTCATCTCAGCCTCAAACAGGAGACTCCTGAAACTGCTGCCAAGTTTTCAAGGCCAGAGCTAAGTCAGTAAACAACCTGAAACCCACTGCCTCTAGGTGATGTTGGCATGGCATGGGCTGTGATAGGTGTCTGGTGGGGATGCCCAGGTTCACAGTCCAAAGGCCAGTTCACTGTGAGACCTGGACCAGCACACTCCAGGAGTCCTTTGCAGAGTCACTTCCGATGCTCTGAGGGTGTTTCTCCTGACACCTTACAGTTACCTTCACAGGAGGCTCTAAAACAGTACCTGTTATTCTTCACTCTTCATGTGTCTTGCCCTGCACTTCCTTTATTAACCCAGGTGTCCATAATGACAGCTTCGACAAATGAGTTTTGATTTGATGTCTCCAGGATCTGAAAGTTAGCAGACTGGTATTTGTATTTTTAACATCTGAGGCTAAAAAACAATAGTTTCTTCTTTTCTTTTTAAATTTTAGATTAAGTGGGTACATGTGTAGGTTTGTTACACGAGTATATTGTGTAACACTGAGATTTGGGGTTCTAACAATTCCATTGAAAAATGACACTTTATTGAATTCATAAATGTGTGCAGAACTTTAAAAGTGTAAGTGGTTAAGGACTACTGTGTTTGTCACTTTACCATCGAATAGCATCCCATATTCCCTGGTGAGCAGACATAGCGGCCCTGCCTACCAAAACAAGAAGGGTTCCCTTAATGGGCATTAAACATTGCCTTCCTTAAGACAGCAGGATTGAGTGACTGCATTTAGAAGCATGCCATCAAGGAGAGGCAGCTCTGAGTTTTCCATGCTGTGAACAGGTTGATAAGTGGTGTCTGACTTATGAGGACAGTTTGTCAACTTTTGAGTGTGGATTTTTAAAAAGTGATTTAGAGGCAAATTCATAATTACTTGCTTTCAGTATAAAATTATTAATCTTGGGTAGCTGGGGGAACTTATGGAGCTTGTCAGCTCTCTCAGCTGACGACTTCTATGAATTACCTAATAGTTGATTTCCACTCCCCCACACTACAGTAACATTCATTAAATTAACACCTAGTTTTACAGGCAGAAGTAACCTCAGGACATCAATGTCCAATTTTGGCCTGTGAGCTTTGGAGAATGTGAGAGTCAAGGCTGTTTCCACCTGTATGCTGACTCTGTGGAGCAGGGGTCCCCAACCCCAGAGCCACAGACTGGTACTGGTCCATGGCCTGTTAAGAACCTGGCTGCACAGCAGGAGGTGGGCAACAGGCGAATGAGTGAAGTTTCACCTGTATTTACAGCCACTCTCCATCCCTCGCATTACCACCTGAGCTCCGCCTCCTGTCAGATCCGTGGCTGCATTAGATTCTCATAGGAGTGTGAACCCTATTTTGAACTGTGCATGTGAGGGATCTAGGTTGTGTGCTCCTTTTGAGAATCTAATGCTTGATGATCTATCACTGTCTCCCATCACCCCCCGATGGGATCGTCTAGTTGCAGGAAAACAAGCTCAGCTACATTATGGTGAGTTGTATAATTATTTTATTACGTATTATAATGTAATAATAATAGAAATAAAGTGCACAATAAATGTAATGCACTTGAATCATTCCAAAACCATCCCCCCTCACCCCAGGTCCAGGGAGAAATTGTCTTTGACAAAACTGGTCCCAAAGGTTGGGGACCACTGCCGTAGAGTATGAGGAACACTCTCTAGGAATTATAATCTGAAGACTATGCTTCATATGCATACAATGTAGAATGATTATATCAAGTCAATTAACATATCCAGCACCTTATATACTTCTCAGTTTTTGTGATTAAGAACATTAAAGCTCTGCTCCCTTACCAAATTTCAAGTATACAATACATTACCATTAACCACAGTCACCATGTTGTACAATGGATGTCCTGAATTTATTTCTGCTGTCTAACTGGAACTTTGTACCCTTTCACCAACATCTCCCCATTCTTCCACCCGCACCCTCTGCCCCTGGTAACTGCCATTGTACTGTCGTTTCTATGAGTTCTTAGAGTCAGTATTTTGAACCTTTTAGATACACTCATTCATTGACAGCAGATGGGTGACTAATCTCAGATGCCTAACAGTTGTCAAGAAATGACTTTTTAACAAGTGGGAACATTGATGTTTCCTGCTGTTCATTGCCGGTTGGTTTTGAAATCAGAGCCTTGGGTGTGAATACATGTACCATGCAGGAGATCCTATGAATATGAAAGAAATCAGAGGAGAAGTACTAGAGAAAGCTAGTTACCACTTTCATGAGGAGGACTAGAGAAAGCCAGTTACCACTTTTATGAGGACTAGAGAAAGCCAGTTACCACTTTCATGAGAAGGACAGAGAGAGCTCATTATCACTTTCATGAGAAGGACTAGAGAAAGATGGTTACCACTTTCATGAGAAGGACTAGAGAAAGATGGTTACCACTTCATGAGAAGGACTAGAGAAAGATGGTTACCACTTTCATGAGAAGGACTAGAGAAAGATGGTTACCACTTCATGAGAAGGACTAGAGAAAGCGAGTTATCACTTTCAGGAGAAGGGATAGAGAAAGCTAGTTATCATTTTCATGAGAAGGACTAGAGAAAGCCAGTTACCACTTTCATGAGGACTAGAGAAGGCCAGTTACCACTTTCATGAGAAGGACTAGAGAAAGCCAGTTACCACTTTCACAAGAAGGACTAGAGAAAGTAAGTCACCACTTTCACGAGAAGGACTAGAGAAAGCCAGTTACTACTTTCATGAGGACTAGAGAAAGCCATTTACCACTTTCATGAGAAGGACAGAGAAAGCCAGTTACCACTTTCATGAGAAGGACACAGAGAGAAGGACAGAGAGAGCCCATTATCACTTTCATGAGGACTAGAGAAAGCGAGTTACCACTTTCATGAGAAGGACTAGAGAAAGCCAGTTACCACTTTCATGAGGACTAGAGAAGGCCAGTTACCACTTTCATGAGAAGGACTAGAGAAAGCCAGTTACCACTTTCATGAGAAGGACAGAGAGAGAAGGACAGAGAGAGCCCATTATCACTTTCATGAGGACTAGAGAAAGCAAGTTACCACTTTCATGAGAAGGACTAGAGAAAGCTAGTTATCACTTTCAGGAGAAGGACTAGAGAAAGCTAGTTAACCACTTTCATGAGAAGTTTGTTAGGAAAGGAAAGAATAATGTTTTACTTGAGGGCATTTAGAATTGAAAGGATTTTGCAGGAGCTCAGCCCTTGAGAATGTTTTCGGAGTGGAGAGAGGAACCCAAGCAAAAGGACAAAATCAAAGGTAACAGTGAGGGGAAAACAGATGAACTCAGTCGATGCAGGCGATACCCCTGCTGCCCACGATGCGGCAGCGGGAGTATATGAAGCCAGAAGGAGCTAAAATTCCCTTCATTGTATCTACAGCTAAACATCTTTTCCTCTAAATTAGGTTCGATGAAAAATTGTTCAACAAACACCAAAGGTAGCATCATTGAACAGAGAGATAGCGCATCTCAGCACTGAAGCTCGGGTAGCAATTGAACAATCAAGGGAAAGGGCAAAACTTACTTTAAACTTTTGCACATGTCTGATTATGCTGAAGAACATTCTGATTTGTTTATGTGCTTTGTCTTAACAGAATTAATTTACTGTACAAAAAACCTTTTGTCTCTCTCTATATCCATCAGATATCCCTGAACTGGCTCAAATATACCAGTCAGAATTAAAAATCTCTATTGTGGGCATGGTGGCTCACACTTGTAATCTCAGCTCTTTGGGAGACCAAGGTGGAAGGATTCCTTGCCAGGGGTTCAAGACCAGCCTAGCCAACATAGCGAGACCCTGTCTCTCCAAAAAATTAGCTAGAAATGGCGGCATGTGCCTATGGTCCCAGCTACTTGGGAGGCTGAAGTGAAAGAATCACTTGAGCCCAAGAGTTTGAGGCTACAGTGAGCCACAATTGAGCCTGGGCAACAGAGTGAGACCTTGCCTTTAAAAATATATATATATTTAAGGCTGGGCATGGTGGCTCACACCTGTGATCCCAGCACTTTGCCGAGGTGGGGTGGATCACTTGAGGTCAGGAGTTCGAGACCAGCCTGGCCAACATGGTGAAACCCTGTCTCTACCAAAAAAATACAAAAATTAGCCGGGTGTGGTGGCATGTGCTTGTAATTCCACCTACTTGGGAAGCTGAGGCACGAGAATCACTTGAACCCAGGAGGCAGAGGTTGCAGTGAGCTGAGATCATGCCTGGGTGACAGAGTGATATCCATGGTAACAGCCAGTGAGAGGATGACAGTCTGGGTGACAAAGTGACACCCTGTCCCAACTCCAAAAAAAAAAATATATATATATACATATATAATATATATCTATTTTAAATTAAAATTATATGTTGTATAAAATTGACATGATGACACAGAAAAAGTTCATGTTCACATTACTTGTTTATGAACAAATCAACACTACTATTTATAAAACTATGATTTTATTTTCGCAAACAATGCTACGCATTATTAATGAACTCCTAAATATATAAATGGCTCACCCACAAAAGATTTTGATCAAGGTCCATCTTTACAAACTACATCAATGGAAACCAAGTTGGGTAGACAGAATCACAACCCCCAAAGATGTCCACATTCTAGTACCCTGATCCTGAGAATGTTTCCTTCCATGGCAAAAGGGAGTTTGTAGATGTGATTATATTAAGGGTTTGGGGATGTGGAGATGATCCTGGATTATCTCAGAGAGCCAGGAGCAAGAGTTTTGCCAGTATGATGAGGTAAGTTTTTAAAGAAAAATGATACACGCTGTGGGAAAATTATTTTCATAGAGGCAAAATGGGTAGACTGTAGATCTAACAGAGGTTTGCAGAAAATGACACCAGTGCCAAGCCAAATACAATAATCTAAGCCACTAGTCTTCAGACTGGGGCTCACCTATTGATATGGTTTGGCTGTGTCCCCACCAAAATCTCATCTTGAATTATAGTTCCCATAATCCCTTCATGTTGTGGGAGTAACCTGGTGGGAGGTACTTGAATCATGGGGGTGGTTTCCCCATGCTATTCTTGTGTTAGCGAGTAAGTTCTCACAAGATCTGATGGTTTTATAAGGGGCTTCCTCCTTCACTAGGTTCTCATTCTTCTGTCTCCTGCTGTCATGTGAAGGACATGTTGCTTCCCCTTCTGCCATGATTGTAAGTTTCCTGAGGCCTCCCCAGCCATGTGGAACTATGAGTCAATTAAACCTCTTTTCTTTATAAATTACCCAGTCTTGGGTATTTCTTCATAGCAGTGTGAGAATGGACTAATACACCTACTTGTAGAGATACACAAAGACATGCTGATGGGGTGTAAAGGGTTGGGATGCTCTAAGGAAATCAATTTCCAGATCTTTCACATCCATGTGTGCTCTGCTCTAAAACCCAGCTGCTGGAGTATGCCGGCTATCTCAGTATTAGTCGGTTTTCCAAGCCCACCCCTTTCCTAATCAACTTTCTTCTACTTTGCACAAAAGGCATTCCTCTCACTGGCTGTTACCATGGATATCACCCTTGGCTGTCAAAGTCTTTACCCCCGTGATCCTGTGAAATCTTGGTATTCATGGGATATTGGCCAAATTACCGAAGAGTGACTTTAGAGCTAGGCTGATCAGGGAGTTATTGGAAAACAATGGAAACTGTTCCAAAGTGCCAATACAAAACCCACGTTCAAGGAATATTCTGAATAGAAAGGAGATAAACTAAGGGACTAGCAAGGAACCGGGTAAGCACAGAAGCTGAGGGTGAGTGGAGAGGCAAGGTAGGAACATGGAAAGAAAATCACAGACTTTTACCACAAAAAGGGAGGTGGTGCTCAGATGTCCAAATGGTGTATTATTGTTAAAGTCCTAAGGATGAGGCTGAAAGGCAGTAATGATGGAGACAGAGTGGAGGTAAATTGAAGAGGTATTTTGGAAACTCAGCCAAACAGATGACTAAGTGGATAAGAGCATGGAGAATAAATGGTTCTAGCTCATGAACTGGATAATGGAGGACCCCACTGATTGAGCGAGGAAGTACTGAAGGCACAGTCAATCTAGAAAAGAGACACTAAAGAATTTATTTTAATCATATTGAGTTTGGAAAATATTTGTAGCTCATGCTGGAGGAAACAGACAAGGTCACTGCCATTATCGTGTACTAAGGGCTAACAATATGCTGGGTGTTATCTTCATTCTGCAGATACTATAACCTGTAATCATGTCATTTATTCCTTCCCATTTTATAGGTGGAGTAGAGAAGCTGATATGTACAGAGGTGGGGTTTTGTTTTGTTTTGTTTTGTTGAGACCAGGTCTCACTCT
This sequence comes from Pan paniscus, assembly GCF_029289425.2. Lineage (NCBI taxonomy): Eukaryota > Metazoa > Chordata > Mammalia > Primates > Hominidae > Pan > Pan paniscus. Next base: position 8,717,499 of record NC_073272.2, on the reverse strand, counting down.
GTCTCCTAGGCTGGAGTCCAGTGGCATGATCATGGCTCACTGCAGCCTCAACCTTCTGGCCTCAGGTTATCTTCCCACTTCAGCCTCCCAAGTAAGTAGAACTACAAGCACGCACCACCATGTCTGGCTGATTTTTGTATTTTAAAAAATTTTGTAGAGCCAGGGTTTCGCCACATTTCCTAAGCTAGTCTTGAACTCCTGGGCTCAAGGGATCCTCCTGCCTTAGTCTCCCAAAGTGCTGGGATTGCAGACATGAGTCACTGCATCTGGCTTTTTTTTTTTTTTTTTTTTTTTTACCAGCTCAGATTCTATGTGAAAAAGATAGAATTTGGATCTAGGTTTTCTGATTCTGGAATTGTCCCCACCATCACCGTGATATGAACACTGTCTCCATGGATACTGAAACAAAGGGGATAACTAGAAGTGTTAATCATCACAAAGGTATTGACTGGGTTTGACAATGAAAAGATCAATTCTGACCTTGGAAAAGAAGTTCCAGAAGACGCCAACGCCAGTTAGATGTCAGTAGACATGAAGACTTGGATGTGGGCCTGATGAGATCAAACGTTTTGAGAAGGAAGGTGGCTTTGTGAAGCCAGGTGGGGAATCATCACAGCAGCTTACAATCAGGGCCCATCTAAGGACTGAGTACAAGTTAGGGAGGCAGATCTGATGACACCCATTTGGTGCCTGTCAGTTTGTTTGCTTGTTTGTTCAGAGTTTTTAGAGCAAAATTTCCTAGTAAATGTGAGAGGAGCAACTGTGATGTTTGGGATTCCAGGAGAGGGATAAATTTGGGATGCTGAAGAACGCAAAAAGAGGCTTACACCTTATGAGAAGATCAATCTGACAAGGAATCCCCAAAATGCAGGTGAGGCTGTCAGTCAGCACTTTGGAATGAATCAGGTGAGCACTTCCATGCAATTGTCTCAAAGAACCTCACTACCACTCTTTAGGGTTCGACCCAAAATATGGCAAAATGTTATCGCCTGCCAATTCTTGGTGAGTAAATATGTCTGTTATTACAGTTTCAGAAGTTGCATGCAGTTTAAATGGAGGGTGAGCGTGATGGGTTAGTTTTGATGCAGCAGGTATGCTGTCTGGTGAAAGGGCAAGGAGATTGAATCAGGGTAGACCTACAAATGAGGGAATGAAGTGAGTCTTTTTCTCATCAGTCTTATCAGTATCTTTGGGATTTTGGTCTTCTTAACATTATATATAGAAAAGTAAGCCATTCCTCTAGCCCTTCTCCAACTTCTCAAATATTCTCTTTCAAAGTCTAGGTTCATTAAAGAGAAACCCTATAGGGCCGCATTGCTTTCTTTCAATGCTTCTTTTTTTCCCTTCTCTGTTGGATGCTTTATGGTTTTGTGATTGTATGTGCAGATATTTCATGTTTGAGTACATCCTAGCACTTGATCCATTTCTTTCTCAGAGTCCCTGGCCAGGAGATAATATCTATATTTTTATCTGAACAATGCTAAACTCTGTTTTCCCAAACCCCAATGCACATGCCAAGCTATGTTGGTCATTTACCATTATAGATTCTAAAACTGTATGGCCACTTTCTCCCAAAGATTCTACCACTCTCACTTCAACAACCAATCTGTCCTTGTTCATTACAGTCCATTTCAGAGCAATATTTGATCTGCAGGATAAAGTTTCCAAAAAGAAAAGAGTTGATCACAACCCCATTAAAAAGTAAGCAAGGGACATGAACGCACATTTGTCAAAAGAAGACATTCATGTGGCCAGGAAACATATGACAAAAAGCTCAACATCACAGATCATTGGAGAAATGCAAATCAAAACCACAGTGAGATATCACCTCACGCCAGTCAGAATGGCAATTATTAAAAAGTCAAGAAACAACAGATGCTGGCAAGGTTGCGGAGATGTAGGAACACTTTTACACTGTTGGTCGGAATGTAAATTAGTTCAACCATTGTGGAAGACAGTGTGGTGATTCCTCAAAGATTTAGAACCAGAAATACCATTTGACCCAGCAATCCCATTATTGGGTATATACCCAAAGGAATATAAATCACTCTATTATAAAGATACATGCACGTGTATGTTCACTGCAGCACTATTCACAATAGTAAAGATATGGAATCAACCTAAATGCCCATCAATGACAGACTGGATAAAGAAAATGTGGTACATATACCAGATGGAATACTATGCAGCCATAAAAAAAGAATGAGATCATGTCCTTTGCAGGGACATGGATGAAAGTGGAAGCCATTATCCTCAGCAAACTAATGCAGGAACAGAAAACCAAACACCACATATTCTCATTTACAAGGGGGAGTTGAACAATGAGAACACATGCACACAGGGAGGGAAACAACACACACTGGGGCCTGTGTGGGGAGGATAGGCGGGGGGTAGAGCACCAGCAAAATGACCTAATGCATGCCGGGCTTAATACCTTGGTGATGGGTTGATCTGTGCAGCAAACCACCATGGCACATGTTTACCTATGTAACAAACCTGCACATCCTACACATGTGCCCCAGAATAAAATAAAACAAAGTGAATAACACTGACTGAGAAAAAAGAAAAGAGCTGATCAGATATTAAGTTTTTAGCTGGGCAAGACTTCCAACAGGTATCCCACTTGTCAAGTCCCACATCACCAACAGATCAAGCCTCTTACCAATTTTGTTATTTGTAGGTAAGAACTCATTATTCACCGTCTGGTCCAGGCCTGGTGGTTTATTGCATATTCCCAAATTATACTGCTTTGGATTTCTTCTCTCTTTTAAAAATACTTACTCAAGCATACCCCACATGCTTCCATGTCTAAGTTAAAGCTTTGTGATTTGCTCTTTTTTTGGTACAACTGTGTAATGTGCCAACATTCAGTATGTTTCCCTTACTCTTTTCTATTAGCTGTGTCTTTGAAATAATTATGCACATCTCCAAATGACAGCAGCCTGAGATACACAAGCAACGACAGGTGTTGACTTGCCTATAAGAGAAATCAGTCTTAAGGGGCTAAGTACAGGAATGAATTCCATAGGCGATTTGTAGAAAATGACTGTAATTAGAAGTGGGAAGAGAAGCCAGGCTAAATGGCAGAAGAGGGGCAAGCTGACAGTGCTCAAGCGGAAAACAGGCAGGCATCACGAACAGTGAGGGGCGTGGGGGCTTCCAGAACACATGGGTGTTATTTCCCCATGCCTGAGCAATTTCATTCTGGGTCCCTTAAGGATGCTGCTTCTACAGTCCTATAATACAATTACTGATTATAGGGTCATACTGCAGAGTGATACAATCTGATGATCATCAACACTCCAGAGGCCAAAATTCACATGACCTGTGTTCAAACAAATATGATGAGGCCCAGAAAAATGTGACTTCCTAAAAATGTATTCAGGTGGGATGTGGGGATAGGGACTCACAGCAGTGGGCTTGAAGAATCTCACTTGGGTGATGAGAATATTCCCAAACTCGTTTATGGTGATGATCGCGCAACTTGGTAATTTAATAAAAACCATTGAATTGTACAACTCGGTGAATTAAATGCAATGTAAAATAAACCTCCAAAAACTTGTAAACATGATTTTCATCAATATTATTTAAAGAAAAGAAATGGTTCTAGAGTAGCTGGGAATGTATGGAATTTCTTTAATTATTTCAAGAAGGCCTCTAAGAGTCACTATACTGATCCCTCCAATGGATCTAATTGAATATACAAGTGCCACATATATTCCACAGACACTATTGTACCGGGTGATGCTTCATTTCCTATTAATGTCTGGGCAGTCGTCAGGAGTACTTTTTGCTGGAAAATAATTCGCAATTAGTCACTCAAGCCACTTCTATGCTATTATGGCTAATAAAATCCCAAATCTCATCATTTATCTATCGGCTGGGTGCAATTGTGTTTGTTGACGGTGAGGACGTGGGATTGCAAGAGAGGCTCTTTCCACTGGATATAAATTACTCCAGTAAACCCAAGGATAACAGCTCCTCAAATAATTGGAATTTGAATATGCAGAAGCTGATTGGCCATTGGTTCCATCCTCTGCCCATTTCTGTCCCAAGACCAGGGCAGGCTAAGACTGGGGTTGACATTTTTGGGGAGAAGCTGGGGGTAGAGAGCTGAGAGAGGGCAGGTGGCAATGGAAAAGTCAGAGACCCCTCCTGGAAAACGCTGAGTCCTCATAGATCCTATTTTCTTCTGGCCCTACCTCCAGGTTGAGGCTGAGGAGCAGATTCAGCTCACCAACTCAGAGAGTCTTGGAATTACTGCCAGGATTCTGGAAGCCAGCTAGCCCCAGGAGGCGGAACTGCCCCTATAGATTTTTATGCTTTGAGCAGAGAGCTACCAACAGGTGGCGACAAACTGCAGCCACTCCAGGATGGATTTGGAGGGTTCCTCTGGACCTGGTTTTGCAGAGGCCTCTGAGTCATTTCATGACCTTGCAATCATATGACCCTGCATATCCCATGACTGGCCCATTGTACCAGGGGATGGGCAGAGACTGCCCAGCCATTAATAGGAAATGAAGCATCCCCTAGTACAATGGTGTTTGTGGAATATATGTGGCATCTAATTATGTGTTTGATTAGATCCATTGGAGTTATCAATACAGTGACTCTTGGAGGCCTTTGTTAAATAGTTAAAGAAATTCCATACATTCCCAGCGACTCTAGGACATTTTATTTTTAAAAATAATTTATGCCTGGTACAGTGGCTCACACGTATAATCCCAGTGCTTTGGGAGGCTGAGGCAGGAGGAACATTTGAGCCCAGGAGTTGAGACCAGCATGAGCAACATAGTGAGACCCCATTTCTACAAAAAATTAAAAAATTTTTTAAATTTTTTAAAATTTAAATTTAAAATTTAATTTAATGTAAATTAAATGGGCATGGTGGGGCACATCTGAAATCTCAACTACTTGGGAGGCTAAGGTGGGAGGACTGCTTGAGCCCAGGACTTTAAGGCTGCAGTGAGCTGAGATCACACCACTGCAATTCAGTCTGGGTGACAGAGTGAAACCCTGTCTCAAAATAATAATTTTGATGAAAAACATGTTTACTTTTTTGAGATCCATTTTACATTGCATTGAATTCACCCAGTTGTACAATTGAATGTTTTGATTAAATTACCATATTATTCGACACCCCCCGTACCCCTCCCCCAACATCAGTTCTGGAACACTTCACCCTAGTGAGATCCTCCATTCCCACTGCTGTAAATCACTATTCCTACCTCCTGCCTGTATATATTTTTAAGAAGTCACGTTTTTCTAGGTCTCATCATATTTCTTGGAACCTGCAGTATGTGATTATTGCCCTATTGTCTTCTGGGGTGGTGACAATTATCAGATTGTATTATTCTACAACAAGACCCTATAATCTGTGATTGCTTTATATGACCATTTAATCAGTATCCTCAAAGCACCCAGAACTAAATTGCTCGGGAATAGAGAAATAAAACCCATATGTTCTGTAAATTCCCATTCTCTTCACTGTTTACAAGGCCTGCCTCTTATACGCTTGAGCACTAAGTCAGCTCACCCTCTGTGGTGCCGTTTCTGGGAACCGCACCCACCCCCCAGCCCCCTCCACCAACAAACATGCCACCCATATGTTATAATGAGTTTTTCTAGACTTGATCAGAGCTGCTTTTGACACTGCCTTTTCCAACAGGCTGCAGGGCAAACAAACGAGTCTCAGAAATGCCGATAAGTAAAGGGAGGCTTTGCCAAGTGCACCTTCCTAAGCCAAACCTATTTTCTCCTCAACACAAGTTCTGGCAGGAGATACTGTAATTGCTGGATGTTCAATCAAAGGTGAGAATTGTCTGTAATGTGAGGACTTTAAAACTAAGAGATAGTAAAACTTGCTGTGGATAACAGTATGGTGGTTCCTTAAAAAGTTGAATTACCATATGACCCAGAAATCCTACTGTGAGGTATACACCCAAAATTACTGAAAATAGGAACTCAGGTATTTGTACATCAATGTTCATAGCAGTATTATTCACAAGAGCGAGAAGGTGAAAGACAAAGGGATAAACCGAATGTGGTATATCCACACAATAGAATATTATTCAGCAATGAAAAGGAATGAAATTCTGATACATGCTACAACATGGATGGACCTTAAACACCATGCTCAGTAAAAGAAGAGAGAAGAGAAAGGGCAGATGGGAAAAGAAAGGTCAGAGATCCCTCCTCTTGGAGAGCACTGAGCCCCCAGAGACCCTGTTTTCATCTGGCCACAGGGTGTATAATTCTACTTGTATGAAATGTGTAAAATAGGCAAATGGCAAATTCATAGAGACAGAAAGCAGACTGATGGTTTCCTAGGGGTGGGGGTATGGGAGGAATGTGGAATCGCTGTTAAAGGGTATAGGGTTGTTTTCGGTGGTGATGAAAATGTTGTAGAACCAGACAGATGGTGGTTTAATGTGGTGAATGTACTCAATATGTCAGAATTGTATATTTTACAATGGTTAATTTTATAAGAATTTCATCTCAATAAAAACAATTCAGAAAAGAGATGATCAAAGCTGAAGCTATTTTGTTAATACCATAAAGCCTTCTGATATCACTAGCATGATATGACATCCCCGAAATGAAATTTGGACAAATAAACCCTACTGTGAGTGGAAGGAGGACCCTCACTGCCCAGTTGGTGAGCAATTCAACCAAGCCAGCCTGGCACCAGACCCAGGCATCTGTGCTGTTCTTCTAAGGAACATCCTGGGTAAGGACAGGGAGGAAGGCAACTTGAAGGTGCTCGAGGAAGAATTCCCAATCACTGAGAGATGACATCCCACTGCAAGGCCTGGGTACAGGGAAAGGAGGGGCACAGCTCATCCATCACCCAGGGCAGCAGAGGAAGAATTTTGATGGGATTCCCTGTGTGCAGGGAGGCATGAGCCATTCCCAGAAACCTGCCCACACATTATGAGGGATGCCCTCTGATCCTGTTTTCAGAGGAGCCACAGCCCCTAGACACATTCCTGAGCAACTGGAAAAAATTACTGTGATGCATTGCAGGAGACTTTGTCATGACAAGAATAAAATATTCAATTATGTAGGGGATTTTTCATGATTTTATTATCATCAAATATAAATCAATGACATTGAAATTGGCTAACTAGAGTCAGGACTGGCAATCAAAGCCAATCTTACATATCCGTTTCCCCCAGACATCTGTTTGCCATTAGGTTATCTGGTTCTCAGAACACATTTTTCCCTACATTATAATTCAGTTCCCAGGTGCACTCACACAAAGGCACTCGTGGGAAGCAGAGTTCTAAGATCGCCTTCTGGGTTTCCAGCCCCTGGTACTCACAACTTTGTATTGTTGTGAGTACAATACAACAATACACCTTCTCTTGAGTGAGGGTGGAAATGATGACTTGCTTCTAATCAATAAAGTATGGCAAAAGTAAAGGGATGTTTGTATGTGTCATTAAGGTGCCTAATCAGCTGACTTTGTGCTAATCAAAAGGCAGATGAGGGCCAGGCATGGTGGCTCATGCCTGTAATCCCAGCATTTTGGGAGGCTGAGATGAGAGGATCACTTCAGGCCAGGAGTTTGAGACCAGTCTGGACAACATAGCAAGACCCTGTATCTACAAAAACTTAAAAAAAAAAAATTAGCCAGGCATGGTGGTGAGTACTTGTAGTCCCAGCTACTTGGGAGGCTGAGCCAGGAGGATGGCTTGAATGCAGGAGGTTGGGGTTGCAGTGAGCCATGATCCAAGCAACAGAGTAAGACCTTGTCTCAGAACAAAAACCAAACAAAAAAATGATCCTAGGTGAGCCTGCCCTAATAGGGCAAGGCCTTGAAAGCAGAATCCAAGCACAAGAGGCCTTCTCCTGCTGGCCTTGGTAAAATAGACAGCTCTGTTGTAAGATGCCTCTCATGAAGAGTAGTCTTTAAAAGCTGAGAGCTTCCATCCTACAAGAAGGAACAAAACTCTATCAACAACTTGGGCTGGGCACGGTGGCTCACACATGTAATCCCAGCACTTTGGAAGGCCGAGGCAGGCAGATTACTTGAGGTCAGGAGTTCGAGACCAGCCTGACCAACATGGCGAAACCTCATCTCTACTAAAAATACAAAAATTAGCTGGGCGTGGTGGCACACGCCTGTAGTCCCAGCTACTTGGGAGGCTGAGACAGAAGAGTTGCTGGAACCCGGGAGGCAGAGGTTGCAGTGAGCCTCAATCCTGCCACTGCACTCCAGCCTGGGCAACAGAGCAAGACTCTGTCTCTAAATAAATAAATAAATAAATAAATAAATAAATTTTTTATCAACAACTTGATATTGAGCTTGAAAGAGGACCCCACGCTCTGGGTGAGAACACAGCCAACACCTGGACAGCACCTTGATGGCAACCTCGTGAGACTCTGAGCAGAGAACCCTGCTAAGCTATGCCTAGACTCCTGGCCCACAGTCATTGTAAGATCCTCAATGGGTATTTGTTTTAAGTCTTTAAGTTTGTGGTAATTTGCTCTGCAGTGATAAATAATGACTACAGTATCTAATCCCAAATATACATAAAATAGTACCAACACTATACAACTTAACCAGAATGTAAAACCAAGTGTTTTCAAATACAGTGATGGCTTCTATCTGGAGCCATAGGTAGTAGCTATGCGTCATGTCAATCAGGCTTACAAAGAATTTTCAGCTGGTCTTGAAGACAACCGTTCCTGGTTAGTGGTTTTCTCTTTGATTCTATGAACTTCCCACATATGCAACTGAAAAATCTCTTTCTAGGTTGGAGCAAGGTTGCACTGGGTCTCCATCATGTCCAACTAAAAATCTTCTGAGTCATGCAACCTGCAAGCTCTAGGCACCTGCAGCTATAACCTCCTAGATTAAGTAATTCATCAGTCACATGAGCTAATTTGCAATTGGAAGTTCCTGGAATCCATTTCATATTGCTAACTGTGGTGTCTACTTAGTATCATGTAAATTATTTTATATGATCCTGTCTGCCAATTAAGACAAATGGCTTTGCATATCCCCATACTTGAGTCATCCATGTGATATCTGGCAACATGGCAGGGTACAAACAAAACTCTGTGACACACTGTATAGATTGCTGGGGTTAGTTTTCCCACCGACAAAAATGGGACTCAAAAATACCTCACAGGGTTGAAAGAGAAAAGTATTAAGTGAAGCAAAATATAAGATAATGCAGCCAGACACGATGGCTTATGCCTGTAATCCCAGCACTTTGGGAGGCCAAGGCAGGTGGGTCACTTGAGCCTAGGAGTTCAAGATCAGCCTGGGCAATGTGATGAGACCCCGATTCTACAAAGAATACAAAAATTAGTCAGGTGTGGTGGTGTGCACCTGTAGCCCTAGCTACTTAGAAGGCTGAGATGGGCGGGTCGATTGAGCCTGGGAGGCTGAGGGTGCAGCGAGCCGTAATCATGCCACTGCACTACAGCCTGGATGACAGAGCAAGACCCTGTCTCAATTAAAAAAAAAAAAAAAAAAGACAGCGACAGAGAGAAAGAGAAAATGCTTTCTGTAAAATATGAGGCACCACACAAAGTTAAAGTAATGTGACTCTGTAGACTACGGCACTAGCCTAGACCAGTGGTTCTTGCCAGGGCCCAATTTGACCCCCGGGGGACATTGGCAATGTCTGAAGATATTTTTGGTTGTTACAACTTATGGACAGTGCTATTGTCATCCAGTGAGCAGAGGCCAGAGATGCTACTAAGCGTGGACAGAACAGTTCCTGACAACAGAGAATGATCTGGCCTCAAATGTCAATAGTATCAAGGCAGAGAATCCTGATTAAGTCGAAGCTTTGCATTACTATTTTTATTTTATTATTATTTTATTTTTAGAGACAGGATCTCACTCTGTTACCCAGTTGGAGTGCAGTGGTGTGATCACAGCTCATGGCAACCTCAAACTCCTAGGCTCAAGGGATCCTCCTACTTCAGCCTCCCAAGTCGCTGGGACTACAGGTGTGAGCCACCACACCTGGCTGATTTTTTATTTTTTTACTTTTTGTAGAAACAGAGTTGTCCAGGCTGGCCTCGAACTCCTGGTCTCAATCTCCTCGCCCTCCTTGGACTCCCAACACATTGTGACTACAGATGTGAGCCACCATGCCCAGCCTGTTACTCCTTTTAAAATGCTTTTTCTAGACCAGTGGTTCTGAACCAGGGGTGATTGTGCATTCCAGGGAATGTTAGACAATGTCTGGAGTCATTTTTGGCTGTCACAGCTGGAAGGTAGATATTGGCCATCACAGTCCAGCAAAGCCACTAACACCCCACACTGCATAGGACAGTCCATCCCACAAAAGGGAATTATCCTGCCCCAAATATCTAGTGTGCAGAGGATGAGAAATTCTGTCCCAGATGTACCCATACTCAATAAAGAACAATTTTGCTTTCTTTTTAACAAACCAAATAAGGACTTGGTAGTTGTTTTTGTTTGTTTATTTTTCATTGTTGAGAGAGGGTCTTGCTCTGTTGCCCAGGCTAGAGTGCAATGGTACAATCAGTGCTCACTGCAGCCTCAACCTGCCAGACTCAAGCTGTCCTCCCACCTCAGCCTCCCAGGTAGCTGGGATTACAGGCATGTGACACCACATCTGACTCTTCTTTTTGTGTGTGTGTGTGTGTTTTTGTAAAGATGGGGTTTTGCCATGTTGCCCAGGCCACTCTTGAATTCCTAGACTCAAGCAATCCACCCACCTCAGCCTCCTGAAGTGCTGGGATTACAGGCGTGAGAGCCACCATGCTTGTACTTTTTTCTTCTTTTTTTAAAATGGAATTTAGCCTTTCAAAAATGAAGAAATGTCTTTTGGTTTAATAGCCCCAAGCCATAGAGGCCCCAGGCCTGGTCACTCTGTCCCCCAGATTTGTGTAAATGGTTCTTTGCATCTTAGGTAATTGGCTGGGAAGTGGGGGCTGGGAGCTACTTACAAGTGGGCCCAGAACCAAATGACACAGCTATTCTGCCCAGCTTTTCTGGCTCAATTTCAGTTCCTGAGTGTTCTCAGGTTATTCTAAAGCTTAGAGAGTACAGAAAAGGAAGGAGGTTTTACATAATGGAAGCTGCATCCGAGGACACACAGAAGCACATGATGATACCATAAACCAAAAAACAACAGCACCATCGGGTGGTCAAGGTCACAAGAAGTTAAGAATGAACCCTTTTCCACTTGCAATTACATTCTCAGGCCCATAGTCTTGAGATGGAAACTTTTGAGAAAAGGTGTGTGTCAGAATGCAGAATGTTTTGGGTTTTACAAGGTAATGGTGAATATCTCATGTCATATATAATAGCTCAAGCGAAGTCTTGGACAGCAGCCTGTGGTCACCCATGTTAACAGTTTTGCAGTGAGGCTGGGCGCAGTAGCTGACACCTGTAATCCCAGCACTTTGGGAGGCAGAGGTGAGCAGATCACCTGAGGTCAGGAGTTTAAGACCAGCCTGGCCAACATGGTAAAACCCCGTCTCTACCAAAAAATACAAAAAAAAATCAGCTGAGCATGATGGTGGGCACCTGTAGTCCCAGATACTGGGGAGGCTGAGGTGGGAGAATCGTTTGAACCAAGGATGCAGAGATTGCAGTGAGCTGAGATCGAGCCAATGCACTTCATCCTGGTGACAGAATGAGACCCTATCTAAAAAAAGTTCTGCAGTGAAACAAAATGAATACCCACAATCTGTGGGATGAATGAAGACTTTTCACTTTATGTTAGTTTTATGTTAGTTGGTTCGAGCTGGTGTCACTGCCAAGTATGTTAGAAAAACTCTGGGTTTTCAATGTTTTTCTTTTCTATTTTTGGTTATGGACAAAGGATTGCAAACCTACATTTCTGAAGGCAAGATTTGAAAAGAAGTGGTAAAGTCCTGTGGGCTAAGAAGTCAGGTACTGGAAAAGCCACCTATGCTGAACAGAACCTTGGCCAAGTCACTTGGATGTGGATAGCTCCAGAGTTTCCTCATAGGCAGAAGAGGTGACAAGTTGAGACCCAGGGAATGCTTGCCCAATGACCCAGGTCAAACCAGCTGTGACAAGCTCTAGCAAAAACACAGAGCTGCCTGGCCAGCTGGAAGAAGAGCTGAGAACAGACTCAAAACAGTGATCTCCACACCTCTTCTGTGATCCCAGATGCCAGTTCTTATCTGTTTCCAATTTGGTGATTCTACACAAGAGACAGTGTTGCAACCCAAGAAACATCTGGTAATATCTGGAGACAAGCTTGGATGCTATAACTTAGCAGTGGGTGGGAGGTGCTGCTGGCATCTGCTGGGTGGAGCACAGGGATAATGCCCAGCACCCTATGGTGCACAGGACAGCCACCACCAGAGAGTGACCCAGCCCCAAATGTCTGCAGTGCTGAGGTTGAAAAACCCTGCTCTAAGTAAGCTCTGTCTCATGCATTTTTTTTTTTTGAGACGGAGTCTTACTCTGTCGCCCAGGCTGGAGTGCAGTGGTGTGATCTCGGCTCACTGCAACGTCTGCATCCCGGGTTCAAGCAATTCTCCTGCCTCAGCCTCCTGAGTAGCCGAGATTACAGGCGCGCGCCACCAGGCCCAGCTAATTTTTTTTTTTTTTTATTTTTAGTATAGACGGGGTTTCACCATGTTGGCCCAGCTGGTCTCAAACTCCTGACCTCGTGATCCACCTGCCTCCGCCTCCCAAAGTGCTGGGATTACAGGCGTGAGCCACTGCGCCCGGCCAGTCTTACACATTTTAAATGCTTATTTCAGGCCAGAGATTGTCAGCCGGGAGGATGATTTTACCTACCAGGAGACATTTGGCAACATCTGGAGATATTGTGGGTTGCTGCATCCTACCACGCACTGGACAGCCCCTACAGCAAGGAATCACCCAGCCCCACGTACCAACAGTGCCTCCGTGGGGAATCGCTGGATAGACAAATTCATTGTGAAAGAGAACGTCCCAGTCTCTATCTCTAAACTAAAAATCTCCCAGTCTTGGAACCGCCAAGAGGAACCCAGGACCCTAAGCCATCTCTGTTCCATCCCCCTGGGCTTTCTCCCAGACCTCACAGTTGAAGGTGCTTCTCCTAATTAGCCCTGTGCCAAGTCTCTGCCCTGCACTTCCTTCTCATAATAAGCATTTAATTATTATTGACATTGATACTTGCAGTATTTATACTGCTTGTTTTCCTTCACAGAAAACACCTGAGGTGAGACTGGACTTCTGCTTCATCATTGCTACATCCTCTGTTACCTGTGTCTCTGGGGCACTGGGGAAGTTCTTGTTGACTCAGTGGCCAAGTTTGACAGGGGTTAATTTCCAACCAAGGCTCGAATTTTAAGGAGAAGACAAGATGGAAACAAAACAATGGTGACAGAACCTGGTCTAGAAAGCATGGCTTAGGACTTCTGGCCATAAACTCTTAATGCTTATTTTATTCAAGCTTTTAAGGGATGCTCAACATCTACTATTTAGGTTTTTAATGCAAAGAGGAGTCATTATTATCTTTTTTTCATGCACTGAAAGCTTTTAGATTTCTGTCTCCTGATATCAGCTGTGATGTGATAATCTCATTATAAATGAATATGGGGCAATTTCTCAGTTGGCAAATAGTAATGTCACTATAGACACCAACTCACAGGGTACTCAGTAAAGCATTATCATGTGTTCTTTGAGACAAAGAGTACCTACAGTAAATGACATGAAATGGAGCAAACTTTCTGTAAAATAATTTTAACACTTTTAGTGATATTATTTTCAGTGAAAATTATTTCTAACATTCCTCCAACTCAATCTTCTCGGGTTGGCACAGAAGACAAAACTGATGTGTACATGAAATATGTTGATACTCTGATAAGAAGTAAAGTAAGCATGAACTGGACATCTTAATTCATTATAATTGCTCATAAGATAACAGAGAGTTTACTTGAAAGAGATCAAAGGAATTTCTTAGCATCTCTCTTTGGGGAAAAAATCATCCATTTGGTTGGTTCATAATTACTAGATTATGTACAGCATGCATTGCAAAAGTTAAATTGTTTTTGGATGTTCATTTTCTGCAATTAATATAAATTTTCAGAAAACAGTAACTGATCTCTGAACTACATACCCATTCTTCAGTTAACCTAGTTCTTCTATAGAGATGATCTTACATACACAAGTATACTGTAAAAAGTGCAGTAATAAACACCACATCTTAAAATCAACATAGCCTGTTAAGAAACATTTGGCTTCAGCCGGATGCAGTGGCTCATGCATGTAATCCCAACACTTCGGGAGGCCTAGGCAGTCAGATCACTTGAGGTCAGGAGTTTGAGACCAGCCTGGCCAACATGGCAAAACCCCATCTCTACTAAAAATACAAAAAAAAAAAATTAGCCAGGCATAGTGGCACATGCCTGTAATCCTAGCTACTCGGGAGGCTGAGGCAGAAGAATTGCTGGAACCCAGGAGGTGGAGGTTGTGGTAAGCTGAGATCGCACCACTGCACTCTAGCCTGGGAGACAGGTCGAGACTCCATCTCAAAAAAAAGAAAAAACAAAAAGAAACATTTGACTCCATGCATGGTCCTGAGGATAAACTGAGAGATCTACGTGTATGCCCCTCTAGAAGTAGGCATGTATGTTCTTTTTCCACTCTTTAGGATACGTATTTCCACTCTTTAGGATACATACATATTAACATTATAGATATTGAATCTGTATATTTACAATGAAAAAGAGTGAAACAACTGTTAATTCCTTCTCAAATTCATCCTTTAGAAAAGCAGTAAGTTGAAAGCTTAAAATCATGCCAATCTTTCAGGGAATGCATTGGATGGCAAAGACATCTCCCGCATAGACATCGTATCTAACTCAGAAGCAGTGGGTCCAGTATTTTCATATATGAGGTTAATTGATTTAATTTCTCTTTTGTGTAAACTATAGCACAAAATCCACCACTTCCTTTGCTCATTTCCTTTTAGGATTCTTTCCTTTAAACTCCAGTATTCTTTATACCAAGCTTGTGTTTTCAAACTACCACTCTAATCCACAAAGACAAACTATTTGGCAATTACTTTCTTCTCCTTATAGACAGCCTTGTTTCAGGGCAAATGAGCAAATGAAAACATATTAGATAAATTGTTGTAGGTGGTTTTACAGATATTTTCTTTAATGTAACACTACAGATAAAAAATGTATAAACTTTGATCAGTCCCACAGAAGAGAATTTAAAACTCCGCCTCCCAGAGCAAAGACTTGGCTCTTCTACTTATTCAATTAACTCTTAACATGCTGCTCTTGGGCTATTCCAGGAAGGGAAATAAATAGAAACCTTTAGACTTCCTTTGAAGCAGTGCAACTAAAGTAAATATTCCCCGTAAACAATTTTCTGTCATCACGTATCCCAATATCTTAGCAGCAGAGAAGAAAAAATAATAATCATATTAAAAATGTAACTCACCAGTTCTTACAAGGCTTTCAGAGAGGGCTCTTTACTGGAAGACTCAAGACACTTTGTACGTCTCCTTCAAGGATCTCAAACAGCTTTTCATACCATCACATTGGACAAGTATCCCAGCCGAACGCTCATCGTGTGTGAATAATCATTTGACAGCCTGGGCAGTTATATTGGAGCATCATTGGCAATAAAGTCATCACTGAGTAATCAGCGAATCTATCATAAAAAAGTTATTTAACTGCATGTATTTCTCCACCTGGCCTTCCTCTCCCCCAGTGCCCCACACATTTTTAACATCACTCAGAGGGAAGCTGGACTTCCTTCACCAACTCATCACTTTGGAGGAGCTTTGGGTGCCAGCCCTGAATACTTAACTGCAATTCTTATTCACCTATTGACTCCCTAACCTGGAAAACAATCAGGAGTTCACGGAGAGCACTTCCTGTAGGCACTGAATTTTGCATTGCATGGTGCGCAGCAAGGAAAGGGAGCATGTGTTGAGGAAGAAGAGGGAGGCTATATAATGGTGGGGTGGGACAGACAAACAGTGATGATTATTTTTTCGATGAACAACATAGGACGTGGTTTTAGGATGAGAAGAGCAAGGGTTTTGTTTTTAATGATCTGTGGAGAGCCTGATGTGCCTAAGCCTTGCCAGCCTGTTTGTTACGTGAGTTACACATACAATACAGTGCCAAGAGCCCCAAGGAATTCATTCTCTGTGTCAATACCACAGGGTTGGGCAATGAGCAGGGCTACCACTCAGCAGGGAGGTGTCCCATCAACGCTGATGAAACAGCAGGCAGTCTTCTGACCACACACCTTGGGGGAAAATCATACCCCAGGAAAAATAACCTCCAGTGTTTCTCTTTTATTAGTTTCCTCGTGTTGTTTGTTTTTACAGCATTTAGGGAAAAAGGAAAGGGAGAAAGAAAAAAAAAAAGCCTAATCTGAGTCTTTGCTTCTATAAATAAAAAATTGCTTATTTCTAATTATTTTGTGTGCCTCTGGCTCTCAGTAGGCACTCAAATAATATATAAAGTAGCAGTGTTAGCCCATTTTCTAGTCTTAATAATAACTAAGGATTTGGGCATGCTGAAACCTGAAAAGTATTTTAACATGAATAAATACGACTCGGATTTTACCAAAAGGCCATGTTTTGTCTCCCAGGGTCTCTGTAAAACTTACTCATTGCAGAAATGTCTTATACCAGCTAGTGGTCAAAATTCCAGCACATCACATGATGTTTCTGGTCACTGAATGCTTTCAAGATCAAAGTTAAATGTCGAATGAAAGGCTAAATCTCTGCAGCTTTAATTCCAGAGTAAGACTTCCCTTCCTCCCCACCCTACCCCCAGCTAAGGCATGCTTTTCATGGTCCTGAAACAGAGGGCACACACGGGGAAGCTTCTGGCTTTCTCAACTGTCATCCTCCCTCATTCCCCCTGCTGTGGTTACTGATCCCTCCACCTGGAGAGTAGCAGGAAAGGAAGGCGAAAAGGAGCAGAAGGTTTGTTCTTCTCTCACTGGTCCTGTCATGTGAAGATTTCAGGCAAAGCTGAAGGGCATTTTCTTAAGTTCTTGGAAGCCAGGACAGCTGGATCACCCCCATTTGCAACTCCTGAGATGCGGGCGATGTTGTCTCTTCCTCCAACTGGTTTTCAAGTGGTGCCTCTCTGCTGGAGTTTCCTCCTCATCCCAGCAGATTTTGTGGGGCAAAAGTCCAAATCATTAAGGTTATCTGGTTATGCATATTTGTTTGAGGGACTCTGGAAGTGCAACCTAAATCAACTCCCCCTAGTCCTCGAGATCAGAAGTCTCTAGAGCAGATCAGGCAGGGATCAGGTGCCACCCACCTAGGTCCCCCAAGAGATGCACAATCAAATATCGACCTCTCTGAGGAGTGTCGCTGAAGCCTCAACATTGGACTGAGGCTAAAAGAGATGCATGCCATGTCATTTGTTTTTATTTCATTTAGGAAACAAGAAAAAAGAAAGCCTAACTCCACTGGGGAGGAGGCAGGGCTATAATGCCACAGAAACCTCTTCATAAGCCCCCACTTCTCTCCTTGCTGTGAGGCCAGAGATCCATAGGGTTCCTGGTTATCTACATGGGAAATTCCTACAGGATGCCATTTTTTTCCATCTCATTTCACGATGCTGTCAAATGAGTATCCTGTTACAATAAATATTTCCCAGAATAATTTGTCTTGATATGTGGATGGAGGACTTTGGAGTCAGACAGACATGGCATTCTGATTCCAGCACCCACTAGCTGTATGACCTCCAAAAAGTGCTTAATCACTTGGGGCACCAGCTTTCTCACCAGTAAGGCAGGCAGAAGCATACATCTCAGGCCCCTCTAATCAATAACCCTTTATTGATTAGATATAATGTCCCAGGGCATGGTGCCTGGCCAAAAGAAATGGATGATCCTTTTTGGCAATTTTGAGAAGACAGAAGTGAAAAGATTTTACTTTACGAGCTATGAAAATTACTGTGCTTTAAGATCATGAAAAGCACAGACTTTGGTATATGAATCCACATAGATGCTTAATGAAATTGTTCAGAGTTGAACCTACCTGATGTTTGACATTCCTATAACTGTGCCAACCATCAGAGGCATTGCACAGGAACCCTCAAGCTAACACTGGGCATGTCTTCATACTTGGGCCTCTACCCAGAAAGAACCCATTAGAGAGACTGTTGGTGGGAAATCCTGGAGTCCCACAGAAGAAGGGCACATGCAATCAAAGATAAGCAAGGGAACACTTACTCTCAAAGACTCGACAGGCAGCAGTCGCATGAGCAAAGATCGAGGCTTGATAATTAGGGCCCTGAATCAAGGAACAAGCATCTCAATGCAAATTGGGCAAGTGGGATGAGAGCAACACGGTGCTCACAGAAGGGTTCTCCTCTTAGCCATGCAGAAGGAAGAGACCTGGAGCCCCAGAATCCAGCTTATAGTCTCCCTATTGCATCATCCACTACTGCACAAGACAAATAGCAGTGAGCTCTGTATACATTCAGTGGGCTCAACTATTCTCCTCCAAGCCATTTGCCAGCTTCATAAAGTCTAGAAACATTAAAACACCAAAAGTGCTCTCAAATCTCTGGTTTGGGGACCCCCTCCTTGTCTATTAAAGTAAAGGGTATGGCACAGGAAAGGGCAAAAACATGTGGAAAACCCCAGAATTCCTCCTATGTGTGTTACATGGAACATGGTTGGGGGCAGATCAAAGAAGGAACACAAAAAATCATGAATAGTTTCTAGGTATTTTTGCATATTTGTGGTTTTTAATTATCATTCGCTTCCCATTTTTCAGGAGCAGATTTAATCACAGCCTTCTCCTTGCTATACTGCATTTCCATGTTTCAAGTTATAGCCTTATTATTAAACCAAAACCCAAGTCCTAGTAAACTACCTTTCTTTAACTGGCATCCTAGTTTACACCAGGAGGAAGGAGTCATGGAAATTTATTGCCTCTAAGATTCTTTCAGAGTGGTTTAAATGGCCCTAGGAAATTGACTTGAAATAGATGCTTCCAAATGTTATTGTTTACGCACTAATACAACAGCAGCCAATAAACATATTCAATTGAAATGTGCCCACAAGAGAAGAAAATACATGTGTTGTACCTGTTTGACCCACCTACTTCACTTAGCCTATTAAACAACTCTCAAACTTGTGCAATTATATATAAATATATATACACACATATATTATATATAAAGACCTTTCACCTGAAGTTTGTTAAAACCACACATATATCCAAAGAGAAGCAAGAGCCAGCCAAAAATAAAAAACCCCACACATGCATGCATCTATATGTGTGTATATATGTAATAAATTTAAATCATATATACAATAACTCCTCACTTAACAATGTCAATAGATTCTCAGAATTTTTTTTTTTTTTTGAGATAGGTTCTCACTATGACAACCAGGCTGGAGTGCAGTGGCATGATCAGAGCTCACTGCAGCCTCGACCTCCCAGGCTTAAGCAATCCTCCCACCTCAGTCCCCCCAAGTAGCTGGGACAACAGGTGCATGCCATCACACCCAGCTAATTTTTGTATTTTTTTTGTAGAGATGGGGTTTCACCATGTTGCCCAGGCTGGTCTTGAACTCCTGAGCTCAAGCATTCCACCTGCCTCAGCCTCCCAAAGCGCTGAGATTATAGGCGTGAGCCTCCATACCTGGCTGATTCTCCGAAATTGCAACTTTAAGAGGAACGATATATAGCAGGTTGTTTCATTCAACATCATTTTGTTATAAAGTTGATGAGAAAAAAATTGGTTTTGTTATATGTGGCTTTGCTTAAAGTCACAGTTTCCAAAAACCTACCAACAAGTGAGAACCTACTGTAATCACCTTTCTTCTTAACTTTCTTAAAGCCATGCAGTTGCATTATTTGTAATATAATATTTAACATATACATTTGTGAATATATACAAACTAAATATATTTAAGTTATATATAAAGGCATTTCCTCAAGTTTATAAAAATCATGCACACCAATATATTATTTATATATATTATATAACATATGCATGGTATACATATATACATATAAACATATTCTGTTCCCTTTAAGATTCTTAAAATCTTAACTATTTGAGGTACCTAAGATTCTCATTCTCTGAATTTTACTCTGTAAATTTAGTCTGCTTTTCCAATGTGTTTGGTGTCATGCTGACTTGGCAAAATCCCACAGCCTTACTGAATGATTGCTTCAAGAAAGTTGGTGGTGAGGCAGAATGTAAGTCAGAATGGACCCTATGCTGAACAGTAGTCTGGTATTTCTAAAGTGTGTTTGAAGGAGATATTATGTTCTTTTTAAAGAGCATATGTGATGGTCCCTGTTGAGTAAGTTTGGGAACTGTTGTGTTAAAAAAAAAAAAATGGGAAGACCATCGTTGACCACAGAAATGGGAGAGTTTCAAGTGAACACATGGCTGTGAATTGAGGAGGCAAGGACTCATTCAGCACATTTTCCAGGCTTATGTGATCATGGGGAAGCTGAAGGGAGAGGCTGTGCAACCAGCTTTCTGTTCCCTCCAGATGTTAGCTTGCACCAAGCAGCACAGGAGTTGGGTGCAAGTAAAATAAAGGAGAAAAATTTCAATCCTAGAAATGACTGGTTGGACCATGTTATCGCTGACATGCCATACTGACATCATAATTGAAGAAAACAAATGTTCCTTGTTTATTTTTTGAAGCTTCCTTTTCCTTATTTTTTTTTGCTGGTGTTTTCTAGAATACTTTTTTTCCCTTTATTTGCACATTCACTCCTGTGTTTGATTTTGATATTATCTATTCACGTTGTGGTCCTGATTGCTTACATACAACATAAGAAATTTTGAAAACATATAGGAAACATATTAATAGATAGTTTTTGCCTTTTGGCTCTTTTTGAGGAAGGAAGACCAACAGAGGTTGAACTCTCCACCCTGATCGTTTTCAGGTATATGACTTGTGGCAAGCTACCTGACTTTCCTCAAGCTCCATTTCTTTATTTCTATAAGAAGAAGAATTCCATTGTTTACCTTGCAAAGTTGCCGAGTCAATGAAGTAAGAGATCATTTATAAAGTTGTAAGTACATCGTAATTATTTGAGGGCTGGTGGCTATTACAACAGTTGCTATGAAACAATGAGCCAACTTT
Source organism: Pan paniscus (assembly GCF_029289425.2). Taxonomy (NCBI): domain Eukaryota; kingdom Metazoa; phylum Chordata; class Mammalia; order Primates; family Hominidae; genus Pan; species Pan paniscus. The sequence continues at coordinate 8,696,420 of NC_073272.2, read as the reverse complement.
AACCATAAACTAATCACTCTTTCATCTCAGACTCTCAGCATGTGGCCTTTATAAACACTTCGGAGAAGTGACCAGTGCACTAAGCAACTTGCATAAGATGTGACAGGAACTCAGAGCCTTGCAGGTGGGCATGTGGTTTATTCAGAAGCAGAGACGACGCAAGGCGCACATTAGAGATGGCACTCAGCACTCTGCGTGGTGAGCTCCAGCTGTGATTCCATTCAAGGAGAGAGGCTTCAGCAGGCAGGGCCAGTGGGTACCCCTCTTTGTGAATGTGGTACAAGACACAGCAAAGGCCCAAGTTGCTGACATCCCCATTTGTATCCATTATGGGTGCACAAACCCCTCACAGGTCCTGGAGGGAGGGAGCTACACCAGAGGAAACGTCAGGAGGGAAAGAAAAAAGGAAAAGAGGGAGAGAGGGCAGGAGAGGGGGAGGGAGTTTAGGAGGAGAACAGGAAGACAGGAAAAGAGAGAAGAAAGGAAGGGAAGGAAGCAGAGAGGGAGGGAGTTGAGCAGGAGGACAGGAAGGAAGGAAGACAGGAAAAGAGAGAAGGAGGAAAGGAAGGGAAGGAAGCAGAGAGGGAGGGAGTTGAGGAGGAGGACAGGAAGGAAGACAGAAAAAGAGAGAAGGAGGAAAGGAAGGGAGGGAAGGAGAGAGGGAAGGAGTCGAGGAGGAGGAGGACAGGAAGAAAGACAGGAAAAGAGAGAAGGAGGAAAGGAAGGGAGGGAAGGAGAGAGGGAGGGAGTTGAGGAGGACAGGAAGGAAGACAGGAAAAGAGAGAAGGAGGAAAGGAAGAGAAGGAAGCAGAGAGTGAGGGAGTCACGGAGGAGGACAGGAAGGAAGACAGGAAAAGAGAGAAGGAGGAAAGGAAGGAAAGGAAGGAGAGAGTGGAGGAGAAGAACAGGAAGGAAAACAGGGAAAGAGAGAAGGAGGAGGAAAGGAAGGGAGGGAAGGAGAGAGGGAAGGAGTCAAGGAGGAGGACAGGAGGAAGACAGGAGGAAAGGAAGGGAAGGAATGAGAGAGGGAGAGAGTGGAGGAGGAGAACTGGAAGGAAGACAGGAAAAGAGAGAAGGAGGAAAGGAAGGGAGGGAAGGAGAGAGGGAAGGAGTCGAAGAGGAGGACAGGAAGGAAGACAGGGAAAGAGAGAAGGAGGAAAGAAAGGGAGGGAAGGAGAAAGGGAGAGAGGGGCAAGCAAGGAGGGAACTGTTTGGAGTCAGGAGCCCTAAATCTCAGAACAATGAGATGATAAAGGGTGGGGTGTGATGAAGCCTGAGCCCCTCTCTCAGATGTCCAGTCATGTCTAGTCAGTGAGAATCCTGGCAGGACAGAGGAAATTCGAATGCATGGTAAGGTCTGACCACATGCTTCACTTCTCCACATTTTTGGAGCACACATCCTCCCTTCACATGTGCTATTTTAGAATAGTGTGTGTCTACTTAGGCACTAACATTACGGATATTATGAAACATGATCTGTAATCATTAGTGAAGGCTATAAAGCTGATGCTGGAATTTCTACTTTCTTGTTATTAACTGGAAGCTACATTTTATTATTTTCATAGGCATGTCTTTAATCCCTCTGTCCATTTTTTGACAGTTGATTTAAAAATTAAATAATATAAGCCATAAATACACTTTACCTTAATATGTACATTGCATTATGCTGAAATCAAATAAAATGGTTGAGAGCAATGATGTCTCCCCTCCTCCCTGCAAGGATACCTGGAGAAAAGACCAGGACACAAGAACATTTGCCAGTGTTCACACAAATATTAAATGTTAGGGCTGGGTGCCATGGCTCCTGCCTGTACTTCCAGCACTTTGGAAGGCCAAGGCGGGCGGATTACTTGAGGTCAGGAGTTTGAGACTAGCCTGGCCAACATGGTGAAACCCCGTCTCCACTAAAAAATACACAAGTTAGCTAGGCATGGCGGTGGGCACCTGTAGTCCCAGCTACCTGGGAGGCTGAGGTGACAGGATCGCTTGAACCCGGAAGGAGGGGAGTTGCAGTGAGCCGACTTCACACCACTGCACTCCACCCTGGGCAACACAGTGAGATCCTGTCTCAAAAAATAAAATAAAATAAAATAAAAATAAATCTTGGTAAACTTAACACATTTGCTACTTCTTTACATTAAAATAATAATCCTGGCCGGGCGTGGTGGCTCACGCCTGTAATCCCAGCACTTTGGGAGGCTGAGGCGGGCGGATCGCAAGGTCAGGAAATCGAGACCATCCTGGCTAACATGGTGAAACCCCGTCTCTACTAAAAATACAAAAAACTAGCCAGGCATAGTGGCGGGTGCCTGTAGTCCCAGCTACTTGGGAGGCTGAGGCAGGAGAACGGCGTGAACCCGAGAGGCGGAGCTTGCAGTGAGCCAAGATCGTGCCACTGTACTCCAGCCTGGGCGAAAGAGTGAGACTCCATCTCAAAAAATAAACGAATAAATAAAATAACGATAATAATAATAATCCTAAGCCCCCTCCCCACAATGAAGTAGCTGGTATACCCCAGGAGGGGGTCAATGGTCTAGACCATTGGATGCCCTGGTTGAAAGGCAGATGCTGAGTTGGTCAGTCTGGGGGTGGCAGCTGGGATTCTGCATTTCTAGTGAGCTCCCAGGGGATGCTGGCACTGCCAGTTCAGACCACATCTGTTATCCAACACTGCAGAGAAGCAAACTGGACCTCTCGCTCAGAGCCAGTTTGCACTCTGATGGTGAAGGGGCTCAAAAACAATGACCCTCCCCAGACAAAAGTACCAGATATGTCCGAGAGTACAAAGCCAGGAGTGGCGAATTCAGCCATCTATGTCAGGCTCCCTTCCAGAGCTCACTGGGCTTGGAGGAAAGCAGCAGCGGGAAGGGGTGAGAATATTCAGTGCCTCTGAAGCAAGAGACTTCCTAAGTCAGCATTGCAAAGCCAGCTATCTAGGGGAAGAAGGCAGGTAAGTCTGCAATGAGGAGCTCAAATTCAGGCCCCATCAGATGAAGTCAGAGCTTTCTGGTCTCTAAGCATCATCAAGAAAAGTAGACTGTGTACAGCCACTGAGAAAGATGGTCCCTAGTCCAACCTGTTACCCTCCATCTACGCTGGGCAAGATTTGTACCCCTAGAAAAGTAAAGAGAATAACAGGGCAAAGTGGGCTCACAGAAAACAGATACAGCAGACTGGAAACCAAATACAACAGATAACAAAATCACAGAGACACAGGAACCAGGACAACAAACTAAGGAAGTTGAAATAAGCTAAGACTCCATACAGGATGGCATATACATACACGCAATAAATGGCATGTTTAAGTTTACATGTTGTGTGAAAGAAGAGCATCTGTTTATTTGTCCCATTGTTAATGTGCTTTTGATGCCATCGTACTGTAGTTTACTGGATCATTTCTATTGTGTCTTAAAATTGTCAGGAAAAGTAAGTTATTGTCCAATGGGGAAAACACAATTGTACAAAAGTAAACTGTAATTCATGGAAGGAAATGCATCCCCATCAGCATAGAAACTGCCCATCTTTGGCTGTTGGAGAATTATGAAAAGCTAAAAACTAACTTGTTATATGTGTACAAACCACATTGCTAGAACAAAATTTCATTCTTTTCCAATCTAGCTTGTGACAGAGAAGCATTCACCATTCAGTTTGTTTTTTTTTTTTTTAAGCAAAGAGGAGTCTTCCATCTTATGCATAGAAGTGATGTTACTGAAAAGTGTAGAAAATAAGACTGATAAAAACATAATGTGAAGCATGTTTTCACATCTGTGGAGAGCTGAAGTATCTACGATTTCCCAATCTGTCTCTTCCACAATCGCTGTGAGGCTTTGCCATTTCGTCAAAATGGCACTGGGGCCTTTTTTCCTTTGAAAAATACTCTTTTTTGGCCGGGGGCGGTGGCTCACGCCTGTAATTCCAGCACTTTGGGAAGCCGAGGCGGGCAGATCACTAGGTCAGGAGTTCAAGACCAGCCTGGCCAACATGGTAAAACCCCATCTCTACTAAAAAATACAAAAATTAGCTGGGTGTGGTGGCTGGCGCCTGTAATCCCAGCTACTCCGGAGGCTGAGGCAGGAGAATCACTTGAACCCAGGAGGCTGAGGCTGCAGTGAGCAGAGATTGCGCCACTGTGCTCCAGCCTGGGTGACAGAGTGAGACTCTGTCTCATAAAAGAAGAAAGAAAAAAGAAAAATATTCTTTTTTAATTTAATGACTAAACAGAAATGTGAGGTGGTTACAATACCAAAAAAATAACAGTAACTCTGACATGTGTGCATCCATTTGTTTCCAGAGAATGGAAGGAAACTGGGAGGGAAAATTCTACAGACTCCAGGTGGGAAATACTGTCATACTTACTGTAGGTACCACAGCTATGTGTGTGCAATGCATCTATTATGGAATTGTGTTCCCAAAAATATATGTTGGAGTCCTCATCCCCACTACCTCAGAATGTGACCTTATTTGGAAACAGGATCTTGTCAGAGGTAATCAAATTAAAATGTAGTTATTAGGGTGGTCCTTAGTCCAATAAGAATGGTGTTCTTATAAAAGGAGAAAATTTGGACACAGAGACACACACAGAGGGAAGACGATAGGACAAGATACAGGGAAAGGAAAGCAGGTTCAAGCTGAGGAGAAAGACCTGGAATAGGTCCTTTCCTCACAGCCCTCAGAAGGAATTAAGACTGCTGACATCTTGATCTAGGACTTCTGGCCTCCAGATCTGTGACACAATACACATCTGCTGTTTAGGTTACTTAGTCTGTGGTATATTATTATGGCAGCTGTAGTAAACTAATACAGAAACCACGAACGACTGTATTTGAGGCGCAAGTCCCTACCTAATTTGCTCATAAATTGCCTTCTCTGAAATCCCGTGTCCTCAAAGGGAAATCACGATTGCATTAAATGGGGGAAGCTCTCTTATAGTACCACCTCTAAGAACACATAATTTTATTGACTATATATTATGCACTGGTACTAAGGGCTTGGCCTGCCTCACCTCCTTTATCACCTCCATTTTACCCAGGAGGAAACAGACACAGGTGCACTTTGTCTATCATAGATAATAATTCTTGCTGAATCCAGGCATGCCCCTGTCCACTATGTCTGCACTAAACTAGAAATACACTCTCATGTTTACACCTTTTTTTTTTGTCTTTTTCCCCTTTTGTGGAGAACAGGGTCTCGCTATATTGTCCAGGCAGTTCTTAAACTCCTGGGCTCAAACTATTCCCCCAACTCCCACTTCTGCCTCCCTAAGTACTGGGATTACAGGTGTGGGCCACTGCGCCCAGCACGCCCTCACGTTTTTAAAGTCTTGAAATTCTATTTCCGCTTCTCAAAAGGTCCAATCCTTTTCCTTAAACGTGAATATACCACACAAACGAACACGAAATAGAAACAGGGACAAAAAAGTATTTTTTTGACGATGGCAAACGGGAAAAAAAAAAAAAGAAAGCTGTTTAGGTGGCATTTGAAAAGTTAAAAAAGAAAGAAAACTCAGAGCAGCCCAAAAGACAGATGATACCTAAGAAGGCATAACCAGCAAGACATGTTGACTGTTAGTATTATTTCAGCATCCTCCTTGAGCAGCTTGGCTTTGCTCTGGGACAATGCACCAGCCTGGGATGCTCAGAGATGCAGGCACGGAGGTTGTGCAGCCTCTCCGCACACTGCGCGTGCGCGGCTGCCGGTTGGTCCAGGACCGCAGGGAGGCGGGCAAGCGAAACTGAGAAAAACCCACCCACGGTCCAGGGACTGGGGGCTCGGGCGAACCCACCCAGGGACCTCCTGACCAAGGCCATTTGTCTGCAACCTGATGGCTAGAAGTGATACCACCCTGAGCATCTTCAACCCCCTTTCCCCACTCTACAGCCCCTTGTACTGTCCCTCCTTGCTCATTCACACCCCTGATCCAAACTCAAGCACTGAATTTGTCCCCAGACGAGGGCCTCGGCTCTGCGCAGCCGCTGGCTGAGTAGCTTGGCCCGATTCCGGGTGTGAAGTGAGGAGGAATTGATGCGGGTAAACATATAGCGCCGGCCCGCGCCGCATCCCGGGTCTGCAGCTACAGCTGCGGCGAAAGCCCAAGGTGCGCGTGCGCGTAGCGCCACTAGGCAGCCCAGGACGCGCGGGCTCGGAGCCGGGCGAGGGGCCGCGGGAGGCGCGTGCGCAGAGCGACCCCGGGCGCGCGAGAAGGTCCTGAGTGCGCGTGCGCGGGGCGGGCGGGTGCGCGCGCACTTCCTCCTCGCCCCCACCCAGACCCAGAAGGCGGCACCATGGCGGCGCCCCCGCAGCCCGTCACCCACCTCATCTTTGACATGGACGGACTTCTTCTGGGTGGGTAGTGTGCAGCCGCCGCCTCCCGTAAGGGCGGTCTTGGGTGGGCGTGGGGACGGTCGGCGCGGGGTACGTCACGGCCGGGGGGCCGCGGCGGGGCGGTGTTCATGCAGGGACGCTCGGGCTCCCGCGCGCTCTGCCCCCGGCTGGCCCCGTAGTCGGGCGGCGGCCAGGAGCGCCCGCGGGCCCATGTCCGGGCTGGCGGGCGCGCGTGGCCGCGGCGTCTACGCGGCCCCAGCACCCGCTTCCGGTCGGCGGCCCGCGCGTGGGGCCGGAGTACGTGGGAGCAGTCCCTGGGGTCCACCGGGCGGGCGCGCGGCTCCGCGTCCTCTCCTCAGAGCGAGGCGCGGCGGGACCTCCGCGCTCTCTTTTCGGTTACGCATGCGTGCGACCTTGAGCGGTGCCCAGCCTCAGCTTCCCCGTCTGCAAACTAGCCTGGAGGATACTTGCCTGCCTGCTCCAAGGTTGCTGCTGTGGGCGCACTTTGATGGTAGCATCCTGCATGGTAGCGGTTCTCTACCTGGCGGTTTTGCAGCCCTGAGGGCATCTGGCAATGGCGATGTCAGGAGACATTTTGGCTGTCACAGCTGGCGAGGAGTGATGGGGTCACTGGCATCTAGTGGGGTCCAGACCAGTGATACTGTTAAACTTCCCGCAGTGCACAGGAGTGCCCTATGCAACCATAAGGAATTATCCCGCGCCGTCAACAGTGTAGAGGCACAGAAGGTCCGTCAAGTGGCCGGGCTGCCTAGGGTGACCAGCACCGGGGACATCACCTGTGGGCTACTTGTAAATGTAGAAGCTGGGGCCCCACCCTACCCCTGCCCAATCAGAATCTGCATTTTAAGCGCGTGAACGTTTGAGAACAGCTGCTCTATCAATCCGAGGCATTAAGAAACCCTTGGCAGTGTACTAAGGTAGTCAGTCTTAGCACATGTGAACTTCACCAGCCAAGAGGAATTCAAGTAGAATTCAAAGAATAAAACCCTGTTTTTAACTCAAGACAGAACTATGCTGAGCTCTACCGAAAGCCTTGACACAGTTAACACTATGACACATAATCACCAGGAGGCTTCATATATCTATAAACATGTCTGCATACTCTTTGTAGACAGCTGACCTGCTTGGTTACGTATATCATTCCTTCATTTCAAAACCCTGCAAGTTAGGAGGAAGTATTTGCATGTCACTAATTAAAACAAAAAACAAAAAAACCCTGCAGCTCAGAGAGGTAAAGCTACTTGCCCAAGGTCACACAGCTAATAAGCCAAGCTGAGAAATGATTCTGGATTGATCCAGTTCTAAATATAAATGATGTTGAGCTCATCTTAAATTGTGAATGTGACCTTGTTTCTGCTCATCATATTGCTGGGTAATTCCCTAGCAGTGTTTCCTTTTAAAAAGGCATGCAGAAACCATTCTCTTCATTTTATGAACACAGAGGTGTAAACTGATGAATTCCAAAGGAAAAAAAAAATCCCCGTAGAGGTCACTAATTGGAGCCAACGGTGTATGCAGCTACTAAATTTGAAATGACTCCATTTCAGAAAGCTTGTGGGATACATAGGTATAGTTTGTAGACATGAATTTTCCTACTCCGGTGGTCAAGAAGTTAAATTGTCAAATAAATTTCTTATCCTTTAATAAAGGTCCAGAGAACCTGTTCTGGGAGTCTCATGAATTTTAATACCAAACAAGATGTCTCATTAAAATTAAATTTATTAAACTTCTAAATGAGCTTGGTGCCTAATTCTGATTCTAGATTCGCACATAGCCATGCCCTGAAGTGATGAATGTGACTTAAATGGCATTACAAGCATTGACCTCACATTGTTACCCAATCCTCTGATCTAGTCAGATAACCAAGAATTAGTGCTATTTGGAAAAATAAGCCCTGCTTCTTTTTATTCCCCCCCCCTCATTTTCTGCCCATTTCCTCCTTTCCTGCCCTACCTCTTCTTTGAGGTGGTAAGGCCTTGCAAAACTTTCTTGGAAATATACCTTTGTTTATCCCATTCTTTCACCAAATGTGTAAATATAAAACACAGCTTTCCAAGATGTGCCACTTTAATTTAATCTATCAGATTATGCCTGCTCTCATTCTTTAGCACCTCACTTCAGTGTATCTGTTGTTTGCATAACAATGTATTATCAATTTATAATGAGTTATTTTACAATAGGTCTGTTTTTCGGGAATTTTGAATGCATTTTTCTAGGAAGTTCTGTTTGTCTATGTAGCCCCAATACTTGCATACTTGGGGAAGTAAAATTGAAAACGAATAGTTTCGTGGAGGATTGTTAACATTAGAGGAGAAGATTGTTTAATCAGAGGAGAATGAGGAAGTAAATGGAGATTTTAGAGGAAATGTTGACCAGGAAGAAAGCCAGGACACTTTCCCATGCTTTTGACATGCACGATGCTGTTAGTTGTCCTTAAAAAAAAAAAAAAAATACACTTCGGTTTCTGTTTCTCATGACCAAGATAAGAGTCAGTTATGATTTAGGTAATATTAATAATTTTGGCTCTCAAATGCCATTCAGAGAAAGAGAGTAGGGGAGTGGGATTAGTTAAAAACTGGGATGATTTTGAAAGAAGAAGATGACAATTATTAAACAGTATCTCAGCAGCTGGACAGGGAAGATTATTCTGTTTGTAAATAACTGAAATTAGGAACACAAAAGATGGTCCCAATTTCTTTAAAAGAGAAGACAGTTTGTTGTCCAGAGCAGTTCTGTCTCATAGAATTGAGCCAGGTAAAAATTTTGGGGAGCAACTTTTAATAAGTAAAATGATACAGATGACATTGATTTGGATGATGTATGTTATGTAACCTAATGTATCAAAAATATTATTTAATACAAAGTCAATATAAGAAAATCTTTGAAGTGTTTGACATTAATTTTGATACTAGGTCCTCAAAATCTGTGTGTGTTTTATACATACAACACATCTTAGTTTGAACTAGCCTCATTTCAGGCACTCTGTAGCCTCATTTGGTGGGTGGCTACTGGCTTGGACAGCATGGGTCTAGGTCTTTGTGGAGCAACCCAAGATGTCTGTTGATAATGGCTATGCTGGGAGGGCCAGCCAGAGGGTGGGTATTAAGAATATTCAGAATTAGGAGTTTTGGTGTATGTAAAATGTGGTATGTGTAAAATGTGTTTTCTTGGAGTCTAATACAGAATTATTTAAAATCCTTTTAAAATCAAAGGAAAATAAGCTTATTTCCAAATTCTTAAATATCGTAAAATAATAAGGTAGATCTGCGAAGGGTAATAAGAACATTTGCAGTGTTGACCATAATATACCATATCTTTATAAATCCAGATTGCAGGATTTTAATGAGTGACTTCTACTTCACCTTTAGTAAAATGAAGACCTCTTCTGTGCCTTCTTGCACTCCCGTAGCTTCCTCCTTGCCAAATAATAGCACTTGAGACTATAAGTGCCTGCCTCACTGTCTGGGGCCCAGGAGACCCTAAAAGGTCATGGAGGTAGGGTCTCTGTGGGGATCACCAAGCCCAGTACTGATGGGATTGTGGGCTGCCTGAGACAGTTGACAGTCATGTCCACTGTGTGGCCAAAATTCCACAGACATAGCGTGAGTGTGTTTTGCGCTGTCGTTCTTTGTTAACTTCATGTAGGCTGTTTCTTTAGACACCAGAACATCCATATAGCTGATGACAAAAATAGATTTTTCTTACGTAATATTAGCGCATGCCCTAGGTGGATTGTCAGAAGAATCTATGTATGTTGTCATTTGACCCCATGAAATACGTCTGAGGTTTAAAACTGCAGCTGACAAGCTTTTCAGCCTCAGTCGGTTCTTACTACTTGATGTTATCAAGTCATTCATTCCAAGTGGGATTTCTAAGAGTTTTGGCACATTTCTGAGGAAGGTGGAGCAAAGTGAAGGATCATTCTGCATGCTTCCATAGGTGGTTATTGTTTAACCCCAGAACGTGCAGTGATCCTAGTTGGAATGAGATCGTAATCACAATCTCCCCTCCTTCCATCATTTGTAATGGGTCTTGCTCTGGATGTCAAAGCAACTCTGGTGGTAGGTTCACATTCTTTCTTTGCCCTGTCTTCCCTGGGGGCTGACAGTGTACCCTTGGGTTTTACCCTTGCTAGGTGAAATGTAGGTTCTCTTCCACGTTTGCAAAGGAGATGGCTGAGGGTGGAGGCCAGTGTGAGGGCTTGGGACAGAGATGAACCCTTATTTCAGGGACCATGATTGGCCTTTCACTACAGGGTAATCAATGAGTAATCTGTTGTTTCTGGAAACTGAAAAGGCTTCTGGAATATAGAAAGCACAAGACACGTGTGTTCCTATTAAGGGTCCGAAGAGATTTAGAGTAAGATGCTATATTGTATGTCGGAGAAACAGCATCAGATTATAGATTTAGCTCCCTTTGGTTCTGTTTTCTAATTGACCTGAACCATGCCAACCTTAAGTTCTTGTAGTAAGTGGTTGGTTGTCCACTGCAGCTGTTTCTGTTTCTAGAATAATTGAGAAGGGGGTAAAACTTAAATTGCAAAATTCTGCAGATAAATAAGAGTTTTGTCCAGCTGGCAACACAAATATTCAGCAGATTCTAGGCATGCAGGTGTAAAATATCCTTTTCTTTTTTCTAGCTCTCTCTTTCAAATAAAAGCAATATGGTTTTATTTAGAATCTTTAAGTAAACTGGATACAGGCATATGTGAGAACTATTGTGGGTTCAGTTCCAGACCATCACAGTAAAGCAAACATCGCAATAAAATTAGTCACATGAAGTTTTTGGTTTCCCAGTACATAAGGTTAGGTTTATACTATACTGTATTCTATTAGGTGTACAATAGCATTATGTCTAAAAAATGTACATAACCTTAAATACATTTTATTGCTTTAAAAAAAAAAAAGTGCTAGGGATCATGTCATCCTTCAGTGAGTTGTAATTCTTTTGCTGGCGGAAGGTGTTGTCTTGATATTGACTGTTGACCAGAGTAGTGGTTGCTGAAGGTTGGGGTGGCTGTGGCAATTTTAAAAAATAAAACAGCAATGAAGTTTGCCACATCACTTGATTCTTTCTTTTACAAAAAAATTCTCTTTTGGCGAGGCATGGTGGCTCATGCCTATAATCCCAGCACTTTGGGAGGCAGAGGAAGGCAGATCACTTGATGTCAGGAGTTCGAGACCAGTCTGGCCAACATGGCAAAACCCCATCTCTACCAAAAATACACACACAAAAATTAGCCAGGCATGATGGTGCACACTTGTAGTCCCAGCTACTCAGGAGGCTGAGGCCCGAGAATCACTTGAACCCGGGAGGCTGAGGTTGCAGTGAGCCGAGATCCCACCACTGCACTCCAGCCTGGACAACAGAGTAAGACTCTGTCTCAAAAAAAAAAAAAAAAAAAAAAAAAAAAAAAAAAAAAAAATTGGAGTCCTCTCAAACTCTGCTGCTGCTGCTTTACCAACTAAGTTTATGTTAATATAGTGAATCCTTTGTTGTCACTTCAACAATGTTCAACAACATCTTCACCAGAAATAGATTTTTATCTCCAGAAACCACTTTCTTTTCGCGTCCCTAAGAAGCAGTGTCTATTCAGTTCAGGTTTCATCCTGAGATTGCAGCAACTCAGTCAAATCTTCAGGCTTCACTTCTAATTCTAGTTCTCTTGGTATTTCCATCACATTCTGCAGTTACTTCCTCTGCTGAAGTCTTGAACCCCTCAAAGTCATCCATGAGGATTGGAATCAACTCCTTACAAACTCCTGTTAACATTGATATTTTCATCTTTTCCCATGGATCATGAATGTTGTGAGTGGCATCTGGAATGCTAAATCCTTTCCTGAAGGTTTTCCATTTACTTTGCCTAGATGCATCAGAGGAATCACTATCTATGGCATCTATAACCTTAGGAAATGCATATCCTAAGTAATAAGACTTGAAAGTTGAAGTTACTCCTCAATCCATGGGCTGCAGAGTAGATGTCGTGTTAGCAGGCCTGAAAATAACACGAATCTCCTTGTACATCTCCATCAGAGCTCTTGGGTGACCAGGTACATTGTCAGTGGGCAGAAATATTTTGAAAGAAATATTTGTTTTTGAGCAGTAATTCTTAATAGTGGGCTTAAAATATTCGGTAAACCATGCTGTAAACAGATGTGCTGTCATCCAAGCTTTGCTGTTCCATTTACAAAGCCCAGGAAGAGAAGATTCAGCATCATTTTTAAGAGCACTAGGATTTTCAGAATTGTAAATGAGCATTGGCTTCAAGTTAAAGTCACCATCTGCATTAGCCACTAACACAAAAGTCCGCCTGTCCTTTAAAGCTTTCAAGCCAGACACTGACTTCTCCTCTCTAGCTATGAACGTCATGGGTGGCATTTTCCTCCAATAGAAGGCTGTTTTGTCTACATTGAAAATCTGTTTAGTGTAGCCACTTTCATCGGTGATCTTAGCTAGCTCTCCTGGATAACTTGCTGCGGCCTCTCCATCAGCACTTGCTGCTTCAAGGAGCTGTTCAAGGACAGAGCAAGGAGCAATTCTTTCCTTAAACCTCATGAGCTTCTGCTAGATTCAGACTTTTCTTCTGCAGCTTTCTCACATGCCTCAGTCCCCATAGAAGTGAAGAGAGTTAGAGCCTTGCTCTAGATTAGGCTTTGGCTTAAGGGAATGTTGTGCTGGTTTGGTCTTCTACCCAGATCATTAAAACTTCCTCTATGTCAGCAATAAGGCTGTTTCACTCTCATCATTCACGTGTTCACTGGGGTAGCATGTTTAATTTCCTTCAAGAACTTTTCCTTTGCATTCACAACTTGGCTAATTGGGTGCAAGAGACCTAGCTTTCAGCCTATCGGCTTCTGACATGTGTTCCTCACTAAGCTTAACCATTTCTAGCTTTTAATTTAAAGTGAGAGATGTGTGACTCTTCTTTTCTCTTGAACTCTTAGAGGCCATTGTAGGGTTATTAATTAGTCTGATTTCAATATTAGTGTGATTCAGGGACTAGGGAGGCCTGGAGGAGAGGAAGAGAGATGGGGGTCTATGGAGCAATCAGAACACACACAACATTTATCCATTAAGTTCTCTGACTTATATGGGTGCGGTTCATGGTGCCCTAAAACAATGACAATGGTAACATCAAAGATCACTCATCACAGATTGACGTAACAGATGTAATAATGAAACGATTTGACATATTGCAAGAATTACCAAAACGTGACACAGACACGTCACGTGAGACATGCTGTTAGGAAAATGGTGTTGATAGACTTTCTCGACGCAGGGTTGCCAAAAACCTTGAATTTGTAAAAAACTACAATCTATGAAGCACAATAAAATAAGATATGCCATATAATATGGGACAGCAGTGCATCGTTTTGTTTTGTTTTGTTTTTTGAGCCAGAATCTATTTTTCTCCTTGAAAAGCTATATATTAGAGATTATTTGGTCCTTTTTATCTTTGCGATTATTCACTCTTTACTCTGATTCTATTTCTTTTTTTTTAAACTGCTATAATTTATATACTATTTTCTGTCATTTTTCAGGAGTAGATGGAGACTTAAAGCAATGTAAAGGAGCAAGGTAAATGATATCTCCTAAGAAATGTCCCCTGAAAGCACTCCTTATATAGATGCTCAGGCGACTGGTCAGACCTTCTGATGAGATGTTTGAAAAGTGATTGATAGGCAGTCTGTAGGTAGAAAGCACAATAGTGTTATTCTGGAATACATTACGCTTGAAAATAATGCTCCTACCATTGGCTATAAGGGAATTTCAGTGATTAATAAATGCAGCATTTAATATATTAAGAGCTTCCTTCAATAGTGTTAAAATGGTGGAAGGGGGCAACCTTGATTTTGTGTTGCAGATATTTGCAGTTTAAAATTGCCTTGTTGGTGCTTAAAGAGCATTTTTTTTGAAGACATAGTAATCCTAACACATGCATTTCTACTGTGTAAGAGCACAAAAAGGAAGACTTTTCCCCATGGCTTTTCATAGCTGGGCCATCCATGTGGCTTCTCTTCACATCCCTTTTCAGCAATGTCTGGCAGATAGATCACCACCTTTCCTGATCCTCCTTTATCCTCTGTCTCCCTCGTGTCCTTTGCTGCGATGCCAACAGTGAGTAGCAGCTAAGGACCCTGGTGCAGCTGGCCACGTGGCAAGGTGCCTGTGTATGAGAGGAGGATGGTCACCTCTTCACAGCCATGCCTGGCAGGCAGTTTCATGGCATTGCTTGTGGCACTTGGTGGGGCCCTTGACTCTTCTCTCTGAGCTCTGGGAGCTGGGCCGAATGATGTGCCCTTTTGTGATTGATGGTGCCTTATTTAAAAAACACTGCAGATGACATAGCTGTTCAAGGACAGAGCAAGGAGCAAACCAAAGTTTGCTCTTTGACTCCCAATAGTCTATGAAGTAAGAGCAAATGGTCATAGTTGGCACATCGAAGCTTATCTGAGCCTTCAGACAAAAGCCAAAATAAGCACCAACCCTCTCTCCCACTTGTGTCAGCTGCCATGCACATGGAAGAGAAGCACATGGTCCTTGAGCACTGTGCGCCTGTCTGCTCTCTAGCCCAGCACTGTGTATCCAGCAAATCTTTCTGCCAGGATGGAAATGTTCTGTAACTATACTGCATCCGATGGGAGCCACAGCTGGAAACTGGGTTCATGAGATGTGACTCATGCAACTGAGGACCTGAATTTCTCGTGTTATTTAAATAGCCCCCAATGACTAATTGCCAAAACGTAACATAGAGACACAAAATATAGAGTGGACAGCACAACTCTAGAGGAATGCATTCACTCATCCTTAATCTATTTAGAAAATACTCTGCTGGGTGTTACAAAGGCTTCAAAATTAGTCTCTTCCTTTAAGGATCGTAGAGTCCTGCTGGAATCTAAAACATGATTGGTAAAATCTGTGAATAATTGCTAATGATATACACAATAAGAATGTGTTAGCAACAGTGCAGGATTTTGAACTGAAATCACGTTTGGGGTAGCATACTGTCAAGGATAGATAGGAGCCAAGAAGAAAAATGGATATTCCAGACCAGGAGAAATGGCCAAGCCATAGGCATCTTTACTAAAGCATAGAAGAGAGTCGTTTTTTGTTGTTGTTGTTTTTATCAAGCAAAGACTGTATTAAAAAAGGAAAAAGATCTTGCTAATGATTACATTGAAGTGTGGAGGTGAGAAGAGATTTGAAAACATAATAATCCTAAGACATGCATTTCTCCTGTGTAAGAACACAAGAAGGAAGACTTTGTTTTCCCCTTGGGTTTGCATAGCTGGAGCACCTGTGTAGCTCCTCTTCACATCTCTTTTGAGCAATGTCTGGCAGGTAGAGATTAGAAATCTCTAATGTTTCATTGAGAAATACGAGACTGGGGCTGGGGACAGTGGTTCACGCCTATCATCCCAGCACTTTGGGAGGCCGAGGCAAGTCGATCGCTTGAGGCCAAGAGTTCGAGACCACCCCGGCCAACATGGCGAAACCCCGTCTCTACTAAAAATACAAAAATTAGTCTGGCATGGTGATGCGTGCCTGTAATCCCAGCTACTCGGGAGGCTGAGACACGAGAATCACTTGAGCCTGGGAGGCGGAGGTTGTAGTGAGCTGAGATCACGCCACTGCACTCCAGCCTGGGCAGTAGAGCTAGATTCTGTCTCAAAAAAAAAAAAAAAAAAAAAACTAGATTAATCTCTGTCAGGCTAAGATTAGTATTTCTTAAACTGGGTGCCCATTGGTAATATCCCTTTAGCCTATTTTAAAGTGAAAATCTCACCCCATCCTGCAAGCACACATCCTGGGTTTTCCCCCTATGACTTTCAGAAGAGTCTAGGATGGTTATTGAGACACCAGCCTACATTCTGGATTTGTCTGATTGTTTCCACATGATACCACCTTACTTGTTCCTCTGTCCCCTGTATTTCCTCTAATCTAGAAATTATGCCTAGTGCTTCAGTTGGACACAGGTCAGCTGCCTCTGGCAAGAATAGTGCTGTGCCCCTTCCTCACCTTTTTGGGGAGATGTTTGTATTCGGTCTACGTAGGGTCAGTACCTTCATGCTAGCCCCAGCCCTGCAGAGTAGAGTTGTCCTCAGGAAAGCTGGTGAACTGACTCCTCTCCCATGGTGGTACATGGAACTTTTTAGTGAGAAGTTCAGAGCCTGAGAGACAAGTTAGAAGTACTGGCTATAATGCCTGTGTGTGTGGACAGCCGGAACTCTTAGGCAGGAAGAGGAGGCTGCCGGGGACAGAGATGTGCCATGCTGTGCGCCCTTCGAAGAGAAGGTACTCACAGAAACCTAAATAGGTTTCACGTGTATGGGTTCCTCTGTTCCATGCAGTGGGATACAGGAAAGAAAGAGCAGCCATGCAGCTGTTTTCTCACTGTGTCGAAGCACACGCCACAATCTCTTTGATGTTTGCTCATGAGATTGAAGGACACTCATGGCTTTGTCACAAGATGCCTGAGAAAGCACAGAGGTTTTTTGTTTGTGTGTTTGTTTTTGAGACAGAATCTCGCACTGTCGCCCAGGCTGGAGTGCAGTGGTGCGATCTCAGCTCACTGCAAGCTCCGCCTCCCGGGTTCACGCCTTTCTCCTGCCTCAGCCTCCCGAGAAGCTGGGACTGCAGGTGCCCGCCACCACACCCAGCTAATTTTTTGTATTTTTTTTTTAGTAGAGACAGGGTTTCACCATGTTAGCCAGGATGGTCTCGATCTCCTGACCTCATGATCCATCTGCCTCGGCCTCCCAAAGTGCTGGGATTACAGGTGAGCCACCGCACCCGGCCTTAGTTTTATTTTTTTTTTTGAGATGGAGTCTCGCTCTTGTCACCCAGGCTGGAGTGCAATGGCGCGATCTTGGCTCACTGCAATCTCCACCTCCCGGGTTCAAGCAATTCTCCTGCCCTAGCCTCACTAGTAGCTGGGATTACAGGTGCCTGCCACCACACCCAGCTAATTTTTTGTATTTTTAGTAGAGACGGGGTTTCACCATGTTGGTCAGGCAGGTCTCGAACTCCTGACCTCAGCACAGAGTTATTAAAATCAAATGCAGTTGCCTACGCTTTGTCTGCTTTTGAAAAGTAAACTTAATGTTTCAGACTGAGGTGTATTTGTCATTGGGGTCCTATGTTCTGCACAGTTTGTAAATCTACTTCACCCAAAGTGATACAGTGATACTCAGGAGGGCTTAAAAAAGATTAAATCCTTCATTTGGAAACATCATGCCCAGTGAAAGGAACACAGGCCCTAAGGAGATGTGGCTGATTCTAGGGACCGGGGCCAGTAAAATACAACATGAGCACAGAGCACTTTCTCATGCCAGGATGCAGTGGGCGGTGGGGGGGGGTTCCCACTGGCACAATATGAACCATTTGTAATCAAAAGAATAATGACCAGAAGAGAGTATAATACTCTGTCTATATATTTTTTAAGTCTCTGTGTTATGATTCTCAAAAGAGTAAAAGGGTGGCTGGGGGTGAGCTCTTTTACAGAAGAATGCCAGTTAATAAATATGGACAGAATGGGAGAATTAGCCAGGTCACCATTTTGGGATCCCGACAGTAAGTGGTTCCCACAAGCATTGTCAGTGGAAGCCAAAACCATAGAGTAATCATGCAGGAGACGAAGGTGCCCGCAGTGCCATGTCAGAAGTCACTGACTGATAACAGAGGCAAACAGGGGCCTTCAGAGCGGGCAGCTCTGGGGGCCACAATTGACCCTGTGGCCCAACTGATGTAGCTTTGCCATCCAGAAAGCAGCATGTCACGTCACGTGTGCTTTCTGAAGTGACCTCAGAAATGGTTAACCTGAATCCATCTGGACCTCTAGGAGTTTCAGAGGGGTAGAGGAACACGGGAGGGGGCGTCATGTGGAAACAGCAAGACAAATCCTGAATGTAGGATGTTCCACCAGCTACCTGGACTGGGTCCTTGAAAATGTTGACTATCATGGGGAAAAAATAGGGGCTGGCTTTTCCACTTTTAAAGAGGCTAAAGGGACACAGTCAAATTCAGTGGACCTCAGATTGGGGAAAAAAATCTATAAAAGACATTTTCGTGACAATTGGAGAGGTGTGATGTGTGCTATTTAGAGGGTACTATGAAATATTGCTGATTTGCCTGGGTTTGGCAGTGGTATTATGGCTGTGTAGGAGAGTGTTATTCTGAGGAGAAACGTGCAGAGAGCTAGAGGAATGAAGAGTTAGGGCATCTGTATGTTTTCAGGTGTGTTGCGTGCAGGTATAGGGTATGTAGATGTTTCCTGTCCTACTATTGACTCTTCTGTATACTTGAAAAGTTAAAATAGGAAAGGGAAG
This sequence comes from Pan paniscus, assembly GCF_029289425.2. Lineage (NCBI taxonomy): Eukaryota > Metazoa > Chordata > Mammalia > Primates > Hominidae > Pan > Pan paniscus. Next base: position 8,677,749 of record NC_073272.2, on the reverse strand, counting down.
ATTAAGTCTTAAGCATGAACCACTAAAAACAACCCCAAAAGCAGTATTAAGTAGTAGTCAGTTAATTCTGTTTAAGAGACAAGAATGTAAAGCACGCATCTTTAGAAAATTGATGTTAGAGATATGGAAGAAATAGTTTCAGAACCTTCAGCTCTCTCGAACATTACAGTGGCAATGCATTCATTGCAATGTGTATTATAGCAGAAAACATTCTGAAGGAAGAGTCCCATTTCCTAGTGCTCATTTTTCAGTTCCTCGTCTCTCTCTCATAGTGCAGGAGATTTGTGGACAAATGTCTACAGGATTTAGACAGATGTCAGGAAAATTGTCTTTTGTTGATGTCTTAATTGGAATCCGATAGTTTGTCAGGGCATGATGCTTATAAAAGGAATAAAAGCTTTCTAAAATTCTTCAAAGAGTAGCCACTGGTACCTGTGTGTCACGTCATATGCTGATGAGACATGACAGAAAATGCTCCTAAGTAGCCTTATAGCTGATCCCGAGGAGCTACTGTGACTGGGCTCTCACTGCACCTCTCAGCTGACTTCTGCCTACTGGGTCTGTGTCATCCCTTTTTACTCTGAGGCTACCAAGGTCTTAGGAAACTGGAGGTTGGAGCTTGAACTGAGTGATGGGAGGAAAAGACTTCCTGAAGTGCTGCCCACATCTCATGTATGTTCTCTTGGACCCAGTTGTATCCCTGCCATTCCCTGGAGGTTACCTGTTCATACGCAGACTTCTCTTTCCCTTATTTACCTCAATTGCAGTAGCTTGGCAACCTTTTAACTCTTGCTTTTTAAAAGGAAAATTATTTGGTTATCGTAGAAACATTTTGTGCAGCAAAGTGTTACACATATTTCTGTTCTGGCCTCAAATAATCATGGATTTCATTAAATACTAAACATTTTGCTGATTTTAATACAGTGCTTTAGTGTATTCTTATTTTCTTTTTGCATCTCTTATTTGCCTCGTTTATCTTAACATAAAGCATTTCCTTTGGTTAAGTAGATCCTTATATCTGCTTTTTCTTTTTGTATGACTCCTATTTAGGTTGGTGCTAAAGTAATGACGGTTTTTGCCATTACAATACCTGTAGACATAAAGGTCTAGCTTACTTTTTGCCATTTGCTACCCTGTGTTTAGTACTGGCATTTTGCTGACTGCTCATCAGCTTTTGATACGGTATGCTTACGTGACAAGCTCTTTAAAGTGAAATCATAATCAGATTTGAGATTTAGAATTGAGGCGACTTGTCCTGTCTACAGTGAAACTGAGGCAGGACAACCTGGGGAGCTATGAATAGTAGGAAAATCCCAGTGAAAATCCAGCACTTCTAACTTCTACTCCTGGGCGCTTCATCACTTAGAGTTACCAGCAGTCTTGGTACCATTTGTTCATAGTTTTGCCAGCCCTCACAGGTACAGGTACAATTGTAGATACTAAAACTCTCACCAGCTGACATCTAATTTACCAGCTGATTTAATTTTATCTCATTGATGATTGAGAGGCTCTACTGATAGCCCAAAACCACTTTAGCTTAGGTGAAACATGAGCTGCGTTGGTAACTGAAGCCTGGCCCATCTCATTGACAACTTACTTACTGTACTGATTTGGTAAAATTACCCATCCTCTGTGTCCCCGAGTATGGTTTGCAGCATATCACAGGCAATGTGTGACATCTTCCAGGATATTGCATGCCTACCAAAATATAATCAGATTAAAAACATGTTCAGTTCATATCTGACCTACGGCCCCATTGCACTGTTTAACATGATTTTGCAACAGAGATGTAACCATCTGCACATGTTATGCATCCCCTTATACCATTAGGGTTTATGCTGAGATCAAGTAAAATCATATCCTCTCATAGGGAGGGGACGGGACTTCTGTGAAGTAGCCTGAAGAAATTAACATCTTTATATGATCACATCTATAATACAGAATAATAAATGCCATGTACCTGTTGCTGTGTTTATTGCTTCTGCTGGTTGGGACTAGTGAGTGTCCCGATTTTAAGGACGTGTTTTGAAACTGGCTTGTCTGTCTTTCTGCCTCTCTTCTCAGCCAAGTGTCTTGCTAAAGTGGGCTGTGTTTGCCGAACTCACTTCCCCATTTTCCTTCCCTCGCTATGAGCTGGCTTTTTGGCCCTACCACTCACAGAAATTGTTCTGACAGAGGTAGCAGTGATGTCCGTGCTGCTAGGTGCAGAGGGCACCCTTTTCTTAAATTGCCAGAACTTCCGGCTTCCTTTGCCGCTTCTGCACCCTCCTTGGAAATCTTTCTCTTTGGCTTCACGGATAGTTCCTCTTCTGGCTTCCCCATAGCTTTCTTTTCCTCCTGGTGCCTGTTTGGCGTCCCTATGGCTTTGTTATGGGCCCTGTCCTCTTGTGGAAACCTCTTCTGAGCTCATGGCTTCGGCACATGCTTCTGCTCTGATGACCCCTTGACCTCCCTGGCTGGGCCTCACCTCTTTTGAGTTCCTGTCTACGTTTCCCAGTGACCACAGGCTCTTCCTACCCGCGTGGCCAAGAGGCAGCTCTGAAGCATTGTATTTTAAACGGGGCCTCTAGTTCTCTGCCAGATCTGCTCTTTTCCTGCATTCCACACCAGGCAGCAAACCCCGAAAGCCCCACAGCAGATGGCTGGGAGTTATCTTCCAGTCTTCAATTCCTTGCCATCCCCACCCACACCTTCCAAGCACCTCCTGATTTATAAATATTTCAAAGCCACTTCTGTGTCATTCCAGCTGCCATTTCCTGCTTCAGGCTTTCAGGCTTTTTTCTGATCTAACAGCAATATTTACTGAGAACCTCTACCACATGCAGTTCTGTTGGTTACCTGCAGTGAGATCAGTGGTGGCTGTGGGGTTTTGATGCTCATGAGAGTGAAATCGCAGAGTTCTGGGGCCCAGGTGTATTTGCATGAGGTGGCTTTGGTGAGAGCATAGCCTTCACCAGGATGTTTTTGGAGGTTTTTCTCCTAGTGTATTTTCCTAGATTCCTTTGTCAAAGGAATTTGGTCATAAACTGGCCCTTAAGTACTTTCTAAGAGAAGCCTTGTTCATGTGGATCACAATGACCTTAGACTTTGTGTGCGTTGTCAGTGCTGCCCTCTCCTGGGCATTGCTTCTGCATTCTTAATGCAAATATGTGAGTTATTCCTGGGTGTGGCTCCATGACTTGTTCCTTTCTGGAAGCTCTAGCCTTATCTCAGCCCTCATCTTGTTAAACCAGTTGTGCTGACCTTGCTTCTCTGACAGCAACCTGATAAAAGCCTGTAAAGTTGCCCACTTCAAGTCATTGAGCAATACAGGTAGCCAAGCAGTAGAGGTGGTTACAATAAATGGCTTAACATTCCCAGCATTTAGGTGGCTCCATTCAGATGGCGGAAGGCAGGTGGCACTTTCTGTTGTGGAGAATTTGAGGAGAGAGCTTTAAGTTCAAAAGGAATTTAAGAAAAGCCTAAGGTGGATCTATGAGGGCTCTGGAGGAGAGATTGAGATGTTCAGGGTGTTCCTTCGATTCATGAACCCGACTGACTTTTCACAGCAGGACCACCAGTTGCCAGATACTGAGACAATTGAGTCAAATGAATACAACAGCATCCCTGTTCTTCAGGGGACTGCAGGCAGGGGTGCTGTAATTTGTATGGGGGCGGGGGTGGACATGATCTGTTCTTCTACATTATCATCATTCATCTGCTAGAGACAACTCGATTTTCTTGGGAGCCAGGAAAAGGAAGTTGGCCAGTCGGATGTGCCTCACAGCAGAGCAAACGCATCCCAAATGAGCCACCGGAAGGGTTGGGGAGTCACTGAGGTGGAGGAGGAAGGGCTGAGGGTATTTCAGGCCAAGAGGACTCGGTGAGAGGCGGAGCACAGGTAAAAAGGCCTGCCAAGGGCAGATGGCGGCGAGCCCTGTGCCAGGCTAAGGAATTCACATTTTATCTCATAGCCATCATACAGCCTGGCGAGCACACGATGTCTAGAAGGGTGGTGCTTCTGATGATGTGGACTGTTGGCGCTTAGACACTGGAGACTGGTAGAAGGCTGTTGCCATTGTCCAGATGAACGATAGAAGGACTGCATGAGTTTTCCACAAACTGGGGGGCCTAAAACAACAGGAGATTACTTTATCTCAGCTCTGGAGACAAGAAGTTGGAAGTCAGGATATCAGCAGGGCTGCGTTTTTCCTTGGCTTGTAGCTGCATCGCTCCGGTCTCAGCTTCTCTCCACGTGGCCTTCTCTTCTCTCCTTTTGTCTCTTATAAATAAGGACCCCTGCCATTGGATGTAGGGCCCACCGGGATAATACAGAGTGCCACATCTCCAGATCCTTCACTTAATCACATCTGCAAAGGTCTTTTTTCCAAATAAGGTCCGATTCTCGGGCCCTAGGGATTAGGACGTGGACATATATTTTTGGGAGCCACCCTTCAACTGACTACAAGGACCCACAGGGTTGGAATGAAAGGAAGAAAAGTGGCTGATTCAGAGGCCGTTCAGCTGACAGCTGGGCATAGAGGGATGGGAGGGAGAAGGCAGGTGAATAGCAGTGACTTGTCCTGAAGTCGAAATTAGAGGAAGCTGTGAGGCCTGAAAATAGGGATGAGTTCCATTTTAGGCATTTGGACATGTTGAGTTTCAGGAAACTGAAAGACTGGGCACCTCTTAGGTTGACAGCATTGATGGAAACAACCATGATTTCCCATTTAAGACAAACAAAACTCTTTGTGCCGTTAACCCATGAAGAAAACTGACATAGGTGGCCATCGACCTACACTTGTCTTTGAACAGCTACAGTACCTAGAAGCCATTTTAGTTTTTACTTTTATTATTATTTTTTTTTGAGACAGAGTCTCGTTCCGTTGTCCAGGCTAGAATGCAATGGCACAATCTCAGCTCATTGCAACCTCTGCCTCCCAGGCTCAAGTGATCCTCCTGCCTCAGCCTCCCAAGTAGCTGGGACTACTGGTGTGCACCACTGCACCCGGCTAATTGCTGTATTTTTAGTAGAGACGGGGTTTTGCCATGTTGCCCAGGCTGGTCTCGAGCCGTGCACCCGGCTAATTTTTGTATTTTTAGTAGAGATGGGGTTTTGCCATGTTGCCCAAGCTGGTCTCAAACTCCTGGACTCAAGTGATCCGCCTGCCTCGGCCTCCTAAAGTGCTGGGATTACAGGTATGAGCCACTGTGCCTGGCCCCTGGAAGCCATTTTAAACTTATTTCTAAGTCCCCTTCCTCAGAGAGAATACATGCACACACACAGTTGGATAATTAGCCTAGGAAGGGTCTGGAAATTTAGCCATATGCCCACCATGTTTTGTCCTCCTCCTCCTTTTGTGTGTGTGTGTGTGTGTGTGTGTGTAGTATGTGCATCTCTGATACAAAGGGAGCAGTTCTGGATCCCTAGTCATTCTCCAATCAGGCTCCGAATTCCCCCTAACCCTGCATCAAAACCTGAATCCCCCCAACCCTGTGTGAAAGCCTGCCACTTCAGGCTTAATCTTTGTTGACACGTAAGGGTGCCGAACTCACAACTTTGAAGTCCTTTTATTCTACTCCCTTCTCCTTTTCTCATCCCAGCTGGGTTGTAAATGTCAGGGAGAAGTAGAGGGCCCAGTCCCCCTTCCTGGGGTAGGGAGATTATTTAACCATGGGATGCACCATGATTTCCAAACACAGTTGATTTTCCAGAGAAGGGAGTTAAAAGAAAAGTGCTTTGGAATAACCTTTGGACTCCATGCACCATGCCGGGGATAAACATGGAAAATAACCATTTGTTGGGTGGTGCTCCGTGTCACATATTCTAGTATGTAGTTTTATACCCAGCCATTCCCCTTACCCTTTCGATTTTTGTTAGAGCGGGACGGTGCCCTGCATGCTGTGTGCTGTCTGAGTATGACATTTCTAGTAGTAAGGAAGGTTTGGATGGCTCTTTCCTTTGCCTTCATTAAAGTTCTCTTGCCCAGATGTGAGATCTTTAAAAGGTCAGTGTTTTTGAATAAGGAATGAAATCATATTCTAAGATAAAAGTTCAGAGAGTTATACAATAAAATAATAAATTAGTAAATGGCACTTCCCTGAGAGGCGATGGTCACTGGTCACTGTTGTTGCATCCCATTCCTCTTGCCTTCAGGGAATATCCCCTCAGGTATGAGAATGCTCAGGGCTCAAAGACAGAGAAGAGCTGTGCGTCACACTGTTGGGGCTGGCAGCAAAATGCTGAGCAACCTTGGGCTCTACAACATGTCCTCCACGGAGGTCAGGCTCTAGGCCTGTTCTATTGACTGCTGGAGTCTCAACATTCAGAACACAGGCCCAACATGGCATGTGTATTGACAGAGAAGCTTCAGGTAATTTTTATGTCCTTGAATGAATGGGTACATGTTACATGACAGAGCAGGGACTAGATGGAGCCAATATATTAGATCCCCTTCTCTCCACACCTCATTTTCTATATAGTGCAGCCAGTATGAGAATATAAAATGGAAAGGAAGAAGGCATATCATTTTGTATGTGCTCTATGATCTTTAAATGTTATTAAATGTTGGTAATGAAATGCTGTGGTATAACTAATTATATCCTAGCACCTCTTTCCCATATACTTGCATTCTCTAATTATGTTCAAAGCAATGGTTGCCCGAAGGCTAAGGGTACTCGGTCCTTTCCTCCCCCATGAGGACTATGTTTTAGCTTGTAATTTCACCTGCAGGAGCTCACAAACCAGCTGCATTTGAGTGCAATTATACTTTATTCATAGTGACTAATAACAGAAAAGAGACATTGTGGGGGTTTGGGCTGGAGATTTATAATCTCATATAAAAAATATGAATTCTTGCTTATTTATGGGTTGAGCATCTTGGGCCCCCGCTGTTTCATCTGATGGCTGCCTGATTTTTATCCGCAAAATCATTCATTAGTATCTACACTAGAATGTAAACACAGAACGTAAGATAAATTTGTTGTGCAGTACTTGGATAGTTAGAACACATTTCCCCAGATAGAAACATTAAAACTAGAGGTTATTCACTCCCATATTCACACAACCTTTATGCACCTGAGGAGGTTCCGAATGTCCCTGACCATCTCTTATTTCTTATGGGAAAGTGTTTGGGTACCAGCTTGGAATGCCAGGAGTGTAATTCTCCAGGGCAGCGACTGCCGCCCGTGCCATTGGGTCCCTAGCCCTTTTTCATACTCCGCTTTCTGATGAGCTTACACACACAGGCATGGTGTACTGTGGGTGCTTAGCATTGCTGTAGGACTTCTTGTGTCCTGAGTTCACCACTACCCTTTAATTCTAAACATTTATAAACTATTGAAGTTAGATTCAAAACTTTCTTTTCCCTTAGCTTTTACTTTCTGCTTATTCTGCTTATAAATTAGTAAATGTTGGCCGGGCGTGGTGGCACACATCTGTAATCCCAGGCCTTTGGGAGGCCGAGGCATGTGGATCACTTGAGCCCAGGAGTTCAAGACTAGCCTGGGCAACATGGCGAAACCCTGTCTCTACAAAAAATACAAAAATCAGCTGGGTGTGGTGGTGCACGCCTGTAATCCCAGCTACTCGGGAGGCTGAGGCATGAGAATCGCTTGAACCTGGAAGGCAGAGGTTGCAGTGAGCCAAGATCATACCACTGCACTCCAGCCTGGGCAACAGAGTGAGACTCTGTTACCAAAAACAAAAAATCTAGTAAATGTTAACAGTCACTGTTCAGAGGCCATAACAGTGTTTGAGTCTCAACCTTTACAATTTTTTCATAAACTTCACCTTTATACTGTTAACTCACACTTACAAAACGCTAATATATTTTATTTCTTTGTTGAGTACTTCAGTTGTCTGAATTAAAGAATGAAACTCTTTTAGTCAATAATCATCTTAAACATAATAAGTTTATAAAAATGATGAACCTAAAATTCTTAATATTTCAACATCATTCTGATCATGCCTTAAATTGCAAATGTAAATAATTCAGGTATGCATTTAAATGGTTATTTATTAGCATTATTGTTCTCATAGGCCAAATTCAATTAAAAAGTACAAGTAATAAAATAATAAGTAACATGGAAAATGTATTCAGTGGTCTTGCTGCTTTTAAGCATCCCTCTAAATGATTTGGGAGTTGAGAGATGTCTGTTCATTAAGGAAAACAGTTCCCTCCCAGGTACTTTACATTCCCATGCAGGTGATTAGAGTTTTCATTTCTTAAAATAAGTAAATATCTTTCCACCTAACTCCAGAAATCTTTGAACTTGGGAGGAATTCTCCATTCTTTTATACTTCTCAGGTCAGTACAAGTCGTAGGTACAGCTATTAAAAGGATATCTGATTGAATTCTGGATATCTTTCATGTAGTTTGACTGACAGTAACACCTCATAGGGCCACATTACTGACATAGTTAGAACATTGTGCTAGCCTTAATTATGTGTCTGCCAAGCCCCTAGCTGTTCAAAGAAAAGGCGGTCTCTTACCAGCTGTCCTTCCCTGGTAATTGGAGCTGTGGAATAAAGGTCAGTTGCTCTTTGAGAATGTGAGTGAGCATTTCTGACTCCCTATCCTTCAGTGCCCCCATGTGTGGAAGGCTTGGTAAATTGAGCTGTGCCTGCGGTTACCAAGCTATGCCTCCTTTTGTCAATATAATTCCCACTTTGCTACTTTGGGTACCAGAGGTACACTCTGCATAGCAGGAACCATACCCTATGCTTTTTGGTTCTTTTGAGAAATCCTAGGTAGAATTAGATACATAAAATCTGAGATACTCGAACCAATTTATACATATGCAAATATGTATTCTTTAAGAAAGGATCTTGATCCTTATTTCTTAGTGATCTTCTTCATCCCTTCCCCATGTTAAGATAGCACCTTCCATTAACAAACTGCTCTTGCCTTTTATATAAAAAAATAAAAATTAAAAAAACCAAGTAGATGAAGATGAATAACCCAGTGTTACGGGCTGAGTCATGTCCCCCTCAAACTTATGTGGTGGAGGCCTAACCCCAGGACCTCAGAATGTGACTATATTTGGAGATAGGTCTTTAAAGGGCTAAACAATGTCCTAATCCAATGGGACTGGTGTCCTTATAAGAGGCGATTAGGACACAGACACACTACGGACAACCACGTGAGGACACAGGGAGAGGACAGCATCTACTAACCAAGGAGAGAGGTCTCAGAAGAGACCAACCCTGCTGACTGACTCTGATCTTAGACTTCCAGCCTCCAGAATTGCAAGAAAATTAAATTCTATGTAAGCCACCCATTTTGTGTTATTTTGTGATGGCGGCCCTAGCAAACTTATAGTCCCAAGAATCTAAGATTTTTGATTGTGTAAAGGATCAAGCCATCTGGACCAATGTTTTCCTGAATTTCTGGGCAGACCTTTCCAGGAAGGTGGGCAGCAAATGGCCCAGGTCTGTTCAGTTAGAGGATCACCAGAGAAGTTTCTCCATTCTCAGCTCCTATCATCTTTTTACAGCTGAATTTTCTGACATTCCTCCACCCCCACCAGCACACAAAAATAAGTGAACCAAAAGCATAACAGCTAAAGAAATATTCCTGTGACATGGTCACTCATGTGTCTTTAGGAGAGAAGCACTTTGTACTGTGTATCGCTGTTTATATTCTTAATGTTTTTCTTACATTTCATGATGATTTACATTGCCCTAAATTTTTTAAAAATGTAATTTTGGCATTGTCTTCATATATATGCATATATCCCTGGTGGTAATTCCTAACAGGCCATTGATAGGGAATGCTAAGAGTAAGCATAGTGATATGGTTTGGCTGTGTCCCCACCCAAATCTCATCTTGAATTGTAGCTCCCACAATTCCTGTGTATTGTGGGAGGGACCTGGTGGGAGGTAATTGAATCATGGGGGCAGGTCTTTCCCGTGCTGTTCTCGTGATAGTGAATAAGTCTCATGAGATCTGGTGGTTTTATGAAAAGGAGTTTTCCTGCACAAGCTCGCTGTCATGTCTGCCACCAAGTGAGATGTGCCTTTCATCTTCTGCCATGATTGTGAGGCCTCCCCAGCCACGTGGAACTGTGAGTCCATTAAGCCTCTTTTTCTTTATAAATTACCCATTCTCAGGTATGTCTTTATCAGCAGCCTGAAAACGACTGATACAGATAGAAATGGAAGGGTAGCGGAGGGCCTCTCACCTTCACTGAAAAAGAATAGAAGTGATTGAGTTTTGGTAGGAAAGATGATCTTTAAATAAAGCCTTTGTGCATGTTGTGGAGGACAGTTGCTGGTTTTCATTAATTCAAAAGGCTTAGGGATATGTGGGTTTGGCATTAATCTATAATGCCTCAGACACTGGAAAACTAGCTCTGAGAAGGGTTTAGGCAAAGTGACATCCATCTAGAGCTCTATGTTTGTATATTTAGCTCTTAAAATTCAAAAAGAATTTAGATTATTGCCATTAGCTAAATGGAAGCATCATGGTGCATCAATAGGAAATGGGAAAAAAAAAGATTAATAGTATTTATACATATGTGTTATTCTGTAGCAATAACGAAGGCCTAGCATGCTGGGGTTTGTTTTCATTTTGTGAGGACTATAGTGTGCTGTTTTTTAGTAAACTGGTGAGCTGCCTCAGATAAATTGTCACACATAGTTCTGTAAACTCTGCCTGTAGCTTTCATTGACTTTAGGTTGTGAATGAAACGTTTAAAAGTTTATTTTTATGTTTTTTTTTAATATGTTTGAAAGTCATTGTACAGTAGCCCAATTAGGGAAAAACAAAAAGATAGCCAAAGTTACTTTTTTTTTTTTTTTTGAGACAGAGTCTCACTCTGTCGCCCAGGCTGGAGTGCAGTGGCGCCATCTCCGCTCACTGCAAGCTCCGCCTCCTGGGTTCACGCCATTCTCCTGCCTCAGCCTCCCAAGTAGCTGGGACTACAGGTGCCCGCCACCACGCCTGGCTAATTTTTTTGTATTTTTTAGTAGAGACAGGGTTTCACCGTGTTAGCCAGGATGGTCTCGATCTCCTGACCTCGTGATCCACCCGCCTCAGCCTCCCAAAGTGCTGGGATGACAGGCGTGAGCCACCGCACTTGGCAACAAGATAGCCAAAGTTTCTTAAATGCCTTCTATTTCTATTGCTGCTGTAACAAATTACCACAAACTGAGGCCTGATTTTACCAATCTCTTGGTAAAATCGGGTGTTGGCAAGGCTCTGTTTGTTTCTGGAGGCTCTAATGGGGAATGTTTTCTTGCCTTTTCCAGCTATTAGAGGCCACCCACACGTCTTGACTCATCTTCAAAGCTAGCACTGTTTCACCTCTTTGAACATACTTTTTTAGTGCAGACGTTTGTAGCCATAATTTCCCTCCACGCAGTGCTTTTGCTGCATTCCATAAGTTTTGGTATGTTGTGTTTCCATTTTTATTCTTCTCAAAGTATCTTTTAATTTCTCTCATAATTTCATCTTTGACCCACAAATTTTTAGGAGTATGTTGTTTAATTTCCACATTATTTGTGAATTTCCCAAGTTTTCTTCAGTTACTGATTTCTAATTTCATTGTTGATTGGGAAAATATATGATTTCACTTCTTTGTAAACTTATTGAGACTTATGACCCAGCATATGGCCTATTCTGGATAACTTTCCATGTGCACTTAAGAATAATGTATATTCTGTTATTATTGGGTCAGTTTTGTATAGATGTCTGTCAAGTTTTAATGGTTTACAGTGTGTAAGTGGATTAAATCAAGTCTTGTATTTGTCTTCCGTCTAGTTGTTCTGTCCATTGTCAAGTGTGGCATTGAAGTCTCCAGCTACTATTATTGGAATCAGCTATATCCCCTTTCAGTTTTGACAGTTTTTGCTGCTTGTATTTTGGGGCTCTGTGGTTAGGTTCATATATGTTTATAATTGTTGCATCTTCTTGATGGGGTGACCTTTATCACTATAAAATGTTTCCATTAAAATTGTTTGTTTTTTTTTAGTGAAATGGTTTGTCCTAAGTCTACTTTGTCTGATATTACTATAGCTACTTCAGCTCTCTTTGGGCTGTTGTTTGCAAGGAATCTCATTTCCATCATTTTACTTTCAATGCTTTTGTACCATTTGGTCTAAATTGTATCTCTATTGTAGATATCATATAGTTAGATCATGTCTTTTTTAAATCCATTCTTCAATCTCTACCTTTTAATTGGCGTTTTTAATCTATTTACATACAATGCAATTATTGGTAAGACAGGATTTATGTGCGGCATGCTGCTGTTTTCTGTGTTAAGTCTTCTTGTTACCTTATTTCTTTATTACTGCCTTTTTTAACTTTAGATATTTTTTAGCGTGCCATTTTAATTATTCTGTCCTTTACTGTATTTCTTAGTGATTGCTCTGTGGACTATGATAAACATCTTAACCACTTATTTTAAGTAGTTCACAAACCTCTGCTCCTATATAGTTCCCTTTCCGACTCTCTTATTTCTGTTGCTGTTGTCATACAAATTACATGTTTATACCTTGTTTGCCCATCAACACTTATAATTTACTTCGCGCAAAATTTGATTTACAAACAAAACATAACGTTTATACTGTCTTTAATATCTCCCAAGGGGCAAAAGCAAAGCCCAGTTGTGAGCCATTGCCTTAAAGTATAAAAAATAAGTGTTACAGCATTCTTGTCCTTTATCTCATTTTAAGGTAACTTAGCACGATTTAGAAAGATCACCAGAGACTTTTTTTAATTGGTTATTGGATAACGAGACCCCAAAAAACCCTGGATAAAAAATGTTCCATTTTTAAGTGTTTCCAAATCTGGCTTGATAGTTTCCAGAACAAAAAATAAAGTAAAACTTTATAACAATTTTTGGTATAAATACTTCAAGTTAGAACTTTGATTCATTAATCTTTATTCAAATACTGAAAGTATGTTGAGAAGGAAAATATATACAAACTCATAACGTAACTCTAGTAATAATCTCAAGTGAGTTTGACCTGGGGAGAAGGTCTGTTCAGAGAAAGTTGCATGTAATCGGGTGATGAGAATCTGAATTTGAGCCAGCTGTATCCACACAGTCTTTATAAGTCATCCCTAACACTCAGAGCAATTGCCCGGGATAGCTGTTTGCCCTGGAAAAAAGCTTGACTCTTGCTGGTGGAGCCCAGATTCAAAACGGGGGCAGGGGGTGGTTACAAAGCATATCAATCTGTTATTTCATCACATACCTGCTGCCTTCTTAAAGGAAACAGGAAAGCATTCTTTGATCAGCATCTACAGGGTCTGAGATTCTGCTTTGAAAAAATCCATGTAGGAAAAGCGAGAAGGAAAGGAAGTACACAGGAAGGGAGAGCCAATTCATCTCTGTGACCAGAAAAATTAAAAATTCTTTTTGCACTTGTCATGTACTGCCAAATATGTGCTTTTAAATGGGAGAGAGAACAATATGCATGTACATAGCAGTATTATTCAGTATCCTGGGCTTTTTCCTCTTCATTATGGTTATCAGATTTGTGTGCAAATGAATGTAAACACACACACACACACACACACACACACACATATATATGGGTTTTTTTTTTTGAGACAGGGTCTTACTCTGTTGCACAGGCTAGATAGAGTGCAGTGCAGTGACGCAACCATAGCTGACTGTAGCCTCGAACTCCTGGGCTCAACCGATTCTCTCACCTCAGCTCCCCGAATAGCTGGGACCAGAGGCGCATGCTACCACACCCAGCTAATTTTTAAATGTTTTTTGTAGAGACAGGGTCTCGCTGTATTGTCCAGGCTGGTCTCGAACTCTTGGTCTCAAGCAATCCTCCTTGCCACAGCTTCCCAGGTGCCTGTGATTACAGGCATGAGCCACAGCCCCCAGCTAACATATTCTTTAACCCCAATATCTACAGGATTTAAGACTCTCTCTGTTGGATAGCTCAACTTAAAGATATGGTAGCTCTCCTGAATTTATACATCCAAATCAACAGTTATTTATTCTCCCAAGCTAGGGACCCACCCTCCTTATGGTCGCAGGGGGTTCCCTGGCACACTGCATGCTAGTTAGAAAGCCCTCACACTGACCCCAGGCTCCTCCCTATATGCCTGTACCCTTTGGCCACCTACCTGTGGGTCTTTTCTCTCTGGGAGCCTCCTTGTTCTCTGTGTTTGGGACAGGCTGTCACCTTCTGTCAACTAGGGTACCTTGCTCTTAAATTATCCCTTCAATCCCACCTCCACCATAATTAAAGTTAAAACAGTAATGGGACCTGCTTTTAGCCTGCAGTGTGTGGGCATGGAGGGAAGGCACCCTGAAGCTCCATGGAAGGAATGGCACCATACTTTGTGTGCTCACCAGTGCCCCAGAAAGGGTGGCACTGGGGACAAGAGCCCCAAAACATGGGCATCCCCTCCTCCCTAAGAAGGCTCAACAGAGGGTCCCCTTCAGGGATTCCATCAATAAAGAAAGCACATTTTATGAAGGGGAGTTGAGAAGTCCCAGGAAGATTTCCTCACATTGGATTCCAGGGGTCATTTATGAGTGTTGTGATGGTCGGTGGGTATTTTTTGTCATTCAGGGCTACTTCTATTAACATTGTAACTGTTCATTTTTTCCCAACCTAATAAGTTTTTCTTTTTAAAACAACTTTATGGAGGTTTAATTGGAGTACAATAAACTGCACATAAAGTATACTGTGTGACCAGTTTTGGCATGCAGTTACCGTGACACAATTCCCACACCCAGATGACAAATCTTCCCACAACTCCCAGAAGTTTCACGTGCCCACTGCAACCCCTGCCTCTCTCTGACCCCATGCCAAAGGAACCACTGGTCTGCTTCTGAAATTAAAGATTTCCTAGAATTGTATATAGAACCACACATTATATGTTCTTTTTTTAATCTGGCTTCTCTCATTGAGCATAATTTTGGGAACTCATGTCATTATGTGTACCAGTAGTTTTTATGCCTTTTATTCAGTTGTGTGGCTGCACCACAGGTTGAATATCCATTGACCTATTGACAGTCTTGGCTTCTTTCCAGTTTTTAGCTGTTACAAATGAAACTGCCATAAATATCTGTGCCTAAGTCTTTGGGTAAACATAGGCTTTTCTTTCTTGAGTAAACATGTAGGACTGGACTGATTCCTTCCTGAGGATTGTATGGTAAATTTATAGTTAACTTTTAAAGAAACTGCCCAAAGAGTTGCTATGTTAGCCTTTTATTACTGCTGTAACCAGTTGTCACAAACAGTGGCTTAAAACAACACAAATGTATTGTCTTACAGTTCTGGACACCAGAATTGCTCTCAGTTGGTAAAATCAAGGTATTGGCAGGGCTGCGTTCCTTTCTGGAGGCTGTGGGGTATTGGCTGTTTCCTTGCCTCTCCAGCTCCTAGAGTGGCCGCCATTCCTGGGCTCTGACTACCGCTCCTCTTCATACCTTCTCTCTCTCCCTCCTGGCCGCCTCTTATAAGGACCTTGTGATTATATTGAGTCCATCTGGATAATCCAGGGTCACCTCCCCACCTCAAGATTCTTAATTACTTTTGCAAATTCCCTGTTGCCATGGAATTTAACATTCACAGGTTCTGGGAATTAGGACTTGGACATCTTTGGGGGACAATTATTCTCTCTACTGCAGATTGCGTCATCACTGAGTTGTAAAGTTCAGTTCCTTACGTATTCTGGATACAAGTCCTTTGGGTGTCTGTGTGTGCATGTGTGTATGTATGTATTGTAAATATTTTCCCTCAGTCTGTAGCTTGCCTTTTGCTTTCTTATGTGTATGTGCCTTTTAATTTTGAAGAAAGCCCCTTTATCCATATGTTCTCGTACGACCCTTGCTTTTTGCGTTCTATGTATAAAACCTTCACATAATCCAAGCCTCCAAGAATTTTTCTCCTGTTTTCTTTACAGAGGTTTATGATCCTAGGGATCAATATTTTTCCCCAATACAGATATGTTTTCATACAGATAGGTATGGTCTAGCAACACCTTTTGAACCAGTTCATTTTTTAAGTGATTTTTTAAATTTAAATATGGATGAGAAAAAAATTCTTAGACCAATTCCCATACCTATTAAATAGAATTGCTAATGCCTGTGAATTATGCCACATGCTAATCAAGTTTTACTTTGCAGATGATCACTCAATTATCTTTACAGATCTCTATTTTAAGCAATCATATTATTTTTTCTCTACAGTTCAAAAATGATAGCTTACAGCTACAGGAAGCGATATATCAAATACTTAAATACTTTTTTCTAAGCCCACTAGAGCAAGCTTCTCATTTGAGGCAATATTACTGAGACTCTTAATTTTATGCTTAATTATTCATTTCAGTCCTTTAAATTCCTAAACACGAGAAAGCACTAGCATTTACATGCAGGCTCATTTGTAAAGGTGAAACAGTGACAGCACGGTGCTATGGAAGTTTCTATTCTGTATATATAAAGCACAAAATACGTTAGTGGTTGTAGGGAAAAGCACGGTAGTGCTCACAGCGTGTTAACAACTTGCAACATTTGTTGAAGAACAGATCATTGCACTTCTCATCATTTGATGTTCTCATCACCGTGTCTTCTCCCTTCTCATACTGCTAGGAATTTGTGCTTGGCTTGTAACATTGCTTCTACCTGACTTCTGTTTTCGGGTCTGAGAGGACATTTCTTAGATAATAGGTCATTGAAATTAGTTAGCTGAAGGTGACATATGGATAGGTCTTCAGGTGAGAAAAACATTCTGATTTACATAGTGATGTATTCTTAATCACTGTTTTTGCAAGGTTTCTCTTTGTCAGTATTTGTTTCAAAATATATTAATGAACTTATCATTTCTGATTACTGATTTATTTAACCTTGTAAGGACTGTCTCCATGTCAGTTGTCACATTTTTCTTGGTGCCTAGCACAAAGTAGGTACCCAGTCAACATTTGTTTAATTAAACTGATTGTATTCTGAGCATGTGCCATTTCTGCATACCCGGGATATCTGGCTTCCTGAGATTTTTCATCTATGATTTGAATCAATATTACATGTTATGTTTACTTGTGCGACACAGGATGGTCCCAACTTAGAAATATTTGTCTCAGAAGGGGCTCTGTGCTCAGTCACTGGAAACCTGGACTGAATTTTAATTTAAGGGGAAAGTCAATTTTAGGTTCGTTTGGATTCTAGTTCATAGCATTACAGTTTTGTTCTTCAGTTTCCACAGTGTAAATGAAATAACACATATAGCAGCAAGGAGCAGTGAGCCAGTCATACGGGTGCAGTACAGTACTTAGCCAAAACAAGCAAACCATACCGTTAAATTTTGAACCAGGTAGGTTTGGGTTTTCTCCTAGTTTATAGACAGGTATTTATTCATGGAAGGCAAGTTGGATGGAGATTGCAGAAAACCTAAAAGAGAGGAATATATTTTGTGTTTTTGGACTTTAACAGCACTAACTTTGATTTCCTTTTCCTGTGACATACTTACCTCTGATTTTTGCTCACACTCAGCCTCACTGTTCTATAGTTTTGGAGTGTTTCCTGCAAATCACAGTGTCTTTCTGCTATACATTGGGATAAGAAAATATATACATGAATTAGATCTGGTAATGGCAGGCCTTGAGAATAGAGCAAAGGGTAAAACCCAAATATGTCAGCATCCAAGCCCACATAAGTGTGACAGTTCTCCAGACTGTGTTAAAGTTTCCTGATTGTATTAGGACATATTGTATTGCTATAAAGAAATGCCTGAGTCCACGTAATTTGTAAGAAAATGGGTTTAAATGGCTCACAATTCTATAGGCTGTACAGAAAGCAAGCCAGAGGCGTGTGGCTTGTGTGCCTACAGAGCACCAGGATGAGCTCCCTTTGAGCCCTGGCTGAAGCAGGAGCAGTGGGGATGATGGGAGCAGTGTCCTGAGGCAGCTGGGCCCTGGGCGTGGCTCAGGAAACCACCCTTCTCTTCTAGGCCCCTGGGCCTGTGATGAGAGAGGCTGCCTTGGAGACTTCTGAAATACCTGTGAGACCTTTCCCCCACTGTTTTGGTGTTAGCACTTCCCTCCTTTTTAGATATGCAAATTTCTCTGGCAAGTGGTTGCTCCACAGCCTGCTTGAATTCCTCTCCTGAAAAAGCTTTTTCGTTCTCTGCCACATGGCCAGGCAGCATATTTCCTAAACTTTTTTGCTCTACCTTCCCTTTAAATATAACTTCCAACTTTGTCATTTCTTTGCTTCTGCATCTGAGCGTAGTCTGTTAGAAGAAGCCAGGTTACACATAGCATGCTTTGCTGCTTAGAAATTTGTTCTGCTAGACAACCTAAATGATTACCCTGCAATTCTAACTTCCACAGAACCCTAGGGCATGAACAGAATGCAGCCAAGTTCTTTGCTAAGAAATAACATGTGTGACCTTTCCTCCAGTTCTCAGTTTCTCATTTCCATGTGAGACCTTCTTGGCCTGGACTTCACCATCCATATCACTATCAGCATTTTGATCACAACCATTTAAGTGTTCTCTAGGAAGCTGCAACTTTTCTCTCATCTTCCTGTGTTCTTCTGAGCCCTCCAAACTCTTCCAACCTCTGCCTGTTACCCAATTCCAAAGTCACTTCCATATTTTCAGGTATCCTTGTAGCAACACGCC
The DNA here is from genome assembly GCF_029289425.2 of Pan paniscus. Taxonomy (NCBI): domain Eukaryota; kingdom Metazoa; phylum Chordata; class Mammalia; order Primates; family Hominidae; genus Pan; species Pan paniscus. The sequence continues at coordinate 8,659,169 of NC_073272.2, read as the reverse complement.
ACTTCTGGTACCAATTTTCTGTATTAGGCCGTGCTTGCATTGCCTTAAAGAAGTGGCTGAGTCTAGATAATTTAGAAGAACAATGGTTTAATTGGCTCACATTTCTGCAGGTTATACAGGAAGCATAGTGGCAGCTGCTTCGGGGGAGTCCTCAAGAGGCTTACAATCACGGTGGAAGGGTAAGCAGGAGCAGGCATGTAACATGGCAAAAGCATGAGCCAGAGAGAGAGTTGGGGGGAGGTACCATGCACTTTTAAACCACCAGCTCTCATGTGAACTCAGAGCAAGAGCTCACTGATCACCAAGTGGAGGATGGCCCAAGCGAAGGATCTGCCCCCATGATCAGTATACCTCCCACCAAGCCCTGCCTCCAACATTGAGGGCTACAATTCAGCATGAGATTTGGGAGGGAATAAATATATAAACTCTATTACTGACCATTGCAGTTTCTCCTCATAAACACTGACCTGATGCAGGGTCTTTTTGGCGTAGAGGGGGCATGTAGATTAGTTCATTCTGATTGGTCATTACCAAAGGCTGGGCAAGGGCATGTGGTAAGGGATGCAGGAGTGCCTGTGGAATATGGAATGGTGAATGAGGCTGAGCAGGGCAGGGGTCCCAGGGCCCAGAGAGAAGTGCCTGGCCCACCATCCACCTGGGAACATGCTAAGGGTTTGCTAACGGATGGCCAAGGTGGCTGGGAAGAAACCAGGAGGCAGGCCAGGGTAGGAGGGCAGCCACACTCATCCCATGAGTCTAGTCGGCAGCCCAGGGTCCTTGGCCAGCTCAATGACTTATCTCCTTTAAGGGACTTGATTGTCTCAGGCATGCCTACAGAGTTTCCACCGCCAGCCAGAGAGCCAAAATGTTTCCCAAGCCAATCCCATGGGATGCCTCACTTCTAGTGAGCCACCCCCAGCCCCCACGACAACAGCCTCCAGTCAGGGCCCACCTGAAGCCTCCCTTTTCCAACTGTAAAGCTTTCCCAGCTCCCCAACCTGCATTTGAGCTTCTGCCAAAGGCGAGTGCTGGTGTCCAACTTTCTTGCTATGCAATCTCTGAATGAATAGCCTCTGCTCGTTCTCATTTGAAGAGATTTTCATTTACCTTCACACATGGACAGTTATCTTTATAACTTAACTCAGTACCTCCTCATTTACCAGAATCTGGTCTTTTCGTGGGCTTCTCTTGTCTTCCCGCAAATGTAATAATGCCTTCCTATGACACTAGGATGCTTTGAGCAGATAGACTCTTCCAGTCCATGCAAAGAGGTGGTGTGGTTTGGCCTTACTCCTCACTGCAGGCTTAGGCCAGCTCCCCCTTGCAGCCACGTGCGTGGACGCGACTCTGGGAGTGAAGTGAAATAGCGCTGCCGACAGGATCTGGGCTCTGTGCTGTGTGCCAGGAGCATAGAGAGCAATGTGAAACAGCTGTTGCCCACAGTGACCTTTCAGAACAGTTTTTGCTGTTAGGGTTCTAGGGATTATTAAGTAAGCTTGGCTGGTTAAGAAGGTCAAAAAAAGCCCAAGGCAACCCCAGCTGTCTGAACTAGCCATTTCAGAAGGCTGAAACCTTTCTGCTGTGAAGGGCTGGATTTCCTAGCTTATGTAGTTCAAAGCTCAGTTTTTAGGATTGCTGTGCTACTGACCGAAAGTTGGTTTTTGGAAATTGACCCTTATTTTCCAATATCTTTCATAAAGCTGGAAATGCTTTCACTAGAAGAAAAGGAGGATCTTATGTTAGAACATATATATATAGCGATGTAAAAGTTTCAGTAGTTACTCTCAAAAGAAGGTCACCAAGGACAACTGTGATTTCATATGTAATGATTCCAGCCTAGAAAATGTTTTTTTCTTGATTTCCATTTAAGAGAGTTGAGCCAATTAACTAATCCTTGCATATGGTATGTTCCATTAAGTTGTCAATGTTTTTATTCCAAGATGCATGTTTCTTTAAAAGAGCTAGCTTATTAGGGCATGTCTTCATAAGCACTTTACCCTGGCCATGTCCGTGAGAATGCTGTGCATAACTTTCATTGAATTCTACATCTCATTTGATGCAGGCCTAATTAACTATTATTAACTGAGAACTCCAATTTATTGGAATCGTTTGCTGCAGTTAACTTGAGAAAGAATGGGGCATGTTTAAGGGTCCTTATTTTTAAATCTCGCTTTCATTACAAACACATTAACATAAGTCTGATTTGGGGGTGACAGAAGGAAATAGGAAAATAAATGTAACTAAATCATAATGGGGTACAATATAAAGGAAAGTAAGTACTGGGATGAATATCATCATAGATTGTTTATTCTTTAATTTGTACTAATTTGTACATTTGTATATGTACAATTAAGCACTTCTTAGTTAAGATTGATATATTTTTAAAATCACAACTTTATAGAGCACAAGTCTTCCATGAAAACATAATGCCAGGTCAGTGGCCCTCCACTTGAGCACACATTCAAATCACTGAGAGGGCTCTGTAAAACACACATTGCTAGGTCCCACCCCAGCTTCTGATTCTGTAGATCTGGGGTAGGGCCTGCTGTGTGGTTTGAACGTTTGTTCTCTCTGAAACTCATGTTGAAACTTAATCCCCAATGTGGCAGTATTGAGAGGTGTGGGGCCTCTAAGAGGTGTTGGGTCATGAAGGCTCTGCCCTCATGAATGGACCCTTTCGTTCATGGATTAATAGATGAGTGAGTTGTTGGATGAATGCGTTATCAAAGGAGTGGGACTGGTGGCTTTGTAAGAAGAGGAGGAGGCTGGGCACTGTGGCTCACACCTGTAATCCCAGGACTTTGGAAGGCCGAGGCAGGTGGATCATGAGGTCAGGAGTTTGGGACCAGCCTGGCCAACATAGTGAAACCCCATCTCTACTAAACCCCATCTCTACAAAAAATTAGCCAGGCATGGTGGTGTGCACTTGTAATCCCAGCTACTCGGGAGGCTGAGGCAGGAGAATTGCATGAACCCGGGAGGCAGAGGTTTCAGTGAGCTGAGATCACGCCTTTGCACTCCAGCCCTGGCTACAGTGCGAGACTCCGTCTCAAAGAGAGAAAAAAGAAAAAGAGAGAGAGAGAGAGAGACCTGAGCTAGCACACTCAGCCCCCTCAAGATGTGATGCTCTGTGCTGCCTCGGGACTCCATGGAGTCCCCACCAGCAAGAAGGCCCTCCCAAAATGTGTCCCCTCGACGTTGGACTTCTCAGTCCCCATAACTGTAAGAAATGAATGTCTTCATACATTACCACGTTTTAGGCATTCTGTTAATAAGCAGCAGAAAATGGAATAAGACAGAGTCCAAGAATATGTAGTTGGACAGCATCTCACTTCATACAGATGCTGCTGGTCCGGGGACCTCATTTCGAGAATCAAGGTGTTTAGGAAACAAGCAGTAGAATATCTTAGATGAACAATACTAGTGGTGTACATTTTAAATAAATTCAACAATTACTGATTAGCTACTATGTACTGTCAAAATGGTTCAGAAAAATGACACCACCACTTCTATCAAAATGTACTGGATGTTGGGTTTTTTAATTAAAGCAACTTCACTTTAAAATGTTGTTTTATACACATTCAAAACACTGCTGACCCTCTTTCCTCAGCTGCCATTAAGGTGCTTAGCCCTTCCGAGGAAGCTAAGGCCTTGTGAAGCTGTCACTCATTGGGTGACTAGCACCCTGCCCGGTGGCACCAGCCCCGCACTCGCCCACACCATGGCCTCCATCTTTGTTTGAGCTCACTTGCATCTACTCGGCCCTCATTCTACAGTGCAGTGTGGTGACCATCACATAAGACCGTCGCCCTCATTAAAGCAGCTAGTGTAAATGGTGAAACTTTTGGGCCTGGCCTGTTTGCAAGGGCCTGGCCAGTGTCAACATCAGGAGCCTTTTTGGTAGCATGGGGGCTGGTGGACCTGTACCTACAGGCAGTTCTGCCCGTGTACCATTTCCCCAGCCAGAGTCAACATTGGAAACCTCCTCTGCAGCAGCATGGGGGCTGCTGGACCTGTACCTGTAGGCAGTCCTGCCCCTCCACTGCTGCCCCAGCTGAGCAGAAGGAAGTGCAAGCAAGGAAAGAAGCATCTGAGGGATCTACTTAGGACACGGGCTTTAATCTTTTTGAACAAACCTCTTTTGTAACATGATCAGTGAAAAGCTGAACTCCTGGCTGGGCGCCATGGCTCACACCTGTAATCCCAGCACTTTGGGAGTCCATAGTGGGAGGATCACTCCAGGCCAGGAGTTCAAGACTAGCCTGGGCAACATAGGGAGACCGTGTCTCTACAAAAAAAATTAAAAATCAGCCTGGTGTGGTGGCGCACACCTGTAGCCCCAGCTACTTGGGAGGCTGAGGCGGGAGGATCACTTGAGCCCGGGAGGTCAGGGCTGCAGTGGGATGTGATCACCCTACTATACTCAGGTGAGACCTTGTCTCAAAAAGAAAAGCTGAACTCTTAAAACGTGCACACAGTCAGCTAACATCTTTATAACTGTCAGATTGTGACAATTTGATTCTAACTCAAGATCAGCCTTTCTTGTAGTTTATTTTGTGTCTTTAAGGAACTAGCCTGTCTAACACAAAACACTGGCTTTAAGTTTTTTCTCTTTTTTGTAATTGGGAATAAAAATTATGTTCAAGATACATCAAGATTAGTTTTGGAGAAAAAAAGCATTAAGTAGATTCAGTTGTGCAAGATGCACAAAGTGTAACTTCATAAGTAAGCGGTCACAAACTCAGGTTCATAATCCGTTACCCAAAATCTATGGAGCCAGATGTATTTAAATATAGGTTATTTTTAAAAGGTATTAGAATTCATATGTTCCATGACACAGAACGTTCTCAGGCAGCACCCGTAATCAAATCCATTAGTATTTCTATAGGGAAGTGCTTGAAGAGTCGCACTAAGTATAATAAATGTGGACCATTAAAACCACCTCATGCTAGCCCAGTACAGATTTTGCAGTGTTTTCAGAAGCTTTTGGGTTATGGAATTGGGAACAGAGGCTGTGTTTGTTCCTCTGCAGCCCCGGCAATTAAGAAGTGTTTGTGAAGCTGGTTTAATGTGCCTAGCAGGTGTGATGTATTGGTGAATTCCAAATAATTGATAGTTTTGTTTGCTTTTTTTTTTTTTTTTTTAAGTAAAATATTTGGTAGGAGGCACTTTAGTTTCTCAAGTTCAACAGCTGTTTGCTCTTACTGGAGCGTTGCTGTTAAGGGAGACAGCAGATCTTGTCAATTCCCTATAACTCACAGTTAACAAAAGCATTCCCTAATGATTCCATATGTTGATGCTCAGAGGTAATTCTGGGCCAAGCACTCAGAGCACAACACAGATTATTTCACTCCATGGACGCAACCGCCTAGAAGGTGTGTGGCATGACTACATCATTAGGATCCCATTTTAGAGGTGTGCAAGCCAAGGTCCAGCAGGCTTATAAGACCTGCAGTATGAATAGGATCCTCATTTTATAGGTGCTTTACCCAAGGCTGCTAGCTTCCAGAGTTTCCGGCTAGAAAGCTGCAGAGTTGGGGTTTCCCGAAAGGCCACCAGGCTTTAGAGGACCTGGCTTCACTGCCTGGGCTGCCTGCCACCTCCCACACCTAAAGCATCTCCCCCCGCCCCACCCCACCCCCAGCTTTAAGGCCACCCCCGCTCTGCAGGTCAGCAGCTATTAAATACATTTCTCCAATAAACATCGTACGTTAGACAGGCTAAGAAACTTGTCCCAGGGCGTGCAGCTGAGCTGGGAGTTTTCTGCAGGTCTCTTGGGTCCCCAAAGCCCTAGGTCTTGTATGAACATGAGGGTAGGAGCAAAATCAGGCCTTCCCATGTGTATTAATGTTACTCTGTTCTCACACTGCTATAAAGAACTTCCCTGAGACTGGGTATTCTGTAGAGGAAAGAGGTTTGACCCACAGTTCCACGTGGCTGGGGAGGCCTCGGGAAACTTACAGTCATGGCAGAAGGGGAAGGCAAGGCAGCAGGAGAAAGGGGCAAAGGAGGCACTTGCAAACACTTATAAAACCTTCAGATCTCACTATCACGAGAACAGCATGGGGGAAACCACCCCAACGATCCAATCACCTCCCTCCCTCCACACTTGGGGATTACAGTGCGAGATTGTCAGGCCTTTGAGCCCAAGCTAAGCCATCATATCCCCTGTGACCTGCACGTGTACATGCAGATGGCCTGAAGCAACTGAAAAACCACAAAGTGAAAATAGCCACTTCCTGCCTTAATGGATGACACTCCACCATTGTGATTTGTTCCTGCCCCACCCTAACTGATTAATTGACCTTGTGACATTCCTTCTCCTGGACAATGAGTCTCAGAAGCTCCCCCACTGAGCACCTTGTGACCCCCACCCCTGCCCGCAAGAGAACAACCCCCTTTAACTGTAATTTTCCACTACCTACCCAAATCCTATAAAACTGCCGCACCCCTATCTCCCTTTGCTGACTCCTTTTTCGGACTCAGTCTGCCTGTACCCAGGTGATTAAAAAGCTTTATTGCTCACACAAAGCCTGTTTGGTGGTCTCTTCACAGGGCTGCATGTAACAGATGAGATTTAGGTGGGGACACAGCCAAACCGTATCACCATATATGCTTCTTAATGACAGTTGGCTCAAGGTGTTTTCCCCGTAAATAACGCAACTCACAGTTATAAAATTGAAGATAGGTCCCCATTTGCATGGTAAGCAGGTACAGCTTCCTGAGAGAGCAGTTGGGGAGAAACCCTCGCTTTTTATATCTTTGTTGGGTAAAACATCAACCACTGTGCCTCAGGGGCGGACTTAGTGAGCATTTAAGATACATTTTCAGTTATAAAATATGTTACTTGATTTGCAGCAATTACCCAGTCTCTGCCTTAGACAGAAACTTCGAGGCCATCGGCCTAGACTTCCTCCAGGCACAGGGCTTCCATAACAGTTGAATTAATTTAAGCCTTAATGCCTCCCATAAGCCCCCGGGAACTCAGGCTGCCTCTGAGGATGAAAACACCCGCCAGTCTTTGGGCCCCAGCCTGGGGCACCCTGTAGCTTCTTCAGAGCTTCCACCTCCCTGCCTGGCTGTCCCCCTCCCCATGCTGCCCTTGCAGCTACTACAGAAGCTGCTCTCCAGCTGAGGGGAGGGGAGTGGTCACAGTCACAAGGGATATTTTCTAATTCTCCTAAGGAGGGTAGTAGTGTATGTGGCCCTAGCATGTTAAAAACAATATGACCTTTCCTGGTAAAAAGGACCCTGAAGCAATGTTAAAGCTGCAAGCTTGTTAGTAAGCAGGGAAGAATATGCATCTGATGGCCCTAGTGCAAGTGTTTTATGCTCCTTTATTTTATTTCAGCATTTTTCCTTTCACAACGCTGTCCCTTTAAGTGTGCCATCATCAACGGCTGTAGTTATCGTTTGATCTGAGGAGTTTAATTACTTGTTTAGATCCTTTCTTATTCCACGGATTTAGGATGATTTTATATAAATGGTGAGGAAAAGTGTCTGTCTGCACAGTCCCCTACAGATTTATAATCCCACAGTTCTGTGTCTTTTAAATTAAAAGCTCCATGACATTTTAAGCTTTAAATAAACACTGTTGAAAGCATTTTTAGAGGATACAGCTGTTTTCCTGCCTTTGTCCACACTCCTTTCTTCCTGTTCGCACACTCGCCTTAGTCACAGTTCCACGGAGCACCTCCGTCGTCCTGCCTGCCCTCTGTTCTGTTCCTTCACTCGGCTTTTCAAACCCGACAGTGGTGTCTCACTTGTTCGATGCCTGCAGTTTCCTTTTGTCAGTCTTCCTCTCTCAACTACTAGAACAAACACTCAAGGAAGTAAAATGTGCCGCCTCACTGCCAATCCGTCCATCTCCTTGCCCTGAGAGCCTTGGCTCTTTCTCCCCCTCATAGAGAAGAAGAAAATAAAAGGAACGCTCATGCCTGGGTACCCCTCCCTTAGAGGAGGCTTTTCACCACTCAGCTGTTGAGGAGGAGGGTGGGCCAGCCCTTCCTTCTGTTCTGCAGCTTCTGTAGGGAGACCGAGTGCAGGATGGAATCCAGGAAGCCTTGAGTTACTCAGGTTGTTACTTGAACTTCGACTTCTACAAACCAGCCCAGACTTTTCTAAGAGTCCTGTCTTTTGTACTCTCCTAAAGGGCTTTGAGCCCTCCATTCAGGGATTGGGCCTTCACAGTCTGCAGTATCCAGAACGGTGGAGGTTCTGAGGTTTGTTTGGTGTGTTTTACAGCAAACTTAATAAAATACAGCTTGTGGCCAGGCGCAGAGGCTCATGCCTTAATCCCAACACTGGGAGACCGAGGCTGGAGAATCACTTGAGGCCACCAGTTTGAGACCAGCCTGGGCCACAGGGCAAGGCATCCCATGTCTACAAACAAAAAAATAAATGAAAAAAATACAGCTTGTGGTAGAAAAGCAAGGAGAAAAATATTATAGTGCTGAAAATGAAATGGCACCTGCAGATGCAGCTGTGGGTGGATTTGCCAAGAAAAGCAGAGAAAGAACAGAGGAGGGCTCTTCTTGTTGCTGGTAGCAGTCAAAACCAGAGTATCCATCAGGAGGTGGAGAAGCCAGGGGTCTTCTGCAGGGAAGAGGGCCACAGAGGGGGTCAGTGCACAGGGGGAGGAAGGAAGATGGGGAGTGCAGGGCAGGGGCCACCCAAAAGCCCAAGGAAGAGCCCAGTCCACAATAACCAGCCTCTCCTGGTCTCCAGTGTCCACAGGGCGGACTGGGCCCAGCCTCAGCCCCATCCCAGGAGGAAGAGCCAGAGAGTTCCCCAGGCAAGTGCAGTGAGCCCTGGGACCAGGAGAGAAGCGTGCACAGAGGCAAAGTCCACACCGTGGCAGCCAAAGCAGTCAGTAAGCCCAGTCCTCTGAGTATAAGGCGGCAAGAGCCCTAGCCGATGCTGCAGGTGCAGTCAAGAGATGCAGTTTGGATGCTGCTGAAGGAACATGGTACAGGGCCACACGGAAAACTTTTTCTCAAGACAGCAGCACTCTGCCCTTGGTTCATTCAGGAATTTTGCATATAGGTGGTGGATATGGTTGACTGCCCAGGCCTTGTGTCTACACAGATGACCATTCACCTTCTGTGAGAAAGATGCAGGAGACAAAGCACAGGTGGCCCTACCATTGCAGCGGCTCACAAGAGACCTTCCCGGCCTCCTCCATGTGTGACACAGCGAATCCTGCCGTGTGGTGCTGGCAGCTCTCTGCATGCCTATCTGGGAGGAGCAGATATTTTGGAGTTAAAACCTGCCCTAACTCTCTTTTTTTTGAAGACATAATTTCGCTCTTGTTGCCCAGGCTGGAGTGCAGTGGCACGATCTTGGCTCACTGCAACCTCCGCCTCTTGGGTTCAAGTGATTCTCCTGCCCCAGCCTCCTGAGTAGCTGGGATTACAGTCACATGCCACCATGCCCAGCTAGTTTTTTGTATTTTTAATACAGATGGGGTTTTGCCATGTTGCCCAGGCTGGTCTTGAACTACTGAGCTCGGGCAGTCCTCCTGCCTTGACCTCCCAAAGTGCTGGGATTATAGGCGTGAGCCACCGCGCCCGCCCCATAACTCTCCTTTAGTCGCAGTTCATACCTTGCCAACTTTCAAAACACATCGAGGCAATTACAGACAAGCATGCATACCTATGTGCGTGTAAGCATGTGAACATACATAGGAGTATGAAGACTTACATGCCTCTTGGATACACATAGCCTTCTCTGTGCGTACACGTTACTTCCCTCAGTGTGTCCTGGGTCTCCCAGATACTATCTTACAGGGAAAAAAACTAGTATTTAGGGATGATTATTGTATTTGTTTATGTCATTGTGGGACAGTTAAGGGCCATTGAGATCGCCTGCTCTTTTCAGGACTTCTTGTTGGGTCCAGCTGTACAGATTCAAGGTAGACTACGTCCTGCTAATGCTGCTCCACGCCCTGTGGGAAGGTTTCAGTGCTAAATCTAGAACAGGTGGTCAGTCTCCTAACTGAATTTGAATCCAGATTTTTGTCAGATGCATCCGTGTGTCTTCTTCTTAAATCAGGTGTGAACAGGGCTATTTCCAGCCTCTCGGGTTCAGGGACTGCCTCTGTGCCACCGCAGACTGGAAGACAAGGACTCTGCCCAGGCCTTGGGATAGCCTTCTGCCTTCACTGGGGCCTTGGGGGGATTGTCACCAGGCAACACTCAGCTCCATGGAGCTTACCTGGGTTTGAAATTCCACTTGGTAGACATTCCTCTGTGTTGAAGTATTTCTCTTTTTTTGGCATAATGCCTCCTAGCAGGTCAGTTAGTTGGTTCTTCAGTAAAGTAATCTTTCTAGGCCCACACTGGAGACAGAGTGGGGAAGACAGCTAGTGTGTAACAAGCGTGCTCTAGGAGGCTGGCACTAGAATGTTACTTATGTGCCCTGAAATATTCATTCTGTAAAGTAGGATTATTTCACTGTAGTAGCATCCTCAGTAGTATTCTTATTGGTAATATGAGTGCAATTGATACTATGTATATATTAAATATACATACAGAAAAAACACATGAATAGAAATGGGTGTGAGCCAGTACTAGTTATTATATTGTATGTAGTGTAATCTAGCATATATTAGTGGTACTGGTACTATTATTAGCAGTATTCCTGTTCATCTTGTGTAAGCGTGAGGAAAGCAGGCACCTGCAGGCTCACTATGTTTCTGAGGCTGTGCCCTGAGTAAGTGCCGAGCCGGGAGTTAATTCTCAGGTCAGCTTTCACCATCCTGTGACAGCCTGTGCATTAAATGTTCTGTTCTTACCTGGGAGCTTCACAGCAGCATCCTGGCCAGGCATGGTGGGGATTCATCCCACTGGGCAGTGGAAATGTCCTTAATACTAGTGGACCATGCAGTGGACTTTGTCAGCTGGTGCTGGCTTCCATGTTGTTGGGAACACCGAGTAATGATGCCTTGTGCTATCGAATGGAATTGACCATTCCAAGGATATATTTAGATTCAAATACGTACATTTAAACAGAAAACACAATAATACAGATTTCATTTCTCTCCTGAGTTCTGAATTTCCAGATCACAACTCCAGACATAACTCCAGCAGCCTTGAGAGGAGGCTGCCCATAGTATAATTCAGTGAGAATGACCTGCAAGCCTTTCTCCTGTTCACTTAGGTCTCCACAAAAGCCTTTGTTCATGGAATGAGACCTACACAGTGTATGTTTATGCGGACCTGATACAAACTTACTGTTCATACAGTATGCACTCTAAAAATCTCTTTTTTTTTCCTGCAGATACTGAACGGCTGTATTCAGTGGTGTTTCAAGAAATATGTGATCGCTATGACAAGAAATACAGCTGGGATGTAAAGTCCCTGGTTATGGGTAAGAAGGCATTAGAGGCGGCACAGATTATAATAGACGTCTTGCAGCTCCCGATGTCCAAAGAGGAGCTGGTGGAAGAAAGCCGAACGAAGTTAAAGGAAGTGTTCCCCACGGCTGCGCTCATGCCAGGTGCGGTTGCCTCGCTGTTTGCAGGGTTATGTTTGTGACTATTAGCAATGGTTTTGTAAATCACCTTTAAAGTCTAGCGTAGGGCATGCTTAGTTTGTCCTCTTTTCTTCAGTATCTAAACTAAGTCCCTCCTGGTGCTCCTGAAAGAGTTTGGCTGATGCTGTGGGATGCTGTGATTCAATTTTCTCTTTAAAAGCTTCTTAAAATAATATGCGTTAGTTTCAGTGATTTCTGGGTTCCAAAAACATTTGAGTATTGTTTATATTACTATATATAAAGATTATGTTAATGACAGAATGTCTTCAAAGTTTACCTTAATAGATGGTTTTGCCTTTTTCTTTTCAAAATCAGATGTAGGATTAATATTTCAGCAACTGTTCAAACTTTAACAAATTGATAAGCAGCTAAATCTCCCCAAAGACGCTTAATTAAAAAAAAAAAAAGTAAAAAGTCGAATTCATTTTTAGCCTGTGTGTTTATATGCCGTTCAGCCCTTTCTTTACTTGTATCCAGTTTTCTTCGGAAAGGAAAAACAACTTTGTTCCCTCCATGCTTGTTAACTGACATTCAGTCAGAACGGGCTTGCCTGACGCTCCTTGTTCAAGAATATTCTAGATTACAGACCTTGAAAACAGACTATTTGAAGATTTTTCTGGGATATACAGGATGAATACTCTGTCTTTAGAATTCCTGGTGCTAGGGGAGAAAAAAAACAGCAGTTATGTGAGTAATCTTGGATTTAAAATGATATTAATATGAAGCATACCTACTTTTGAAATGTATGTTATTATTTATATTTATACATATGTCCAAACATGTGGATTGACCATTCCTGGGCAGCACACACACACATGCAAACACACACCCTTTGTAATCACTCTGTCTGCATCCGCTGAAAATGGTAGTGTTTGTGAATCTCAGGCATGGGTACGAGCATCGTGATACTCAGTTCTCTGCATCTAGTGTCTTTCTGCACCATTTGCACATGAAGTTACCTTGATAAGTCTTGGTGAAACACATCCATACAGTTACTATATAAAAACTTAATTGTGGTAGGACACAGACACACACACTAAAATTTACCATTTTACCTATTTTAAAGTGGGCAGTTCAGTAGTGTTAAGTCTATTCATGTTGCTATACAATTGACCTCCAGAACTTTTTCATCTTGCAAATCTGAAACTTCGTGCTCATTGAACAAGTCCCCATTTCGCCCTGCCCTCAACCCCTGGCAGCCACCATTCTACTTTCTGTTTCTAAGATTTTTACTACTCTCCGTACCTCAAATAAGGAGAGTTATATAGTATTTATCTTTTTTGATTGGTTTATTTCACTTAGCATAATGCCCTCAAGGTTCATCCATGTTAGAGCATGTGATAGGATTTTCCTCCTTTTTAAGGCTGAACAATATTCTATGGTATGTTAGACCACATTTTGTTTATTCATAGTTCATTTGTTGAGGGACATTTGGGTGGCATCCACGCCTTGGCTGTTCTTGTGAATAATGCTTATATAAACATGAGTGTACAAATATCTCTTTGAGATCCTGCTTTCTAGTCTCTTGGGATATACCCAGAAGTGGAATTGCTGGATCCCATGGTAATTTTATTATTAATTTTTTGAGTGACCACCATATTGTTTTCCATAGTTGTTAACACTATTGTATATTCCCACCAAAAATCTATAAGGGTTCCAATTACTCCACATTCTCATCAACTCTTGCCATTTCCTGGACTTTTTTGATAGTAGTCATCCTAATGGGTGTGAGTTGATATCTCTTTATGGTTTTGATTTGCATATCTGATGATTGGGGATGGCAAGAATCTTTTCATTTGCTTGTTGGCCATTTCTGTATTATCTTTGAAGACATACAAATTACCATATACACAATTAGCTGTGCTTTGACAGAGCAGAGCATGCAGAAGACTTGAAGAGTATACAGAAATGCACAAGGTAATGCTGGAGAGAAGAAACTTAAAATCATGCTGGGATGCTGGCTCAGATGATGTGCAGGGACAGTGGTCAGATGATGTGCCGCTTTGGTATTCTGAAACGAGTTAGGTGTAGGATAAGACAAAATTATTAGAAATCATACTTAACCTGAAGGGAAAGCAAGCCAGAGGAGGACAATGTTGGACTGAATATATAGAGCTGAAAGACAGGCCGTGCCTAATTCCAATCCAGAAATGTGTTCTTCCTTAGGGTTTCTGCTCAATATTATACCAGTCACAAAAATGAAGATAAAATAGCTCTTCTGTCCTGAAAGAACATTCTTGGAGACCTAGTTTCCATTCATTTTGCACTCCTCCCATCTCCTCTTTTATCTGCGCCAAACCTGAATTCCCCTCGGAAGGTGACCTTATAGCGTCATTGCTCTGGTGACTAGATTCAGAGAAACTTGCTGCTGTAGTCTTTCTTCTAGGTGTTCATTTTGCTCACTTACTACTTTGTTCCTGTTCTTAAGGTGTAGATGATAATATAACCCTTGACTTCGTTTCTTTTCCTTCTGGAAGTATTTTCTGGTAGGGTATGTTAGGTTGTGGAAATGACCTTGAGCTCTTTAGAAAAGAAAGCTGTCTGTAGGGAGGGCTTTTTAATTCAACATCATTCTTTTTCACATGCTTTCAGAGCGACAGCCGAACCCAAGGAGGTATTTAGCAAGTTAAATTGCCGGAGTGAATGGTAGATTACCAGGGGAAGCAGCCCCTGATCATGCTGCAGGGGCTGTGTGCTGTGATTAGGCTGCAGGAGGGTGTCTGCTTGGGCCAGTCACCAGGGAATCAGCTTGATTATGCTGCAGGGACATGACTACCTGGGCCAATAACCAGGGAATCAGCTTGATTATTCTGTGGGGGTGTGTCTGTCTTGGCCAATCACCGAGGAATCAGTCCAGTTATGCTTCAGGGGTGTGTCTGCCTTGGTCAGTCACCAGGGGATCAGCCTGATTATGCTGTTGGTGGGTGGGTGGTAGGGGGCGGGGGGGGGGACGGGGTGGGGTGAGGTGGGGGACGGGTGGGTGTCTGCCTTGGCCAGTCACCAGGGAATCAGCCTGATTATGCTGCAGGGTGTGTCTGCCTTGGCCAATCACCAGGGCATCAGCCTGAGTATGATGTGGGGGCATGTCTGCCTGGGCCAGTCACCAAGGAATCAGCCCCCTGATTATGGTGCAGAGGTGTATCTTTGGCTTGATCATGGTATAGAAGTGTATCTTTGCCCTGATTATGAAGCAGAGGCGAGTCTGCCTGGTCATGGTATAGGAGGGCTCTTTGCCTGGGCCAGTCTAGCCACTAAGAAGACAAGGTGGACCCAATGGACTTGAAAGACGAGGCAGAGTGGCCCTGATGCACTCGCACATCAGCTGACTATTTGCTATCATCACGTTTCTGGAAGGCCCTCTCTATGAAAAGGTGGGTGGGCCTACGATGTCCTCAGTGGGAAATCCTTTTGAGCAGTTAGTTCTGTAGGCATTTCTTATATGGCTTCATGGTTCCATGTAAACTGTCGGTCAGCCAAGGCTTAAATTATTTTAGGAAAATAAACTTTTAAATTGTGGCACAAATTTTAGAGGAAAAAATGCATGTGGTTCATCTCTTGTGAGTTTTCTAGGGATTTTAAAAATAGGTACCGTATTACAACTGGAAATGTATGTCACATTACTTAAAAAAAATCTTCACTTAGGATATCAGAAAATCTTGTTTAAAACATAGCCTATGCTGGTTACCTCCATTGTATCTTGAACAAATCCTTTCAGTAATGAATTCCTTGGGACAGATGAAATTCTACATTTCATTATAACTCAGCGAGGGTAATTTGGATTCAAAGACCAATAAGAAGAAAGTTGGTGCCTTTTATTGTGTAGAATCCCCCAGGAGTTTTTTCTGTTGTCCCAGCTCTCTGCTTTCCCATGTGTTTTCACGAAGCATGAGATTCCTAGAGGAAGAGCCCAGGGCGTGGTATCTGGGCCAGTAGAAAGGACAGCCTGCCTTGCAGATGTGCTCCTCAGCCTGGCCGGCTCTCCCCTGCATCTCTTGGCCGGCTCTCCCCTGCATCTCTTGGCTGGCTCTCCCCTGCATCTCTTGGCTGGCTCTCCCCTGCATCTCTTGGCCCTCACCGCCTGCACCAGGCTCTCTGGTGTTAACTTCCTGCCCCCTACTTTCCCCCTCTCAGACCATCTGGAGCAGAAAAAGCAAACTAGAACCCTGGCCCCCTGGAGAGTCATGGATGGGTGCCAGAGCTCCCCTTAGGTGGCTGAGAGGAGGGAGCAGGTGTGGCCTGTGTGGTAGAAAGGATGGGTCCAGTCACAGCTCTGCAGCGGAGCACTCCTCCTGCTGTCCAGCCCCAGTCCCCTTAGGACACTAGGAGTACTGACTGACATGCCCACTGTGGGGTACTATGATCTGAATGTGTCCCCCAAATCTAGTGTTGAAACTTAATTGCCAGTATGATAGGATTAGGAGATGGGGCCTTCAGGAGGTGATTAAGTCCTGAAGGTGGAGCCTCATGGATGGGATTAGGGCTGTCATGAAAGGACTAGAGGGTAAGGCCTGCTCTTCCATTCCTCTGTCACCTGAGGACACAGCATTCCTCCCCTCTGGAGGGTACAGCAACAAGGTACCATCTTGAAGCAAGGAGCAGTCCTCTGCAGAGACAGACCTGCTGATGCCTTGATCTTGGACTTCCCAGCCTCCAGAGGCGTGAGAAATACATTTCTGTTCTTTACAAGTGTCCAGTCCCAGATATTTTGTTATAGCAGCGCAAACAGACTAACACCTGGGGCATTGCTGTAAGATAACCTTGGAGCATGTGTGGTTACACCTGGCTCAGTGAGTGGCTCCTAGCAGGCACTTGTTTCATCTCCTAACCCAGGAGGATCCAGTCCTCACCCTGAATCCCACCTTGAGGAGTTAGTAAGGTCGTTCTCCATCCCTGCTCGGCTTCGTTGAAAAGCACACACCAGCCATGACATGGACACCACGCACATGACATGGGCTCTAGTCCTCTTTCTGTCCAAGCTGTGTCTTCCTCTTGTAAGTAAGCCTTCCTCCTCAGGCTGACTTAGGTAATTATGGTTGTTTCCATCCTTCTACTTTTTTTCTTTTTAATTTTGTTCTTGGTTTATTTTCTTACACCGTTGTCTTCCTGGCTGTTAACAGATACACCCCCACCCTTTCCATTAGGAGCATCTGGCAGGAAGGCACTCATCCTCTGGAAGTCAGCTAACAACTTGCCTCTCTTTCCTCTGAACTCTCGTGCATGTAGTGCTGAGTGAGTGCTCGGGGGGACACAGGAGAAAGGTCTCTTTCCTAATGGAGTGTGTCATCCATTTGGGGAGAGGGGACAGGCATATCTGCAGCATCCAAGTGAAAACCCGTGGTAGGATATTGTTGCACAGCAAAATGAGAAATTCAGGAAAGAGATGCCAAAGGGATATAGAATTAAGTAAAGCAAGATATTCTTGGAGTAGTGGCCGCTCCTGGGGTAGGGGGTGACCTCGGGGGAGTCCACAAGAACATAAGAGATACAGATGGGAGAAGCCATTTCAAAAGGAAAACAGCACCTGTGGAGGATTCCAGTCAGCCAGTGAGTTTGCTTCTATACAGCATGAAGCCAAGCTTCTCATGGCTCACAAACTTCAGAGAGGAATTGTGGCTCTATGAGTTGAGCTTCTTATTCCCCAGCTCATCTGTTTGCTTTCTGGATAGGGAGAACCTTTGGGATTTTTAAAAGGAGGCGTGTCAGAATGCAACCTGCACTTGGGGAGAATCCTCTGGGTTTGTGGCACACAACGCCTGCAGCCTAGAAGAGATGGGCCAGAGGAAGGCCAGGGTGATGGTAAAAGACATGCACCCCGCTTGACTGGGCCATGAGGTGTCCAGATGGAACATTCTTTGGAGTGTGTGTGTGAGGGTTTTTCTGGAGGAGATTAGCATTTGAATTGGTGGATTCAGTAAAGGAGATTTTCCTTTCCAGTGTGTCTCATGAAACACATCATTTTTCACATCATGAAATTTGTCACTAGAGGAATGAAAGGATGATCTTAAGTAGGGAGAATATCCCTTCAGGATAAAAAAAAAAAACACAATCATGATATGCTTTTTTTTCCATTGGAGACACAGTCTCATTCTGTCACCCAGGCTGCAGTGCAGTGGTGCTATCATAGTTCACTGCAGCCTCGAACTGCTGGGCTGAAGCAATCCTTTCACCTCAGCTTCTGGCGTGGCTAGGACTGCAATTATATGCCACCACACCCACTAAGGTTTTTTTCTTTTTTTCTTTGTAGAGACAGAGTCTTGATATGTTGCCCAGTCTGGTCTCAAAAGTTCTACCTCAAGCAATCCTCCTTCCTCAGCCTCCCAAAGTGCTGGGATTACAGACATGAGCCACCACACTGGGCCTTTTTTTTTTTCTTTAATTACACAAATTACACTTATTTCACACGGTACAAAAATGTATAGCATTAAAATTGGAAGCCCTTCTAACTCCCACTCTCCTACTCCCTGGAGATAACCGTTACTCAGTGTTTAACTATTTAAGGTACCTCATTTCACCCCTTGTCTTATGATGCCACTGTATTTGTGTGTAGACCCACACGCACACAGAGATATGCTCACCTACACTCACCTACATGCACCTTTATGGAATGAGGCCGCTGACATAATTCACCAAGATCCAGAGCAAGTACCTATAGATTAATGGGACAGAAATCCCAAATGCTTTAATTAAATTGTTAGTCAATTTTTTTTTTTTTTGGAAGTAGGTCTAACAAAAGTGAGGACATCTTTTTCCTAGGCTCTTAAGTGAATTGTCACTGTGGATCCCTGAAATGCTGGACATCCCTTGGGATGGGAAGGCGCTCAGAGCACTTCCTGCCTGGGAGCACTTACAAGGTTGCATTAGTCCATGCAGTGCTAACATGATTCTTGTGTCAAGGACAGCTTCCAGAAGACCTCAGCAGGCAAGCTGTGCTGCTTTGGTTTGTCCTCCTTAGTGATGGAGGTATTGTGCTGTCCACACCCTTACAGTCCTGTAGATTTTCATATGTCCACACTGACACAGTCACATCTCTTGTTCCGTCTCCTGTGCCAGTGGCTTCAGGGCCAGCTGTTACCTTTAGGAACCAGAAAGCACCCAGGTCAGCTTCCAGGCCAAGAAGGAAGCCAGCAGAAGAATTATAGCCCTTGGTTTATAGGCCGCTCTGATAATCCATTACTTTCTAAGTCTGGGCAGCAGGCCTCAGTGTTGAGGGGCAGTATAACACCTAGGTGGCAGGAGCCTCACAGAGAAGAGGGACCCATTTGTGTACATGGCACAAACTGTGTCTCCACCTGCCTGTCATTCCTGGCCTCTCCTCAGCCAGATTTCACAGCTCGGTGCTGGGGCTATGCCAGTTAGATCTACCCATGGTGTTGGGGCTTCGAGTCTCATTAAGATGGACAGTGCCTAGGAACCCCAGAACACATTCTCTGTGCCATGTTCAGGAAACATGCACCTGAAGGGTATTCATGCCACTTTTCCTTGTTGGTGTCCACTATGGTCGTGTTGGCGCACAAGGATTGAGGACTCACTGCATGTCATGCTCTCAGTGCTTTCACTCGTGAGGGTATGTGTCAGCCTCCTGCTGCCGCTAAGAAGCAGTCGTTCTTAGCACAGGGAATGGCAGGTAGGACTGCAGGGGTCAAGTTACTTGTCCAAAAGCTTGCAGCCTCTGATTATGGAGGCTGGCCTCGAACCCAGGTGGGGAATGAAGAGTCCATAGCTCTTAGCCACGGCGCTCTACTGCCCCAGATGATGTGGCGGTGACCTTCTGTTGAGGTAGACAACATCAGAGTACAAAGGGGAGAAGATGTGTTCTGACACGGGCCACAGGGCTGAGTCCTTTAAGGCCATATATAACCCATGTGGAGAAGTCCCCAGTGCTCGGGGACTCTGCCTCGTCCAGCTCCGTTTCTGGTGGTGGTCTCGATTTGGGGCACTCAGCTGATTCTCAGTCACTGGAGAGGCTCTGCTGGCAAAGCTGGACCTCAGGGATTTTTACTTAGGCAGATTGTACTCCTTGGATAACAGCACAATTAAAGGACACACACAACAAGCGAAAAGGAAAATTGTACGCTGACAGTCATGGTAACACATTCAACTTACGCTGTGTTCCTTTTCCGTTTAACAAATCGAATTAGCCCCATGTTCAGGAAAATTTATGATCGTAGGGAGGAAGAAGCCCATTTGCCAGTCAAATGTAAATGTAAATGAAAATTCTTACCCCCCTTTTCCTTTAAAGTATCAGCTTATTGGCCAGGCGCGGTGGCTCATGCCTGTAATCCCAGCACTTTGGGAGGCCGAGACGGGCGGATCACGAGGTCAGGAGATCGATCGAGACCATCCTGGCTAACACGGTGAAACCCCGTCTCTACTAAAAATACAAAAAATTAGCCGGGCGTGGTGGCAGGCGCCTGTAGTCCCAGCTACTTGGGAGGCTGAGGCAGGAGAAAGGCGTGAACCCGCGGGGCGGAGCTTGCAGTGAGCCAAGATCGTGCCACTGCACTCCAGCCTGGGCGATGGAGCGAGACTCCGTCTCAAAAAAAAAAAAAAAAAAAAAATCAGCTTATTCAATGATGTATATGGACATTATTCCTCTTTTCTGAATATAGTGACTTTCATAGGCAGCTAATTGCCTTGTTATTTAGTAAATTGTAATGAAGACATCCTAGACTAAGGAGAATAAGGTACAAATCTTTGCTTCTGATCATCCTAGATATTACCTCACTGCGCATGTGGAGATGTTTCTCAAAGAATTACAATTTGTATTTTTTGCTTTGTTTGTTTGACACAGGATCTCACTCTGTTGCCAAGGCTGGAGTGTAGTGGTGCAGTCATGGCTCACTGCAGCCTTGACCTCCCTGGCTCAAGTGATCCCCCCAAACCCAAGCGATCCTCCCACCTTGGCCTCTCAAGTAGCTGACACTTCAGATGTGTGCCACCATGCCCAGCTAATTATTTTTTTCTTTTCTGTAGAGACAGGGCCCTACTATATTGTTCAGGCTGGTCTCAAACTCCTGGGCTCAAGTGATCCTCCTGCCTCAGCCTCCCAAAGTGCTAGGATTACAGGAATGGGCCACCACACCTGGCCCAGTTTCTGTTTCTAAATGTGTGGTGGTTCTCCTGTGGATTTCTAAGTCTTTAGGAGTATAGGATAATGAACAAGAGAAATCCTTACCTCAAGGACCTCTCGATTCAAAGGAGAGGAAATGAGTAGATAAATGACCACAATAGGTTGAATCAAGTCACTGTCCCTCCGGGAGGGGTGTGCTCACAGCATAGGACAGCACTGTGGAGCTGCACAGACAGGCTTTGAGGGGTGTTAGGTGCCAGCACTCTCTGCACACTGCAGTCAGGACGAGGGAGTGGGGAGGGCAGTGACTTTTAGGTGAGCATCCAGGTGTAGAGCGCTGCCAGCTTGCCCCGAGTCCCAGCACCCGCTCACAGCCTCCTGGCGCCAGTAGTAGAAATGGTTGCACAAAGCAACCAATGAGAAATACTTTCAGTTTTCCATCTGCCACACAGAGAAGGTAGGAGAGGCTTGCAAAGGGAATAGCATCCGGTCCTTTTGTTACTTGGGCATGGAAAGTTGGGGTTTTCCTTTTGATTGAGTTCTGGGAAGTCAGCATGAATCAGCTTTTGGTTCCCTGCCTCCAGACCCTATTCTCCTGCTTCAGTATGATGTCCCTAGAGTTGTCAAATCCATAGAGGCAGAAAGTAGAATTGTGATTGCCAGGGGCTGGGGGAGGGGGATGGAGGTTTTAGCATTTAATGGGGACAGAGTTTCACCTTGGGGAGATGAACACGTTCTGGACATGGATGGTGGTGATGGCTGTACAACAATGTGAATGTACTGAATGCCACAGAATTGTACACTGAGAAATCATTAAAATAGTACATTTTATATTGTAGGTGTTTTACCACATACAACAATAGTTATTCTTTTTCAAATGGCAAGAAGCCATTCAAGGATTTTGGAGTTGTGTTTTGGCAAAGCTCCTGTGCAGATGAGGTAGAAAGCCTGTAGTGAGTAGACACAAATGTGGATTTTCACATAAGTGTTGTGGATAAGTGCATCTCCTCATCCCCAACAGAATCATACACTCTTATCAGGGAAGACAGGTGTCTCTCATACGCCCCAAGCACCTGGGTCATGGGGACTTGGGCCCAGTGTCATGGGCAGGTTTGAGTGAGGTCAGGAGCACCTTGCACCACGCCTACTCTCCTGAGGTGGTTTCTGCACCACTTCTATACGGTGGGACCTTTCATCTCCATAGCATGGTAGACACAAGAATACAGGGAAAGTTTTACTCTCTCCTTTCTAGAGGATTCCTTAGAGAGTAGACTGTAAGAGCAAGACTTTAATATTTGAGACTATTGACAGAGACACCATCAACAGAAACTCCTCACAACAAAGCTCTAGCCATAAAACTGAAATTTCTACGAAATATTTGCAAAAAAAAATTGACAATAGGAAACTATGATATTTTATAGTAAGTAGTCCACAAATTAGGTTAAGAACTTTAAAATTAGTTTGGGATTACTATAACTTAAAGTATTCTGTTATTTTTGTCTTATTGTTGAATGCATAAGGCAAAATGAATCCATTTTTGATGTGAGTTATTTAAAAGAAGAATACTTTTCTGTTACCTCTTATTTGTGAAGAAATTAAAAACTGAAACTCTTTCCCAATCTTTATATCATTTGCACTTTTATGTTTGTTTTGTAACGTAGTCAGGGTTGTTCTTATTTGCATTATATAGGTGAGGATACAGGTTCAGAGAAGTGAAACGGAGAAGGAGAAGTTTGACCCTGGCCTTGTAGGCCATTACCAGGCTGCTTTTATTGAGAACCTCAGGTATGGCATTCTCTACGATGAGTTAAATGCCTTCTTCAGATTGGGTTTTATAATACTTGTGCTTGTTTAGGTAAGAGAATTTACATTGTTTAATCACGTAGAGAGCTATAGTAGAAAATCAGGAAAATTGAATGAGCTATTATGTTAACATTTCCTAGTTTATATCTTTTCCTTTGGCTATTAATCATAAGCTATTTAAATAGCTGTTTTATACATTTATTTTGTAGTGATAGATCCTTAGAAGTAGCAACCTGAAAAGTGATTCAAAGTAAATGAAATTAGTACTGTAAGCAGCTTTCTGGCAAATCAAAGAAGACACAAAATCAAATATTTTTCTGAGGATGGTCAGTATTTTGAGATAGTTGGTCAGGTTCTCCAGATCTTAAGAAAGCCAATGAAAGAAAAAGTCCAGTTAAGGCCGGGCGCGGTGGCTCACACCTGTAATCCCAGCATTTTGGGAGGCCAAGGCAGGTGGATCACTTGAGGTCAGGAGTTCGAGACCAGCCTGGCCAACATGGTGAAACCCTGTCTGTATAAAAATACAAAAAAATTAGCTGGGCATGGTGGCGGGCGCCTGTAGTTCCAGCTACTTGAGAGGCTGAGGCAGGAGAATTGCTTGAACCAGGGAGGCAGAGATGGCAGTGAGCTGAGATCATGCCTCTGCACTGCAGCCTGGTGACAGAGTGAGACTCTGTCTTAAAAAGAATAAATAAAAAGTCCAGTTAAATGTGCCTTCCCTTTGAGTTTCCAGAGCTTTCCACATTCTAGTGAAACCTAGGAGACCTGAGTTACCACAGTCAAGTGCTGAACTAAGTGTGTCCTGATCAGAACAAAATACTGTTCCTCGGTATCTTTCCCTTTCTTTTTTATTTACCATTGACAGCTGGCTACAGAGATCATATAATCTCCAGAAAGAATGCTGGTGTAGCTTCTGTGAGGACAGGAGGCTCCTGACGATCATAAAGTCTTTTTCATGGAGTCACCATTGACCCTTTGGAAGTGTTCAGTGCCACTTCTTTCTCATATCAACGTAAAACTCTGCAAAGTCATCTCCTTCTCATCTGTTACATAACACAAAAGAATGCATTTTACTTGATTTTCAGGGCAAAGAGCAGATTCTGAAACTGATAGCACCTTTGCACACTGAACTCAGAATTTGCCAGTGGTAGTAACCTTTGTCACATGGCGGGGAGCACAAGATTGTGTCTGATTGTGTCTGGCCTGGTTGGGGTGAAGTCGGGGCTAGTGGGTCGCTTACATGGTAGCCTCCAGCCTCTTCATTGTGACAACACAGGAGCTTCTGGTGTTGAAACTGGCTGTCCCTGTAAGACTGAGATGAGATGTGAGGCATATGATCAAAGGGTCACTTACCAGCTAGCTAGGGGGAAGTGGACATTTCCTGAATGTCCCACATTTTAGAAAATAGTACGAAATTCCCAATGCAGATACTGTCTGGGTTGTATGAGTCTTATTTTACTGAGTTTTCTTTGTACCATGCACAGCCTATTGTAAGCGCAATTTAATAAGGAGATTTTAAGCATGTTGGTATATCAAATTGATTTAATCTTTATACACATCCTTTTTGTCTATTAGGGATTTATATGAATTCAATTTCATAGGGCTAAGAAAAATTTTTTTAAATTTAAAAATTTCTGCTCCTTTGGTTGCATTGAAATGGTGGGTCTATGGCTCATAAAATATTCTATGCGTGGTAAGCTAAAAAATATCTGTATTTGGATTTAGCTGCATAAGTACAGGAACTGAACATCAGACTTCAATAAACATTAATAAACCCTTACGCTATATGTTTTTCAATGAGTTATTATATAGTATATATAATATGTAGATACTATATATACTTTAAATTCTCAACATTGTTTTGATAATTTGCTCTAATAATGCTCTAATAATTTGAGCACTTGTAGAGAATATTTAGTTAAGTGGTTAATGGAAGAAACTCGTTGGGGATTTTTGGATTCCGTTTCTAGGAGGGCAGTTCTCTCATGAGGTAAATTTCCTATCTGGTCTGTGCATGAATTTCTTGAAGAACTGACAATAATTCTTCCTATTAGTGTCACAGGCAAGGGGGCAAAGGGCTTAGGTGTCAATGCCTGGCTGACTTCCTGCATTACAAAATTTACCTCTTACTTTTCTGTCTTCCTGATGTTACCCCCTCTTTTCTTTCACCTCTTGGGCCTGCACATGATTTGTTTGCTATCAGGGGCCAATAAGCTTTCTCTGTGTTTTCAGCTTTACAGACCCCATGGTATATGTGTGAAGCCTTTAGCTTTGCTGTGTTAAGAAGCAAGTAGCTGTAAACAGTGCGTGAGTGGGTGCTGGTGCTGCACTCCAGTCAAACTGTCTCTACAGACACAGAAAGTGGAACTTCATCTCATTTTCACAGGTTATAAGATCATATTTTTTGACTCTTTTCATTTAAAAACAGGTAGTAAGTTGAATTTGTGTTTCAAAAAAAACAAAAGGCAGGATAAAACAAAGAGCTAAAACACCACAGAGCAGGTTGAAATCCCGGATGTGAAGTAGTGGAGCCATTGGGCCCTCCACCCCAAGCTGTGCGTTCAGAATGCCACCTGGGGCAGAAAACAGGTTTATACACAGAGCCAGAGAGACTTCAGATCTCCGGTGATCAGGCACAGTGGAGGACGTAGATAAAAGATCCCTGCACCCTGCGCTGTGAGCCCACCAGGTCCCTTCACCTCACTCTCTTTTATGCACAACCAAAAAAGATCCTGGAGAACTCTTCTCTGGGGAAGGAAGTTACCTCATGACAACAACTCTTAAACACCAACATTTCGAGGCCCACTGATGGAAAAACTGACTACAGGTAGTAACTTCGAGTTTGGAGAAGGCTCCCACCTGTGCCCCCAGGTGGTGCTGTGTAGCTTACTGAGAATCTGCCTGGCGACTCAGCCCCCACTCTTCTGTTGTGGCGACCCACATCTGAAATGTTGTCCTCTGGGGAACATGCATCCTTTCCAGACACTCCTGTAATCTATATATTTGTTCCTCCCTTTCAAGAGGCTTAGAACTTAAACTTTGGTTGTCATTTTTGTTGATATTATGCTGTTCATTCCTAGTATAGCCGTTTTCTAAAAGGAGAGAGAAGCAAGGATCATGGATCAGTAGCCAACGTTAGAGTCAGAGAGCAGTTTGCATGCAGGTTGTCACAGAGGCACATCTAGAACACAAGGAAACTCTCATGCATTCCATGTGCTTATTAAAAGGGCATTATACTGCGAAGTACTAGTCTAATAATTCTCTGCAAGGGATTTAAAAAAGGGATCAGGGGTTAGTACTACTTGCTAGAGTCAGAGGGCAATTTGTATGTAAATTGTTACAGTGGCAAATCTGGAACACAAGGACACTCACATGTATCCCATGCTATTAATAAAACGGCATTTTATTGTTTAAGTCCTAGTCTAGTCATTCTTTATAAGGGAAAACAAGGATCAAGGATCAGTACACCATGCTATAGTGAGAGGGAAATTTTCACGTCAAGTTGTTACAGAGACAAATCTACAGCACAGGGAAATTTTGAGTCATTTTTAACATTAAGGTGTCAAGTCCTGCCTGGAGGAGGGGCACTTAGGGTCAGTAGAATCAGGTGGAGAGGCTTTTCTTCTAAAGTCCTAGTGCTTAGCAGAGGAATGAGAGAGACCATTCAGTCCCACTATCACATTGTACACCTGTAGTTGCAGCACTGTGGGAGGCCAAGGTAGGCAGATTGCTTGAGGACAGGAGTTTGAGACCAGCCTGGTAAAATCCTGTTGCTACTTAAAAAAAAAATTACACGCTGTAGTCCTACGTTTACTTCATAAAAACTAATGTAGAAATGCAAAATTAATTTTCCTTAAATAAAATTTCTGCATTACTCTCAATATTACTTTGTCTCTTTTATTTTCAATGGCTGAAAAAAATAGTTTTGTTTTAATTTTTATTATTTGATCCATCCTTAATTACCAGGCATTGATCAGTGGTTTGAATTGCCCTCCCTGGCTTTCCATTTTAATCTAAAATTCTGCTATAAGTCTATGAAATTGGACCAGAACACAAGCTGTGCCATCTGTGATACTGATAACGAGATTCTAGAGAAAGGTGCTTCTTTGGCTGGAGGAGTTTAGGCCGATCGCATTTCAGTGACCCCAGAGAACATTAGACAGCACCTATTGCCACAAAGCAAGCAGCCAGCTGTGGGTAGAACAGCAAAGGCAGTCAGATGCTCATCGCCTGTATTGCCCTGGGACCAGCAGACCAAATAAATGTAAACTGGACTCTTGCAACTGTTTGTTTGAAGATTTGAAAGGAGTTAGTTTATATTTATTTTCATAACTGCTTTATTTCTGTCAGTATTTAATGTTTGCCAAAAAAGGAAACACAGGTTTCCCACACTGTCTCCCCATCAAGTATCACAAATTTGTGTGTCAAGTACCAGAATTTGAGGAAGATAATTAAGGTGGTTTAAGGTCATCTCACAGATAGAACCTCAGTCTATCCAAGTTTTCTCCTCCAGGGTCAACCCACTGTATTAGCTTCCTGGTAGTGCTGTGTTAATTAACAAACTCCGTGGCTTAAAGCAGCAGAAACTTACTGTCTGACACCTCAGAAGGCTAGAAGTCCGAAGTCAAGGTGTGAGCAGGGCTGCACTCCCTCTCAAGGCTCTAGGGAAGGATCCTTCCTGCCTCTTTTCAGCTGCTGGTAGTTGCCGGCCACCCTTAGCTTTCCTTGGCTTGTACCTTCAACTCCCCAATCTCTGTCTCCATTTTCACACGCCCTCCCTCGTCCTGTGTGTCTTTGTCTCCAAATTTCCCTCTCCTTTCTTTGGATTTAGGGTCCAACCTTAACTTAGTATGGCCTCATAATAACTTGATTACATCTGCAAAGACCCTGTTTCCAACTAAGGTCCTATTCCCACGTTTTAGGTGAACATGAATTTTGTGGGGAGAGCACTGTCAAGCCAGTACACCTCCACCCATACTTTCCTACTCCCAGCTCAGACTGCCACTGTTCAGGTTGCCCCAGGAGGGCCCTGAGCTGGGGCGAGGACTCAGTCAGTCGTGTTTGGCTGGAGTGTTCCATGAGGTTCAGCCAGTCTTGCCAGAGCCTTGCTCCTCTTCCAGCCCCTCAACCCAATTCCTTTCTCCTGTTTCCTTTCCTTCCACACTACCACACTGTCTTACGTCCAGGATATAGTCACTCAATTCCATAAGCCGGATCCTGTGGTGCAAATTCCATAAGTGGCGATCCCTGATAATAGCTTTGAGTTGGTGCCAGGTCCCTAGTAAATTAGGACTGAAGATCTGCACACAGCCAAGGGCCCTCTCCCTAGCAGCAAGCACCTTTTCAAAAGAGCAGAATTCATTTGGAAGGCCTAGAAAAAGGACGGAGGTGCTCTGCCAAAATCAATGATGTCTGAGAAAGAAGCATGCTCCCTAGAGCTTGGAGAAGATCAGAAGAGGGATAGCCTGAGGCATGGCTCTGCAGTAAATCATTAAGAGACGCCCACTCACAGTGGCTGTGGCTACCAGAGGTTTCCTGTGAGGGAACTAAAAAGCGCACAGTAGTGTTTGTAAGTGATGGTTCCATTTTAATAGATAAACATACAGAACTTATAAAAAATCAAGAATCTATATTAGCCAGATTTCCTAAATTAGTTAATATTTCTTTTAAATTTATACTTAAAGTCACAATTTTTAAAACTATATATATATGAATGTGAATACTATATGCTTTGGGGAATTTGACTTTGGTTATTTTCTAGTGTCAAGGATAAACACAGCCAGACAGTAGTTAAAGCGATCAGCACAGATTTTCTTCCATAATATACTATTGCAATAGAGAAAAGAGACCAATGTGAAACTGGGCTCAACATCAGTTAGCCCAGAGGTGACTGGGCATTTTAAAGGGAAATTCAGGGAGTAGGGAGGGGTCAGCAGGGGCTCAGCAGAGTCGGGGAAGTGAAAATTGCAGAAAGCAGGAAGAGGGTTTGGTCAGTGTGAAGCCATCTGGGTTTCACTGGTGCTGACAGAAGTCAGGCTCCTGCCCTTCCACAGAGGCTTGTCTGCAGGGGTGGCTGGAACCAACAATCAGTTATTTTGGCAGCCTTGAGTTTTCGTAGGCAAGTACTTTAAGGGGGCTAGAGTCATGTAGCGGTGTGACCTTGAGCTGTTGAACTTGTTCAAGTCTTTATAGGCCAGTGTGGGGGCCTTGTGGAGAAAAAGACTCAGAGCAGCCTGAGTAGAGTCTGGTCCAGGAGACACTTTTGTCACTGAGCATGACCAATCCATTTATCACAATGGTAGCAGCGTGTCCTCATGGAATTATGTTTCCTTCGATAAATCTTGAACAAGAAATAAATGCATCAGCGTATGTTTTTAAAAGTTAAACAGATGTTAAACTTAAAGGAAGTTTGCTAAAATCCATTTCGTGGACCCCTTTGTAAATACCTGACCTACACAGCTTACCCCTTATGATTTAAAGTTAACTTGCATCCATTTTATGGAATCCCAGGTGCCTGTTTGACCTGCAGACATCTTTCTCCCTTCTTGGTCACTCTCTCAGGGCATCAGCTCTTCACACAGCAACAGCTTCCTGCATGTGGCCCCTGACTGTCCATTGATGACCGAAGGCTCGTGGACTTGCCAAGTTGCCCACGTAAAACCCAGGGTTCAGAGAGCGAGACAAGTCCTTGCATTGTGAAGTGCCAACAATTCTAGTATTCCAAAGCTCAGTGTTGTTCAGAACATGGTACCCTTGTGAGATCACGTGTGACATTTGTGAAGAACCTGGAACTGATGTTTCCTTAGGAAGCCTCGCAACAGTAAGTGCTTTCAGCTCGCTCAAGGAACTTCAAGTAGGCAAGAAATAAGAATGGAAACCCTGCATTACTCCATCAGATCTTGAAAGTTTTCTCTTGGTTAAATGTGCCTGTCAATCACATCGAATCTTATCCCCTGCCTCTGTGTGCTATATCACAACAGCGACGTCTGCTGGACCGTGTGTGCTCTCTGGGTACACATTTTCCAGGAGGCAGCATCTTATTAGAGAGTAACAGGTCTGTCTTGTGTAAAGGAGAATGCTAACCGCTTCATGAGAAGGCTCCCCACCATGAACTCGGATAACCGGATGCTATTTTTTTAACTTATTTATTTTTTAATTGACAAATAGAAATCGTATATAGTTATCACACACAACATGTTTTGAAGTGTGTATACATTGTGGAGTGGCTGCGTCAAGCTAATGAACACATGCATCATCTCACTTTCTCATCATGTTTTGTGGGGAGAACACTTAAAATCTAGAATCTGAGTGATTGTCACATAGCCAAATGTTATTTTTAATGACCTTTGCTTTAATTGTCCATTCAATATCGGTCATAGATATTTATTGAGGGCCCAGCATGTGCCAGCCAAGCGTGGCCTCCTAATTGGAAACACAAACCCTGAGAAACTCTGAGCATTGTTGTGTAGTGCAGGGGCCATCCTCACACCCCCACAGCCAGCATTCAGCTTGCTTCATAAGCCATGGATGGAGTCAAAGGAAAACTAGCTCACCTTCCCACTATGTATCTGAAATCACTTTCTATTCCATGCTGCACACATGTACTGCAAGGAAAAGGAATGATTCCTGCCCCCACCACTGCTTTCCATTCCTAAGAACAGAGAGGATGGAGTACGAGGATGAGGAAAACAGAGGGCAGGAAATAAGCAGTTTATTCACTGGATGTCTGCATGGGGTCTTGGGAGTGCAGAGGTTGTGACTCATTCTTGAGTGGAAGTTTCTAACCACATACATACAACTGCAATAACTGCAGCCAGCTGCTGGAGGTGTTGTGGTGAATCCCAGCGGGTTACAAGGGTGTGAGGAGCCTGGTAAAGTTTCCAGGAAGTGATAGCACATGAGCTATATCTTCACCCGCAAAGATGCAGGTAACAGCTCAGATTCTGAGCCTTAGGAAGAGGATGGAGGCCGGAGGGTGACAGGGTTTCTCTGTAGTCCTCAGGAAGTGAAACTGCCTCACAGGAAATAAAGCAATATCAATCAGGCAGTTTCTTTCTGTGTATATTTGAATATTGTCAATGTTTTAAAAATCACGACGTATTTCTTTTTTTTTTCCTTCTTTTTTTTTTTTTTTGTTGTTGTTGTTGAGACAGTCTTTCTCTGTCGAGTGCAGTGGTGTGATCTCGGCTGACTGCAACCTCCGTCTCTTGAGTTCCAGTGATTCTCCTGCCTCAGCCTCTCGAGTAGCTGGGATTACAAGCATGTGCCTCCACGCCTGGCTAATTTTTGTGTTTTTAGTAGAGATGGGATTTCACCATGTTGGTCAGGCTGGTCTGCAACTCCTGACCTCAAGTAATCCGCCCACCTCGGCCTCCCAAAGTGCTGGGATTGTAGGCATGAGCCACCATGCCCAGCCAAACCGGACATATTTCTAAGGAACGAGAAAGAGCAGCCGTCTGTCCACCACCTGCCCCCTACAACCGCCTTGAACCGCATCCCAGACAGCTTGGTGTCGTAGCTGACATTGCCTGTGTCGGCCCTCCTCTCCTGATTTATTTTAATCCTCATATGTTCTTTCTTCTTCTGGGAATTGTTCTTTTCTAGCATTCTGTTTTTGTTTTAAGGACTCAGTAACTTATATGTCTCCGTGAATACTAATTATTATCATGACTGTTGCTTCCTCGCCCACTTTTCTCTGGATTGTCATTTTTTTCTGGCAGATTCCTGTCTTCTGCCTGTTTGAGTCTTCTTCCACAAACACCTGGCAGTGTCTGTTCTGCTCATTCACATTCAAGAACAGAGCACTTGTGTATTCATTTCCTGGGGCTGCTGCCACAAGATACCGAAAACTCAGCAACTTCTAATAACAGAAGTTGACTGTCTCCCAGTTCTGGAGACTGGAAGTCTGAAATCAAGGTGTCTCAGGGCCACACTCCCTCTGTAAGCTCTAGGGGAGGATCCTTCCTGCCTTTCCCAGCTCCTGGGGGCTCTAGGCATCCCTGGGCTTGTGGCCACATCACTTCAGTCTCTGCCTCCGTTTCCACGTGGCAGAGTGAGCTCATCTCAAGATTTTTAACTTAATTACATCTCCAAAGACCCTTTTTCTAAACAAGACAGAAGTACTATGGGTGAGGACTTCTGTTTGGGGGCTACCGTTCAACCCACTGCTCTCAGTCACACAAAGCTTTTGAAGCATAACACCTGCTGTTCAGGCAGTTGCAAAAGTAGCCCCTAAGAAAGACAGCATGCCAAAGCACCTTCCCCATGGTGGGGTGGGGTGACGGGCCAGGCACCCTTAGGATGCCCATGCAGGAAGTGGAGGCTCAGCAGAATCCCACAGGTGTGTCTGGTCCTGGGATAGCATCAGCGTCTTCTCACAGGTAGCCAGGTGGCATCCATCAGCTGACCACATCGTCTGCCCCAGTGGCACGGGCTGTCTTCCATGTCTCACTTCATAGAGCTCTTCTAGACTGAGGCCCAGGACATGGTTCTCGGCACACAGCGTTAATGACATGCATGGCCCTCTAAGGGGTTCCCTCTCCCACTTTGCGTTGTCAACCCCCGGTACCCCCCACTTGCTTCTGTTGCTCACTGCAGGTCTTAGGTAGTACAGAGAATGTTCAGGCTCGTAGGGTTCTGATGGCCAGATCACCCAACAAAAGAATGCCACGAATACCTGAGACCGTGCGGCAGCTGCCTGTCTTCTGCCTCTTTCCTTTGTTTAATCCTGTTTAATTGCACATCCCTGTTCTCACCCACCTTGGGTCTCTAGGATGGAGGAAAGCAGGAGCGTTTCTTCCCACTCACAGTGCTGATTCTCCACATTCCCCAGTTCTTCCCCTGGAGATGTGTCCTGTGAGCTGATTGTTTGGAGCAACAGATATCTAGATATCTGTCTCTCTGCCCTTCCTGTAAACCCACAGAAGCACACCAAATTCTAGGAGCTTGGAACTGGAGTTCATTTATACACATAACCAGCTTCTCCCTAGAACAGAACTCCATTTGCATTTTTTAGTCTTTTACTTCTCAGGGAAGGCCAGTGAGTAAGACAAAGTTTGTGTGCACTTTTTAAAAGATGAAAAACTTTGTGAAGGCATCAGGCAGTTTTGAATCAGGTGATTAGGATCGTTCATTCCTGATGATACACTGGAGCTATATCTGATGATAACGACACTACCTAACATTTATCTGGGGCTTCCTCACCCATGTCATTTTCCAGGCATTGTTCTTCTTGTGAATTAATTCCATGAGGAACGTTAATCATTGCTCTTTGACAGATGACAAAATTGAGGCCCAAAGAGGGCGTATAATTGACGGGTGTCCCGTAATCTCTGACTGTGGTCATAGTCTTGTCTTGGCTTTCGTCTTCATAGGAGTCCCAAGCATTTTGGAGATCTCAGTATGTTGTGGTGGTGTAAAGCAGTCGTCCAAAACCGTTTTTGATTCATTCTCCATCAATAAGAATGTTGAGCTGCATTCCAGTCTAGACACATTGGTGTGTGTTTGTTTATCTACTCCACCTTAGAAATAATTCACAGCAATAGAAATGCAAGAATGATAAGCTAAAATAAAATAATCGGCCGGGTACAGTGGCTCACATCTCTAAGCCCAGGGCTTTGAGAGGCCGAGGCAAGAGGATTACTTGAAGCAGAACTTCAAGACTAGCTTAGCTAACATAGGGAGACCCTGTCTCTACAAAACATAAAAAAATTTACCAGGCATGGTGACATGCACCTGTAGTCCCAGCTATTCGGGAGGCTGAGGCTGGAGAATCGTTTTGAGCCCAGGAGGTCAAGGCTGCTATGATTGTTCGACTCTGCTCCAGCCTGGGTCACAGAGCAAGATCCTGTCTGAAAACAATAATAATAAAATAATCTGTTTAAGTTTTTAAAATTAATAGCACCAAAGTACTTTAAGAAAATTTTCTTTATACAGTGTGTTTTACAGAGCCATGTGTTTAAGTGTGCTCCATTTTTTAAAATATTGGTTTAAAATTGTGTGATCTAGCAATTTAAAAATCTTGTTTTAAATTCAGATTGTTTTGATACTCAACTTTAATCACTGTTTATATCCAGACAGAAGTTCATGATTGGCTAATTTTTTTTTTTTTTTTTTTTTTTTTGAGATGGAGTCTGGCTCTGTCACCCAGGCTGGAGTGCAGTGGCGCTATGTCGGCTCACTGCAACCTCCACTTCCTAGGTTCAAGCGATTCTCCTGCCTCTGCCTCCCAAGTAACGGGTTACAGGACGCACTGCCACATGTGACTGTCTCTTTTTTAAAAAAATTAGAGCCTTTTATCTCATCCATCAGTTAGGTTAAGGTTTAAATTGAAATTTAGCTAATAAATATAGTCCTCTGTGATACTAATCAGTGGTTGTTGCAAACTAATGAAATAGTGTGGCATTTTAGTATTTTTAACTAATGGATTCAAGTTCTGTAGAAGCTCTTTAGGTGGAGTACTTCTACACTGATTGAATATTGTTTTTATGCGTGGAGGTATGTGTATGTATGTTCATGAGATCTGTTGTTTTCTTGTCTGGCTTTTATCTGGTTTTGGGATCAGGGAAGTGCTGATGTAAAATGTAAAATGAGTTGAGAGGTGTTCCCTCCAATTTCCTGAAAAGTCTGTTTAGAATTGGCATTCTTTTTTTCTTGGGAAGTTGGTAAATTTACCAGCAAGGCCATTTGATCCTAGATGTGGGAAGGAGGTTTTTAATTACAAATTCAATTCCTTTCATAGGCAGAAGGCTATTCAGGTTATTTGTGTCTTCTTGAGGGAGTTTTATATCTTTCAAAGAATTATCTCATTTCATCTAAATGGTCAAATGTGTTGCCATTAATCCTATAATAATTAAGTTTTTATCATTTTATCGATGTTAGGATCTGTAGTGATGTCTGTCCCCTCTTTCCCTGCTAATGTTAGTACATTTGGATCTTCTTTATTTTTTTGATCAGTTTAGCTAGGAGTCTACTAATTTAATTGCTCTTCTCAAACAACTCGCTTTTGATTTAGTTGGTTTTCTGTATTCTACTTTTATTTCATTGATTTTCTCTCTCATGTTTATTATTTCCTTCCTTTTATTTGTTTTGGGTTTAATTTGCTCTTTTCCTTCACTTTCTTAAGGTAAAAGCTTAAATCCTTGAACTTCTTTCTTTCAGGTTTTCAATGTGGCAACTTAGATCACTTATTTGAGACCTTATTATTTAACATATCACTCAATGCCATCAGTTTTCATCGAAGCAATGTTTTAGCCACATCCCAGAAATTTTGGTAGTTTTTAGTTCTCTACAAAATATTACCTAGTTTCCCTTTGTGATTTCATCTTTGACCCATGTCTTACATAGAAGTGTAACATCCAAATATTTGTGATTTTCCACATTCCTATTATTAATGTCTATTTTAATTCTACCATTGTTAGATAAGGCATTCTGTATGATTTTAAGTATTTTATAATTTTTGAGAATAGTTTTATCCTTATAATAGGATATTTCTTGTTGAATGTTCCACGTGCACTTAAAAATAATGTGGTTTCTGCTGTTGTTGGGAGAAGTATTACATAAACGTCAATTAGGTCAGGTTGCTTGACAGTGGTTCTGAAGTCTGCTGTGTCCTTACTTCTTTTCTGTCTACTTGTTTTATCAATTACTGATAGAGGAATTTTAAACTTCCTTCTACGTTTGTGTTTCTCCATTCAGTTCTATTGGTTTTTGCTTTATGCATTCTGAAGCTCTGCTATTTGATGTTTACACATTTAGAATTATGTCTTATTGATGAACTGATCTATTTGTCATTATGAAATGTCCCTATTTATCCCTGATGATAGTCATTCATTGTTCTAAAGGCTTGTTTGTTATTAATGCAAGTAACCTGGCTCTCTTTTGAGCAATAGTTATGTGGTATGTAGTTTTCTATCCTTTTATCTTCAATCTATCTGTGTAGTTATATTTAAAGTAGGTTTCTGTAGACAACATGTAGTTGGGTCTTTTGTTTTTCTTTTTTATTCTGATAGTGTCTATCTTAGGTGTGTTTATAATACTTATAAAGCCGTTACATAAGGTCATGATCTGCTAATTCCATCTGTCTCTATCATTTCTGTGTCTGTTTCTCCTGATTGTGGGTGGTATTTGCTTCTTTGCAGCATGGTAATTTTTGATTGAATGTTAGACACTATGAATTCTACACCCAGTGGAGTGCTAGATTTTGCTTGATTTCATTTGCTTTATTTAACTTTGTCCTGGAACTACATTATGATCTGTCCATGCCTTCCTTTTAAAAATCTTTAGAGGGTCAGGTGCTCCAGATATCTGTTACCTTATCCTGAATGACTTTAGGTGTTTGGAAAAAATGACTCTGTTGATTCTTTTGTGTAACAATTGACAAAGTAGGGACATTAAATCATGACATTATTAAAATAGGCATGATTATACAATTATTTAAAATAATTTTAGGCCAGGCGTGGTAGCTCATGCCTGTAATCCCAGTACTTTGAGAGGCCGAGGCAGGCGAATCACCTGAGGTCAGGAGT
Source organism: Pan paniscus (assembly GCF_029289425.2). Lineage (NCBI taxonomy): Eukaryota > Metazoa > Chordata > Mammalia > Primates > Hominidae > Pan > Pan paniscus. Next base: position 8,623,235 of record NC_073272.2, on the reverse strand, counting down.
TTGAGACCAGCCTGGCCAACATGGTGAAACCCCATCTCTACTAAAAATACAAAAATTAGCTGGGCGTGGTGGTACATGCCTGTAGTCCCAGCTACTCTGGAGGCTGAGGCAGGAGAATCGCTTGAACCTGGGAAGCCGAGGTTGCAGTGAGCCAAGATCAGCCATTGCACTCCAGCCTGGGCAACAGAGCGAGACCCTGTCTCAAAAATAAAATAAAATTTTAGACAAACCATCACACCTTGTGTGGATTTAGATGTTCCTGTTGTGCTAGTCAGCATAAGTTAAAGGTAGGAAGGACTCCTGGTATTTTTTATTCTTTCTGATAACTAGTCCTCTCATGATTGGCTCTATGATGACCTCCATGGACCTGTGTGGTGCCTGTAGTTAATCCGTGTGGCTAATGACAGTGTGAGGATGCTCTTTTCATATGGCACGTTGCTGTTGATCAGCTGTGTTCAGCAGCTTTCTTTTGTCCCCTGATCCCTTGTTAAGTAGTGCTGCAGCAGTCCCTCAGCCACAGCCTTCTTCAGCATCTGGTGGAGGCCTTTGTGTAATTTCCTCTCCTTAGCAGGGTGAAGAATGATTGAAGTGTTTTCTGTAGAATACAGCGTTTTTGCAGAAAACACCAAAAGCATAGTCCTTGTGTATTTACGCTTTGGAAAAAAAGTATGGTTCAGCGAGGCCCTGCTGAAGGGCCTTCCCCGGTGCCCTGGCCAGATCCCAGGTCCAGTCACCTCCTGGGCCTGCTCTCTGCCCTTCTCCACGTTTCATAAGGAGGCCCAGCAGGCAAAGCAGCAGTGCCTCCCAGTGCGCTCTTCTTCTGTTCCTTTGGGAAATGTATCGCTCAACCGCCAATAGCTTTTTTGATTTTTTGGTTTGTTTTATTTGAGCAGGGATGTTTTGGAGCTGACAACTGCTTTTAGACAATCTGTCCTAGGTCAGAAATTCCTCAAAAGGAGCAGCCTGAGAGTGTGCTGCCACACAGCTGGAGGGACTGTCCCTGCAAGAAGGTCTTATGGTGGTGGCCTTGCCCCTCACCTCAGTCCTTCCCTCCTCCTCCCCAGGGGCGGAGAAACTCATCATCCACCTGCGGAAACATGGCATCCCCTTTGCACTGGCCACCAGCTCGGGGTCCGCGTCGTTCGATATGAAGACAAGCCGCCACAAGGAGTTCTTCAGCTTGTTTTCCCACATTGTGCTGGGAGATGACCCCGAAGTGCAGCATGGCAAGCCAGACCCGGACATCTTCCTAGCTTGTGCCAAGAGGTTCTCTCCCCCTCCTGCTATGGAGAAGGTAAGTGGGTGCCGGTGACACGGGCCGTGTTCCACAACCATGTTCCACCAAATAATATCCACGTAGTGTTTGCTAAATGTGAAAAGTTGTGGTTTGTGCTGTTGAAGGCCACTTTGCAATGCTCCCTAGAACTTGGGTATGTGGGCAGGGCGATGGTCTGGTTGGAAGATTTTGTGAGGAATCGTGGCCGCACCTAAGTCACCAGGCCAGGGAGACTCAGCCAGAATCCACTGGGTCTCAGGGACAATCTGAGAAGCTTACAGTGCCAGAACAAGGCCTATTCAGACATTTTCCAGGGAAGCGGCGGTTTTAATGATGTGGGGCTTAAAACAGTCTTATTGTCTAGGTGCAGGCTTTAAGGTGAGTATTCACTGCAGTTCAGATGTAAATCACTAAAACTCACTTCCCCTCCCCAACTGCTTATAGAGTGCTCGTTGGTTGCTGCAGTTTTTGCTTGTGTAGTGATGCTGGGTTTTTATCGCCAAGTTTTTGGACTTCCATCCATTTCTCCATTGGAAAGTGGCAGCTGGTGGGTTTGTATGCCGTGGCACCCCCTGTCCCGCACCGCGGCTGCTTGACCATGCAGGGTATGCAGTGGAGACGGCCCCTGGCTCCCTCTTGTTAAATAAGGCTCCTCCTCAGGTGACCTGGGCAGAGCGTTTAGAGAGCCGACCGCTCGTGGTGGCTGGGCCTGGCTCCAGATTCCTCTGACCGTTCTGTGACTGCCAAGATGGAGTCCTTGGCCTGAACGATCTGCAGGTACAGATTCCAGAATCACAGCAAGTCACCCTTGAAAGGGGGGCTCCCGCTGGCGATGTAAGTGTAAGCAGCTGGGGAGGGCATCCGTCGGGGAGTCTCTGCAAATGCCTGCTTCCCCTGGGTTCCTGCATGTGAGGACTTTTGTGGTTTGTGGGGAAGAGCCTTTCAGTGAGAGGTCTTTTTCAGGCCTCACCTCTCATCACTAACCAGTGACACCAATCACGAGCTCAGGGAAATTACTCAGAAACCTCCTTCCCAATAAAGCGGAGCTACCGGAGTAGTCTTGAAAGACCTGTTTTTTGTTGTTGTTGTTTTGTTTTGTTTTGTTTTTTGCCCAGGGTGCAACTTACTACCTTGAGCCTATAGAGGCAGCCGGAACCTGTGCCTCAGTACACAGGCCTCTGATTCTCTGAAGCTAAGTGGGCATCCAGCAATTCAGTTCAGTTCTGACACTGACTCCTACGGTTAGCCCAGACCCCGAAGGTTAAGGCCCCAGTCCCACAAGACGCCCATTGCACGTTCCAGGGGCCACCTGTACTTCTGATTGGCTACAAATTGGGGGTTCCTGCAATCCTCTCTTCAGGTCTAATAATCCCCTAACATGACTGACAGAGCTCAGGAAAACACTTTCATACACTTGCTGCTTTGTTATGAAGGGTAAAACTCAGGGACAGCCAAATGGAAGCAAGGCATTGGCCAATGTATGGTGGGTGGTTGCAATGCTCCCCTGCCCTCTCTGGGCACCTGACCCTCCCAGCACCTCCATGTGCTCACCAAACTCAAAGCTCCCCAGGCCCCTTATGTAGAGGTTTTTATGGAGCTTTCTTACGTAGGTGTGAGTGATGACATCACTGACGATTGCTCATTGAACTCAATCCAGGCCAAGGTGCCCTCCCTGGAGATGAGGGGGAGGGCTGAAAGTTCCAGTCTTGTTTGTTTGTTTGTTTGTTTTGAGATGAAGTCTCGTTCTGTTGCCCAGGTTGGAGTGCAGTGGCATGATCTCGGCTCACTGCAACCTCCACCTCCCGGGTTCAAGCGATTCTCCTGCCTCACCCTCCTGAGTACCTGGGATTACAGGCGTGTGCCATCACGCCTGGCTAATTTTTGTATTTTTAGTAGAGACAGGGTCTCATGATGTTGGCCAGGCTGGTCTTGAACTCCTGACCTCGTGATCCACCCGCCTCAGCCTCCCAAAGTGCTGGGATTACAGGCATGAGCCACCGTGCCCAGACCCAATCTTCTAATCGCATATTTGGTCTTTCTGATGTCCAGACCCTGTCCTAAAGCTATCCTGGGTCCACTAGAGGCATCTTATTAGGTTGAAAATGGCTTATTAATGACTCAGAAATTCCAAGTGTTTTAGGAGCTCCATGTCATGAACTGGGGACAAAAACCAGGTGTGTAGTTTTTATGATGCCATAGCTATAAACAGTCATTGAAAGACAGTGGGGCATTCTTAGCAACACACATACCTGGGCTGATTGAAATCTCATTCTTGATTTAAGTCTCATTACTGAATTCAACTTGACTGCAATTGCTTAAGGTGGGACGTGCCTGAGACCTCCCAGCTAGTAAGTCAGAGAGTCAAGGCTGAGCCTCCAGGTGCGGCTGGAACAGCTCCCAGTGGGAACATGTATCTGCTTCTTATGTCTGGACATGTGTATGTCTGCATGCTTGGCACCCTGTTACAAATTCCTCTGCAACATGTTCCTTTTCCCTCAGAATTTCCCCCTTGTGGAAGAATTATTCCATAGCTTCAGGCTATAAAGCCTTCTTCCCAGAAACACCATTTTTGTTGTTGTTGTTTAACCTGAGTTATTGTTCACTAGAAAAGTGAAGGTGCTGCACTCCATAACCATGTCCCAGAAGCGATCAGAGTATGTTGGCACTTGCATTCAGTTCTGTATTTACAAACTGATAAAGACAAGGTGAAATATTTGCCTTGTTAACATGAGCTGTTCCTATAGCTAAGGCAATTAAACGGAATTTCAAGTACAGGCAGTCCTTGTTTTGCAAGGTACTCTGTTAATGGAAACATGGTGTTTCATGTGGGGTTTTTTGGTTTTGGTTTTGTTTTGTTTTGTTTTTCAGATAGGGTCCCCTTTGTTGTCCAGGCCATAGGCGGTGGTAGCACAATCGTAGTTCACTGCAACCTCCATTTCCTGGGCGTCAGCAATCCTTCTGCCTCTGCCTCCCAAGTAGCTGGGACCACAGGCACACACCACCATGCACAGCCGGGTGTGGCAGCTCACACCTGTAATCCCAGCACTTTGGGATGCTGAGGCAGGAGGATGCTTGAGCCCAGTAGCTTGAGACCAGCCAGGTCAACATAGCCAGACCCTGTCTCCACAAAAAATTAGCCATGTTTTAAAATGTATATGGAAGCAAAGTGTATGTGGAAACCACATGCTGCCATTGCATGGGACCAGTTATGGTGAAACCCACAAAGCAAGGGCCCTCATGAGGAGGAATTTCTCTCACAAGGTACCCTGCAAAGAGGCCCATGGAATGAATTGTGTTTTAACATCTTGGTGTTCTCATTGACAATGTTTGTTTTAGACTTGTCAAAGAAAAATGAGCAGTTGCATTTTTTAAAAGTCATTTAGCTTTTAGAAAGTTCTAAACATTTTCCTTATTATTAATCTACATTTACTTACAGATATATTTCTCTTGCAGAAATGAAATGTTTCCTCTCATGCTTCTTACTTAGAGACAGTGACACATTGTGGGTCTTCCTCCTGTGATGTGCATATTGTAATACTAAAGGAAGATTTTCCCAAGCTCCTGTCAGGGAAGCAGCCCTGGTTTTGTACTTGGCGTTTGTGTCAGGAATACAGGAGGCAGTGGCCAGGGGCCGTGTGGACGATCTTGGAGCTCTTCAGTCAGGCCCTGCTGCTTCTTCTTGCCCGCAGTGTGGGTGTGAGCTCACAGGAGCAGCATGCCTCCAGAGTTCAAGGGCATTCCATTAAATCATCAGTCACTGAAGAGACTTCTGAATCTCTTAGGGAATTGCCTTAGGGAATTGATCATGCCATAGGTGTCACCAGGTTAATTAGGCATAGTAGTAGTAGTAGTCATAGGAAAGTAGTCAAAAACAAGTAGGATCAAAGGGTTATTAATTATGTTAAATATTAATTCCCATCTTACTAGGAGAAAGTGTCCAACAGAGCTGACATTAAAGAATCAAGTTTTCACTGAGAATATTTTCTAAGTTATTCATGTATCATTATTTTGTTCTAAAAAATATCAAGCAAACATAAGGCCACCTTCAGAAGCCCCCCAGAAACCACCTTCAGGATAATGAGCACCCATCGAGTGAAAGCACCCGCCCACTGTGTGCCAGGCAGGGTGCGACATCTGCCAACATATCCCCTGAAGGCCAGAGACCCAGTGGGTAGAGGGCTTCCATGTGCCGAACGCCAGGTCCTGAGACTTGCGAGTGTGAGCACACTCATTGCCTGGTGGGGACTTGAGCGACCAAGCTGGGAGGCACCCCAGGGCTCTCTGTTCCCAGCCACAAAAATGCCATCATTGTTGTGAAACAAAAATGATGGCATTGCTTACATATCACTTCTAGGGTTGATATTTATTACAAGTAAAACCAGAAATCGGAAATCAGTTTTTGTTTTTTTTTTTTTTTTTTTTTGAGACACAGTCTTGCTCTGTTGCATAGGCTGGAGTGCAGTGGCACGATCTCGGCTCACTGCAACCTCTGCCTCCTGGGTTCAAGTGATTCTCCTGTCTCAGCCTCCCAAGTAGCTGGGATTACAGGCACACGCCACCACGCCCAGCTAATTTTTTTATTTTTAGTAGAGATGGGGTTTCACCATGTTGGCCAGGCTGGTCTTGAATTCCTGACTTCAGGTGATCTGCCCACCTCGGCCTCCCAAAGTGCTGGGATTACAGGAGTGAGCCACTGTTCCGGCTGGAAATCAATTTTTTACAGCCTAGCCATCACTACTTTGCGTGTTTTAGTTTTCTTGTACTTGTTAGTGTTGTTTTAGGAGCTGAATTTCAGGTTTTAAAAAAATTATTTTTGTTTTTGTTTTTCTGTTCTATTTTCAAGAAAGTTATACATGTTAAACTGCAGAAATAGATAGAGTAGACTCATTTTGCCAGCCTAAGTTTTGTGTATATTCGGTATCTGTCTTTTTTTTGTATAATACCAGGGTTGAAGTTGTGAGATAATATTCACAATTAATAAACAAGGGACGTGGTAGATTCTACTCTTTTTCCTGGAAACCTGCATATTTCTTAATGAATAAGGGCTAAGTCCACATAAATAGGTAGACTGGGCTCATTTCAACCAGCCTTTAGACATTTCTACTCACAGCCCAAACTATTATGCTATCCCCTTGTTAAGAATACAGTCTTACAGGTGGTGGTTCATGCCTGTAATCCCAGCACTTTGGGAGTCCAAGGTGGGAGGATCACTTGAGCTCAGGAGTTCAAGACTAGCCTGGGAAACATAGTGAAACTGTGTCTCTACAAAATATAATAATGATGATGATGATAAATTTGCCAGGTGTGGTGGCGCCTGCCTGTAGTCTCAGCTACTTAGGAGGCTGAGGTGGGAGAATCACCTGAGCCTAGGAGGCGGAAGTTTCAGTGAGCCGAGATCATGCCACTGCCCTCCAGCCTGGGTGACAGAGCAAGACTCTGTCTCAAAGGAAAAAAAAAAAATAGAGAGTACATTCTGGGTGGTGGCTTAGGGATACAGGTGTTCTGTGAAATTCTTTCAACTCTGCTGTATGCTGGACCATCTCTACAGTGCAATGTTGGGGGAGGCAGCTCTGCCTAGTGTGACAGTCAGACCAAAAGTTCACTCAGGCACAAATTAGAGCATCATAGGGGAACTGGGGATGGCACAGGGCCTGAGATAAATGCTCAGCATTTTTACAGAGAAGAACAGAGGGTGGGATTAGTGCTGAACAGAACAAGTCCAACAGGAGTGCAGCCAACACAGAATCAATCATGAGGACTTTGGAAACCAAGCAGAAAAGTTTACACATGGTGCAGTAGGCATTTGAGCTCACTGGAAATTCTTAGAAGGACACATTGGCCATGTCTGTGTTTTAGAGCTCAGTGGAGTACTGGGTGACAGATTAGAAATAGGCAGTAAGGGAGGAGGAAGTGCCAGGTGTGATTCCAATGTGATTTCCTTCAGGGAACTTATAGTTCAATTAGAAAAAAATAAGTAATGTCAAAAGTTATAGGAGGCTTAGGAGAAAGTGAAATTAAGAAAACTGTTGCTGGGCCTATATTCATATCAACTTGTACCAAATTTGAAGAACTTTTTGCATCTCTGTGACTCTTTCCTAGATTTAAAAAAACTGAAAAAAAGATGTAGCTAGTTAAAAATACATGTATTTTTCTAATACCTGTAACTGCATGTGACATTTACACAAAGTTTCATCTTAACTTATCCTTATCGTACATTGCATATGTCCCAAAAGAATGCAGACAGGAGCAGGCAGGCTGTCAGTGTGAGCTGACCTCTGTAACTGGAACTTCTTTTCCTCCGAGAATAATAGAGAACAAATAGCTGTATACTACTTATGTCCAATTTAAAGTTAATATTTGGGCCAGGCGTGGTGGCTCACACCTGTAATCCCAGCACTTTGGGAGGCCAAGGTGGGTGGATTACTTGAGGTCAGGAGTTTGAGACCTGCCTGGCCAACATGGTGAAACCTCATCTCTACTAAAAATACAAAAATCAGCTAGGTATGGTGGTGCACACCTGTAATCCCAGCTACTCGGGAGGCTGAGGCAGGAGAATCGCCTGAACCCGGGAGGCAGAGGTGCAGTGAGCCGAGATTGTGCCATTGCACTCCAGCCTGGGTGACAGAGCAAGACTCCTTCTCCAAAAAAAAAAAAAAAGTTAATATTTGGTGACCAGCTCAGCTTTGCTGGACCTCTGGTTTTGGGGAGAAGATTAGATGTTCTTGAATCAGCTTCTTACCCTGCAACACTGAGTTACGGGCACAGCCACACTGGAGCTGCTCCAGAGGGTGAGGACCGTCACCTGCCATTGTTTGCCACCCTCTGTGGGCCTCAGGACCCCACAGCCTGGGTCCTGATTGCTCCAGCCTCAAGGCCACCTCCTCCTGTCACCCATCATCACTGAACAAAATAGGCATGCCTCTGCTCACTTGTCCTTGGTATTATTTCATTTCCCTTTCTCCCTTCTTTCGTTATTTAAAAAACCGTAATAACAAGGACCTTCACAGTTACTGTCCTTACACTTCTTTTCTTTCATTGAACTTGCCTTTGGGCTTGGTGTCCCTTCTGAATTTCCTGGCATGAGGGCACTTGCTTAAACCAAATTTCACTGTCAGAGGAAATGTGTTTCCTCTACCCTCTTAGGTGCAGTGATTGGGGGCCTGTAAATCAGACTAACAAAAGACAGACTATCAAGAGTAAAGATAGATTTGTATTTACATACAACGAAGGAGTTCACAGAAAAATGTGACTCAAGGAGGCAGTTAGAATTTCGGATTTGTATGTCATCTTAACATGGATGGGAGAGAGGCAGAAGGACACACAGAAGAATAAACTTTTAGGAAAACTTTTAGGAAAACTAAGTGGGCCGTTAGGAGACTAGATGGTGGATAAGATAGTTTTATAACAACATCTTTTGGGGCGATTTCTCATCTAGGTGTGACAGGTGCTGACTTCTTATCTTTGGTGATAAGACTCACACTTCCCTGGTTGTGAAACTCCTGAGCATTGGATGTATGAGGGCTGAGGGCTGAATTCTTCTGGAAGGCTTTCCTTAGAAAGGGAAGGGAGTGCAGAAGCCTTCTGTTCCTGTACTTGATGCTTACTGTCTTCAGCTCTAATAACCCTCATGCCACTGTGGCATGTTCCTCAGTCCATGGAGGCCCCATCTGCTTCTCCCCAACACCCCATCGTTACTCCCCTGCCCCCTTCTCTGAATGCCCAGCACCCAGCACCAACAAGCCCTCTGCCTGCCGAGCGCACGTGGCATCCTTGTTTCTAAACGACCCTGAGGTGCCCAGCCCCTGGTTCTCAGGTCCTGCCTTTATCCAGCCCGAGCAGCCTTACGTCTGTGTCCAGTACACTAGCCTTGGGGCATCTTGCTCTCCCAGATGACCTCGGTGTCCCTCAATCTTGTTCCCATATTAGCTGCCAGGTGCCACAATCCCTGTTTCTGACTGCATCCTCGCCTCCTCACCTCGCCTCGGGGGGCATTTCATCCTGGCATCTGCCGCTCCTGACTGCTGAAACCACAGACATCCGTTTCCCACGCTCCTCTGCAACGTCTCCCTCTGCTGGCTGCACCATGCCCATCCGCCCTCATCCACTGCTCCCACTGTTTCTCTCTGCACTTCCTCTCACCCAGGAACTCGGTTCAGCAATCCCCAAATGTCAGCATCTGTGTGTGTGCAGGTGTTGTTTTGGTGTTCATCTCACTCTGTCCCATCCCCCTGGGTGATCTTATCTGCTACTTGTTGTCACTGTGCCTGACTCAAATCTTGGTTTCTGGACATGGGTAGAGTCCTGGGCCCAGTGGTCTGGAAAGGGGCCTTGGGAAAATCTTATGTAAAAGTTCAGCCAGGCCACACTTACTAGGAGTGTCAATAGAGGTTCTCCTACCTTAAATCTACTCTTGGGGACCCTGCTGCTTGTCTGAGCCCCAGGCTCATGAATCTGCACTGCCTGGAAGTCATGAGCACCTCTGAAAACACGGCCAACACTCCATTTTCCCACATTTTCCTTTAGCCTGCTCCTGTCCCTCCAGGCACCCTGGAGTCCCTCAGCCAACCTTGAAGCTTCTCATTGCATGAGGATTCTCTCTCCTCACATGCCGTCTGCAGCCAGCAACCTCCTTTGTCCATCCACTTCTTAGGCCCTCTCTTCTGAAAACCTCCCTTGTCCTCATTTGTACGTTTCTTCCCTTCCTGAATTGAGGCTATAGGTAGCAGCTGCTATGTTGACTTCAAGGTCTCATTCCCAGCCTGAGAACACAGACTCCTCCCCTGTCCCCACACCCAAATCAGAGGCTATCAATGCACGATATACGGAAGCAGAAGCCAATAGACACAGAATCCAGTCACTGATTCTGTAGGTAAAGAAACAGATTCACACCAAGGGACTCAATTCCCCTCTGTAAGCTTTTATTGAACCTTTCGTGTATGTGCCATTTTATCAGATTGCAAGATGCCAGGAATACCGAGTGATTTAGGAGCACACACTGTCATTTAGTTTTAATAATAGCCAATGTCATTTCTTATTAGAATTTAGTAGTTATTTCTTGCTCTTTGATTTTCAGTTCTTATAAACTTTGGCAAAGAAACCCTACATTCCCAGCTATAGTGTGGCCTTCTATATTAGTCTGTTTTCACGCTTCTAATAAAGACATACCCAAAACTGGGTAATTTATACAGGAAAGAGGTTTAACGGACTCACAGTTCCACATGACTGGGGAGGCCTCACAATCATGGCGGAAGGCAAGGAGCAGCAAGTCATGTCTTACATGGATGGCAGCGGGCAAAAAGAGAGCTTATGCAGGGAATCTCTCCCTTACAAAACCATCACATCTCATGAGACTTACTCACTATCACGAGAACAGCATGAGAAAGACCTGCCCCCCTGATTCAATTACCTTCCACCGAGTCCCTCCCATAACATGTGGGAATTGTGGGAGCTACAATTCAAGATGAGATTTGGGTAGGGACACAGCCAAACCATATCACCTTCTTTTTCTTTTCCCGTGGTGTTCCCCACAAATAGAGAAGGCATTCCTCTTCTGTACTGTTATTTCACAAACCCTGACTGACATCTATTCTCGTGATCCTTGTCTCCATCTCCTGCCACTACAGCTGCAGTGATGTCAATGGGGAGGCTGTCTTTTTCACCTTCAGGCTCTCCCTCTCCCCTTGGGTACATCATCAGCTTTGATAGGAGGTGGAGCTGTGCTTTGGCCAGGTCACAGCTCAGTGAGTGTTCTGGCTTCTTGGCAGACCCATAGCCACCTGCGTTCCTCCAGACTGGTTTCCAGGGCTTACAGTCAGCGGCAGAATCTGTCCTCCTTTGATGGAGAGCTGCTCGTCATTCTTGGGGAACTTGGGGCACTGCAGTGTTGATTTCAAGTTCACAGCCCTGCAGAGACCTCGACACAGGTTGCATGCACACGGGCCCCTGTACTGTTCTGCAGAATTACGCCAGAGCTGAGCCATTCCTGGGGCATGAGGGTCTCTGGGAAAACACAAATTAGAGGCATGAGGCCCTTCTGCACTCTGTCAAATGCAGAGAAGTGAAGAAATAATTTCACTAAATGCTAGAGAAAAACAGCAAATCTCAGAACAGAATGAAGTTCTGTCCTCTCATAATTCCTCTTCATATGTCTTGCCTTCAGATATCTTCTTTATACTTGGCTGGAGAAATTCCAGGATGGCACTGTGCCCTGTGCTTTGTGTGGAGAAAATACTGATGGATGAATCCCTGGTCCACTATTTCCCTTTTAAAGGCAGATACTTGTATGACAATGGAAAATGTAACAAAACTTCATTTAATCAGCACTGTGTGTGTGTGCGCATGCATGTGCGCACGCGTGTGTGTGTTTATGTGTGTGTGATTGATATGTGTTATGGAAAAAGCTCATGTCTCTGGAAATACTTTCCAGCAAAAAACATCTAATAGCTTAATCTTTATAGCAGTGCTGGTTTTGGCCCTTTAACTTCCCCGAAGTTGTAAACCAAAAAATTGCAGTCTCCATATATGTTTTATTGCATCCTCTAAAACAGGAGTCCCCAATCCCCTGGCCATGGACCAGTTCTCCATGGCCTGTTAGGAAGCAGGGCGCACAGCAGGAAGTGAGCAGCGAGTGAGCCAGCATTACCACCTGAGCTCTGCCTCCTGTCTGATCAGAGGCCACATTAGATTCTCACAGGAGCCTGAACCCTAGTGTGAACTGTACATGCAGGGGATCTGAGTTGTGTGCTCTGTATGAGAATCTAATGCCTGATGATCTGAGGTGGAACAGTTTCATCCTAAAACCAGCCCCTTTCACCCCCCACCTATCTAGGAAAAATTGTCTTCTACGAAACCGGTTCCTGGTGCCAAAATGCTGGGGACCACTGCTCTAAAACATGTATTTTTTTATTTCTGGACTGTCACTCAAATGCCTCAAAAAAATCCATGCCTCGTAGTTCCTTGAAACACTTTTTAAAAGAACTAGTAGCCACTATTAGTACAAATGCCACTACCCTACTCGGGGCATTTCATTAGGTTGGCTGGTGACCAGCTGTGCATTTTTTGTAATGATACTGTGTTCACTGAGTCTTTTTGATAGCAAGGTTTCAGACAACTAGCCAGTAAAAATATAATCTAGTCACTGTTCCCCCATACACTAGTGCATCAAGTTCGTTGGTCCTGCATTACCAGTTGTCTTTTACAATTGTGTCAATTTTCAAAATATCTTTTAGCTTTTAACTAGTAATTATTACTAATAATTATTGGATGTTTTGGGCTAAAACCTTGCTAAATGTTTAGCATCTCATTTAATGTAGTACCACAGATTATTGGCAAATTTGGGCATTGTTTCTCTTCACTGCGATTGGAGGAGAATGGTGTATTGAATACAGAGAACACGTGACCCATAAGTAGCACTAGTGCTGTTTGTATGTATGGCTCCCCACCTTGCATTGCATAACATTGCTGTAGTTGAGGAATCCGCTTTTTAAAAGTGTTTGGCCTGGGCTAATTTGCAATAAAGCCCGTGAACTCTCCCACCCCTGGACATGTTGTACCTTCCTTGTACCTTCCTCACCCGATCTGGCCTCCACAATGCTTGTGTACACATTCTCGGACTTGCCCTCACCCAAACTAGAATAGTGAGAATAATCAGTGAATTCAGCCTCGTTATGTTTGGGGATTTATGCGAGGATCAAGGTGGCATTTCAGATTGTTGTGAAACAGATGGATCAGTCAGGAAATAATACCGGGGTAGATGTCTTGCCGGTGGAGAGGGGAACATAAACCCCAAGGCTCTGGCTTACTTCCAACACTAAGGTGAATCCTACTCCAATCAAATATTAACATGTAAAACTCGAACCAAGTCTCCTTCTGGTGATAGGACCTAAGCGAGCTGCGCTAACTCTCCCCTTAAGAACAGTGAGAAAAACTGGACAAAAACTCGAAAGCATCTTTTTGAAGGGATCTGATTACCCAGCAGGTAGGGAACAGTGGGACCCTTTACCCCTAGAGCTGTCCCCAGAAGAAGTGGCTAATGAGAATGAGAAGCCCGAGTTTCTTTTTGGTTTTTGTTTTTTCTTTTTTTGGTTTGGGGGCAGGGGGGCTGAGGTGGGAGAATCACTTGAACCCAGGAGGAGGAGGTTGCAGTGAGCTGAGATCACGTCTCTTATATAGAACCTAGTTTGAAAAGGAAGGGATATTTTAAGTCTTTTAAGATAATGTTAACTATTTTTCTTTCTTTAGCTCTATTTCTGTGTGTAGCTGTTTTACTACACCAGAATTCAGCAAGTGATAGTTTCTTAAGAGTTAGTTGCTATGTGGAAATTGAAGCCCTATCAGTAACCTTTTCCTCCTCGTGTATCTTCAAATCTATTACCGAGCCTTAAACTTTGAATGGATCTTGTATCCCTAGCTTAGTCAAGGGTTAAGAAAATACGTTTTCTGTAGAAAAGAAGACATGTTCTGTGGCTCATCCAGAGTATTATTTGAGCTGCATGTCTGTAGTTTAATCACATACTGTTGGAGGTCTTCCTGGGAGATGCTGGAGGCCCAGGAGTCAAGGGGCTCTGTGTGCCGTTCTCCAAACACAGCTCTCTAGAAAGAAGGTTCCAGCATGACTCAGGAGAGGTTGGTGCAAACTGGGACCCTCTGGGCACCTCTCAGGGACACAGACTGTCCAGCTGGTTACGGAAGCACATCTCCCACCTGATTTATTCCTAAATAGGAGCGAGGAGGGGGACAATCTTTCCCTTCACCCCCACATCTTCCTTTCCTCTTCCCTACCTCCCTGTATTAATACTGAGAAACCACACCTGAACAATGAAATGACTAGGAACTACGGTTTCTGGTTGTGTTCCCAAGCGGGAATATGGGCTGTTCACGACCTCGGAATGTAGAATGCCCTCATTATTTATTCAGTAGACATCCAATAAATGCGGATCAACAGCTTGCCTATCTTTGATAGTTTTTGGCAGTGTGTGCTGGTTTTAATCTTTGTACTTGTCCCATAAGTGACCCCATGACCAGAGAGTGGGCTCTTCCATCTTGTAAGAGCCTTCTGTTCACGTTCTGTTCTTTTTATGAGAAGGAAGTTCCAGTGCATATCCCAACATAAAGAGAAACGTTGAATACGTACTGTTTTTCTCTTATATATATGCTCAAAATAACGACTGTAGTAAACAGTCGTCATGATTATAGGATGAATTACGCAGCCATTCATAGATTTTTGTAGTTGTCATTTACAAGTGGACTATGCAATAGTTCATAGGCTTATGAATACATAATCTAACAATATTAGCTGGGTGCAGTGGCTCACGCCTGAAATCCCAGCACTTAGCGAGGCCAAGGTAGCTTGATTGCTAGAGCCCAGGAGTTCAAGACTAGCCCGGGCAAAGGGCAAAACCCCATCTCTACAAAAACTACAAAAAGAAATTAGCCGGGCATGGTGGTGCTTCCCGGTAGTCCCAGCTACTTGGGAGGCAAAGGTGGGAAGGTCACCTGAGCCTGGGGGTGTCAGGGCTGCAGTGAGCCGTGATTGCACCACTGCACCCGAGCCTGGGCGACAGAGTGAGACCCTGTCTCAAAAACAAACAAACAATATTATACTTGTAGTATTTAAAAACATAATTATCTGGTATTCCCATAGCTAATGGAATCAAAGGGGAGACTTTATCTCCCTAGACAGGAAGCACGGTACCTCCTACACTCTCTTCTCCCCACATCAACTGGATAGGTGTGTGAACGCATTTCAAAGTCAAGTATGGTTAGTAATTACTTGATGTTTTTCCAGCCCCTTCAGATAAGCTGAATTGAACACCCAAAAGTGATAGTAACATCATTTTCCTTTGCAATTACAAAGACCATTAACCCAACAGAATCTCCATGCTGTACCTGTTTGTGATGTTTTTGTTCCATTTTATTAGGTATGACTCCTGATAAATGAATCACTAGGCAATTAATTTTTTCTCATTCTTTAGATTCATACACACAGACACATATATCAAGCGAACTATAAATTGCTAAAATGACAGGCCAGCAGTGACTACTTGTTATCGCGTGTGTAACATCTCTTGAGGGCTGCTTTGTAATTCATTTGTATGGTGTTGTTGTACCAGTGTAACTGCTAAGTGGTTTCTCTGGTTCCGTGTGCATTTGTACATGAAGTTGTGCAATCTCCACATACCAGCAGTTTCAAAGAATGACAGTTTGCATGAGGCCATCTTAATAGCAGGTAGCATGTAACCAACCCATCTGAATTAAGCCACCATTGCAGAATAAAACATTTGACACTAAGCCAGGTATTTCAGTGGATGAGTTGTATTTTGGATTTCCAAAAAAAAAAAAAAAAAAATTAAGCAGTCATGCTCTCGAATAATCTTACTAGACATAAACAATACTGCTAGGGTAGGGGGGCACTGCTTTTAACAATGGTCAGAGTTTCTTGGTAAATCAGTGGTTTTGCTTCTTTGATGTTTCTAAAACACTGATATGTCCAGTTGCCCTGCTCTGACCTCATCTCACCCTCCCCAGCTTCCCTCCCCACCCACCTCGTAAAGCACAGACCTCTCAGCCTGACCCCTTGCTCCCTACCTCACTCATTACTTCTGGTTTCCTTTTGGGGCCTTGTCTTCTGCCTGCCCCCAGTACAATGTTTATTTTTCTGCATGTCCATCTCATCCTGACAAGCCTCTCCACACTGGAGTGCAGCCAGTAGCTGTCTCTGCTAAGCTCTTCCCTCTGCCTGCATTTCTCACCCCACACACACCTTCCATTTCCCAGTGGCTACATACATCATGTGCGATTATGCCTGTCTTTCATGACCTGCCTCTGACCAGACATCCCTGAGTCATCTTCCCTAAACCCACTCCTTCAAATCCACCTTCCAAATCCTGGTGAATGGACTGCTGTCCCTGCTCCAGAGGACTGTGTGCCTCAAACAGGGCTCCCCACAGTGGGCTTGTATTAGCAGGGATTCCCCAGTGCATGTTTCCTGCCTTGGAGACCATGAACTCCAGGGAGGCTGGAGAGCTGTCTGCTCTGCTTTCTGTCTTCTGCCTGCCCAAGACAGTACTTTATGTAGGTGTTAATTTCCTAAAAATATGTCTAACATGCTTGAATTGCTGATAGCTATTGATTAAAGCCCAGCTTCTAATATAAATATGCATTTCTGATGAATCTCACAAAAAAACAGGAAGAAACAAATGCCATTAATTTGCAGTTTATCAATATCCTGGCTAGTAATTGAGATATTTAGTGGCATAGTCACTAGAATATAAGGTGCTAGTCCCAGTCCCAACACGAGCTTGAGTAATTTTAAACTTCATAGTGAATTTTTTGTAACGTCTACAGAATGGATCACCATTATCATAATAATAGCTGATAGCGACGGAGCATGTCCCATCTGCCAAGCACTGGGTATCCTTGATTCATTCATTTATAAAATTTGAAGTTGGTGGGAGGGCATATTTAAAGACTGCTACCTGGAATAGTGTTATTTGTCAGAGATTCATTTATTTGTTCTCCACATTCTTCAATATATGAATTATTCCATGCAATTGAACAGCTCCCCAAGTACGTCATAGTTATGAAATGTTGTGTGTTGACTTTGGAAGGTTACAGTTCATTTGTGATCTTCCAGGCAGTGGGGGTGGGGGTGGGGGGATTCTTCTCTGTAGTGAAAGTGTTTTTCTCTGAAATCTTCAGCTACTTTCCTACTCTGTGAAGCCTTCTTCTCCTGGGTCAGTGGGACCCTTCCTTGAGAGCGGTTTCAGTAGGTTCTCCAAAAACTGTTCAACTGAGTAAAATTGAATAGAATAGTCCATGCATTTTGTCCCAAGGTATAAAAATTGGCTTTGGGGAGGTGAAAATGAAACCTTACTTTTTTTTTAATGTATCAAGCACCAATACACATACAGAAAAATATAGTGTATCTGTGTTATTATAACATGTTATGGGGATAGACTGTTGGGGAAAAATAACTGGAAAAGCTTTTTTGGGGGTGATCATGAATGAAATGGTTGAGAAACACTGAGTTAGTCATACACAGTATCAGACAAGTACTGTGTCAGTAGCCCCAGTAATTTCCACCCTCAGGCCAGGCCCCACATCCAGCACATTCTCGCTCTTCTCTAGCCCCCACAGCCAGGTCAGTCTTCTAGCCCAGGCTCCATCGGCATCTCAGGTTAGAGAAAGGAAGGCAAGATGCCTTCCACCTCTGTTTTCCAGGATTGAGAATATGCTCACGCCCCTCTCTATCTAAAGGAAAGGAGAGAGGGATGGACCAGGCCCTGTGTTGCCCTCACAGGTGCCCCGGGCGCCATTTTGTCATGAGTGGTCAGCAGAGCCCATTGCCGAGGGGCCTAGGGAGGGTGCCCTCACAGAGCTGGTCCCTTCAGTTCTGAATTAAGCAGTAGGCTCAATGCCATGTAAGCAACCATTCCTGCAAGAGGATAAGCATTTAAGGTGAAATCTGCCTCATCTGTCGTTATTTACAGGTAAGATTCAGAATAGTTCAAGAAAACAAGGCAAATGAATTGCATTTGCATTGACGTGAGTCATGCCACATTCAGCTACTCTTTGTGAAAACTTCCCCAAAATAGATTCCTCGGAGTGCTGCTTTGCGGGACCTTCATTGATTTGCTCTGAAGATAGGTGTCCATGCCTGAGAGGCCTCAGTGAGGTTTCAACTACACAGTTATCCATGGCAGCACTTCTGGAAACATTTCTGTGCTAATTGTACATGGCAGGTCCCCAGTTCCTCATTTAATGGGAGGAATCTCCTTTTTCTGGAAAATTTCTCTGGACTGCCATGTCACAGAACATTCTAGAAACCCCTTACCCCATGAACATTCTACTACTAGACAATTTAGAATTGAACGTTAATATGGGCATGGGAGGCCAGTGAAAACAACATAAGCCTCACCTGGTACTGCAACACATCTTTGTTTGGGAAACACTGACTTTGCAACCACAGCTATAAACACCGGCTTTTATTTCAGGAGTCAGCAGTTACTATATTTGCAGGAAGGAGAACTGAGGGCATCCCTGTGAAAACCAGAAAATAAATCCATCCTGAAGGGCATTGGCTTTGTAGGCCTCTCATCCCCTGTTGAGTAGGTTGCTGGGCCATGCACAATGGGTGTCAGTATGGAAAGGACCAAGGAGAGGACCGAAGAGAGGCCTCTGCATTGCCGGCTGCCACGTGCTCACCACACAGACAGCTCATTGGCTCATCCACCGTCTCATTTAATCACGAAGTCTTTTAATCCCCTCCAGGTCCAATGAATTCCTTAGGCTTTTTTCTCTGTGTTTATCAGTTCCCATTATAAATGGCAGCTTCTTCTACACGGCACATTTGGAGATGACATGGAAAAATCACTCACACAGGCCAGCAAAGGCACTCTCTTTATGCTGTGATAATCCTGTTTGGGGAAGCCCCCTCTGTAGCTTCTCTCAAAAGCAGGCAAACATCGCTGTGCTTTTGCTGTCCTGACAATGTGTGGAGTCATATTATACAGCAAGCATACCACAAGCAAGTCACATCTAAGGCACCTAAATGTGGTTTTTCCATAACGAAAGTGCTGTTGAAAATAAACACAACTTGCTGCTCTACAGGTTACAGCATTTTAATCCCGTACATGGCTAATCTTCCCGAGTCTGTCTGAAGTCATAATGTCCCTCTAAACACACAAAACCGATAGGGGCCTCCCGTCACACTTGCGGATCATGAGTCTCATGCAGAAGGCTACGTAAGATGAATTGATTTCACATGTTTTACTCAGAGGATGTGGAAAAAGAAAATGATTCTAGTGACCATCTAGAAACTTGCGGTTTGTTTTTGACTCTAAGACGGTCAGCACCTTTCAGGGCCTTGCTGGGTTTTCACTGGTTTCTGACAGATTGGTGGACGCGGCATCTGTACCATTAAAAGAGGAAATCAGGAAGGTTTTTTGAGCTGTCTTGAAGTCTTTTGCTCACCACTTAATTTACATACATACACTTTAATATGCATGCTAAGAGTGCCCGTAATGTACTTTTATTGAGTAAAATGACACAGAGAGAATTCGTTAGGAAGCTTTCCTGCCCACTCCCCAACCAAGTCGTTAAATAACTTTTTCAAAGGCTATTCTCTATAGGAGAAGGAATCAATTTAGGGGTGTAGTTCATTCATTTACCTAGCTTGTAACTCTAAAGGGTTTTGTTATAAACATGTTTATATCAATAATGGTTTTATAGTTTGATTTTCAGAGCACTATTGATTCAGTAAAACAGTAGCTCTGCGGTGCACAAGGGATACTGACCTCCACCTCAGCACTATTACTTAGAGGAATGCAGCACCATATGTAGCTTACTAGTAGGTAGGTGGATGTTTGGATGAAGGAAGGGAGAGCAGGAGGAAGGGAGGGATGGATAGATTGATAAATAGGGATGGATGGACAGATGGATGGATTGATGAATAATATAAACAAAAGTACTAATTAATAACAAAATACACGCATACCTCAGCAGTCATTTTGACAGCAGTACTTAAAAGTTTCATCTTTAAACAAACATCTAATAGTGTATATGTATCCAACATGACAACATTGTGGTACTTATTTACAGATCACTATCTGACAAGGAACATGAAGTCAAACAGAACTTAAACCTTAGATATGAGCACTGCCAATCAAAATTAAAAACAAAGTTTAAGGCCCCCTTGAAGTTTTGATGTCTCACCATGTGAAAATTGAACTTCATATTACAAAATTAATGCATAGGAAAAAACCTCCTATGAAAAAGCCTGGTTTTGGTGATGAGATTCAGATCATACATGGCTTTATAATTGATGAATAGTTGTGAGCAGCTGCTGTACTTTCTGTGCTTCCATGTAATTCCAGGACCGCTTCTGGGAGCCCTGAAAGTACCCTTCAGTGACTTCCTTCCAAATGTTGTATTTCACTAAGCAAAAGGGAAAGCTTTATTCCTTAGAGATGATATAGTAATATTTGGAAAGCTCACTAGTTCCAATGAAGCACATAATTTAAAACAGACACATCATAGTTTAAAAGGTAAAATCGGTTACGAAATGTGATCCCAAGTAGGCACGGGCAGCACTCTGCCTGTGGCCTGGAGGAGGTCCCGGTGTGCAGGATTGGAAAGGGGCTGGCTCCTTCCCTGCTGTGACTGTTCTGTCTGCTTCCCGATGGGACGTGCTGTTGATCCCAGCTGCTGAGAAGAAATGGTGGGCAAGTGCCACGGGGACAGGATTTGCAGCAGGGAGGAGCCGAAGGTGGAAGCATCACCGGGAAGTGAGACCTGGGGAGGAACGCGAGAGCATCACAAGCCGCGGGCCCTTCTCCTTCCCTCTTGAAAACCTAACCTAGCTCCTGACACTGCCTCCTACTGTGTTCCCTTCCTGCCCAAACTGTACCTAGAGCTCCATCCATAGACCTCGTCTGCTCACCGCACAGAAATGCCAGGGCTGCCGGGATCCCTTCTCAGCGCTCCTCCTTCTGTCTAATCAACTGCTTCTCTGCTCTGATGACACCTGACCGCACCTCCAGCTCACAGCCACAGTGCATGGAGACCCTGAGCCTTCTACTTGGGTGTCCCACGATGGCCTCAAACCCAACTTGTCACAAAAGCTACCTCTCCTTCCTGCCACCAAAATGGCGGCCCCAAGACCCACCACATCAGAAACATGAGAATCAGCTTCTCCATCAGGCTTAACATCCCAGGTATCATCCAGTTCCCTATTGCTTCTCAGTTTTTCCTCTAATCCCATCCATTTTTATTCATTGCCCTTGTGTTTGGACTGTTTCCCTCCCCCAATTCAGATGCTGAAATCCTCACCCCCAGTGTAATGCGTTAGGAGGAGACCAGGGAGCCAGAGACCATGCTGGCTCCCTGATCTCACACCGCCTGGCCCCAGACCTATGGGAAATCCCTGTCTGGGGTTTAAGCCACCCAGTCTGTGGTATTTTCTTACAGTAACCTGAAGGGACTAAGACACCCTGCTGCTGTCAGACAAAGATACTCTTACATGCAACTTGCTAGTTATAAAATGGAACTTTTAAGCTATATGATATTTGTCTTTTAAGAAATTAAAGTACAAGGACTTTTTAAGTCCCCTGGACAGAGACCATCCCCAGGTCGCTGCTGCGCTTCAACATCGTTGGAGAAGTCAGTTCATCACCTCCAAGTGATAAGCCGCCAAGGTGCTTCACCTCCCTTGTCGTTGGAAATGTCATGCTCCCTAAATTAAATCCCTCAAGCTACAGTTTAATTAAGCTCATCTCCTCGCCTGGAGATGGAAATCAGATATATTTTAGCCTTCAGCTGGGTAGAGTGAAAAGAACATTGGATTCTGCAGACCTGGATTCTATTCAAGAGTTCTGTCTTCCGCCTGATTGCCTGACCTCCAGCTTGCCTCTGAACTTCCCTTGCACTAAGCAGAGGAGATGCTGCATTTGCTCTGTCTATTCCCTAGCGCTGACTTTCCATGGCCCCTTTGTGGCTCTAAGTCCTGTACCAGGACACCTCCACCATCTTCGCTAATTTAGCAGACGTTCATCAGTGCTCACGATTTGCCATGGCATCCTGGGAAGGTGCGTGAAAACTGGGCCCTGCCTAGTTACAGCCGATATGTAGGCTGTACAAGCTGCGTCAAGAATATTCTTGACCAGATACTTCCTTGAAGATGTGGAAGTCAGCCTTAGAAGGTCCACTAAATACACTACAAAATGATCACAAAATTAATTAAAATCATATAGAATATGCATGCGTACACACACATCCATGTGCATGTCCTGACACAGAGATGATATGTGGGGTGAAGGAGGGAGATTTCAGGAGGCCGCAGGCCTGCCGGGAGCATGTGCAGGTGCCAGCGCCATCCCCTGGACCAAACCCCAGTTCTCCGGCTTCACTGAAGGTGCAGGAGCCCTGCTAGAAAAGAGAAGGGAGCCGTGGGCACTTCCACCTTCCCTGTCCCTGGCCACCACCCTCAAAGGAGCAACCCACCAAGTCCGTGCAGAGAAAAGTCAGTCTGCCTCCACTCCCCACTTGCAGAGGCTGAAGTCCCTTGGCTTAGAGAGAAAAGTTTCTTTCTACAGATGCAAACATACGAATCCATGATTCACTGTATGGGTGGTGGTATGAATGAGTTTTAGGTCAAGTGTAATTGGTCAGTCATGGTGGGACAGGAAGGGCTGCCCCCTAAGTGAAAACATGAGGTGCTTAAAAGGAAGCATGAGAGCCAGGTGCTTAAAAGGAAGCATGAGAGCCAAGTTCAGTCAGGGTGAACCTCCTTTCCCTGTAGCTGGGTGTGGCAGACGGAAACTGTGTTGAGGTATTTCTGCCTTCGAAGATAAGAAACATACTTCTTCCTTAATTTTATTTGTGCAAAATATAAACTGTGTTTAGCTTATATTCTTCTTTCTTTTTTTGACGCTTAAGTCCTGTGATTACCAGACACAGTTGTTCCAAGATAGCTTTTAAGGATTTATTCTTAAATCCTTAAGTTTCAGTAGACAGACAGCCATGCTGTGAACATTCTTTAAATGGTTAGGCTTTTAGATACCAGGTACTTTTCTTGTAGGTGTGGTCCTATTTACAAGTGCATTAGATCTTTGGGTGTAACGAAGTCTAAAGACAACATAAAAATCTTTTGGGGCTGGGCACGGTGGGTCACGCCTGTAATCCCAGCACTCTGAGAGGCCGAGATGGGTGGATCAGTTGAGGTCAAGAGTTCAAGACCAGCCTGGCCAACATGGCGAAACCCCATCTCTATTAAAAATACAAAAAAAATGAGCCGAGTGTGGTGGTGCACGCCTGTAATCCCAGCTACTCGAGAGGCTGAGGCAGGAGAATTGCTTGAACCCGGGAGGTGGAGGTTGCAGTGAGCTAAGATCTTGCCATTGCACTCCAGCCTGGGTGACAGAGCCAGATTATGTCTCAAAAAACAACAACAAAAAAAGAAAATAAATAAACCTTTTGGGACATTTTTAATAGGTGCTTCAGGACACAGTAGTTGTTCTGCTTTATAATTCTACTGTTTCTAGGGGAAAAAAACCAAACCAACAAAACCCAAACTTCCAGATGCTGTGGCATGACCCCGAATCATTTCCCACGTGCAGGCTGTGTGTGTGGTGCAGGTGCCATCTGGGCCTAGCACCAGGGGGTTTCTTCTCAGGACTCATGTTTGATGTCTTCTCTTTGTCCTGTGTCTGGGGCTTTCTTTAAATTTTGTGTGCAAACGATGCCTGGTATTACAGGCTGTTTTCCTGTAAACCACTCACTTCTGCTCCACTCCTGTTCTGTTGAGTTTTCCTGGCACGTTTCCATCATCGACCACCTCCAGCTGACTATTCTATCAGCTTTTGAAACTTCAGGTTCTGTTTTCAAATTCCATCTTGATCAAATGGAATTCTCGTTAGCGGACATGAAGTGTAAGAGTCCGGCAAATGTCGGGGAAAGGTGTCTCCTGACAGCTGATAGCAAAGCGGCCACATGAGAGGAGGAAGAAGAGGGTTTCAGGTGCCAGGGGTGTCATGTATCCCATTGCTGTTTGTTTTGGGCTGAGATCACCCATGGCTGTTTACATCAGAGGCTGTACTTACTTTTGACCTTTTAGAATAGTTAACTTTGCAAGGGTCTTGTGCTGGAAAACCCAAGCCAACTGGCCTGTCTTCCTAGGTTTCCCCTCAATCATTTGTACACTGAGGGTTTTACTTACTCACATGGACATACTTCAAATGGCCCTTCTGTTGCATAAGCTTATTATGTCACCTTCTCTCTTTTTTTCTTTTTTTTTTTTTGAGACAGAGTCTCACTCTGTGGCCCAGTCTGGAATGCAGTGGCACGATCTTGACTCACTGCAACCTCTACCTCCTGGGTTCAAGCCATTCTCCTGCCTTAGCTTCCAGAGTAGCTGGGAATACAGGCATGCGCCACCATGCTTGGCTAATTTTTTAATTTTTTGGTAGCGATGTGATTTTACCATGTTGGCCAGGCTGGTCTGGAACTCCTGACCTCAAGTGATCCGCGTACCTCGGCCTCCCAAAATACAGGTGTGAGCCACTGCGCCCAGCCTACGTCACCTTCTTATTGTGATTGATTGTGATAGCAACCAGTTACCAACCTTGACTTTTCGCCACTCTTCATGCTTATTCGAGTCCCCCTTACTTTATGTACGACATTTGTCTTACATGTTGTGTGTAATATTCCAGATGTCAGTGCCATTTTGGATTATTCTTAAAAATAGGTGAGGACAGATTAATTGAACACAGAGGAACCAGCAAAACGTGAAAGCCATGAGAAACAGTAAAAAGGTCTCCAAGAGCTGGTGTCAGCTGCTCCTGCTGTCAGTGCCGCAGACACTTGCAAGTTTCCCTCCTCACTCACAGCCCTCACTTAGTTGCCTTTAAACAGGGGCTGCCTTTGAAAAGATTTCTCAGGTGTGAAGGGACACCATGGGGCCTGCATTTCCCTCCACTGCAGACCCCCTGTATTAGTCCATTTTCACGCTGCTGATAAAGACATACTCAAGACTGGGTAAATTACAAAGAAAAAGAGGTTTAATGGACTCACAGTTCCACATGAATGAGGAGGCCTCACAATCATGGCAGAAGGTGAAAGGTATGTCTTGCATGGCAGCAGGCAAGAGAGAGAATAAGAGCCAAGCGAAAGGGGTTTCCCCTTATAAAACCATCAGATCTTGTGAGACTTCACTACCATGAGAATAGTATGGGGAAAACTGCCCCCATGATTCAATTGTCTCCCACCAGGTCCCTCCCACAACACGTGGGGATTCTGGGAGCTACATTTCAAGATGAGATTTGAGTAGGGACACAGCAAAACTGTATGACCCCCTTTAGGTGAGTGCAGGTGTATTGGGTGCCTTCCATTATCTCTTTGGGAACAGCCACAGTCAGCTACTGATTTCCCATCCCACACGCCTGTCTTGCTCCTTGGAAGCAGCCTCACGCAAATAGAGAATAAAAGCTGCTTTCACAACTTTAGCCAAGCAGTGTTACCCCAGGGGATAATCCATCTCTTCCTCTACCCCAGTCCACATTTCACAGGTGGACCCTGCACAAAGCTTCAGAATCCCCGGAGAAGGTGACGGATATTTCGAAATGTCATTTGACATTTAAGTGCCTATCTCTGGTCCCAGATAAAAACAGTGGAGGGCATTTAGAATACAATCAAGTCATAACTTTTAAAAAAGCAAGGGCAGAAATATCATGAACAGGTAGTCACTGAATGAGATAACAGAGAAAACCAACTTGGACAGTCTAAGTGGAGTCATTTCTTCTCGCGTCCTACGGTGACCAGTGTCTCACAGGAGAAAGAAACCAGGGGGCATCAGAGGCTGTTGGAAGGGAGGTGTTGGGATGGACTACTGTGGCTTGCCTGGGACTGTCCAGGGTGTAGCACGGAACATCCTGCCCCACAGCTGACCCTTCAGTTCCAAGCAAACCGAAACAGCTGGGCCAACCAAGTTCCCTCTGTGAAAGTAAGGTAGCATTCACATTCCATTGTCACATGGATTAACTCACTTAATCCAGGGTTCAGCCCTGTTGGGATAAGTTGGCTAATGTGATATTTTAGCCCCAGATTGAAGGAAAGAATGGGGTAATGGAAAGAAAAAGGGAGGGAGGGAAAAAGAAAAAAGTCATTGTGCTGGCTACAGCACAGACCACTAGTAGTTAAGACTGTGTGTGTGTTTCAGTGTTTTCTACTGAAAACGCCAAAGAATGCAGAGCTTCTCTTTCAGACCTGGCATCAGGCTTCCGTGAGCCCTTTCCAGGACACCAGTGCATTGAGTCGCTGCTATATACCTGGTGATGAGCCGAAGAGGACATTTTCATAATGAAAGGCAAAGGGGGCCAGGTGTGGTGGCACACACCTGTAATCCCAGCACTTTGGGAGGCCGAGGCGGGCAGATCACTTGAGTCCAGGAGTTGGAGACCAGCCTGGCCAACATGGTGAAACCCTGTCTCTACTGAAAAATACAAAAAAAAATTAACCGGCTTGGTGATGCATGCCTGTAGTCCCAGCTGCTTGGGAGGCTGAGGCATGAGAATTGCTTGAGCCTGGGAGGCAGAGGCTGCAGTGAGCCAAGATCGCACCACTGCACTTCAGCCTGGGTGAGAGAGCAAGACTCCGTCTCACCAAAAAAAAAAAAAAAGAAAAAAAAGAAAATGCAGAGGGACAAAGGAGACAAAGAAGAGATGAGTGGAGAGCTGAAAGGCCCCACCTCAACAACTCGTGGAGTTCTAGGCCACATGTGGAGAAGAGCAGGGGAGACTCCTCAGCATAGGTCGCCATGGCGAGGACCTCTCTTCCGTTACAGATGTCTGGGCCTCTGCAGAGTCTCAGTTAAAAAGCATCAGTACATCTGTTTTCACATGAAGTGTGTGCCATTCTAGGAATGCAGGGAAGAAGCTTCCTTCCTGAGTGTATGTCTTCCTGAGAGGGTCGGTGATATGAAGATAGCACATGTGGATTATGCTTGTTTATACTATGGAGCAGGCTCTGGGGTGTCTCCTTTAGAGGGAGCCCTCATGTGAAACTTACTGTAACATTGTCAATGTGGTGGCACCTTTAGGAGCTCACTGATAAATGCAGTGTACAAACACCCCATTTTATGTATTGGTTTTTCTTTTAGTACTTTATTTTTTTCCTTTTTAATTTTAATTTGTATTTTAATAGTCTGTAGGGTACAGGTGGCTTTTGGTTACATGGATAAGTTCTTTAGCAGTGATTTCTGAGATTTTAGCACACTCGTCAACCGAACAGTGTGCACTGTACCTAGTATGTAGTCTTTTCTTCCTCACCCCGCTAGTCCCCAAAATGCATTATATAGAATTCTTATGGCTTCCCATCCTCATAGCTTAGATTCCACTTATAAGTGAGAGCATACGATATTTGGATTTCCATTCCTGAGTTACTTAGAATAATGGCCTCCAGCTCCATCCATGTTGCTGCAGAAGACATTATTTCATTCCTTTTTATGTCTGAGTAGTATTCCATGGTGTATATATGCCACATTTTCTTTATCCGCTCATTGGTGGATGGGCACTTAGGTTGGTTCCATATCTTTGCAGTTGCCAGTAGGAAACACCCCATTTTCAATGTGGGTATCTGAATGAAGAGACCACAGGTTTTGGATGGTGTTGTGTCTGTAATCCCAATAATAAAGTGGATTTTCGCGATTATCCAAAAGAGAGCATGCACGCACACTACGTTTTCGTGCTCATTTGTCACGTCACACTAGCACACACAGGAACTGAATTTTTAACTTAAAAGATTCTAACCATTTAATTTTCAAACCACAGTACATAAAACAGGAGCAGCTCTGAAGTGGTTTTATATTTTAAGAGCATGATTTTTAGTTTTGCAATTGCCTCTCACACTCTGAATGTTCAATTATTGATTGAACAGATTGTTATGATCCCAATAAAATAATAAAGTTTTAAGCTGAGAATCTTGCCTCACCACACAGCTGCGCTCCATTTCAACAATGCTTTGGCTGCAACAGAAACCTCTCCCCTTTAAAGGAGCCACGGCGGGGAGACCCCCGGAGCCAGTAAGAAACAGCATGCTGTCCTCACCACAATCTCTACTCTGGGGAGCCCCCACTGTAATTCTGTCTCTTTCTGCACAGTTGCAGAGCCAATGGTGACGACGATAATAAACACTTCATCCACATGTCTGGTTCCATAAAAGGCCATCTCGACTTTCTTTTTCTTCCTACAGTGCCTTGTCTTTGAAGATGCTCCCAATGGGGTGGAGGCGGCCCTGGCAGCTGGGATGCAGGTGGTCATGGTTCCTGACGGAAACTTGAGCCGAGATCTGACAACAAAGGCCACCCTGGTGCTGAATTCCCTGCAGGACTTCCAGCCTGAGCTGTTTGGTTTGCCCTCCTATGAGTGAGAGGGAGGGCCTCAGTCTTCTGCCCCCAGCCCACTCTCATGGTCCACACTGCTGGGGGAAAGGGAAAGGAAATCAGCAACTCTTCAATCCCAACCTGCGCTGTGATTTTAGCCTCCTGAGATTGGAGTTTCCATCCCATGTTGGTTTGTCCCAGTCTAACGTGTTGATAAAATGTGACTTGACGGTTGAGACAAAAAATACAGTAGAGACAGAAACGAAGCCCAGAACAAAGATGAAACTTGAATTACCATCTCAGAAGTCAAGCTGATGGAGTATGTGATAAAGTGAATGTACATGTATATACACACGCACTTCCATATATACACGTGTGTATCAGTTTGGTAATACGCAGGTAGGCATTACATGCATATGTATGTAGACATATGCATGCATGTATATGTAAAATATATACTTTTCCAAGACAAAATGGAACATCACTTCTCTCTTCTAGTTTGTCTGAACACTGGCTGGGAAATGTAAACTGTGTATGCATATAAGTATATGCTTTATGTATGCATATGTATGTAGATATGTTTATATCTATCATCTGCATCACTCTCCTCAGTGTTGATGTCAACATGCAATGACAACTGATAAAGCGAGATGGTAGTTCTGCCTGGTTTGCAGTCTGAGTGGGAAAGTCCTGTTTTTGATGAGCACTCCTTGTTAGCTAACATTTAAATTCTTTTTGTGACCTCAGAATGTCTCTGGATCTTTCCTCATTGACTGACTCTGAGCCACATCATCCATAGTTTATTGTTAGTATGAACACAACTGTAACATTTA
This sequence comes from Pan paniscus, assembly GCF_029289425.2. NCBI lineage: Eukaryota > Metazoa > Chordata > Mammalia > Primates > Hominidae > Pan > Pan paniscus. The sequence goes on along the minus strand of NC_073272.2, from coordinate 8,594,254 downwards.
CCTGGTATCTACATCCTTACCTGCATTAGAAAATGTTTGCTACCTCACAACAACCATTTGCCTCCTTTAAGAACACTGATGGGCTGCACTTTTTGGATAGAAATAGAATTTGATTTCAGAATGTATGCTTGGTGAGTCTCAGTGCCCAGGAACACTTTTGGAATAATTTATCAGACATTGAACTTCTGTGATTAATCGCTTTTATAGATTTACTCAGTCTTTAAAATTCGTCTATGATTTGCCAGAGAAAAACGGTGGTAGCCATGGAAATCGGGAGTGAAGGAGCACTGCTTCGTTGTGGCTCAGCCCTTCCTAGGGGCCTCTGCCCTTTGATGTCCTTGAGCTACTCTTCAGCTCTGGAAGTTGTGGACAAACCGTAGGAATGTATGTGTGCGTGTGGTGGAGTGATTGTCTGTGAATGACAGGCCCTGGCTATTGATTGATGTTGCATCAATTTAGCAAATTCATTTCCTCATTCTTGATGGCCTGAATATATGTCTGCACTTTTAATGCTCCTCTTAACCAGTTGTAACATCTTACCATTTCCCTAACAAATCGAATTAGTTTAATAAAATCTTTTGACACATGTTGATATTTGTATGAGAGTCATGATTTTACCTTAAAAAGAAAAAAACAGTCTTCCAAGAAATGTAAAATATATAAGTGACTAATTAAATTTTTTAAAAATCCCAATTAGTACTCCAACTGTAAACGGATATTTATATATTTTAAGTGAGCCGTCATGCTCCTGCAGTGGTGAATAGAGGCTTTCAATGAAAGACTTACTTCTTTGATTTAGTATCTTCTCCTTCCTAAGTATTTATGTTGGTGTTTTCTAATCATTAAGCCATTTTGTATGAATAAGACAAATGGGTGTAATGCATATCTAAGTGATGTGCATCTACATCTGGGTGAATTTCCTACAGGGTAAATTTGATCTCATGTCCGTTACTGTTTTTTAACCAAAGCTGCTGCCAGATTCTTATATTTTTAGACAAAGGACACACACTGATGCTTGGCCAAAGCACATACGTTCTTTTTTATTCTTCCACATTAGCCAAATTGCTTCAATACATTTTAGTGATGTTACTCCATTGAATAGCTCATGGATTTCACAGAGATATGGTAATACAAATTTACACTAGAGTGATACATGCCAAGGAAGTTTAAAGAGTAATTATACTTTGATAGCTCATTGAAAGTATGTCGTATTAGGGACACACAGTGATTAGTAGAATGTATACAGGTGTGCTGTAACTAGCAGCTAATGTTTGCTTATATATTGTGTGCCCCTAGGAAGGACCTGTTATACTGCTGATATCATCCAAGAGATGGCGCTATCAACGTCATCTTAATTTCACTTAAATGAAACATACACAACACTTAAGAACTTACTAATTACTACTTATTAGACTTTTTTTCCACCTCATAAATCCTCAGATGGAGTTTGGTGTTTTATATAAAAAAATAATCTGGAAGACACCTGTCTTACACTTGAAAGAATCGGCATTCTAAGGAATAGGAGTGATGCTGCTGTGCAACAGTAGTCAGTGTCTAGACACTGCAGTTTATATTTCTTTGATTACATTGGCAGTTATGCTAAATTTGGCACATTTTATATGGTGTTTCAAAATTTTAAAAAACGTGCACATTAGAACAAGTTTTATAATGAAAAATAATGAGTTTTCACCTATCTGTAATAATGCCTCTGCAGAACATTGTTCTGTAGTCTGCACTGTACTCTTCTGCTCCACAAGCAGTCGGCTAAAGCTCCTTGGTCTCACATGAGACTCTTTGTCTCACAAGCAGTCTCTAGAACTATTATCTTCTAAAAAGAGAAAATGAAGTGTTAAAGAGCAAGGGATATTAGTAGTATCATTTCAAAGTCTGTAGTATTCTCTGGTGGTTATTGTTGGTTGGAGAGACTTGCTTTACGAAGATGTTGGTGAGAATATTTGTTGACTGAAGAGTACACGTTATCTCTGAAAGCAGATCTTCAGGATGGCTCAAAATATTCTGGTTCTTTGTGAGTCTCTTGAATAGATAATATTTTGTACACATAAGCACTATTATTTTTTTCTCCTTCATTAGCCACACAGTATTTCCATGGATTGTAATTGTTTTCATCAGAAAAACTGTTATCCAGATAGAATTAATTCAGGAAATACTCTTTACTTACATGACAGTCATTGTAGATGTACAAAACTGAATAAGAACATAACTTAGGGTATTTTGTCTGTTAAACTTTAGTCATGACATGTTGGGGTTGGTTTCGAGATCTTTTTCCAGCACCATGGAAAACACAAGGGACAGAGAGAAGTGTTGGAATTCGCAGTGAGATCATTGTGTTACCTGTTCCGATTTAATTGCTCCTCAAATTAACTACATTTTTTTCTGTACATCTTTTGACCTAAGTTGTTTGTGAAGGATTAAGTCGTGGCCTCCCTTTCCTTGGTTCCCAACAGTATGGCAGGGGCTTCTCACAGAGTCCTTTTGAAACTGTAAAACTATCACCCTTGTATTAAAGCATTGGATATTCTTCATTGCAAAATGCCCATAATTTTCAAGTTCTACGTTAATTTCAACAACATGGTATATGAAATGAATTTTTTTCATGAAAATATTTTCAAATATTTACCAAAATGTTAATAATTATTTCTCTAGGGGACAAAATGTATTTTAAAAACTACTTGAGAATTTTAATATTCCCTAATCTCTGAGCGAAGATGAAGGCTTGGGAAGCATGAAGTCATATTCATTCACTGCTTATTTCAAAACCGTGTGAAAGGGATGGTGAATTCATCCTTCACATAGGCAAAGTCACTTAAAATGATGTATTTTCAAAATTCACTTTAGGAAAGGATTGGCAGTATTCCATATTCAGAGTCAAAATAAACTGAGAATAAATAGATAAATATAAAGAATACCTATCTGTTTGTAAACCAACAGTTAATACTGTACATAGTGGTAAAATAGTCATTCCATTTAAAAGTCAGAAATGAACTGTCTTAGTCTTTTCCAGCTGCCATAACAAAATACCTCAGGCTAGAGTATTTAAACAACAGACATTTATTCTTTCACACTCCAGAAGCTGGAAGTCTGAGATCAAGGTGTGGGCAGGGCTGGTTCCTCCTCGGGCCTCTCTCCTTGGCTTGTAGACACTGTCTTCTCCCTGTGTCCTCACATGGTTGTCCTTCTGTGTATATGTCTGTGTCCTCATCTCCTCTTCTTACAAGGAGTTCAGTCCTATTGGATCAGAGTCCACCATAATGACCTTGTTTAACCTTAATTACCTCCTTACAGGTCTCAGCTCCAAATACAGACACATTACGGTGGTTAATGAGCTTCAGTGTAGGAATTGGAGGGAGGTGGAGCAAATTGAGTTCATAATACAAACAAAAAAGAATTTTCACGATCAATTTTAATTATCATTCTTCTAGAAACTCCAGTCAATGAATAACATCATTTAGTGTTTACATATATGGATCCGATGATGGCAAATCATCTCAGTTGTTTGTCTCACAGTGTCTGTATTTGACTTTCTTTTCAAGGATGTTTTCACTGCATTTCACTGCATATTCAATTCCAGTTTAAGAGCAGTATTTTTTCATCTTTTAAATATGTAGCTTTCTTTTTACCTGACTCCTGTTTTCCATTGAAAAACCAGCTCTTGGTGCTGCAGTCACACCTTTAAGGCAGTCTCTTTTTTTCTAGCTACCGTTCAGGTTTTGCTCTTGATCTTTGGTCTGTTGAGGTGTGGCTTACTTTGTGTTGATCTTGTTTGGACTTTTTAGATTTCCCTGGGGCTCTGCTTTGTTTTATGTATGGCTAAACCTCTCAGTCATTATCTCTTCGAATATGCCCAGGCTCATCTCTTAGGGTCACTTCCACACAACCAAACAGAAAAAAAGCAAACTCCAAGCAGTCCATATAAGCAGGAAGTCATGCCCAGGCATGGGTTATGCCACCAGCCAAGAGGACAAGGGGACTGGGGAGCTTGAATCTGAGCATATGCACCTGGAAAGAGTTAGACTGCAAGCTAGACCAGAAGCCTGGCATGCAGATACCAGCCAGGTGGAGACCAACCCCTCACTGCCAGGAATCAAGTATGTTAGTAGGGCAGAAATCCAGGAAACTCAGAGAACCAAAAGCCAGCGTATATTAGTCTGTTTTCACACTGCTAAAAAGATACTGCCTGAGACTGGGCAATTTATAAAGGAAAGAGGTTTAATTGACTCACAGCTTTGTGTGGCTGGGGAGGCCACAGGAAACTTACAATCATGCTGGAAGGAGAAGCAAGTACCTTCTTCACAATCAGCAGGACAGAGACTGAAAGAGCGAAGTGCCAGACTTAAAACCATTGGCTCTCGTGAGAACTCCCTCACTGTCATGAGAACAGCATGGGGGAAACCACCCCCATGATCCAGTCACCTCCCACCGATCCCATGTGGGGATTACAGTTTGAGATGAGATTTGGAGGGGGACACAGAGCGAAACCACAGGGGATCTGTCAGAGGCCCAGGACAGAACACCCTGAAGGGTACCATTCCTTTACCACTACTCGGGTGCATGCTATTTGTCTCCCATGAAGGCAAAACCAAGAGCTGCTAAGCCCACCAACCAATAGAAAAGTGCTTACCTAGCAAAGAAAGGCACAGACGAGATAGTTGCTGAAATAGGGAAAACTCACAGGAAACAGTTAGTATAAAGTATTCTCATATGCTGATGATCATTTGAAAATGACAAAATAACTCTAAATTTCTGCACAAGTAGGTCACCTACCACTTGTCATTCTAATCCCACACTAGGCACTTTAAGAACATGCGCCCCTGGGCTTTTGCTACACTCTTTTCTTATGTTGGTACCCACCTTGTGGTGACTGAGGGTACTCTTAATATCCCCAAGTCTGAGGAAACTGGGGCACAATTCGATTATCCACTTATGAAGTGGTGAAGCTATGGATTAAACTTATAAGACATATCCACTTCACACTCCAGAAAACTTCATCATTCCCAACATTATTGTCTTCAACCATTGGGAAAGAAATACTTTTCTTGGTAATTAGAGGAGAAAAGGTGTTTGGTGTTTCATTGTCACTTTCCTGGTGTAGACCAGATACTTGCAGGTCTTTCCTAGGGCCAGTGAGTCCTAACATGTTTGAACATCTACCCATGCTATTTAAGGCAGCACACCAAACACATTCCTGCTTCAACTGCAGTATCTGTTTCATCAAGAGTATTTTCCTTAAATAAGTTTGAGATGCCTACTACTTGGGGAAATACTAAGCCTTTGGTATGCTTCTGCTCATCTAGGCATGAAACGGCTCCCTCATTACTTTGGTCTTCAGTTTTCTGAATCTGCTTCTGGAAAACACTGCAAAATGTCATTTTTGAGAACTGCTGCTTTGCAAATACTTTTCATGCCTATGTGATGTGCTGTTATTCTCTCTCATTTCCTTGCTAACATACAGTCATGTTTATGAAGCAAGTTATGAGCCAGTTAAGACTGGATCTGAGTCAGCTAGATTTGCATGCATTTTCAGCCACAGTGCAGGTTCCTAAAAGTCATCACATGTCTAGTCTCAAAGTTCTTATAGAATAGCATCTGATTATTATTAAGTAGATTTTTTAAGGCCTCTCAAGGATAAAGATCCGAGGTGTTATATCCATTGCTTTCCTCCCTCACACTGTTTTTGACTTTTAATTCTTCCCTTTCTCCACTTTAATTTCTCGTCTCCCACTGCTAATTCTCCATATGACCCATCCCCACCACCACCACCCTCAACAGCCACCAGTGAGAATTCTTACTACCTGAACTTCACTGTGACAAAAATCAGCCTTGGACCTGTGGGCTAAATTGTTTCAAGAGTCCTGATGAAGTTCTCAGATTCAGGCAAAGCTAGGTCTCCTGATACCCTGTCTTAGTCAGTTTTGCATTGCTATAAAGGAATACCTGAGTGAGGCTGGATAATTTATTTAAAAAAGAGGTTTATTTGGCTCACAGTTCTGCAGGCTGTACAAGAAGCATTGCACCAGCATCTGCTTCTGGTGAGGCCTCAGGGAGCTTCCACTCATGGTGGAACGGGAAGGGGAGCTGCTGTGTGCACAGATGACATGGTGAGAGAGAAGAAGCAAGAGAAAGAGGAGAGGAAGGTGCCAGGCTCTTTCTAACAATCAGCTCTCGTAGGATTGAATAGAGAACCCACTCATTACCATGAGGGCAGCACCAAGCCATTCATGAGGGATCTGCCTCCATGACCCAAACACCCCCCTATAAATCCCCATCTCCAACATTGGGGATCAAATTTCAACGTGGGGTTTGCATTTTCCTGCAAACTCACGTGCTGTGCACTCCCTCATGTCATCTGTGAATGATCACCTGCCCCAGGACTTCTTGAAGGAATAGCTCAAATCATATTCTAAGAGTTCTGGGGGTAAAAAAGCAAAAACTAACTCTACTGACTCCCTTGTTTGTCTCCCTCTGTTTATGGAGGGTGACCGGTGTTCACAGCCCTCTGCCAGGCATCCCAAATACAGAGGTCAAGGAGATAGACATAGCCCTGCCCCCGTGGAACTTGTAATATAGTTGGGGAGACATATGAAACCACTGCTCACGTAAAGGTCTGATTGCCAATTATTACACAGGCTAGCAAGGGAAAGAACAGAGTCAATGACAGAACGGCTCTGGGCACCTAACTTAATTCAGGTCTTGTAAGGCCAAGGAGTGGGCCTCACTGCAGAAATGGCATGGAAGGTGAAATCAGGAAGCAGTAGAAGTCCAGTTTCTGAAAAATTAGAACACAGATTCATCAGACAACCCAGCAATTCTACTCTTTGATGTCTACCCCCCCCCAAAAAAATGAAAACATATGTCCACCCAGAAACTTATACATGCATGTTCACAGCAGCTCTATTGATAACAAAAGGAGGAAATGACAAGAAACTACCAAAAGAGAACAATGTGAAGGGCTGGGTGGAAGTTGGTTCTTCAATGAAATCTCACAAATTCCAGTGTTTCTAGTACTTCTTACCAACACTTACATGTATTCACCCTAATTAGCTCATGTGAAAAGGATCTTCCTGTATTTCTAACAAGTGTAATTTGGAGAGTAGATAGATCTCAGGTGAGGACTTTGGAGCATGCCAAATGAATTAATGGACTCAGTCCATTTTCTAACTTAACATCACTCGCTTACTTAGCAATACGTGACGTTGGTGAGAAGAACCAGCAGAGGACACAGGAAGTAGAAGATGAGCTCACTTCTGTCCATGATTTATATTGCATTTCAGTTTATGTTGTCATTGGAGACTCAGTTTGTGAAGGTAAGCCAATCTTTGCCTTGAGGAAAATATACGTCTTTAGGGGAAGATGGGTCTTACTAGATGAAAAGATAATAAATGAAAAGAGGGAGAAGGGAATGCATGGTGGCCCCGAGAAACCAGAGAAGACAATTACATGAACATGGACGTCAACCACCAAATGTTGTACAGGTCAAAAAGGAAAAGCGAAGGACTGGAGACCAAGCAGAAGGGCTCACACCCCTACCAGCTACTCAGGAAGATGAGGCCGGAGGATCTTTTGAGCCCAACAGTTTGAGACCAACCTGGGCAACAGAGTGAGACCCCTGTCTCAAAAAAAAAAAAAAGAAAAGAGAGAGAGAGAGACTGGGAAGTAGAAGCTGAGATGATATGAGGGTCACCTGTAGCTTGGACAGGATTAATGCAGGGACCATTGGAGATCAGAGACAAACTGGAGAAGGTTGCACTGAAGAAGCGGAGATCATGAATGTAGAAAGCTTGAGAAGTTTTTCCAATCAGGAAAGCCAAGACATGGGGCTGTCACTACAGGTCAAAACGGAGCTTGCAGGGAGTCATGCAAAAGTATTTGTCTCTTTTGAAGTTTGGTGTGACATGAGGGATTCAAAGAGAGTTGACAGAGGAGGGGAAGCTTTTAAACTCCAGATGATGAAAGAGCTCAGAAAGGAATCTTAACTTTCTTCCAAAGGGGATGAGATGGACAGAGTTTAAATTTCTCTTTCAAAAAATGATGCCTTCGAGGGAACAGTAAGAGGAGAGCAGGCTAAGAGGCCAGCCAGGTGGACGAAAAGCATGTTTTTTTCACTTAAATTTGTGCAGTCCTGCAAGTGTAACACAGCCAGATAATTCCAGAGCTCCTGGGTCACCGTTCCCTCTATCTTCTCAGACCCCACTCAGCAGAAGAGATGTTTGTTTATGGCTCCGCCCAGGAAGCAACTGCAAGCTCCTATGACTTCAGCATTTGAAAAGTACTTCAGATCCAAACTCTCCCTTCCTGCCCTGAACGGAGCTCATCCCCACTCCCCTGTCACTCTGCATAAGATTCCAGGGTGACATTGTCAGACGTGGTCATTAATCTCCTTTTAAAAATGCAAATCCCCTCAGAACATGACTCTGCTCATCGCCTGTTTAATCAGATCGCTTCCTTCTCATTTGTAGCTGAGAAGTGCTTTGAAGAGGGAAGCAGGGAAGAGGGCAAGGAAAGAAGGGGAGGATGAGAAGCAAAGTACTTTTGAAGAAGAAGCACAGCAGGAGAGGAAGTAGGTTTGAGTGGGTACTTGTTAGGACGCTGGAGAGGTTGAGTGTAACAGGCCAGAAAGAAAGAGGGAGCTAAGAAGAGGGGTGTCAAGAGATGGGGAGAGGGGGTCTTAGGAAGGGGATGACAGTAGACAGCATGATGTCCCGAGCACTCATGTCTGTTACTCAGTTCTTGGGTGGAGGAGGTAAATGTGCATGTGGGAAGACAGGATTAGGAAACTACCATCTGAGCTGTCGGGGGCCTTTCTTGAATATCAGAGGAGCCCAGTACCATTCTTAAAAGTAGAACGCTGCATGCATTCTACAAAATTCAAGCACTTATTTTCCTTGCACAATTCAGGGCCTGCTGTCTTCTTTGAAAACTCAGTGGCGCCCCTACTGTGGGCAGCACAAATGTAGCAAGATCAGGTTTGGAGAGGAGCATGCCCTGTACTCTCCAGGGAAGAGTGTCCAGTGTCTGGAGGCAAATCACTGTGACTGTTTTTTGTCCCCCTGCCCTTTCCTGGGACACTTCCCCAGGGCAGCTTTTCCATGTGTGAAGAGCCCTGCAGTAGCAGGCACTTGGCTGGCTCTTTTCTGTGGTGGGCACAGATTGGATGGGAGTAACCTGTCCTGAACCAGCTCCTAGAGCAGACCCCCAGCTCCGGGTAGGCACAGGTGCCCAGACATGAGGGTCTGCATATGAGGGTGATGTTGTGTGGGTCCAGCTTTCCAGGGGAAGCAGAATTGGGGCCCAAGTTCATAAAGAATCCCACCCCCACACCAGTGCCCAGGGTGGGGATGCAGGCCAAGGGGCTGACCACGGGTGCTGGGAGAGTTCTTCCATGCTGAATTTTCAGCCTTTGTTTGGATAGAGAGTTATATGAAAATGGCAGATGTCTGTGTGATGGTCCCTTACCTGTGAAGGTCAGAGGTGTTGAACTCACAGAAAGAAACCCAAAATTCTGTGTTTTAGGATTGGAATGGTTAGTATTCCTCCTCCTAACCCAACCATGTTATGGCCTGGAGGGCATTTTTAAACATTCTGTGCCATTTTCTGCACTGATTGGAGTCTGCATTTCTCCCGAAGAATGTCAATATTATGCCCCCAAATTAGACACTTACTCATAGCAGCACCTATAGAGATAAAGTTTTGAACTCAACACTGGATAGTCATTTCCAAACCAACATTGTTATACATTATTTAAAGAAAGTCTTTGCACTCCCATTAGGCTGCTCGGGCAGCCATAACAAAGTCCCACATATGGGAATGCTTAAACAGAAGAAATTGTTCTTACAGTTCTAGAAGCTAGAGGTCTGAGATCAAGGTGTCAGCAGGGATGGTGCCTCCTGAGGCCTCTCTCCTGGGCTTGTAGGTGGTGTCTTCTCCCTGCATCCTCACAGGGTCATCTCTCTGTGTGTGTCTGTGTCCTCATCTCCTCTTCTTGTAAGGAAACCAGTCCTATTGGATTAGGGCCCACCCATGTGACCTCATTTTACTTTAATTTCCTCCTTAATGACCCATCTCCAAATACAATCACATTCCGGGTACTGGGTGTTAGGATTTCAACATAAGAGTTTTGGGGTAGGCGTGGCACAATTCAGTCTGTAACATTTCTGTTATATAATGCACTTGTAAATATCAGATTAATTTTCAAATAAACCTTGTTGATGGTTGCTTCAAATCTGCCTTTCTTTTAAAAATATCTGTTGTGAGATATTCAAAGGAAAACCTTCCTTCATTAGAAATGAAGGGACACACCTGTAATCCCAGCACTTTGGGAGGCCAGGGCAGAAGATCGCTGAGCTGAAAAGTTTAAGGCCAGCCTGGGCAACATAGGGAGACCCAATCAATACAAAAAAACTTAAAAATTAGCGGGGCATGGTGGCAAACACCTGTAGTCCCAGCTACTCAGGAGGCTGATGCAGGAGCATCACTTGAGCCCAGGAGTTCAAGGCTGCAGTGAGTTATGATTGTGCCACTATACTCCAGCCTGGGCAACAGAGCAATACTCCATCAATCAATAAATAAATAAATACAGAAATAGACCCCATCTCTAAATAAATAAATGCATACATAAGTGAATGAACGAAATGAAGGAACAATCCGAGGAAAGAACGATATTCATCCCAATGGGATCTTGAGCTCTGAGTAAACCTAGGATTTTCTTCCATCCTTTAAATGTATGACTTTTTTCCTATAATTTCCTTTTTGCTGTTTTAATAGAAGTATATAGTAACATGAAGTGACTAAGTAATATGTATTAATTTCTTCCCAATCACAATGGTATGAGTTTTGAGAATAATATTGGTCTGTTTATCAATTTTGAGCTTTTTTTTCCCTACCCATTGCACTATACTACTGGGAAGAATCCCTGTTCTTTTTAAACCTTTTAGTTTGTTTACATCAGTCAAATGCTACAAGCAAGAGGTATCAAAACTAGTGTCTTTCTGTAATCTCTCAAATCTACACACTTCACCTAATTTTAATTATTTTTAAAGATTACATTAAGCATCATGAAAATGAAAAGAACCCCCTATGTGTTCACTGTTGGGGGCTCTGAAGGTGATTTATACAACAAATCAGAATCCTCTTTCGTGTATTGCCAGCCTACGTCACATAGCCCAGATGGATGCTCCCTAATATTTCATGTAAATATGTGCTATGCTCACCTGGGCCAAATGTCTGCTGCACTCATCTGGGCCAACATTTTGGGAACTCCCAAGAGAAGGCTTTCTGCACAACAGCATGTTGAGCTCAAGTGGAAAAAATGTACTCTATAGCACAGATAAAATGGGAGGGAAAGAATAAAATGGAAATTAAGGTAAAAGGATATATATATATCTGCATCCTCTGGTGCATTTCAATCAAATAGCTTAGAATTGAATGTGGCTGTCTATATAAGCAATCTAATTGTTTTGGATTAAAGAAAAAAAATGATGGCTATATACATCATTCTCATAGAATTACAGTTCCTCATCAGGTTTGTTCTGTAGCTCCTCATCCTCATTAATAGCATTTTTGCATAGTCTGTCCTTATATAGCATTAAAACTGCCATCATTATACTGGTAAAATTTTCTGTGCCTTATACCTGTGACTTTTTGGATTTGAGTAGATTAGACATTCTCTTCAGTCCTCCCCTCACCCCATGAGATTCATTGGAAAGAAAAAAAAAGGAATGAATTTGAAAGAAGGAATTTATCTTTTCTTTTCAAATGGTAGTATAAGTATATTTTTGTCTCATTTCCTTTATGAAACCAATCCAAAGCAAACAAGAGAATAAGAAACAAACAAATGTTATCTTTGATGAAGCTACAGATCCCCTATAACCCTGGATCACAGTAGATGCAGGAAGATAGCCAAGTGTATGAAAAGTGGATGGAGGTATTTGGGAACTCCAAGAGAAGGTGTCTGTCTATGTGTGACTCAGGCAGAGTGGACCCAGTTCATAGTTATCCAAAGTGGTTGGGTGGCACACATTGAAAGGAAATGTGTTTATCCCATGCTTAGAAAATTAAGATCAAGGTTCATGTCCTGGTTTTGGAAGCCTACATCATGTTTCAATCATGGCATAGGATAGAAGGAAGAGTCAATAAGATAAAAGCTACCTGGCCATCTTTGCCCAAAGCTGCCTGGTGAAGATAAGTCAAGGTAAAATAATCACATTAAAATGTTCTGTAAAATGCACAGCCTCCTTGTGAGCCTGGAAGATGTCCTGCTATGCTGGACCAGATAACCCACAGGCCAAGTCCAGCTGAGAAAAATCCCAGAGATAACAGACTGAAACCAATCTTCCCATTTGTTTAGCACATTCCTCTTCCCCTTTCCCCAGAACTTTGCCCAAAATTCTAGTCCAAAAAGATGAGGAACAGTGCTATTTAAAAAGGGTGGAGCCAGCTGGGGGCCTTTAAAATGATGCTGAAATGAAAAAAGAAGAACAGAACATGATTTATGAAGATGAGAACCAGAGAGATTATATACCACAACGCAGCCAAAAACCGTGAACAAAGTTATTTCTAAGGAATCAATTAAAGACAATATTGTTTCTCTGAAATGAGAATTTAAAGAAGCAATATAAGGCTTTAAGGAAGAACTGATAACACATTAGGTTAGACGGGAATGAAAAGTGAGTGGGTAAAGCCTCAGAAATAAATTACTAATAAATGAGAATGAAAAGGGAGCAGACAGAGTCTTGGAAACAAATTAGAAACAAATGAGAATAAAAACGGAATAGGCAGAGCCTCAGAATCTCAGAGAGAGAGACACAAAAAGAGACCAAAATCAAAGGTCATGATAGAAGCAGCAAAAAGGAGATGAGACACCACTGAAAGAATTTGAAGGATGGTTTTGAGAAGAAAAAATGAGCATGTGAGATGGAAAAGAACAAAAAGTAAAAGATGGAAGACAGAGATAGAGAAAAAGAGGGGGATGGGAGGGGGTGGTAGGGAAGAGATCAAATATCTATAACACTAAATGCCTTGCATGGGTTAAAAAATGAATGGAACATGAAAACAAATTTTCAAAGATACAATTCAAGGTGAAATTCCTGAAATACAATGAAATTTGAATCTGCAGACAGAAATAGCCCAAGAATTACAAGGCTGTGTTTATATTGAATAATTAACAAATATCCCAATAAATTCCTGGTATTTGAAGTTATGGAAAGAATTCTGTGGATATTCAGAAAAAACAAAAACCTAGGAGGCTAAGATTTCTTTATGTGACACATGAAATGCTAGAAGACAGTGGGGCAAGATATAAAAAGTCCTTGTCCCTTTTGTGTTGCTATAAAGAATACCTGAGGCTGGATAATTTATAAAGGAAAAGGGATGATTTGGCTTATGATTCTGGTGGCTGGAAAGTTCAAAATTGGGCATCTTTGTCTGGTGATGGCCACAGCCTGCTCCCACTCATGGCAGAAGAGGAGGGGAAGCCAGCATGTGCAGAGATTACATGAGCGAGGAAGCAAGAGAGAAACCGGGGAGGTGGCCCGCTCTTTTAACAACCAGGTCTTGCAGGAACTAATAGAGGAAGAATTCATTCACCATCAGGAGAGGACATTAATCTATTCAATGGGAGGGATCTGTCCCCATGACCCAAACAGCTTCTATTAGGCCCAGCCTCCAATATTGGGGACTAAATTTCAACATGAGCTTTGGAAGGATCAAATATCCAAACCTTAACAGTCCTCAGGGAAAGAAAATGTGCCCCAAGAATGCAACCAAACAAACTTCCATAAACTTCAAAGGCTACAAATAGCTATGTACAAACATACAACTCAGGAAATATATATTCATGAAGAAAACAAATGAGTAAAGGCTGGATCCTCAGCAACTGAGAGGAGCTGTGTCTAAAAGATTTCTTGTAATCTTTAAGGATGCATTATGGTTAAATCTGTGGAAATTATGGTCCCAGAGAAGAAAACAAATACCATCAACTGTGACAATGTAGAGATAATGTAACCAATTAAAAATAAAATAGCAAGTGCAGTTGAAACTGAAATTGACATCAAGGGGACACTGATTTTCTCATTTTTAGTTCCAAGATTCCAATATACATTGTTTTAAAACTTATATCAGGCAAAACTGCATGTACAGCATGTGTATTCATTTCAGAAAAATAATTGCATAAGTGGTTAATGACACCAGGAAACCTAATTTTTGCAGACTATGTATATATTACCTCAAAATAAGAATATTATAGCATTATATTCATTTTAAGAATATTTAGTAATAAACCCATATACATCGTATAAAAAGTTATAGTCTATTTTATTCCAATACAATAAAAATCATTGATATTAATTAAGCAACTTCTATACAGAAGGTGGGTAGTTTTCAACTGTGAGTCTGTTTTGTCTTAAGGAAGTTAATATCCCTTAATCCAAACTTTCAAAATAGTGTTCAAGGAACAGGAATGTTATTCTTAAGTTGAAAATACTTTGCCCATACACATAATCTAGTTGAATCCATAAAGAGATTGTGGTATTTTGATTCCTAATAATTTCTTTATAAAAAAAGAATGTATCCCCTAATAAAATTAAAAATAACTCTCTATGAAGATAGAGAACTAGACCTGCTGATGTTAAAAATGAAAAACTCAGTTGGATGTTTCAGGTTTTCATGAGCAGCAGATTGTCAGACCATTGGACATGAGCTGTTTCATTTTGCATTTCATAGCCCTGTGTCCAGAAACTTGATTTTGAAGATTAGACAAAGTGGGGAGCAGAGGGCGGTATGGGCCAGTCCTGTAAATTTTGCAGTTCTGCATAGATAGATTATTAGATAGATACACAATAGATAGATCATAGATGGATAATTATGATGATGATGAAGATAGATAGATACATACATACATACATAGATGCATGGATGGACAGATTTGTTTTTTGTAAAAATTAAAATTATAAGAAATACCCACAAGACTCTACAATAATAATTAGAACTAAATCTCTAAGAGATGTATGTCTTGACATTCCAGGCCAGAAATGACATTTTTCTTCTTTTTAAAATACCTTTCCTAGAAAGAGTTGCATGATGAATACTTCTTGAGGATACTGTTGAAAAAAATGTCCACATAGAAGTTAGAACTTTTCATGTAAAAAAAGTGCATGTGTGAATCCAGAAAGCACATTTGTGTTACTCAGTATCACCACTTATATCAGTTGGGATGGTTCAACTTCAAGTTACATAATACCTGAGTCAGATTGGCTGAATCAACATGGACATAGCTTTCTCAAGTTAAGGAAAGGTCCAAGGTAGGGCTGGTGCCCTGCTTTGTCTTGTCCCATCCATACCCTTTATTCCAAATCTCTCTCTTCCACCCTACCCTACCCCATAGCCAGCAAACTATAATATGTCCTCAAATGTTTCTTAAAATATTCTTCTCAACTTCTTGCCTTAGTTAAAACTAGGTTGTCCTCTGAGGACCCTGACTCTGTTCCTATCTGTCATCGCTTAGGGCTTGGGTGGGTCATAGACATGACTGCTGCTTCAGTACCATCTCCCTTCCTTTCACCTTGAAAAGTCCTGTCTCTTGACAACTCATGCTATTCTGCTCTATTGGCATTTACGCCTCTCTCTTTGCTGTCTTCTATCAATCTACTGGTCACACCCCAATATGTATTGACAATTGAAGCTCTGGGGTTCGCATGATACTTTCCACCTCACTCTTAGCAGTACGTTGGCTTGGTTCAGCATCCATGTTGATGCCCTCCCTCCACTCCAGTTGTTCTTCCCTGAGCTTTGTCATCACCACCTTTGGCACCCCCTTTAAAATCCCAATGTACCAATTCTCTCCAACCCCTAGACCATGAGCTCTAGGGAGCCAGGAACTATATGTTCCTTACATTCACCCACTCCACACCCTACACTCAGCCACTGCCACATAGGACATGCTCAACAGATATTTGTTGAACAAATTAATGCCAAAATCAATTTTCCTGTCTTTTACAAATTCATTATTAAATGAAAACTTTAGACTTATTCTCAAGTTTCAGACAGAAAGTCCCTTTTTGGAGGTTGAGAAGATATTTATTTTTAATTAAGGCATAATTTACATTTAATAAAAATGCATAAATGCATTACTCAAGGTTCTCTAGAGGGACAGAAGTAGTAGGATAGATGTATATATAAAGGGGAGTTTATTAAGGAGCACTGACTCACATGATCACTAGGTGAGGTCCCACAATAGGCCATCTGCAAGCTGAGGATCCAGGAAGTCAGTCCAAGTCCCAAAGCCTCAAAAGTAAGGAAGCCGACAGTGCAGCCTTCAGTCTGTATTCAAAGGTCTGACTCCCAAAGTTGAAGAACTTGGAGTCTGATTTTTGAGGGCAGGAAGCATCCAGCTGGGAGAAAGATGTAGGCCAGTAGACTAAACCAGTCTAGTCCTTTCACGTTCCTCTGCCTGCTTTTATCCTACCACGCTGGCAGCTGATTAGATGGTGCACACCCAAATTGAGGAAGAGGCTGCCTCTCCCAGTCCACTGGCTCAAATATTAATCTCCTTTGACAATACCATCATAGACACACCCAGGAGCAATACTTACATCCTTTCAATCCAATCAAGTTGACACTCAATATTAACCATCACAATAACTTTTTGTGGTTTTTTTAAAATTTTATTTTGAGTTGTAGGATCTTTTTATATATTCTGATGAGTTTACACAAATATATTCACCTGTGAAAACATCATCCTAATAAAGATATAGAATATTTCCATCACTCCAGAAAATTTCCTCATATCACCAACCCCCAAAACTTCAGGCAGCTGCTGTTCTTATTACCATGGCTTTCATGTTGCCTCTTCTAGAACTTTATATAAATGGAATCATGCAACATATTCTATTTTGTATCTGGCCTATTTAACAACATACTATTTCTGAGATTTATATGTGTTTCCATTGCAGGTAACAATAGTTATTCTTTTTTTTATCTGTTAGTAGTATGTCATTATATGAATATGTAACAGTATGTTTATCCATTCATCCTTTGATAAGCATTTGGGTTCTGCTCCATTTGAAGTTATCATGAATAATGCTACAATGAATATCTGTGTACAGGTCTTTGTGTGGGTGAATATATGCTTTCATATCTCTTTGGTGTATATCTATAAGTGGAATTGTTGAGCCATAGGGTAGTTATTAAAAGTGGTTGCGCCATTTTATATTCTCACCTCCATACATGAGCATTCCAATTGCTCCACATCCTCATCAAAACTTAGTATTGTCAGTCGTTTTAACTGTAGCCATTCTAATGGGTATGAGTATCTCATGGTTTTACTTTTTATTTCCTTGATAACTAATAATATTGAGCATCTTTTCATGTGATTGCTAGCTATTTGCATTTCCTTTTTTGGGAACTTTTTCTCCAAATAATTTGCTCATTTTTTGTTTTTTTATTTTTTGCATGTGTTTTTGTTTTATTTTTGTCTTTTTATGTTGAGTTTTAGAATTCCTTTACATATTCTGAACACAAATACTTGGTCTCAAAGTCAGTGAATTGCCTTTTCATCTATCTTGAAGAGCAGATGTATTTTTGATGAAGCACAATTTATGATTTTTTAATGTTTAGTGCCAGGTATTTGTAGAAGGAGTCTTTGTCTACCTTTGTTTTATTGTAAAAGCTTCGCAATTTTAGATTTTACGTTCAGGTCAAATCTCAGTTAATCTTAATTTAATGCTTGTGCAGAGTATGGGGTAAGGGATCAAAGTTCATTTTTATCCATATAGGTATCCAGTTTTTCCAATTCCATGTGTTGAAAAAGACTATTATTTTCCCATTGACTTGCATTGCCAGCTTTGTTTAAAATCAATGGACTGCGTAAGTGGCAGTTTGTTTGTTTGCTTGTTTGTTTTTTAAAATATAATTGAGCCTTTAAAAAGGCCAATCTTTGTTAAAAGTTAAACAAAAGTTAAAAGTGATGATGACAAAGACCTAACTGGCTGTCCTTGTGGCTTTAAAGCAGATGATGGAGCAGTGGAGCGAGTTTAGCGTGGAAGGGTGAAGCAAGCTTTAGGGACAATCATCATTACATCTCAGGGGAAAGCTGAGACTTTCTTTATACCCAGAGATACATGTCAGCCAATTCTGTTCAGGTTGCATTGCCTCTGATGCCAGTGTCTGAGCGTTACCTATTACATCTGTCAGAGACATTTGAACAAGAGCAACTCCATCTTGAATAAAGGCTGGGTAAAATGAGGCTGAGACCTACTGGGCTGCATTCCCAGACAGTTAAGGCATTCTAAGTCACAGGATGAGACAGGAGGTCGGCACAAGATACAGGTCATAAAGACCTTGCTGATAAAACAGGTTGCACAGAAGCCAGTGAAACTCCACCAAAACCAAGATGACAACGAGAGTGACCTCTAGTCATCCTCACTACTACCTTCCCACCAGCGCCATGACAGTTTACAAATGCCATGGCAACATCAGGAAGTTACCCTATATGGACTAAAAAGGGGAGGCATGAATAATCAACCCCTCGTTTAGCATATCGTCAAGAAATAACCATAAAATGGGCAAGCAGCAGCCCTTGGGACTGCTCTGTCTATGGAGTAGCCATTCTTTTATTCCTTTACTTTCTTAATAAACTTGCTTTCACTTTATGGACTCGACCTGAATTCTTTCTTGGCAAGATCCAAGAACCCTCTCTTGGGGTCTGGATCCGGACCCCTTTCCTATAACACATCCACCCTAATTATTTTATTTTTGGCAAAATAATGTTAGAGCCAGTAACGTCTGAGAGGCCAACATTCCATGGCCTCTTGCATATGAGGAAGGGCAGTTTACAGAGGGACTAAATGAGTCACCCAGTGTCACCTTGTCAGTGTGTGCCAGAGCCAGAACTGTGCCCAGGCTAGAGAGTGGCCTCCCCTGTCTTCAAGCATGTTCTGGAATGTGTGTTTTGTGTACTGTTCATCCCACAAGATGACCTGAGCAGGGGCTGTGCAGGTCTGGGATGCGGGGTGCTATGCCATTCTCCTGGAAATACTCTAAGCTTTTCAGCATGGTTAAGGATTTGAGAAGCATCCAACACAGAACACTGGTTTTGTTTAACTCAGCTTCCCCAATCTCATTTCATCGCGGAAGCCTTTTATCAAGTAGCTTGTATTAACTTGCTTCAAAACATTCCCCGAGAGATGTGGATCTAGCACACCATGGGGCAGGTCATGTTAGTTTTCTCTTGTCGTTATTCTTGTCATCTGGATGGCAAACATTTACATGGGTTATCAATACTAGGTTGTGTTGGCCGCCATGAATCTAAAACCCCTGGTAGGTGTTGGTATTTCCTAAAGATGATTTACTTAGATTCCTATAGCAGAGTAAAATGAGAAGGAAAGATAGAAATAGCCAGTGTTTTGGTGAGGACTGACATAATGATTTTTTAAAAATACACCTGATTCTGCATTCTGAATCCTCTAGCCTCTTCAGCATGGGGATGGAGAATTGGAATGGGGCAAGACACACACATGCACATGCACACACACGCAAGCAGACACGCACCCACAGAAATAGTCCTCTGAGGATTCATTTAAGATTGGCTTAGAAGAGCTTTAGAAAAAAAATGTGAACCTTTCTGAAACTCTCAATGCCTCAAAATTAATCTTTGTTGAAATAACATTTTCAAGACCCTTTTTAGGAGCCTGCTCCCAATCTCCATCATCCTTCCAGCCAATGAGTGTTGGGTAAAGTGAATGAGATCAAATTGTCAATTAAGAATCTAAATGAAGGCTATTGATTTACTCCATGGCAATGAACAGGTTATCCCCAGAAGGTGGCCTGTGAAATGCTTCATTGAATTCCACAAATAAATAAGGGAATTTCTCCCCACCACTGTAATCCCTCAAGTGCCAGTGTCTGCAGGGATATTTTCTTTTACAGCATACTAAATGAAAATCTATCAGGAGATTGAAATTGGCACTAATAAGTGAGCATTTCTCACCTCTGTCACCTTGGACTTGGGGAATGCCCTTGATATGTTTGATTCCTCCCCCTACATGGGGTTTGCCTGGGAAGTCTCTATTACTTAAATTGTATCTTTTCCATATGTCGTTATTTAAGCGACCACTTTCCTCAAAATAAAGACTGAGAACCACCATTAGAAGTATTTTGTTATGAGCTGAGTCGAGGCCCCCTCACCCAATCCATACATTGAAGTCCTAGCCCCCAGGACCTCAGAATGTGACTGTATTTGCAGGTAGGGCCTCTAAAGGAGTGATTAAGGCAAAGGAGTCCAATCTTTTGGCTTCCCTGGGCCACATTGGAAGAAGAAGAATTGTTGTGGGCCAAACATAAAATACACTAACAATAGCTGATGAGTGAAAAAACAGGTCCGTGTTTAAATCTCATGTTTTAAAAAAGTACGAATTTGTGTTGGGCAACATTCAAAGCTGTCCTGGGCTGCATGTGGCCCTAGGGCTGCAGAATGGACAAGATTGGATTAAGGTAAAACAAGGTCACTAGAGTGGGCCCTAATCCAACAGGTCTGGTGTCCTTATAAGAAGAGGAGATGAGGTCATAGACCTACACAGAGAGGGAACACCATGTGAGGACACAGGGAGAAGACAGCATCTCCAAGCCCAGGAGAGAGGCCTCAGGAGGAACCAGCCCCGCTCACACCTTGTCTCAGATTTCCAGCCTCCAGGACTGCAAGAGAATCAATGTCTGTGGTAAGCGGCCCGGTCCGTGGCGCTTTGTTATGTCAGTCCGGGCAAACCCATGCAGATAGATGCTTATGAAATCTTCCCAGTCACGTGGTTTGTACATTTCAAGCAGCCCTTTTTACCCATTTCTTCTGGTGGCTGGCCAAGCGGAGTACCTTTTAGTTCCCATAACTCTAGAACTGAGCTGCATTAATGCCTCTGTTGCTGCCTTGTTCCAGTCAAGCTCATTTCTCTGGTACCGCTTCCCTTGTCTTCCAAGCCTGACCCAGTTTTTCCCCAGAACATCTTTACACAGACCAGCTGCTCCCACATTCCCACTGCTGACTTCACTCTCTTACTCCCTGGATGAGTCGGGGCCTCTCATGCCAGCTTTAGTGATCACGTGACTTGGCCTGTGTGATCTTGTGACTGGGCAGGGTAACTTGGCTAGGATGCAAAATAGCCCGATTTTTTTGGATGCAATTATGTACAGTACCTTGCCAGTTATTTGAATTTTCTTGTCTCTATCGAGATATCTGTACTCAGTAATACATGTTTATGAGTCTCACCCTGGATAAAAAATGAGCCATTATCTTCCTCCTTACAATATATAGACTATATATAGTAGTACAGAAAGACTATATTATCATTTGTTATATAGTCTAGACTATGTATCTATTATATATATCTATATATTTTTATTGAATGATAATATTGTCTATCTGTACTAGACTATATATCAAACAATAATAAAGTCTATCTATGAGTTTGCTAGGACAATATATAGACAATATCATTCTATATATAAACTATATGTAGAATAATATAGTCTAGACAATATATAGACAGTATATAAACTTTATATAAAATATATATAGAATAATATAGTCTATATAGTCTATATAAACTATATATAGAAAAATATAGTCTATATATAGTCTATATATAGAAAATAATATATTCTATATATATAGTCTATATATAGTCTATATATAGAAAATAGTATATTCTATATATAGTCTATATATAGTCTATATATAGAAAATAGTATATTCTATATATAGTCTATATATAGTCTATATATAGAAAATAGTATATTCTATATATAGTCTATATATAGAAAATAATATATTCTATATATAGTCTATATATAGACTATAATGTAGTCTATATAAATAGAATAACTATATTCTATATATTCTAAATATATAGGATATATTCTATATATATTATATATTCTCTTTATATGTATTCTCCTTTACATATATTCTCTATATTCTCATATATATATAATTCTCTCTATATTCTCTCTATATATCTCATATATATTCTCATATATATATTCACACATATATGTGTGAATATATATATATTCTCTCTATATTCTCATATATGTGTATATACATACACACACACACACACACACACATATATATGTATTCCTGCTTTGCAAGTGAAGTGTGAAAAAGTTATCTTAGGATAAGCTCAGAAAAATCAGAGAAATATTAGAAGACACCTGTGTACATGGTAGGTCCTGCAGCAAAGGTTTACTTATTCGGTTGTTAGCAGGCAGCACTTGAGCCAACTTCTGCAGGTGGCAGTTTTCAGTGTTGGCTAGTGGCCACGGTTTTATCCTGATGCAGCAGGCTCAGCTGGGAGACCTGCTGGTAACTGGGCATAGGGGAGCAGGGCTGCGATGGGAGAATGAGCTGAATCTGCTGGGGATGGTTCTGGCATGAGACGCTGTGCAAGCTAAACACAGTGTGTCACACGTGTGCATGGTTTGGGTATCGTGGATACCTGAGGGAATGCAATGAGAGGTTTCCAGGAAACCAATAAAAATATGAAGTCAAACTCCAGCTGGTGAGCATTGGCGGGATAATTAAGTTTCCTGAGGAAAGATTTCTTCCTAAGGGAAGATTTAGGTGTCAAAATCCCAGTCATTGTGGACAGCACCATGGGACAGAGTCCAATTCTAGAGGAGAGAGAATCCCAGGTTTCCTTGTCAGACACACGAGAGTTCCCCAACCTTGATGCTACTGACATTTAAAAAGATTATTCTTTGCTGTGGGACATCGTCTGTGTACCATCAGCACTACTGACACTTAACAAGATCATTCTTGGCTGTGGGAGGGGGTCTATGCAACATGGGATGTGCAGCAGCATCCCTGGCCTCTTCCCACTAGATGCCAGTTGCACCCACTCCCAATGGTGGAAACCAGCAATGTCTCTAGATATTACCAAATGTTCACAGGTGGTAGGAGGGTGGGCATCACCCTGGATGGAGACCCATGGAGCGAGACCAACCGCATGGGGGCCACACAGAATCTCAGCACCATGGACAAGATCAAGAAAGGCACGCTGGGTGGATGCTGGGTGCCACTTCCCAAACTGCAAAGGTGATGCTGGATATCTGGCACACTGTCAGAAGGATCTGAGGGCACGATTCTGCAGGGAAGAATTGAACGATCCATCAGTGGCATCTGGCCAAAGCAGAGGAGCAGGGATAGTGGCGTTTCTGCCATGTCTTTGTCATTGCAGGCCCAAGAGACAGCAGGGAAGGGAATGTTGTGACTTGATGGGCCTCTGATAATGGGTCTGCTTTGCAACAGGAATCAGCACCATTCCCTGTAGGTAAGGAGCACTGAGCCTGCAGCTTTTCTTCCCATCACTACCGTGCCATGATTGTTGCAAGGATAGTGAAGCCTTGGGCAGGCTGCTGGGGCCTTTGGAAGGTCGAGATAAAGAGAAACAATACACATTTATAGTTCTGAGAGGTTATGCATTATAGAACACCTTCCCCAGTTTAATATAAGAATAAGCAGTCTCTGTTCTCTAAAAGCCAGAAGGCTTATGGGGGAGACCAACACACTAATTTAGGGCTTCAGCAGAAATTTCTGTAAAATGAGGTGTGCCTACCTTCCCTTTCATGTTTCCCTAAATGATATGTCCCCTACCCTGCAGACTGATATCTGATGATGCAAAACAATTAAACAAAAGCCTCTCTTTGCTGACCTGTGAAATCTGAAGTTTTTACAGTGAAAAGTGCTAAATAAATGTTCAAAGTTGACATAGTATATTTATCACTTTACACCTAACAGTCTTTCTATGATGAATTGACTTAAGTGCTTTGTACTGGAGAATCAGCACAAATTACCTTTTTTAAATAAGGGGAAGGCTGAAATGACAAGCTTGTCTCCCTTGGGGTTAACAAATACAGTTCTCTCTTAGAATAGGGCGCTTTAAAGTTGGAGAAGTTCTGAGAGCTTGAGGGTCATTCAAACTGCAAGGTACCCTGTTCACCGAGTAATTCAGGTTCAGAAAAGTCAAGCAGAGATATATGCAGTGATGTGTGCAAGGCTTCACAGTTGGGAGGTTGTACTACATCCCCACAATGATAACCCTTTGCTGCCTACCTTGATTACTTTTGCTACATCTGAATTTTGTTCAGTATCATGGCAGGACCTTGGAGTATCTTTGTAATCACTGAAGGGTGCACCAAATATGTAGAGAGAAGCCATGCTTAGAAAAGACTTTAAGACAGAATTGGAATTTTGGGAAATGGAAGTTCCAGTGAGTGGTGTTAATCTATATAGCAGACAGAGAAGAGTAACTTCTATCAGGGTGAACAGACCAGTAAGCACATCCTGAATATGCCCGAGAGAAGAGGACGTGCTCTGACAGGCTGGCCACAGCTCTCAGTTTTTCAAAAAGCAGGAAGAACACCTACAACAGTTCTCTGAGTAGTGGGGAACACTGTCTTCCTCCTTATGGAAGACTGAAGAAATCCTCCTAGGTAATTACACCCGAGAACACAAACTGCAATCACACTGTTTTGTAAGGGAGCCGTTCATGCCTGGGCAGATTCACTCCTGTTCAGTTCCATCACCTCTGAGGCGTTGCTAAGATTCAGGTGCTACTCTGCTAGTAAAAGAATACATTGCAGCCATGTGGGTCCTGGCAGAATGTGATACTGTGATCTATTTAATCATGCACACACACTCAGACAAAGAAGGCTAGGTTATGTCGGCCAGGTGCAGTGGCTCACGCCTGTAATCCCAGCACTTTGGGAAACCAAGGTGGGCAGATCACGAGGTCAGGAGATCGAGACCATCCTGGCTAACACGGTGAAACCCCGTCTCTACTAAAAAAAAAAAAAAAAAAAAAAAAAAAAAAAAGTTAGCTGGGCGAGGTGGCGAGCGCCTGTAGTCCCAGTTACTTGGGAGGCTGAGGTAGGAGAATGGCGTGAACCCGGAAGGCGGACCTTGCAGTGAGCTGAGATCGCACCACTGCACTCCAGCCTGGGCGACAGAGCAAGACTCTGTCTCAAAAAAAAAAAAAAAAAAAAAAAAGAGAGAGAAGGCTAGGTTATGTCACAGAAGTAAAAAGTAATTTGAAACATAATATTGTTTCAAAACATTTGAAGACCTATCAGTGTTACCCACAATATTGAATATTGTCAAACTAAAAAAGACGAAAAAACAAAAACAAAAAAACAATGTGATCATCTTAGTAGATGTAGAAAAAGCATTTTTTAAAAACCCAAACTCCAGCCCTTATTAAAACCCTACAGCAGACTAAGAATTGAAAGGAACTCCTTCAACCAACCTGATAAAGGGCATCTACTAAAAATTTAAAATTCTTGTTAATGGTAAAAACTTAATACTTTTCTTTAAGTTTAAGAACAAAATAGAAATGCCAACTCTCACCATTCTATTCAACGTTTTACAAGAGATCAGAACCAGTGCAGTAATAAAATAAAAATAAACAGAAGACACTCAGATTAGAAAAGAGGTGGTAAAGCCACCTTTATGCCTAGACAACATAATCAAAAATCCAATTGAATATACAAAAAAGCTACTAGAACTATTATTAATTGAGTTTAGCAAAGTGACAGGACACAAGCTCAATATACAAAAATCATGTACTATTTTATATACTAGCAATGAAGAATCAATACTATTTTCAGTAGCTTCAGAAATATGAAATATTTCTAAATAAATTTGAGAAGATATGTATAAGACCTGTACTCTGAGAACTACAAAAAATTCTTGAGAGAAATAAAAGGAGACATAAATAAATGGGGAGATATACATTGGGTGTACGTTGGAAGACTTAATAATGTTAAGATGTTTAACTTTGAAAAATAGAACAAAGTTGAAAGACAAATGCTATTTGATTTCAAGCTGTGTTAGAAAGCTGCAGTAATCAAGAGAGTGTGGTATTGGCATAAAGATAGACAAGTAGATCAATGGAACAGCATAGACTCACATATATATGCACAACTGATTTTGGCAAAGGTACAAAACAATTCAGTGAAAAAAGGATAGTCTTTTCAGCAAATGGTGCTGGAACAACTGGATATTCATATGCGAAAAAAAATGAACTTTGGTTTATGCCTACAAATAATACATACAAATAAACATACATGCATCCTAATGTTACTCAAGATAGATCATAGACCTGTATGTAAAACCTAAAACCACGAGACTTCGAGAAGCAAACAAACAGCAAAATCTTGAGACCAAAAACATGATCTCACATATGCATCCATTCTGAGTCAGTGTCTGTTGATGAGTTTTTTATATTATGTATCATTTTTTCCTGCTTCTTTGCATGCCTAGACATTTTTGATTGGATGCCAAACACTGTGAATCTTCTTTTTAAGACGCCAGATATTTTTATATTCCTGCAAATATTTTTGAGCGATCTGCTCAGTTTGGGTTAAGTTACTTGGAGACAATTGGCAACATTGGAGCCTTGCTATTGTGAATCATTAGGGAGATTCAGAGCAGGACTCAGCCTGGAGCTAAATATTCCCCACTATTCACACAAGACCTTTCTGAGTAGTCTAGCCAAATGGCTCATGAATTACAAGGTTTTTTTCAGTCTGGCTGGTGGAAACAGGCACTCTTTCCAGCCCTGTGTGAGCACCATGCACTATTTTCTCTATTTCAGATGGTTCTTTCCCCAGAGTGGTTTGTGTGCCCTACAGCCCTGTCAAGGCAGTCAGCTGTGTCAAACATGGTGTTCACCTTGTTAGTTTCCTGGCTCTCAGGGAGCACTGTCCTTCATTGCCTTATTTCCAGAGTCATGAAACCACTCTTTCATATATTTTGTTTGTTTTTCTGGTTGTTTCAGGTACGAGAGTTAAGCCAGTCTATGTTATTCCTTCTTGGCCAGAAGAGGAAATCCCTCCTTTACTTATATGTAATGTTCCAGAAACAATAGCATGCTCTAAATACCCTCATTTCAGAGAGAAAGCAATAGAAGCCCAGGGCATTGCTGTAATTCTTCACATGAGCAGTTCCTGGCAGTGTCAAATTTTGAACCCAGGGATTCTGGCAGTGGGGGCCAGAATCATACGCATGTGCTCCATAGTGATTCTCACGTCCTAATATGCTTTGGTCTTGACTGCTTCCATCGCCTTATTGACTGGACCTGTGAATCCCTTTGTGATTAAAAATGGGACCAACCTCTACAGAGGAAACTTGAGGATACATTTAGCCCATCATGTAGCTACCATGGGAAATCTTACCCTTGCTGTACTCCTAGTTTTAATTTAACCTTTAAATCAAGTCTTAGTCATTTCCAGAGCTCCATTTTCCCAGCTCTGTTTCATGAATCCAGAGCCTGAGAAACAGGATGTACTTCATGCAATATTGGTAAGCTCAGACATCTCAAACACATACAGAAGGGCTCTGAGATCATCACGTGCTGCATCACCTTTGCCCTCAGGACTTCTCTTGGCATGGTTAAAACAGCTGTGGACTTCGGACCATGCCCTTCCTTCAGTATGGATTCTTAAGGTAGAAGACAGAGTTCCTCCTTTATCTCAGTACCAGCAGAAGGAAGGCAGAGGAAAGTACCGACCTGGCCGAGAGGGTGCCCACAGTCCAGTTTGTTAATGATGAGGATGAAGTGGTTTGAATGATACTGATAAAGCCCAAGGATGCTGACAATGGCAAGGGATGAAGTGACTTTGCAGGTGGATGAGAAAACCACTTGGGCAAAGAACAATTCAGTCTGTAATGCTGTAATTAATTTTGCATAAAATCAGCCATACTATATTGTTCTGAAAATTAGGTAGTAGTCTATCCTTCACTTGCTTTTATGAGTTTACAGCAAGTCTCAGAAATCGAGGTAGGATTACAGGCATTTTGTGAGTGCAACATTCCAGCGAATGTCCTCAGAAATCATACCCAACCATTGCTGGTTCCATCCTCAAAACCAATATGCACATCTGCATTTATAGCTATAGTTTTGACATACGCATATGGATATGACATACTCATATCCATAATAATAAATCACTAAGACATGATTAATGATAAACCTGAGAGCCCACCCACAGAAGTTTCATGTGCATAGTTTTGAGCAAATCTGCAACAACAAACTTTTGCCATTGACACTTCAAAGCATCACGGTTTAACCAACAGTTCATGACAATTCTACAGAGCACATCTTCTCTGGCAGTGTTGAGTAATTGGGATGGCAATGTGATAGAAACTAAGGGGGGGTGCATTAAAGGCATTTGTGGGGTGAACACTATATGCATTTTGGTCTCTGAGGGTCTCTAGTCTATAGCAAAAGCCCTTTCTTCCAATTACTTTCAGGTCGCAAAGGAGTTAGATAACAGTTGAGGCGGCCCATTGGGATGATTTTTCTTCCCTATCAGTTTGTTCCAAAGCAAAAATAACTTTCCCATTCACTTGCCATTTCAATAAAAAGACAACACATTACTTTTTTATATAATAAAAGGACACGTGTTTGAGCAGGAATACCATTTGCAGCTAGAAAAGATAAGATACTGGCCATGGTTCAATAAAAAGACCCTGAGAGCTTCATCAAGCATTCCTCTGTCTTCATGACCTCTCTATATATGCTGAAGGTCAGGAGAAGAGCCAGAAAGCCCCTGCCCTGGCGATTCCAGCAGACATGTGCATGAATTGGCTGAGCCATTCTCAAAACCCAACAGGCTGCCTCTCACAATGGCTCTGGGCCACCTCTCAGTGGCCAGTCCACGGTGGTGAAGTAATCCCACATCCAATTGCTAATAGACAGGGGGCATGAGCTAGCCAACTCTGGGCTGGGTTCAGACACTGGGATCACCCACGCACTTTGCTACATTGGCCGGCATTTGGGATGGATAGTGCCAGCCATGAGGCTGATGTTAAGCATTCAAACAGGAACAGCAGTTCCCTAATTGCATTTCATTTTTTGTTAGAGCATCTCCTTCATGCCACTTTGGATAGGGAACTGGGGCCTTCCCCGAGTGACAAAGAGCAGCTTCCTATGGAAATGACAGGGAAAATGAATACATCATCTTAAGCCTTCATAAAGATGGTGGTATATGTGGTTGTGCGTGTATTACAGACATGCTATTAACATTTAAACTGGTCCTGCAGTTTGCTACCCTGGGTGCTGAAGACATGAGAAGTCTTCACCTTTTGGTATCAGTGATAATAAGTTTGAGCAGCCAAACTGCCTGAGATGGGAGTCAGGGGACGAAGGTGAGGTGCTGAGGACAGCTCTAACTCATGGACAAATAATTGCAGTTTGGGAGAGAAAGAGCTGAAGGTTAGGTTGGTGCACAAGTACTTACTTGTGCACCAACCTAAATAGTTGAGTGGAGACCCAGCATGGTCACCTGAGTGGCAAGTTTTTCAAAAGGCTGACGAACTATGAGGCCCCTTTAAAGAAAGCCTTATTTCCTGGCTCAACATGGTGGCATCCCATTCAAATGGAAACCATCTTCTATATCCAGAGAAGCTCTAAAAAATAATTCCATTGTTTCACCAGTGTCTCGAATAGGCACACACTAGAGCCTCTTAAGCTCATATTCCCACTATCTCTCCAGCATGTCAGACGTCCACAAACCCTCCTTCCACCTCACTTTCCCCAATCTCCCTTTCTCTCTCTCTCATTCTTCCTGCATCCTCCTTCCAATACTATTCCTTTTTTTTCCCCTAAGATAAATTCCTGGATCTTTAAAAAAAAATTCTCCCAATCTTTCCTAAATTTTTCATGTTACATCTGAATTCATTATCCTTGCAGAGGCCAAGGGAAAACATTCATTTTTGCTCTGAAGTTTTGCTGGAAAATCAACTCATGAAAGGCAAAATTAGTTGGAGAAAAATCAAACAAATATACTATCCTGCATACAGGGAGCATCGTAGGGTGACTAATAGGGTGATTACCCAACCCCATGCCCCGGATGGAGTGCAGAAGCTTTCACACCATCTTGAGGTTGAAGAATGGAGGCTTGCATTGTGGCAACACAGGCTATGGGAGGAAGAGAAGAAGAGGCCAAGCTAGCAGAGGTGGTCTTGTCATATAGATGAAACCTCCTGGGTAGCAGGCGTCAGAGAGAATAGATGGCAAATGTTTCTTTCAGACCTTTAAAGATGTCAGACTCTCTGTCCATCTTTCCTACAGTAAGACGAGGGAGGATGGTCTCCGAGAAAGCCTGGCTGCATCCATGCAGAATTTATCTGCAGACGCAAATCGCCTCATACAAGACAGCTTTGCAGGGCTCCTCCTGTTTGCTGGCTTTCTGAACAGCCATCTCAAACTGTATCATAGAAATACATTTTGAAGTAAAAGAGTTTTATTTTCTTCATCCTGATAAACATAACAGCTGCCTTCTAAATTGACCAGGTGGATATGTTACAGGAAAGGGGTCCCGATCCAGACCCCAAGAGAGGGTTCTTAGGTCTTGGGCAAGAAAATTCAGGGCAAGTCCACAGTGCAAAGTGAAAGCAAGTTTATTAAAAGAGTAAAGTGGTGAAAGTACAGCGACTCCATAGACAGAGTAGGGCATTCCAGAAAGTAAGAGAAGGAACACACCCACCCCTAGGTACAGTGCTTGTTTATATAGAGAATTAAAAAAGGTCATGGGGAGATGTGCTCAGCTACAAGGGTTTGTGATAAAGGATTAATTTTCTTAATTACTATATTTTTCAAGAATCAACATTATTATCTTTAAAGCAAAATTAGGAATGCTTCTGTTCTCAAGATATCGGGATATCACGACACTCCCAATTCTGGGTCTGTTTAGTGAACGTTATCAATCTATTCCCTTAACTGTAAACATCTAGAGGCTAGGAACACCTAACTTTCTGGGAATGCCGACCAGCAAGTTCAAGCCTCATTTTCCTAGCCCTCACTCAAGATGGAGCCACACTGGTTCAAATGCCTCTGACAGATACAACACCCTTCTTGGAAAGGGAGGGAGGAAGGAAGGCCATGGAGAACCAGCAAGTTAGCATTCATTAGCATTTTTGCATTTATCAATAAATACAATCTCAAAGGAGAAGACCACACTCTCATTGTGTTCCATGGGAATCAACCACATCGCCATTGCAGAAATGAAAAACACATGGCCTGATCTGTAAACAATGAATTTTCGTTTTCTTTAGCTTTTTGCAACCGTTGGTTTTCTCCAAAGTGCATTAAGATATCAAAACCTCATTCATTCAACTCCTCAAATTTTTCTTTGATTTAGACCCAATACACCAAAGGTGTGCTGGTCATGAAAGACATTTGGGATTATGAGTAAAATTACAATCATATATTATTTTCCTTATTTATAGTTGTGTTTGCTTGGTGATGACCAAAAGATAAAATGAATAGTTCTTTTACTGGAAAGGGGTCCAGATCCAGACCCCAAGAGAGGGTTCTTGGATCTCGCCAAGAAAGAATTCAGGTCGAGTCCATAAAGTGAAAGCAAGTTTATTAAGAAAGTAAAGGAATAAAAGAATGGCTACTCCATAGACAGAGCAGCCCCAAGGGCTGCTGCTTGCCCATTTTATGGTTATTTCTTGGCAATATGATAAACAACGGGTGGATTATTCATGCCTCCCCTTTCTAGACCATATAGGGTAACTTTCTGACGTTGCCTTGGCATTTGTAAACTGTCATGGTGCTGGTGGGAGTGTACCAATGAGGACCACCAGAGGTCACTCTTGTGGCCATCTTGGTTTTGGTGGGTTTTAGCCAGCTTCTTTACTGCAACCTGTTTTATCAGCAAGGTCTTTATGACCTGTATCTTGTGCCGACCTCCTATCTCATCCTGTGACATAGAATGCCTTAACCATCTGAGAATGCAGCCCAGTAGGTCTCAGCCTCATTTTACCCTGCTCCTATTCAAGATGCAGTTGCTCTGGTTCAAACACCTCTGACAGTTCCACATGTGCTCATGTTACTTCTGTTTTGGGAAAACATTGGGTGGGTTTGCACCGCTCATCAGGCTTTGGTGTGTATGCAGGTGGGCATGAGTAAAGTAGATCATATATAACATCCAATTCTAGGAAGAACTCTGAGAAATCTCAGCTGCCAAGAGAAAAGAAAGACTTGTTTTTTCTGCTGATGCACAGCAGGTAAAATGAAATCTATTCTCACTTCCCACAGTCCTACCAGCAAAGGCTGTTTTAACAGCAGGAAAACTGAAAGCAAGATTGCAACTGGAACATAGAACCAAGAACTTGCAATTTGCTCAGTCCCATTCCCCATTGCAGTGGGATGTGTGGCCTGAGAAGAGAAGTTTGACAATAAATAATATCTCAGGATGCTGCTGTCATGGGCTGTGAAATACACAGACTTTATGGTCATAACAGCCTTTAAACCAAGGACCTTTGTTTATTCACTGGTTCCCTCACCCTTCCCGAAATAGAGTGAATAGAAGGGCCTTTGAGGGGACCTAAAGAATGTGGTGCATTCGATATGTTTAATTTCAGAAAAAATGCTCTCCTGGCTACTCAGAAACTAATAACATCTATGCAATAATATAACATGAAAATGTGTAAGTGCAATGCCTTAGGCTTCAACTCTGTGTGCAGTGGCAGCTAATAGTGGAGGGTTTTGGGCAGTGGGGTGAAGCCCTGTGACTTTTCTTCAAAAAGAATGTTTGCTGTAAGGTCAACTCAAGAGCCAGGTTATCAATTAGGGGGCCATTGCAGAAGTTGAAGCCCAAGGTGATGGTGCATGGGACCACGGCCATACCACGGCAGGTGGTGGAAAGTGCTGGATTCTCGCAGATGGATATTGTACATGGAAACAATATCCTGGACCCGTGTGGAACTGGAGTCTCAAGGTCTGGGGTTGTGGCCAGCCAAACACCACGTCTTTGCTTGCATGAGAATTATTCCCAACATTGGCTCCAGTGTTCCTCTGCCCACAGTCTTGACCTCCCCACTGTCCAGCACCCAAAAAGATACTTCCTTCCAGTGCTCCATGAGCAGAGAAAAGACCCTCCTTACCCCTGCTATCATCTCAATCACAGCATCCTGGCCTCCGTGGCATTAGGGTCACTGAACCTCGTGTGGGCTGGAGGTCATAGAGAAAGTTATAGACCACTCTCTAACACTGTATGAATTGTGAAGTTCAGGAAGGGTCTCAGATTGGCATATGATAAATGTGGATCCCATTATTGAAATGGGTGGGGTGGGGAGGACTTTATCTTATGCTACCCAATCTCTTTTCCTGTCCCTACCCACCAAAGGTGTATGACAGGCCTATCGGTGAGAGCATCTCCAAGCGGCCCATGTGGGAGTCACAGTTTAATAGTTAAAAAATAGAGATTCTCATATGAACTTCCCCCATGACCTGAATACTGATTCTAGGTCTAAGGCTCAGAAAGCAGTACCCCAAAATCAAAGCCTCAGAAAGTTCACCACACCTTAAACTCCTGGCTTCAAGCAGTCCTCCCACCTCAGCCTCTCAAGTAGCTAGGACTGCAGGTACATGCCACATACCAGGCTATTTTTAGAAAAATTTTTTGCAGAGATGGAGTCTTGCAATGTTACCCGGGCTGGTCTTGAACTCTTGAGCTCAAGCAATCCTTCTGAAAGAGCCTCAGAAGCAAAACTTTCTCTCAGAGCTTCTTCTGCCCTCCTGTTTCTGAGTCCCATTCTCCCTGGAGGCACCTTAGAAACTAGAATCCCTCTTCCCCATGACGGGTCCTAGAAACCAGAACCCCTTTTCCCCAAAGCCAGCCATAAAACCTAAAAATCGGACTCTAATTTTCCCTCTACCTTCCTGTGTAAAAACTGGCCATACAGAAATTATCTGGATTGGGTGTGGTGGCTCAAATCTGTAATTTCAACACTTTGGGAGGCCAAGGCAGGAGGATTGCTTGAGCCCAGGAGTTTAAGACCAGCCTGGGTAACATTGCAAGACTCCATCTCTGCAAACATTTTAAAAAATTAGTCTGGTATGTTGGCATGCACCTGTAGTCCTACCTACTTGAGAGGCTGAGACTGGCAGATTGCTTGAGTCCAGGAATTTGAGGCTGTGGTGAACCATGGATCAGGCCACTGCACTTTACCCTGGGTGACAGAATCAGACCCTGCCTCTTGAAAAGAGAAAACAAAAGAAGAAATGATCTGACCTACTTTGTTTGACTGTAGGTCCTAAGACCCCCGTTCCAGAAAGTTGGTTATTCATTGGTCCTCTCGCCCTTCCTGAAATAGAGTGAATAGAGGGGCCTTTGAGGGGACCTAAGGAATATGGTGAATTTTTCCCACATCCAGAAGGAAGAAGCACTGCTCAGACAGGCCAAGAAGAATCTAGACAGACAGGCCTGGCTGGGTTTCCACACTCAGTCCATTAGCTTTAGATCAGGCCCTTTTTGTCCAACCCTATTTCTACATGGCTGTCCATACTTTGTTGAACCTAGGCATAAAAATGGACGGTTTCCCCTGTATCTTTGGGTCTTCATTCTAAAGGCTCTCATGTCATATACAACTGTGATCAAATAAATATTTAAGCTTTTTCTCCTGTGAATCTTCCTTTTGTTAGTTGGTTATCAGCAAACCTTCAGAGGGTGAAGGGGAAGCTTTCCCTTGGCCCCTATACAGACAAGAATTTGGAATGCCTTATTTAATTTTTGCCTTCTCAGTACTAAGCGGAGTAGGAGTGAATTCGATATATTCTGTGTCATCCCAGAGAACAGAAACAAGACCAGGGAGTGAGTAAAAGTTATCCAAAGGCAGATTTTGATTTCATATTAGAAAACACTATTAAAAAGTGATGTTAGTTATTATTGCAGTGTTGCAATTTGTTGAAGCTTGACTTCCTGTTCCTGGCCATATTCTAACCTAACTAAAGGCTCCAGGTTGGGTTAAATGCCTTGAGGTTGCCTAAAATACTCCTCTGTTGTGCTTCATCCTGTTTCTAGAATTTTCTAGATAAGATTAATCTCTAATTTTTTGGCTGTCTTCCACACTAGTTTTCATCTTTTTAGGGACAGAGATTAATAATGTCTTACTCATCTTTGTATTTCTAGCATCTAATACAGTTTTGAATACATAAAGTTACTGAAAATATAACCCTTGAATTAGGAACTGGGGAGTGGTGGAGGTAATTGTATTGACTGAGAGATAGTATTCGATTCATTTTAAAATCCTGCTACATTTGAAGATTCGCCAAGTCTGCCCCTACCAAAAGATTCTATTGCTAATTCATTATTACCAAATTAGATGCTACGAATTGGCACCCTAGTAGATTGAGTGCATTCACTCCTACTTTCCAACCTCCAAATTCTGGGTTCATGTTGTGACCACACATTCATGAAATTGATATGGACAGGAGACAGGGAAATACTGGGTAAAGAAGGCAGTTCCCCAGCAAAGGCCCCACCCTCAAGCCTGGAGACCCGCGGCCCTAAGTGGGAAAAGTTGCCTTTTTGCCTGCCATGTCCCCCTATCCTGTACCCATATAAACCCCAAACCCCAGGCTCCAGAAGCAGATGAGGAGATGAGGAGACAAGCAGACAAATGGCAGATGACACGGCAGAGAAAGAGAGAAGGGAAGGAACGTGTGAATGCCAGGAGTTAAACTGGGGGTGGTCAGAGGGAATTTTGGCTGCTGGATGACCAAACTCCAGGGGAAGATCATCTTCTCACTCCATTCCCCCTTCCAGCTCCCCATCCATCCTGCTGAGAGCCACCTCCACCATTCAGTAAAACCCCACATTCATCCTTCAAGCCTGTGTGTGTGACCCAATTCTTCTGGGACACTGGGCAAAAGCTGGGAATACAGAAAGCTGTCACACTGGCCCTCTGCCCTTGTGAAAAGGCAGAGGGTCTATTGAGCTGGTTAACACTTAAGCCATTTGCAGACAGCAAGACTAAAAGAGCATTGTAAACCTTAAGCTGCAGGCACCCCCCCTCCTCAGACACTACTGCGGGGCTGGAGCCCAAAACACTCACTCCAGCTCCTGCACCTGCCCATCTGTGTGCTCCATCTCCCATCAGGGGTTTGAGCGACCAAGCGGGCGAGCCACACGCCTGTTGCACATCCTGTGAGGTGGATCAGGGAACTCTCCTCCTTCAAAATGGCTAGTGGTAGATATGGAGTATAGATTAGAGCTTACATACCAGGGCCAGCACTCTGTTTTAATCAGTTTTAGCTCACCGGAGACACTCAGCAAAGCTGACAACTTATTCCCATGACAAGAGATTCCCCAAATCAGTATTCCCAAATTACCACCTTTGCTGCAGAATCATAGCATGGAAAACCAACCTATGCTTGCTATTCTAATTATTTTTCTTCTAATTTCATCTCTGGTTGTTGGCCTATTCCCTTGAAGTTGATATTGGATTGATTAGATCCCAGATTCTAGGAGTAGAACTTTTTAAAAAGTCACTCAATTTTATTCCCTGGAAAACCAGTCCAAATCTCAGTCATCATTTTTCAGGACTGCTGAATGACATGTGTGCTTTTCTATGCCAAGTCTCACCGAAAAAAGGAAGCTTTTGTTAGCACTGGGTCAGAGCATTCACTGTGGTATTATTTTTAACTTCCTGTGCCTAGACACATCTTGAAAACTAATCAGGAGTAAGCCTTTTGAATTCTACTTTTATTTTATTCTTTAAGCATTTAATGGAATTAGTCATTGAATTCTATATCCTCTTGATAAATCAGTCTCCAATTACAGAAATGAAGAAAAAAATTAAGAGTGAACTTAATGCTACTCACATAGGGAGGAAATTACACCCCCCACCCCCACTACCATCAGACATTTCTATTTTATTTTCACAAATGACCTTTCTCCATATTGCTGAATGGATAATACTTTTAACAGAAGAAAATGCCTTTGAGATCAACAGAGGACATTACGTTTCTGATGAGTTAGGAGCAGGACTCCTGTAGAATAACTCTATACATCCAGGGGCAACCCATTTGCAGAGAGAAGTCAAGAGAGTTCCACGGTGCACTCAGGTCTGAGTGGCATCATCTCTCACCAACCTGTAACGTGTGCACCATCGACTTTGCACATTGGCACTTACCCGTAGTCCGCTCACTGATGTGCTTCTGCAGGTTTAAAGTCCCCTCAGTGAGAGAACGAGAGGATCCCTTTTCTTCCTAATCTAATCCCTTCCCATCACCCACCCTGCCTTGCTGGGATCAGCAGCTACTCTACCGATGACTCTGCCAAGCAGAATGAATACCTTTCATCTGAGTGTGCGGCAGTGACTCTCTCAGCAAAGAACTATCTCTATCCTTGTGGAGCCAAGGGGATCTCTGTAAAGAGAGAGCTATCAGGAACATGTGTCCAGGGGCTAAAGATATGAGGCTTTAGAAGAGAAATGCTTGTTAGTTTCCAAAGATAAAATCTCAGCAGCTTGCTAATAATATTTATGTAGCACCTAAGTGCCAAAAGCTCAAAGCTTTTTTCTCCTATAATCACATAACTGGGCTGGCATCAAAACACGTCTCCAGAATGGCTCAGGGGTATCTATTATCCCCATTTTCTCACAAAGGAAACCAAGATAAAAGGTTTAAATGGTTTTGCACAGAGGGACAGAGAAGACATTAGAAGTAGGGTCAGAAATAGAAGAGAATCACTCAATTTTTACTCTAACGGTGTTATACAACTCTCTGAAATAAATAAATGCTTTGATGTGCATGTTTATATACACAAATCATACACACCTCTATTCTCCAACTGATACAGTTCCTTGATGTTGTAGTATTTATTTCAAAACATAAATGATCTCAATGAAAATACCTTAATGCTAGTGCAAATGCTAATCTTGATATGAGCCACAGGTTCATAAATCAGACCATAGCAATCAAGTCTT
The DNA here is from genome assembly GCF_029289425.2 of Pan paniscus. Lineage (NCBI taxonomy): Eukaryota > Metazoa > Chordata > Mammalia > Primates > Hominidae > Pan > Pan paniscus. The sequence goes on along the minus strand of NC_073272.2, from coordinate 8,556,471 downwards.
TTCTATGGATGTTGTTTCCAGAAGGTAGGTGCCCACTCAGTTTCTTTTGAAATTGTGTTTAGTTCTCAAGCCCTTGAAGGATCCAAGAAATTGCTCTAGAGGAGGTTAAAGTGAACATGCTCTGACGAGGAAAGCCATGGATAGAAACCAAGGTGGAAGAGCAATGTATAAATGCTACTGGGCAGTTGCAGGGGTGCTGCCTGCTCCCCACACCTTTTCTTCCCCAGGCATTTTCATGTCTTCATGCTGATAGAAAGTCCCCTGGTAATGGCATGAGCACGGTGATGTGCATAAGTAGATGGCTTGTGACTGGAGGAAAGAATGGCAAAGGAGCTATGCTTTCATGAGGGAAGGAAGGAGGGAGGGAGAGAGGGAGGGAGCGAGGGAGGGAGGAAAGGAGGAGAGAAGGCAGGAAATGACAGAGTCAGCATACAGTACACTGTTGGGTATTTTCCACTACCAGACACAGTGTACAAATGCTGTTCGTCATCCTGCACCCTCTGTTACTATCTTAAATCTCTAAACAAAATCCAGAACCAAGTGGGCTACTTCCTAACTGATACCCATGATTTCATGGAGAGAAGATTCTGTTGTTTTGCAAGCAACAAAACTGGAGGGAAGTAACGATATTGGAAGATAGCTAGGCAGTTCATCTCACTATCATGAGGACGTCCCCATTGTCTGCAATTGGCCTTGTCTCTCATGGGTTCTTACAAACAAGAGGGAGAAATGTACTCAATATCTCTACAATTTGGTTAATTAATAATCATGGTAGCAATCAAATCCAAAGGGCACATTTGCCCCAATCGTTATCAACCCGAGATGTTTCTAATAAAGAGCCTTCAGAACCTGGGTTGAAAGTAGTAATTGATAGTTGAATGGCCAAGGCTTGGCACTGGTTTTGTTGAAGACATTTAATCAGATCCGACTCCAGGTTCTCTGTCATAACAGTGCTCACCCTCTTGGATTGTGCTGTGCTGTATTGAATAAAGGAAAGGGTCAGAGTGAGAAACTGTCATCCTGTACCCATGAGGGGATGCCAGGAAGGCCAGGCTGGGCACATTGCTGAGGACAGTGGACTTCAGTCTTGGTTGCATGTTCAATGAGCCTGGGGAGATTCCAAACATCCTGATGTCCAGATCTCACCCCATAGCATTACATCAGAATCGTGGTGGGTGGGATTCAGCATGGGTATCTTTTATAGTTCCCCAGGCAGTTCTGGTGGGTGGCTAAGTTTGAGAAACACTGCTGCAAGGACTTTACTCTGCTCTTTGTCTCTATGGGCATCTTTTGGATGAAGATTTATGGACATTGAATCACATGAGTCAAAAATTGTGTCTCCCATAAGAGGCTCTGCACATCTGCTGATAGACCAGTGTATCAAGTTTAAGACTTTTAAAGGGGCTGTTCATAACAATCTGCCCTTGGATTCGGAACTCTTGGTACAGCATCCGCAGTGGTGCAGCATCCACAGTGGTGCAGTGTCCATAGTGAATGTGTAACATGGTGTGTGGCCAAGATAGTAGAGAGTCTTGGAAATCAAGCCCCGTGAAGAATGGATGAAGATGCAGAGAGTGTTGGGCTCTAGGGACAGAAGATTTGGGTAGAATGACTGTTCCAGGACATTGAAGTGATGCTTCATGAAACAGGGATGGATTAACCTTCTCCTACACTAGATGTGAGCAATTTGAGGTGTTTTCTGATTGCTCTAAAAGTGCCAATGGGTCCTCATCAGATATGTATTAAGTGACTATTCCAGGAAAGATTGCTGGGACGAATTGTGGCTGTGACAGTGTATTGACTTGCATGAATGTTTACCCAGCCTTTTTGGTAGACACTGGGGAGGGAGGACAGCAAAGACAAAATTCAATATGACTTTTTTCATTATTCCAAACATTGGAACCTTCATTCAATGACATATTAAAATTTGACCTTGGGACATCCAAGGACACAATTCTTCTAGCTTGAATTCTGCACCTCTAGAATGTTTTCTTTTTTATTTAGATATAGTTTTCTTTCGTTTTTTTGTTATACTTTAAGTTCTAGGGTACATGTGCACAACATGCAGGTTTGTTACATATGTATACATGTGCCATGTTGGTGTGCTGCACCCATTAACTCGTCATAGATACTGTGTTCACTATTTACCCCAAATAAATTTCAAAGGACATGCAGCTCTCTCATATCTAGCTCCACTCCAAAAGTAGGTAACATCACCATACCAATGATGCTGCTAATAATAATAATTAAAAAAAAACCAGTGCATTCTATGCTTACATTGGTCCTTCATCATAAAGTTCCTTGCTAGATTGATTTGTATTCCTCAGAATCTGTTTTATGCAATCTTTCCATTCTTTCTGTATGGCCGCAGAATTAATTGGTCTTTTTTGAACACTGTTAAAATACCACCACCTTCGTTGTACCCCAGATTAACTAGTAGATGATGCATGTTTTCTTCAAACTACCTTAGCTTTTCTTTTGAATCAAAAACACTTTTTACCCTCCGAAGTATCTGCCTACCCTTCACTTCACTGCTTCCCTACTTTCCTAAAATCCTTAAAATTGTCTCATGTCCCTCATTACTTATGATCATAACACTGTATTCCTTTGATTCATAGGAAGAATATACCAACTAAAGAAAGTTCTCTAGAAGGCAACTTCGGAGACAATTTGATGCCCAACATTTACATAACATAAATATTTTCATTTCTATCTGTAGTAGATATTTGTTGGCCATTCCAAGTGTTTTCTTTGACATTGCATTTTTCTAAAGATGTTTACTTCATATGTGATAGAGATTATATTTTTCTTAATTAGGTCAGAAATGACTTTATAAAAATCTTTGTCTTATTACTTTCAAGTACTCCTATTTCAGTGTCTACTTCTATCTCAACAATTCCATGAAACCACACATTAGAAAATGTAAATAGTTAAGTAGTAAATTTTATTTTTGCTTAACTGGTGTTTGACTACATTGTAAACCTCCCAACAAGCATTCAAGTAGTTTTAGTCCTTCTAAATTTTTTATACTTACTGCTCCAAATGCTATTTTCAATGTTTCATGACCACAATGTCAGATTATTTGGACAAAAACCTTCGAACGCAGGACTTTTCCTTAGGCAGAATGTATTTCTTGATTGTTGTCTTAAGGCATGGGTTTGGTTTATTTCATTTTAAAGCATGGGTTATGGTAAAGAGAAAATGCCATTTGAATGATGTCTATGTCTATGTCCCCATTAGTTACTCTGGGCACAGAATTAGCAAGAAACACCCTTATAAGTAAAGCAGTTAGGGAAGCATTTTCCTACTTCCAGAGAAAAATCAGAGATTGAAAAATATTTCTTTGAATGCCAGTGACCTGGGCTATAGAGAAAGAATGTGCCCTGCCATAGCCACCCACCCTGGTGTTGACCACCGAAGAGCACCACCTGTTCCTGGGCGTTTGTGTGTTGTGCAAAGATCATGCAAATATTAGTTGAACTAAATTTAAGTTGTGCCAACACTAAGGCAGTATCAGCTAAAATAAACACCTGGTTTAGAGGTGATTCACCGACCTTGGGATTATATGGAAAAGAGAGCGCATTAAAAAAATTTTTTTTGGCCAGGTGCGGTGGTTCATGCCTGTAATCTCAGCACTTTGGGAGGCCGAGGAGGGCGGATCACGAGGTCAGGAGATTGAGACCATCCTGGCTAACATGGTGAAACCCCGTCTCTACTAAAAACACAAAAATATTAGCTGCGCGTGGTGGTGGGTGCCTGTAGTCCCAGCTACTCCAGAGGCTGAGACAGGAGAATGGTGTGAACCCAGGAAGTGGAGCTTGCAGTGAGCCAAGATCATGCCACTGCACTCCAGCCTGGGCAACAGAGCAAGACTCCATCTCAAAAAAGAAAAAAAAAATTTATTATTATCCATAATAAAGCCCTTGTGTACCTATTAGACTTTGGAATTTATATAGTTTTCTTGGGGTTTCAAAGAATAAGATAATCGTTAATGAATGATGAAAATCCCCACAATCCTTTTACATTAGGCAGCAGCATGATGACCTTCATTTAATAGAGGACAGAGATTAAAGGACTAATCCTGAAGTCTGTCTGTGCCATCAGTCGTGGAGCTGGCAGCAGGACTTGGACTTCTGTGCCTGTTTTGGTGCCAAATGATTTGCCTGCAAGGGAAATATGAGGAATGATTTAAGCTAAGCCCCCACTTGCAGTGCTCATATGGCTGGATCTGGTGAAATTATCAGGGGAGAGGTAGCAAAGTGGCATCTTCAGAGATGCCTCATCGCTCAATATAACTGAGTAGACAAAGGGAGTTCACTGAGCTATATTGTCCCAACACACCACTTGTGTCATGCACTCTGTGTGTGTGTCAGACACTGCTGGTGTTTTACGTATATTGCATCATTTAACCCTAACTGTGATAACTGGGGGAAACCAGCTCAAGTTCCACATAGAACTGATATTTACAGGGTTTTTGAATAAACATAGAAATTGACCCATCTGGTCTTAAAACTTGAAACTTAACATTTGTCAGTCATCTGAATTAGGAAACGGACCTTCAGGCAAGAGACTGAAACTCACCACATCACCATCAGACAATGAGACACCAGACTCCTCATTTATCATGATTGCTTCCTTACCCCTCCTTAATTGCTGTTTTCCCTTCAGGTAGCTACCTCCCTTCCCAGCTATATAAACCCTCCAATTTTAGTCGGCTGCAGAGATGAATTTAAGACTGATCTCCCACCTCCTTGGCTGCAGCACCCAAATAAAGCCTTCTTCCCTGGCAATGCTCATTGTCTCAGTGGTTGGCTTTCTGTGCAGTGAGCAGTGGGACCTAGACCCAACCACTGGCGTTTCAGTAGCATGGGGAAACCAAGGCATGTTGTTATCTCACAGAGCCAGGATTTGAACCTCAGATTCTGGACCTAGTGTCTTCTTGCCTGGCCACTGTGCCATTATCTATTTTTCTGCTTACTTGCTCCTTGAAAGTGATTCTGCATGTTAGAATCACCTTTTTCCAGTGGAAAGTCTCCCTTTCCACCTGTTCTTGTGTCAGTCTCATGTATAGCCTGCTCACTGTCATCAGGCTGAAATTCTTTAGCAGAGAGCAGTCACACCATGTTCTTGCTCCTGGACCCTTTGTGGCTTCTGATAAAATTCACATTGAATTTTGGAAAAGGCACTCAACCTCAGCCATGATTGAAACCAAACTCACATTCTAATACCTCATACAACTTCTTGTGAAATCAATGGCCCAGCATTAGTGAAACATCACTGGTATTCAAAGATTGCCTTCTCTACCTAAACAGCAGCAAAAAAAAATCAACCCAATTTAAAAAAATAGGCAGAGGACCTGAATAAACATTTCTCCAAAGAAGATGTACAAATAGCCAGCAAGCATATAAAATATTGATCAATATCACTAATCATTAAGGAAATGAAAATGTAAACCACAATGAAATTATACCTTATGCCAATTTAAATGGCTACTATCAAACACAAAGCAAAAACCCCAGAAAATAATGTGTTAATGAGACTGTGGAAAAATTGGAACCCTTTTGCACTATTCATAAGAGTTAAAATGGTGCAGCCACTATGAAAAACATTATGGTGGTTCCTCAGAAAACTAAAACTAGAGGTACTGTATGACTTGGCCATTCCACTCCTGTGTATAAACCCAAAATAATTGAAAGCAGAGACCCAAACAGATATTGGTACCTCAACGTTTATGGCAGCACTATTTACAATAGCCAAAAAGTGAAGGCAACCCAAGTGTCCATGGATAGATTAATGGATAAACAAAATGTGGTCTATCCATACAATGAAATATTATTCAGCCTTCAAAAGGAAAAAAATTTTCACATATGTTACAATATGGATGAACCTTGAGGACATTATGCTAAGTGAAATAAGCCAGTCACAAAAAGATACACAGTGTATGATCTCATTTATATAAGTCCCTAGAGCAGTCAAAATCATAGAGACACTGAAATAGTGGTTACCCGGGGTGGGGAGGAGGAAGAATGAGGAGTTAGCGTTCATGGATATGAATTTTCCCTGTTACAAGATGAAAAATACTCTCTGAAGATGGGTGGCACTGATGGTTGTACAATGCAAATGTATTTCTGAACTGTGCACTTAAAAATTTTTAAGATGGGGTCAGGTGCAGTGGCTCATACCTGTAGTCCCAGCACTTTGGGGCTAAGGCAGGAAGATCATTTGAGTTCAGGAGTTCGAGACCAGCCTGGGCAACATAGGAAGATCTCGTCACTCCCAAAAATATAAAAATTAGTTGGGCGTGGTGGTTTATGCTTGTGGTCCCAGCTACTCAGGAGGCTGAGGTACGAGGATTGCTTGAGCCCAGGAGGTGGAGGCTACAGTAAGCCATGATTCAGCTACTGCACTCCAGCCTGGGCAACAGAGCCAGACCCTGTCTCCAAAATAATAATAATAATAATAATAATAATATGGCAAATTTTGATGTGTATTTTATAATACCACCATTAAAAAGTTAAAACTGCTCACCCTTGCCTCACTCCTGTACCTCTGCTCACTTTCATTCTTCCTGCTTCCATATCCTTGCTTTTAAATTCTACCAACTTTTAAAGGTCTAGTTCAATATGACCTCCTCCATGAAACAGCCCCTCTTGCAAACTGTGGAATGGAACTCTACCTTCTCTGAATGGCCATCAGTTTACTTAGGTTTTGATAGCCCTTGACTCACAAGTCTATACTTAGCGCTGCTCCAGGCAGGTCACACCACCACCCCTAGTGGCCCCCACAAGACTGTGAGTTCCCTAGGGGTAGAAGTCATATTTCCCTCCTCTCTTCATCTGCCGACTGACTTATACGTACATAATAAGCATTCGAGTCGAATAATTTGATAGTTATTTTCCTTTTTGTCAGAACTTTAGGGAAGATACTGGAATTGTCTCCTGTGCTTCTAAGGCTTTGCATTCTTTCATCATTGGACTATATATGGTTTCTCATATAGCAATTTACATTTTGCAGAAAGACCTCAAACTGGCCTAAAGCTCTTTGAATGAATCCAGATAAGCTGCTTCCTAAAGAAAGAACCTCCTGACTTCCTAATACTCCTTTCATACCCTAATCTTTAAACAATGTTTCTAGCAATAATTCCATTTTCCACATATGTAGCAGAAGATCTGAGTATCATCTAAATATAAAATCACTATTTTTCAAATTTTATTAGGTTTCTGCTTAATGGAGAATTATCGCTGTCAGTACATCAGATCTAAACATATGGTCATTTAAAGGAATAAAAGGCAAACCTTTCATTATGATCTTTATGTTGTGGTACATTGTATATGTTTGTATGGAAAATTTCGGGAAATGAGCCAAGTGTTTGGGTTGGATCAACTATTTCATATCAGTCTTTGTAAGCCACGTTATTGTTAAGAAGTCAGTCAGAACCACCCTTTTTGGTAATTTTACCTGGCTCATACTTGGCAGATCTGGCTGTGAGCAGGGTTTAAAGTTGGCTTACTATATGGAATTATTTTTAGGACACCTTCAATGCACTCTACACTGAGCTAAAACAAAAAAAAATGAGGCTTAGCTCCTGACTCTGGACAATCTAAATCTACATTTGCTACATCCAAAGCAAATAATTTCTGTTTATGTATTTATTATTACATAAGAAGTTCATTCTTATTATAAAAAGCATGAAACCGGCAGGAGCAGTGGCTCACACCTGTAATCCCTGCACTTTGGGAAGCCAAGGCGGGTGGATCACTTGAGTCCAGGAGTTCAAAACCAGCCTCAACAACATGGTAAAACCCCATCTCTACAAAAAATACAAAAATTAAGCGTGCGTGGTGGTGTGTGCCTGTAGTCCCAGCTACTCAGGAGAGCAAGGTGGGAGGACTGCTTGAGCCTGGAGGCACAGGTTGCAATGAGCTGAGATTGTGCCACTGCACTCCAGCCTAGGCAACAGAGTGAGACCCTATCTCAAAAAATAAAAATAAAACCATGGAACCAATAGGACATCATTAAAAAAATGTCACCAGTAATTTGCCCATCTGGAGGTCATCACTATCAAAATTGTGGATATTTTTGAAATTTTACTGAAGTTTTCAGCCTCCCCATAAATACTCTCTTCCCCAACCACAACGCTGTCCCCCTTTCAAAAAACTCAGCAGGTATGTGCTCATTGCCTGGGGCAGAGATGTACAAAAGAATGGCATGAAGAGAAAAAAATTCCTTCCTTTTCTTTTTCAAAAGTCTAAAAGCAGCAGGAACCTGGACTGCTAATGGCATAAAAAGTATATTTTAGATCAAGGGACATGAAAATAGGGTGGAAAAATTAAAAGGATTTTTTGATCAAATAGGCACATATATTGTCTTCTAGCTTTTTATGGTTTCCCCTTAAGTGTTGTTTTATACTAACTATTGAATACTTGCAAAAATGATCAGGGAATCAGGACTCACAATACATTGGCCACCGCACCCAACACCTTGAGTCACAGAATGTCATCAGCACATCTACAGCCCCGGTGTGCCGCCTCCTGAATTCCATCCTACTCACTCTACTGCCCACCATAAATGATCTCCCCAATTTTTTTGGTATCATTCTCTGGCTTTTCTTTATAGTTTTACCCTCTGTGAAAACAATATAGAGTCAGAATGTTGAGCAAGCATACAACTTTATTATCCTCTCCGACCACCCATTTCAAACACTTGGAGAGATCGTCACACTCAAAAAAATAAACTATCCTCCAGCCACTTTTGGTCATAAAACTGTTTCGTCTCAGGAATTGGAATATCCAGTCCCACATAATAGCCAATACTTCAAAACTGGCTTGACATTACGTCTTCTACGTATTTTCAGTTTCAGTTCAGTCCTCCCTACCTGAATATGTGGACAGAGAGGTCCCTCTGTGTCCCTAGGTAGCTTGCAGAGGGCAGAGGTTGCCTCCTTTTTCTCGGTGCTTTCCGGGGCTCCTTGGTGGGTTTCAGCTGAGCCCCTTCACAGGGGATGAGGGAGAGTGTCTGTATTCCACTGGGTGCGTATAGTTCTGTCCTGTTCCCAGAATGTCCGGGAACTCAAAGGAATTCCACTCCGGCTTCCCTCTGATGAGTTCCATCTAATTTAGGAAATGTGGATTGATCCCATTATGCAGCCCCTCCTGGCGCTGCCTCTCTTCTGCACACTACACTCCCCAGGTGAGTCAGAACCTAGTCCACAATCCAATTTAACTTTCCCAGAAATAGGTCAGACACCCCTTCTCCATGTCTTCCAACTGCAAGGATCATTTCAAAGCATTGTGAGGATCTCCTTGAAGCTCGCCCATTAGGCAAGGGACCAGTAATAACCCACTCTCCCCTCCAAAAGGTTGGGTTACTCACAGCATGGCAACAGATTTCTCCAAAGAAATCTCCTCACCAGTATCAGATTTGATCTAGTTTTGATATTCTCAAAGTCGGTGAAAACATTTGCCAGTCTTGAAGCAAGTTTGAGAGTCCTCCAGTACATTGTCAGCATTTCCCATTGAAAACCCACCATATGCAATTTTGCCTCCACACTTACCTTGTAGCTGATATGGGCACCTCAGCTGATATTTCTAGATTTTTAAGTTTCTGCCAATCTGATGAGTATAAAACAATATCTGTGTCTCATTTTCCTGATTATTAATGAGATTGAACATCTTTCCATATGATTTTGTGTTTCCTCTTTTACAAAGTCTTCATTCAGGTATTTTCTTTATTTTTTTCTGTTGGGTGGTTTATCTTTTTTGTATTGATTTCTAGACGTTTTAAATGTAGTCTAGAGACTGAGCCATGGTGACTTACGTGTTGCAAATATCATCTTTTATTTATGGCTTAATTTTTTCTCTTCATGGCATTTTTTGACAAACAAGTTTGTTGAATATAGTCAAGTTTGTGTCTCTTTTTATTTATGGCTATTGATTATTATTTGATTTGATTTAAGAAGTGCTTTCCTATCCATAGGACATGAGATTGTCCCCTAAATTGTCTTGTGAAGTGTTAAGCATTTGACTTTGGCATTTAAATTTTTCAACCATCTGGATTTGATTTTTGTGTAGAGTGTGAGATGTAGTTTGAGCTCTCCTTTTTTCCATATGTATAAATAACCCCTTGTCCTAGTACCATTTATTTTGTATTTTCCCACACATCAGAAAATCTCTTTCTGTTATACATGAAAATTCAAGGGACTTAAGTCTGTTTCTCTGATCTCGATTCTTTTCATTGGTCAATGCGTCTGTTCATGCCCCAAATGGCTCTTTATCTTTTGAATTGTCTAGTGTGTCTGTTCCAGTCCTAATTCTACATGGGTTTAACCACCAAAATTTTATATTAATTCTGAATAGAATAAGTTTTTCCATCTTCTTCTTTTTCTCAGAAGTATCGTGGTTATTTATGGCTCTTTGTTCTTTCATATATATTTTAGAATCAAATTTTCCCTAAAAATCTTCTTGGCATTTGACTGAAATTAAATCTATCTACAGATTGAATAGAGGAGTAGTGACTTCTTGAAAATGTTGTGTCTTCCTATTCAAGATTATGCTATAACTTGTCACTTATTTTTACTTTGTTATTTTTCAGTATTTCTATAATTTTTCAATAAAGTGTTTTTGAACCAATTTTATTCTATTCAGTACTAATTCTTTATATTTTGTGGCTTTCATGAAAGCTATTTTCTAAAAATATATGTTCTAATTTTTGCCAGTATTAAGATATACAAGTGATATGAATATTTATGTTGTATCCAGCAATCATCAAAAACCCTCATTAATTCTAATAATGTATCTAAATATTCTTTGAGGTTTGAGGGTTTTTTTAGGTAGACAATGAATAAGCAAGCAATGATAACAGCTTTTTTCTTTGTAGTATTTATATACTTTATTGTTTTCTTATTTTATTGAGCTAGAATTTCCCCCAAGATGAAGCTTGATACAATTATTTAATATTATATTATATGTAATATAATATAATCTTACTAATTCAATGTTAAATAGGAAAACTTTTACCTTTTCACAATTAAATATGATGTTTCAATTATGTTTCTTAAACTAGGTATTATTTATCAGAGTAAGGGAGTTACTTTCTATTCCTAATTGCTAAGAATCTGTAAAAAAAATCAGGAATAAATAGTGACCTTATCAAATGCTTTTTCTTCATCTGTTAAAATGATCATTATAGGTTTTTCTGTGGTGATTAATGAGTTGGTCTTTGTAATTTTTTTCTATTTTATTTATATTTGTTTCTATTTATATATTTTTATTTATATTTTATAAATGTATTTGTTTCTATTCATATTTGTTCCTATATTTAATAAAAATGTCTTTCCTTGGATAATTTGATTACTAAAGTTAACTAGTCTCATAAAATGAATTGGGGTAAATTTCTTATTTTTTCACTCCTTGGAGGAGTTACATTGGTTTGGTATTATTTGTGGATTGTTTGTGAGAATTAACATATTAAACCAACTGGGCCTAGATTTTTCTTTGGTGGAAAGATTTTAAACCACTGACTCAGTTTATGTTTGTTTGTTCGTTTGTTTTTTTAGTTTATCTGTTTCTTCTTGAGTCAGTTATATTTTTCTAGGATTTTGAACATTTAAGTTTAAGTTTGTTGGTGTAGAGCTGTCAAGGCTATCATTTTTATCTCTATAATATTTACATTTGTGGGTTTTACAAATTCCAGTAGTGTGTGTTTGTTTCTCTCTCTCTCTCTTTTCCTCTCTCTCTTGCTCTCGCTCTCTTTTTATCTCGCTTCTATTCAGTCTTGCTAGACGTTTTTCAGTCTTAGTACTTTGTTCTTTCTACTTTACAGAGGTTTAATCCGTTGTTCCTTCCCTAGCTCCCTTTGGTGGATACACAATGTCTTGATTCCTGCCCTATTTTTACCTCGAATCTCTACATTCAAGGCTTTAAATTTCCCACTAGGTACTGCCCTAATGGTATTCTCTTTTTTAAAAAATATTTAATACTATTATTGTTTACACATATTTTCAGTTTCCATTACAGTTTCTTTTTTGACCGTTGAGGGTTTTTTTTTAATTTTTAAATTATTATTATTATTTTTTTATTTTCATAGGCTATTGGAGAACAGGTGGTGTTTGGTTACACAAGTAAGCTCCTTAGTGGTGCTTTGTGAGATTTTGGTATACCCATCATCCGAGCAGTATATACTGCACCCTATTTGAAGTGCAGCCCCTCGAGTTTTTAAAATGTGTGTTTTAAAATTTCACTTAAAATAGTCATCTCTGCTTTCTTGATTTCTAACCTAGTGCATATGGGAAAAAATGTGACGTCTATACACCAACCTGATGAAATTTATTGAAAACCTGCTTTATGAACTAATAAGTGGTCAATTTTCATTACTATTTTATGTACCTCATTGTATTGAAAGAATGTATTTTTTCTTCTCAGGCTGCAATGTTGTGATACTAACTTGAGGTGTTTCTTCTTCTTATATTTCCTATTTTTAAATTTCCACCATGTAGGGAATCTATTAAATCGCTGAGCAATGTTCAAAAATTCAAACTTTTTTTATAGAGTGTTTCATATGTGCTTACGTATGGCTATATAGGTGGCATTAAAGACATAGTGATGAAAGTGACCAACACAGTCGCCCTGCTCCCATGGACTTATCTTAGTGTTTAGAGGGGAAAGAGAAGTACTCACATGGTGGTCTAGTTATTGTTGTGTGAAATGTTACAAAGCACAGTGTATGATGAGGGAGGTTACCTGAGATCAGGTACTATGGCGATTGCATGGCGCTTATCACTCCCTGTACCCAGAAGTCTGGACACAGACATAGAGAAAAGTCACCCAGCTATATGGATCATCAAAAAAAGTTCAAATACAGAGCGTGTCCCTCTACCGTGCTTAGTCTTTGATCCTCATTCCCCACCCTTTCCCCACCAGTTCCCAGCCTCTTTTCCCTCCTCTCCCTTTCTCCTACTTATTCATCTGTCTGCATTTTGGTTCTTTGCCGTAGTAGTCATCTTTCTCTGAAAACATATTGTTGGGCACTCAGGACAAAACTCCACAGCTCTGTGGGTGATCTGTTCATCAGAGACTATAATACCACTCACACTGAATAAATTCATTTTTCCAACCCCAAAGTTACATGGTTAATCAAATTTTATTCTTAATTGTGAATTTGCATAAATATCAAAGATACTTTTTAGTAATTAGCATGTGCTCTCGATTATTCTAATGAAAACCATCACTCAAAGTGAGGTACAAATTGAGGTTACTTTCATTATGCTCAACACTACATTTATACTGCAATTGTTGGAAGTTATATGAGGTTGTTTTTTGTGAGGTTTTTTTTTTTTCGGCTGGAGAAAGACTAAAGTCTCATATTGCCCTGACAGTCAATTGCCCTGATTATTTTTATTGCGTAGCCCCTCATCCCTGTCTCCCCTACTCGGTACTTGTGTAGCTGGTATATTTGAACAAGAGTAGTACTTTGCTGCTATCAGTCTTCATCTTGTTAGCTTCAGTCCATTGATCTAGCCCAGCAAGTCTCCTTTGAAGCTTGTTTCTTCATTTCTCTTTTCCATTCCTGGTTTCTTTTGGTCTCAATTGTGTCATACAAGGTATTATCTCGTCATCCCAGCTTCCCCAAATTGGCAGCCCTGATTCCCACACCATCCTTTTACTCATCCAAATCATTAGCTAAAATGGCCAACAGGAGACAGCCAGAGAGGGACCGTGAGAAACACCCCTCCAGGTGGACATCCATCTCTTAATCCTCAGTGTCAATACTTGTAAGCTGATCTTAATTGTATCCTCACCAGGTCCACAAGACTATGATGAAAAAGCTTGTCAATTATTTTAGCTCCAAAGGAGATACAATCCTTCTAGTCTACTACATTTCTTGTACTTATCAGTCCAGTGAAATGAGTTTAGTCTGGCATGACTTACTCAAAATGAGCCCATTCTGACTCAACGTGACCTCCACTTTCTGACTTAAGTACTCACCAATGATCCTTAAAATAATCCATTTTCAAAGTATCCTCAGGGATGACATTAAGCTCATGTTTTCTCAAAGCTAAATTGCTTTCTCAGCAATCTCACGTAACTTCTAATCCCCAAACTCAGCGTCCTCTCTCAACTCCCTCTGCCTGACTTCTCTGTGGCACGCATTTGACACTGCCCAACACCCCATCTTCTTGCTCTCACATTTGTGCAATTCATGTTCTTCTAATCTTTGAAAAATCAGAACATTTGTTCATTTTAATTTTCAGTTTTCTAGATGGAAATCTGCACTATTTTATAAATGATTTCTCAACATTATCAATGATAAGTCCAGAAAAATTGTAAGCTTTTCACAAATTTAAGAAGCAGCTTATTCAGGCTGGAAGATATTTCTTTCACAACTTGATTCTCTTGTAACTTCCTCATAGTTTTAGGATTTTAATGTTCTTCTATATTTTAACTTCACAATCACCTCTTTGCAGGTTATTCTGAAAGAGAAGAAGCAGGAAAATAAAAGTCCAGGAGATATTCTGTCTTGCTGTAGAAGAACTAGTAAATGGTTTTTACCATTATGTAGGTGATGGAACACCTAGAATTTGCAGTACTCCCTATAGGACACCTTGATATTGTGAAGGACTATGATTATTGATAGCTATTTTCATTTTATGATTAATATGGCTAGCCAAAGCTAGCATATATGACAAGTATTCTATAGAATATATAGAATTATAGTTACAAACAAATACACAACCCAGCCCTGCCCTAAAACAAGTTGTTAAACTTATCCCATCGTGGGATTTTCTGCTAATAATTGTTGCATTTTGTTTATTTATTTATTTTTTTCAGTTAGTACTTCCAAACCAGCAAAGGCAGAGGATGTCAAACCATTAAGTAAAAGAATTATGGGAGGGGCCTTGTGCGGTGGCTCATGCCTGTAATCCCAGCAGTTTAGGAGGTTAAGGCGGGTGGATCACTTGAGGTCAAGAGTTCAAGACCAGCCTGGCCAACAAGGTGAAACCCTGTCTCTACTAAAAATACAAAAAATTAGCTGGGTGTGGTGGTGAGTACCTGTAATCCCACCTACTTGGGAGGCTGAGGCAGGAGAATCACTTGAACCCAGGAGGTTTGAGGTTGCAGTGAGCCGAGATCACCCCATGGCACTCCGCTCCAGCCTGGGCAGCAAGAGTGAAACTGCATCTCAAAAAAAAAAAAATGTATATATATATATATACACACACACACACATATATATACACACACACATATATATATACATATGTATGTATAAAAATGTATATATATACACATATATATGTGTATATATATATATGAGGAAAAAATGGAAATTGAAACTATTTTTTTATTCCAATGAATTTGGGTAGGTTGTGAAAAGACCACAGCCATTCCATAATTTTAGAAGCAAGGACCCAAAGAGATCTTGGTAGTGCACAGGGGACCTGACAAGCTATGTGTTGGAAGTTGGAATGATTCCCACACATGCCCAAATTCTCAGACAAGCAGTTACCTGAGCACAGTAGTTCCCACCTATTGTTCTACCCTTTGATTAATGGCCTTTTGGGAGGAAAAACTCAGTGAAATCCACTATTTGTTTCTCATGCTCCTCCCTCCATATTGCACAAAATAACTAAAAACAGTGTCAGCTTTACCTAAAGAAACACAAATGTCTGCAAAAGGGGAGCTGTGAAGTGCCCCAGGGCAGAGGAGAGGTAGTTAGATGCCTTTGGACGGGGAAAATGTTTTATATCCCAAGTTCATTACAGTGTATGTATTTGCCCATATGGATTAGCACCTAAGCCCTCAAATAACTAAGCAGCAGTGTATACCTTTACCCAGGAGTATTGTATTGGGAATCAGGAATGACTGTTAGTAGCTTGGCTTTGTGGGAAAGAAAAAAAGAGAACATCAAAAGATGGAAAAGACAGTGGTAGCTAGAAAGAACCAATAAGAACTGTTAACTCTCTGGCCCTGAGGAAGAAAGGGCTTGAGAATAATCTTCAGAGAAGGACCTGTGAGCGCCTCTCATATTTGGCTGATGCTATAAGACCCAAGATGAGGTTTTTCTCCTTGTTCTTCTAGCTATAATATTAACTCAAAGCCCCTTTTGATGCCTTTCATATTTTTATTTTTATTTTTTATTGTTTTTGTGACACAGTCTTGTTCTGTCACCCAGGCTGTAGTGCACTGGCATGATCTCAGCTCACTGCAACCTCCACCTCCCAGACTCAAGTGATTCTCCCACCTCAGCCTCCCAGGTAGCTGGAACTACAGGCATGCACCACCACAACTGGCTAATTTTTGTATAATTTTTAGAGATGGGGTTTTGCCATGTTGCCCAGGCCGGTCTCGAACTCCTGGACTCAAGCAATCTTCATGTCTTGGTCTCCGAAAGTGCTGAAATTACAGGTGTGAGCCACCATGCCCAGCCTCCTTTCATATTTTTAGATCCCTTACCTCATTCTGGGATTAAGACTTCCTGATACTTTTTCTACACTTTTCTGCAAAGGCTTTCGATATTTTGGTTGACTGTGCACTCTACCTTTCCTGTTTGGTGCATGTACTTGTCATACCTAGGTTCATTTACAGGGTTTTTTTGTGGTCATGATAATTTCTGTTGAAATGTCAGCCTTCTTGTATTCATTAGGATGATTTGCGATTGTACTGTCTAGTTTTCAGTTTTGAGAATTGCATGTCCATTCTCTGTTCTTGTTCCACATGTAAATAAATGACTTCTTTATTATTTTGAGCTTTAAAAAAAAAAAGAAAGCCATGCCTCTTTGAAACTGAGATTCCTCATAATATTCTCATAAGTCTATGCAAAGATTTCAGATTCCTTCACAGTTTTGTGCCCTTCCTGTCATTTCTTGTCACATCTTCTTTTTTTCCATATTTTGACTTTTTTCCTATAGTACTTTCCCTTCTTTTTATGAGAGTACCAATTATACATACCTTGGATCCCCTATGCCATTATTTTGTCATCTCTTAGCACTTTTCCCCCCATCAGTTCTCTGTTATGACATGACATAGCTCACAGTTAGGAAGGAGTTTCTCTGCCTCAAAAGAAACTCCATTATGTTTTTTCGATAGGGTGAAAAAATTAACTCTTTTCTGCTCAGTAAACCAGCCTTGCCAAGCAGCTGCCGTTTGTCATATCTCTTCTGTCACACCATGTTTGTAGCCTACATCTCACTATGTCTGAAAGTTTCCATGATCATTCCTGCTTTCCCTCATTCTTTTCTGCATTCTTACTTTGAATCCCCACTTTGTCTTTTCAAGCAAAGTTTTGCCTTAGGGGTTTTGCCACCAATTCTGGAGAACATATCAGAGGTGTTCTCCCTGTCTTAGTACCTCCCCTTCACACTGTTCAACTTTTATTTGGCTTGACAGTCTTTCTTCATAGATTGTGCTTTAGTATTTCTTTGGTTCTTCACCTCATCAAAGACAGACTTTTATTTCATTTTATTTTGGAACAGGATCTCGCTTTGTCACCCAGGCTGGAATGCAGTAGTGCAACCATATAGCCTCCAACACCTGGGTTTAAGCAATCCTCCCACCTCAGCCTCCCAAGTAGCTGGGACTACAGATGCATGCCACTATGCCCAGCTATTTTTTCTGTTTTATGAGGAGACAGGGTCTCACAGTGTTGCCCAGGCTGGTGTCAAGCACCTGGCCTCAAGTGGTCCTCCCACCTCAGCCTCCCAAAGCGCTGAGTTTATTGACATGGGCCACTGTGCCTGGCCTAATTTTTTCCTTTTCTTCATTGTTTTCCATTGCTTTGGTCTGGAAACAGGAGATATCTGTAACAAAACTCATCAATATGAAGACATTATTTTTGTAGGTTTATTTCTGATGGACTCAATAGCAGTTAAAATTCTGAAATGTAAAAGAAATCTAATATTCCAATTTGTTCTGTCTTAATTGTCATACAATTTCATATGGATTTTGTATTGGCTTTCAATATTCTCCCTTAGATCCACGTGCCCTACTGGACATCCCATTCCATGAAGATTGATTCCTCTAGCACATGTGGGGTGAGCTCAGTCCAATTGACTCAGTAAGAGAAATGGTGTTATGCTCTGCTCCTTTGATACAAAAATGTAGTAGTCCTTGGAGTGGAAGCAGCAACATAAATTTGAACATATTTATTTTTAACAATATTATAAGATTAACAATATTAGTACAGTTAACATCATTGTATATAATTCTATGTGGCTATTTTTCCCCATTTTCAAAATGGCCTGTTATCAAATCCATGTATGAAGTGCATGTCAGATTGCCTCTATCTGAATATAAAGAAGTGTGTGTCACATAATGTGTGTGGCTTTCCCAGAGTCTGAGAGGACTCTGGACTTCCTCTGTTTCAGTTTTCATGGCACTCTTTCTTTAATACCCTCTCCTATATTTTCACAAACCCCAGAGATACCTCAGTGGAAATGAACAGGCTCAGCCTTGGTTATAATTTGCTTCCTATTTTTGTTACATTTCGTTACATTTTGTTATCTTTCTGTAAGTAATAATACCAGGGAACTTTGGGAAAAGAAATCATTCTAGAGACCATCAACTCCAGCTCCCTTATTTCACAGACCTAAGGATTCATCCAAGGTGCTAAGGGACATGCCCAGGTGTATTACTCAGGGTTCTCTAGAGGGACAGGACTAATAGGATAGAGGTATATATAAAGGGGAGTTTATTAAGGAGTATTGACTCACATGATCACAAGGTGAGGTCCCACAATAGGCTGTCTACAAGCCAAGGAGGAAGGAAGCCAGTCTGAGTCCCAAAACCTCAAAAGTAGGGAAGCTGGTGATAGTGCAGCCTTCAGTCTGTGGCCAAATGCCCCAGAGCCCCTGACAAACCACTGGTATAGGTCCAAGAGTTCAAAAACTGAAGAACTTGGAGTCTGATGTTCAAGGGCAGGAAACATTCAGCATGGGAGAAAGATGGAGGCCAGAAGACTCATCCAGTCTAGTTTTTCCATGTTCCTCTACCTGCTTTTATCCTAGCTGCATTGGCAGCTGATTGAATGGTGCCTACCCAGATTAAGGGTAGTAGGTCTGCCTCTCCCAGTTCACTGACTCAAATGTTAATCTCCTTGGCAACACCCTCACAGACACACCCAGGAACAGTACTTTGCATCCTTCAATTCAATCAAGTTGACACTCAATATTAACCATCACAACAAGTTCTTACGCTGTTGAGTGGTGGAGCTCATTTCCCAGAGATCAAGTCTCATGTTCTTCCTACACCCCACTGCCTTTGGCTCATTCTGCCTGAGGTCAAACAATATTAAGACACCCTGAAAATTCTCCTTTAAGAACATTGCCCATGTTCAGAATGTAGCTCTATTTTGAACTTGAACATCAGCTGAGTAGACAAGTACATCCGATGCAACTGCAATCATGTCCTTGGAAATTTATAGCATCGCTTTCAAGCTCAACAACTTGTTGGCAGCCACCCAAACTTCAGTTCTGTCTCTAAGTAAAAATAAAATAGAATACATGTCATTAGCATAACTATGACATTTAGGCAAACTCAGGAACATTTAGACCTCATGCATCTGGGTAATTAATTATATAATTTTTTCTTACGCATAGATGTCCTTTCTTTATGTTTGTTACAGTCTCAAATTCCTCCCCTCTCAGAAGATAAGCCAAATATTTTCACTTTGTCACTCACTTTTTAAATTTTCTTTTTTTTCCTGTTTTTCTTTAAAATTTTTTCTTTCTTTTTTCCTTTTTATTTATTTTTCTTTTTTTGTCACTTACTTTTTTCTATTCTAAATGATTCTCTTTAAGTTATCAAATAAATGGGGAAAATAATGGGACTTAGGTTATCTTAAGTGGTTATTTTTTAAAATTTTATTTTATTTTATTTTATTTTTGAGACAAGGTCTTACTCTCTCACTCAGCTGGAATGCAGTGGTGCAATCATAGCTCACAGTAGCCTCAACCTCCTGGACTCAAGTGATCCTCCTGCCTCAGCCTCCCAAGAAGCTGGAACTATAGGCACATGCCACCATGCCCAGCTAATTTTTAAATTTTTTATAGAGACAGGGTCTCACTCTGTTGCCCAGGCTGGTTTTGAACTCCTGGGCTCAAGCAATCATCTTGTCTCAGTCTCCCAAAGTGCTGGATTTCAGGTGTGAGCCACTATACCCAATATTTAAAAAAAATTTTTTTAAAGACATCAAATAAATGGGGAAAATAATGGGCCTGAGCAGGTTGTCTAAACACTTGACTTTGGTGATCACAAACAAGGCATTTACTTGCTGAGTGGGCAAGAAAAAAAAATCTTAACAGCAGACTCAAGTGCAAGTGATTGAGATACAAATATAGTATGTTTGTATTTGAATGGTCCGCTGGAGAGTAATGGTAAAAATGCACACAACCTCATCTGTGTGGGGCAGATAGAGAAGAACTTGCTTGGGGGCAAGCGTCCTGGCAAGCTAGGTATTGCAAAACCATAATGTCAAAAATTTGAAACAATTCCACAAGCCCAAACCTGACCAAAAGCCTAACCTGGGAAGTGCAAGCATGCTCCCGTGGGAATGAAACAAGTGACAGAAGCAACTATCAGCACCCTCGTGCCCGTGCAGAGAGGCAAAACACCCGCCAGTAGGCACTTTCCATCTGGAGTCACCCGAAACCAGGACTCTGTAACAAATAAACATTTATATTCTGACATTCTTTATATGCAGTGTCCACTAGTCTGACACCACCTCACACACCCTCTCTCCAACCTGCTGGCTCTCCCTCTCTTGGAAGGTACCAATTCCCAGTTTTCTGACTTCGTTCCTTCAATAAGGGAAGCTCTCTCTGCAGTTCCCGGCCCATGCGGCATTGGCATTTCCAGCGAGATGCATTCTCCCTCTGCCTACCCTGTCCCCACCTTCTGAGGCGAGATCCAGTTGCTACCACTCCTCTCTGCAGCCTGGACAGCTTCTCTCTCATTCTGCTGGAGACATTGGAGGCAGTTAGAAGGGGAAAATGGAAGAAGAGTCCAGCCAAAAAGAGTACTTTTGGGGCAGGAGAGGTGAAGGAGGAAACTGGAACTTAATTTTCTGTTGATTCCTCGTTTTTTAGAACTTTCTATTTGGGGAAGTTGGTTCAAATAAGTGAATTTTTCTTAATTAGAGGCTACCCTGGGAATCCCAAGAAAAGACATGGCCCTTGATATTGATGTACCCCTAGACCTTTGGGATAGATGGGCAAGTAGACAGATGTGTTCAATGGAGGGATTTTACATGGCAAACAGCAGTACACACAGACAGCCCAGAGCTCAGTATCGAGGCATTCGGGTTAGGGAGGGGCTCTTGAAGAAGCAAAGGCTCAAGGCAACCCCTGGAAGGGGCTCAGGATTTAGAATCCTGCATAAGCATTTCTCAGGAAGTTGGGAGATAACAGCCTTTGTGTGTGTGTGTGTGTGTGTGTGTGTGTGTGTGTGTGTGTGTGTGTGCATGCGTGCCTGCACATGTAAACCTAGGGTGTTTGAATGTAGGGCGTGGGAGGAGAGTTCCTGTTGGTTTGGAGTTAGTAGATTATAAGGTGCGACGTTGGGAGGGAAGGAAGTAATGCCAAAGAGGTGAGAAGGGACTAAGACACCAAAGTCCTCCTTCCCCTGCCTTCCCTGAGTCCTGGAGGAAGTCAGGAGGCTTTTCTGCTAGCTCCGAACATAACCACCACTAAAGGTGAGCAGCTTCTCTTTGTCAGTGCTCTACCTTATGTCAACTGGCTGAACAATCTCTATTTCAACCTATGACTTTTATTTTCTTAGTTCATGTCTCTTATTAACTCATACACGATTACTTGTCTGGTTTGTTGAAGCAATAAGACAACATTTGCCACAATAATGCCTGTCAAAGTGGCTGGCCATAAAACCTCCTGCACCACATTCATCTAAAAGGCACTTCCCATGAAGGCAACCAATTTTGCCATTGTCATGCACCTTGGAGTTTTTCAGGACAGCCAGCTTAATCTTCTTTCTGTAATGCATATTCTTTTTGGCAATGGCATAAGACTTCTTCATTTTCTTAGCACCACCATGAAATCTCAACACATGATGAAGAGTGGACTCCTCTTGAATGTTGTAGTCAGACAAAGTACGTCCATCTTCCAGTTGCTTGACAGCGAAGATCAGTCTTTGCTGGTCAGGAGAAATTCCTTCCTTATCCTGGGTCTTGGCCTTTACATTTTCTATTGTATCCAATGGTTCAATGTTGAGAATGATGGTCTTCTCCACTTTTACAAAGATCTGCATTTTTAAAAATCCAAAAAATATTTATTACATTCCCACTCTGAGGCAGGTGCTGTAACATTTGCTAGGAATACAAGGACCATCAAAACCAGATGGGTTCCTACCTCAGTGGTTAGTTAAATAATTACACAAATAAATATGAATTTACAACTCTTCTAAGTGCAGTGAAGGATACAGATACATGAATATGTATACATTTATACATGCAAATATATATGCATGTATATGTATCTTATAAGGGGATTTGACTCAGTCTTGGGGGAGAGATGGTTCATTTGAAGAAGCGACATTCCAGTTGATATTTTGAAAGTGTTAACTAAGAGTTAACTAGGGAATACTTGGGTATTCATGTGGCAGGCTAGGTCTCACGAACAGCTGAACAGGCAGGCCTCCGTAACAACTGTTTCAGCACTGACCGAGTGGTGAAGTTAAATATTAAAAGCTGATAGAGCCAGTGTCCTTATACAAAGGCTGGAATGTAACAAAAGTCCACCAAGAGTTTTGCCCAGGCCTCTCCTGGGCCCTGAAGCATGACAAGATAATGAAGGAAATCTTAACAGGACCCTTTTAGGATTAAACAGTTTTATTGGGGGTCTGAAGAAACTCACCAGGCCTCCACAAACAAGTTTATTGGGGGTCTGAAGAAATTCCCCAAACCTCCATTCTTTAGCAGGAGAGAAGATAAGGGTAATTACCCCAGCACCTGGACCCATTTAGATTAAGTCAATTTACTGAGGCTCCAGAGGAAGGTCTCCAGGACTCAGACCTTAGTTATGGATTAGAAGAAGTTAATCATTTAAAGCTTTAGATGAATACACACTTATGCGTAGACATATAGCTTAGAAGGCATATAAGCTCTGGAAAAGTTTGTAATTTTGAGTTGGTCTAGTGATAATTTCTAGGTCTTCTCCCTGCACCCGGTTACAGAAATGAAAACTCTCTTCTCTCCCAGTTCATCTCCATCTCATTATTGGGCCACGAGAATAAGCAGCCTGACCATTGGTTTGGTCCAGGAATATGCATGTTTAGGGGCTGGGGATATAGGAGAGAGCCAAAGCCAGCCAGCTGAGGGAAGAGTGGGAGCACCAAAAGAGATGAGACTGGAGGAGCCTGACCTCGCTGGGTTTCGAGAAATCAGGTTCACAGTTTTGTCTTTGAAAATCTGCCTTTTCGTGGTGGTTCCACTGCAGATGGCAGATGAAAAAGAAAGAACACTATGCAGACCCACGAGGTTGCCCTAGGACATTTTTCCCCTCTTCCTGCATTGTATCCTTACTTTTTCATAAAAATGCCACTGAGAATCAGTGTAGAATTGACTTTGAAATCAGAATGTTGGTGTTTTCAATGGCATGACTTTGGGAAAATAACACCTGAGAACCTCAGTTTTCTCAAAATTAGAATGGAGATCGTAATACCTATAAGATTAAATGAAATCACATATGACCAGACATAACAGATGGTCAACAGATGGAAGCTTATTGCTATTCCCAAGTGATTGGTGATTAACTGATGTTCTAGACTAGGGATCAACAAACATTTTCTGTAAAAGCCAGGTAGTAAATATATTCCACTTTTTGGGCCATATGGTATCTGTCTCAATGGCTCAATTCTGCAGCTGCAGCAGGAAAACAGCCGTGGACAGTATGTCATGAATGGGCGTGACTGTGTTTTAATAAAACTTTATTTATAAACATGAGCAGTGGGCCACATTTGGCCCATGAGCATAGTTTGCCGACCCCCATTTAGAACATTTTCTGTGGGTCACGATATCCAATGTATGCTATTAAGCAGTCTGTCTTAGTTGCTGTCACATATATAACAATCCAGTAACCCTGCAAGGTAGGTATTACTGCCTCTCCTTTACAACGAAAGCTCAGTGATGTTAAGAAATTCATTTCCATTCACACACTCAGCAGTTGCTGCAAAATGAACCCCTGAGTCTCTAATTTCCTTGAGCTTAAGCTGGTTTCCTTATCGTGTTTCCTTCTTAACTTGGTGTTTAATGCTCCTTGGTTATCCTGATGTTCTTGGAGGAACATAGATGCCCATTATTCTTAGGGCACAGATATTTCTAACCTAAACTCTTTCCTCAGGCCACCTCTAAGGCTGCTGGATTTTGCATTTTTCTTCCCAGGTTTTTTAGCATATGCTCCCTGGGCTTTCTCTCTGCTGCTCTGTCCACATCCATCACACCCCACCTATGTGAAGCTCACACGTATAATTCTTCTTGGCTGGTGATTTCCAGTTTTTCAGGTTTCCCACATCAGAGGTGACTGCTCTGGAGCAGGCTTCTTAGCCTTTACTTTTATTTCGGCTGGACGGTGGATGAAATGGGGTGGGTCTTGGCAGGCAGCTGGAGGGAGGGTTGCATGCAAACTTTTTTAATTTGCATGAAGCAACTTAACAGGTCTGAGATTGGCAATGAAATTCTGCTTTGGGGATATTCGGATGCAGAAGAAAACGCAACGTGAACCCAATTTATTTTCTTCTGACACCTCTAAAACTATATTTCATACTTGCTCCTTTTTATCACGTCTGAGCAGTGGATTGCATGGATGCCTGGGGCTGATGGCCCTCCAGGATGCGAGTTTCCCTGGAAGCCCGGGAGAGAGCAGACACTAAATTCAGAGTCAAACACAATGACAGAAATAGCAAAAATCAAAGGTTCATGTCAGACCCGAGCCCTGGGCAACTTCTTGAGTTTTCTACTTTGCGGTCAAGTTAAGCCTTTAGAATGCTTTCAAAGGTGTCTCTTCTTCGGGGTACAATTTATTACATTTCTATTAAAATACAGGGGCGCCTCTTTCAGACTTCTGTGGCCGGAGGGGGCGATTGTCATCTGCTGTGATTTTTCACTGTAATGAAAGCATAACTGGGAAGAGCCTGCGCCGAGCCCCTGGGCTGTGTGGGGTTGGAGGTGGTAGGTGCACTCCAAATGCAGTTCTCAGTGAACGTGAAAGGTCCCACTGAGGGCGGTTTGTAGGGCTGTTACAGGAAAGGGGTCCGGATCCAGACCCCAAAAGAGGGCTCTTGGATCTCGCATAAGAAATAATTCAGAGCAAATCTGCAGAGTAAATTGAAAGTGAGTTTATTAAGAAAGGAGAGGAATAAAAGAATGGCCACTCTGATCATAGACAGGTCAGCCCCGAGGGCTGCTGGTTGCCCATTTTTATGGTTATTTCTTGATGATATGCTAAACAAGGGGTGGATTATTCATGCCTCCCCTTTTTAGACCGTATAGCATAACTTCCTAACGTTGCCATGGCATTTATAAACTGTCATGGCGCTGGTGGGAGTGTAGCAGTGAAGACGACCAGAGGTCACTCTCTTCACCATCTTGGTTTTGGTGGGATTTGGCTGGCTTCTTTACTGCAACCTGTTGCATCAGCAAGGTCTTTGTGACCTGTATATTGTGCCGACCTCCTATCTCACCCTGTGACTTAGAATGCCTTAACCGTCAGGGAATGCAGCCCGGTAGGTTTCAGCCTTATTTTACCCAGATCCTATTCAAGATGGAGTTGCTGTGGTTCACATGCCTCTGACAGAACCACTGAGTCACCCCTCCAGGAAGGTGGGCACTGAGAATTATTACGGGGCAAGAGGCTGCCTCCAGATGGGCCGTGTGGAAGGCCAGGTCTCACTAACACAGGCTTCCACAACAACTGTTTCAGCACTGACCGAGTGGTGAAGTTAAATATTAAAAGCTGATAGAGCCGGTGCCCTCATACAAAGGCCGGAATGTAACAAAAGCCCACCAAGAGTTCTGCCCAGGCCTTTCCTGGGCCTTAAAGCATGAAGATTTTAACAAAGTAATTCTTAGCAGGACCTATTTAGGATTAAACAGCTTTATTAGGGGTCTGAAGAAACTCCCTAAGTTTCCACAAACAAGCTTTATTGGGGACTAAAGGAACTCCCCAAACCTCCATGAGTTAGCAGGAGACAAAATAAGGGCAATCACCCCAGCACTTGGACCCATCTAGATTAAGTAAACTTACTGAGGCTCCAGAGGAAGGTCTTCAGGACTCAAATCTTAGTTATAGATTAAATGAAGTTAATTGCTTATATCTTTAGATGAATGCACACTTTACACATAGATGTATAGCTTAGAAGGTATAGAAGCTCTGGAAAACTTGGTAATTTTGAGTTGGTCTGGTGATAATTTCCAGGCCTTCTCCCTGTAACTGGCTGCAGAAGTAAAAAGTCCCTTCTTTCCCAGTTCATCTGCATCTCATTCATTGGTCCTCTAGAATAAGCAGCCTGACCCTTAGTTTGGTGTGGGAACAGCCGGGCTGTAGAACGATTTCTGAAGGCTTTTGACCAACCCAAAAGCACTTTTCCATAATAAAACTTGCAAAAATATCAAGTCCATTCATTTTTAAAAGTACCAGCCCCATAATGGCTCAGGCACTGATTTCTTGACTCTATGCTTTCAGTGGGCCAGTTGGTACTGAATCACCTAATTTTGGTTCTGGTGTTTCTGGCATTATATTTGCAAAGCACAGCCCCGGGGTGTACAAATAGTGTGAAACCCAAATTGCGTGAATCCTTAGATAAAATTCCGGTTCTGAAGGCAGGATTTTCCATGGATTCGGAGGCAGTATTCTCCTGCTTACACCCTGAATTTCCTGGAGTCACAAAGCATTTGAATGGTTTTTAAATCTGTACTGATGTAGTACAATCTAATTAATGTACCAGGAGGGTGGTGGCTGGCTCTGGGTGTGGCATTACTTGACTCCTGATTCAAGGAATCTTTTATGATTTACTAATTTATAGGAATTTAGGGAATTTTGGGAAGACATTGAACTAAAACTTAACCCACCTCCACTCCCTGATCTCCTCCCCATTTAATTTTTTTGTATAGCACTTATGGCACTCTATATTTTTCCTTAAAAAATAGAACAGCTATATTGAGATATCATTCACATACCACCCAATTCGCCCATTTCATGTGTACAATTGAATGCCTCTTAGTATATTCACAGGTTTGGGCAAACATCAGCACAGTGTATTTTAGATCACTTTCATCACTGCCCAAAATAAACCCCATACTCATTAGCTCCTTCTTTTCCTTCCCCTCTCCAGTCTCTGGCAGCCAATAGTCTGTCTTTCTGTCTTGATGGATTTGCCATTCTGGACACTTCAAATAAATGGAATCATACAACCTGTGATTGAAACCACCTTTGCAAAAATCATAACTGAGAAAATTACGACAGTGAAAGACATCAGACCTAGCTGACATCATCTTATTTCTAACTGTCACCAGTGGAGGGTGTCCAGGTTCTTGACGTCTTGAATAAAAAATTGGACAAAATGCACACACAAAGCAAGGAAGGAATAAAGGGATTTATTGAAAACGAAAGTACACTCCACAGTGTGGGAGTGGGCCCGAGCATAGGGGATCAACGGTCCTGTTACATAATTTTTGGGAACTTAAATACCCTCTAGACAATTCCATTGGTTACTTGGGGTACGCCCTATGTAAATGAAGAGGATGAAGTAAAGTTACAAAGTTATTTACTTGGCCTACGCCCTATGGAGAGGATATTTCCTGTCATAGCTGAAGTGTGAATTGGCCTTCTGTTTCTTGCCTCCAGATTCTATTTTCTTGCCTCATAACCTCTAAACTGTCCTTATTCATTACCGGGCATAGGCTGAACTGGCTTTGGGAAGGAATTTAATATATAGTTTAAATAATAGCCCTTCCCAAAAGGCTAAACTGTTCTTGTAAAACAAATGAAAGACCACCAGCCAACAAGTCAAGATGAAAGGGGCTGGAGTTCTAAATATTACCAGCCATTATTCCAGAGATCATAAAATTTGCAACTTCCCCAATTACTCTTGAAGGTAACATCACTATTGTGAGCCTAAGACCAACATTTTGAGATTTTTTTTCATGTTTTTGCATTTCTAACAACCGGATGGCCCCATCTGGACCTGCCAACCAGTTCTGTGGCCCCCACCCAGGAACTGACTCAGCAGAAGAGAACAGCTTTGCTCCCTATGATTTCATCCCCAAGCCAACCAATCAACACTCCCGATTCACTGTCCCCCTACCCACCAAATTATCCTTAAAAACTCTGATCCCCAAGTTCTTGGGGACACTGATTCGAGTAATAATAAAACTCCGTTCTCCCGCACAGCCATCTTTGTGTGAATTACTCTTTCTCTATGGTAATTCCTCTGTCTTGATAAATCGGCTATGTCTAGGCAGCGGGCAAGGTGAACCCCTTGGGCAGTTACATGACCTTTTGTGCCTGGCTTCTTTCACTGAACCTCGTGTTTTCAAGGTTCCACCATGTTGCCAATGTATCAGAACATCATTCTTTTTTGTGGCTGGATCATATTCCATTGTATGGATGGACCACATTTTGTTTATCCTTTCGCCAGGCAATGGACATTTGTGTTGTTTCCACCTCTTGGCTATTATGAATAATACTGCCTTTGCAAAAGTATGACAGTGAGAGAAATCTGACATGGCTGACTCTGTCCCGCTTGTAGCCTCACAGGTTGGCCATTTTTGCTCATTCCTGGGCATGGGCCAAGCTAACTTTGGGACAAATTTGGCTTATAGTTTAAAAGATAATAGCCCTTCCCCCAAACTAAACTGTTTTTGGAAAACTGATGAAAAGCCACCAAGTTAGAAGGATGAGAGGGGCTTGAATTCCAAATAATTACCAGGCATCATTCTGGAGGTTGCAAGATTTGCAACTTCCCCAATTACTCCTGCAGATAACATCACTATGGCAGAACCTAAGATTGGCCTTTTGAGATGTCTTTTCAGGTTTTTGCATTTCTAACAATCAGATGGCTCCACCTGGACCCGTGACTCAACCAGTCTTGTAGCCTCCACCCAGAAGTGGACTCAGTGCATGAGGACCACTTACCACACCCCTATGATGGCATCCCCAACCAATAGCATGCCCCCTACACTAGTCCCTGCCCACCAAACTATCTTGGAAAAACCTCCAACCTCCAAGCCTTCGGGGATATTGATTTGAGTAATAATTCTGGAATGGCTGACCTCACGCCAATTAAGCTCTTTCTTTACTGCAGTGCCATGTCTGGGTGAGTTTATTTTATATTTGCAGTTGGCAGGAGGAACACATTAGGCAGTTACACTATGAACACCTGTGTACACATTGTGTCTGTGTGTGTGTGTGTGGCTCCATAAGTTCTAATTTCTCTTGGGTATATGCTTGTGTGTGTGTATTTGTGTGTGTGTGTGTATGTGTGTGTCTCCATAAGTTATCATTTCTCTTGGGTATGTGCGTGTGTGTATGTATGTGTGTGTGTGTGTGTGTGTGTGTATCCATAAGTTCTCATTTCTCTTGGGGGTGTGTGTGTGTTTGTGTCTGTAAGTCCTCATTTCTTTTGGGTGTAATCCTAGGAACAGAATTGCCAGTCACCATGAAGGCCTGGACTTTGGCTGCATTGTTTATTCTGCCCGGCATCCAGCAGATGTGCACCAAACTCTTGTAAAATAAATATACGAATTTTAAAATCCTAATCTGAATGTCTGTGTCCAATCCTTGCCTTTTTTCCGATTGACTCTACGATTTGGGGAAAGGCAAAAATGTTTCTTGACCTCAATTTTCACATCTCTAAAATTTTGGACTGGAATAGATGATTTCTAAAATGGCCCAAGAAGTAAAATATATGAAATGATGGGGCTGAGGTTACTTTTCCCTTAAAACATAGGGAAAATGAAAAAATAACTTTTAAATCGGGGTTGGGATTTATAGGTTAAAAAATGGCTTTGTAATTATTTCCAGTTCTTGGAACAGAAGGCATTTTTCAAGCGAGACTCTCTGATGAAACTTTTAATTTTTTTTTATACTAACAATGGCACTAAAAATGCTATATCGGCTGATTCAAGAATATGGGAATAACCACGGTAAGAAGCACTTATTAGTAGATAAGCCATAGCAATAAGTATATAGAGAAAGTTTTATTAAACACCTGCCAGTTTTAAAACATTGGGGTTTCTTCCTAACCTTTTTAAATCAAAAAACAGAAACATGTACAACATAGAGAAAACAGTGGCAATGAACATGATGTAACTCAGCTTCAACAGTTCTCAACTGCTGACCAATCTTGTTTCAATTACCCCCCACCAACTGGCTCATTTTGAAGTAATTCCCAGACATCACATCATCTTATCCGTCAATATTTCTGCGCCACGTAGGATTTGGGTGAAGATTTGAATTTAGTTGATGCTGAAGCTCAGCTTCAATCCAATTCAACATCAATTTATGGAGCCTTGAGCTTTTGTCGGTCTCATGCTGGGTTGTGTGGGTGATGTGGAGATGAGTATCACACAGCATCTGTTTTTCATGCTTTCTCTAGTGGGAAATAAAGCACCATGCAAAGGAGAGAGTGCAGTTTTCCCTTGGTATCTGTGGGGGATTGGCTCCAGGAACCCTGTGGATACCAAAATCCACAGATGTCCAAGTCCCTGTTATAAAATGTCGTGGTACGTGCATATAAACTACACAATCCTCCCATATACTTTAAATCATCTTTATATTACTTAGAATACCTCATACAATGTAAATAGTATGTAAATAGTTGCTATACTCTCTTGTTTACAGAATAATGACAAGAATAAAAGGACATACGTGTTCAGTACAGACATAATCAGTCTTGTTGTTTTTTTTTTTTTAAATTTTCATCCATAGTTGGTTGAATCCTCAGATGCGAAACCCATGGATACAGAGGGCCGGCTGTAATGCACCTTGAGTGCTGCAAAACTGATAACAGAGCTACCATTGGAGGTGCTAATGGTCAACAACAAAGGAGGAAGTTAATATTGTAAAAGGAGGCCAGGCACTTTGGCTCATGCCTGTAATCTCAGCAATTTGGGAGGCTAAGGCGAGAGCATCTCTTGAGCCCAGGAGTTCAAGACCAGCCTCGGCAACAGAGCAAGACCCCTTCTCTACAAAATATTTAAAACATTAGCCAGGTATGGTGGCACATGCCTGCAGTCTCAGCTCCTGCAGAGGCTAAGGTGGAAGGATCACTTTAGCCTAGGAGGTTGAGGCTGCAGTGAGCCATGATTTTACCACTGCACTCTAGCCTGGATAACAGAACAAGACCCTGTCTCAGAGAAAAGAAAAGAAAAGAGAAGCGAAGAGAAGAAGGAAGGAAGAAGGGAGGGAGGGAGGGGAGGTGAGAGGAAGGGAGGAGAGGAGAGGAAAGAAAGGAAAGGAAGGAAGGAAGGAAAGAAGAAGAAGAGAAGAGAAGAGAAATGAGAAAAGAAAAGAAAAGAAGAAAAACTACCTATCGGGTACTATGCTCATGACCTGGGTTTGCAATCTACCCAAGTAACAAACCTGCACATGTAACCCCTCAATCTTAAATAAATCAGAAAATAAAGAAAAAATATAGTTTTTAAAAGCAGAAGCCAAAGTTCAACTATAGAAAAAAAATTTCATACTGATTATTATAATTTTAATTCTAGAGCTACTATTTGCCTCTTTTTAAAGAATTGCTTTGACAATTTTTATCGATTCTTTCTCCTTTTTGATATTTTCAAGCTTTAAAATTTTATTTAAATATAATAAACATATTTATTTAATTAATTTAAAAAAAGCACTGGAAGCCAAGCTTTGCTTAGTCCTCGCCTATCAGCAATGCCCTATTGGCTTTCTGCAGGGACCTAGCATCAATTATCCGTCTCTGGAAAAGGCTTAGCAGGAACTAGGTGCCCTGTTTCATTTTCCAATAAAATGATTCTATTATACATATCTTCCCCCTCATATCCCATTCCTTAAATATGCCTTTTGTGCCTATAGACCAACCATTCATTACCATTTTATGCTATTGTCTTTATTTCCAAAGTGGGAGCAGCTTATTTATCCATTTTATTTTTTATCTACAAGGATTTTGTGGAACAAACTTGCTCAGGATCTAGAACACTATAATCGGCAATTTCACTTGCTTTTTTTCACCAGTATGTTCATGGAGAGTATCTTTCTGAGTGTCCTTCAGATGTGTGTGGAGGAGGTGGTGGGGGACAGAGAGTGACCACCTATAATTCGAGGAGCTAAACAAAATAAAAGAAGATCCTGCATGGTATTTATTTTGAAATACTTTAATCATGGTATGTTAATGTGTGCTGTTGAATGCATGCTAATTTAGCTGTAAGGAGACACACTTTGCAGGGTACCATACTATTACGCGACATAACAAATTATGACATTTTATGCATGATAACATTGTGTTATAGCATTATATAACATTAGGTATTAATTAAAATAATTTTAATCGAGAAACAACCCTCAGCCACCAGTCTTTGTTTCTTGCCCAAAAATGTTTTATCCTCTGCACATGCTCCTTGATTTCTGCGTATATGGTGTCCGCTTTAAGTTGCTTGGGTTTTTTAAGAAGCAAGGATTCTATTAGTGTTAGAAGTTGCTTTGAGGTCCACATCTGGGTGTCCTGAGGCTGGTGAATGGACTTGGGAATGGAAAATGGAGCAGTTTTATCAAGAGACAAGAAAGCAAGATTGTAGAATACAATTCACACTTTCTGCTGCACCAACAGTCTTCCCATTTGCTTTTGGCAACTTCTCAGTACCACGATCACTGACCATACCTATCTGTAAAAATATTCATTGGCTAAGATGGCCCAGAATTGATTCTTGAAAGATTTTTTAGTTATTCTTTTATTTTATTATGTCTTTTTTGTTTAAGTCTGAGATGACTGTTGTTCATTTTTTGTTACGTCATCTGTCTGTTATTATAAACGTTTTTACCAACCTTTGACCTAATAGAGTCAACTATTGCTCTTTTCTCATTCCTTAATGGTGAGTACAATCTGGACAACGATACACATGTATTAAAAACAAATTAAACTAAAATTAAACAAATAGCTACTTTTTTCCAAAAATGTTAACAGCACAGGGAAAAATGAATACAAATAGTGTTTACATTGTAAATCCAAGTTGTTCTCTCTCTCTCTCTCTTTTTTTAGAAAGAACATTACATGGCATTTCCTACTGAAGATGGGACTTAGCACAAAAACCATCATGGATTCCATCAAAGAGATCATTAATGTCTCAAAACGTCTCCAAGGATACATGATCTACAAAGGACCACAGAGTGCCCTGCAGAATTGGGTTGAAAAACTAAAGAAGGCAAACAGAGTTTATGGTAAGGTTCTGTGTTACTAGACTGCCCTTGAACCCATAGCCATGGAATTTGTTCAAATCCTACACACACTGTTTAAGGCATTGTTTAATTGGCATCTTCTGTGTGAGGAATCATCAGTGCCATGTACCACTTTATGATAACCTGGGACTCTGGCCCCAGACTCCAGTGTCCAGGCTAGCAGGGCTGGACCGTGTGAAGGACTTGTTTTGCAAGGACAGGAGGTAGCCAAGACCTGGAACCCAAAGAGGTTTCATGATGTTCTTGAACATCTTCCTGGCAAGTCCATATTACAAAATGGCAGAGCACAGGCTCAGATTCAGACTGTGGAGCTAGCTCAGGCATTGTCTATGCAAGTGCTGACTTTCTCTGCCATGGCGGAGCTTCCTATGGCCAGGCCAGATAAAGGTATCAGCATTTTAGCCTCAGCTGGTAGAGCCTCTTTTTCCTGGCTTTTGGTTTGCCAAGTCACTGTCCAAGTATCTGAGTAGCAACAACACATGGAGACCTAAGCAGAGGTCCCAGGTGGGACTCCTGGGATGCTCTCACTTTAGTAATGTTGATTTCAGCTTTATATCACTTGCCTTTAATAGTCAAGGTGTCCAAAGTCACAAATTCAAACCCCAATGGAAGAAAATAATAATTTGTTCCATAGGTGCAAAAACACAGTCTGATGTCTCAAATTTATTCCATTGATTATTCTTTAAACTAGAAGAGGTACGTGTCAACACAGAAATGGTCTTTATTATGGAGAACAAATTCCTTGAAGGTGTATACTATTGATTCTAGGTCAACAATGTCATTTTCAGACTTGCAGGGCAGCAAAGTTTTGCTTAAAACTCCCTACTCTTAGATGATTCCAGCAGTCACCTTACTGTCTACATCCTGAAGGTGTCCTTGATACTACATTTTCTGCTCCTCTAAGGTAAGGCGGCAGTCTCTGGTCCCCGTTGTGAGATTGGGTTCTTCCTGCCTGTTCCTGGAGTGGCATGGAGAAAAGAGCATGGATTTGCAGAAGAGACACTTGAGAGAGAGGTAGGAAACTCTGTATTTATTTAAATGCAAGCTAAAATATTGCAAATTTAGTAAAACATGTGGGAAGAGTTCTTTTACAGAGCAATTTTCTGTTGCCTAGGATATAAATCCTTAGAGTTTTTCTGTGTAGTGATTGGCATTTACAAATAAGAACCTTCCCTGTTTTGCAAGGTTACATGTTAGTTAATGTTTGCAATGACTCTTGAGTGGCTAATTATTTTGTTTATATTCCATGCTCAAAAAATCAGAGGAGAGGAGTTTCACCTCAGGCTTTGGCTCTGAGAACAGTACAGCAGAAGCTTTGATTTTCATCCATAGAAAGTAATAGGGGGTTGAAGTCTCCAAATGACCAGAGGTCAGATGCCCCTTGATGCTGTGTTGTTCTTTAAGTGGAACCCACATTCAGAATTCTCTAAGGAAGGAGCTGGGACAGAGGTGCTAAACTTTGGCTCAGAAAAGATCCTCTTGGGTGGCTGGCGAGATGACTGAATAGGAACAGCTCCAGTCTGCAGCTCCCAGTGAGATCAACGCAAAAGGCAGATGATTTCTGCATTTCCAATTGAGGTACCCAGCTCATCTCATTGGGACTGGTTAGACAGTGGGTGCAGCCCATGGAGGGTGAGCAGAAACAGGGTGGGGCGTTGCCTCACCCAGGAAGTGCGAGAGGTTGGGGAACTCCATCCTCTAGCCAAGGGAAGCTGTGAGGGACTGTGCCGTGAGGAATGGTGCATTCTGGCCCAGATTCTATGCTTTTCCCATGGCCTTTGCAACCCGCAGACCAGGAGATTCCCTCAGGTATCTATACCACCAGGGCCCTGGGTTTCAAGCACAAAACTGGCTAGCCATTTGGGTAGACACCAAGCTAGCTGCAGGAGATTTTTTTTCATACCCCAGTGGCTCCTGGAATGCCAGCAAGACAGAACTGTTCACTCCACTGGAAAGAGGGCTGAAGCCAGGGAGCCAAGTGTCCTAGATCAGTGGATACCACCCCCATGGAGCCCAGCTAGTTAAGATCCACTGGCTTGAAATTCTCACTGCTGGCACAGCAGTCTGAGGTCAACCTAGGACACTCAAACTTGGTTGGGGGAGGGGCATCCACCATTACTTAGGCTTGAGTAGGCGGTTTTCCCCTCACAGCGTAAACAAAGCTGCTGGGAAGTTCAGATGGGGCAGAGCTCACTGGCTGCAAAGCTGCTGCAGCCAGACTGCCTCACAAGATTCCTCTTCTCTGGGCAGGGCATCTCTGAAAGAAAGGCAGCAGCCCAAGTCAGGGGCCTATATATGAAACTCCCATCTCCCTGAGACAGAGCACCTGGGGGAAGGGGCGGCTGTGGGCGCAGCTTCAGCATTCCTGCCTGCTGGCTCTGAAGAGAACAGTGGATCTCCCAGCACAGTGCTCAAGCTCTGCTAAGGGTCAGACAGCCTCCTCAAGTGGGTCCTTGACCCCCGTGCCTCCTGACTGGGAGACACCTCCCAGTAGGGGTCAACAGACACCTCATACAGGAGAGCTCTGGCTGGCATCTGGCGGGTGCCCCTCTGGGATGAAGCTTCCAGAGGAAGGAACAGGCAGCAATCTTTGCTGTTCTGCAGCCTCCACTGGTGATACCCAGGCAAATAGGGTCTGGAGTGGACCTCCAGCAAACTCCAGGAGACCTGCAGCAGAGGGGCCTGACTATTAGAAGAAAAACTAACAAACAGAAAGGAATAGCATCAACATCAACAAAAAGGATGTCCACACAAAAACCCCATCTGAAGGTCACCAACATCAAAGACCAAAGGTAGATAATTCCACAAAGATGAGGAAAAACCAGTACAAAAAGGCTGAAAATTCCAAAAACCAGAATGCCTCTTCTCCAAAGGATCACAACTCCTCGCCAGCAAGGGAACCAAACTGGACGGAGAATGAGTTTGATGAATTGACAGAAATAGGCTTCAGAAAGTGGGTAATAACAAACTCCTCTGAGCTAAAGGAACATGATCTAACCCAATGGAAGGAAGCTAAGAACCTTGAAAAAAGGTTAAAGGAATTGCTAACTAGAATAATCAGTTTAGAGAAGAACATAAATGACCTGATGGAGCTGAAAAACACAGCACGAGAACTTCATGAAGCATAAACAAGTATCAATAGCCGAATCGATCAAGCAGAAGAAAGGATATCAGAGATTGAAGATCAACTTAATGAAATAAAGTGTGAAGACAAGATTAGAGAAAAAAGAATGAAAAGGAATGAACAAGCCTCCAAGAAATATGGGACTATGTGAAAAGACCTAACTTACATTTGATGGGTGTTCCTGAAAATGACGGGGAAAATGGAACGAAGTTGGAAAACACTCTTCAAGTTATTATCCAGGAGAAATTCCCCAACCTAGCAAGAGAGGCCAACATTAAAATTCAGGAAATACAGAGAACACCACAAAGATACTCCTTGAGAAGAGCAACCCCAAGACACATAATCGTCAGATTCACCAAGGTTGAAATGAAGGAGAAAATGTTAAGGGCAGCCAGAGAGAAAGGTCGGGTTACCCACAAAGGGAAGCCCATCAGACTAACAGTGGATCTCTCTGCAGAAACACTACAAGCCAGAAGAGGGTGGGGGCCAATATTCAACATTCTTAAATAAAAGAATTTTCAACCCAGAATTTCATATCCAGTCAAACTATGCTTCATAAGTGAAGAAGAAACAAAATCCTTTACAGACAAGCAATTGCTGAGAGATTTTGTCACCACCAGGCCTGCCTTACAAGAGCTCTTGAAGGAAGCACTAAATATGGAAAGGAAAAACCAGTACCAGCCACTGCAAAATCATAGCAAATTGTAAAGACCATTGACACTATGAAGAAACTGCATCAACTACATCAACTAACTGGCAAAATAACGACCTGGCATCATAATGACAGGATCAAATTCACACATAACAATATTAACCTTATATGTAAATGGGCTAAATGTCCCAATAAAAAGACACAGACTGGCAAATTGGATAAAGAGTCAAGACCCATCAGTGTGCTGTATTCAACATACCCATCTCACATGCAAAGACACACATAGCTGGAGGAATATTTACCAAGCAAATGGAAAGCAGAAAACAGCAGGGGTTGCAACCCTAGTCTCTGATAAAACAGACTTTGAACCAACAAAGCTCAAAAAGGACAAAGAAGGGCATTACATAATGATAAAGGGATCAATTCAACAAGAAGAGCTAACTATCCTAAATATATATGCACCCAATACAGGAGCACCCAGATTCATAAAGCAAGTTCTTAGAGACCTACAAAGACTTAGACTCCCACACAATAATAGTGGGAGACTTTAACACCCCACTGTCAATATTAGACAGATCAACAAGACAGAATATAAACAAGGATATTCAGGACTTGAACTCAGCCCTGGACCAAGCAGACCTGATAGACATCTACAAAACTCTCCACCCCAAATCAACAGAATATACATTCTTCTCAACACCACATCGCACATATTCTAAAATTGACCACATAATTGGAAGTAAAACACTTCGCAAATGCAAAAGAATGGAAATCATAACAAACAGTCTCTCAGACCACAGTGCAATCAAATTAGAACTCAGGATTAAGAAACTCACTCAAAACCGCACAACTACATGGAAACTAAACAACCTGCTTGTAAATGACTACTGGGTAAATAATGAAATTAAGGCAGAAATAAATAAGTTCTTTAAAACCAATGAGAACAAAGACACAACATACAAAAATCTATAGGACACAGCTAAAGCCGTGTTTCGAGGGAAATTTATAGCACTAAATGCCCACAGGAGAAAGTGAGAAAGATCCAAAATTGACACCCTAACATCACAATGAAAAGAACTAGAGAAGCAAGAGCAAACAAATTCCAAAGCTAGCAGAAGACAAGAAATAACTAAGATCAAAGCAGAACTGAAGGAGATAGAGACACGAAAAACCCTTCAAAAAATCAATGAATCCAGGAGCTGGTTTTTTGAAAAGATAAACAAAATAGATAGACTGCTAGCCAGACTAATAAAGAAGAAAAGAGAGAAGAATCAAATAGACACAATAAAAAATTACAAAGAGGATATCACCACTGATCCCACAGAAATACAAACTACCATCAGAGAATACTATAAATACCTCTATGCAAATAATCTAGAAAATCTAGAAGAAATGGATAAATTCCTGGACACATACACCCTCCCAAGACTAAACCAGGAAGAAGTCGAGTCCCTGAATAGGCCAATAACAAGTTCTGAAAATGAGGCAGTAATTAATAGCTTACCAACCAAAAACAGCCCAGGACCAGATAGATTCAGAGCTGAATTCTACCAGAGGTACAAAGAGGAGCTGGTACCATTCCTTCTGAAACTATTCCAAACAATAGAAAAAGAGGGACTCCTCCCTAACTCATTTTATGAGGCCAGCATCATCCTGATACCAAAACCTGGCAGAGACACAATTAAAAAAGAAAATTTCAGGCCAATACCCCTGATAAACATCGATGTGAAAATCCTCAATAAAATACTGGCAAACTGAATCCAGCAGCACATCAAAAAGCTCATCCACCATTATCAAGTCGGCTTCATCCCTGGGATACAAGGCTGGTGCAACATACACAAATCAATAAACATAATCCATCACATAAACAGAACCAATGACAAAAACCACATGATTATCTCAGCAGATGCAGAAAAGGCCTTCAATAAAATTCAACACCTCTTCATGTTAAAACTCTCAATAAACTAGGTATTGATGGAACGTATGTCAAAATAATAAGAGCTATCTATGACAAACCCACAGCCAATATCATACTGAATGGGCAAAAGCTGGAAGCATTCCCTTTGAAAACCAGCACAAGACAAGGATGCCCTCTCTCACCACTCCTATTCAACATAATATTGGAAGTTCTGGCCAGGGCAATCAGGCAAGAGAAAGAAATAAAGGATGTTCAAGTAGGAAGAGAGGTCAATTGTCTGTTTGCAGATGACATGATTGTATATTTAGAAAACCCCATCATCTCAGCTCAAAATCTCCTTAAGCTGATGAGCAACTTCAGCAAAGTCTCAGGATACAAAATCAACGTGCAAAAATCACAAGCATTCCTATACACCAATAATAGACAAACGGAGAGCCAAATCATGAGTGAACTCCCATTCACAATTGCTACAAAGAGAATAAAATACCTAGGAATACAACTTACAAGGGATGTGAAGGACCTCTTCAAGGAGAACTACAAACCATTGCTCAAGGAAACAAGAGGACACAAACAAATGGAAAAACATTCCATGCTCATGGATAGGAAGAATCAGTATCGTGAAAATGGCCATACTGCCAAAAGTAATTTATAGATTCAATGCTATCCCCATCAAGCTACCACTGACTTTCTTCACAGAATTAGAAAAAACTACTTTAGGCCAGGCGCAGTGGCTCACGCCTGTAATCCCAGCACTTTGGGAGGCCGAGGCGGGCAGATCACGAAGTCAGGAGATCAAGACTATCCGGGCTAACAAGGTGAAACCCCGTCTCTACTGAAAATACAAAAAAAAAAAAAAAAATTAGCCGGGCGTGGTGGTGGGCGCCTGTAGTCCAGCTACTTGGGAGGCTGAGGCAGGAGAATGGCATGAACCAGTGAGGTGGAGCTTGCAGTGAGCCGAGATTGCGCCACTGCACTCCAGCCTGGGTGACAGAGTGAGACTCTGTCTCAAAAAAAAAAAAAAAGAAAAGAAAAAAGAGAAAAGAAAAAACTACTTTAAATTTCATATGGAACCAAAAAAGAGCCCATATAGCCAAGATAATCCTAAGCAAAAAGAACAAAGCTGGAGGCATCACGCTACCTGACTTCAAACTATACTACAAGGCTACAGTAACCAAAACAGCATGGTACTGGTATCAAACAGATATATAGACCAATGGAACAGAACAGAGGCCTCAGAAAAAAAGTCAGGTCTGTATAAATGGATCTGTCAGGTGGCGCATGAACATGCAGCATCCTCTTGTCCATAGCGGGACCTTTACCTGTAGCAGGTATAAGACAGGGGCTGAAGCTATTCTGACATCTGTTTTTTTTTTTGTTTTTTGTTTTTTGTTTTGAGATGGAGTCTTGCTCTATCACCCAGGCTGGAGTGCAGTGGTGTGACCTTAGCTCACTGCAACCTCCACCTCCCAGGTTCAAGCGATTCTCCTACCTCAGCCTCCTGAGTAGCTGGGATTACAGGCACCTGCTACCACGCCCAGTGAATTTTTGTAGTTTTAGTAGAGACAGGGTTTCACTGTCAGGCTGGTCTTGAACTCCTAAACTCCCACCCACCTCGGCCTCCCAAAGTGCTGGAATTACAGGTGTGAGCCACTGCACCCAGCTGTTCTGACATCTATTGACCTTATCCATCATACAGGCAGTCCTCTCTTTTCCTCCTCTTGTATAACTTTATGGATAAAAAGCTTGGCTGGCTAAGTTAATATTAATACATCTAAATGAGATCCCGAAAATCTGTGTTTGGAGCCACCTGGAGAGCAATCATTACTCTAGTCTTTGAAAAGATGAATAATTATTCTCTAGGGCAATTTTGTTTCGAAATATGAATGCAAAGGGGCTCAATGCTTATGGCCAAATAGGAGTCCAGTCTATTCTGCGTACCGCCAGGTCCTACCCCAGATAGATCCTCCTAATCTTGGGTTCGCTCAAATCCATCATCCATCCGGCAACCCCCTACTGCTCACCTCCCTACCCATAAAGCACCACAAAATTATTTTTTATGCCCAAAAGGAATAATTTATTTAAAAGGCCCTTTGCAGATAGTCATTGCATTCTAAAATGTTACACAACACAAAATAATTATTGTATAAACATTTAGCTTGAAATAATAGCATACCTTCCAAAAAATTTTACAAAGCGATTTTCGAAATGGCTAAATGATTGACAAAGAATGACTCCGTTGCTAAATTGTGTTAATTCAAACTCAGACTTATTTATTTTATTATTGCTATATTTCTTTGGATCTTCATTCTGAAGCCTCCCGTGTATACACATTGATTTGTGTGTCTTTTCTCCTCCTATTTATCTGCCTTTTGTAAGTTTATTTTTCAGTGAAACTTCAGGGGACCCCGTGGCCCCTATACCCCACACATTTTATGCCCAAAAGGAATAATTTATTTAAAACACCCTTTTGTATGTATGTCATATTCTAGAATGTTACACAACACAAAGCAATTACTGTATAAACTTTTAGCTTGAAATAATAGCAGACCTTCCAAAAAATTTTACAAAGAGACTGGGTCTCGCTCTATGCAAGCTGGAGTGCAGTGGTGCAATCATAGCTCACTGCGGCCTTGAACTCCTGGGCTCAAAGAGTCCTCCCACCTCAGCTTCCCTAGTAGCTGGGACTACAGGTGTGCACCTCCATGCCTGGCTAATTTCAAAAGAAAATTTCTTGTCAAGACTGGATCTTTCTATGTTGCTCAGGCTGGTTTCGAAATCCCAGCCTCAAGTGATCCTCCTGCCTCAGCCTCCCAAAGTGCTGAGATTATAAGCATGAGCCACTGCCCTGTGGGCCCAGATGTGCTTAGGGGAAAGTACTTTGTGTTTAGAAAATGTGATTAACCCTTCACAGTTTTCAGACACAATAGGTTGTGTCCTGCAGTTGTTATTAGTGTTTAAGGGATGATTAGCTTTTGCAAAGAGATCTGTTCTGAAAAACATAAGAGATCTACCTTTATTCCTACAGCAGGGCCTGATGTGGGAACATTTCTTCACACCTCACCCCTTGGGTTGCTCCCTGAGACACAGTCTGCCTTGGTGTGGCAGCCAAGAGACGAGGACACCTATGGCTT
Organism: Pan paniscus; assembly: GCF_029289425.2. NCBI lineage: Eukaryota > Metazoa > Chordata > Mammalia > Primates > Hominidae > Pan > Pan paniscus. The sequence continues at coordinate 8,514,225 of NC_073272.2, read as the reverse complement.
GGGTGGAGGTGGAGCTCCAGGCTGTCAAGCAGTCTATGGACAATGAAATGCCGGCCCATGACTATTTTAAGAGCAGATAGATGTTTTTAGGGGAGTTCATGTGGGTAGCAAGGTTTGTCATAGGACATCTCAGCCTTAGGGTGGTTTGGGAGTCATTCACACCCACCGTGCTCACATACACTCTGTTGCCTTCTTTTCACACATGGTTTAGAGAGGCTTGGCCCCTTGTCTGTGGGGCCATGTCATGGCCATAAGGAAGGCAGTTAGTGCACAGGGGGAGCTGCTGGTCTCAGTAAATCCTAGAAGTGACTGAACAACGTTGACCAACACTAGATCTATGGGAAGATACTGGCAACAATGAAGCCTAGGCCCTTGGAAACATAAGAGATGAAGAAGGGCCAGGTGCGGTGGCTCACGCCTGTAAACCCAGCACTTTGGGAGGCCGAGGCGGGCAGATCATTTGAGGCCAGGAGTTTGAGACCAGCCTGGCCAACATAGTGAAACCCTGTCTCTACTAAAAATACAAAAATTGGCTGGGTATGGTGGCACGTGCCTGTAGTCCCAGCTACTGGGGAGGCTGAGGCAGGAGAATTCCTTGAACTGGGGAGGTGGAGGTTGCAGTGAGCCAAGACTGTGCCACTGTACTCCAACCTAGGAAAAAGAAAAAAAAAAAGGAGAGAGAGATGAAGAAGGTGGAAACTAATTACTCCAACCCCCTAAAACACAGACCCCTGCTCAGCCAGCACACTGCAGCTTTAAGAGATGATGGTGACACCAAACTCTCCCGCAGAGAGACGATCGGCCCCACCATCAGCTCTCCAGATCACAGACTCTGAGCCACAGTGAAGACAGTGACTCACACCCCCCTGCCCCAGACCCACAGGGCCAAAGTTTTCACATTCATGAGATTCCCAGATGGTTCACTTGCTCCTGAAACTGGGAAAGGCACGGACACATCCTTGTTAAACACAAACCTTCCCTTCCACTGATCCATCAGATAGAAATAGAATTTTGCATTTGCGTCTCTGCATCCCACCTTATTTCTATCCACTGTGTACTACACAGATGGTGGTGAGTATGTGCCTGTGTGCAAGTGTGTGGGGTGTAGGGGCCAAGGGGTCCCCTGAAGTTTCACTGGAAAATAAACTTACAAAAGGCAGATTAACAGGAGAAAAGGCACACAAATTAATGTGTACAAATAGGAGACTTCAGAATGAAGGCCCAAGGATACAGGGGAAACTATCCATTTTTATACTTAGGTTCAACAAAGCATGGACAGCATGTAGAAACGGGGTTGGACAAAAAGGGCCTGATCTAAAGCTAATGGACTGAGTGTGGAAACCCAGCCAGCCTGTCTGTGTAGATTCTTCTTGGCCTCTCTGAGCAGCGCTCTTTCCTTCTGGGTGTGAGGTGGGACCCTCTCTGGAATGGGGGTTTTAGGATCTACAGTCAAACAAGGTAGGTCAGGGAATTTCTTTATGGCTAGTTTTTACACAGAAAGGCAGAGGGAAAGTTAAAGTCCTATTTTTAGGTTTTATGGCTGGCTTTGGAGAGAAGGGTTCTGGTTTCTAGGACCAGCCAAGGGAAGGAGGGCTTCTAGTTTCTCTGAGCCCTCTGGGAAGGATGGGACTGAGAGACAGGAGGGCAGGAGAAGGTCACAGAGAGAAGTTCGCTTCCAAGGCCACTGCTGAGACCTGCATTTTGGGGCATTGTTTTCTGAGCCCCAACATGGGGTAGTGAGGAGTTAGTGACTGCTCTGGTTCTTTTTTAATGAAGGTGGGGACATTTTCACGGCATAGGTGCAAAGCTGCCACTCAAATGGACTTCTGGGTGAGGGAGAGCATCTGCTGCCACGCAGACCTGGATGGCAGAGCTGTATTCTCTTGGATCCTCTCAGAGCTCCAGAGGGTCACAGGGACGAGGCTGCAGCCTGCCTAAGAGGAAGGAGAACAGAAAGAAGAAGCAGAGTTCTGATGTCTTCAGGCAAGAAAAACATGCTGGGGACACCAGCTAAGGGGTGAGGGCCAGGATGGAAAGGAAAGGGCCAGGCAGGAAGCCAGAGTCAGGAGACAGCCAGGTCTAGCAGCATGGGGGAGGAACCGCATGGGTCTGCACCAGAGAGAAGGCCAGGGCGGCTGCAGATGCCTCTGTCCTCCTGTGGCAGCCGCTCTCTGGGAAAGGAGTCCTACAGGACCAACTCCTGCTTCCTGAAAGGAGGAACGTGACCAATTACCAATGACCCTCAACCCCCGAAACACGGCCCCCTACACACCCTCCCTAGACACAGCCCGTCTCTTTCCAGTCCAGAGAGAAGGCAGTGGTGCACTTCCCTAACCTTCCTCCAACCGGGAATCAGCTTCCACCCTCAGCCACGCTGTGGGAGCAGCACACATGAGGCCACCATCAGGGAACCTTGTTAAAACCATCATCCCTGTTCCTCACCATCCTTAACATGCCTGAAGGTGGCTGGGTGGGTGCAGTGGCTCACACCTGTAATCCCAGCACTTTGGGAGGCTGAGGCAGGAGGGTCACTTGAGGCCAGGAGTTCAAGACCAACCAGGGCAATATAGCAAGACCCTATCTTCACAGAAAATACAAAAAATTAGCCAGCTGTGATGGTGCACACCTGTAGTCCCAACGACTCAGGAGGCTGAAGTGGGAGGATCTCTTGAGCCCAGGAGTTCAAGGTTGCAGCAAGCTACAATTGCACCACTGCACTCCAGCTTATGTGATAGAGTGAGACCCTGTCTCTAAAAAAAAAAAAAAAAAAAAAAATATGAAGGCAATCCAGTCTAAAGGACTCAAACACAACTTTCAATATTTGGAATTTTATTGCCTATAACTCAAGAAGTTCATAAAGTGTTGGTGGAATGATTAAGAGAAATGGCAGAGTGAGATAATCTTTTTGCTCAAATTGTACAATTCTTTGATGCACTCCATCATTTACTTAGTTTCTATATAACAGGCATAGAACCAAGATTCACTCAATTTTAGTAATTTTAACTTTTACAGGTGGGTGCGTATGTGAAAAGACAATATGTATGATGTGGTATACAAAACAGCAAGCAAAATTGAACAACACTTACATGCAAACATATCTACACAAAATAGATATTTTTATTTCCTATATTATATATAAAATATATATGTGATAATTGTAGAAAAATGTGCTTTAAAGGACAATGATGCATTTCCTGGAAGAGTACAGCCTCTAGGATTATCAGATTCTGATTCTGTGGGACCAAACTTACATCCTCATAAGTTGTAGATAACTGAGTGCAAAATCATTCCTGTCTATTCATATGCAAATTATGTCCTGTCTGGTACAGTTTCAATTATTTCCTTCCCGAACGGTGGAAGAAGATAGTTTTATGTTCTGAGGTTTCAATATTCCTGATCTATAAATGTGTCTGTTTGCAGTCGACTTTGAACTGGTTGCAACATCTTACAACCAGTTTCCTAACTCAAGAGTTAAATAAAGTCTTTAATACAGTTGATTTTTATAGCTGCATAGGTTTTTATTTTTCCTGCTTATGAAAATGATTATTTAACAAGTAACATAGCATTAGATATCCGATTGACATAATCCCACAAATGAAGAGAGGATTGGGTTTTATATACTGTATGCCTAATTATTTTGTGTATAACTCCTGTTTAACAATAATCTTAGCACTCATCACTGCAGTTTATTGAGTGTATACTATGCAGCTGGCTTTGCTCTTTAGCGTTTGTATACAGTATCATGTTTAATTGTCACAATCTTTGAGGCAGGTAGTTTTGTATTATATGAGGCGACTGAGCTCAAAAACTTTGATTTGCAAACAAAATGGGCATAATCAATGCAAGGAAAGGCTGGAATTTGAATCCAGGTCTCTGTGATATTCTAAAGCCATCTATTCTTTTCTTTTATGTATATTGTTTCATGGGTTATAACCATGTGCTTGGGGGTAAGAGAAACGTATCTTTTCCATGTCTGTTGAACCATTTCTCTAAATGTGTATTTATGAACAATTTTTCTCCTCTCCAGTGTGTTTAAAAAATATCTTAGAGTTGCGTTAAGCCTGTTTTCATGAGCCAGAGCCTCTCTGACCTTCGGCTGCTTACTGTTTTAAAACAATACTTGGAAGAAAATAAATCGCTGCTCTCATGGAAGAGCACTTACGACAGGCTTTAGGGGATCATTATGCATTGGGAAGTCATTTTCCAAATGACACTTCAGTGACCCCAAAGAGCCTTAAATCAAAGAAGAGAGCCTTGGCCTGTGACTATTTCATGCAAAAACAGTTACTGACTTCTATTTGTTAAAATAATCAAGCAAATATCACACAGAGGACAATGTTACCTAGCTTTTAATTCTTTGGATGATTGCCTGGGCTTAAGTAGATATCACTGTTTCCTTGGTTCTTATGAATTGAGATGGTACTAGGAGGGGGAAAAAACTTAGGAAAGGTGTTATTATCTGACATAGCAGTTGAGAATACCTAAATGAATTATTGTAAAGCTAGATTATAAATTTCTTGGGGGAAAGGATCGTATCTTATTTGACCTTTAATCCATGGCAGCATGAACATCACCTCAAAGGAGCTCAACACTTTTTATTTATTTATTTATTCATTTATTGACTTTTTTACTTATTTATTTATTTTTTGAGACATAGTCTCGCTTTGTCGCCCAGGCTGGAGTGCAGTGGCATAATCACTGCTCACTGCAGCCTCAACCTCTAGGGCTCAAGCAATCCTCCCACCTCAGCCTCCCAAGTAGTTAGGACCATAGTTGTGTGCCACCACGCCCAGCTAATTTTTAAAATTTTTTGTAGAGACAGAGTCTCACTATGTTGTGCAAGCTGGTCTCAACCTCCCAGGCTCAAGCAGACTGCCTTCCTCAGCCTAACAAAGTACTGGGATTACAGGCATGAGCCACTGTGCCCAGCTCAATACCCATTTCTTGAATCAAATTGGTGTATCTTCCCAAAGTAGGGAATCGAATCTTTTAATCACTACTTCGTTTTCCTTTTGCTTCAATGGCTTAGTTCTCCTGAAAGCATATAGAATGTGCATTTCTCACCATTTCCTGTACATTTTCCAGAAAATAAGACATATGCTGATGCTACTTCAATTGAAAGAGGTTTTGACTACAAGTATTATGGCCATTTGGAAATAACTTGCTATTTGTATTATGCAAAAGACCTTGTCTAAAGCACTTTGTTTGTAAATAAAGCCCCGTGTTGCCTATAATAAAGATATCAACCCACATTTTACTTCCTAGAATGCTTCTAGAAAAAGTCCCTGAATAGGCGTGCTAATGCAAGCCACTTATCCCTGAGTGATTTGAACAATCGCATTCTTCTTGTTAGAAAATGTGACAAATGAAAAACCTGGCAAACACTCACCTAAGAGTCAATTCCTCCCACGAATATAGAGTCAGTTTTTTATAGTGCTGGCTTTAGAACCTGTATGTTTCTTTAGAACAACTGCAAAATGTTGGGCATGAGGGATTAAAACCAATAGCCCAAATATTGTGCATATGATCCGAAGGATTGGCATGGTGGAAAATCACTTCTGACGTCTCATTTTGAGCACAGCATTTGGTGGCTAGCATCAAGGTCCCCATTGTCTGCTCTCAGACCACCTGGTCTCACCTTTAGAGGTTTCACAAACACACCCCTGCAGGATCTCTCAGTTACAGCCTGCATATTTGTTTATGTGAAAAACAAGAAGGTCATTTTTCTCTTATGTCAGCCCCTACTCACTTCTGATGCCAGATGTATGTGGGTTTTTCCCCCATAAACCAAGCAATTCTCCAATGAATACCCACTAGGTGTCCTATAATTCACTTCCATCCTGACACTCTCTGCGTGGAGTTAGAGTGGGACCCTGCAGGTTAAGGGCTCAATCCCACAGGGCATTCAGACAGTATAGACAGAGGGCTGAGGACTTGGCTCAGTCATGTCAGAGCCAGGCTTTTTCTTACCTGAAGGAGGTAATAAATGCTCCCCAGGCATTCCCATTTCCAGCCTCCCTTTCTGTTAGCTGGGCCCATGTGACCACATCCTCCCAGGAAGAAGCCAAGCAGAAATGAAGCCAGAACCTCCTTATAAAAGTACCCCACAGATTCCCCTGCTACTCTTTCTTCCAGCTGACTGTGATGGTGATGCTCACAGGGACCCTTGAAGACATGAGTTAAAGATCGTAGAAGCATGACAAGTTGGATACCTGAAAGACTGTGTGGATCTGAGTTTCCCAGTGCCCTGCAGTACATGATCACATTGTTTATGACACTGACTATGTCTGAGCCAGAATTGATTGCATCTATTTGATGCTGCAGCTTAGCCTGTGCTAAGACACTAGCTCTGGTAAAATAGTCTCAGAGCTTCATCTGCCGATTAGAGAAGATGATGGCACCAACATCTGTTCCACCAAAAATAAATTAAATAATGCATGTAAAATGCTTTCTAGTGTTAGTTTGTTATACCAACACCTATTGTTAGAATTAAGAGAGATGTGAGAAATAATTTCTTATCAGATATGTTTGAAACTCTAGATTTATTCACACAGAATGGTGTTAGAAATGTAGTTTTTAGAGAATTTACAAAGAAATCAACAGCCATATAAAACCAATTTTAAACCATCTAAACTTTAACATTGTATGGAACTCAAAAAACAAAAAGTAAAATCAAAATGTTTCTTTGCACATAAAGGAAACTTTTCTACTAACTGAATTTTATGGCATAAAAGTTTGCATTTTGAAGAGACTGTAATTACTTAGACATATGCTCTGGGACCCCTTTAACAAAATAAGACCTCTCCAAAGTGACTGTGTTATATAGAAAATGAGTTCATGCTGTAGAAATAATAGAATCAAATCCAAACAAGGGACTTTCTGGAATTGTCTTCTATTTTATAAGGAAGATTGAAAACTAGACAGAATATAAGGGATTAATACCTACAATTGTGAGCTTGTTAAATTTATTGTGTGTAAATGTGTTTGTAGACTCAAACACCGGGGTGTAGTATTTCAATCAAACAAATTCGATGGAATTATGCAGCTTAATGAGAAAGTGTGTGCTATTTTATTTGGCTTTTTTTTTAACCTCAGAGGCAGACCATGCTAAATTAAAACAGTGATCCAACCACAGTGACTGGCATTTCTACCACTGGTTAAAATTATACTTACATAGCACAGGGAATGAATTTTGTATGCTCAACACTCTCAAGAATGTTGTGGATTCTCCATACATGGAAAATTATAATAATTGTTTTACTTGTTAGTTCTTTCAGATCACTAATTGATTTTCCTTTTCATATTTGAATTGTAGAGTACCCTTAAAATGTTTTATTAATTCCTACCATACTTCAGACTCCTTGAAAGCAGGTTTCCACTCTTCAGAAGCAGTTAACTTGTTTTTTGCATTATTTATGAAGGGTATGTTTATTCTTTCTTAGCATAAAGAAGACTTCTTGCATGTGCTGTGTTGTTATCACGGGTAAAGACCATGCACGGATATGGAATTCCAGAGCAGTGCAAGGATGAGGCTCTGGACTCAGACTCCCGAGTTCTGTTCTTGGGTCATGCACTGACCATCTATATAAACTTAGGGATGTAGCTTGAAGTCTCTGTGCCTCATTTGCCTCATTCATAAAATATAAATGGTAATCACAGTCTCCTTCCTAGAGTTTCTGGGAAGGTTAAGGAGAGTCATTAAACGGTTCTTTACTCCTTGTAAATGCTTAACCCATGTGGGTAATTTTTTGGTTAATATTTGCTTATTACCTGGTTTGTTCATCTTTTCATGAAACAGTTGTTTAGCACTCTCTGTGTGCTAGAGACTGTGCTAGTTTCTTGCAAATACAGGGATGAATGCAAGCATGCTTTGGTGGATTTCATGCTTGAGAGGAGACACCAACACATGGGTAGTCTTTTTTATTTTTTATTTTTTTTTAGACAGGGTCTCACTCTGTTGCCTAGGCTGGAGTGCAGTGTCATTATCATGGCTCACTGCAGTCTTCACATCCCGGGCTCAGGTGATACTCTCACCTCAGTCTCCCAAGCAGCTGGGACTACAGGCATGGCTAATTTTTGTGTTTTTTGTAGAGATGGGGTTTCACCATGTTGCCCAGGCTGGGCTTGAACTACTGGGCTCAAGCAATCCACCTACCTCGTCCTCCCAAAGTGCTGGGATTACAGGTATGAGGCACCACACCTGGCCTACTTTTGGTGAGTCTTGAAGGATGAATAGGAGTTTGCCAGGTGGCATTTTGGTATAGGAAATAGTTATTAGAACAAAATAAGGAGAGTGTAATTAAAATGAGTTTTGTATGTGTGGAATCCAGATCCAGCGCACATCTTGTTTTTGTAAAAAAAAAAAGCTTCATTGCAACAAACCCATGCCCATTTATTTCCATATTGTGTATGGTTGCTCTCCCACTGTAGTGGCAAGGTATGAGCAGCTGTTCCATGGATCATATGGTACAAAACGCCTAAAATATTTACTGTCTGACCCATCACATACACAAAAAAAAGCTGGCCAACCTGTGTTCTATACTCTGTTGGTGGCAGCTGATTTCTAAAGCTACTGTCTCTGCATTACCTGATGTTTCATTTTTGCTTTTGTAGCTGTCAACACCTGTGTAATCAATTCCCTACATTCAATGTCCTCTGTGGAAATAGCTAGTGTGATTCCTGGTTTTCTGGTTGGACCCTGTCATAGACTGATTTGTGCTGCTATAACAGAATACTGGAGTCTCAATAATTTATAAAGAACAGAAATGTATTGGCTCGCAATTCTGGATGCTGGGAAGTCCAAGATTTGGGGTCCAGCATCTGGTGAGGGCCTTCGTGCTGTGTCATCTCATGGCAAAAAGTGAAAGGGCAAAGAGGGTGAGAGAGAGCAAGAGCAGTAAGTTACAGAGCAAGACCCTGCCTCAAAGAGAGAGAGAAAGAGCAGGAGGAACTTGGCCTTACATAAGGAACTCACTCCTGTGATAATGACATTAATCCATTCATGAGAGCAGAGCCCTCAATGGCCTAATCACCTCTTAAAGGTCCCGCCTATTAACACTATTGTAATACATTGAGAATTAGATTTCCAACACCTGAACTTTGGGGATACATTCAAACCACAGAATTCTGCCCAGGGCCTCCTGAATTTCTGTTCTTCTTACATGCAGAATACATTTATTACATCCCAATAGCCCCAAAGTCTTAACTCCTTCCAGCACCAACTCAAAAATCCAAAGTCTCATCTAAATCAGATACAGGTAAGATTTGAAGCATGATTTCTTCTGAGGCAAATTTCTCTCAGTTGTGAGCCTCTGAAATCAAACAAGATATCTACTTTCCAAATACAATGGTGGGACAGGCATAGGAGACACATTCTCTCAAAAGGAAGACATAGGTATTTGTAAAGAACAGAAATTTATTGGACTTACAGAAATGTAGGTCCAAAACTCAACAGGGTGAACAACATCAAATCTTAAGGCTCCAGAATAGTATTTCTTGACTCTATATTCCACCTTGTGGATACACTGGGGTGGAAGTTGGGCCTTGAAGGCCCTAGGGGCCCAATCCCCACCATTTTACTGAAGAGCACACAGTTTCTCTGATGAGTTGGGGTCAGGTGCCTGTGGCTTACTGGGCTGGCATTAAATGCTGGTAGCTCTGTAGTTCTGGGGTCTCAGGATTAGGAGGTTACTCTTCTCCCAAAGCTCCACTAGGCATTGCCCTGGTGGAGACTGTCTGCAGCAGCTCCTCCTCTGTCACAGGCCTGTTTCTGGGTCCCCAGGTTGTCATTGACATCCTTTAAAATTTGGGTGGCGGAAGCCATGCCTGCACGGCGCTTGCATTCAGTATGCCTGCAGAATTAGCACCACGTGGACACCACCAAGGTTCATGACTTGTGCCTTCTGCAGTGGGGAGTCAAGCTGAACCTGGGCTCACTTGAGCCACAGCTGGGGCACCTGAGGAGCACTGCACTGGAATGTGGGAAGCAGACACTTCAGGTGGTGCAGGGCAGTGAGTACTGTGGTCCCATGGGCACCATGGGCCTCTCTTTTGACATATTTCCTTTCCCCAGACCTTGGCACTCTGGGCCTGTGATGGGAGGGGCAGAATTGCTAATCTCTGAAATACCTTCAGGATCATTCTCCCATTGTTCTGCTGAATGGCCTCTGGCTTGTTTTATCATGTTAATTTCCTTATCTCTTGGCCACACCCCTGTTTTCCTCTCTTGAAAATGCTCTTTCATTCTTGACCTGGTAGCCAGGCTGAGAATCCTTCAAATCTCCAAGTTCTGTTTCCCTTTTAATTATAAAGTCTGCATTTAAATCATTTCTTTCTTCTCACATTGTATTATATGCAATTAAGAGAAACCACACAGCATCCTGAATGATTTGCTGAATTTCTTGCTCATCAGTCTTAAGTTCTGCCTTATATAAAGTCTTAGGACGTGGACACAATTCAGCCAAATTCTTTGCCACTTGGTAAAAAGGATGGCCTTTCCTTCAGTGTCCAATAAGTTGTTCCTCATTTCCGTCTGAGACCTCATCAGAAGGACCTTTTCTCTTTTTTTTTTTTTTTTTTTTTGAGATGGCATTTCACTCTTGTTGCCCAAGAGTGCAATGTTGGCTGGAGTGCAATGGCGTGATCTCAGCTCACTGCAACCTCCGCTTCCCAGGTTCAAGCGATTTTTCTGCCTCAGCCTCCAGAGTAGCTGTGATTACAGGTGCCCACCACCATGCCTGGCTAATTTTTTGTATTTTTAGTAGAGACTGGGTTTCACCATTGTAAAAAGTAAAGTAGAGGTTCCTCTTCAAAGACTTTCCTCCCCATTTAATTAGGAATAAATAGTAACTTCTCTTAGAAGCAAAATTTATTCAAAGGCCTATGCTAACATTCTTAAATACCGGCTAGCCATGATAAGGAAATTAGTGTACTTTATGTTCTTAGCTCCCACAATTTAGCCTAAATATTTGACCTGGCATGCTTATACTGGTCCAAGCAAGCATTAGGTCATAGCCTGCTCCTCTTCCTTCTTTGAAGGTGTTTTTACCTTTCTCAGCATTCCACAAGTTACTTCCGCCTTCCTTTGTTCTCCTCTACCTTTGCCTCTTTTAAAAAGTTATAAGTTGCTAGCCAGTTGGAACAAATACAGAATATGAGGTCCCATTCCAGCCAGTGGAAACCGGACACAGCAGTAGGGTGGATGCATAAGGTTATAAATGACCCTATCTCCTTTGTTTGGTATACTCTGACAAAACTGCTGGAGCGTGTACCCTTTCTGCAGGAAGTAAAAATGGCCTTGCTGAGTAAATTAAATTTATGTTCAAGTGCTATTTCCTTATGGCACTGGGGAACAAGCATTTCAAACAACCATGTTGGTCAAGCTGGTCTGGAACTCCTGACCACCCACCTTGGTCTCCCAAAGTGCTGGGATTACAGGCATGAGCCACCACGCCCAGCCTCTTTACTCTTTTCTACCAGCATTGTGATCACCACCACTTAAGTAATCTCTAACAAGTTCCAGACTTCCTTTACAACTCTCCTTTTCTGAGCCTTCATCAGAATTGCCCTTAACATTACATTTATGGCAATGTATACTTTTTCTAGCCTGCTCTTCCAAATTCTTTCAGCCTCTACCTATTACCTAGTTCCCAAGCCACTGCCAAATTGTCAGGTATTTGTTAAAGAAGCAACCCCACTTCTAAGTACCAGTTTTCTGTCTTAGTCTTTTCTGTGCTGTTATAACAGAATACCACAGCCTGGATAATTTATAATGAAGAGGAATTTATTGGCTCACAATTCTGGAGGCTGGGAAGTTCAAGACTGAGAGGCTGGCATCTGGTGAGAGACTTTGTACTGTGTTATCACATGGCAGAAGGCAGAAGAGCAAAGAGAAGGTGAGAGAGAGTGGAAAAGAGAGCTGAACTATTTTTTTTTTCAATAAGAAACCCACTCCTGAGATAAACTCATTCCCATGATAAGGGCATTAATCCATTCATAAGGGCAGAGCCTTCATGGCCTAATCACCTCTTAAAGGTCCCTCCTCTTAAACCTGTTGCATCAGGGATTAACTTTCCAATGCCTGAACTTCCAGGGACACATTCAAACCATAGCCGACCTTGACTGATGGAACACTATCTAGCTCTCTTTAACCATATCTTCAACTCCTCCCCTGGGCTCAGGCTGCATGCATCAGCAGTTATTTGGGATAAGGCACAACACTGATACTTCTAGTAAAAGGATAGATGAGAATTTCCCATTATGGAAGTGGTTTTCTTTAAATTTTTCATCTGCCTTTCATTGTTTAGTCATGGCTTCATTGGACATGATGAGGTGAATCCGTTCTCATTCTCATCTCATCTGAGAGATGTGTGCCCTTAGGCTCACATAGGTGATGCCGTGTAGAAGATGCCAGGCAGTGGAAAGGAGGGGGCTTTTCAAAGCAGACCCAACAGAGTACAAAACACATAACTCACCAGGAAGTGACTCCTGCCATTAAGAATGGAATCAGGACCCTTCTATGGTGGCTTTTGGTTGCAAAGTCCATGACAAACAGAGTTGTGCCTAGCTAGGTTGGGCCATAGTCAGAGGGATAAAATTCAGTCTTGGTCAAGAAGTACTTAATGTTAGGCATTTTGTACACCATAACAGCAAAGCATCCTTCTCTTTCTAAAAATATATTTATAAAGAATTTGCTGAAAATGAACACTTTACAGTTGCAGAGACAGAAGCTAAGAACATTCTGCAAACAGGGTCACCACCTCCAGCCCAGATAGTTCAGACTGATGTTTTTCAACATCTTTCCTGTGTTTTGGGCATTTTCCCCTCCCCACAAAAGTTTAATACAGATATATTACATATCTGTTTATGTACTGCATGCATTTCTATACTTTACTGATAAAGATAGTTTGATTTTTTTTTTTTTTTTTGCCCTAAAAATCTATTTTTTTCCCTAAGGAGCAATGTTTGCCCCCACTGAAGATGCATAGTTAACAAGAAATAGTAGTGGCCGGGCGTGGTGGCTCATGCTGTAATCCTAGCACTTTGGGAGGCTGAGGCTGGCAGATTGACTGACAACACAGTGAAACCCCGTCTCTACTAAAATACAAAAAAATTAGCTGGGCGTGGTGGCATGCGCCTGTAGTCCCAGCTACTTGGGAGGCTGAGGCAGGAGAATCACTTGAACCTGGGAGGTGGAGGTTGCAGTGAGCTGAGATCGCACCACTGCACTCCAGCCTGGGTGACAGAGCGAGACTTCATCTCCAAAAACAAACAAACAAGAAATAGTAGCATTGAATGGGCAGAAAAGGAATTTAGACCAGATAGAAAGGAGATTTATCTTCATTATCACACTGGCTACAGAGTCTTATATGTTCCTGAGTAACACAATGCACAAAATGTCCATATATCTACACAAGTAGCTAATTATTGTTTGCATATATGTGTCGTGTATATGTTTATATTGTTCAGGGGTAATATACAAGCCCTATAGTTTAAACTGTGTGTAGTTTAATTAATGAATGGAGTTTAAATTATTCTTAACATATTTTTCTGTCATTTTTTACATAATTCGGAAATAAAAGCATAGGATCCTCTAAATATTATGTTATATAAGTGACTTACTGAGTGGACAAATTCTGGTGCTCATTGTGAGCAAAACTGGTTAAGCAATATGTTTTAGGGAAAAAAGCCTCATTAAAATCTGTTTTCCCATCCTAATTATAAAAGCGACAATTTCTGTTGAAAATATGGATATAGTAGAAAAGCATAATGAGAACTAAAAAATTGTCTGTGATCCTAGCACTGAGAGAAACATCACGGTCAATGTCTTGGTGTCTGCATACACAAACATAATCTGGTTATGTTAAGAAGGCATATAAAGAACTAAAAGTCGACCAGCCTAAGCAACATAGCAAGACCCATCTCTACAAAAAACAAAAAGAATACCTGGGCATGGTGGCATGCACCTGTAGTCCCAGCTGCATGGGAGGCTAATGTAGAAGGATCATTTGATCCTAGGAGTTGGAGGATGCAGTGAGCAACGATCATGCCACTGCACTCTAGCCTGGGCAACAGAGGAAGACCATGTCTCTAAAAGGAAAAAAAAAAAAGGAACTAAAAGTTAAAAAAGGACAAAGGTCTCCAAGATAGACAGAAGTACCTCACTATGTAGTAAAGAATTTAATCTTGTTCAGCAAGAAATCTGCCCAGGGAGGTGATCCCAAAGCCCTTGGAATGTCAAGCCTGGTAGGATTGACTGCCTGATAGCCTTGGGTCACTGCATAGTTTAGTAATGTGATGTCAGGTAGGAGGCTGGTCATGCCAGAGTCTTATCAGTGGAATGTAGGGCAGGGTCTTTGACCCATGCAGCATCAGGTTGACCTCCTGAGGGGCTGGAGATGGAGATCTGCCCCATGGGCAATCATCAATACCCGTGTGATAGAGCCCCAGTGAAATCTCTGGACTCAATTCTCAGGTGGCCTTTCCAGGTTGGACATACTCCATGCATACTGTCACATAGCAATGCAGGGAAAGCAACACTGCCCATGACTCCACAGGGACAGGACATCTGGAAGCTCAATATTTGCAACTTTTCCAGACTCTTTTCTGTATGCCTTTTACCTGGGCTGACTTAAATCTGTCTCCTTTAGCTGTAATGAACCATAACCATATGCATAACACCTTTCAGTGACTCCTGTGAGTCCTTTTAGCAAATTATTAAAACAGGGTAGTTTTGTGAACCTACTTGAAATTGGAGTGATTGTGAGAAGCGAGCCAGCCCGGAGGACTGCCCCTCTAACCTTGCAGTTGGCTGACACGGACTGACACGGAGCCATCTATATGAGAGTGACCACAAGAGGGGTAAAAGCCGAGAGGAGCCAGTATGTGGTGAGAAGGATGCAGTGCATGGTTCCAGCCAGGATGCTGGAGAGCTCTCCTGGGGGTTTCTAGCACAGCACTGTCAATCAGGACTGGAAAGTTCATCCCCTCTACAGTATGGCACATGCATGGACTGACCCTGTTTAACAAACTGGGAAACAAAGGAGCCCAGAATATTATCAAGTGCCAAAGAATGTAAGAAACAATGTGTTCAGTGTAAAAGGAACAGTTGTTGAGGGCTGTATTAGTCCATTCTCACACTACTAATAAAGACATACCGAGACTGGGTAATTTATATAGGAAAAAGGTTTCATTGACTCACAGTTGCCCAGGGCTGGGGATGCCTCAGGAAACTTACACTCATGGTAGAAGGGGAAGAAAACACATCCTTCTTCACATGGCAGCAGCAAGGAGAAGCGCAGAGCAAAGGGAAGTGGGAAGTGGGAAGTGGGAAAGGGAAGTGGGTATAAAACCATCAGATCTCGTGAGGACTCACTCACTATCATTGAGGAAAGCATGGAGATAACCACCCTCATGATTCAATTACCTCCCACCAGGTCCCTCCCATGACAAGTGGGGATTATGGGAACTACAATTCAAGATGAGATCTGGGTGGGGACACAGCAAAACCATATCAAGGGCATAGTGATCAACAAGAGCTTTCTGGAGGAGGTGGGCTTCAGCCAGGCTTGGAGGATAAGTGACATTTGGAGAAGCAACTTGGAGAATGGGGGCTATAGGGGTGAATGTTCAATGCACTGCTGCTTAGGGAATGTTCTTGCTGCAGGGCACAGACCCTGACATTTCTGTAGGAGTGTGTCCGTGCAGTAGAACTCCAGGAATCAAATTTGAAAAGTTTATGGTTGATCTTGAACCTCTGGCTAAACAATCTGGGTTCTATCCTACCTATTTTATGACTTCCTCTCTTTCCCTATGGCCTCAGGAAATTGGTTTCTTCATTTGAAAAAAAAAAGTGGTGTATTAATATTTAACTTACATTTCTTATGAAATGTAAGTAGGAAATGTATATAAAATATTTATTAGACTCCCTCATACCTTTTGAGATGCTCAAAATATGGGTTTTCTTTTATCCCAACCATGAACAGCCTCCAGGTTTAAGCAGGAGAGTTCTATGAAAAATGTGATGTTTAATTTTTTTTCTAGACGAAAGAAAAGAACAAAGATGGAATTGAATTAGAAATAAATTGAAAACAGAAAAAAGAAACCCAATTGAAGTAAGATATAAATATAACACCAGATATTTTTAAATTAACATTTCTTTTAAATTTCACGGTCAAAACTAAACAAGGAGTAACTAACAGTGGGAAAACTTCACAGACACTGTCTTTACCAGGTGATCATGGCTAACATCATAATGATAAATCATGTGAACCCCTAATATGATATGATGAAAAGTGCTCCTCACCGCTAAGATCTTCTTCCCCAAAACCTATAACTCTAGTTTAATCATCAGAAAATATCAGACAAACCAAGATAGAGGGACTAAGACAAAATATGTCTTAGTCCATGTGTGCTGCTATAACAAAATACCTTAGACTGTGTAATTTATAAACAACCGACATTTGTTGTTCACAGTTCTGGAGGCTGGGAAGTCCAAGATCAAGACATGACAGAGTCTGTGTCTGGTGAAGGCTCACCTCCTGGTTCATAAATGGTGCCTTCTTGCTGTGTCCTCACATGGTGGAAGGGCAAAAGGGGGGAACAGCTCCTTACCACCTCTTTTATAAGATCATTAATCCCATTCATGAGGGCTCCACCCTCATGATCTAATCACCTCCCAAATATCTCACCTCCTAATACCACCACACTGGCAACTATGTTTCAACATGTGAATGTTGGGAGAACATATTCAGACCATAGCAATATCAAGGTCACACAAAACAAGGAATTCTGAGAAACTCTTACAGTATAGAGGAGACTAATAGTGACTAATTGTAACAGTGTCCTGGATTGAATCCTAGAATAGAAAAGATCATTATTGGAAAAACTGTGGAAATCCTAATACAGCCTGTAATGCAGTTAGTAGTTCTGTAACAATGATGGTTTCATAGTTTTGACGAATGTGCTTTGGTTGTGTAAGATGTTAACATTAGGGGAAGCTAAGATATATGGGGAATCTCTGTACTATCTTCATAACTTTTCTGTACATTTAAAATGATTTCAAAATAGAAATTTTACTCTAAAAAATTACTACCAAAGGAGAAAAGAGTCAAGGAAAAGAAAATTGTTCCTAATCCACTATGGACTGTACAAATATATGTAATGCCCATTGAACACTTACTTTCTGTGATATTCCATTTTCTCAATAATGGGTGTTTCCATATAGCAGGATTGGAGATGAGCTTATTGAGTCCCTAAATAAAATAGTGATCCAGGAATATTCTGGGATGACTTCAGTTGTAGCTCCTGTATTTAACAGTTATCAAGAGTGAAATTAACTACCCAGGTTTTAGTTTTAATATGTGTCTTCTCCCACAGGGCCCAAAATCCCATGAAGTTATTGGTGCTGCAAACTCTTTCTTCTCCTCTAAGAAACTAAGGGCAACAAGCATTTCTTGTCATTGTTAGCTATCCCTGGCATTGACATTTTATTCTAAACATTTAGGATCTAATGAATAGATATTCTGAAAAAGTTCCAGCCAATTCAGAGTGTTCTGCAACCAAGGAAGGCATGCCGACTGCAGCACTATAACACATCAGCTGCAGTTGTAAGCCAGGCACTGTGCACAGTAGCGGTTTGCAGCAAGTTGTAGAAATGGGCCATTTCCACTTAAGAGCATCAACCACCATTGCATTTATGCCTGGCTGAGCTGGGGAGGTTGTCTTCATGCAGGCATCTTCTAAATGGTTTCAGGTGTCATTATCCCTCCACTGGTAGAGGCCATGGAGAATGTGACCATAGCATAAATAGAAGCTCCAGTTCCCATTCCTTTGGTAGATATTTTCATGAAGAGCAAAATATGGTGCTGGAGTCCTCTTGAGATGTCATGGAACTAGAGCCATAGGATCCCTAGAGTAAAGAGTTGAGTAGAATAAGGATTTATCAGTTATTGGAAGAATACAGAACAAAATATCCAGCATTTTGTTGGATGGCTCGATAGATAGATATGATGGATGGGTAGATATAATGGATGGATGGATGGATGGATGGATAGATAGATTAGATGGATGGATAGATAGATAGATAGATAGATAGATAGATAGATAGATAGATATGATGGATGGATGGATGGATAAATGGATGGATGGATGATAGGTAGATAGGTAGATAAATGTAGATAAATGAGATAGATTTTATATACATGATACTTATATCTATATTTAGAGAGATAGAGATTTATTATAAGAAATGGGTTCATGCAATTGTGGAGGCTGACAAGTTCTAAGATCTGCAGGGTGAGTTTGGAAGCTGGGGATCCAGGAGCACTGATGATGTTGTTTCATTCTAAAGTCCTGCAGGCTTGAGACCCAGGAAGAGCCAGTGTTTCAGTTTGAGGCTGAAGGCAGGAAAAAAAAAAAAACACACAACCAAGGTCTCAGCTCAAAGCTAGTTAGGCAGAAGGAGTTCTCTCTTACTGAAGGAAAGGTCAGTCTTTTTGCTCTACTCGGGCCTTCACCTGATTGGACGAAGTCCACCCACAGTAGAGTGGGCCATCTGCTTTCCTAAGCCTACCTATTTACGGGACACTGTCATCCAAACCTATTTAAATGTTAATCTCATTTTTAAAAACATGACTTCTAACCAATAGAAATGACTAACTGATGGCCAGACGCGGTGGCTCACGCCTGTAATCCCAGCACTTTGGGAGGCCGAGGTGGGTGGATCACGAGGTCAGGAGATCAAGACCATCCTGGCTAACATGGTGAAACCCTGTCTATACTAAAAATACAAAAAATTAGCCGGGAGTGGTGGTGGGTGCCTGTAGTCCCAGCTACTCTGGAGGCTGAGGCAGGAGAATGGCATGAACCCGGGAGGCGGAGCTTGCAGTGAGCTGAGATCACACCACTGCCTTCCAGCCTGGGCAACAGAGCAAGACTCTGTGTCAAAAAAAAAAAAAAAAAAAAAAAAAAAAAAAGAAATGACTAACTGATGAGAAATAAGTTAAGTTATAAAACTATGACTCCATCTTTTTTTGTGTGTGTGTGAGACAGAGCTTTGCTCTGTCACCTAGGCTGGAGTGCAGTGGCATGATCAAGGCTCATTGCAGCCTCCACCTCCCTGGTTCAAGTGGTTCTCCTGCCTCAGCCTCCTGAGTAGCTGGAACTACAGGCATGCACCACCACTCCTGGCTAATTTTTGTATTTTTAGTAGAGACAGGGTTTCACCATGTTGGCCAGGCTGGTCTTAAATTCCTGACCTCAAGTGATCTGCCTGCCTCAACCTCTCAAAGTGCTGAGATTACAGGTGTGAGCTGCCACACCCAGCCTGACTCCATCATTTTTACCAGACTCTTTCTATTGGAAGCGAGCAGCCATACTGGAGACAGGGCAAGGTCCCATTTCCACATGGCCAGGAATTGAGGGTAGCTTCAAGCCAATAGCCTACAAGGAATCACATCCTCCCAAGAGCCATGTGAGTTAGCTTGGAAGCAGATTCTTCCCCAATGGAGCCTTCAGATGGATGATATGAGATCCCAGCCCTGGCTGGCACCATGATCACTGCTTCATGAATGATCCAGAAGAAGATACTTAGTGGGCTAAGCTGTGCCCGGATTCCTGACCCAGAGAAACCATAATACATGTGTGTTGTGTTAAAAAGATAAAATTTGGATGTAATTTGTTTTTCAGCAGTAGACAATTAATACAGGGAGTTTTGACATTAACATTTAACATAAGGGTAATGAAAAGCAATATTTATAAACAGAAAAAGAAAGAACATTTTATTTAATAGAGTTATCTGCAGAAAGATTAAGCAATTAGCAGTTGGGGGTGAGAGATGAGCCTTAACTGATGTACAAGAGGAACAATACATGGTTGCTGAATAGTCTCTTAAAGAAAAGCAGACCCTTTGGTTTTATGGAGCGTGGAGTTTAGTGGTGTATATGGGTTTAAGGGCTGTGCTTCACTGGAAAGATACAGATCATCCAAGGAGGAAAAGGATAAGGAGGAGGGAGAATAGGAGCAAGAAGATAGTGAAAAGCACACAAGGTGATAAAGATCTGGAGGATTGAGTCAAACCCCTCCATCTCACTTGTGATACATTTAATAAAGTTTTCATAACAAATCTCAAAGTACTTAGTGGGAGTGGACTTCTCATCGAAAGCAAGGACAACAAATTCTGCATGCCATTTGTCTCAGGCCACTCGGATGAAGAGACCGCCTTCTTTCTGGGTTGTTGATATAGTGTATGTATATGTCAAGGACCACCCAACTCCAGATATATGATTTCAGTAATATGATTTATGTTTCTGTTCTGATATATCATGGTGCCATGGGTTGACCTAATGTGTCACCATCTCTGACTTCTGTGCAATGGCAAAGGATTGGCTTAGGAAACACCAACATCATGTGCCCCCATTGCGAACACAGCTCATCACCACTGTCCTTAAATTATATTCCAGTTCTGCCTCCTCGCTGAGCATGATACCAGTCTAGTTGTTTAAATTTCCATGGAAGTGGACAGTTCCCTTATGCTCCACAGACGCTAGATTGAAAAACCCTGGAACATCCATGTCTTTACTGTTTTATCCATTTCAGAGACATTCATTGTGTTGGAATGACCCAATCCACATTCTGGGATGGAAAATGATCCACAACACTGCCTTGAGCTGAACACACGATATGCAAACTATGGAAAATGATCATGTACAAGAAAATATTCTTGTTTTCTTTAGCATCATCTAAAACCTTAATATTCAGGCACAGTCTGGGACCAATAGCGTGGGCTTCACCTGGGAGCTTGTTGGAAATGTGGACCATTGGACCCCACCCCAGCTCTGCTGAATTAGAATCTACAATTTTAACAAAACTCCCCAGTGGATATGTGTGCACATTAATGTTTAAAAAGCTCTGTTCTCAAATATGAAACATGAAATATCAGCTGCCCCCACTGATAAAATGGGAAGTGAGCAAAAGAGACCAGAGTTGGTATTTAGGAGTCTGACTGCGGGGCTGGAAGGGCAGTTTCTCAATCTCTCAGCCTCTGCATGCTCTGAGAGTCTCAAAGGAGTAACGTAGAAGACAAGGTGTCGGTTTCACCCAAGGGCACTTATTTAAAGAGTGATTGAGAAAGGCATTCCTTTCCTCCCCTTTTCTAAAGCCTGCAAATAGCTGTCAGAACCAAAGAATAATTTTAGGTGAGTTCTCTCCTGAGTCAATATAAAAATAGTGCTTTTGTGTACTAGGAGAATGGGCCTCACTCTATCTAAAACTTCTTCGTTTGTTTTATCTGCAGCCACAAGTCATGGAGGCAGGAAGGGCAGGGAATCATGTTAGATGTCTAATATTCCTCCTTTTTGTTTTTCCTTTTAAGAGGCTGGCTGTGAAAGATAGTATCATTTGAAAGCCCAAAGGACAATATTGTGGTTAGACGCTTGTTCTGTGTAAAGGACAAATGGAATTGCTCAAATTTTAGCATCTGTCTATAACTTTAACCACTGTCAAATTATGAATGATATGGTGTATAATTTTCCCTGGATTTATGTGCAATTCAAACAGCTTTATTTTTATTTATTTATTTATTTATTTATTTTTGAGACAGGGTCTCACTACGTCTGGTGTGATCACAGTGCACTGTAACCTTGAACTCCTGAGCTCAACTGATCCTCCCACTTCAGCCTTGCATGTAGCTGGGACCACAGGAATGTGCCACCATACCTGGCTAATTTTTAAATTTGTTGTAGAGATGGGTTCTCACTATGTTGCCCAGCTGGTCTTGAATTCCTAGCCTCAAGGAATCCTCCTGCCTTGGCCTCTCAAAGCGTTGGGATTACAGGCGTAAGCCACTACACCCAGCCTCATACAGCTTAATATTTTTTAAAGCACATTTTATGTGGTTACTACTTCAATTAATAACTTTTGGGTCCACCTTAGTGATAAAATGTAAGCAATCTATGAATCTGTTCATTCCCAACTGCCATTTATAGTTGCACCCTCCTCAACTATGCCATTTTTGTGTATTTGTTGAGACCAAGACAATATATAATGCAACTTTCAGCCGGGTGCAGTGACTCATGCCTGTAATCCCAGCACTTTGGGGGCCGAGGTGGATGGATCACCTGAGGTCCACTTGAGGTCAGGAGTTCAAGACTAGCCTGGCCAACATGGTGAAACCGCATCTCTACAAAAATACAAAAAAATCAGCAGGGCGTGGTGGTGCGTGCCTGTAGTCTTAACTACTCGGGATGCTGAGGCAGGCGAATCACTCGAACCCAGGAGGCGGAGGTTGCAGTGAGCCAAGATGGCACCACTGCACTCCAGCCTGGGCAATAGAGTGAGACCCTGTCTCAATACAAAAAAAAAAAAAAAAAAAGAAAACCAGAAAAACAAAAAAACAAAAAAAAAACAGGCAATATAGAATTCAACTTTTAAAACAGCTTTTCTTTTTCAAAGCATCAAATTAATCCATGTTTACTTTACACCTAGAAAATACCTATAAGCATAAAGAACACTGTGAAGACTAACAACAAACCCACCACTGGAATGATTCATGTTTCATATATGTTTGTGTGACCTTCCATACTTTATTCAGTGTAGCAAAACTTTTAATATTTTTCCATAAGACAGGATCATTATGTAATCGCTGCTTTGTGATTTTTTTTACATTTCAGATATGATTCACGTCTTTCTGTACAATACACATAATTCTTTGAGATCATTGGTTTTGGGTACACATTACTCCATTTGAGAGCTTTCCACATTTTGCCTCCCCTGTCCCAGTATTGGGCAATAAAGTTGTTGTCAGTTCTGCTAAAACAACCTTGTAGCTAAATCATTCCTTATATTGTCAACTGAAGAAAACAAGGTACATAAATTTGGAAAGAAGAGCTTTATTTCTTATAAAGGGTTGTAGCCTGTAGGGTGGCTGTTCTGACAGACTGGGAAATGTAGCCTGTGGCCAGAAGACAGAAACAGACACTTCGAGGGAGGGGCAAAGGGAACAGGAAATTATGCTGAGCAGGGTGGTTGAATATACATATTCAATAAGCTATAAGAGGCATCACAGATATTCATGAAAGAAGAAACGTGTGTATTTGCAGTGGAGCTTCATGCCCCTTCATGTGTCCCATGTACAAGGAATGGTGATGTTAGCATGATCCCAGGGTTGAGTTCTCAGCCTTCTGATGTCAGAAGGTGAAGCAGAAGACACTAACACCCTCATTGCACATTCTCCATAGACGAGCCAGAACCACTCCATGGTCAGGGTCTCTTATCAGGAAGAAATACTGGTTGGTTGCTGTGCTGAAATCCCAAAGGGTAGGGGCAGCATCGGGCAGTTGGTTGATATCAGCAGTGGAGTCTTTGGAAAGGGCTGGTTTCTATTTAACCCTTAGGGAAGCAAGTCTAATGGTGGTTAGCGAGGGATGGGGTATAACGAGGTGTGTCTGACACCCCGTCTCGTCGTGGCCTTCAGTTTTCAAGGTTATTCTGGGGTCCCTTTGGCTAAGAGATGTTTCATTAAGTCAGTTGTGGGGCTTAGAATTTTATTTTTAGTTTACAATATTCATGTTTATCTCTTCAGGCTGAATTCCCAAAGTTTGAGTTTCCGAGTCCAAGTGTGTGCACAACTTTATGATTTGCTTTTTTTTCTGTGTTTCTTTTTTTTCAATTTATGCATTTTTCTGCAAGGTGTAAAAGTCCCCATACTGGTGCTTTCCTGAAAACTCTTGGGAACCCTCTTAAAAACATTCTTGCAATTTTCATAAATTGAAAAGGAGTAATTTCATCTTTTTAATAAACATTTCTTTGATTTCTTTGTGTATATTGACCATTTAGATTTTATTCATCAATGGTTGCCTTAACTTCTTTGGCCACTTTTTCATTAATATTTCCAAGTAGCTATAGTTTAAAGACAGACAAAATACAAACATATTAGATTTTAAAGCATATACAGAAAAACATCTAAATATTTGTTTTTAATGACAAAAAAGGGGAAAAAACACAGGTATGTTTGTGCACATTGGAAATCACTGCCTTCTGATTCCCAGGCTTCTTCTAAGTCTCTCCTTCAACTTTGTGGCTTGCTGATGTAACCAAGTTGGGTCTAGGAGCTTCTGGATCCTTCCACATACAACACACTGTTGACATCAAACCGAACTAGGGTCCACTCACCCGGTACCCCAAAGCCAAACACTGACATCAGGATTGCAGTAAGAGGAAGTGAAGTATTTATTGAGGGCAGCAAGCAGGGAGAATCAAGCAGCTCAGGCTTAAGACCTGACCTCCCTGATGGCTTGCAGGTGGAGGTTTTAAAAGGCAGGGAGGCAGAGGTTACAGGCAAAGCCATAAGTTAATACATGGAGGCCATACGTCGGTTTTACCTAAAAAAGGTGAGACATCTCGATTTCAGGGGAGTGGCCTACAGGTCATAGGTGGATTCAAAGTTTCTCTGATTTGTGATCGGATAAGGAGGCAAAGTTTTGTCTAAAAATTTGGGATCAGCAGAAAGGAATGCTGAGCTCTGGTCCATGGGCATGACTTCCTCTAGGCCCCTCAGGAAGAAATTTAGAACAAAGAGTTGCAGTCGGAGCTCAGTCCTCAGTTGCCCCTTGTCTGAGGTCTACATGCCAGTGGATCCATTTTTTCAGGGATCCAGGCTTCTGAAAAACAACTCAGGAACATATGCTAAGATATTATCTTTTGTTTCTATAGGGACCCAAACAACTCTTGGCTATGAGCTTCCTTGGCTATTGTTTTAGGCTACTATTCCCTTCTGGCTTATCAAGTTGCTCTTTTACTTCTCAGGGCCAGCTAGGTGCCTGGAATTTCCCTTGAAGGAACTCTAGATTTTGCCTTATTTCCATGCTTGGGAACAGGGGATGGGTGGGGGGTGGGCCCCTAAGAGGGGTCCCTGATGTATCTCACTCTCAATATATATAGCATGTTTTTCAAATAATGTGGAATCATTCCATGTATTAGTTCATTTTCACACTGCTGTAAAGATACTGCCCGAGACTGGGCAATTTATAAAGGAAAGAGGTGTAATTGACTCACAGTTCTGCATGGCTGGGGAGGCCTCAGAAAACTTACAATCATGGCAGAAGGCAAAGAGGAAGCAAGCAACTTCTTCACAAGGTGGCAGGAGAGAGAGAGAACCCCAGGGGAAAGTGCCATTTATAAAATCATCAGATCTCGTGAGAACTCACTCACTATCATGAGAACAGCATGGGGGAAACCACCCCCATGATCCAATCACCTCCCACCAGGTCCCTCCCACAACACATGGGGACTACAGTTCGAGAGGAGATTTGGGTGGGGACTCAGCCAAACCATGTAATTCCACGTATTCTTTTGTGCGTAGATCTTAGATAGTTGGCTCCACAAAAATGACCAAATGGAAGGAATGAAATTTGGACTTCTTTCTAATTTTTTTTTCTAACTCTGTTCATATAAAATGGTGTAGCCATGGCCTTAGGTTACAAATCATTTCTAGTGCAGGAAAGTTGGGTTACAATATGATACTTAATATCTCATGGGTGTGTCTGTCAGTTGTTTCCAGTTTCTCGCTCTTATGTAAATGTCCCTTGCAAACAGGTCCTATGCTTCCTGTGCATATAGAAGCAAGCTGAACCCACTAAGCACAGAGCACAAGCAGAGACCACTGGCAGGGACTGGTTCCTGCCTCCAAGAACAACAGCCCCCATCCCTGACCTTGCCCAAAACTTCGGGGCTACCACTTCCTTTCCTGTGTCAACTGGGCAGAGCTGGTGGGTTTGAATGCACACCAGGAATCTCATTTTTTATTCTAGAGACTATGAAAATTTCATTGGTAGGTAATGCTTTCCTGAAACACTTTGGATAAGCTAATTTCACACACTTGAGAAGGAGAGAAGATGGGATCAGCAAAATTGGAATTTGGGCAATAATAAATGGTCGTGCAAAAAACAAAAGGCGATGGATTCCCAGAGATTTGGGGATAGAAGAGACAGTGAGAATGAATGTACCATCCAGAATCCTCTTCATGGCATCTCTGAGCCCAAAATGTGGTAGGCCCCATGTCACTGTGGAATTGACTTAATTAATACTAAGAAGTAAAACTTTCAGAAAAGGAGCAGGAGCCTAGAATTGAAATAGAAGCTGGCTCCACAAAAATGACCAAATGGAAGGAATGAAATTTGGACTTCTTTCTTTTTAATTTTTTTTTCTAACTCTGTTCATTTAAAATTGTGCAGCCATGGCCTTAGGTTACAAATCCTTGAACGGCAGAGAATGGATATGTTTAACTGTTTTATTGAGAGGGAATAAAATATTCATGGCTGCCTCCAGTGGCGTGTGTTCAATGCTTTGTGAAGTGTTGGAAATGCAGCACCATTTAGGAGGAAAGCAGAAAAGCAGCTTTTCTTTACTGGTGAAATGCCAACATCATACTCTTGAGTATTAGATATTGTGAGTACAGATAACACCTACCGGAATATTTCTGGTATTAATAAAAACATCATTTTCTAGAATGTCAGGGTTTTATTCCCAATATATCTGCCTAAATGTCTTGTATTTAGGGTAAATATTGCCTACTTTTTCAACATCTCACACTGGATCAAGTGTGGGAGCAAAATTTCCATTCAATTCCAAATTTCTGAACCATAATAACAAAAATTCAAATTAACGAAAAATCTGGGATAATAAATGAAATGGCTTTGCTTCTGAGCTAAAATACATCTTTGAGTCACAGCTCCCTGGCTGCAAAGAATTTCTACCGAGATGAAAGAAACCTTTAAAATATTTTAGATATTAAAGTAACTGCTGAAATGTTAATTGGCAAAGGAAGAAATGTTCTATTATTCTATTAAATATTTTAGAAGTACTAGTGATGAGGGCTCTCTGGGGATGTGTAGTTGGTAGCATAACTTGGAAATATACGTGAAAGTCTTGAATTGTACGTGCCATAGAAGGCCCCTCATGGTGTCCTGCTTGTGTTAAGGCCTCCGGAATTCCTACATTGTACATCATAGTTCTGAGGCACTGGGTAAGGACTTTCACCATGCACAGAGATAAATGTGGCAGGTGATTACTAAAGGGGGTTGATGAGATGTTTCTTTGGGTGCATCGGTTTCATTTGGCTGCTGAAGCAAAGTACTGCAAACTAGGTGGCTTACAACAATG
Organism: Pan paniscus; assembly: GCF_029289425.2. Classification (NCBI taxonomy): domain Eukaryota; kingdom Metazoa; phylum Chordata; class Mammalia; order Primates; family Hominidae; genus Pan; species Pan paniscus. The sequence goes on along the minus strand of NC_073272.2, from coordinate 8,487,069 downwards.
GAAATTTATTCTCTCACAGTTTAGAAGGCCATGTGTCCAAAAGTCACTCTTGTCAGCAGGACCACGGTCCCTCTAAAGGCTCTAAGAAGGAGTGTTACCTTGCCTCTTCCAGCTGTGGCCAAGGTGGCCCCATCCTTGGCTCCTTGGCTTGGGGCTACACCACGCCAATATCTGCCCCCATCTTCATGTGGCTGTCTTCCCTGTGTGTGTTTCTCTGTGTCTTCCCCACTTCTTATGAAGACACCACTTACTGGATTTAGGGCTGACTCTAACTCCAGGATGATTGCATCTTGAGATCCTTGACTCATGAGATCTGCAAAAAGCCTGCTTTCAAATAAGTTCACTTTCTGAGATTCCAAGTGGATATCACTTTTTAGGGGACACTATTCATCCTTAGGGTACCTAAAAGGTATTAGAATACACCACCCCAAAATACACCATTTGGCCCTAAGAATTATTTTGACCTGAAGGCAATTAAGAAGCAGCAAATGCAGAAAGAGCAACTTATCCTTCCCTATCTGGACAGCCAGTTCTCTGATAGGTCTCAGTAAATTACGTAAAGGAAGTCTGTCATCTTAAGATTGTAGGAAACTAGGGCCTGTGGTGGTCCCTAGTTTCATTTCTTGTAAATGTTGCAAATTGTTACTTTTAAATATTAAAGTTTTCAGATATAGAATTCAGTATTAGAATAATTCAGTATTACAACATTGGACAATATATTTGAAATTTGCTAAGAGAGTAGAACTTTATTTTATTTTATTTTTAATATTAATTTTTAACATTTTTATAGATATAGTGGGTAAAAGTGCAGATTTCTTACATGCGTATATTGTGTAGTGGTGAATTCTGGGCTTTTAGTGTATCTATTGCCAGAATAGTAAACATGGTACCCAATAGGTAATTTTTTAACCCTCCCCTCGCCTCCCTCCTCCTGCCTTTTGGAGTCTCCAGTGTCTATTATTCCACATTCTGTGCCCATGTGTAGCCCTTGTTTAGTTCCCACTTATATAAGGGAGAACATGCAGTATTTGACTTTCTGTTTCTGAGTTGTTTCACGTAAGATAATGACCTGCATTTCCATCCATGTTGCTGAAAAAAGATTATTTCTTTCTAGAGAGTAGATCTTAATTTTTCTCATACACACAGAAAAGCAGTAAGTACATGAATTGATGGATATATTAATTAGCTTGATCGTGGTAATTATTTCACAATGTATACATATATCAAACATCACATGTATACCTTAAATAAATACAGCATTTTTACTTTGTTATTTATGCCTCAATAAAGCTGGAAAAAAAAATCCCAAGTTTTGTTCTTATTTTCCACAAGATGACTCAACCTTAGAAAGTAGAAACCAGGCCAGGCATGGTGGCTCACACCTATAATCCCAGCACTTTGGGAGGCCAAGGTGGGAGGATTGCTTGACCTGAAGAGTTCAAGACCAGCCTGGGAAACAAAATGAGACCTTGTCTCTACAAAAAGTTAAAAAATTAGCCGGGCATGGTAGTGTGCACCTGTGGTCCCAACTGAGGCAGGAGGATAGCTTGAGCCCAAGAGGTGGAGGCTGCAGTGAGCTATAATTGTGTCACTGCACTCCAGCCTGGGTGACAGAGCAAGACCTTGTCAAAAAAAAAAAAAGACAGAAAAGAAAAAGAAAAAAGAAACTGGAAATAAATGATCATCCTTGAACTTGACTAGTCTTTATTTTTTTAGAGGTTGAGTCAGCATGGGGTGAGGAGATTGGAATTTCCTTCCCTTAAGAGGTCAACTCTTACAATAAAAATCTCCACTGACCATGTCACATTAGGTACATAGTAGATACACAATCAACATTTATCCATTGATTAAATAAGTGGATTGCAGAAGGAATACTGTACTACACTCTATTGTAGCATTATAACATCTATGCTATGTCACCATCCAATGTTTGTAAGTTTGGGAAGAAAATGGGAAAGAGGGAGGGCCATTGCAACAAGATATTGTTTGCTTCACTTGGGCTTGGCCTTGTCATAAAATTGCTTTAAAATAATATATAAGGTTTTTGTCAATTTTTGCCAACTCTGAAATTGATCTTATCACTCAGTGAAAATTGAAATACATATCTAAATATCTGTTTTTTGCAGATTTTCATGTTTCTAAAAGACACACTTTGTACTTGGGGCTCCACTGCACTTAGGAGTCAACAGTGGTGTGCAGGGACATGGGAGTGGAAGTTTGTAAACAAGAGCACCCAGATAGTTTGTAAACAATGGTCCTTAGGAGGGCAGGGACTTGTTACTCTCGTGTCTCTGTTTCCTAATCCTGCAAGGAAGATGGCTCCCAGCAGGTACTCCATCATAGTTCTTAATCAGTGGGTGAGGAGTAAAAGAGTGATGAATTACAGGGCCAAAGTCTGGAGTTCTAGTCAGGCCTCCAACTTCGCTATCTTCAAGAACAGCTGCAACATGAAAATCACTCTGAATTTTGGTAAGCTGGAGTGAGTGCTTCTAATTGCTGGCTGTAATTTTGCCTAGTGATGAAGCAGAACAACTTCATTCACTCTGGCCTGATGTTGCTGATTCCCATCAACACCTGTAATTGCCTCAAACTAGGGGTCAGGCAGCGTTTTCTGTAGGTGTCCAGAAATTAAATAATTTTCTCTTTGTGGGCCATATGGTCCTTGTCGCCACTTCTCAATTCCATCATTGTAGTGTGAAAGAAGCCATGTGCAATATGTAAGCAATGTCTGTGGCTGTGTTCCAATAAAACTTTATTTGCAAAGACAGGCAGAGGGCCAGGCTTGGCCAATGGGCCATAGTTGGCTATCCCCTAGTATAAGCTATGAATGAAGCTGACCCCTAAAAAGAGTTTTGAAGATTCTTATTTTACAGAGGAGAGGCTAAAGGTTATAGTCTCAGTATTCCAGGTCAGTACCCTTATATCTGTCTCAGAATGTCTTTCATTTCTTGATTTCAGTTAACACAACTGTATAGAAGGAATGATGCCAACAGAAATAATGATACCAAACACAAATGATCATATGCAAGTCTTTTCATTTTGAAAAGATATTTATGGGATTCCTTCTTTAACAGCTATCCAGAATATCCAGAATTCTTTTTTGTTTTCTCTTCTTTTTCTTTTCTTTTCTTTTTTTTTTTTTGAGACAGGGTCTTGCTCTGTCACCCAGGCTGGAGTGAAGGCCTTGACCCTCCTGGGCTTGAGCGATCATACGAGCTATGATCCTCCCTCATAGCTGGAACTACAGGTGCAGACCACCATGCCCACCTAATTTTTTGTATTTTTTGTAGAGACGGGGTTTCACCATGTTGCCCCAGGCTGGTCTCAAACTCCTGGGCTCAAGTGATCCTCCAGCTTTGGCCTACCAAAGTGCTGGAATTACAAGCATGAGCCACTGCACCTGGCCTCAGAATTCTTGAGTTTTTTTCATAGAATAAGATTTCTGAGTTGTAATAATAAATATGTCTTTGTTATAAGCACTGGGAAATGTCTATTAAAATAATAGATTATTTCATCTAATGCCATGGCTTTTGTGATGACTTTAAGGAATCACAAAATAATGTATCTATTATAGATTAAATAGATTAATAATATTAATAATATATATTAATAATATTAATATATAGTATTAAATATTATATTTACAATATTAATATGGATATTAAATAATTATTAAATAGATGAATAATAAATCTAATAAATAATAAATCTAAAATAATATATTACTTTATCTAATGCTATGGTTTTATGGTTTTTCTGACTCCTTTAAGGAGTCTCACAGATAGTAACATATTTTCCTTCCACACTTTTTGAAGACTGTTGATAAAGATAAAAATCTATCTTGTCTAGCTGGAAAAGCAATTGGATTTCCTCCACTTCCTTAAAGGTAAAAGTTTTCACCAGATCTCTTAAAATGAGGAATGAAACCTAGAGATAAAAAGCCATGGTTTGCATAAATCAAAAGAACCAAAGAGTTGAGAATGAGTTTGTAAAAAGATAATTTTTGGCATACATTATAATTAGTCCACCAGAATACTTATCCATTATCTGCTTTTTTAAGTTATTACCAATTATCTGGGACATAATGGATAATTGTGCTTAGGAATTTGAAAGTAAAATGTGACATTAGCATAAAGGTGTCATGTTCACCTTCATACCTCTTAGATTCTGCCAGGCTAGTATTGCAAAAAAAAAAAAAAAAAAAAGAAAGAAAGAAAAGAAAAAGAAAAAAATGTGCTTTAGGCAGGTGGTTCTTAAATTGGCATAATTCATGCGACTCCTGACCAAAAATAGGCAGTTTGTTCTCTTTCGTGAGATTTAGTCCTCACTTTAATCCTCCCAGCTACTGGATTTTTTTTTTTTTTAATTTAAGTTCTAGGGTACATGTGCACATTGTGCAGGTTAGTTACATATGTATACATGTGCCATGCTGGTGCGCTGCACCCACTAACTCGTCATCTAGCATTAGATATATCTCCCGATGCTATCCCTCCCCCTCCCCCCACCCCACAACAGTCCCCAGAGTGTGATATTCCCCTTCCTGTGTCCATGTGATCTCATTGTTCAATTCCCACCTATGAGTGAGAATATGCGGTGTTTGGTTTTTTGTTCTTGCGATAGTTTACTGAGAATGATGATTTCCATTTTCATCCATGTCCCTACAAAGGACATGAACTCATCATTTTTTATGGCTGCATAGTATTCCATGGTGTATATGTGCCACATTTTCTTAATCCAGTCTATCATTGTTGGACATTTGGGTTGGTTCCAAGTCTTTGCTATTGTGAATAATGCCGCAATAAACATACGTGTGCATGTGTCTTTATAGCAGCATGATTTATAGTCCTTTGGGTATATACCCAGTAATGGGATGGCTGGGTCAAATGGTATTTCCAGTTCTGGATACCTGAGGAATTGCCACACAGACTTCCACAATGGTTGAACTAGTTTACAGTCCCACCAACAGTGTAAAAGTGTTCCTATTTCTCCACATCCTCTCCAGCACCTGTTGTTTCCTGACTTTTTAATGATTGCCATTCTAACTGGTGTGAGATGGTATCTCATTGTGGTTTTGATTTGCATTTCTTTGATGGCCAGTGATGATGAGCATTTTTTCATGTGTTTTTTGGCAGCATAAATGTCTTCTTTTGAGAAGTGTCTGTTCATGTCCTTTGCCCACTTTTTGATGGGGTTGTTTGTTTTTTTCTTGTAAATTTGTTTGAGTTCATTGTAGATTCTGGATATTAGCCCTTTGTCAGATGAGTAGGTTGCAAAAATTTTCTCCCATTTTGTAGGTTGCCTGTTCACTCTGATGGTAGTTTCTTTTGCTGTGCAGAAGCTCTTTAGTTTAATTAGATCCCATTTGTCAATTCTGTCTTTTGTTGCCATTGCTTTTGGTGTTTTAGACATGAAGTCCTTGCCCATGCCTATGTCCTGAATGGTAATGCCTAGGTTTTCTTCTAGGGTTTTTATGGTTTTAGGTCTAACGTTTAAGTCTTTAATCCATCTTGAATTGATTTTTGTATAAGGTGTAAGGAAGGGATCCAGTTTCAGCTTTCTACGTATGGCTAGCCAGTTTTCCCAGCACCATTTATTAAATAGGGAATCCTTTCCCCATTGCTTGTTTTTCTCAGTTTTGTCAAAGATCAGATAGTTGTAGATATGCGGCGTTATTTCTGAGGGCTCTGTTCTGTTCCATTGATCTATATCTCTGTTTTGGTAACAGTACCATGCTGTTTTGGTTACTGTAACCTTGTAGTATAGTTTGAAGTCAGGTAGTGTGATGCCTCCAGCTTTGTTCTTTTGGCTTAGGATTGACTTGGCGATGCGGGCTCTTTTTTGGTTCCATATGAACTTTAAAGTAGTTTTTTCCAATTCTGTGAAGAAAGTCATTGGTAGCTTGATGGGGATGGCATTGAATCTGTAGATTACCTTGGGCAGTATGGCCATTTTCACGATATTGATTCTTCCTACCCATGAGCATGGAATGTTCTTCCATTTGTTTGTATCCTCTTTTATTTCCTTGAGCAGTGGTTTGTAGTTCTCCTTGAAGAGGTCCTTCACATCCCTTGTAAGTTGGATTCCTAGGTATTTTATTCTCTTTGAAGCAATTGTGAATGGGAGTTCACTCATGATTTGGCTCTCTGTCTGTTGTTGGAGTATAAGAATGCTTGTGATTTTTGTACATTGATTTTGTATCCTGAGACTTTGCTGAAGTTGCTTATCAGCTTAAGGAGATTTTGGGCTGAGACAATGGGGTTTTCTAGATATACAATCATGTCATCTGCAAACAGGGACAATTTGACTTCCTCTTTTCCTAATTGAATACCCTTTATTTCCTTCTCCTGCCTAATTGCCCTGGCCAGAACTTCCAACACTATGTTGAATAGGAGTGGTAAGAGAGGGCATCCGTGTCTTGTGCCAGTTTTCAAAGGGAATGCTTCCACTTTTTGCCCATTCAGTATGATATTGGCTGTGGGTTTGTCATAGATAGCTCTTATTATTTTGAAATACATCCCATCAATACCTAATTTATTGAGAGTTTTTAGCATGAAGGGTTGTTGAATTTTGTCAAAGGCTTTTTCTGCATCTATTGAGATAATCGTGTGGTTTTTGTCTTTGGCTCTGTTTATATGCTGGATTACATTTATTGATTTGCGTATATTGAACCAGCCTTGCATCCCAGGGATGAAGCCCACTTGATCATGGTGAATAAGCTTTTTGATGTGCTGCTGGATTCGTTTTGCCAGTATTTTATTGAGGATTTTTGCATCAATGTTCATCAAGGATATTGGTCTAAAATTCTCTTTTTCTGTTGTGTCTCTGCCTGGCTTTGGTATCAGAATGATGCTGGCCTCATAAAAAGAGTTAGGGAGGATTCCCTCTTTTTCTATTGATTGGAATAGTTTCAGAAGGAATGGTATCAGTTCCTCCTTGTACCTCTGGTAGAATTCGGCTGTGAATCCACCTGGTCCTGGACTCTTTTTGGTTGGTAAGCTATTGATTATTGCCACAATTTCAGATCCTGTTATTGGTCTATTCAGAGATTCAACTTCTTCCTGGTTTAGTCTTGGGAGAGTGTATGTGTCGAGGAATTTATCCATTTCTTCTAGATTTTCTAGTTTATTTGCGTAGAGGTGTTTGTAGTATTCTCTGATGGTAGTTTGTATTTCTGTGGGATCGGTGGTGATGTCCCCTTTATCATTTTTTATTGCGTCTATTTGATTCTTCTCTCTTTTTTTCTTTATTAGTCTTGCTAGCGGTCTATCAATTTTGTTGATCCTTTCAAAAAACCAGCTCCTGGATTCATTAATTTTTTGAAGGGTTTTTTGTGTCTCTATTTCCTTCAGTTCTGCTCTGATTTTAGTTATTTCTTGCCTTCTGCTAGCTTTTGAATGTGTTTGCTCTTGCTTTTCTAGTTCTTTTAATTGTGATGTTAGGGTGTCAGTTTTGGATCTTTCCTGCTTTCTCTTGTGGGCATTTAGTGCTATAAATTTCCCTCTACACACTGCTTTGAATGCGTCCCAGAGATTCTGGTATGTTGTGTCTTTGTTCTCGTTGGTTTCAAAGAACATCTTTATTTCTGCCTTCATTTCCTTATGTACCCAGTAGTCATTCAGGAGCAGGTTGTTCAGTTTCCATGTAGTTGAGCAGTTTTGAGTGAGATTCTTAATCCTGAGTTCTAGTTTGATTGCACTGTGGTCTGAGAGATAGTTTGTTATAATTTCTGTTCTTTTACATTTGCTGAGGAGAGCTTTACTTCCAGCTATGTGGTCAATTTTGGAATAGGTGTGGTGTGGTGCTGAAAAAAATGTATATTCTGTTGATTTGGGGTGGAGAGTTCTGTAGATGTCTATTAGGTCCGCTTGGTGCAGAGCTGAGTTCAATTCCTGGGTATCCTTGTTGACTTTCTGTCTCGTTGAGCTGTCTAATGTTGACAGTGGGGTGTTAAAGTCTCCCATTATTAATGTGTGGGAGTCTAAGTCTCTTTGTAGGTCATTCAGGACTTGCTTTATGAATCTTGGTGCTCCTGTATTGGGTGCATATATATTTAGGATAGTTAGCTCTTCTTGTTGAATTGATCCCTTTACCATTATGTAATGGCCTTCTTTGTCTCTTTTTATCTTTGTTGGTTTAAAGTCTGTTTCATCAGAGACTAGGATTGCAACCCCTGCCTTTTTTTGTTTTCCATTTGCTTGGTAGATCTTCCTCCATCCTTTTATTTTGAGCCTATGTGTGTCTCTGCACGTGAGATGGGTTTCCTGAATACAGCACACTGATGGGTCTTGACTCTTTATCCAATTTGCCAGTCTGTGTCTTTTAATTGGAGCATTTAGTCCATTTACATTTAAAGTTAATAGTGTTATGTGTGAATTTGATCCTGTCATTATGATGTTAGCTGGTTATTTTGCTCGTTAAGTCGATGCAGTTTCTTCCTATTCTTGATGGTCTTTACATTTTGGCATGATTTTGCAGCGGCTGGTACCAGTTGTTCCTTTCCATGTTTAGCACTTCCTTCAGGAGCTCTTTTAGGGCAGGCCTGGTGGTGACAAAATCTCTCAGCATTTGCTTTTCTGTAAAGTATTTTATTTCTCCTTCGCTTATGAAGCTTAGTTTGGCTGGATATGAAATTCTGGTTTGAAAATTCTTTTCTTTAAGAATGTTGAATATTGGCCCCCACTCTCTTCTGGCTTGTAGGGTTTCTGCCGAGAGATCCACTGTTAGTCTGATGGGCTTCCCTTTGTGGGTAACCCGACCTTTCTCTCTGGCTGCCCTTAACATTTTCTCCTTCATTTCAACTTTGGTGAATCTGACAATTATGTGTCTTGGAGTTGCTCTTCTTGAGGAGTATCTTTGTGGCGTTCTCTGTATTTCCTGAATCTGAACGTTGGCCTGCCTTGCTAGATTGGGGAAGTTCTCCTGGATAATATCCTGCAGAGTGTTTTCCAACTTGGTTCCATTCTCCCCGTCACTTTCAGGTACACCAATCAGACGTAGATTTGGTCTTTTCACATAGTCCCACATTTCTTGGAGGCTTTGCTCATTTCTTTTTATTCTTTTTTCTCTAAACTTCCCTTCTCACTTCATTTCATTCATTTCATCTTCCATCACTGATACCCTTTCTTGCAGTTGATCGCATCGGCGCCTGGGGCTTCTGCATTCTTCACGTAGTTCTCGAGCCTTGGTTTTCAGCTCCATCAGCTCCTTTAAGCACTTCTCTGTATTGGTTATTCTAGTTATGCATTCTTCTAAATTTTTTTCAAAATTTTCAACTTCTTTGCCTTTGGTTTGAATGTCCTCCCATAGCTCAGAGTAATTTGATCGTCTGAAGCCTTCTTCTCTCAGCTCGTCAAAGTCATTCTCCATCCAGCTTTGTTCCATTGCTGGTGAGGAACTGCGTTCCTTTGGAGGAAGGCGCTCTGCTTTTTAGAGTTTCCAGTTTTTCTGTTCTGTTTTTTCCCCATCTTTGTGGTTTTATCTACTTTTGGTCTTTGATGATGGTGATGTACAGATGGGTTTTTGGTGTGGATGTCCTTTCTGTTTGTTAGTTTTCCTTCTAACAGACAGGACCCTCAGCTGCAGGTCTGTTGGAGTTTGCTAGAGGTCCACTCCACACCTGTTTGCCTGGGTATCCGCATTGGTGTTTGCAGAACAGCGGTTTTTCGTGAGCCGCGAATGCTGCTGTCTGATCATTCCTCTGGAAGTTTTGTCTCAGAGGAGTACCCGGCCGTGTGAAGTGTCAGTCTGCCCCTACTGGGGGGTGCCTCCCAGTTAGGCTGCTCAGGTGTCAGGGGTCAGGGGTCAGGGGTCAGGGACCCACTTGAGGAGGCAGTCTGCCCGTTCTCAGATCTCCAGCTGCGTGCTGGGAGAACCACTGCTCTCTTCAAAGCTGTCAGACAGGGACATTTAAGTCTGCAGCGGTTACTGCTGTCTTTTTGTGTGTCTGTGCCCTGCCCCCAGAAGTGGAGCCTACAGAGGCAGGCAGGCCTCCTTGAGCTGTGGTGGGCTCCGCCCAGTTGGAGCTTCCTGGCTGCTTTGTTTACCTAATCAAGCCTGGGCAATGGCGGGCGCCCCTCCCCCAGCCTCGCTGCCGCCTTGCAGTTTGATCTCAGACAGCTGTGCTAGCAATCAGCGAGACTCTGTGGGTGTAGGACCCTCCGAGCCAGGTGCGGGGTATAATCTCGTGGTGCGCCGTTTTTTAAGCCCGTCTGAAAAGCGCAGTATTCGGGTGGGAGTGACCCGATTTTCCAGGTGCCGTCCGTCACCCCTTTCTTTGACCTGGAAAGGGAACTCCCTGACCCCTTGCGCTTCCCGAGTGAGGCAATGCCTCGCCCTGCTTCGGCTCGCGCACGGTGCACGCACCCACTGGCCTGCGCCCACTGTCTGGCACTCCCTAGTGAGATGAACCCGGTACCTCAGATGGAAATGCAGAAATCACCCGTCTTCTGCGTCGCTCACGCTGGGAGCTGTAGACCGGAGCTGTTCCTATTCGGGCATCTTGGCTCCTCCACCACCTCTATGGCTACTGGATTCTTTAAGGATGAAGACATGGGGGTTACCAAGCACAATGGATGAGCTGTGCACTTTCAAAAAGGGACCAGAAGAGGGAAAATCTGTGTGCTTCCACCTGTACGATTAGGATCTGCTGAAACACGCGCCTCACACGTTTAATCATGGGAGGAGAAGCCCTCCAGGCAAGAACAATCCATCATCCGTCAGACGCTTGATTGTAACAGATGACGGAGCACAGGTAAGCCCACCTCTGTCTGCTCCATATCAAGTCATCTGCCTGCCAGGAACGCTCGGCTTTTTAACTGTGTTAAAAAGCAGTTGCCAAGCCCAATACCAAAGACAGGCAGGGTTTTGTAAGTTTGCCTTACGAACTTAACTTATGTATGGTGCACACATAAACACACACACATATTTGTGCGTTTATTTATAAGTATTTAATTAAAGAAGCTACTTGCATAAGATATTTCCTGAGATAAGGGATGAATTAATTTTTACTGATTTAAAAGCATTTGGGTGTGAAGCAGCAAAAGAGTTAAACATCTTTAAGTTAGCATTTCAAAACCTCATTAGTGAGGTTTTTTAAATAGTGAAGTCTTTTGTCTTTTGTTGTTGTTGTTTGTTTGTTTTGTTAACCTACTCTCTGCAGCTAAGACTATAGGTAGAGTAGGGAAGAACCGAAAAGGGACATGACTGATCTTTTTTATCTTGGGATTGCGTCCTCCCGGTACTGCAGTCTGGATGTCGTCTGGGTCCTGTCCACAGGTGCAAGGGTTCATGGAATCCTTCTCTTTCAGCTGAGCTTCTTTGAGTTTCAAGATTCCCACACAGGAACGCTGCTCCTTAAATTTTCTGATTTATACTGACTGGCTGGCTCTGCAGCAATTAGGAACGGACACAGAAATAGCAAATGCAATTATTTTATTGGCTACATACACTTCCCTCCTATGGAGTAGAACAAATCTACCTAATTATTTCCTTCGTGTTAGACGCTTTTGCTTTTAAATATAATGCGAAGCTGGGCACGGTGGCTTGTTCCTATAATCCCAGTGCTTTAGAAGGGCAAGGCAGAAGGACTGCTTGAGGCCAGGAGTTTGAGACCAGCCTGGGCAACATAGCGAGACCTCATCTCTATAAAAAAGTTAAAAAATATTTAATGAAATTGATGACATTCCAAGTCTGGCTCCTTTTTGAGCATTCTCTGTTGCTGTGACCAAGACCACCATCCATTCAGTTATATAAACCAGGAACACAAGAATCTTCCAAATCAATAAACAATGACACCCAGGTCCTGGCGCTAATAATAATTCCAATCAATGCAGAGATGGAACTTGTGTGAGAGGCACAAGACATTTGAGGAATGGAACCAGAACCTTTCTCTTTCTTGGGACTACTATTGAGTTTAGAACATGACTTCTATCCTTCAGGTCACAGGATAACTGCAGCAGCCAAGCATCACACACCCGAATAAAAATATAGGGTACACAGTTAAATTTGAATGTCAGGTAAACAACAACAAACTTTTTTTTTTTTTTGTATAAGGATGCAACACTTTTTTTGACATTCAAATTTAACTGGCTGCCCTCTATTTTGTTAAGAAACTTGAGGCAGGAGTGACCAGAAGTTCCAGGAGAAACAAACAAGAAAGCAAGGTCAGGAGATTTAGAGCTCAGACCTTGACCTAAAGGAATTGTCACTGGAGAGGGCTCCCAATTCAGACCCCAAGAGAAGGTTCTTAAATCTCACACGAGAAAGAACTGGGGGTGAGTCTGCAGAGTAGAGTGAAAGCAAGTTTATTAAGAAAGAAAGGAACAAAAGAATGGCTACTCCATAGGCAGAGCAGCCCCATGGGCTGCTGGTTGGCTATTTTTATGGTTATTTCTTGATCATTGCTGAATGAGGGGTGGATTATTCATGAGTTTTCTGGGAAGGGGGTGGGGTTTTCCCAGAAATGAGAGTTCCTCCCCCTTTTAGACCATATGGGGTAACTGCAGGACGTTGCCAAGGCATTTGTAAATTGTCATGGTGCTGGTGGGAGTGTCTTTTAGCAACTAATGCATTTGAATTAGCATATAATGAGCAGCGAGGACAGCCAGAGGTCACTTTTGTCACTATCTTGGTTTTGGTGGATTTGACCAGCTTCTTTACTGCATCCTGTCTTATCAGTAGGGTCTTTATGATCTGTCTCTGGTGACACCAGTCCTGCTGACCTCCTGTCTCATCCTTTGGCTAAGAATGCCTAACCTCCTGGGAGTGCAGCCCAGCAGGTCTCAACCTCATTTTACCCAGCCCTTGTTCAAGGTGGAGTCACTCTGGTTCAAACACCACTGACAAAGCAACACCCCCCCACCTTGTCTTTGTCTTCTCTCAGGTAGCCTAGGATCACCTTCATCCTGGAAGACCCTGGAAAGTCCTATCCTATTTTTCAACCACCTGCACCTGTGCTGCTTCCACCACCTCCTCTATACTCTTGGGGTACCACAAAATTCTCTTCTTAACCATGGCCTGGTGCAGAAGGAGATGTTTAGTAATGCAGTGAATTCTCAGTAACACAGCCCTATCATATGAAAGGATAAGCCCCATCACATCAAAGGAAAGAGGATTGAGACAGGACTGGGGGCAGGAAAAGCCCTAAGAGTCATAGAGTTTCTAGACAAAACACAGGGCACCCAGTTAAATTTGAATATCACGTAAATATGGGGCATGTGTATAATAAAATATTATTTGTTGTGTAAGCCAAAAATAAAATTCTAAGCCCCCTCAGCCATCTGAATGGACCCCTTCTCTTGACCAAGGGCATTCCGAAGTTAACCTGAAAAACTAGTTCCGGCCCTGACAGAAAAGGGGAGCTGGATGTGCATCAAGATTCCCTCCTCCCTTTTGGAATTACCAATAGAATTGGCTCCTTATGTCTGATAAGAAACATTTACAATCTATTCTCTCTGAATGAGAAAACCTTGGTCTCCACAACCCCTTGTCATAACCCAGGCATTCCTTACTATTGATTCCAGGTCTATAGACAATAACTCTTTCAACCAGTTGCTAACCAGAAAATCTTTAAAACCACCTGTGACCTGGAAGCCCCTGCTTCCGGTTGTCCCATCTTTTTGGACCGAGCCAATGTTCATCTTGTATTGACTGATGCCTTATGTTTCCCTAAATGTATAAAACCTAATTGTAGCCAGACCACCTTGGGCCTTGTTCTCAGGATCTACTGAGGGCTGTGTCACAGCCATTGGTCACTCACATTTAGCTCAGAATAAATCTTTTCAAATATTTTACAGAGTTTGACTCTTTTCATTGACAGTTGTTTATCTGACATTCAAATTTAACTGCGTATCTCATATTTTTATTTGCTGAATCTGGAAATCTAGTAGAAAGTAGCTCCTGTGTAATGTGGTATTGCCTTCTCGTTTCTGGCGTGTGCTGTACATGATTGATACCAATGAACAGGAATAACTATGTACATCTGATCATGTTTTTCTAGGACCATGCTTTGCAAACTGAGGTCCCTAACATACGTCAGAGTGTTCCAGAGCACACAAAGTGATAGGATAACTATGGCTCTGGGTTTTGTTTGTTTGTTTCTTGAGACAGGGTCTTGCTCTGTCACCCAGGCTGGAGTGCAGTGGTGGCACGATCTGGGCTTACTGCAACCTCCGCCTCCCCGGCTCAAGAGATCCTCCTGCCTCAGCCTCACTAGTAGCTGGGACCAGAGGCATGCAACACCACACCCGGCTAATTTTTTTTTTTTATTGGTAGAGACCGGGTCTTACCATGTTACCCAGGCTGGTCTCGAACTCCTGAGCTCAAGCAATTCACCCTCCTCGGCCTCTGTTTTTTGAAGTGTCAATATTAGGAAGTGCTAAGTCATTTATAGTACATCATTTTGAAGGTGTCCACTTGATTGTAATTTATAATTTTAATTTTATATTATACCCAATATTGGGATGTGATTATAAAGTGGAATGACAAATATTTGAATTTTCAAAAATGAAACATAAGATCTCAAGGAGATTTCACAAGCTATTCCTACTGTTAGAGCTCAGAAACCAAAAGCCCAAAATCTGGCATTTGGACACGCTGAGCTGAAGAAGCCTCAAGGTCTCTCTGATGTCCTCCCCAAACCCCTGTCTCTCCCATTGAAACCGAAGTTCCTTTATCTGCCTAAAATCCAGACCCACCAAGGAGAACAGTGGTTTTTTTCTTTCCCTCCAAATTATCTCATTGTCTATAACAGAAAAGAAGACCAAGATGTGGCCAGGTGCGGTGATTCACACCTGTAATCCCAGCACTTTGGGAGGCCGGGGTGGTGGATCACTTGAGGCCAGGAGTTCAAGATCACCCTGATCAACATGGTAAAACCCCATCTCTACTAAAAACACAAAATAAGCTCGCCTAGTGGTGTGCACCTGTAATCCCAGCCACTTGGGAGGCTGAGGCAGGAGAATCACTTGAAGTCAGCCGAGATCATGCCACTGCACTCCAGCCTGGATGACAGTCTGTCTCAAAAAAAAAAAAAAAAGAGAAGACCACACCTGCCTTTTCCAAGAATGATGAGTGTCTCTAAGGATCATTTAACTTCCAAAGAGAACTCTTTACAAGTTAATCTCTGTTCGTGATCCATTCCTTCCCTCTAGTAATCCCCTCCATAGAATTCTCTTCTCCCCCAGCCCACCACCTGTTTCACCAGGATCCAAGTCGCCGTTCTTTCTGTAACCTCAGATGGTATATAAGCTTCTAGACCTGATTGGGGAGTTGGGCCTTCATTCTGAAGGCTCCTGTGTATATGCGTTAAATTAATCTGTATGCCTTTTCTCCTCTTAATCAGTCTGCCTCATGTCAGTGATTTTTCAGTGAACGTTTAGGGGCTAAGGCTCCCTACACATCCCAAGAAGCTCTCTGTGCTATGGGCACGGCACCTGAGAAGAACTGGTCTGCAGGTGCCCACAAAGTGAGATGCAGTTAGAGCTGATGTGAACTGAGTTGATGTCTGCATAGGCATCTTAGCACTGGGACAACTGAGGATCCCAGCTATAAGTGTATCCACTTTCAACAGCATCGTTATCTGATAAGGAATATAAGAATGTTCTTTTCTTTAAAGGAGAGGAAATTACTTCCCAGAATTTTCAAAGTGATTCACTAAACACCTAATTAAAAACATGGGGTAGCTTTTTGTAGATGTCTCATTCTATGCCTGTAGCATAGTAATTTTAACTTTTTAGAGCTGGAGGCACTATAAAGAATTGTCTTCTTGGCCAGGCACCATGGCTCATGCCTATAATCCCAGCACTTTGGGAGGCCAAGGTGGGAGGATCGCTTGAGCTCAGGAATTCGAGACCAGCCTGGGTAACATATTAGGACATCATCTCTAATAAAAATTCAAAAAAAAAATTAGCCAGGTGTGGTGGCACACACCCATAGTTCCAGCTACTCAGGAGGCTGAGGCAGGAGGATTGCTTGAGCCTAGGAGTTTGAGGCTGTGGTGACCCGTGATTGTGCCACTGCACTCCAGCCTGGGGGACAGAGTGAGACACAGTCTCAAAAAAAAAAAAAAAAAAAAGGAATTGTCTCCTTGTGTCCATTAGAGGTCATGGCTAAGAACATTTGTGGAAAAGACAAACAAACAAAAAAACCAGGGTGCCAGTCACTTAAAAAAATGATGGAGGATTCATTTATCCAAAGCAAATCAAGCTCACTGGTAGACTCCTCAAGAGTAAGTGGTAATGTGAGCTCATTCTATAGGAAGCATGGAAATGCTATTGGAACAATCCTATTTTTATTTTTGGTAGCTCTGAATGCACAATAAAATGGTTTTGTAAAAGAACAGAGAGCAGTTAAGGAAGGACAGATATAGCTATCTTGCAATTTCAATAACTGTTTGTAGACTAAAGAACAGGATGGCATTAATTAAACTGAATTAGTGCGGAGCTGCCTCATTTTTCTCTTTTAAAGGGTTACATTCAGTGTTCATGGAATTAGCATCATTAGAAAAAGGAGAACAGCGCCTTCCAAGAAAAGAGCACGCTTTTCAGACCTCTAATTTAAGTTTTGCTGTTCCCATTTAAGTGTATCCATAATTCGTGCCTCCTTTGTGTTTTGCATTGTGTGTTTATTCAGCTATATTTTTAGGTGCTCTAATTCCACAGTACACTCCTGTCTGACTGTCAGCAGAAGGCTGAGAGGCAGCTACGGGTGCGGAATTCGTGAGGGCTTCCTCTGGCAGGGCTTTCTCAAGAGCACTTTCTTTGTCTTAACGCACAGTACCATCTTGGAAAAGAGCATGGTGTCC
This sequence comes from Pan paniscus, assembly GCF_029289425.2. Taxonomy (NCBI): domain Eukaryota; kingdom Metazoa; phylum Chordata; class Mammalia; order Primates; family Hominidae; genus Pan; species Pan paniscus. The sequence goes on along the minus strand of NC_073272.2, from coordinate 8,470,268 downwards.
TATGCAGGACCCTACCCAGTGTCAACTAAAAATAGAATCCTAAGTCCCCCACCAACTGAATGGACCCTGTCTTGGCCGAGGGGATCCCAGAGAAACCTGAAAAACTGAGTTCCCGGCCATGATGTGATGGGGGATCAGACACATCTTATATCCTCTCCCTTTTGGGGCTTAGGCACAAGTGACCAGCATTCATGTTAAAATACAGATCATAAGACTGACAAAACAGACTCTTTGTGGCAATAAGATACCAAATTATCAACAGGACCTAAGGCTGTGCTGGGCAAGAGTTAAGTCACCCCTACAGGCCATCATCAATCTTGCTACACAGCATCCTTATCTTAACAGAAAACATCCCTTTCTGCTCACTCCAGGTTTTAGGCAGAGCCTTAATGCTTTACCCAGCTGCAAATTAAAGCATCTCTGAATTCACCTATAAACCTATAAGCTCCCATTTCAAGATATCCCACCTTTATGGACTAAACCAATGTACACCTCCTCCCATGTATTGATTTATGTCTTTGCCTGTAACTTCTGTCTTCTTAAAATGTGTAAAACCAAATTGTAATCCGACTGCCTCGGGACCACTTGCTGAAGGCTTCGTGGGTTTGTGTTTTTCCTGGGCTGTGGTCACTGCTATTGGCTCAGAGTAGGCTTCTTTAAAATATTTTTCAGAGTTGGTTTTTCCATTAACACCAGGGACCTTGAAGCATGAGGATCCACTGATGTTCCTGCTGCCCATTCCTTTTGCTCAAAAACCAAACCCTGTCACTGCAGATACAGTTCTCAGGATCTGCTTAATCATGAGACATCTGACTGAATGGGGCACAGGGAGAGACCTGTTGCTTAAACAGGCTTTGAAGAGGGAAGACACAAATGAAGAAATGTAATCCCTGGCTTATGGCAGATCAAAATATGAGAGAAAGAGAAGAATCCTCACTGCAACCTCCACCTCCGAGGTTCAAGCGATTCTCCTGCCTCAGCCTCCTGAATAGCTGGGACCACAGGCGTGCACCACCACACCCAGCTAATTTTTGTATTTTTAGTAGAGACAAGGTTTTGCTATGTTGGCCTGGCTGTTCTTGAACTCCTGATTTCAAGTGATCTGCCTGCCTTGGCCTCCCAAAGTGCTGGGGTTACAGGCGTGAGCCACCATGCCCGGCCTTAAATTGTATTTATTTTAAGGCAAGATGTGCACCTTAGTTCTCCTTGGGCATCATGTTTACCAGCTGGTCTCATGCTCACACATAACAGCAGCTCGTCTTCCCCCGAGCATTCTGGCATCTGAGATGCGCATAGCCAAATCCCAGTAATTGGGCCAAATGAGTATAATGCCCAAATGCTTACAAAGAACAACAAGTATATTCAGGCACATTGCATAGCTCTAGTTCATATTTAAATAACGCATTGTTTTTTTAAGAAATGCAAATATAGGTTGAATATCCCTAATCCTCAAATCCAAAATTTGAAATGTTCCAAAGCTTTTTGAAGGACAAAATGACATCACAATTATAAAACTCCACATCTGACCTCCTGGGAGGAGTCACAGTCAAAATACAGCCACTCAACATGTGGTGTATCCAGAGTCCCGCAAGGGAAAAATGAAATTAACTTCAGGCTCTGCATATAAGGTGTCTATGAAACATAAATGAATTTTATGTTTACACTCAAGGCCTCATCCCCAAGATATCTCATTATGTGTATGCAAATATTACAAAATCCGTAATCTGAAACACTTCTGGTCCCAAGCATTTCAGGTAAAGGATACTCGACCTGTAGCTCTAAAAAGCCAATAATGCAAACAGTCCTCTTTCAACCCCCGTTCTATTTCTCATTAGCAACTACCCTCAATTCTCCCAGCTATTTCCTTTGGTACTTAACAGATAGTTGTAAAGCAACTCCTTGTCATAAGAGATACAATAGTGAACAAAACAAGTAAAAATGCATGTCATTCTGGGGCTCACTGTCTCAGGTGGGAGGTAGGTAACAGATGTAATAAATACATAGAAGATACAGCATGTTAGATAGGGATGGGTACTAAGAAGGACGTATCAACAAAGAAGGGAGTATGGAGTGTCAGGGCTGGGGTTGACATTTTGCACAATGTGTCTGGGAAGGGCTCCCTTAGATGGTGACTTTGCAGGAGGACGAAGGAATGGAAGGTGTGAGTCAGGTGGATGTTATCAGGATAACATCTCAGCCAGCAGCAAGAGAAGGTGGGAAGGCTCCATGGACATGGTATGAGTTTGGGGCTGGCAAGGGAGAAAGGGTGGCTGAACTGCAAAGGGGAGTGTGTGGGTAGCAAAGTGTGTGTCCCCGGATTCATGAGGGACCAGATGGTGCATGACCTTGAGAGTCACAGTCAAGCCTTTGGCTTTTACCTTGAGGAGACGTGGAGCCACTAGAAGGTGTGAGCTGAGATGGTTCACGATGTGTCTTTAACATTTTAGCGGGGTGAAGAGATGAGAAGAGGCAGTTGATGGCAAGAGTAGAAGCAGAGACCACTCAGGAGACACTTGCAATAATTCAAGGAAGCCATAGTGCTGGCCAAGACCAGGGCGATGTCAGGGGGTTCCTGAGAAGTCACTTGATTTCTGGATACATCTTGATGGATTTCCCAAGAGACTAGATGAGGACTATAGGAGAAAGCACTGACCCAAGGATCACAAGCAGATTTGTGCCTGGACAACTGGAAGAAACCAATGGAAAAGCACTAACAGAAGACTGCAGGAGTTGCTGGTTTGGGAATGAGACGAAGACCTTGGTTTTGGATATGTCTTCAACTTAACAATCAGATATCCATGTGCAGAGGTCACATAGGAATTGGTTGTATATTTTTGAAGTTCAGGGGAGGTGTCTGTCTGGAGTCATCAGAATATAGGTAGTATTTAAAACCGTGAGGCTGAATGAGACACTTAGTAAGTAAGTGTAGGTAGAGAGAGAAGAGGCATGAGAACTGAGCACACGACATCCTGTTAAGAGGGATAGGAGGAAGCACACAGAGAAAGGCCATCCAGAAATGCAGGAGGCAAATCAGGAGAGATAAAAGAAAAGACATCAAGGAGGGAAAGCAGTCCACTGTATCAAATGCTCTTGAGAGATCAAGTTAGGTGAGGAGTGAGCAATAACCATTGGATTTACCAATGTGGAGGTCACTGAGGACTTTGAGAACTACGGTAGTGGGGAAGTGATTGGGGGTTGATTCAGGACAAATGGTAGAAAAGAAAGTGGCAACACGATTTTAGATAATTATTTCAAGGAGTTTTGTGGCAAGAACAGAAGCATGTGATGTAGCTGGAGGATGAAGAGGGCTCAAGAGAGGGTTCTGTATTTATTTTGTTTAAGATGAAAGAAATAATAGCATCGTTGTTTGCTGTTTGGAATGGATCCAGTAGAGAAGGAGAGAGAAGCTGGTATTTCCAGAGGCAGAGATGACATTGCCAGAGCATGAAACCAAGTGGATGGAGAGAGGTGGTGAGATTCTTTGGACATTCTCTTCTAAACCTTTCCATTTCTTTCTGTGAAGTCAGAGCAGAAGTCAACATTGTAAGCTGAGAGTGAGGATGGGAATGGAGATGCTGAAAATTAAGGAGTAAGAAAGAGTCATTAAGAAAAGCGGGAAAACATAAGGTCTAGATAAATTTAATATGCTTACTGGCCGGCATTAAAAACTTACTTGGGAGTAGTGATCCAAATTTAAAATGAAGCCATTCGGCATGATCTTGTTTGCCTATTTGTTTGCTTGTTTGTATGTTTGTTTGTTTTTTAAATATCTATTTATTTTTTAATTTAAAAAATTTTTGTGGGTATATAGTGGATGCATATATGTTGTACATGAGATGTTTTTATACAGGCATGAAATGTGAAATAAGCACATCATGGAGAATGGGGTGTCCATCTGCTCAAGCATTTATCCTCTGAGTTACAAACAATCCAATTACACTCTTTAAGTTATTTTAAAATGTATAGTCCAGTTATTATTCATTATAGTTATCCTACTGTGTTATCACATAGTAGGTCTTATTCATTTTTTCTATTTTTTTGTAGCTATTAACCATCCCCACTTGCCTCCCAGCATCCCCCTACCCTTCCCAGCTTCTGGTATTCATCCTTCTACTCTCTGTGTCCATGAGTTCAATTGTTTTGACTTTTAGATCCCACAAATAAGTGAGAATATGTGATGTTTGTCTTTCTGTGCCTGGCTTATTTGTTTTTTTCCAACCATATTCATCTGAGCCACTTCAAACATGGAGTAGGTGAACAGTACAATTTAAGTGTTTGGTTTGACAGATGAGCCCGGGGAAGTATGGAAGAGGAAAGAGAATTGAGGGCATAGGTCAGGAAACACACAGTTGAAGGAAGAGAAGGAAGAAAAATAGTTCATGGGAGCCATGAGAAACAGTGAAAGGTGATAGGGCCAATGGAGGGAGGGTTCTCTTTGGGTAAATGATTGTTAACTTTGGAGTAGTCGGCAGAGAGGGTAGAAAAATTAGGAGGGAGTTATCTAGGATGGGATATTTGAAACTGACTTTATGAAGAAGAGAAGAAATTGATAATTATGAGGTCTAGGGTATGGCCATGGGAGAGAGTGGCCAAGATGTGTGTAGGACAAGACCATTGAGGTACAGAGGTCACAGAACTGAGACATCATCAGTCATTAACAAGTCATCTAATTATACATGCATGAGAGTTAAGAATGCCATAGTTTTTAAGGAGTGACAGTGAATTAGAATAACAGGGAGTTGTTGAGTGTCAAAAGACACCAACAACAACGAGAGTTGTGGGTGGTATTTTCTTTCTTTTTTTTGTTTTTTGAGACAGGGTCCTGCTCTGTTGCCCAGGCTGGAGTGCAGTGGCATGATCGTGGCTCCCTGCAGCCTCAACCTCCAAGGTCTCAAGTGACCCTCCTGCCTCAGCCTCCTGAGTAGCTGGGGCCAGATGTTTGTGCCACCATGCCTGGGTAATTTCTTGAATTTTTGTAGAAATAGGGTCTCACATGTTGTCCAGGCCGGTCCTGAACTCCTGAGCTCAAGTGATCCTCCCACCTCGCCTCCCAAAGTGCTGAGATTACAGGTGTGAGCCACAGCGCCTGGCCATGAATGGTATATTCTGATGACCCGCGACTCAAGCCAAGGACTTATTCAGGAGGTGGGAGAGATATGCTACTGAGGAACAAGGAGGACACTCACCCCATTCTCAGGCCCAGTGGTCCATGGGGTATATAAGAGAGTGATCACTACTTAGGGGGCTGCAGGGGAAGCTGTGTCCTAAGGATAGAGCTGGTTTTAAACAGAGGAGGAATGTTAGAGGAATTGTGAACCCCAAAATTTGAGACAGGTCTTAGTTAATTTAGAAAGTTTATTTTGTCAAGGTTGAAGATGTGCATCCATGCCACAGCCTCAGGAAGTCCTGACGACGTGTGCCCAAGGTGGTCGGGGCACAGTTTGGTTTTATACATTTTAAGGAGACATGAGACATCAATCAATATATGTAAGAAGTACACTGGTTTTGTCCAGAAAGGTGGGGACAACTTGAAGCAGAGAGGGGGGCTTCCAAGTCACAGATAGGTGAGAGACAAAAGGTTGCATTCTTTTATGTCTCTGATAAGCCTTTCCAAAGGAGGCAATCAAAATATGCATCTACCTCAGTGAGCAGAGGGATGACTTTGAACAGACTGGGAGGGAAATTTGCCCTGAGCAGTTCCTAGCTTGAATTTTCCTTTAGCTTAGAGATTTTGGGGGCCCAAGATAATTTTCCTTCCACAGAATGAACAGAAGAGTTGAGGATGAAAGGTATTTTGCATGAGATGGACCTAAAATTTCAGAAAGCTCAGACCAAGGATATCAAGAGATGAAGAGTGAGAGATGAGGATCAGAAAATGCAGTGTACAATGGGACTAGAACCTAGGTGATGACCAATGACCAAGAACCTAGGTGATGACCAATGACCAAGGGCTCTGGACTTTTCAGAGTGACTCACAGAAGCAGAGATGAGGGATATGGTAATATTAGAGCTGAAGGTTCCAAGGGGAAGACTGCTTGAAAGGATGCGATTATTGATAGCAAGGGGGTGGAGTCTTTTCTTTCCAGGAGATGGTAACTTCTAAAGCCCCTTGCCCCATTGATTCTAGGAGAGGTAAACCTTGCCCCGAGCAGCCTCCTGAGCCATGGCCATGGTGTTCTGCAGAGGGAGGTTATACTCAGCTCTCTCTGGGATTCATCTTAATACATCTAAATCACATGCCTGTCCTGTTTCCTGTTTTATTCAATGCAAGCACAATCCATTGGTTTCCAGACATTCTTTTTTTTTTTTTTTTTGAGATGGAGTCTTGCTCTGTCACCCAGGCTGGAGTGCAATGGCTCAATCTTGGCTCACTGCAACCTCTGCCTCCTGGGTTCAAGCAATTCTCCTGCCTCAGCCTCCCACGCCCGGCTAACTTTTGTATTTTTAGTAGAGATGGGGTTTCACCCTGTTGGCCCAGCTGGTCCAGACATTCTTTCAAATACTCAGCATCCCCTCAGTACAATCACAGTTTTGGCCACCTACTTTCTGAAGTTAGGGTTGGATCAGAAACCTACGGGTCTTTGTGCTTTTTTATGGATTCTCAAGTCGTTCTCCTGTTTTCAACTTGTGTCTCATTCTCAGCCTTTTACAGCTTTGAACCTCAAAGTCCAGAGGCTTTTCAGGGTTGACAGGATAAATTGACTTCTTTCCCTTCAGTGCTCCACTTGGCAAGCGCTTAGAGTTTGGAACTATGATGCCAAATAACAGCCCTCCAGGGCTTTTCATCTTTTGAATACCTGTTGAAATATTCACTGTGGGTTTTTCTTGGTAAATTTATTTATGTTTTTCTTAATTCATTGTCATTCTAGTTCAATTTTGAGAAGATGAAAAAATGGATGTTGGTGGTCAGTCCACCCTATTTATTCCTGGCCGTATATTTGCATTTGAAAAAAGAAAAGAGTACAATGTATATGATAAATATTTCAAACTCTTTGAAGACTGTATTTGGGAGAAGGTCTGAATTCCACAAAACTTTTCAGACTCTCTTTATCCCTCTTTGTATTAAACATATCTAAAGCAAAAAAGAGGAGCCTCTATTTTTATGAGCCTCCTCTTGTAGATTTTCACTAGGGGTCGAAAGTTGTTCTCTCCTAATTCTGTGTTGCAGAATTAATGGAGACATGACGGTAGATCAAACAGGTGGCAAACCAACAGAATTAAGTAGAAGTATCATTTTGTTTCTGAATTTGAATGATAAATGTATCCTTGTGTAAAGATTTACATTGTAGGATTGACTGAATATTTCTGCTCCCCAAATTTACATATTGAAATCCTGATCCCCAAAGTGATGATACTACGAGGTGGGGCCTTTGGCAGGTGATTGAGTCATGAGGGCAGAGCCCTCATGAATGGACATTTTCACCTTTATGAAAGAGATCTCAAAGAGATCCCACTTCTACTACGTGAGGTTACAGTGAAAAGATGGCTGTCTGTGAACCAGGAAACAGACCTCACTAGACACTGTATCTGCCAGCACTTTGATCTTGGACTTCCTAGCCTCCAGAACTGTAAGCAATAAAGTTCTGTGATGGGTACCCAGTCACCCTGTCTGTGGTTTCTTTTTATAGCAGCCAGAACAGACATTAGCAGGTTAAGCCTGTAGAGGCAGGAGATTTGTGAAGGCCGTGATGGTATAAATTATGTATTTTTTTTTTGTATTTCAAAGAAAAGCTCATGATAGATGATTTTCACTTGCATGCTGCAATGAGGATCAGCTTACACATAGTAGGGGTTCAGTGAATGCCCATGGAACTGGGGGACATTGAATTTCGTTTCTCTGAGACTGGTTTACAAATGCTGATGTCATTTGAGGCTTAATGACTTCCTTTGAACAATAAAGGATCACAATATTTCTAATACTCTTATTTTAGATGTTGAAATTTCCCACTGAATATGCATTTGTTGACTGCCTATATCCAAAGAGCTGTGTGAGGAAGTGTGGGAAATCAAAGAAGAGTCAAGAGCAGATTAATAAGATCTGGTATCTCAGGCATCATACATAATTAATATGTCCCTTTTAGGCTTATTAAAAAGCAGGAAATGTTATGGAGGCAAGGTTTAGATTTGATGTTGGCTAGAGGTGAGATGGCACATGTCTTTGCTGAAGAGCTGTGACTTTTCCTTTAGCAATCATTCATTATGAATGCATGTGCTGGCTCAAAGGAGGAAGGACTCTGGTTTGGCGTTTCTTTGTTTGCCCCATGACGTCCAAATTACCCATCGCCACATTACCTCTTTATGTTCTCATGGACCTTTCTTTGTTTGGTGTGATTTGGCCTTTCTTTGGTGCAGTTTCAGCAATGCATTAGAGTGGTCACACAGCAAGTGGCTCAAGTGACTTTTTATAATTGCAAAGTAACCCTATTCAAGAGTTCTTTAAGAGGAAGGTCATTAAGTTCTATTTTGTAATAATTCATATTTAGCCACTCATTTAAATGATAATTACAAAGGCATTATGCATTACATCTGAAGTAACAATGCATTAGCTTTGAATAAATAAGAATTATAACTCATAAATCCACAAAGCTTGTTTCATCATGTGTCGGCCCTATTTTATATTTAGATAATTTTTTCAACAATTTCTCTTGTTTTCTGACTTGACATCTTCAACTAGCGTGTTTAACCACAAGATGTATGAAGTTTTACATTTAAAATCAAAGTCAGAATGCAAGAAGAAAAATTTTAGTTTTGTTTGCCTCCTGCAAACAAACTTTTAAAGTATTTAAGTTTTTTTTTTTTTTTAATTTTGAGTTAGGGTTTTCCTCTATTGCCTAGGCTGGAGTGCAGTTGTGCGATCATGGCTCACTGTACTTTCGACCTCCTGGGTTCAAGCAATCCTCCTGCCTCAGCCTCCCAAGTAGCTGGGACTGCAGATACGCACCACGATGCCTGGCTAATTTTTTAAAAATTTTCATAGGGATGGAGTTTCACTATGTTGCCCAGGCTGGTCTCAAACTCCTGGCCTTAAGCCATCCTCCTGCCTTGGCCTCCCAAAGTGCTAGGATTATAAGCATGAACCACTGTGCCTAGTGGAACTTTTAAGGTATTTTTAAGGCAGGTCTTCCATAAACATAAAAACAATGAAATGTCACATTTCCTTTCTGATGTACCCTGGATATTGTTTCTTTTTTTTCCCTGCATAGATACACACATCAAATACAGGAACATCTGCATAGATATAGAAACGATAATTTTATTAATTGAAACCTTGTTTTACTAAATGCTTTTCAGTTCACATTGGAAGAGAACAATAGATAACATTAATGCTGACCATTAAATGGAACCCACATGTTACAGTTTCTTCAATGTAGACAAGCTTCTAGGAAGGAAAGACATCAAAATCAAGTCAAAATACTAGCTGAATTAGTGAAAAGGTTTATGGATTTTCAGGGTTAGTTTAGTCACCCCAGAATGGCATCAACAACACAAGCTTCACCTTATCTTCCTGCTCTGCCACCTTTACCATGTGGCTATTGACCTTACGGTCCCATGGTAGCTGCTGCACTTCCAGGCATCACATCCGTATTCAAAGGAAGAAGAAAAGGGCAAAGGAGTAAAGACGAGGGAAACATGCTGAGTCTGATTCTCTTAGTAAACTTAATAAGCTAGAGAATCAACCCATTAATTTTTATTTACTCATTTATTACATCTTATTGGATAGATTGGTTCTGATGACTACTCATAATTGCAAAAAAAAAAAAAAAAAAACTGGGGATGCAAGAAAAGAAAGGAAGGAAAAAGGTAGAATGAATGGTTTGGGGAGGCATGACACAGTGTGTAGCATAATCAGGCTCAGCACAACTTACACAATCATGACATGGACTGTTTGATAGGCAAGACTTGAGTCCCCAAATTTACCAGTTCCCCAGGATATGTTTGTGTGTGTGTGTGTGTGTGTGTGTGTGTGTGTGTGTGTGTGTGTATAGAAAAAGCATGAGTTGGTGGGTGACTGGGTAGAAATGCATTGACATGAAGGAGATAACAGTACATGTGTATGTGTGCGGGGAAGCCTGTTAAAAACAATAACCAGTTTGGTGACTTGAAGGAAGGATAGACACCGGGAATAGAGCAAAACAGTGCTTTGGTTTCAAGTTAAAATGGATTAAAATCCTACCCTAACAGCCACTTGCTGGATGACTTTGGCTGAGTTACTTAAACTTTCTGTGCTACAGTTTCCTTCTCTATACAATGACAATCATATTTGCTGCCCCAGAGACTCCTTCTGTTCTGATATTAATATTCTAATATTAGTTTATACCATTAAGTGAGATCACATATTATAACACCTAGGGCAGTCATTATTGAACAGATGCTATTGTGGGCAAAGTATCAGAATTTGAATTATCCATATTAGAAGATTTTAGATACTTTATATTTAAATGGATAAGTTGAAATACTCAAACACTTTAGTATCTTTTTTAGTTTTTAGGTAGGGTAAACAAAACATATAAGAAATGTACTCTGTTTTCAAGACCTTGAAATCTATTTAGTAGGCAAGACTGACACATGGAGAAGTGGGTGGGACATGGCATATAATCACAGGTCTATATACAAGGTCCACATAACTGTATTTGCTTGTAAGTAGACAGAGGCACTTTCTTTTTGCCTTCCTTTCAGTCTTTCTCCTTCTCTCCCCTCTCTTTGTTTCTCCTTCTCTCCTTTCTCCAAGGTTGTATAAGTGAGACCAGAGATACTGAGGCATCCCTCTAAGCAGGAGTATGTGTGAGGACAAGGGGATGGACATTTGTGAATTCATAAATTCGTTCAAAATATCTTGTGTCTAAGGAGAAATCCATACACTTTTTTTGAAAATATGGGAAAACTGGAGGCAAAATAGCAATGAAAATATATAATTACTCTGTTTATATAATGACTGAAAACAAACCATGTATTTGTGAGTGAAACACATAAAGGCAGTTTTTAGAAAAACGTCTATGGGAAAATGAGTAGCTATTCAAAGCAGCCCTTCAAAAAGAACTATTTAGAAATGGCAATGCAGAGATACAAAGGCTAATTCTCTACATTCGCTGAAAACAGAGTCTCAATATAGTTAAAGGGGTTTGTTTGAATGACATTTTTTAAAAATGTGATACTGGGAGCTTATGTTGCTATACATGGAAATTGAACACCAACATGCTTTATGGAATCATGTTCCATGTGCTTAGTAGTATGTTAACAATTTTTGAATATACCATTACTTTCAGATTAGAACAAGAAAAAAAAAGATTCCTTCTAGATTGTTAACAAATTGTAGAGGGTGGTTCACTTTATATCGACATGAGAGCACAAAGTAAAGAATTGGGCTCTATTTCATTTAGTACCTTATCACTGTTGATTCTTTCAGTACCATAATAATGTGAGCATGAGATGTGCTTGTGTTTAGTCTTACAAAAATCAGTCACTGCCAAGGAGGTGGAAGGGAAATATTGTAGGAGACACATAAACAGACAATTTTGCCTAGAAGCTTTTCTGAGCGGTGCTCCAGGTCCAGCGTGCCTATTTCTAGACGGCCACCATTGTTCCTGCAGGGCCATTGCATGCAATTTGAATAAATTCGAGGATTCACCCGAACTGACTGACTTTTAAACACACTAAAAATAAGATGTGCATGATGTTCTACAAGGCTCTTTAGAGACACCATGGAGAGTCCTTGTCAAAATACCAAGTTCTTCACAGACTGCGTCGCGAAAAGGAAATGAAGCACTTCCCAGGGCGAATCTATTTCATCCTTGTCAAAGGGTCTAGGTCCATGATTCTGTATGTGGACAAGGGAAATTAATCACCAAAGCAGATGCAAGAAAACAAGAAAACAGTGTGTCCATCTTCCTGTTTAACTTACTTTAGCTTGTTGGCCCTTTCTTTTCTATGTTCTGTGTCTATGTGACTGTGATTTTTCTTCTCTATATAACTGTGTCTATGTAACTGTGATTTTTTTTTTTTTTTTTTTTTTTGAGACGGGGTCTCTCTCTGTCACCCAGGCTGGAGTGCAGTGGCACAATCTCGGCTCACTGCAAGCTCCGCCTCCCAGGTTCACACCATTCTCCTGCCTCAGCCTCCCGAGTAGCTGGGACTACAGGTGCCCGCCACCACGCCCAGTTAATTTTTTGTATTTTTAGTAGAGACGGGATTTCACCGTGTTGGCCAGGATGGTCTCTACCTCCTGACCATAACTGTGATTTTATATTTAAAGCTATATGCCAGTGGCAGTTGGGGGGGCACAGATCTTGAGAAACATTTTAAAACTCTTCATTTGTATAATATTTCTATACAAATTGGAAACAGGGGGACAAAGTAAAACTAACAACACTAGGAATGTTTTCAGTCTCCCAAGTGAGAGAATTTGGAAGAAGGGGTGCCCATTGCTTTTTCAAGTATTTTTTCTTTGAAGTTAGAGTGATGTGCTGCACATTGGGAATCTAAAACTTGAAATCACTTTGTGATAGAGTAGATGAATAGAGGTATTTTATGTATTTTTTAGACAAAATATTTCCAAGAAAGTTTTTGATGGAAGACTGGAGTGGGTAAGATGAAAAACAATGCTCTTTTGAAAGAAAAATCCATCTTTTGTACAAGAGATTTTAAGGATAACTATCTCACTAATCTTTTGTTATGCTTGCAAAAAGATTACTATTACCATGCCTAGATTATGGTGAAATTAGGACTTGGAGTATCTCCCCAAAAAAGGTTCTTCAACATTTAAAACATTTTAAACAATGTTTTCTTTATGAATATTTCTAGGGTTTTCCACAGAGTCTTTCCACAAATTAGTAAGTTTTGTAGATCCAAAATATAATATATATTAAATGCATGTTATCTAATGCAGATGCTAATTTCTTCAATCCAAATCATTTACAGAGCAGCACATAGTTATTCCAAGGGTAAAAGGAGAGAGTCACTAATAATCTAAGTAAGACATAAATATATAGATCTCTTTGACTCAGTAATTCCATTTGTAGAAATTCCACTTTAAGGAATTTTTCATGGTTTGTCTAAAAAATATAGGCCCTAGGATTTGTAAGCGATATAAGTATCACTTATAAAAATGAAGGATGAGAAACAATTTATATGCCCAACCATAGTGGATTGACAAAATTGATTCTGCTATATTCATGTAATAAATTATGATATAGAAATGATATATTGACTTGGAAAAGTGTTTATGATATTCAGAGGGAAAAGCAGTATTTGAAACATATTTTGTAAGGTGTATTTGCAAACGTAGGCAGAGAAAATGATTTGGAATGATGTATATAAAACTGTGGACAGTAATTATTTCTGGGTGAGGGTATTAAGAGCATGTTAGGTTTGTTTTCTTTTGGTTTATTTTTATATTCTAATTTCTCTAAAATGAAAATGTGTGATATTTTAGTAAGAAGCTTCCAGTCAAAATAGTTCGCTTTTCCTTTAGGCTCTTCCTTAGATCAAAACACATGGGAATAGTAACATGAAATCAGAAAGAGAAAATGAACAGGACAAAACTACCTCACACACAGGATCATTGTCCTGGCTGACCAGGAAGTGTGAGTAACTCAAGTTGGCTTTGCTAACATGCTAGAGACGGTGATTCTGAAGGAGAAATGTAGACTCAAGGAGAAAATGTGGGATGCCTTAAACAGCCAGGAAGAGGGAAAATATAAGCCTCTTGGCAAATTTAATTAACTAGCAGTTAAGGAAGAAAGAAAACACTGAATGAAAAGGTGCGATTCAATTCTAGTTAACATTATTGAGAGAGATTGGGTAGCATGCACACTGGTATGATAAAATCACACCAAGGCATTTTTCTTATATGCAAGAAAGATGCTAATAGCAAAAAAAGAACAGATGTATTAAATCTGTAGCTTCTGAATCAACAAAGGAAATCTTAAACCTACTGTAGAAAGCAATCAACCCAACAGAAATCAGGAAAGCAGAAAAATAAAAACCAGAAAAAGGCATAGAGAAAATCAATACAAATACAGCAGTATTTAAAAACAAAGACAGACCATTACTTAACATAAAAGGAACCGTCTAGGAAAATCTAAAACAATTAAGAAGCTTTGTCCATTTGACCCATAACTTCAAAAAGAATAAAAGTGAAAAAGTAACAGAATTAAGGGAAACTTTTAAAATTGTAGGTTGTACTTTTAATATAATACTCTCAGAAAATGATTGATCAAGCAGAACAAAAAATACTAAGGTTATAGGAAATGTGAATGATAAGATAGTTTTATCCGGACAAACAAAGAGAATTCACGTTGTTTTCAAGGACACACAAAACATTTATAAAAATTGCACATTGGTGGCTTACAAAATATCAAATAATTTCAAAGTATTGACATATTAGGCCACTTTGACCACATGAAAATTGAATTAGAAACTAAAAATAAAAAGACAAAGCAAATAAATACTTGACAAATAAGAACACACTTCTAAAATAAATTTTCAGTTAATAAAAAAATTAAAAAGGCAATTCAAACATTAAAACCTTAATGACAAATTATGTAGTATACATTCAACATGAGGCATGGTAAGTAATGTAGAATTTTAAAACATGGCCTGAAACACATTTATTTAAAAAAAGAAAGAAAAGCCAGTAAAGTTAATACAATTAAAGATGCAAAGAAAAGCTTAGTAGAATAAAACCAAAGAGGCCAGGCACGGTGGCTCACGCCTGTAATGCCAGCACTTTGGAAGGCTGACGTGGGCGGATCATTTGAGGTCAGGAGTTCGAGACCAGACTGGGCAACATGGTGAAACCCTGTCTCTCCTAAGCTACTGGGAGGCTGAGGTAGGAGAATCCCTTGAACCCTGAGGCAGAGTTTGCAGTGAGCTGAGATCGTACCATTGCACTCCAGCCTAGGCAATAGAGTGAGGCTCTGTCTCAAAAAAAAAAAAAAAAGAAAGAAAAAGAAAATCAAAGAAAAAATCAGAAAGTAAATATATATTAAAAAAATGAAAGTTTATTATCTTTTATTCTAACAAAATTTAGGGAGAGAAAACTCTACCCAAAGCAAAGGGCAGAAGTATCTATGCACTGGGCAGGTGTGTGAGGTGGAATGTTCCACATGCATACATTTATCCATCCTTACTCTGTTAAGCGAACTGAATGGATATTTCCTTGCTTTGCAGCCAGCTCTTATGAATGAGATTATAAAAGAGGCTCCAGAGAGCTCCCTTGCCCCTTCCACCATGTGAGGATACACCAAGAAGTCACCATCTATGAACCAGGAAGCAGGGCCTCACCAGTCATTGTATTTGCCACATCTTGATCTTGAACTTTCCAGTCTCCAGAATTGTGAGCAATAAATTTATGCATAGGAATGGTAGGTCGTTGAACCCTGTGCTCTGTGATTTTTGCAGGTGTGCACCCCAAGCAACGCCTGGTTAAACCACTGTGCCTTTTCTTTGCTCACACAGTTTTATCCTCCAGAAACACTTCCTTTTTTTAGTCCTGTCTCCTTCCTCCTCCAGGGAGCCTTCAGCTGCATGATCAACAGTACAATACTGTTCATCTCTATTCCAGGACTCCTCAAACTTGGAGACACTTTCTTTCTCTGATATCAAGTCCTAGCTCCTTGCAGGATGGGTCTGTGTTCTGTATCCTATTCTGAGAGAGCCTGGACTTGTAAAACCTGAATATGTGCCCTTTGTCTGGTACATCTCACTCCCACACACTATCTAGGTCTGCTTTCAGGTTGGTTGTACTCAACTTTTTCAAAAGCTGCTGTTCATGACTCACTACTGCATGAAGGAGGTTGGAATAGTGTCTGATGAACAGGGCCAAGTTTAATCTGCTGAATGAAAAAGATGCTATCATACATGGGTTAAAACACATGTTTTCTCTCTGCAGTGCATTAATCCCAGGCTGAGCATTCTTATCACAGTTAAGGTTCTGCTCCCTGGGGCTACAGGGAAACTTCATCCACTAGGCTGTTCATCTTCTGTCTGATAAGCTCAGGGCACTTCCATCTTCCGTGCTGCAGGAAGGGAAGGTGAGTACAACCATAGCATGTGCATGGCCTAGCATAGCAGAAGCTGTTTCCATCATCTCCACTCTCTTCCCCATAGTGATGACTGAGTCCACATGGCCAAATTCAGCTGCAAAGACAGTTTGGAAATGTAGCCTTTGGCTAAGTCTCTCCTTGAAGACAACACCTATTCTGTTTCCACAGAAGAGGAGTGAGAAAAGGCTTTAGTGGGCAACTGGAAATCTCCCCCACAGAGTCTTAAATCAGAATCAAATAATACTGAATAGGACTTGACACATTTTCCTATAACTAAAATCCATCAATCAGCTTGAATACTCTTACGGGGAGGGGGACATGCCCTTGAGTGCAGGATTTCTGGAAGACAGTTTTCCACTTCTCAAAATCCACGCTGACTCCTATGCAAAGGCAGAGGATAACCAAGCCTTTAGACCAAGGTGTAGCTAACTTTTCCCGTAGAGAGACATACTTCGGGCTCTGTGGTCTGGGTGGTCTTTGTTTCAATGACTCAACCTTGCATCTGTAGCCTGAAAGCAGCTACAGATAAGATGTGAAGGAATGGGCATGGCTATGTGCCAAAAAAGCTGTATTTACAAAGACAGGCAGACAGCTTCAACCTGCAAGCCAAAGTTTGCCAACCCCTGCTTTAGACTAATGAAGAAAAAAGAAGGTGAAATGGATTTGGACAACCTTGCTTAAACTCCCAAGGACCCTAGTGATCTTGGGCGATGGCTGTTTGAAGAACTGAAGATGCCATATGAATGCTACCATACTCAAAGTACTACCATACTACCATAGTCAAAGCAGACAGGAAGAAATCTTTGAATTTCATATTATGTTTCAGCTTTGTTCTTTTTTTTAATACCATATTACAAGCTTCAAACTATTCTTTTAATTATATGATTTTTAAAGTTCCAAAAAAGAAAAAAGGCAGATAAAATATGTATATTTGAACTTACTAAGACATTGCTTTCATTAAATACTGATTTTTATATGAAGATATTTAGATATCTGTATGCCTTCAGTCTAAAGCATGTGGGTCTCTTTCAATGAAAAGCATAGATCCAGGTATCTTTGGATCAGAGATACTGATACAAGTTGATCTCATATCTAGCTACTTAGTAGAGACTCCCAAGCTCTCATCTATGGATTAGGGCCTGGTCCAGGCACAAGAATCTCTTGGAGGTGTTCTTACAGCTATCGGCTTCTGGTGTCTAGCCATGGAGGCTTGATTTTGTAGGTCATGAGTGGGAACAAGGAATCTCCCTAGATAATCTGATGAGATGATGGATTTGGAAAACCACAGGTCTGTATTAGTTCTTTTAGGCTGCTATAACAAAATACTATCAACTAAGTGGCTTATAAACAACAGAAATATATTACAGTTCTGCTAAGGCTTAGTCATGCTAAGCCTCTCTTTACTGTTACAGGTGTCCAACCAATTTTATATGATAGCGCTCTCAGGAAGACTCGACACCAAGGTTCAGGCGAGCTTCCCTGATTGTCATATTCCATGACTATTTTCACACATCTATGTCCAAAAAGTAACACTGTTCAAGACTCCACAAGTTCAGGACCACTGGAAGTTCCACATTTGGAACTCTCCTGAATTCTGCCCTATGCTGTTTGTCCATTGACTGCTTTCTGATTCTCGCCCCTTCCCTGTAATAAACCATAAGCATGAGTATTACAACTTTCAGTGAGCTTTGTGCATCTTTCTAGCAAATCATCAAACTTAAGGGTGCTCTTAGGGACCTTTGAGCTTGCAATTGGCATCAGAAAAGAGGGCAGCCTTGTTGACTGTTTCCTCCAGTGCTTCATTTAAAAAACAAATTCAGGACTGTAAAGACTAAAACAGAATAGTACGTGATATGTAGGAGTGCTCAGGTTTTATCAATCCCTGTCTCCTGGAAAGGCTAGTCTAGCTATTTGCAGTGTGTCAGCTCTCTCTCACTTTCAGAATTTCACCTTCTCTGGAATCCCCAAAGAAGCCCATGTGGGCATGCTATGGTTGTATTGTACTGGGTGGCCCTGATTTAGTGGCTGTTTGCCCCAAAGCTGGACCTCGCAGGTCGCTAGAGTCTGCAATGACATCCATTCATTCATCCAGTATCTTGTCCAGCATCTGATGAAGGTGAAGACCAAGCAGTCTCTGGGGAGATAACAATGAACAAATTAGTCAGGGTTCCTGCTCCCATGGAGTTTGGAAGTGAGATATTGGCAGCTCATGAAACATTCCATCCTTTTCTTACTTTTCTGTTTATGTTGCCCCCTTTGCCTTTTTCTCTTAGGAAGCGGGTACCCTTCACCCTCTTGCCCATCCTGGTCTCTCCAGTGAAGCTGGAGAGAGGTTTTCCTGCCTGACATCAGCCAGCTCAATGTGCCAGGTCTAGACTTGTATTTCCATTGAGTTATCTGCTTTCTTTAATGAAAAACCCCAGAGTAGACCTTGCTTCAGGTCTAATTCATTCCAACAGTGACTTTATTGAGCTCTTACTTTGTGGGAGGTGCTCCTCCCTCCTGGGTTGTAGCTGAAAACAAAACAGGGCTTTCTCCTCTGGAGCTTCCATGGAAACTGACATTAAATGTGTATGTAGCATGCCTGGACATGCTAAGTGCTGTGGAGAAGATAAAACAGGGTAAGGGATAGAGAATGATGGACACATGTGGGGACAGACATGGAGAGTGGCTCTTGAAGGAAACAATGTTTGAGTAGTGTATTAGTCCGTTCTTACGGTGCTATAAGGACACACCTGAGATTCGGTAATTTGTAAAGGAAAGAGGTTTAATTGACTCACATTTCCACAGGGCTGTGGAGTCCTTAGGAAACTTACAATCATGTTGGAAGGGGAAGCAAACACATCCTTCTTCACATGGTGGCAGCAAGGAGAAGTGCAGAGTGAACACAGGGAAAGCGCCTTATAAAACCATCAGATCTTGTGAGAACTCACTCACTGTTATGAGAATAGCAGCATGGGGGTAACCGCCCCCATGATTCAATTACCTCCCACCGTCTCCCTCCCATTACATGTGGGATTATGGGAATTATGGTTCAAGATGAGATTTGGGTGAGGACACAGCCAAATCATATCAAGTAGAGACCAGTAAACAGAGGGAGTGTGCCTAAGACTCAAAGGAGAAAGTTTTAGCAGCAACAAAACCAAGACTGCTTAGCACATTCAAGAAAGTGCAAAGAAAATCCTAGTGCCTCAGGGGAAGCCAAGAAGCAGGAAGGAGCTGGACCATTTCCAGCCATGTCTTCCACAATAGGGTTTGCATTTTCAGTGTGCTGGAAGCTGCCACAGGTGTCTCAGCTACAGTCTGATGTTCCCACATGTGCTAGGCATGTGGTTCTCTCAGTCTGGAAACAGGCTGTCTGTTTTGTTTTGTTTTACTTTTCCCCCCAGCTGAAATTGGACTGGGGTTGTCATACCCTCTTTGATGTTGCTGATGCCTCTCTGTGCTTTGGGGCCTCTTCCCCAGCAATTTCAGATAATTTACAGCTCTCATTCCTGCCTCAGTTTAGCTTCTTCATGCCCAGCATGTCTGTTTCCAGGAGTGTCCAATAGCATCTTCGCTCTGCCAGTAGATGATTCTCGACAAGAGGCGCCTGCGTTCGAGGTCTCTGCACAGAGCACATAATTAAAATCTCACCATTTCTCTACACTCAATGCAATTTTCAGTGCAAACACGGTTGGGGGGCGAGGTCAGAGAGAATACATAATCATTTCTTTATCTCCTCTTCTTGGCTTCATATAGTTTCTGTCTTTTGCAACTCACTGTCCCTAGAGTCATGTTTTAAATTTTTCCCTAAGTTATTGGAAACTTGTGCCTGTTGTCGTCAATTATTTCGTGTCTTATGGTATGAAGCTGAGAGGGCCACCAGGAGGAGAGTCAACATGCAGGTGCTTTTTGGATATCCAATAGCAGCAGTAAACAACAGATGTTTCCAAACTGGCTTATCTCCAGATGCAACACCTTGCCCCCCAGAGCCATGGCATGGGAACATCTCACATTGAGCTCTTTGAATAATGTCCTTGGGCATAGGGCCGCATGGAAGATAATGAAAAGGTTTTGATGAAAAGGTTTTAGGCATAGAATGCGTCAAGTTTGAGAACATGAAGATTACTTCCTGAGGAATGGAGAGGAGAAAACAATTCAACATAGCCAGAGGGAAAATTTCCAATGTTATTGGTGAAAATTGTTTCAAATTATTCTATCTTACCTTTGGCTTAGGGCGTAAGTGCATTAAAAATAAATATCATTGCAATGTTTTTATTTTGCATTTAAGATACCTCTTATATGTGATTCCCTCATGGAAATCATGAGGTTTTCTTCATGAAAATAATACTTACTCTTTGCTATTTTGTACACCGAAGTCTCTGGGCTGATCGCTATATGTGTGCCATTTGATATGATTTGGCTGTGTCCCCACCCAAATCTCATCCTGAATTGTAATCCAATTGTAATCTTCATGTGTTGAGGGAGGGACCTAGTGGAAGGTGACTGGATCATGGGGGAGGATTTCCCCTATGCTGTTCTTGGGACAGTGAGTGAGCTCTCACAAGATCTGGTTGTTTCATAAGTATCTGGCACTTCCCTCTTCTCTCTCTCTCTCCTGCCACCTTGTGAAGACGTGCCTTGCTTTCTCTTTGCCTTGCGCCATGATTGTAAGTTAATTAACCTTCTTCCCTTTATAGATTATCCAGTCTCAGGTATTTCTTTATGGTGCTGTGAAGATGGATTAATACACCTTTGTATAATCTTCGTCATCTTCCTTTGTACTTGCTACTATGATCCTGATGTTGCCATTGAGTGCACCTCAGGGTTAAGGAACCTGTGATTACTCAACTGGGACACATATGAGCCTCAGAATCCAGTGAATGTCAGAGCACTGCCTCATATCCAAAACCTCTGACTTCAGATCCAACATTTTTCTAAGAAACAGAGTTGTAGGATTCAATATCCAAGTTATCACTGTTAAGATGATTAGACTTTTTTCTTCTATGTCAATACAACCTTCAGAAGAATGTAAGCAGCTGTGAGAAAGTACACTACCAAGGAGATGAAGTAAAGAAGAGAACCGTAGTTGGATTTATTCAAGCAGTCAGGGATGGACAGGCATTGACCATGAGGATCTCAGAGCAGTGGACAGTGAGTGTTGGCATCCAGGAATCCGAAGTGAAATAGCCTCAGACATCAGATAAGTCAGCGCAATGCTAGAAAATTCAGTGTGCTTAGAGGGCTTGTGTGTGTGTCTGTCATTCTTGCCCTGCTTTCTATCCCTCCTGGGCTGCCTCGCATGGACACCGTCCACAGGGCTTCTGTACTGCTGGTGTCCTGGAGAGTTTGGCCAATGGGGAGCCCCAGTTGGACAGTGAGCAGGGGAGAAGAAAGAATTGAATTATATATCTCTCCCCTTGGCTGCTCCCTTCCAGGGCACGTTGAGCTTGGCTGAGCCTCTCAACCAAATGCCGCAGCTCCTCTCAGAATGGCTGAGAGTACAAACCTCTCCCCATTTCCAGTACCAGTTGGACTTCCTTCCCTCATCCTTCTGAGCCTGGTGGTGGAGACAGTTTGGTAGCTACTGGCCTTGGGTTATTGCCAGCTCCCCCTTGTTCCTATAAACCACAGTTGCTCAACCTTGGCACCTGTTGACGTTTAGGGATGGATAACTCTTGTTTGTGTGTGGAGGGCTGTGCTGTGTGCATTGTAGGCTGTTTCGGAGCATCCCTGGTCTCTACTCACCAGATGCTGCTATCACCTCCCTCCACAGCAGTGACAAACCCAAATGTCTCCTGACACTGACAACTCGCTTCCTGTTGAGAACAGCTGTTCTACACGCACATTAAAAAAATTATTTTAGGGCCAGCCGTGGTGGCTCATGCTTGTAATCCCAGCACTTTGGGAGGCTGAGGCGGATGGATCACCTGAGGCCAGGAGTTTGAGACTAGCCTGGTCAACATGGCAAAACCCCGTGTCTACTAAAAATACAACAATTAGCTGGGCACGGTGGCGGGTGCCTGTAATTCCAACTACTCGGGAGGCTGAGGCAGGAGAATCGTTTGAACCCAGGAGGCAGAGGTTGCAGTGAGCCAAGATTGAGCCACTGCACTCCAGCCTGGGCGATGGAGTGAGACTCCATCTCAAAAAAAAAAAAAATATATATATATATTTTAAACTTGCGGGTACATGTGCATGTTTGTTACATGAGTATATTCCATAGTGATGAGGTTTGGGGTACAAATGACCTTGTTACTCAGGTAGTGAGCATAGTACACAATAGGTAATTTTTCAGCTCTTACCTCCCTCCTACCCTTCCCTCTTTTTGAGTCCCCAGTGTCTATTATTTCCATTTTTATATCCATGTGGACCCACTGTTTAGCTTCTACGTATAAGTGAGAACTGCAATATTTGATTTTCCATTTTAGAGTTAATTCCCTTAAGATAGATGGCCTTCTGCTGCATCCATGTTGCCATAAAGGACGTGAATTCATTCCTTTTTCTGGCTGTGTAGTATTCCATGGTGTGTATATGCCACATTTTCTTTATCTAGTCAGCCATTGATGGACACTATGTTGGTTCTGTGACTTTGCTATTATGACTAGTGCGGCAATGAACATACAAGTGCAGGTGTCTTTTTTATATAGTGATTTCTTTTCCTTTGGGTAGATAACCGGTAGTGGGATTGCTGGGTCAAAGGTACACCCACATTTTTATACATAGACCTTTTGTGACTACATCTGTCTCTCATTACCCTGTGTGTCGGCCACTGAGACACTGACTGATTCAGTGAAAAAAGAGTAAAGCAAAGGAGATCATTAATTCTTTGGAAGGTGAAAGGTGATTTGAAAGTTTCTTATATAGGATTCCTGAAGAGGATACCTAAGGAATGGGTTGTAATAAAAGCTGAAATGGGATTATTTAGCTGTAAGAAGTTCATGCTCATTTGCCAATAGAACCTTTGTTTTCAGAAATGTGACATTGCTGCATGTGGCATCATTGGGTTTAGAAGCATACTTTCAATATTATAGTCAAGTTAAGATAGATCTAGAGCAGTGATTCTCAAGTGGGGAGATTTTCTTCTTGGGGGACATTTATTAATGTTTAAATGTATTTTGGTGGGGAGGGGGACAGCTATTACTGACATTGTAACCCAATACCTTGTTTTTAAAGAAAAAAATGAATTTCCTCTTTTCCTTTTTCCCCCTCCTCCTACTTAGCTCTTTAGGAATGCAATTGTAGCCTTTACCTTCTCTCCAGCAGACACTCCCTACATGGCAAGCTTTTGTAACTATGTGTTAACTTAGAAGTTCCAGAGAGCGAACGTTGAAGCAAACCAGGCCCCCCTGGAACTCTCTCTCACCAGGAGATTGTGTCAGTTTACAGGCTAGCTCTGCCAGTGATGGCACCAGCCAGACCACCAAATAGATAAGACATCCCAAGCAAGTCACGTAGACCCCACATCTCCTTGCCTTCTCCCTTGCATGCCATTTACACCCAGTGCCCCTTTAAAAGCCCCTGCCCTCTGCCCCCAAATACAAAGCAATACCCTTAAGGCAGGAGCCTCTACCTCTTCCCCTCAGCTAAGTTCTGGAATAAAGTCACTTTCTTTTTACCGAACATGCTCTTTCTAACTGGTCTCTGCAATTGGTGAGCAACTGGACACGCATTTGGTTACAGTGTCTAACAGGTGGAAGCCAGGATGCCACTAACCATCCCACATAACACAGGACAGCCACTTCCACCAGGAATTGCCCAGCCCAAAAGTGTTAATAGTGCCAAGGTCAAGCCTGGTTGAGGGAAACAGAACTGAATTGGGAACACAGACTGGCTTCTAGTACTGTCTGGTCACAAGACCTATGTGATTTTAGCATGTAATTTACCATTTGAGATTTCTGTTTACCAGTTATGAAACCCAAGTGTTGGAAAAGAGTATTTCTGGCTCCTGCCTATAATCCCAGAACTTTGGGAGGCTGAAGCAGGAGGACTGCTTGAGGCCAGGAGTTTGAGACCAGCCTGGGCAATACAGTGAGACCCCCGCCCCCCGCCATCTTTACAAAAAAATTTTAAAATGAGCTAGGAATGATGGTGTGTGCCTATCGTCCCAGCTACTCAGGAGGCTGAGGGGGAAGAATCACTTGTGCCTGGGAGTTTTTGGCTACGGTGAGCTATGATCGCACCACTGCACTCCAGCCTGGGTGACAGAGCAAGACACTGTCTGAAAAAAACAAGCAAACAAAAAAAGAGTATTTCTCATGATCTGCCCAGCTCTAGCTTTGCAAGAAACCAGTTACATTTTCCTGGAATTTAAAAAATTATAAAACAAAGTATTTGTATATTGCACGTCTCCCTGCCCAATGCAGGGTCTTTGTGGCAATACCGTTACCTCTTATATTTAGATATAGTTATTTAGATAGAGTGATGCATCGCACCCAGTGACTTTTAATTATAGTGTGACTATCTGGAAAATTGTTATCGCTATTTTTCAGATGAGTGGAGAATTCTTATTATCGACTGCATTATTCAACAGATTCAGCCAGGAGACAGGTCAGGCTGCGCCCCGTGGAGCAAGCATGTAAATAAGTGGAAAGGCTGGGTTTGTCCTTCAGGTAGAGACACAGTTTTAAATAACCACACAAACAAGATAGCAAGGTAAGGAGTGTCCTGGCATCAGTGTTTGTTGACTCAGCTGTAGATGTCCTGCCCGTAAGAAACCTATCTTTGATCGTTGGCTGTAGATGTTTCGTTGCTCTTTTGTTAGGCTTTCCAATATAGGAGGCATCTCCTTGAGTGTTTTTACAATTATGTTAAGAGAAATCTTGTTAGAGTTCCCTAGGCCCAATGATATCTAGGATCAGATTTATATGTGATCTGATCTTACATCATCTCTGCAGCCATTTGTTCAGTGTCTATGAGACACAGACAGACTGTTCCAACTCCAGCAAAAAGTTGTCCAGCTGATGACAAAGCTTATCTTTTCATTTTGGGTCAAGTCCTGTATTAATCCCCATGGAGCAATTTAAAAATAATTGGTCGGCCGGGCGCAGTGGCTCATGCCTGTAGTCTCAGCACTTTTGGAGGCCGAGGCGGGCGGATCACGAGGTCAAGAGATGGAGACCATCCTGGCCAACATGGTGAAACCTTGTCTCTACTAAAAATACAAAAATTAGCTGGGTGTGGTGGCACATGCCTGTAGTCCCAGCTACTCAGGAGGCTGAGGCAGGAGAATTGTTTGAACCTGGAAGACAGAAGTTGCAGTGAGCTGAGATCGCACCACTGCACTCCAGCCTGGGAACAGAGCTAGACACCGTCTCAAAAACAAAATAAAACAAAACAAAACAAAAAAACAAAAAAAATTGGTCATCTGGTATGCCCTCGTGTCCTCAGTGGTTGACTCCGTCTCTAAAAAAGAAAGTACAGAGTCCTTTTACACCATAGTGATTTAAAAGCAGTGATTTAATTTCCTGAAAAAGTTACTTAAAGGGAAGGAAATGCCTGTTAGCATTCTCTCTCTCTCTCTCTCTTTCTCTCCCTCTCCGTCTCCCTCTCTCTTTCTCTCCCTCTCTCCCTCTCCGTCTCCCTCTCTCTTTCTCTCTCCTTCCCTCTCTCTTTTACTACCTCACTTTCTTGCTCTTTTGTAAAACAGATTCCTCAACCTTGGTACTACATTGCCATTTGGAGACACATCATGTTTTAGTTGGAGGCAGGGAGCATCCTGTGCATTGTAGGATGTTCAACAGCATCTGTGGCCTCCACCCACCAGATGCCAGTAGCAGCGCACCCCCCCCCCCCCCCGCCCCAAGTGGTGACAACCAAAAATGTCATCAGTCATTTCCTCCAGTTTTTTAGGGGGAAAAAATAGCTCTGTTTATAAATGACTACTGTAAGGAAACAGATTATTATTATTTTTTTAGAGAGAGAATCTTGCTCTCTTGCCCAGGCTGGAGTGCAGTGGCATAATCATAGCTCACTACAGCCTCAAACTCCTGGGGTCAAGTGATCCTCCCACCTCAGCCTCCTCAGTAGCTGGGACTTCAGGCATGCACCACCATGCTAGGCTATATTGTTTTATTTGTTGTAAAGACACAGTCTCACTATGTTGCCCAGGCTGGTCTTGAACTCCTGGCCTCAAGTGATCCCCCTATACTGGCCTCCCAAAGTGCTGGGATTACAGGTGTGAGCCACTGCACCTAATATCTTAAGATATTAAGATTTTAATATCTTAATTTTTCCAGTTAGGCCTGAAGTAGCAGTTTGAGAGGGATTCATATTTGGGGACTTTAAACATTTTTCATCCAGAAGGGGCATTTCCATCTGATATAGCCACAGTCAACGTTAGTATGGAGGGATAGAGATTTCAAATTTACAAAGTTCATCAATTAACCAAAATTATCGTACATGGTTACAGTTCATCATCTTCTTCATCATCATCATCATCATCATCATCATCTCTATCACAGATTTGTTTTACGAGCTAAAATCATTTAGGGTGTTTTAAATGTATTGTCTTTGTTTAAATCCTTACAATAACAATCTTAAAACAAATTTTTTGGGACAAAGTCTTGTTCTGTCACCCAGACTGGAGTGCAGTGGTGTGATCTCGGCTCACTGCAACCTCTGCCTCCTGGGTTCAAGCAGTTCTTGTGCCTCAGCCTCCCGAGTAGCTGGGATTACAGGCATGGGTCATGCTAATTTTTGTATATTTTGTAGACACAGGGTTTTGCCATGTTGCCCAGGCTGGTGTCTAACTCCTGAGCTCAAGCAATTCTCCCTCGGCCTCCCAAAGTGTTGGGATGACAGGCGTAAGCCAGTGCATTCGGCCCACAATAACAATCTTACCAAGTATGTATTATGATGATGATTGTATAGACAGGAAAACAAAGACTTGAAGTGGCCAGTGAGAGCTGGAGATCAAGCCCTGTTTGGCCCATCTTCAAAGCCATTGCAGTTGTCTTTATAACGAGTGTGTCACACCCTGTGATTGACAGAAATTTATAAATATGACAGTAGCCTGTGTCACACTGAGCGATTGACAGATGTTTATAAATGTGGTTAAAGAGACTGGAGGGAGTTGGACAGGCTACACAGAACAAGTGGGTCTTCAACCAGCCCTCTTAGGACTGGGTTTAAGTAGGTGCAAATGAAGGGATAAGAAAGACCTTCTCTTGGGTAGGATAGTAAGACAGAAATCTTAGAGACCCTGGACTCTTATACTGAAGAGAAGCGTGGATTCCATCACTTGGACAGTTATGGCCCAAAAGCTAAATCCAGCCCACCACCTCCTTTCAGTGTTCTTGCCTACAAGCTAAGAATGGTTGTTAGATTTTTAAATGATTGGCGAAAAAGAATCAAAAGAAGAATATTTCTTGACACACAAAAATTCTGTGAACTTAAAATTTCAGTGTCCAGAAAAAAAGCTTTATTGGTCCTCAGCTGCCCCATCCCTTTCTGTGTCGCCTGTGGCTGTTTTGCTGCTAAGCTGGCAGAGTGGAATACTTTGACACAGACCCTGTGGCCGACAGAGCCAAAAATAATTTTGCAATCTGGCCCTTGACAGAAAACATTTGATGACCCCTGCTTTAGTTGTTTAAAAAGTAACCAGAGTCACCTCGTTGGATAAGCAGAAGGATGAACCCATGATCATACCCATTAATCAATCTAGTCCTTCCAGTAATAACTGGGGTTGTTTAAGGCAAGACCAGAAAATCAGCAATTGTGTTTGGCTTCTCTATGTGTTTGAAACCTTCTGATGTTGAAAAAATAAAAATGCATGAACTCGATGAATCTTGACATGTCTTTTGCCGAAAGAAAAGCAGAGTTGAGTTGAAAGATGGCCAGGTGTTATTTCTGCATTTATGCAGCTGCCTTCAAGAGGTGTCGACTTCCATGACGGGGTGCTGAGGATGCTCAGAACATGGAGCAACCAGGAAGACCTGTGGACTCATGTGCTCCCTGGGCTCCATGGGCTTAGCCTCCCTTCCTCAGCCCTTTCACCTTCACATCTCACTGCAGGTGGCTGTGACAGCAGAAGGAAGACACACGGTCTTCTCAAAGTGCCACTGCATGATACCCTGAATAATAATATTGGCTACCAGAGAGTGAGTGAGCACCTACTATGCGTGAAGTACTTCTCCCCATGCAGGATTTACATATCTCATCTTCTATGTGAAACCTACAATGCCCCAGGTGCAAATATAATCCCTTTTTGCAGAGGAGATGCTATGCTCTGAGCGTCGGTGTCCCCTGCAAGTTTTTGATGTTGAAATCCTCACCCCTAAGGTGATAGTATCAGGAAGTGGAGCCGTTGGGAGGTGATAAAGTCATGAGGACTCTCTTACACCTTCCACCATGCAAAGACGCGGTGAGAAGTTGCCGCCTATGAATCAGAAAGTGGGGCCTCACCAGACATTGAATCTGCGGGCACTTTGATCTTGGACTTCCAGCCTCCAGAACCATGAGAAATGATGTCTGCTGTTTATAAACTGCCTAGTGTATGGTATTTCATTATAGCAGCCTGAATAGACTAAGATGGGGAAACTGAGGCAGGGGGCGGTTAAATGACCTGCCCAAGGTCACAGACACTAGTTCATGATGGACTGAAATTCAACAGTCTGACTCGAGACACTCTGTGTTGAACCAAGACAAACTGCATCCTACAAGAGGAAAATGAATGTTGAATCATGTGAATCCTGTGACCATGGCTGCAAGGGGCTGCTGCAAGGAGTATTTTGTTTCTTCTGTTAAATGCTGAATAATATATAGAGATTTTGGAGTCTACTCCAATATCTATCTGGCAGTGCACACACACACACAAATATATTATAATTTTAAGAATCATATGTACACTAAAGAAATAAAACACTATTGAGTTATGTCATGTAGAAATCTTGGTTTTCTACAAATGATGTTTAAATTACCTAGCAGTGAAGTAGCTTTCTCTCCGTATGATGGGCTGTCTGCCCTCTTCCTGACTTGCTGACTTCTACTCCTGACATCCTAAGAAAGGAGACCATAGCCATCTGAGGATTAGGGCAAGCAATGGGTCTGTCCCGGGGTTTTTACTACCTTATGAACATGGCCAACAACCCCAACACATCTAAACCACAAACTCTTATATTCACCAACTACATAGACCTGGTGATATATGTTATTTAAGCCTGGCTTTAAAAACAGGCTTATAAAATACTTAGCAGAAACTCCCAAACAGTGGAATTGCAATAATTATACTATTCAGAATTTAAAAAAACAAACAAACAAACCCCAGAATGTGTTAGCAGTCTTCTGTCCCGCCACGTCTATCATCCCTAACAACTCTGTAGAAGCAAAGGCCGGAACAGCCCGGAGACAGAAAAGTCTACATCTCCATGTACCAGGGTCACATTAAAATTTAACTCCAAGTCCAGGACTCTCAAGACATCTTCTGTGAAGCAGAAAAAAAAAACAAACAAAAAAAACTCACCTGTGTTATACTGCAGGAGGAAGGTGAAGGGAGCTCCTGGCTACATCACATATGGGGACAAACCAATTAACCACATTGAAGGGTGAAATTGCACATCCGCCTTAGACAGTGGCCAGCATCCCTTGGTCCTTGAAATAGAGCTAGGACATCCACCAGCATTCAAGTGCAATGTATAGGCACTTTCATATTGCATTACCTGCCCTTCTGTGAGTGCTAAGATGCACAGGTAAAACAATCTAATGTTCAGGCAAAGGAAAACATTTACTTTTCCATTTAAACAATGTTAAGGACCTTAGCACTTTGTTACTACATTAGATGTTCAAATTCACTCGGCCTCAAGAGGGACTCATCTGAGACTGAAGATGCGCTCAAGGGTCTTCTCCACGTGATTACTGCCCATTAAAGAGCAAGAAATGAAAGTGCAGATCAACGACAACAACTCAATGCATAACAACCCATTCAATAATCTGCTACTAAAGAAAAAAAATCAAGTTTCAGCCTATAATATAAACTGGAGTAGGATTCTAAACTCCTGCCTGTTGAGGTAGATTGTAGCGATTTCACAAATCCACTAATGAAAAGGTCCTTGCTATAATCTGAACATCTGTGTTCCCCCAAGTTCCTATACTGAAATCCTCACCCACAATGTTTTGGTATTAGAGGGTAGGGCTTTGGGGAGGTGATGCTATCATGAAAATGGAGCCTCATGGATGGTATGAGTGCCCTTATAAAAGAGACCCCAGAGAGCTCCCTCGCCCCTTCCCCCACGTGAGGACATAGTGAGAAGGCGCTGTCTATGAACTAGGAAGCGAGTCCCCACCAGACACTGAATCTGCCATGGCTAGATCTCGGACTCCCAGCCTCCAGAGCTGTGAGCAATAAACGTCCGTTGTCTTTAAGTTACCCAGTCTATGGTATTTTATTATAGCAGCCCAAATGGACTAAGGCAGTCCTATTAAGGAAAACTATTTGATCTACTTTTTATTTTGATCTGCTTATTATCTGCTTAGATTTATCCCTTCACAATGTTTATATGAGTTTAGAGTTTGGCAATTTGACTCATTCCTTGGGGACCAATAGCAGGCAGTTTTATTTTAGCTTATATATCAAGGTGGTAGGTGATTTTGAAATTTAAAAATGAATTTTAAATTGTCAGGCTTCTCTAGAGAAAAAATATAATAACATATTAGTATTATGTATAATTACTATATTACTAATATTTTACTAATAGTAATGAGTAAATTACTATTATTTGCTAATAATAGTAAATAACAAATAAATAGTAATAGTATAATAAATAAATAGTACTAAAAATATTAGATATTATAGTAATATATAATAGTATATATAGTAATTATGTCCAATAAATTTATTACATTTGTTAATTATATAATATATAGTAATTACGTACAATAAATATGAAGAATATATAGTACATATATATATTATATACAGCCTACACAATATTTGGTGGTAGTTGTGGGAAATTAAATATTCTACACTGTTTTGTCTTCTCTCTTGCAAATATAAAATATTTTTAATCACTTTCCTAACTAACAGCCCACTTCCTCAGGACCGACAATCAGCCTATTCTGAGATTCCTGCACTTTCTCTCTTTGCACCCATGATCAGAACTAGCAGTCGGCTTTTCTGGTGGTCAGCATTTAGACAAGAAACTGTATCTGGCCTGTTGAGTAGTAACAGCAACCTATTGGAGACCAAACACACCCTCTTTTTTGAAGTAATTCTTGAAACGTGCACTTTGGAAAGCATCATTTAATTTTGTATGCTATCTCAAGACTTCCCGCATAAATAGATTTAGAAACAAAGAAAGAAACCCATGCATCCTTTCCAGGGTCGAACGACTGATTCCCTGGTTTGGGGTACATGTGAGTTCCTCCAAGTAGCCTCTGTAACAGATGGAACCTTTTGAGAGATCAAAACCAACCCCCCAACACCATCCTTGGCTCTGCTGTCCTGTTCCTATACCTTTATCAACCTGAGGACTAGCCTGGAGATCCACTTCACACGAATGATTGCAAACTGCTCCAGTGAGTCTTTTTTGGCTGTTTGTTCTCAGAAAATGGAGCTGATGTCAGACTTGTGATATAAAAATAGGACTTTGCATTGTCTCACAAATCTCACTCCAAGAGCTGAGGCAGATAAACTTTGCAAGTCTCCGCTACAGAAACATCACTGAAGGAATTGAGAGCTGAAATCTTTGGAAGCTCTTGTTATGAAAGATTGTATTAGATGAGTTTCTTTGCTGTATTTGTGGAGGTGGTTGTGGTTAGGAGTAAAGCCAGCAGAGAACAACCATTCCAAATATATGATAATACCTGCATCCCTTTACTGGGGATTTTGAGAGTTAATTGGTCCTAAGGCTCTAAATTTTTTTTTCCTTCAACTTTTATTTTACGTTCTGTGGTACATGTGCAGGACGTGCAGGTTTGTTACATAGGTAAGCATGTGCCATGGTGGTGTACTGCACAGATCATCCCATCACCCAGGTATTAAGCCCAGCATCCCTTAGCTATTTTTCCTGATGCTCTCCCTCTCCCATTCCCCACTCCAACAGGCCCCAGTGTGTGTTGTTCCCCTCCACGTGTCCATGTGTTCTCATCCATCAGCTCCCGCTTGTAAGTGAGAACAAGCAGTCTTTCGTTTACTGTTTCTGTGTTAGTTTGCCAAAGATAATGGCTCCCAACTTCATTCATGTCGCTGCAAAGGACATGATCTCGTTCCTTTTTCTGGCTGAATAGTATTCCATGGTGTATATGTACCACATTTTCTTTATCCAGTCTATCATTGACAGGCATTTGGGTTGATTCCATGCCTTTGCTATTGTGAATAGTGTTGCAATGAACATACATGTGCATGTATCTTTGTAATAGAATGATTTAGATTCCTTTGAGTATATACTCAGTAATGGGATTGCTGGGTCAAATAGTATTTCTGTAGGGCTCTAAATTTTTAAAATTTGCCTTTCTAACTAAGTTAATAATGGCTGCATAGAATAATGTTACCAATAGGAATTTTCATCCTAGGGAATCATCTTCATAGCATGCATAAATACTGCCATATAGTGATTAATTACTTCCCTGCTTTTTTCAGACAAGTAAGTACTTTTTATTTCCCTGGCCCTTGCAGACATTTGCAGAAGGACTCATAATGGTCCCTTGTGACTAATTGTATCAGGCTTTGTAATTCACAATCCATGAACACTTTTCTTGATATTTTAGGGGGAAAATGGTAAAAACAAACAATAACACATCAGTGACAGTGACGTGGAAGAACAAGACATGAATGAATTCATGTGATCATTTCTACATTAGCTTCTCCAGGGTATTTGTTCACCTTTCCTTGACTCCTCTAAAAATCTGGTTCTCTCTTCCTCCAAAATCGGGTTCAAGGTCACGTCCTTGGCATCAGCATCAATTCATCTAACCTGACTTGGATCACATTTTGTGTCTCCTCAGCCAGGATATTTACAGATTGCTTTCTATACATTTACCTTTGATAATAATTTCCTCACTAAGGTTTAAGTCTTTTAATTGTGTATGTTTCCACTTCACAGTTAAGAAGCTAGAAATCTGCTACTTTTGTATTCCTTATAAAGTAGTTTTTTTTCCCCAATGACATAGCAAAACTTAAAAACTTGTCAGTAGGTATATAAGTCAGCACAGCCTGCCATAAAAAAATACCACAGACTGAGTGGCTTAAACAACAGATACTTGTTTTCTCACAGTTCTGGAAGCTGGAAGTCCAAGACCAAGGATCAGTAGAGTTGGTTTCTGGTGAGGGCTCCCTTGCTGACTTGCAGATGGGCTACATTCTTGCTGTGCCCTCTCACATGGTGGAAAGAGAGAGTTCTGCTGTCTCTTCCTCTTTTTGTAAGTGCACTAGTCCTATAGAATTAGAGTCCCATCCTTATGACTTCATTGAACCTTTATCACTTTCTCATAGGCCCTATCTCCAAATACAGCCACACTGAAGGTTAGGGCTCTGATATGGTTTGCCTGTGTCCCCATTCAAATCTTATTTTGAGTTGTAACTCCCACAATTCGCATGTGTTGTGGGAGGGACCTGGTGGGAGGTAACTGAATCATGGGGATGGGTCTTTCCTGTGTTGTTCTCATGATAGATAAGTATCATGAGAGCTGTTGGTTTTATAAAGGGGAGTTTCCCTGCACAAGTCCTCTCCTGTCTGCTGCCATGTAAGATGTGCCTTTTGCCTTCCACCATGATTGTGAGGCCTCCCCAGCCACGTGGAACTGTGAGTCCATTAAACCTCTTTTTTCTTTATAAATTACCCAGTCTCGGGTATGATTTTATCAGCAGCATGAGAACAGACTAATACAGGTTCCAACTTAAGAATTTTGTGGAGAGCACAACTCAGTCCATAGCAGTAGGGTTATCAGACTTGGCAAATGATAATATGGAACACCACATTTAATTTGAGTTTTTATATGAACAACAAATCATTTTTAAGTACAAGTATATCTCAAGCAATATTTGAGTTAGACTAATTCTAAAAAATGCATTTGTTGTTTATCTGAAAATGAAATGTAAATAAGTATCCTATATTTTGTCCTGCAACCCTAATTGCAGGAAGTCTCAATTTGATGGAAACAGGAGCAAAGTTCAATCAGCAACTGTGCTGAGTGCTGTGGACAATCCCAAGAAGCACAAAGAGGTTACCGGTTCTTCCCATAAAAAGTGCTTGGCCATGGGATCTGTCCAAACTGATGAGGAAGTTGACTTGGTTGAGAAAGTTGACTCGGTTAGTTTATTACATTAGTGCCTTGGACCATAGGACCTCTGAGAGTATGGGGATAAGGGAAAGCGGAAGGTAGGAACCATAGAGGTCTTCATGGAAGAGGTGCCCCTTCCACTGGACTCTGCAGATGGTGATACATCTCACTGGGTGGAAGGGAAGGTGGAGGACACTAAGAGCAGAAGTCAATGACTTGTCCAAGGCAGAAGGCAGTGGCTTGTGGAAAGGCAGAGGGCAATGGCTTGTGCAAGGACAGAGAGCAATGACTTGTCCAAGGCAGAGGGCAATGACTTGTCCAAGGCAGAGGGCAATGGCTTGTGCAAGAACAGAGGGCAGTGCCTTGTCCAGGCTGACAGAGAGGAGATAGGAGTTGGGAGCTGGGGAGAACAGCTCCTATCAGATGGCAATGATTCAGCTATCAAAAGGTTCCAGGAAGGGAGGATTGCTTTGAGAATGGAAAGAAAGGGGAAGGCAGAGAGCCTGTGAATCGAGAATTGTAGAAACCACATGTTAGCTTGCAGGTGAAAGAAGGCATAGCAATGAAAGACAGGCTGCACCTTAGTGGAGGAGGTTGGGAAACAAATGCTGGGAAAATAGAGCACAGTTGATTCTTGTTATTCATGGAAGTGATATTCTATATGTCATCCTAAACATTGAATTAGCAAATATTGAATATTGCTCCTAGGGGAAGATACAGAGTTAGGTTCCTGGGAACTTCTGGTTACATTTTCATCAACTGATCAATACATAACATTGTTTTATGTGTATTTCTGTTGATTTATTTATTTACTTATTTATTGACACAGGTTCTCTCTGTGTCCCCAGGCTGGAGTGTAGTGGTGCAATCATAGCTCATTGCAGCTTCCAACTCCTGAGCTCAAGTGATCCTCCCACCTTGACCTCCTGAGTAGCTAGGATACTACAGGTGTGTGCCACCATGCCCTGCTAATTTTTTTTTTATTTATTTATTTTTTTTTTGGAGAGATGAGGCCTCATCATGTGCCCCAGGATGGTCTTGATCTGCTGGCTTCAAGTGATCCTCCCACCTCAGCCTGTCAAAGCACTAGCATTACAGGCATTAGCCACCATGCCTGGACTGTATTTCCATTTAAAGACACCTTGTGGCATGCATATTGTTGATTTATTCACGTGGACTCCACAGCCGACAGCACTATGACTCATCCTGAACAAAGCGTCTCTAACATGTATTTTCGCTATACAGCACATCCCAGCCTTCTTGAACATGGGAACTCTAGACAGCACTGCAGCAGTCTACTCTTGGGAGCTGTTTCAAACAAGGAAAGTCACCAACAAAGAGCACAAAAATGTGGAAAATGTGCCACTATATTGACATAAAAAAGGATACTTGTTTTAGGTCTGAGGGTTGAAACAAGAAGGCAAAGTGTCTCCTTATTCAACCTCAGCTGGGAACCTATGCATCAGGTGACTAGAATTTTTTACTGCTCTGCGTTTGCCAGAAAATGACCTCAAAACTGGGGTAGATATTGATTTGGAGTTCCAAATAAGTTTTACTAAGTAAGTTTGCAAAGACTCAATCAGAATCAGTAGTGTGTGAGTTTAGTTATAGGTTACTTCAGGTGATGGGAGAAGGCTAAATTCTAAATGTCCAGGGTATTTGAAGAGCAATAGTTCCACCAGTGAATAGTTAAAGGCTGAAAATTATAATGGAATCTTTACCTTGTGTATTCCTTCAAAGGCGATGCATACTTGGTCTGCCACAGTGGGGTCCTTGGTCAATGCCCGACAGAATATGCCCTGTGGAATCTGGCATGTGGAAACCATACCTCTGACATGCATGCCATATTTTCTCTTGTCTTCCTGGTTTCCAGCACTGATTAACCAAACTCCCATCTTAGCTTGCTACCCTAGTTAGTGCTTGTCTTACCTTTCATAACTGTGCTCACCTGTAGTATCTAGCTACCTCCTGTACTGCTTAGAAGTGACCTCCCAGCTCAGCAAATCATGTCTCAAATCCTGTCTGCCCACACTCCCCAGTTCTACCTGTTTCCTCACAGCCCGTGAGGATGACTCCTGCCCTTATTCTCTGTTGCCTGTAGTAGATCTTTGCACCCACCCATTCTGCTGATCATAATGTCATGAAATGAGAATGGATGAAGCATCCAAAGATGGGAAAACAGCCGAGTGATGAGTCTTAAGGATCATCCAGAGATTATGTAAAGGAAGTGGTAATTAAGCCAATACAGGTAAAACAAAGAAGACAGAAAGGAAGGAGAAGAATATGAAAAAAAGGGATAATTAATGAATTACTTTATTCATTCATCAATCCAACAACTATTTATGGAGTATGCAAGGTACTGAGTTAGAGTCTGTGAAACCAAAATGTCGCATGACAAGCCAGAAGAGAATTTCAAAGGCATAATGATCAATCCTATCAAATTCAATAGAAAGATAAAGGAAAATGTCTGCTGGGCTCAGTGGCTCATGACTGTAATCTCAGCGCTTTGGGAGGCTGAGGTGGGAGGATGGCTTGAGCCCAGGAGTTCAAGACCAGCCTGGACAACATGGCGAGAACTCATCTGTACAAAAAATAAAAATAAAATAAAAAGCAAGATAAAGGAAAATGTCAATCAACGTGGAGGGAGAGAGGGAGAATCAGAAAACATCACAAATATGCAAGAACTAAGGGCACACTTATATTCCCTGTCACATTCATGCAGAGAGGAAAAAAACCCAGCAAGTAGTATGTTTGCCTCTGAAGACAGTAATATAATGAGTTAGAGTCACGTCTACATCCGGCACTGCCTTGTACGGAGAATGCATCTTGTGTAATGATTCACAGTGTGTGTCTTGGGTAATTAGCTCAGTACGTCATGTTTAATTTCTTCTTATATTTCCAAAACTCTGTTTTCTGAGCCAGTGGCCAAATCATACGTTTCCCTTGCCAGAATCCACGTGAACTCTCAGACCTGTCTTTTGTCCAGAATGCATTCAACGGTGTCTTCCTGTTGGTAGTGCAATATCTCGTCAGGGGCGATCTGGCCGGGAAATGATGGGGCATTCTTAAAATGGAATTTGGAAGCACTGTTTCTGGAAGGACCTTTCTGCTTTATGCATAGCCACAACATGAGGTTTCTGTCCTCTGCCATGTTCAGTCACTGGCGTCTCTCTGGAGTCATTAATGAGGATGCCAGACACTGTCAACCATGATACCTCTTCTCGTGGATTCTATGCCTGTGAAACAAATTTCCTCCTGTTTTTGTTTTTGTTTTGAGATGGAGTCTCACTCTGTTGCCCAGGCTGGAGTGCAGTGGTGAAATCTCGGCTCACTGCAACCTCCACCTTCCGGGTTCAAGTGATTTTCCTGCCTCAGCCTCCTGAGTAGCTGGGACTACAGGCGTGCACCACCATGCCTGGCTAATTTTTTTGTTTTTTTTTTTTAGTAGAGATGAGATTTCACCATGTTGGCCAGGCTGGTCTTGAACTCCTGACCTCAGGTGATCCACCCACCTTGGCCTTCCAGAGTGCTGGGATTACAGGTGTGAGCTACTGCACCTGGCCCAAATTTCCTCTTGATAAAAAAATGTTCACCCACATGTGATCAATTACCTTTTCTGGGGCCACTTAAATGAGATTTAATGCTGTGTTCTTTCCCCACGAAACTGAAGGGAGGCAGTCAGCTGTTGTCACACAGCATTCCACGCTGCTAATCACACATATTAGCAGCGTGGCAACTTCCAGGAATTATTCTTAGGGCGGCCTCTAGCAATGAATTTTAATACACGGTCTTGATGTTCAAACTTTAGTCAAGTAACAATTATTAATATTTTGGAATCATTGTTCTCGCTCTCAAAAAGAGCACATTTCAGGTTAATGTGGCCACAGGTATGTTTTCCAGAGGACTGACTATAGATGGGTGTCAATCCCTAACTTCGTTCCTGTGGTTTGGGCGAGACTGTCTGCCCTGTCTCTGAGCTTAGCTTCTTACCCCATCTTTTTGGCTTTTCAGAAGCTGTTCCTATAAAATTCCAGGGTCTGTTTCCCAAAAGGCAAGCCCTCTTTCCACACTACCATATTGCAGTTCTCAAATTTGGCAGAAAGCTGACAAATGACTGACTTTGGCATGTTGCTAGGTACTTAGAAGTCTTGGCCATGGAGCGAAGGTGAAGACGTGGATTTCAAACAAATGGTTTTGAAGCTGTATTTATAACAAGGCATTGTTACTAAATGACTGATGCTCATTTGCTGAGGTCCTTTGTAATGAATCTGTCCCTTACTATATATTCTATTCATGGCCTTTAATTTTGATGGCTGTGATTTACTTCTGTCCAGGGTACTCTAACTTGACTGTTGGAATGTGAAAAAAAGCTCACGCCCGAGACCCACCCATAGACATTCAGGTGCACCTGGGTCAGGTTGTGGGCTGGGCATCAGGATTTAAAAACCTCTCCAGGAGAGTCTTATGTTTCGCCAGTGTTGAGGGGTCCTGCCTTAATAAGGCTCTCTTTCTACATCTTAATTTACCATGAAGTCATCAAGATATTTCTACCATTAAAAAAAAAATTCAAGGAGGTTTCTTTCAAGGAATCAGTCCAAAAAATCTTTAAAACCTATATTAACAAGAGCTAAGAGCACATTTGGAAATGTACATATAAATAATATATCATAATTAATATATAATAGATATAATGTATACAATAATATATTTAATTATTAAATATATTTAATTATAAATAAATTAAATTAAATAAATTAAATCAAATATACTTATATATCATAATATATTATATATAATTTATCATATAAATATACAATACATAATATATCATATATTCATATATAATTTATCATATAGATATATAATATATGTAATCTATATTATATGCAATATCATATATATATATTTGGAGCTGCATGTTTCTTTGACTATCCTTTGCCACTTTTAAGAAACTAAGATCCTCCTGGTACAACCATGATGCAGAAAATGTGTTTCTAATTTCAAGAAATATCATCAACTTCATTTTTTCTGGAATGCAAGGCTGTTTCTTAAAACACATGCACTACATCAGACAATAGTTTAGCTAAATGATATGATTCTGAGTACTCAATTTTTAATTATAAAAGAGACATAGGGATTTTGTAGTCCTTGTTCAACTCTTTGTTGAAGATAAAGAGTGTCTATTAACTCCAGTCCCTGTACTAGGTGCTGGGCAGCTGCTCTCTCTATCTCCACAGAGATATCTTGGATTTATTAGTTCTGTTGTCCTTGTATTAACTCAGCACACTAGAAAGGGGTGCTTTTGGTGAGTTAAAAAACTAGAATCCAAATCCTGTCCATCCAAAAATAAAGAGATAAACCTTACTTAGAGAAGTCTGTCAATTGTCAATGACAAGAATTTCTTGGACCATGAGTACCTGTTATAAATGCAGAGGGAAATACTTTATATCCACACTTCCATGATGCTTTGGAAAATTTCCTTGAAAGAAAAATTAACCTACTTTACTGTTATTTCCAAAGTAAACAGTTCATCTGATATCAAGACAGGTGGCATTATAATTAAACTCATTGCCTTTAGAACTTCAATTATCAGCCTTGTGAAAAATTTTGTGTAAATTAGTAAAGGACCTGCCTCTTTTATGGATAAACCCATTTTAGAACAACTGCCATAATTGGAGTTTAAAATTATATACCCTTGGAATTTATTCTGGGAAATGATTCAGCTTAATGCAAATTATATCAGTAGAAGAATGTGCTCATATTTGCATAGGTGCTTCTGGAGAGCTGTTTATTTTACAGTTAGATGCAGATGGCCAGGGAACCGTGATAGCAATACAACATAGACGATGTTTCTGTTTCTCCACTTCACAAGAAGGCCAAGACACAATAGAAATGTTTGTACAGCAGAAAAACAATTGGAATTTTAAGTGATCAATTATACATTATAAAAAGCCACTCCACACATTCTTAGAAAGCAACTTGATAGCAAACTTAAAGGAAAGTGTAACTGTATCTCTGTATTCAGTTCCATTTGTTTGGTGTTGCAATATCACCTTACACCTGCTATACCTGATGTATAGTTATGAGCCTTTGTTTCTTTTTTCTGCAATGTATGCTGCTATTATATAAGTAAGAGTTGGCCAACTCTTTCTGTAAAGGGCCAGATAGTCAATATTATTGGTTTAGCAGCTGTACAGCTGCTGTCTTCACTACTCACTGCCAATATAGTGTGGAAATAGCACAGACACTGTGCAAACCAATGAGTAAGGCTGGAATCCAGCAAAACTTGATGAACAAAAACAGGTGGTGAGCTGGCTTTGGCTTCTGAGCTGTTATAAACAGGGACCATTGGATGATCCCCCTTAAGGTTTGTATTGGGTAGGAGGAGAGGAACCTTGTTGAGTGCCATGACTTGTTCTGATAACACCCTTTAGAAATAACCTGTAACTCTCTCTTCTCAGGGGTACATCAAAGTCTAGACCTGTTTCAAACTGCTCTTCAGTAGATCCAAAACTCCACCACCAGAGGAGAAAGTTTTAATCTTCTTCTGTCTCATGCATTGTCACAGGTTGCAATTTGTAAAAAGTAACCTTGATTGTGTGTCTTCCAAAGGAGACTCCAGGCTCCATGGACATAGAGACAGCAGCTGCCCAGCACCTAGTACAGGGACTGGAGTTTAAAGATACTCAAATATTCATTGACTTGGACTCTAAGTTCTCAAAGTTTCTTTCCACTGCTTTAAAAAAGGAAAACAACTGTAACTGTCCTATCTCCCTTCTCTGTGAGCATTTCTATGGCATCTAAGGCACAGATGTTCTGCACTGATTTATCTATGTCAGCTTCTTCTCCATATTGCTAGAATCTCATTTTCATGCTATCACCAACTGACCACCTGGAAACTTTCCATCTCCTTCATCCTAGATTTTTGGTTTTGTGCTCACTTAATGCCATCTCAGTCTGATCTGGGAGCAGCAGATGGCACTATACAGAAACACTCACTGGGTTGGTCCAAGTCACGTCCCAGCACAGATGTTCATAAAACCCTTATTCCTTTCAAAGTGATCACTTTCGGAAACCAATACTGGATATTTAATCCAGAAACTTCTGCAGTGATAGGAAGTTGCATGTGACTTCCTTGTTGAAATTGATATCAGGGCTTGAACTTGTCCAATACTTTTAGCATTGGAATGCCCACGTTGTACCTGTTTCTGGGCTTAGCGCTTTCGGTTGGAGAGCTGCAGGCAATAGTATTGAATAGGGCAGGTCTCTCACGTTGCTGACTTTGTGTCCATTGTAACATTCTCCATGGCGATTGTGCTTCTTGGTGGATGAATTTGCTTTCTTGTATCACTCAAATAATTGCATCCAATTCTGGTGATAAAAATAGAGATTAATCTGGCTTTTGGTGAGAATGCACAAAGATGTGAGCAGCATGGTCTTTTCTCTCATGAGGCTTACATCCTAGCCCATTGCCCCAAAGTGGTGACAGTATGCACCTTGGAAACACTCTGTGGGCTATTCTAATAGATCAACATTTGGGCACAGTGATTCCCTTCCAAAGGTGACTGCTCTGAGGAGGATGTCCTCATTTTGAAACACTAGGTTGGGTATATTTCCTAAAAGAAAGGAAAGATGGAATCATGCCAAGTGCCTTTCCCAAAACTCAAATTGTTTGAAAATGTCAACAGAAGCCCTCACAATAAGAGTAAAAAGGAAAGTGTGAAATGGAAATAAGAATGAACATTAAGGCCCGGCACGGTGGCTCACGCCTGTAATCCCAGCACTTTGGGAGGCTGAGGCAGGCGGATCACGACGTCAGGAGATCAAGACCACCCTGGCTAACATGGTGAAACCCCGTCTCTACTAAAAATATAAAAAATTAGCTGGGCGTGGTGGCGGGCGCCTGTAGTCCCAGCTACTTGGGAGGCTGAGGCAGGAGAATGGTGTGAACCCGGGAGACGGAGCTTGCAGTGAGCCGAGATCGCGCCACTGCACTCCAGCCTGGGTGACAGAGTGAGACTCCATCTCAAAACAAACAAACAAACAAAAAGAATGAACATTAAAAATGTGGACAAAATTGATTTACTAATACCTATGAATACTACCTCTATTACTCATAGGCATTAATAAAATAAGGAAAACTGAGCACAAGGAAATAGAATGCAAAACATAATAATTATTATGAGATAATTTTTTCACTTGTTCATTTTTACTTTATTAATTTAAAAACATTTCTGAAAGTCCCTCTTGTAGAATATTTAGTCACTAATCATTCCCTACTTCTTGTGTAATAGGATCAATGAGACGAATTTGTTACTTGGCATTTATGCAGATTGTTTAAAAATTTTTTTTTTTTTTTTTTTTTTTTTGAGACAAGGTCTCACTCCATCTCCCAGGCTGGAGTGCAGTGGCTCGATATTGGCTCACTGCAACCTCTGCCTCCCAGCTTCAAGTGATTCTCTTGTCTCAGCCTCCTAAGTATCTGGGACTACAGGCGAGCGCCACCATGCCCAACCAATTTTTGTGTTTTTAGTAGAGATGGGGTTTCGCCATGTTGGCCAATCTGGTCTCAAACTCCTGACCTCAAGTGATCCACCTGCCTTGGCCCCTCAAAGTGTTGGGATTACAGGCTTGAGCCACTGTACCCGGCCTTATTTAAAATATTTTAAAGTCACCTTCTTTAAATAGGTACTCCTATGAAAATTGGAAAAATTGGAAAAAGTGATTGATGCAGTCCATCAAAGAAGGGGAGGGAATTGATGTTTGCTGGGTGCCCACACTGGGCCAGATGTGGCGACCAGTACCTTTAAGAATGTGTGTGTCTCACAGTAATTCTGTGAAATTGGTATTATTCTCACAGTGATCGGAGAAACCAAGGCTTCCAGAAGGGAATTCAGTGTCCACAGTCTTAGGCAGAGCCAGCCCTATCCTACCCAACACCCTCTGTCCACAGGATGAAATCCAACCTCCTTGGCTTGCCTGCTTTTCTTAGGTGGCCTCTCTTGCCTAGAATCCTGATGGATCCTCCTTCCCTGGACCCATCACCTCAGACATAGCGACCCAACCCAGCCTCAGTGCAGTTGCAGGACTCTTGCCCCGGCTGCTCCTTCTGCTTCCATCATCATCGCCCTGGATAATTGCACAACTAGATCCATTCCATATTTCCATCTTTGTTCCCATCTCCACCCCAGGGATCCCTGATATAGTCGTTGTCTTTCCTGCTACCCAGTTGGATTTTCTTTATTGCCTTAACCACCACTCATGACTACTCCTGATGTTATGATCCCACCCTGCAAGGCTTAATTTCTTAATAAAAATAGAAAAGCCAAATTGTATTTGATAGGTTGAATCACATGAAATTACCTTTCTGTAGCCCCCCCAAAAATGGTTGCATAACATCAGTTTCATATGGTTCTTCTCAAACACAGACAGCCATGACATTCAGAGGGGACTGCTAACCATTACATTTCTTAATCAATAGAATGGGAGTGGCTAGAACATCATT
Organism: Pan paniscus; assembly: GCF_029289425.2. NCBI lineage: Eukaryota > Metazoa > Chordata > Mammalia > Primates > Hominidae > Pan > Pan paniscus. Next base: position 8,426,522 of record NC_073272.2, on the reverse strand, counting down.
CTCCAGATTTTTGTGGTCACGTATCCCCATGATAAAACAATAACACTTTCCTGTGCTTATCTATTAGGTTGGTGGAAAGTAATTGCAGTTTTCACCATTGAAAGTAATGGCAAAAACCGCAATTACTTTAGCACCGACCTAATATTATTTGTAAATTATAAACACATCCAACTGTTACCAAATGTCTCACGTGATACACAATACAGGAGTGGTGAGATTCCCCATCTCCACTAAAAATACAAAAATTAGCTGAGTGTGGTGGTGTGTGCCTGTAGTCCCAGCTGCTTGGGAGGCTGAGGCAGGAGAATCGCTTGAACTCAGGAGGCAGAGGTTGCAGTGAGCCGAGATCGTGCCACTAGACTCCAGTCTGGTGACAGAGCAAGACTCCGTCTCAAAAAAAAAGAAAAGTAAAAAAAAAAAGAGATTCCTTTATCATGATAGCAGATGCAGATCACTCCATTACATAGTCTTCCAGAAAATTCAGATTGTTGTTTGGAGTGGGAGCTAAGATTTTATCAGATTTTATTGGAGAGTCGTTGTCTTTCATTTGAAAATGCCCTGACAAGGGTTAGGTGACGCGTTGCCTCCTTGTGCTTGCATGATTCTTAGCAAATTCACTCTTGTTTTTTTGTAGGGGCTTTAAGTCACTCATCCATTTTGTGAGGATTAATATACTTAAACCCAGGTGGCATCACCAGCGAATTCTCTTAAGCAGGCACTTGTTAATGAAAGGTTGCAATTTGCTGAAAATAAAAATGAGTAAAAACAAGTGAGGCACTCCTATCCCTACTGGGGAGCCCCATCACATCTTACATCTTGCATGAGGGAGGAAGCATTAATCTGGACTTGAACTATTACTATTTACTATTCATGAGATACAAAGTGGAAATCCTCACATTTCCTTCCCACTCACCGAGGGATATCTCTGCAAACACCCTGAGCTTGGTGCATCCACTCTAAGAACCACTGGACCAGAGAATATTTATAATTCCAGTAAAAGATTATAAACAGAGAGACTGTTGGGAGCAAGGTGTTAGTTCTGAACTTGGCAAACTACAGTCTTTACTTATAAGATGCTCTTCCTAGGTTGCTGATGACCTGAAGTGAGCCTTGTAGTTTAACGACATATGCCTGAAAACTGCTCATTATAAAAATTGCACTTGCTGTCTTAAGTTGTGGAGTGTGTTTGTAATAGGAAATTCAATTTGCTTACATAAGCTCTAAAGGAGTCCACTGACCCTGAGATCGTTGACCATATAACTCTGTATAGTGTGTGGATTCTCTGACTACTGAGAAAAGCCCAGACTTCTAGTTCAAGTTTGCATTTTGCAAATTGTGCCCTGGCAGACTCAGATCCAAACAAAAAGCAAAGTTTCATTCTCTAATAATACATTCTGGTTTGTTTACTTATTATCTTTTTCTCTGCCAAACTACAAGATTCATGAGAGAAGAGTCCATGCTCTTCACAGGTATGTGCACAAAACTTCACCAGTGTCTGGTACAGGGTAGGTAGTTAATCTCTATTTGTTAAATTATTGAATAAATAAACAGATGAATGAATGAATGATATAGTAGGTGGCAGAGCCAGGACTGTAATTCTAGTCTTCTGACAGTAAGGAATAACACAGTCCTGTGTTATTTTCCAATTCTCTGTAAGGCTCATTATTTGGAATAGGCATTGGCTTTAAAATTACTTCTTAAATGTTCATGTTCTTACAGAAATCTCGTATTAAAAAGAATTATAGACTTGCAGAGTGCTCCATACCAGACATAGAGTAAGATTGGTAATTTAGTGCCAAGCTGCCTGGGAAATTAATAGTAAACAAGAAATAGTTAATTGTGTCAAAATATATTTTATAGTCCCTCTGTTTTTGTAAACTAAGGCAATAAGATTTGAAGGGAAGACATTTGGACAATCTTAAATTCTGGGCTGGACAATATTTTCAATGATAGGACAATGGCATTCACAGCAACCTGGTTGAAATTGGAGACCATTATTCCAAGTGAAGTAACTCAGGAATGGAAAACCAAACATGATATGTTCTCACTCATAAGTGGGAGCTAAGCTATGAGGACGCAAAGTCACAAGAATGATACAATGGACTTTGGGGGCTCAGGGGAAATGCTGGGAGGGGGATGAGGGACAAAAGACTACACATTGGATACAGTGTACACTGCTCGGGTGATGGGTGCACCAAAATCTCAGAAATCACCGCTAAAGAACTTATATAGTCAAACACCACCTGTTCCCCAAAAATCTATTGAAATTAAAAAAAAAACCTTAACGATTCCTCTGTCATTCTAACTGAATTGTAATTCATCTGTTTCCACTGATGCAGGACAGTCCTTTGAGTAGTCTTGGTTCTCCCCTCTTTTTTTTTCTTGGAGTTCTTAAGAATAACTGTAGAATGTGCTGGGAATGCAACATCTTGAGATAAGGGGGAGTTACCTAGAACAGTCCAGGCTCTGTTCCAATCCCCTCATAGAAATAGGATGTCCTTCAATGCTTTAGCCCAGCGGGTCCCATGGCCCCAGGTGTGAAACCCAGGGCAGGCTGATTTATGGGGTCTCTTAGCTTCAGTGCAACTTGGGCATGCACAGAAGAGACCCCCATCTACCCGGGGCAGCTTTTCTGAGCCTTGGAAGAGTGGCTTGCTATGAAGTCCCGGCTTCTATTGCTTCTTGCTGCCTAGTTGAAAGTAACAAACCCACTTTACTTACTCTGTGCATGAGTGTTCTGTCTCACTGGATGCAGACAAGTGGGTCATCAGTGCACAGTGAACCTGCTTCACAAATGAGAAAACTGAGACCCAGAGGTATGGAATGACTTGCCCAAGATGCCATAGTGAGTGGTAGGATTCAAGCAAAGAACCCTAGAATGTTGCTCTTACATTGGACTCAATGCATGTGATGTACACGTGTGTGTTTGTGTGTGTGTGTGTGTGTGTAATTGTGCTGTCTGTTACATCTTCACTTCCAGACCACATGCTGAATGGCAGAGGGAGGAACAACAACAACAAAATTCAAGGCCATTCTGCAAAATCAACACATATGATCCCGCTTTAATGCAAGCATAATCCAATCTTAGCACAGTAATATGGCTCACGGACATTTCACCCAAAACACTGCAGTGCAGAAGTCTTTTTGAGCATTATCCTCGTTGGCCTCTGCCTTTTTCCTTCATTGCATGTAGAACAGTAACCATGGGGTAACATGGTCCTGGGCCATGAGGAATGGATTTAGACTTCTCCAGTGATTGAGGGTATATGTTACATGCTCTTAAGTTTTTATTTAGAAAAGCTCTTTTCCATCTAGGAGGCTATTCAATAGACACTTTGCACCATGAAACTGACCATGGAAAATTATTTTTCAAAGTCCTCATACCATTTTTTACTGCTTCATGAGGTGTCCTGACAAGAGAGGAGGCTGAGATTGAGCCAGGAATCGGCCTTCTAAGCAATAGCTCTGATGGTTAGTGTATGGCCAGGCATGCTTCTATGCAAAGTATTGTTTGATCTTTAGTGCAAGGAGCTCATCAAGGCACACTGCACTGAAAGTAGAATAAACACTGTTGTCTGTACCCAACCAGCTATTGCCACTGTTGGAAACAGGTCTGCATTGCCATCTGTGTTACTGGATGTAAATTATCTTATGAAATCTTAACTAATAACTCAAAATTTCATCCAGCTGAAAACTTTGTAACATATGCTATCAAGAAAAATCATGAAGACCGGGTGTGGTGACTCACGCCTGTAATCCCAGCACTTTGGGAGGCCAAGGCGGGAGGATCACTTCAGGCCAGGAGTTTGAGACCAGCCTGGGCAACATAGTGAGATCTTGTCTCTATGAAAAATTTTCAAAAATTAGCCAGGCATAGTGGTGTGCACCTGTAATCCCAGCTACTCAAGAGGCTGAGGCAGGAGGATTGCTTGAGGCCATTGCAGTGAGCTATGATTGTGCCACTACACCTCAGCCTGGGCGACAGATTGAGACCTTTATTCTAAAAAAAAAAAAAAGCCAGGAAAACTAAGTAATGTTTTATAATATAGGATGGCTCACATGGTACTTCAATGGCAGGAATTTCGTGTTATTCATGATAACTGAAGATGAGCAGATTCAGAGAGAAACCTAATATTTATTCTACTACTTACACAACAAAAGTTAACACTGCTCTTTGATTTAAACTTGAGCTAAACAAAGCAGACCCTTCTGGGAAAGGATAGTGGCCCAAAATAATATGTGAAAATCGTGTGTGCTTCCATTTTATAAGAGTGTGGAGGAGGTTCTCCAATATACCATGCCAATAGCTTTAAGTTTGAAATCTAAAAGTACAAGCCAGTTTTAGAAAATGTCTTTTTTCCCTGCAAGAATGCAACTCCAGTTTCTAACTAGAGAAAAATCATAAACTGGAGAAGGTTGTGTTCTTTGCTTTGCATGAGGTTTGCCTAACCCGCGTTCTTGTCCCTTCACCTCCCCCATGGCATTGTCCAGCTTCTCTACAGTAGCGACTCAGCCAGCTTTTATCAGCATTACTTGAGGGAGTGGGGACAGGTTCTATAGTCCAAGCCCAGGATCTTGAGAGTTGAGGCTTGAGACCTTTATTTTAAAAAGCTTCTCAAGAGATTTTGCTGTACATGAAATACTCAGCTGAGTAATTACTCGTAACAAGCTTAGTCACAGTTTTGCAGCCATTGGGAAGTGCCTGCCTATCAGAGACATTGTGAGCTCTCTGATAGATGCCTGTGGATATTGCTTATTGAACTGGCTGAATCAATGACACTCATCGGCTGACTGCTGGGACTTCGTCGTTGACTCTCAGCACCATCCCCTCTCCACCCCAGATCTGCTGAGAGTGCTTGTACGGAAATCTAATCCTTCCTTGATAACACCATAGGAAAACTTCTCACGTTATGGTCCTCCTCTGCCCTGGCACCGCATGCTTCTCTGCCATATTGCAGATCCCGTAAGTCTAAGAGATGAGGTCCAGAGAGAATTTTTGGTGTTGTAGCCTTTCTATTTCTTTAAAAACTGCTCCATATTCTTTTTTATGTTAGGATGAATAATTGATAGTGTTGTCCTCTGAAAGAAGACCCAAAAGTACAGGAGTTTAAATATACAGATGCCTGGCTGGGTATATAGTGGCTTATGCTTATAATCCCAATGCTTGGGGAGGCTGAGGCCAAAGAATCACTGGAGGCCAGGAGTTCAAGACCAGCCTGATCAACATAGAAAGACCCCTCTCTCTTCAAAAAATTAAAAAAATTAGCCAGGCATGGTGGCACATGCCTATAGTCCCAGCTACTCGGGAGGATCACTTGAACCCAGGAGTTCCAGGCTACAGTGACCTGTGATCACACCACTGCACTCCATCCTGGACCACAGAGTAAGACCCTGCATCTAAAGTGTTATGTATGTGTGTGTGTGTGTACACACATATGAATGTATATATGTGTCTATATGGATAGACACATATATATGTCTATATGTATATGTGTCTATATTTATATGTGTGTGTATACACACAAATGTCTATATGTATATATGTCTATAGGTACACACATATATGTGTATACACATGTGTCTGTGTATATATGTCTATAGGTACACATATATGTATAGACACAAACGTATGCATACATGCACATGTGCATCTACATGTATAGACATATATGTATAGACACATATATGTACATATGTGTGTACACACACACACACATAACATTTTAGATGCAGGGTCTTGTTCTATGGTCCAGGATGGAGTGCAGTGGTGTGACCATAGGTCACACATAGGTATATATATGTGTATGTTTATACATATATGTGTGTATATATGTATATGTCTATATGTTTATGTGTATATGTGTCTATATGTATATGTGTATATGTGTGTATATACATATATATGTGTGTGACTGTATACATATATGCATATACACACACACATGCACACACACAGATATTCCTCAACTTATGATGGGATTACAGCCTGCTAAACCCATTGTAGGTGGAGAATATCCTAAATTGAAATGCATTTAATACACCTAACCTGCTGAACATCATAGCTTAGCCCAGCTTGCCTTAAACTTGTTCAGAACACTCACATTAGCCTACAATTGGGCAAAATCATCTAACACAGTCAGATTTATAATAACATGTTATATATCTCATGTAATTCATTGAATATTGTATTAAAAGTGAAAAACAGAATGGTTGTATGGGCACTCAAAAGATAGTTTTTACTGAACGCATATTGCTTTCACATCATTATAAAGTCAATATATCATAAGCTGAACAATTGTTAAGTCAATGATCATCTGTATAATTGTGTCAGGACTTAACTTTATGCCTGCTTAAACATAATACAATTTGAAAGTCAGATGGATTAAAATGATCCCACATACTAGAAAAAATAATGAACTATGTAATAATAAAATACCACTGCTTTTCAAATAACAAACATGTTGGCAGGGAATAAGCCTACATGTGGAGTAGTTTTGTGGGAAGCTGTGGTTAACTGACTGACTTGGCATGTATTACACATCATTCAAGTGTGTAGTCCAGTACTGCAAAGGATGGAAGGCTAACAATGCCGTTTCTTGGACTCCCTTGCAGCTAGGGTTCCAGATGGGATTTAGCTCCACCAATCAGGCATTGTCTTAACACCTACCTGCATTAGTAGTTGAGGCAGATGGAGAGAAAAGTGGTCATGCCAGGGAAGGTCTGGAAGGTGAAATAGGGCTCTGAATGAAGTTGTAGGGACAGCCTCCTAGTCTCCCACCTGTGGCAAAACCCGCAATTACCCTGGAGGGCTGTTTTTGTTAACGTTGGTCTGGGAATCCTTCCTGGAGACCTAATCATGTTCTTCATTAATTCCTTTCTGCAGAAAACAGCTGGGGTGGTGCCTGAAAAATCAAAAGTGTATGAATGTGTGCTCATGTGTGGGAGATGGGGGTGAGAGGTATAACTGATGAAAATCATTGCCCCATTTAATTTTTCTTTAAAAGTCCTTTGGGCCGGGTGCAGTGGCTCATGCCTCTAATGCCAGCACTTTGGGAGACTGAGGCTGGGAGTTCAAGACCAGCCTGGGCAACATAGCGAGACTTTGTCTTTACAAAAAATATAAAAATTAGCCAGGCCTGTTGGCGCATACCTGTAGTCCCAGCTACTTGAGAGGCTAAGATGGGAGGATAGCTTAAAGCCGGGAGTTCAAGGCTGCAGTGAGCCATGATTATGCTGCTTCACTCCAGCCTGGACGACAGAGCAAAACCCTGTCTCTACAAAATAAAACAAAATAAATTTAAAGATAAATAAAATTTTAAAAAACATTTGATTTTGCAGGGCACAAGCACTCACGTAAATGAAAATTAATTGCTGGAAAGTATAAGAAATGCATTTAAAACCACATACATTTCTTATTGTCTCAGGTTGTTTCTTTCTCTAAGACTTTGAGTCATCATTGGACTGAAAATGGAGGGTAGTTTCAGATTTTGAAATTTAGGTTTTAATATCCAAATGAGCATCATTTCTCAGAGAAAAGATGTCTTCTGGAGGGAAGCATTGCTTGAGTTTCCCAAAAGAAACATTAGTCAATAGTAACAGTATATTTATTTAATCCAAGGGAGAGAACACCGTGGGAAACTTAGCCACATGGCTAGCAACACACCTGGTCAGAAGAGAGGATACACTTCTTGTTTTCACTTAACAGATTTGATTGGCATCTAGATGGATCAACTTCACCAGCATGGTACAACTTCACACTTCATTTGGCGTGTATAAACACAGCCTATAGTTTCCCAGTTTGAGTTTTCTCCTGGGCAGCTGAATGCTACAGAGTGTAGTAATTGGACTGACATCTACACTGATAACAGAATTGTCTGCAGACAACTGCTCATCTTTTCAAAATGTTTACATCTCTATTGGTGGTCTGTTTCCTCTCTACTTGGTCTGAAACAATTTATGAGACATTTAACAAACAATAATAAATGAACCCTATTAATATACTCAGATGGGGTTCTTGACTTCTATTTTCTCTGTGAAAGGATGTCTACTGGTAGATATTAAGCGGTTAGTTATGAAAGCAGCTTTCATATAAAGTGGATAAAATATTTTTGTAATCTGTAATAGAATGAGACCCCCCCTAAAAGGGGCAAAAAGGTAGAATGTACAGTCAGCATTTGTGATTCATGCTCAGGTTGGAAAAAAAAATCCTTTCTTTCTTTCTTTTTTAAGAGATGGGGTCTCTCTCTGGTGCCCAGGCTGGAGTGCAGTGTCATGATCTGAGGGTCATCACTCACAGTAGCCTTGAGCTCCTGGCCTTAAGCTATCCTCCCAACTCAGCCTCCCGAGTGGCTGCAATTACAGGCATGCACCACCATACCTGGCTAATTTTTGTTTTAATTTTTTGTAGAGATGAGGTTTTGCCTTGTTGCCCAGGCTGAAAAATTATTTACCAGAGCATTTACTTGAATTCTGCTAGAAGTGTTTAAACCTTAATTTTTCTGATTAGTGTTTTTGCTTAATGGATAAACAACTATATGTTCTTAGGTTATGTCAGCATATAATGCAATTTGATGTAATGGCAATGTACAAGAATAAATTGGTTGCTCCATCCATCTGACTGACAACTAGTTTTTATAGTGCTCGTAAAAAGTGGGTAATTACCTATTGCTGATGGGGTTTGACAGATAATCTAATACCAGGTGAGTATAATATATAGTTGAGGTTTTTGTAGCTAGCATACTTTTAAAGTACATAGGATATGACATTATATAATTGCCAATTCATTATTTTATCATAATACTGATCAATTTCATAGGCTTACTCTGTAAAAACAAAATCTACGGGCCATTTTAACGTAGATTTAGTCAGTGAAATCCTGTTCGTGGTTTCAGGGCGAACTACTCAGTGTTTCATTATGAATGAATGGTTTTTAGACCAGGAGCATGTTACCATTTATTGAAGCAAATGTTAACTCAATGTGAATCTAGTAAACCAGAAGAAATAATTTTCTTTTAGAAAATATGTTATTGGCATTTGTCTTTGATTTGTAGTAACTTAGAACTAAAAGAGTAAATAGCAATTCCTTGCTACTCCTTTATTTGTCCAGTGAGGAAAACTTAGATTCTGAGGATATTGGTCACATAGTCAAAGCTAGTTAATATTAAATACCAAAGCCAGGAATGGATCCAAGAGCCCCTAAGTTAAAATTCAAAGCATCTGTACAAAAACAAAAAGTTTGATGACCAAAGCGCTATGCCGTTTGAGTCTTCCTGAGGCACATGGAGGGATTTCTCTCATGCTTGGGAGCTCTTGATTTTCTGTTTCTTATGAACTTAGAATGTTTGTTCCCACCTGATGTTTTTATGTGTCTGCCTTGATTCAGACACCTCTGGAAGTAATTCAGTTCACTAATTGGGTTGATTTGATTTTTAATGTAGCCATGTGTCACAGGATCTGCAAAATTCCAGGGGATACCTCAGATCGCTAGATCTTCCCCCTAATTTCTGCTCCCTGACTTAGTTGCCTGGTTAAAGCCTTTATGTATGGTTATGGATTGAATTTTACCTTCCCCCATCCCAAATAATATGTTGAAGTCTTAATCCCTAGTACCACGGGAATGTGACCTTATATTTAGAGATATGGTCTTTTTTTTTTTTTTTTTTTTTTTTTAATGGAATCTTGCTCCTTTGCTCAGGCCCCAGTGCAGTGGTGCAATCTCAGCTCACTGAAACCTCCGCCTCCTGGATTCAAGTGACTCTCCTGCCTCAGCCTCCCAAGTAGCTGGGATTACAGGCACCCACCACCATGCCCAGATAATTTTTGTATTTTTAGTAGAGACAGGGTTTCACCGTGTTGCCCAGGCTGGTTTCCAACTCCTGACCTCAAGTGATCCACCCTCCTCAGCCTCCCAAAGTGCTGGAATTACAAGTGTGAGCCACTGTGCCTGGCCCCAGAGATGGGGTCTTTACAAAGGTAATCACGTTAAAATGAGGTCATTAAGGTGGATCCTAATCGAATAACACTGGTGTCCTTATAAAAAGGGAAGATTTGGACACCAAGGTATGCATAAAGGCAAGGCACAATGAAAACTTGCTGGTAGAAGACAGCTGTGTGCAAGCCAAGGAGAGAGGCCTCACAGCCCTTAGAAGGAACCAACTCTGCAGGTATGGACTGAATGTTTGTGTCCACCCCCTGCAAATTCAGATACTGAAACCTAACCCCCAAGGTGATGATGTTAAGAGATGGGCCTTGGGGAAGTGATGAGGTCATAAAGATGGAGCCTCATGAGTGGGATCTGTGCCCTTATGAAAGAGACCCCAGAAAGCTCCCTTTCCCCTTCCACCATGTGAGGACACAGCCAGAAGGCACTGTCTATGAACCAGGAAGCAGGTCCTCACCAGCTGCTGAATCTGCTGGTGCCTTAATTTTGGACTTTCAGCTTCCATAACTATGATAAATAAATGTAAGGTTTTTTTAGAAAGCTATCAGTTCATGGTTTTTTGTTGTGGCAGCCCTAAGAATCTAACACATGCCTGGAGAGTGATTTTAACATGAGGGTGACAAAATCCCAGAGACAAATGCAAACTTCCCACAGGTGATCAAATTTATCCTGGTTTGTGTGGGAATCTCCTGGTTTTGACACTGAAAATCTCATATCCAAGGAAGCCTCTCATTCTGGAGCAAACAAGGGCAACTGGTCACCCTGGCTGGCACCTGGACATTCAATAATGTTCCCTTTGGCCTTTGGGTGTTGACCACACTGTCTCCCTGAGTTGGTACCTTGGTTCTTAAGAACAACAGGTCAACAGGAAGAATGGCAGTCATTGTCTTTGAAGGAATATGGTTAAGTGATTAGGATAGGTCTTGTGAATAGCTGACATCCTTCAAAAGGAGTGATGAAAAGACTTCCTGTTTCAAAATATATTCCCCACAGCCCTGAAAAAATCTAAAATTCCACTGCCCTTTTGATTTTTTAATAGATTCCCAGCCTCACAGTCTGTTTTAGGTCAGATTCTCTAGAAGCAGTCTGAGATGAGGACTCATGGGCCAGTGATTTATTGATGGAGGGCTCAGAGGAGAAACCCCTCAGGAAATGAGGGAAGCAGGAGTGGGTGGAGAGAGAAGGCAGTCAGAGATCTGATTACAGCTGAAGCCTCAGCTTGATTCCATGAGGAGATGTGGAGCAGAAATAGTGCTACAGATTTGCCCTGCCTTGTGGTAAAGGGACTGGTCTCTAGTCCACTGCGGTGGCTTTAAAACACAGCAATTTCTTTGGGAGGCTGAGATTGGAGGACGAGACCAGAAGTTTGAGACCAGCTTGGGCAACATAGCAAGACCAGGTCTCTATAAAAATTTAAAAATTAGCTAGATGTGGTGGTGCCTGCCTGTAATCCCAGCTACCTGGGAGCCTGAGGCAAGAAGATCGCTTGAGCCCAGGAATTTGAGGCTGCAGACAGCTATGATTGCACCAGTGCACTCCAGCCTGGGAAACAGAGAAAGATTCGGTCTCTATAAAAAAAACCTCCACCTGAAAATAGCAGCAAATTTATGACACTCTTCCCATCAAGAGACAGGGTTTGCATCCCCTGCCCTTGAATATTGGCAGAAGACTGATTGCTTCCAACAATAGAATATGGTGAAAGTGACATGATGTGACATTTTAAAATAATTTTTAATTGTTGTAAAATACACATAACATAAAATTTACCATCGTCACCATTTTTAAGTGTTCAATTGTATTAGTCCATTTTCACACTGCTGATAAAGACATACCTGAGTCTGGGAAATTTACAAAAGAAAGATTTAATCGACTTACAGTTCCATGTGGCTGGTGAGGCCTCACAATCATGACAGAAGGCAAGGAGGAGCAAGTCACATCTTACATGGATGGCAGCAAGCAAAGAGAAGAGAGCTTGTACTGGGGAACTCCCCCTTATAAAATCATCATATCTCATGAGACTTATTCACTATCACAAGAACAGCATGGGAAAGACCTGCCCCCATGATTCAGTTACCTTCCACCAGTTCCCTCACACAACATGTGGAAATTCAAGATGAGATTTGGGTGGGGACACAGCAAAACCATATGAACAGTTCAGTACTGTTAAGTTTATGTTGTTTTACAATGACCACCACCTCCCATCTCCAGAACTCTGTGCACCTTGCAAAACTAAGACTCTGTATCCATTAAATAATAACTTGTCTTTCGTGACTAGCTTATTTCGCTAAGCATGATGTCCTCCTGGTTCATCCAGGTTGTAACACGTGTCAGAATTTCCTTTTTTTTTTTAAGCCTGAACAATATTCTACTGTATGGGTAGACCAAATTTTGTTTATTCATTTATCCATTGATGAACGCTTCGGTTGCTTCCTCATTTTGGCCATTGTAAGTAGTGCTGCTAGGAACATGAGTGTACAAATATGTTTTTGATACCCTGATTTCAGTTCTTTGGAGTATATATCCAAAAGTAGAATTGCTAGAGCATATCATAATCCTATTTTTAATTTTTAGAGGAATTTCAATATTGTTTTTCATAATAGCCGCACCATTTTACACTCCCCAAATAGTACAAGGGTTTCAATTTTTCCACTTTCTCAGCAGCTTTTGTTACTTTCTGGGTAATTTTTTTTTTAATAGTAGTCATGCTAATGGGTGTGAAGTATATCTCTTTGTGGTTTTGATTTGCATTTCCCTAGTGATTAGTGATATTGAGGATCTTTGCATGTGCTCACTGGATACCATGTGACTTTTAAGGCTGGATTGTAAAAGGCCAAAGGAGCTCTCCCTTGTTTGCTGACACACTCACTGCTGGAATTTCAATTCACCACAGTATAAGCCCAAGTAACCAGAAGCTGCCATGCTGTAAGGGTGTTCAAGCTACACAAAAAAGCAATCTGCAGTTGCTCTCAACAGCCCCATCTGAGCCCAGATTTTTAGTCTTGCCAGCCCAGGCGCAAGAAAGTGAGGGGAGAAATCTCCAGGTAATTCCAGTTTCCAGTTTTTCAGGTCACTCCCATTCATTGGAGTCTTCCTCATTGAGGCCGTAGACATCATGGAGCAGGACAAACTGCCCAATGTGCCCAGTCCAAATTCCCAAACCATCTAATTTATGAGCAAAGAAAACGATAGTTGTTTTATTCCACTAGGTCTGGGGTGGTTTGGTATGCAGCAGTAGATCACTGGAGCACTGTCAGTCATGGGCTTTGGGACTTTCTGGGGAGGAATGTAAACTCCAGATATTTTCATTTGGCTGAGAGCAGGTGGTGCAGCTCTGAGCTGCTAGCAGGGAGTATTCTTCTCAACTGGCCAATGGGTATCCTGGGGGATAAAATGCCGGCATGAACCTGAACAGAGCACCAACAGTCATTGCTACAGAGAACCTTTAGTAATTCTTCTTCTCTGGGTTTGGAATTAATACTTTGCCAGGAAATTAGCACTGTCAAGTTGAAAGTAGATTAGAAAAGTAAATGAGGATTAAGACAAAGGCTGACAGGGAAGAGTGACTGAGATGCTCACCCCATAATTTTTCCATTTCACGGCCTAACACCAGGCTGGTGGCTCCTCATTTAAAGACACACAAGAACAGCTAAATCAATAGTTAGGAAATTGCCAGAAAAAGTCTATTTTCTGCAGATGACATAAAATTTTGCAGAGATGTTCTCAAGAATATAAAGATGCCAGAATAAATAAAGTAGGCTTTCTACTTACAGCAAGTTTATAGGAACAGAAAGACTTTCTAGAAGCTTAAGAAAAGACATTTGAATAGAGAGACACAAAGTGGACTTTAGAATAAATGTTAAATGCTAATTTGAATCTTTTCCCCTGTGTAGAGTTTATGTGATGTGATGGAAAAAATTGTTATGAAAAATTCTCAAATGTTTATAGAGAAAATGAGATTATAGGAGAACCAGCTCATTCATATTTTGACCATAAGCTTTATAGGAGCTTATTCTCTATTGCTAATATTCTTGAACCTTTAGACCTGTTCAATACAATCTTAATCATGAATATGGAGCACAGGGTGCCCTTGGTCAGGCCACTCAGCTTTGAGATCTTGGCTTAAATGTCACTGTGTCTGAGAGGTCTTTCTTGGCCATTCATTTGAAGTAGCAGCCCAGGTCCACTTCATTACGTTTTATATTTTCCACTTTGTCTTTAGTATATATAGCTGTTATTTTTCTAGTACAGTAATGTGCTTGTTTGTTGCCCAACTCCACAACCCCACTGCCACCTGCACTGTCACCTCTACCACCAACACTACCAACCTCACTGACACCACTGTTGCTATGGTTTGAATGTGTTCCCCAAAGGTCATGTGTTGGAAACTGAAATCCCAGTGCAACCAGTGCTGGAAGGTAGGGCCTAAGAAGAGGTGATTAGGTCATGTTGTCCTTATAAATGAGATTGGGTTAGGTATCCTGAGAGTGGCTTTGTTATAAAGCAAGCTTCATCCTCTTGCTCTCACCCTTTCTTGCCCTTCTGCCCTCCATCATGGAATTATACTGCACGAAGTTCCTCACCAGATACTGGTGTCATGCTGTTGGAATTTCTAGTCTCCAGAACCATAAGCCAAATGCATTTCTGTTTGTTGTAAATTACCCAGTCTGTGGTATTCTGTAATAGCAACACAAAATGGACTAAGACCACCATTGTCACTACCATAAACACTACCACCTCCACTTTCGGCACCACCACCACCACCATTATGACCACTATTATCACCACATCATCAGTATCCATCAACACCACCATTGCCACCAACATCACCATCACCAACAACACCATCACCACTACCACTACCATCATCACCATCCACCATTATCACCAACCATCATCAACGTCATCACCATCACCAACACCAAACCATCACCAACATCACCACCATCATCACTACCACCACCACCATCACCACTATTATCACTAGTATCACTGCCATCATCATTACCATCACCACCACCACCACTACCACCACCATCATGCTGGCTTCACTGTGACCCGCATGAAAGTGAGGGTGCTGTATTCCTTGCTTAGTGCTGAATCTGCCATGCCTGGAGCACTACCCAGCTCAAAGAAGACATTTAATAAAAATCATTTGTTGTTGAACATAAAACAACAAGGATACAGCAGCTTTGACAATAACTTTGAAAGGTAGGGGGCAATGTGTTCTCAGGGGAAGATTTGGCAGAGTGACTTAGATGACCTAGATCTTATTTACAGAAGGCTTCTTAGGGCTCTCAGCAATTGGAAAATGGAAAACTTGGTGGAAGCATTCAGTATAGGCAGGTATCTTGGAATACTACTAGTGCCTTCTGGAGAGCAATGAAAAGAATCTGAACACATTATGAGTATGGAACCTTCCTCTGATTGAAATCATGATTGAAATCCATGCCCATCCTCTCAACCTGACCCTACGCCTACCCTCTGGGGCCTGATGGACTTCTTTTCTCACCCCAGTTCCAGCTGAAGTTTTCATTCCCAGAGCAAGTTGGGTGATGTCCCGCTGTCTGTAAGTTTCCGTGACATTTTATTTTTCTCCACCATAATGTGAGTCCCATAGAGCTGGGAATCTCATCTATCTTGTTAACTGCTGTACCCCAGTTCTCAAAGTGATGACCACTACAGTGAATGTTCTCACACACAGTCGTCAAAAGAATTGACTGAATCTGTGACATGCCCTCCCCCTAGGACTGGATCTTCCCTGGTCTTCATCTTTGTGCCTGCAAACTTGATCTGCAGGTAGAGGCAGCACCAGCAGTGCAGCCCTTAGGAGTCACAAGGAGGCACCATCTTCCTAAGGCAAATCTCAAATTGATGCCCCTCTCTCTCACCCTGGCAGGCCAACATGCGCTCACTTGTTACAGGGCACAGCTTCCCCAGTTCCCTGAGACAGCCCTGGAGCTAAATAAATACCAATGGGTGAAATGAATTCTCTTTATTTGATATTTAAAAACACACTTTTGCTCCTGTGGCAAGGGTGCACTCCTTGTAGCAAACATAGAATTAAAAAACAAGTTTTGGGAATATTTGAATTTACTTTTCTATTTATGAATTTTTAAAAATTTAACAACCGTATACTATCTTGCATTCTGTGGTATAATGTAAGTAATACAAAAAAAAACCCCATAAATTTTAAATTAAAAAAAAAAAAACTTTCAGCTGGGTATGGTGGCTCATGCCTGTAATCCCAGGACTTTGGGAAGCTGAGACAGGGGGATCACTTGAGGCCAGGAGTTCAAGACCAGCTTAGGCAACATAGCAAGACATTATCTCTACAAAAATAAAAAAAAAAAATAGTCCTGCATGGTGGCACGTGCCTGTAATCACAGCTACTCAGGAAGCTAAAATGGGAGGATTGCTTGAGACTGTGAGTTTGAGGCTGCAGTGAACTACGCCTGTGCCACTGTACTCCGGCCTGGGCAACAGAGAGAAACTGTCTCTTAAAAAAATTTTTTTTAACTTAAAAAATAGAAAAACAAACTTACATTTCCATTGCTATGAGTACTTGTTTTGAAAGCAGATATGATGTCGTATTTTACCGTGAGCTATAAATTTATTTCTAAACCCTCAAGAAAAATAAAATCTATGTTTTTTCTTAGCTTAATCAGCTCAGCATGCTTAGATGTTTCTATATTTTGACTTATGAGGTTTGTGTAAATTTGTTCCACTTTTTTTGCATATCTGCCATGATATAGGCATCTGAGGGAATGCTCCATCAAATGGCAATTAGTTATTTTCTTTTGTCTAAAAAAAGTTACACTCATTTAAAATTCAATGACTTGTTCACATAATTTTAAGAAGGAATGTGCTCTTCTGAATGTGGAAGCTCTAGAGATGTTGCTAACGGTAAGAACATCTACTGTTGAGTTTGTGGTTCAGTTCCCAAAATTGACACATTTACCAAGTGACTAAAAGTGTTATAATATTTCTTGGCTTCACTTCTTCCATATGTCTTATGGGAAAAATCTTTCTGTGCTCTGATGCAACAGTTGCAAGTCTCTGAATGAGAGAGAATTTAGAAAGATATGTTAGAAGGTATTTTTGATGGGGAGGTTGAGATGATTTTATGTAAATAGTTGCCTTTACAGAAAATCAGCTACTTATTTTAAAACTAAAAAATATTTAAGACACAATAATCACTTTAGTCCAGGAAAGAGCTGGATTAACCCTAACCCTAGCCCTAACTATAATAACCCTGATCCTAACCCCTAAACTATAATAAGAGTGAAAAATAAATAGTAAGAATAGTTGTCAATAAATTAAAATATACATATACTCTAGAGGCAAACACTACTTTAGTTGGGCATTTCATTTCAGAACATAGGGCTTCAGCAAACACAACAGCATCGACAATGAAAAAGAATTACAATGGAATGCGACTGAGATTGACAAAATAATGACACCTCTATCCCCAAACATCTACATCTTAATTACGAGGACCTTTGAATATGTTACTTTACATGACAAAGGTAATTCATGTGGAGATGAAATTAAGGTTGCTAATCAGTTGACCTTAAACTGGGGAGATTAACTGGATTATCTGGGTGGACTCAGTGGAATTGCAGGGATTCTTTAAATGGGGAAAAGGGAGATAGAAGAATCAAATGATGTGATTTGAGAAATACTTGGCCAACATTTGCTGGCTTCAAAGATGGAAGGAGGCCAGGAGGCAAGGAATTCAGTCTGACTCTAGAAACTGGAAAAACCCAGGAAATACATTCCCCCCAGAGCCTCCAGAATGAACATCTTTACTGACACAGGTTTTAGCCCAGTGAGATTCACTTAGGACTTCTGTCCATCAGAACTGTGGGATGAGAAATGTGGCACTCAATTTGTGATAATGTATTGCAGGTAGGCAAAGGAAACCAATATGGCCCCCTACTTTGATTAGGGGAACAAAGACCAAAGATACAGTGAGTGGGAAATAGGGACATTCCTTGGCAAGTGTTATATTGTGTGGTTCCAAAAAGTGGGGCTGGACCTAGACCAACTCTTTATTCTCCCAACAATTGAAGTACCTTCTACACTCAAAGCTTCCTTTCTTATCCTTTTAACTTCATCTAATTTCACTTTTTCAGAATGTTCCAAACCATAGTTTTTCTGCCGCATGACAGTCAGCCACAAACATGGACACCAACAGAGAACTCTGTTATTACATTACGAGTAGGAGAGATGTAGCACATTAACAAAAGGAATCTCCAGTGGATGAAACATCTATGGAAGATATTCTCTTCTCTATCTTGAATCCTATTCACCGATTTCAACTCTACCCTCCACCAAGATCCCCCACAAGATAAGCTGGTCTTGAATGACCCAATATGGTGGCCACTCACTACATGTGGCTATGGGCTCTTAGAACATTGTGAGTCCTGGGATCTGAGAGACCAAAACAGACCCCACTCTATCAACTAAGATGGACCCCAAGGTTAAGGAGACAAAAGTTAGTAGGACCTACTGGTCAAGGGTTCAGGGCTAGGCTGGAATGACAACTTCCTAAATCCCTGCAGCTGCCAGAACCATACCCTTGCTGAAGTCCTTAACAAGAGGAGTTATCAGACCTCTCCCAATTCTGGTTTACAACCCAGACTAGTGTAACTGATTGGACAGAGGACCACCCTTACAAACATTCTTTTCTGATAAGCAACCGTAGACCGTATGCCAATTTCAGCTAGCCTATAGAAGCTATACACAAATTGGATTTGGGTCTTATAGTTCACCTTTCCATGTGAAGAGCCAAATTCTAACTCATTTTAATGGGAAAACCATGCCCCAAAGTGAATATGAGACATAAGTTACATGTATGTTTACCCATTGCACATGCAGTCACCCCGATTATAAATATGTATAGCTTTCCCCCCAAACCTGCTGAATATGTGTAACTCCACTGTGTAATACAGAACCTGTGAGGCATAAAGCCTAACCTGCCTCTTCCGTCTTTGAAGACAGAGCACTTTTGGTCCACACCGGAGACTATCCTCCCCAGTTTACAATCTGATATCGCCAGTAAAGCTCTCTTTTCTACTATTTAGCCATCCTCGTCTTCTTTTGGACAATAGTCCAAATTGAGATGTGTTCTATGTGCAAAATACACACCAGATTTCAATGATTTAGTAGAAGAAAGAGAATGTAAAATATCTCAGTAATTTATAAAACATTATTGACAGACATATAGCCAGGCACTGTTGCACATGCCTATAGTCCTAGCTACTCGGGAGGTTGAGGCAGGATAATCATTTGAGGCCAGGAGTTTGAGACTGTAGTATGCTATGATCATGCCTGTGAATGCCACTGCACTCTGGCCAGGGCAACATAGCAGACTCCTTCTCTAAAATAATAATAAAATTATTTACATAATGAAGTGATCATATTTTGGGTATATTGGCTTATATAAAAGTACGTTATTGAATTTAGCTTCGCCTGTTCTTTTTACTTTTTAAAATGAGGTTACGGGAAAATTTAAAATCATGTGCATGGCTCCTGTTTGTGGCTCGTGTTATGTTTCTATTGGATGGTGCTAGTCTTTAATTAATATTGTAAGCGACCATCACCCCATCCACCATCCTTTGCAAATTAATAATCAGCCAACATTGGCAATGTTGGCCATAGAGTTTTAAAATTTCAAACTATAGATGTAATCATGGAAAGGACCTTCTGGAAATCATACCATGGTGTCTAAAATATAGTAATGGCTGTGCTTCATGCCTATATACTCTCCAAGTTAACCTTTGGGAAATTCTGTTACGTGGTTGTCTTCCTATAGAGAACTTACAGTGAGTTATTCAAATGGAATTAAGAAGATATAAAGACACCGTGGGAAAAACCCCGTCCCTTTTAGTGGTTCTTTTTAAAGTTTTCACTTTAATGACTCACTTTATGTGCTTTAAAATGACATGAAAAAAAAGTTGTTGGAAAAAAGCATTTGTTTCTTCTTTCAGACTTCTGAATGTAAAATGAACATCTTTAGGAATTTCAGCAAATGATCTGCTATTCGTCTGAACTGAATGTGTAGGAGATGGTGGTATTCATCAACTCATGCCTTCATTTAACAAAAGGATTGAGTGCTTTCTTGGTATGAGACATATTGCCAGAACAGAAGACCTGATGTCTGTCCCTTACAGCCTTCTTATTTTTAGTAGGGGAAGCTTGGGGCCATAGACCGATGGTCTTTCCAGTCTGGATGGTGCTAAGGAGGGCCCTTAAAAAGGACAGAATTTTGTTTGGCATTCTGAATCCTTAAAAAGGAGACCTCTAAATAAATGTATCAAGGATTACTTTCAGCACAGCCACTTAAGCTCCATCTGTGGAAGGTGCCTGGATGCTCCACCCTCATTCCCTTGACCGTTCTCAGTTCGCTAGCAGGTGCACTAGAGGGTTCACAGCAAGCTGACAGCCTCTCACTAAGCATGTCTGGCTTCCTTCTTCTCAGCTCAGGGCTGACTCTGTCCCTAGGAAACTTACTCAGCGGCACGTGGGTCAAAACCCCTAAGATAGCCCTCAGACACTGGAAAAGGGAGTCGGAGGTCAAATGCCTCCTTCCCTGGGGTGGGGGTGTGTTTCCAAGACCATACCTTCCTTCCCAGGGGTGAGAGTGACTAAGCCCCTACTTATTAACACATTCTCTTTACTTCTTCTCTCTCACTCCCCACTTGCCCAATGAGCTTCTTGGATAAGCTCTTGCATAAGCCACTGCATAAATAAGGCCACTACACTCACCTCCTTGTCTCGGGGTTGACTCGTGGGAGAATTCAGACTAATATATCTGTAAGAACAATCTACGTCAAGATTTTCAAGCTGATCTTGGCAGAATTTCAAAACTGTCACATTTTCTCAAATTGTGCTATGTGCGCACTTTGAATATCACAATTTCATTTTTAATATTGCATAACATTAACGACACATGGAATTATGACATATTAAGCATTGCAGTGTCATGTGATGGAATTTCTTTAGAAAGCATTAGGGGAAAGGTGATGGGGAGAAACCATGAGTCCCACACACAGTTAAAAACCTCCCTTTAATATATGTATTAGAAAGCCTCCTCATCTTGCAGTGTTTGAAACTTTGGAGCATGCATCTTGCTTTTTATGGAATGGGAGTATATCAGAGACTCTAGTCATTGAGCCCACGGATAGCCTTGGGGACTTTAATCCCTAAATCTCCTGGGGGCAGATCAAAAGACTGGCTCCTCCACAGAGATGTAAATTATGCAGGAGCTGGAAGAGAAGTAGAGGGTATTACTTGATGAAACTTTCATCAGATCCTTCTAAAGTCAATATAGATGGGATTTCCAAAGCTTTTATCACGTTGGAAAATGTCTGCATATGCAAATATGACTCCTGGGATCATCACAGCTATATTTCTTCCTCTATAAAATACCAGATAAATTACTTAGATTTACAGCAATAGAGATATACCTGTGGTTGTGATTATTTCTTTTATTATAGTGTCATGTACGTTTTTGTTTACTTATTTCTCTTCCAAGGGTTGAACATTTTTAACCCTTCTATTATCATTAAAATCATGATATGTCATTAATATATCTTCCTTGAGTTTGGATAACACATTAGCTTTTCATTAGGAGGCAGAACATGAGAGTGTTAAGAACATGGGCTGGCTGGGCGCAGTGGCTCACGCCTGTAATCCCAGCACTTTGGGAGGCCGAGGAGGGCGGATTACCTGAGGTCAGGAGTTCAAGACCATCTTGGCCCACATGGTGAAACCCCGTCTCTACTAAAAATACAAAAATTAGCCGGGTGTGGTGGCACACGCCTGTAATCCCACCTACTCGGGAGGCTGAGGCAAGAGAATTGCTTGAGCCTGGGAGGCAGGAGGTTGCAGTGAGCCGAGATCATGCCACTGCACTCCAGCCTGGCCAACAGAGTGAGACTCTGTCTCAAAAAAAAACCAAAAAAACAAAAAACCACACACAAAAAAACATGGGCTTGGAGGCACAGTGGCTCACGCTTGTAATCTTAGCAATTTGGGAGGCCAAGACAGGAGGATCACATGAGCCCAGAAGTTTCAGATGACCCTGGGAAACATAGTGAAACCCTGTATCTTAAAAAAAAATTAAAATAAAAATAATAAAGAGAAAAAATAGGGGTCAAGCACAATGGCTCACACCTGTTATCCCAAGATTTTGGGAGGCCGATGAGGGAGGATTGCTTGAGCTCAGGAGTTTGAGATCAGCCTGGGCAACATAGCAAGACTCTGTATCTATAATTGTAATAATAATTAAAGAACATGGGCTTGAAACTGAGCTACATGGGTCCAAAGCCTGGCTCAACCACTCTCTGACCTTGAGCTGATTATTTATTCTGTGCCTCAGTTTCTGCATCTGCAAAATAGGGTTTATAACAATATCTACCTCTATAATTGTTTGATGAGTTCGTCCTGCCCACTGCACAGACAAAATCAATTCACTGAGATACGGCATTGCAGTAGAGAGAGAGTTTAATTGATGTGAGGCCAACCCATAAAGGAGAAACAGAGTTATCATTCACGTCAGTGTCCCTTGGAGGATAGTATTTTTATGGACAATTTGGTGGGCAGGGGATTAGGGAATGGGTGCTGCTGATTGTCTGTGGGTAAAATCATACAGCCAATCAGCAGGGTTGTGGAAAACGGTCCTCATACATTGAGTCCACCTCTGGGTGGGGCCATAGGAGCAGCTAAGTCATGAGTCATGAGTCCTGCTGTGGTCAGTCTGAAAAACAACTCAGAAAAAAACAATTTAAGGTTCTACAATAGTGATGTTATTTATGGGAGCAATTGCAAAGGTCACAGTTCTTGTGACCTCTGGCCACATGACCCCTGAGCAGTAAGGAATTATAAAATCTATGCCTAAATCTTAGCACAGTACAAGCCCTTCCCATAATCCTATTCTTGTGGTCTTTCAAAACTGGTTTAGTTTTGGGGAAGACCTATAATCATTCTTGCTTTAATGTCAAACTACAACCTAAATTTCCCCTAAAGTTAGCTTGACTTATGTCCAGGAATGACCAAAGCAACTTGGAGGTCAGAAGCAAGATGGAGTCAACTATGTCAGGTTTCTCCCACTGTTATAATTTTGCAAAGGTGGTTTCACCTCCAATGGTAATGGGAGTATGTGTAACTGGGGTGTTGTATTAGTCTGTTCTCATGCTGCTAATAAAGACATACCCAAGGCTGGGTAATTTATAAAGGAGAAAAGTTTAATTGACTCACAGTTCTGCATGGCTGAGGAGGCCTCACAATCATGGCAGAAGGTGAGGAAGGAGAAAAGGCATGTCTTACATGGCAGTAGGCAAGAGTGTGTGCAGGGGAACTCTCCTTTATAAAACCATCAGATCTCCTGAGACGTATTCACTATCATGAGAACAACACAAGAAAGACCTGCCACCATGATTCAATAACCTCCCACTGGCATGTGGGAATTATGTGAGCTACAATTCATGATGAGATATGGGTAGGAACACAGCCAAGTCATATCAGGTATTATTCTGTTGCAACCCCAACTGAGTGTACTGCCATTCAGCTTTCGTGCTAATCATCCAAAGTTAGCTCAGACCCCACAAGTTAAAGGATTTAATCCTCAAGAAGACTTCCCATGCCATGGGCACCAGCCACACTCTGTTGGTATCCAGGCCACCTGCACTTTGTACCAACTTACTATAAATTCAGGGGTTCCTGTGAATCCCTCAAGTTCTGTAATTCACTAGAACTTACTAAATCAGGAAGTACTATACTTAACAATTATAGTTTTATTACAAAGGATACACATAGGCTGGGTCCTGGGGCTCACATCTGTAATCCTAGCACTTTGGAAAGCCAAGGTGAGAGGCCAGGAGTTTGAGACCAGCCTTCGCAACATAATGGGACTCCATCTCTACAAAAAATTTTTAAAAAGTTAGTGGGGCATGGTGGTGTGTGCTGTGGTCCCAGCTACTCGAGAGGCTGAGGTGGGAGGATGGCTTGAGCCCAGAGATTCGAGGCTGTGGTGAGCCATCATTGTGCCACTGCACTCCAGCCTGGATGACAGAGTGAGACCCTGTATCAAAAAAAAAAAAAGAAAGAAAAAAAAAAAAGGATGCACATAGGGCAAGATCCGGGAGGGAATTGGGAATTCAGAGCTTCCGTACCCTCTCCCCATGGAATCAGGGTACATCCTTCTCCCAGCATATCAAGATGTTCACCAGCCAGGAAGCTCTACTGAGTTTCAGTGTCCAGAGTTCTTATCCATGTTTTGTTTGGTAAGCATGATCAATTAAGTATTAGCCATGTTCTTGACTTTCATCTCCTGCTGTCTCCCATCCCCAGAGGTCAGGCAGATGAAAATCCCCCCAACCCTCCAATCACATAGTTGGTCTTTCTTGTGACCAGCCCCCATCCTGACGCTATTAACTTCAGTGCACCCTGAGTCACCTCATTACCATAAGAAAGACACAATTCTCTCAGGAAATTCCAAAGGTTTCAGAAGTTCTGTGCTGGGAACCCAGGACAAAGACCAGGCAAATTATTTACTATCTCACATGAGTTAATAACCTGTAATAAAGGCTGGCACAGGGTGAGTGTTCAACATATGGCAGCCAAGGTTCTGTAGGAGGGCATAGAAGACCAAGAGACATATTTACATCTCATTTTTAAATCCCCACCATTTGCTGGCACAGAGGGTGGCTCACAGGTGTAATCCCAGCACTTTAGGAGGCCTAGGTGGGAGGACTGCTTGAGGCCAGGAGTTCAAGAGCAGCCTGGACAACGTAGCAAGAACCTGTCTCTACAAAAAATAAAAATATTATACAGGTATGGTGGCATGTGCCTGTAGTCCGAGCTACATGGGAGGCTGAGGTGGGAGGATTGCTTGAGCCTAGGAGGTTGAGGCTGCAATGAGTTCTGATGGTGTCACTGCACTCCAGCCTGGGTGACAGAATGAAACTGTCTCAAAATCATCATAATAATTTTTAAAAATTCCCATAATTTGAAACATATTCAACAGGTGCATTTAAATGTCTCAATTTCCACGGTTTTCTCTCTCTACTCAGAAGAAATTCTATGAGTGCAACTTTATCAACCCCTTGTGTGCTCCTCCAAATATTGGCTTCCGTGGGGTTCCCCCAGTTTGCCACATTATATTCTGATTATTCTGTGGTTCACGTTCCTTTGGGAGAACACTTTTATTCTTCATTCTCTCTGCCTGAAAGTATTTCCCATGCTCCAGGGTAAATGCTCTTGGTAGAGTGTTGTTGTTTTGTTTGCTTTTTTTGAACAAATAAATCAATGTTCACTAAATTTCCTCAGATTTTAACCTCTTGGTTTTGTTCTAAACACATCGGTATGGAACATGGACATTCTTTCGTTTAGTATATCTGTAATTCATAACAGCAGCCAGATCAGAACCATCTAACTAGCCATGGTTACTTTAAAACAGTTTAATACAAGGTATATACAAATTTCAATTTAATTTGAATATACGTATGGATGCTAAAACATCTGTCTTCTTAATTGGCTTACTTAAGTCAAAGTGGCAGAAATCAGGTAGGAAATCAATGGACTGGATGAAGGATACCCACACTGGGGAGGGCGATCTGCTTTCCTCAGCCTCCCAATTCAAATGTTAATCCCATCCTGAAACACCCTCACAAAATAATATTTAATCAATTGTTAGGGCACCCTGTGGGCCCGTCAAGTTGACGCATAAAATGAGTCATCACAGGTGGAGAGGTGCCTGACATGCAAGGTGTCAGAACCCCAGCATCAGAAAGTGTTTTGCGACAGTGTAGGTTTGAAAAAGGAAAATTTTATTAGAAAGAAAACTCAGCAAAAGCGTGCAGCTGGGTGCCTTGGCAAGAGAGGACTGTGTGCCGAGGTGCATTTTCCTTAGCAGTTATGGAACTTAAAGCGGGAACTGAAAGGTAATTTGCATGATAAATGATTGCATTTGTAGGCATTTTGGTGCCCTAATGTGAGCAAGGGTTGCACAATGAATTTCGGCATGCATGCATTCCAGAAATGTATAGAAATTCTAGTCACTTATAAATTGTAAGTTGAAAAGCCTGGAAACAGGTGCTCACTGCAGATAATAGGTGAGTCTAATTACTTCTAAATCCCTCTGATAAGGAGTTTTTGTCTTTGGATGGTCACCTGCTTGGTGGTCACCATGTGATCTTTGCTTTCCTGAGGGTCTAGTTACCTCCATCCCTTCTTTGAACAGAGCAGCTTTCTTTTCCTATTGCACCTCTCCAACATTGGTAATGCCTGCAGAGTTCACATGCACGTAAGAGCAATATTAGAAAGTAGACAAGTTTATCTTCAGTTCCTCCGATCTCAAAGCCACAGGGCTTCCCAGAAGCCTGGTTAATGTCTGCAAGTCCCCTTCTGAGCTCAGTTCCCCTTAGCTCACCCCCCAACTGCTAGCCACATTTGCTCCTAGATATATTTTTCATTCTAAGGTATAAATATCTGGCAAGAACTGAGAGAATCATTTCCACGGCCTGCACTGAGGAACCTTAGCCCTGGGAGAGGGTTGTTGAAGCAAGGTTCCTGAGACTAAATAAAACCAAGAAATGTTCTAATGTCTACCCCTATCATAGAACACTAGTATACTCAAGATATGCAAATCAGGAAACCTTGGCGGTAAGACACTGGTTGAAGCTTGTTTTAATTCAGAGTTTTTAGACTCATTGCATCTCCATACTTCCTCCACTATCCCCAATCCTAGCATCTGTCAGTGTCTTTCAAAACAATTGTTCCCCCGACTACATTTTTTTAAATGCTGGTCAAAAGTGTTGTGGCCACTCAAAGTGATGTTTGAATTGAATATAGACGGAGGATTCAAACTAAAGACTCAGTATCTAATGGGGATTGGGGGCTTGTAGGACATAGCATGGATAAACATCTAAGACAGGGAAGGGAAGGCTACCAGCTCTATGAGGGCATCGAGGGAAGCCCAGCAAATTGCAGAGGTTAGGGACATCAACACCTGTGTAGTCAAAAATTCAAGTATAACTTTTGGCTCCTTAAAAACTTAAACTATTAACAGCCCACTGCTGACCAGAAGCCTTACTGATAAGATAAATGGTCAATTAAAATATGGGATTTATAAATTATGTGTACTATATACCACATTATTGCAATGAGTAAGCTAGAGAAAAGAAAATGTTATTAAGAAAGTCATAAAGAAGAGAAAATACATTTACTATTCATTAAGTGGAAGTGGATCATCATAAAGGTGTTCATCCTCCTTATTCTCACTTTGAGGAGGCTGAAGAGGAGGAGGAAGAGGAGGGGTTGGTCTTGCTGTCACAGGGGTGCAGAGGTGGAAGGAAGTCCACTGATACTTGGATCCTCACAGCTTAAACTCATTGTTCAAGAGTCTACTGTAACTCATTTAAAAAACTAAGTCTCATGAAATTATACCAAGGTGTCAATTTTACTTTTGCAAACTAGAGAGTTGAACTTGAAATAGATAATGCACATTTATCTTCTTTAACTTTCTTTAACCTTTAACCTTATTGAACAAGGAGTTTGAGGATCCACTTATCAGTGAACTTCCTTCCACCTCTGCACCCCTCTGACAGCAAGACTAACCCCTTTTCTTCCTCCTCCTCTTCAGCCTCTTCAACGTGAGAACAAGGAGGATGAAGACCTTTATGATGATCCACTTCCATCAAATGAATAGTAAATATAGTTTCTCTTTCTTATAACGTTCTTAATAACATTTTATTTTCCCTAGATTATTTCATTGCAATAATACAGTATATAATACATAAAATATATGTTAATTGGCCATTTATAGTATCAGTAAGGCTTCTGGTCAACAGTAAGCTGTTAGTAGTTAAGTTTTTGGGGAGCCAAAAGTTATACTTGAATTTTTGACTAAACGGGGAGTTGGTGCTCCTAACCTCTGCAATGTTCAAGGGTCAGCTCTATTTAGAAAGGGCTTAGCACTGGATTGAAAAAGTGGATTTCAATTTTGAAATTCGACAAAATTACACAGACCAATCTTTGTAACCTGAGATGACTGGTAGTAAGTAGCTCCACATTTCTAGCAGATTTTTTTCTTTTTTTCTGATTCTGAATGTTTTGAAAGTTGGAATCCTAATTTCTTTAAAGCGTGTATGCATCACCATTGCTCTGGGATAAAAAGTAGTCTATGAGTCAGAGTGTTAAAAAAGAAAAACTGCATGTGAAAGTAGAGTGGTCTTTATTTGATATACACATTATAGAAGATTAAAAACTAAAGGAGATGGAATATTGTTCAGTTATAAAAAGGAAGGAAGTACTGATATGTGATACAACATGGAGGGACCTCAAAAACATGCTCTGTAAGACCAGGTGTGGTTCCTCACACCTATAATCCCAGCACGTTAGTAGGCTGAGATGGGCAGATCACTTGAGGCCAGGAATTCAAGACCAGCTTGGGCAACATGACAAAACCCCATCTCTACTAAAAATACAAAAATTAGCTGGGTGTGGTGGTGCATGGCTGTAGTCCCAGCCACTTGGGAGGCTGAGGCAGGAGAATCACTTGAGCCCGGGAAGGGGAGGTTGCAATGAGCCAAGACTGCGCCATTGCACTCCAGCCTGGGAAACAAGACAGAAACATTGCCTTAAAAAAAAAAATTAAAAACATGCTCTGTAAAAGAAGCCAGACACAAAAGACCACATATTGTATGATTTCATTTATATGAAATATCTATAATTGACAAATCTACAGAGATGGAAAGGAGATTGGTGGTCCTCGGGAGTGAGGGACTGGGAGAATGCGGATTGACCATTTAGTGGTATGAGTTTTCCTTTACAGGTGACAAAAATGTTCTGGAAGTAGATAGTGGTGATGGTTGCATAACAGTGAATGCACTAAATGCCATGGAATTAATTGCACACTTTAAATTGTTAATTTCATGTTATGTGAGCTTAATCCCAATTAAAAAAAAACACACACACAAAAGGGGGGAATATTTTCAGAATTGACAAGACCACTTACTGTTCATGGATACCAGTGACTTTGGACATGGGAGCTATGGGAGGACATTTTTAACATGAGCCCGGAATTCCCACCAAGTTGCCATAATGACTATGTTCCATGTGAGAGAGGAGAAAGAAAAAAACCGCATCAGGCAGGCAGGCAGTTAAGGTGGGTCTTCCGTTGAGTTCTTTCAAACAAAAGAACAGCCTGTAGACATAGATAAGGGAACTTGCACAGGGGGGCTTGCCTAAGACATGCCGACAGCTGCATAGATAACAAAGTCTACACAGGTGACTTGCCCAGACATGCCTACAATGGAAAATTCTGTCCCCTGACACATGAGCAATAAGAGGAGCAAAGCAATGTGGAGTCTAAGGGCTTGCATGTGCATTAGTAGGAAGTGGTGGAGCTACCAGAAATGTGTGCCTTATGCAAATGAGATGCCTGGCCCTCATCAGTTTCCTATAAAAGCCGTTGCATTCAACTGTAAAAGTGGTAACCGTTTTCCGGATCCCCTCTCTGCAGCAGAGAGCTTTCTTCTTTCACTTATTAAACTTTTGCTCCAACCTCATCCTTTGTAGCCATGCTCCTCAATTCTCTTGGTTGTGAGACAAAGAACTCCGGGTGATACCTCACAATGAGAGACTGCTACATTGTGGTACGTTGATGAGACTGTAACACATGGATGATACATTAAATATATTAGTCTCTTTATTAAAAAATATTAAAAATAGTCTTTACAAATATTAAAGATATTAGTCTATTTTAAAAATCACCTCTTTTGTTTTCTCTCTTTCTGAATAAAATGACGTGAGCTTAATGAATGGTTTTCACAATTATCGTTTGAGAATGAATTTGCAATCATTTAGTGAAGTTGGCTGTTTTACAAAACTTAAGCACTTTTTTAAGCTATAAACAGACCCTAAGGAGCATGAGGATCATGGAGCTGGATGGCTTTGCCCTTTTCCTGGTGGGCCCTACACCCAAGTGCTGTAGGTTGGCTGCAGAGCAGACAACACCCCTGCCAGCCTGCAAATACCATCAGCAGCTCTGGCTGCTGGGACCCAGCAAAGGGATGCTGAGTATGCATCAGCCCGATTGGCCTTGCAAAGTTGATCTTACCCTGACAGGAACACATTACATTCTAATTTTGGGGGTGTACTGAGTGAATTCTGCCTGACACCAGTATGCCCTTCCAATGTCTTGCAGGGAGAGCTGGACTTGTGGGTGGAGACCATGTTGTGTCTCTCTTATTTCTGCTGTTTCTCCTGTAGCCATGCACAGAGTAGGTGCTCCTGGAATTATGCAAGCCTGCTGGTCAAATGCATCTGTACAGGTTGTTACTTTCTTCTGCATGAATTCCTCAGCTGTCAGTAGAAAAAGACCAGAGGCTTTATTTGACATATAGAAATGAAGACATTGTCATCTGCCTTACCACATGTTCCAAATTCATTCTTCAGAAACACCCTTGGAGCTGTTGGAAACAGTCAAAATTAGTTAGTATTAAGGCACCGTAGACTTGGAAAAGGTTTCTGGCGATGATGTGGTATCACTCCATCATTGCATGGACAAAGGGACTGGTGACTTGGCCAAGGTTTTTTGCTGTTGGGAGTGGAGCAAGAGTTGGACTCTGTGTCCCTGATTCCACAGTTGGTGGTGCCTGTGTTAAGGTGATACCCATATTGCTTTCTGGTTTTCAGTGCCCATGGGATAGCTGTGGTGTGACATTCTTATGGTAGCCTTCTTTTGTGGCCACATCACAGAAGATACGTATGATAGAGTTTATCATTGTGTGTTACATGCTAAAATGGTTTAAAATGCCCTGTAATTATAGTAACTAGGAAATAACATTTCAAAATAATGCAATTAATAAGGTTTATTGTATATGCATAGCATCTAATTCCTCGCTCCCTTCTTCTCTCTCTCTCCCTTTCTCTCCATCTTCCTCTCTTTCATCCCACCCCACCAAGGAAAAATTATAATAAGATTCTGTTCTACCCCACTTTATTTTAACAATGACAAAGTGCCACCTGCAAGATGTACATCATAACCGACATGTCTGCAATCTTTGGTAATGAGATTCTGAACAGAAGAAATGAAGGATAAGGTCTAATTGCTTTCACTTCTCTAGAGATCTTCAGACAAATTTTAACATCTGGCATTGTATCATTGCTTGAAAAGTGATTGGATTTTCTGAGAGCAGCCCTTTCCTGATTTTGCAAATTCTCCTCCCTCTTCAAAGATGCTTCAGAATTCAAGAAAGGAAATAATGATCTTTTCATATAAACGTGATTTTTCTTTGATAGATTCTAGGAGGTGTCTTCTCTTAAAGAATGGTAATTTTCCAGGGGAAGAGATTTCAAATATATATTTATATATCTGTATGATTGCAAAGCCTACAAATAAGTTAGATGCCTGGGAGATGTGATTAAAAATGAACTTTTCAAAATATTCAATGGATTTTTCCCTTTATCTTTTTCCCTAAGGAGGCTACACTATTACTGTCAGATGAATAATCATATGACTGTGTATTTTATTTTTCTATATAGTACATCATGTCTACATTGGGTTGTTGGGTTAACCTCAGATTAATGTTTCTGTATACGTCTCCAGAGGGTGACTCTACCAGGTGTCAGCTATTTTCATTTAAATGTGTGTATTTGGCAACAGCAAATGTGCATGGCTATACATCTTTGGAGAAGCCCTAAAGAATACTGCTAATTTTTCACTCCTTCGGGGATTATGAGCAAATATATTATAAGACTCCAAAGTATTAGGCTGCAAAATTTAGAATAATGTTGTTTATAAGGTAAATTTCTAACACCACCAGTATTCCCATTTATTTTTCTTTCTTGTGTGAATTTTCTGCTCATAGGTGCTGCCTGCGCAGTTGAGATTCATAGGCAATTTATCATTTAGATTAATTAAATACTCTGATTCTGTGGATTTCTTTAGGATCTGTGACAAATTGGTGTTGGCTAGATTTTCAATTTTCAGTTTAAAAACAGTAATTCTTTGTCCTAGGACGTTGTCTGGAACAACCACCACCCGTGTCTCCAACCTTGCATCTTATCAATCCTATTTTTTAAAATAAATGTAGCTGCAGCAAAGCTTCCTTGCCCATTGGATATTAAATTCCTGAACAACTGACGTGCACTTTATTTTTCTGTCCAGGGACTCAGAGTGGAGCGTGATGACCGCAGCATGTAGTGAAAGTGTTTGTGGAAACCTGCACAGTCATGTAAATTTTGAGGAAGTTGGTGGTTTTCAAATGCTTATTCTTTTAGAATTCCAATCTTCTTTTTTTTTTTTTTTTAACTTATGTCTTGCCCCTTCTAGAACCACAGGAGTGTGCCTGAAGAAGATAAATGTTGTCTTGATCAGGAATTTAGAGAAACTCATGTACATTTTAAGAAAGGTGAAGCAAAAGCCTTCTAAAACCTCCAACACTTTCCTGCTTTGATTTACAATGCTAGAAATAGAATGCTATGTTTGGAATGGAGGCAGTTTGGGAATGTGTAGTACTGTAAAGAATGATGTAAGCTCACAGTCAGGAAACTGGATTGGTTTTTTTACTGTGCTGTGGACATAACTACTTAGCATTTTAGAGTTTGTCCTATATGCAGTGAACTTACAGAAATCTCATTCTTTATATTTACTCATCAGCACATCCATCCGCTTCCTCCTTTCTATGGTAGGTTCATAGTAGATTTTACCTGGATCAGTTAGAAGAGAGTGCCTGGAATCTAAGAAAATTAGAATTGGCTTTTTGGGGCACATGGGGGCAGGGCTCTGTATTTATGCAAGAGATGATTAAATGCATCTGTATAACATTTTACTCTTTTTAAGATATGCTCATCCATTACTCTATTTAAGCCTCCAACCAACTTGTAAGTTTGGCCAGGTCAATATGATCTAGGATACCAAAAAGGAAACAGAGAGCTTGAGTCTCTTGCCCAGGTCCTACCACTCAAGCATAAAGAATCCAGAGTGTCCACGTAGAGGTCTTTCTACTCTCACGCCAGATTTGCACAACTTGAGGCTTTCCTAAGATGCACCAAGCTGGATTGAAAAAACTCATATTCATTAAATGATGCTCATATGTTAAGATCATTCAAGTCAAGGTACAAATTATTGGGTGGTGAACGTTGGGGGGAACCCTGAGACACTTGCTCGCATGACCCACTTTCCCTTCTCAGGTCTGAGCTAGGCGCCTGATGTAGTCTTCGGTACATCTCACCTTCAGGGAGTGGCATCACGCTCTCAGAGGGCTTCCAATAGAGGTCACATTCTTCACACTGACGTGCGGGTCTACCACCCCACATACTTCCCAGCTCCAGGGAAATGGGAATCACACTCTTTGTAACTTCCCCAAAGGAACGTGCCTTCCACGGTTTGATCCATTTTCACGTCCTTGATCTGGCGAAGGGATCTGAGAGTTAGGGAATACTTCCTTTTTAAATTCCGCATTCCCAACTGTGTTAGGCCATTTTTGCATTGCTCTAAAGGAATACCTGAGGCTGTGTAATTTACAAAGAAAGCTGGTTTAATTGGCTCATGGTTCTGTTGGCTCTACAAGCATGGCTCCAGCATCTGCTTCTGATGAGGCCTCAGGAAGCTGGCATATCAAATGATGAGAGTGGGAGTAAGAGAGTGGGGGGAAGTCCCAGACTCTTTTAAACAACCAGATCTCGCGTGAACTAATTGAGAACTTCCTTATCACCAAAGGGATGGCTAAGTCATTCAAGACGGATCCACCCCCATGATTCAATCACATCTCACCAAGCCCCACCTCCGGGACACTGGGAAGCACATTTCAACATGAGATTTAGAGGGGAGAAACATCCAAATCACATCATTGTCTCACCTCATTTTTGTTTGCAGCATCTGTTACATTCTGGTGTTGCCACAGTCACAGCTTCAGTGTTCACATTCTCTCCATCTGTAATGTCTACAAAATTTTCAACAAATAAGCCAGATAAAATCCGTAATATTAGTCCCATATAACAGAGGTAAAACGGCCTCTCGACAAACAAAAATGCAGACTTTGGAGTCCCACAGACCTATTTTCAAATTACTAGTTGCCTGACGGTGGATAACTTGTTAAATTATTTCAGCCTTGATGTAATTGACTGATTGCACAAACTGCCCTGTTGAACGGCCACCCTATATCCACACCCTTTGCAACTGGCTGCCTACAGTTCAGATCTTCAAAGGGCTTTGTGAAAAGTGCTTCTCTGTCTGCTTCCTGTGGTGCATGTTTATAAATTTGATCAGCAGGACAACAGCCACTTTCTTGACTCTAAACTACTTAAGGATTAATTGTAATTGTTTAGTGAAGATGTACACAGGATCCCTTGGTGTAAATTTCATGAGGCAAGGTAGAAAGCATATGCACGGGATTCAGACCCGACTCCTAAACCAGCCCAGGACTCAGCTATGTTGCAGTTTCTCTTATTCCTGATCCTGGACTTAGTCTTGTAACTTGCTTTGGCCAGTATCACATATGCAGAGGTTTCACAAAGCACTTTTTCCCTTCTACTTCCTTTCTTTGACCCAATCAGTACTATGAGAACAAGCCCAGGCTAGCCTGAATGCAGGATCAAGGCCACCCAAGACCAATAGGCTCATTCTAGATCAGAAATGCTTCTGATTCTGATGCCAGCTGATTCACAGAGATATGTGAGGAATAATAAATGGCTGTTGTTTTAAGCCACTAAGTCTTGGAACCATTTGTTATACAGCAATAGCTAACCAATACACTTATTTTCTTCATTTGTGTAATACTGGATATTGTGAGAAGTCAATGAGATCCTGATCATAAAGAGTTTTGTCATTGTCTGGGACACACAAAATAGCCAAGTGGCAGATATAATTTTAAGGTTGATAATATATGAAGGTTGGGATCTTTTTGTGTCACTTAAAAGTAAGATTGTGTTGGCTCAGATAAGGGAGAAAAATAAAGTAAGATTGTGATTAAACAGATTTTTAATGGGAGACAAGAATTCTTATTTTCTCTTTGTCCAAACTGTTTTGAAATTTTAGATTTTATGGTAATTCTAAAAGAGTTTGAGTTTAGGCAATTTTTTTTTCTTTAAATTCCTTTTTTTGGGGGTGGGTACTGGCAGTACACAACTCTAAAATCATTTCTGTTTTGGATCTTTCTACTGTAATTTAGTCTTAGAAAATAGATTTGCATAATCAAATGTCAATTCCTGACAACCTGCCTTCGAGAAAGGGAAGGTATATAAGTGACATTTTCATGATTCTGCAAGAGCCACAGAGTTTTCATCAAAATTTATATCCTATTTAAATAATGCCTTTAAAATCATTCATTTTACTGTTTAGCAAAGAACCTTTGCAATTAGCTACTTAGAATTCAGATCTTTAAAGGGTTTTATGAAAAGTGACCACAGAGCTTCCTGTAGAGCACTTTTTATAGTTTTAGGTCAGCATAGCTGGACTTTAGATGGATTATGACCCTGAACTAGGAAAATATTAAATTATAATTATTTGGTGAAACTAGGCATGATCCCTGCGTATAAATTATGACAGAGCACAGAAGGAACATGCACTGGTCCCAAACCAGCTCAGGCATACTGTCTATAGACTCCCTTTCCTTGTCTATAAGGTGTTTCACCTCCCTCCTGGCTATTGTAAGGGTAAAAGACAATATATTAATATATAAAATACTCAGTAGTTGTTAGAACAAAGTAGCTCATCAGTAATACTCATTTTTTCTTAATACAAGTTAGAATTTTGAGGACATGCCTTTTTTGAATCTGAAGTGCATAGTTTAAGATACCAAAGCTAAGGTCAAAGACTGATGACAAGAGCAATGGAAGGTCCAGTAGGGTTTGGTGGAGATTTAAATGCAAAGGGTGGGGCAGTAGAGATCCCAGGGAGGCCAAGTGAGAGCAGGTAGGAGAGGGAGTCTCACAGCCATGCCCCTGTGTCTACCTGAGTTACCACACTGGAGAGATGGAAAAACATCCAAAACTGACACTTTTCTTTTTTTTTTTTTTTTGAGAGGGAGTCTAGCACTGTCACCCAGGCTGGAGTGCAGTGGCACGATCTCCGCTCACTGCAAGCTCCGCCTCCCGGGTTCACGCCGCACCATTTTCCTGGCTCAGCCTCCCGAGTAGCTGGGACTATAGGCGCTCACCACCACGCCCGGCTAATTTTTTTGTAGTTTAAGTAGAGACGGGGTTTCACCGTGTTAGCCAGGATGGTCTCGATCTCCTGACCTCGTGATCCGCCCGCCCGCCTCGGCCTCCCAGAGAAAACTGACACTTTTCAAAAAAAATGTCCAATGTTTCCAAAACCAATGTTTACAATGTTTACAGTACAGTTTTATAAATAAAAACAAATTTTGAGAAGGAAGAAATAAAGAGACCTACAAATACAAGCTCTTATTTTTACTATTAGATTCAAGAGCTATACAATTACTCTATTGAAGTGCTGTACATATTTTAAAATGCTTACTCTCCATTTCTTTACTTAACTCGTTGCAGATTGGTAATGACTTGGGAATAGCAGCCATCCACAGACTCCACTTTAGGTAGCAACATCCTAAAAGGCACCCCAGCAAGACTTCCTCACAATGCAACCCTCCCTTCTATAGTATTTCTCGTAGTTTTCGTATCATCATTAAGGGGCTGAATATTTCTAGGGAAGGACTATTTGCTATTTCACAGGATTGTTTCTTCTACTTTTGAAAATATTCAATCTATCCTTTCAAGATATCAGTGAGCGTAAAGAAAAGAGAGGAAGACATAGCTGAGTTAAGGGAACACAATCCTTCATGCTGGGAATGCTCTAAAAGGAAATTCAGGCAAATCCAAGGACTTGGATTGGGATGGTTTTACCAGGTACTAAGAGACTGGGATTGAAG
Source organism: Pan paniscus (assembly GCF_029289425.2). Taxonomy (NCBI): domain Eukaryota; kingdom Metazoa; phylum Chordata; class Mammalia; order Primates; family Hominidae; genus Pan; species Pan paniscus. The sequence continues at coordinate 8,389,685 of NC_073272.2, read as the reverse complement.
GATGTTATTCCAGCCCTTATAAGGACTTGAAACATTGGTCTGCAAATTAAAGCATGCAATTAGGGATGGAAAAGTTGCCATTTTTGGAATGGACTGCGAGGTTGATTGTCATACAAGAAAACAACAAAAAAAGAGCTTATTATTGGAATTAAGGCACAGGTAACTGGTCTTCTTGCCCCCAGCTTCTTCCTTTTTTGATCAGAGAGATTGTTTTCACATGCAGGTCTAATCATGTCCTGCCCCAGCTTCACGCTTCTCAATACCCCTATTTATTTTTATATAAGGACTCCAAGTAACTTTCCTTGTAGGTCTTATATTCCATATACCTTTACCTGGAGCTCAATACCTTACCATCAGCATTCATTTGTGTAATGGTTCATTGTAAGTGTCGACTTGACTAGGCTAAAAGAGGCCAGAGAGTTGGTAAAACATTGATTTTGGTGTATCTGTGAGAGTGTTTCTGGAAGAGATGAGCATTTGAATCAGTAGACTAAGTAAAGAGGATCCACCCTCACCAATGTGGGCAGGCATTCTCAAATCCATTGGGAGCCCAAATAAAACAAAAAGGCAGAAGAAGGGTGAATTTGCTTTCTCTTCTTGAGCTGGGACATTCATCTTCTTCCCTTGGACATCCCAGCTTCTCGTTCTCAGGCTTTCAGACTCTGGGACTAGTGGTCCTCCCTGATCTGAGGAATTTGGCCTCATACTGGGAGTTACCCATCCATTCCCCTGGTTCTTAGCCTTTCGAACTTGTGCTTAATTATACTGCTGGCTTTCCTGGTTCTCCAGCTTGAATATAGCATCATTGTGGGACTTCTTGTCTTCATAATTGTATGAGCCAATTTGCATAATAAATCCCATCTTGTATATCTCCATATCTATATCTGTGTTTATATCTATACCTATATATCCTATTGGTTCTGTTTATCTGGAGAATCCTAATACAATTTTGCATCAGAATACTTGTTCTTTAAGGCTTAGCTCAAATGCTACCTCCTTGAGGAGACTTATCCAGCTGATGTCTCCGACTCATGTCTTCTATGTTCTTATTGGGCCGTATGGTTGAAATATTTGGTTGCACACCATTTTCCCCGTTAGAATTGGAGACCCAAGATGGCAGGGTAAATATTTTATTTACTGTTGTATCTCTGGAAAAAAGTAAGCTATCTGTAGCTGGCAGCATAATGGTTGCCCAAAGATGTCCATGACCAAATTGCCAAAACCTGTGAATATGTTATATGTTGCATAGCAAGGAGGAATTAAGGCTGCAGATGGAATTAAAGTTGTTAATCAATTGCTGAACTTAAAATGAGGAGATGATTCTGGAGTATCCAGATGGACCCAGTGTAATCACAAGGGTCCTTATATATGGGAAAGGTGGATTCATAAGAGAGAACCAAATAGATTCAAGGTGAGAAAGACTCAATCAGCCATTTCTGGCATTGAAGATAGAAGGGATCCCTGAGCCAAGGAAAGCAGGCAGCCTCTAGGATCTGGAAAATACAATCAATGGATTCTCCCCTAGGACTTCCAGAAAGGAATTTAGCCCTACTGATACCTGAATTATAATCCAGTAAGATCCTCTCTGGACTTAAAACCTTTGGAACTGTAAGGTTAAAATTTTATGTAGTTTTTGTGGTCATTTGTTACAGCTGCAATTGGCAACCAACACAGTGTCATAAATATTCAGTGCTTCCTAAATATTTGTTTGGACAGGTAAATTCAAGTTTCACTCAGAGGAGAGCAGGAAGACTGCACTGATGGTTAGTTAGCAAAACTATGATGCAGAATTTTCTTCATGGACAGGATTGGAGTTTGATTTCAGGACCATATTGAATCTGGAGGGGCATGGTTCCCATAGGGTGGAGATTTCCAAGTCAGAGTGGCATGCTGATCTTTTGGGACTGCACCTTCCATCGCTCATCGACATGCTGTTGATTCACCTTTTTCTCAACACTCCCATGACATTTTTTAATATAGACAGAACAGTGCTTATTTTTGTGTATGTGTGTGTGGCTTAGTTCCTCTTATTACTACCCTATTAATTGAGCAATAGGACCTAGGGTAGCATTCACAATACTCCCTTTCTTTTTTTATAGGATATTTGTATCTTGTTTCTCTTTAACACCCTCCACTGGGGCCACTGAACCAGCTGAAGGGTTTTCTGACAGTTCTCAGACTGAGTTTTCAGTTATCAGGGTGACTGGAGCCCAAAGTGGTGTTTAATTCACAGAAACACTGCCATTTCAAGGGCTCAGGAGACGCAGAATTATGTCTTACATTCCCAAGGGCTCCAGGAGGATAAAGTCCATTCATTAGAGCCAGGGTGCCCCTGTTTAGCCTGTTCTTAGTCACTTTGAGCTTTGCCTTTGGTCCATTGGAGCTTCTGGACACCACAGGTGAAAGAAGATGGCTGTATTAGTTATCTTTCACTGCATAATACATTATCTCAAAACTCAGTGGTTTAGAATGACCTCCCCAAAAAACTCACACACTTTTTGTCTTTCCATTTCTGTAGGGTCAGAAAATTCTGGAGCAGCTCAATAGGGTGATTGTGATTCAAGGTCTCCCACAAGGTTTTAAATCATTTGACACGGGAATAAAAGCAGAGGACATTTTAAAGAGCTTAGATCCATTGTAACACTCTCTGGATAAGTTGGCAAAAATGACATGACCTTTAATTGATGGTCCGAAGCCAATGAGACTAAAAACTGTTGGAAGAGGGGTGCTCATAAAGCTGTAACCAGCAGATAGTGAAGTCATTTTATATTGCTTAGTTAAACACTAGCTATTAAGAAATGCCAGTGTTTGGTACTTTTGTTCTATTTCAGTTGTACTGATGTACAGATATCTTAGTGGATATATTTTCACAATATATGTAATAGTTCAAATACAAGTTTTGAATTTACTTTTTCCTACCTAAGTCCATCGTTAGGAGGCAATGCCACAGATAGGACTGTGTAATTGTCAATATACATACATTTAACATTTGCATTATTTTAGTTTTTTTCTTTTGCAGTTATAGAAATTCTATTAAATACTGCTAAGACACAGAACCACTCTTTGTGCCTTGGGTCTTGTTTTTAATAATCTAAATAGGTACAATTTGGTAATACCCAGTGTCAATATTAGGTTTACCATTGCAGATAGAGTAAACCTAAAGCAGTAAAGCCACAGTGGATTTTTCCTACACAACAATATAAATAAATGTGAGGGTTTTAAAAGAGATTGAATGAATGCCTGAGACTGACAAGGAGGCATTTTATATTCAAGTATACATATAAATACATATGTAAGTGTATATGTTACGTTTTTCATAATAGTAACATATATTTGGAAAGTATGTCTCAAAAATGAAAATTAAACTGGCTGAAAATCTCATTTATCAGCTTTCTCCAAATTGGTCTTAGCAAGAGGAATATGAGATTTTGAGAGATATTATGAGCTATTCACATTGAAACAAATGTCCTGTCATGTCTCTTCCAAGATTCTTTCATTGAAGAAGCTTGCAAATTGAGCGTACACAGCATATACACAGTTCAACATACACAGCACACACATGCAACAGCACACACATGAACTCCCCACATAGCACACACAACACATAATACATAAAACATACACACACATAACCCCCCACACACACACACAGAATTGGCATGTGTGACTATTTCTTTTAGTTAATCAGGGTTTTCTCAATACTGCAGACAGAACAAGATAAAGAAAGAAAGTTGATTCTGGGCAACACAGTGAGATCCCATCTCTAAAAAGAAAAAAACAAAGAAAGAAATTTGACCCGGAAGTTGATAAGACTGCAAGTCATCTTTAACTGTGGATTTCAAGCATTTATGCACATCTCAATAACTCTATTGATCTGGTTCATTGAACTTACATTAAATAAATATTATGTGTTAATTTCTATAAATAAAATGCATTTTTTTTGAGAGAGAGGGAGAGGATCTCACTCTCACCCAAGCTGGAGTGCAGTGGCATGAACATGGCTCACTGTAGACTTGACCTCCTGGGCTCAAGCAATCCTTCCACCTCAGCCTCCAGAGTAGCTGGGACTATGGGACTACAGGCATGCACCACCACACCTGGCTAATTTTTGTATTTTTTTGTAGAGATAGAGTTTTGCTGTGTTGTCCAGGCTGGTCTTGAACTCCTGGGCTCAACCCATCCACCCGCCTCACCCTCTCAAAGTGCTGGGATTATAAGCATGAGCCAGCACACCTGGCCAAAATATTTTATTCAAATGCATTTTTTTTTTTTTTTGAGGCAGAGTTTGCTCTGTCACCCAGGCTGGAGTGCAGTGGCGCAATCTCGGCTCACTGCAACCTCTGCCTCCTGGGTTCAAGCAATTCTCCTTCCTCAGCCTCCCAAGCAGCTAGGATTACAGGAGTGTGCCGCCATGTCCAGCTAATTTTTGTATTTTTAGTAGAGACAGGGTTTCACAATATTGGCCGGGCTGGTCTCGAACTCCTGACCTTGTGATCCACCCACCTCGGCCTCCCAAAGTGCTGGGATTACAGGCATGAGCCTCCGCGCCCAACCTAAAATGCATTTTTTAAATGTTTTTTTAGAGTCAGATTTTTAGAGTCAGATTACCTTTTTTTAAAAAGACTATTTTTTAGAAATTTGTTATGTTCACAGCAAAATTGAGAGGAAGGTGCAGAGAGTTTCCATATACTTCCTATCCCCACATATGCACAACCCCCCCATCCCCATTACCAACATCCCCCACCTGAGCAGTACATTTTTTACAATTGATGAACCTACGAGGACACATCATTGTCACCCAGAGTCCAAAGTTTACATCAGGGTTCACTCCTGATGTTGTACGTTCTATGGGTTTGGCAGATGGATAATAACATGGATCCACCATTATAGGATCATACAGAGTAATTTCCCTGCCCTAAAAGTCCTCTGTGCTTCACATATGCATCCTTTTCTCCCCACTAACTCCTGGAATACACCAATATATTTTTACTGTTGCTATAGTTTTGCCTCTCCCAGAATGTCCTGTAGTTGAAATCATATAGTATGTAGCCTTCTCAGACTGGTTTATTTCATTTAGTAATATGTATTTAAGTTTCCTTCATGTCTTTTCATGCTTGATAGCTCATTTCTTTTTAGTGCTGAATAATATTCCATTGCTGGATATACCACTGTTTATTTATCCATTTACCTACTGTATTAGTCCATTCTCATGCTGCTGATAAAGACATACCAGAGACTGGGTAATTTATAAAGAGAAAGAGGTTTAATGGACTCACAGTTCCACGTGGCTGGGGAGGCCTCACAATCATGGCAGAAGGCAAAAGTCACGTCTTACATGGCAGCAGGCAAGACAGAATGAGAGCAAAGCAAAAGGGGAAAACCTCATGTAAAAACATCAGATCTCGTGACTTATTCACTACCATGAGAACAGTATGGAGGAACCACCTCCATGATTCAATTATCTCCCACCAGGTCCCTCCCACAACACATGGGAATTATGGGAGCTACAATTCAAGATGAGATTTGTGTGGGGACACAGCCAAACCATATCACCTACTAAAGGATATCTCGGTTGCTTCCAAGATTTGGCAATTATAAATAAATGCACTAAAAAATCTAGGTGCAGTTTTTTTGTGTGTATGGGGGAGGGGGGGCATACATTTTTAACTCCTTTGGGTAAATACCAAAGAGTGCAATTGCTGGATAGTATAGTAAGAGTATGGATAGTTTTGTAAGAAACTGCCAAACCGTCTTCCAAAGTGGCTGTACTATTTTGCATTCCTTCCACCAATGAATAAGCATTCCTGTTGCTCCACATCCTCACCAGCATTTGATGTTGTCAGTTTTCGGATTTGGGCCATTCTAATAGGTGTGTGGTGGTCTCTCGTTGTTTTAAGTTGCATTCCTCTCGTGACATATTATGTGAAGCATCACATAAGTTTTCATTTGAATGGTAAATAATTTTAACCCTAATGTGAAAAACCCGTTGGTTTAGGGTATGTGAGCAAAACAACTTTCATTGACTCACAAAGAATGGTCCAAGGCAAGAAATTTATCATGGTCGGGGGAGTGGTGGTGCTCAGGGACATTTTTGGGACAATTATTTCCTTCCACACCCCAAACTTCTAACGACTGCTCCTCTTTTGGCAAAGACAGCTTTTGGGCAGTGCCTACAGATGATCTAGAAAGTCCAAAAATATAGGAAAAAGGAAAATCAGACATGAGGGACCTAATCCTAGAAACCAGATCAAATTTGTGATCCCTGAAGAAACAGAAACGGGAGATATTACAGAGTCCTAGGCCCAGAGGAAATAACTCTGTTAATCAGTTTGCCGCACTCCCTACTACTTATTGCCTCAAAAGAAGGCAATGAAAAAAATGTGTAATAAACACTGAAAGCTGCGTTGACTTAGGGTTTAATCAGACTGGATGAGATCATCAATGTGCTATTCCTTAGGAAGCTGTTACCTGTGTGTAGTTACCTATGATGCAGAAGATAAAAACATGGTTGTGTTTATTCTCTGAACCAATTTGTCAGAAAGACTTGACATAGATAGCATGGCTATGGCTGACAGAAAGGGAGTCTGTGCTATTTCAAGAATGTTTAAGGAAGAAACTTCTCTTGTGGACCCCAAGAGCCCAGCTGAAGCCCTTTAGACATGCATGACTTGATGGAGCACAGTCACTTTCAAGTTCAATGTCTTTATTCTACTAGCAAAGAAATACTGAAGTCCAGAGAAGGTAGAAGTTTTGATAAGGATATCTTGCAGACAAAATAACAAACAACAAAAGACAGACAATTCCCAGATAGCCAACTTCCCATTTTAATGCTCCTTCCATGACAAAATTTTCCCCCTTCTCTAGCCAGCTCATGTTATTTATCCAGCTGGACCTCCTGTATCAATTTCGTGATAATCTGAGTTAATTGCCAATGAGTGGCAATAAGTTGTTGAGTATTTTGAATGCTGCGGTTCTGTAATTAAGCCCAAAGAGTTTGGATGGGGGAGTTGAAGGTTTTAGAAGCACGTAGAAAATTATTCAAAAATATGTATCATACCCACACCCATCTGCCATGGGCAACTTGAAATGTCATCAATGCAAAGTTCTTGCTACCTTGACTCTAGCCTAAGTCTCTCAGAAATTTTTGCTCTGAGCTATCTGCGTGACAATTTTAATTCTAAGAGACAGATGGCAGTGAGTGGACACCTCCATCCACCTGCCTTACTTTGGGCATTCATTCAAGCTCGATTTGCAGAGGCAAATGAGTTAACTCGTCTAGATTTTAAAATCATATTCTAAAGAGAAAGAATACAAATTATCTGAGGATTTTCTCCTTGACCATATAGCACTTTCTTTCCAAATAATTAAAAGGTTCTGGAAAGAATATTGTATGTAGCTAACACATCCTCACTGGCGAGGGGGATAAGAAAGCAGACAGAACAGGTCATGTCCATCCTTACCTTCTCTGATTCACATGGATCTCTGGCAACAGGGTAGTGGATGAAAATTATTTTGTCTTTATTTTTCTAGAAAAGCATGATTTAATGAGAACCTAGCACATCATTTACATTCTGATTATACATTGATATTTCTATTGTGTTGAGATAATTACAAGTTATGGCACTCCTTGAGTTATTTACTTATTTTTTTTTTTGGTAGAAATAGGTATTATATCCCATCTGTTGTTTTATGTGTCCTAGGATGGCTGATTCCCTTGATGGGGAGATGTTAACCAAAGAGTCATGAAGGCCAATTTCTAGCCACAGAAAGGGCTGGGGCATTTTCCAATGAGAACTACAGATGGGTTGCGCATCAGTGTACATACTTGTTCAACATGTGTGTGTTTCTAGAATTCCAGATTCCAGAGCTGGAAATGAAAAAGGCCTTCTGACCATGGCAGTAAGTTCCCACCTAAACACGTGGAATGCGGGGCCAGGGGGAAGAAATACCAAGGCTAGAAGGTAGACATTGGAGCCAGGGTGAGGTTGCTGGAATTCTAACTCCCTTCCAGGATGTGTGTGCTTGTGTTTGTGTGTGTGCCTATGCACATGCTGATGAGCACAATTTGCTAACGGTAGGCCATTCTCTGAGATTTCCCAAGTGCGACAAAAGTCACCTGACATCAGGAGAGAAAGCTCCATCATGCCATTATGGCAGGGCTATTCTGCCCCTTCCATCATAGCTTTGTGCTGGCGATTATGTGGAGAAATATGCCTTCTCATTGTGCACACTGTCTGATGTGATAGCAGATCCTTTCAGGTGTCCAAGGAAATATTTTCTCCTCCTCAATCCATGAGATGTATTATTTGTTCTTGCCTGGAGGTGAATGATGTACTCAAAGACAGGGAGGATCGTCATGGCAACCTTTTAGGAAGCCTTAAATTCACTTTCTGTGTTTCATAGACTACTGACTTGACTCAATTCCATATTCCCTTATGCATGTTCCTGTTGAAACAAGGACACTGAAACTACATTTGTGACATGGATTGCACAATTTAAATGAGCTCATTGGTGCCCAAATGCACATGTAGCAGTTCTGTTTGAATATTGACTTGACCAATGCATACTACCCCACTATCTCCTTTTCCTGCTTTTCCTCAGTTTTTATCACAAATGGCATGGACAGAAAATAGGAATTTGGGCTTTCATGTCTTCTCTGAGCCTCCAGTAGAGACCAATCACAGTTGAATTTATAAGCAAGTCACTAAGTGCCTGCTTTCTGCCCAGTGTAGACTGTAGGGAAGCTGTTTATATTCTACTCCCCAGAACTTATGAATGTTTTCTTACACGACAAAAGGAACTTTGTAATTGTGATTAAATTAAGAGTCTTGATGTGTGGAGGCTATAAGGGATTAGCCAAGTATGTCCAAACTAATCACATGAGTTTTTAAAATTGGAAAGCCTTTCCCAGCTGTGGTGAGAGGGAGATGTGACTATAGAAGAATGGTCTGAAAGATACAATATTGCTGACTTTGAAGATTGGCAGAATTTATTCCTTGCAGTTCTGTAAGTCAGAAATCTTACACAACATTGTTGTGTTCTCTGCTCAGCATCTTACCAAACCATGAGGCAACGAATGCAAGGAACCTCTAGAAGATGGAAAAGTCAGAAAACAAATGCCTTCCTCCAGCCTCTAGAAGAAACACAACCCTGACAACACCTTCATTTTAAACCAGTGAGACCCATGTCAGGATTCGGACTTACAGAACTATAACATGATAAATTGGTATTATTTTAAGTGACTGAGGTTTTGGTAATTCATTACAACAGGGATAGAAAATTAAGGCAGTGAACTGGGGTGAGATGGAGGGGAAGTTCAAAAGGAAATTACGAATCTGTAATAATATTTACAGGTTTTCTGACATAAATATGCATGTGCATATTAAATATAAAAAACACAAAAGAACTTATGCATAAAATACAAATTTTAAAATAGTATTATTAGAACATACAACTTATTATAGTGCAGGTAATATAATATAATTAAAATAATATTATAGTATTATTACTAAATGCATAAGTGGTGACGGCCGGGTGTAGTGGCTCACACCTGTAATCCCAGCACTTCGGGAGGCCGAGGCAGGTGGATCACTTAAGATCAGGAGTTCTAGACCAGCCAGGCCAACATGGTGAAACCCTTGTTTCTACTAAAAGTAAAAATAAAAAAAAAAAAGCCAGTGGCAGTGCACACCTGTAATCCCAGCTACTCGAGAGGCTGAGGCAGGAGAATCACATGAACTCGGGAGGTGAAGTTTGCAGTGAGCTGAGATCGCACCACTGTACTTCAGCCTGGGCAACAGAGCCAGACTCTGTCTTAAAAAAACAAAAAACAACGTAGCAATGTATAAGTGGTGAAATTAACAGTCTCTCCTACAAAATTGGGAGAGACAAGGGAATCTTTCTTTCTCCCTGGGAAGAGTAAATGATGATCTTTTATTCTCTTGGGAAAGAGTCAGGTTTCTCAGGAAATAATCTTTTCATTGTTGTTTATTATATTTTAACTAGATTTCCCTATGCATTCTTGCTTATAGACATGCTATATTATAATACATTCCATTACTGTTTTAGCTTTCTGTTGTGACATTAACAAATTCCCATATATATGGGAGCTTAAAACAATGCAAAGTGATTATTTCACAGTTCTGCAGGTCAGAAGTTGGCTATGACGTTGCTGTGTCCTTTGCTTGGGGTATCGTCGGGCTAAAATCAAGGTGTCCACCAGGCTGAGCTCTAATCCAGAGGCTCTGGGACAGCATCCACTTTCAAGCTCATTTGAGTTATCATCAGAAATCGGCTCCTGGTAATCATCAGAGTGGGGTCACTGTTTCTATGCTGGCTATCATCTGGAGTTGTTCTCAGCTTCTAGAGGCTCCCCAATTTCTTCAGTTCTGGCTGCCTTTCTTCATCTTCAAAGTTGGCAAAGATGGGCAGAATTCTTCTCATGCTTCAGATTTCTCTGGTCTTCCCTCAAACAACCTCTCTCTACTTTGTCTTCTGCTTCTTCTTCTAAGGGCTCACGGTATTACATGGAGCCCACCCAAACCATCCAGAACCACCTTTTGCTATGGTTTGAATGCGTCCCCCGAAAAGCATGTGTCGGAAACTTAATTCCCAATGTGACCTTGTTGGGAGGTGGGGCCTAATTGGAGGTGTTTGGGTCCTGGAGGCTGCACCCTCATGAGTGGATTAATGTTGATTACAAATGGGCCTGGGGCTGCAAGTTTGATCTCTTGCACTCTCTCACCCTCTCTTTGCCCTTTCACCATGGGATGATGTAACAAGAAGGCCCTCGGCAGATGCTAGCTCATTGATTTTGGACTTCCAGCCTTCAGGACCTTGAGTCAATTGATTTCTGTTATTATAAATTACCTAGTCTGTTGTATTCTGTTATGGGAGCACAAAATGCACAAAAACACTTTCCTATCTGAAGGTCAATGAATTAGTAACTTTAATGATAGCTGCAAAGTCCTTCTGGCCATGTAAGGTGACATATTTCACAGATCTGGGAATTCAGGCATGGAATTTCTTGGGGACCACAATTACATTATATAACAATGTAATGATATTAATATTATGAAATAAAGTATGGAGACGCGATGAGCCAAACCAGAGGCTAGGCAAAATTTAACTGTCACCTAAATCCTGCCTGGTGACTTAGGAACCAGGTCCTCAGGGCTGTCCACAGACAAGGCAGAGAAGGTGCACATTAAAATGATCTGAATGATTAGAGAACATGAAGAAAGCAATAAAGTCAGCACTAAATAAGGTAATGCTTGAGACATTTCATGCAGTATGGTAATTGCATCTCCATTCAGAAGAGAGCACATATTATTTCACTCATATTGGGTCATTTTGATAGATTAAAAATTAAACTCTCGCTTTTCCTGTTTGTTTCCTTTCCTGCCCTTACCTTATAGACAAAAAGATCATGTAGATCTGTTCACGGTCTAACTCTCTGTGTATCTGTTTTTATTCCTTTAAGGAGTACAGTTATATAATACTCTTGGTCATCCTAGTTTTTCTTAAAATGTAATGTACAATTATAGGACACACATATTTTCAGTTTGGGATTTGATTTTCATTTGCCCCCAAATAGTACAACATTTAGTGCTGCTTATTTTTAAAGAATGTCTTTATGAGTTAATGTAATTTTAAATTGGAAGGAAACCATCAATTTTTTAACAACTCTTACGGGTCAGGCTCATGGAAAATAATAGCTATTTGATCTTTGCAAGAAGTAGACTGAATATATGTTATTATTCCTGCTGTACAGATGAGGAACTAAAGCTCAGAGAAGTTATGTCATCTGTCCCAGATCACAGAGCTGTAAATGTTAGATTCTTTTTGACGAGTGAGTTCAAAGACCAACTTATCCAAATAGCTGTCAGTCAGACTATCCATGTATCTATTTCTATAAACTTTTCTGTATCCATCCATTCATCCATACATCCGTCCATCCAACCATTCATCCATTCACCCACTCAGCCTCACGTCTACCTATTCATCTATTACTTTGTCCATCCATCCAGCCAGCCATTTAGCTATCTATCCACCTATTCCTTCATTCATTTGTGCCTTCATTCATCCATCTATGATCTATCCATCTATCTTCCATTCATTCGTCCATCTATTTATCCATCCATCCATTTATCCACCCATCCATCCATTTATTCACTCAAACATCTATTTACCCACCGATCTTCCCATCTATCCACCTACTTATTCATGCATTTGTCCATCCATCCATCCCATCCATCCATTCATCCTTTCTTCATCCATCCATCTACCTACCTACATTATAATTGTAATTAAATGTGTACATTAGATATAAACTTTATAAGTATATGTGTTCATCAGAAAGAAACTTTTTAAATGAAATTGGTACAGTGAAAATGTAGTCTTGCATTTCTTTTTACCCTAACTTACTATTTATAACATTTTTTAACATGCTTGTGAGTGGCCATTTTTAATAGCTTGTTATCTAAATACTAAGCTAAGCCTTGATCATGTTTAGTTAACTGGGTGAAGTGTGTGTGTGTGTGTGTGTGTGTGTGTGTGTGTGTGTGTGTGTGTGTGTCAGAGAGAGAGAGAGAGTGACATGAGCAGGCAGTCTGAGATGACAGTAAATTATTTATTCTAAGGCAGATCTTGATTCAGCTCCGGTTTGTGCTAGAATTAACCATTAGGAATGTGCAGAAGGGCCTCCACAGCATATTCAGAATTTGGGCAGCAGCTGAGTAGTACAATTCTAGGCAGCTGAGGGGCAGAAGGACAAGCATTTTGCCCCAAGGCAGAACCCTATAGGTTCCATGCCTAGCTAAGTAGGGAGTGTATCCTGGCTTCTGGGGCAGTTACTCCCCGGAAGGGCTTAGCTTCTCTATTGGGTTGTCCTTCTGCTATAATCCTACAGCTCTGAAAATAGCTTCAAATATATCCGTCCTATCTCTTTCACAGTTAGCTCTTGTGCTTCAAGATTCAGGAATTCCCAGCCATCCCATCCTTCTCCTTTACCCCAAATGGAAGACTCTGAGATTGCCGTTAACATGCCAGTTTAGAGAAAAATTGCAAGTAGTGGTAGTGGCCAACTTTTTGTTTTTTGTTTACCACATTGCCTTGGCGTCCCACTCATAGGGAGGCTTTCCCACTTCTTGTGAACTGTCCCCAACCTTGTCCTTTGTAGGTCCAAAGTAGAGGATGCTATTTGAGTTTTCCAGATTATCTTCCATTTGCTTTCTCCAAAATTACACCCATCTTTCAAAAGGAGGAGTTGTTGAGCTGCTTCTGGGTGACCTCTTTAATTTGGGCCAATATGCTCTAAACAGAATTTCTTTGGTGTTATGTTGGTTGCATTTCTTGGTGCCATTTGCCAGTCTGAGGATAGCAATTGTTTTTATTCCCTCTTTTCTCTTTTCTTTGGTATTCTCTTTTTCCAGTTTCTATAGGTTTTGTTAAGTAGGGGCAGAGGGGATAAAGAGCAGTTTTTGGCCTGTTATTTTCCTCCAAATATTTGTATTTGTTTTTGTTGGTTTTCTTTTTAGCACATTTTGAGAGTCTTTGTCTGTTTAGGTGGGAGTTTAACCTGTACCTTTTCCAACAGAATAAAATATATGATTGGCTTCACTTCTGTCTCCTTGCCTAATGAGTGATTTTAAAGCTGCCTTGCTAGTTCCTTTGTTTTCTGTCTTTTGCCATATGATTATGTCTTGCTTGTTTGGGTCTTTTCCAAAGATTAGAAAGCAGATTCTGCTTTGTAAAATGTACTTGTTCTCTTTTACTATTTCAAGAAGGTTATTGAACCCATATTGCAAATCTACAGGTAAAATGCTGAAAATGACTGGCACCTAGTAACTGTTCAATACATATTGATTATTTTCATTCTTATTAACATCTAAATTGTTCAATATGATGAATGACATGGTATCTTTTAATTATCACTATATGCAGTGAGGATAATTTGTCTCATTAACTTGTATTTTTCCAAATAGAATACTGAAACTGTCTTTGCAAAAATTATAACTGAGAAAATTATGACAGTGAAAGGGATCTGACCTAACTGAGTCCATCTTGCTTCTGACCTCCAAGCTGTCCTCGTTCATTCCTGCACATAAGCCAAACTAACTTTGGGAGGAACTTAGTTTATAGTTTAACTTTGAAACAAAGTCAGTCACAGCTTTTGCCTAAGACAAACCCCTTTCTTACCTGGGGACTAGACTGCTTTTTCAAGGCTAACAAATTAGCCACAAGATTAGAAATTATGGTTTAGGAGTCATACAGCTGGAAGCTGCAAGATTCTGAACCTCCTCAAATTGCTTCTGGGAATAACATCACTATTGTCAAACCTAAGATCAGTGCTTGAGATATTTTGCAGACCCTGCACTTGATAGATCGGCTGGAACCACCCAGATCAATAAACTGGCTCATTTGATCTTGTGGCCCCCCCCAGGAACTGACTCAGCACAAGAAGACAGCTTCGATTCACTATGATTTCACCTCAGACCTGACCAATTAGCACTTCCCACTTTCCAACCCCCTACCCACCAAATTACCCATAAAAGCCTTGATTCCCAACTTTTTAGGGAGACTGATTTGAGTAATAATAAAACTCCAGTCTCCTGTACAGCCGGCTCTGTGTGAATTAAACTCTTGCTCTATTGCAATTGCCCTGTCTTGATAAATTGGCTCTTGTCTAGGCAGCGGGCAAGGAGAACCCATTGGGTGGTTGCAATATGGGATTTTAAACTTAAAGTATATTTTATTTAGTTAAGTTACAATATTTACACTCTTTTTCAACAATTTTTGGCATCTACTTTATTTTGATAACTACACTTAAAATTCTTTTTTGTGCAAAACACTGTGCTAATTTGGCTACAGTAGTAACCCCTAGGCTTCGTATCTCTTAACTTTTGCATTCTTAAATTTTTCTTTGTGTTTCTCCTCTTGATGAATTGAGACAGTTTTTATTTTTGAGAAGTCTATTTGGTTATAAAAAATGAATCCTTAGATATTCGATAATGGTTTTCCTCTTGCTTCTACTTATGATAGACTTCCCGGTTGGGCATAAAATTCTTTTGTCACTAACTTTTCTACTTTAAAAGAAAAAAGACATTTCAAATTCAGGATTCTGTATGAGATATATGAGTACCACATAATTCTGACTTCTTGCAGGTAACCTGTTTTTCTTCTTCTCACTTTTTTTTCCTGCCTGAATGCTTGAAGGATTTTTTTTTCCCTTTATCATTTTACTTCAGAAAACAAAAAATTCCAATTACATCTTGGTGTGAGAGAGTCCTTCTCAGCCTCCAGGTTGATGTTGTATTCCCTTGTTTTTACTTTCTTCTTTTCCTAGATCCGTGTTGCTTTTTCACTTTTTTTCTTTATCATTTGAATAAAGAGAGACTTATCTAGGCCTGATCTGTGCCAAGAGACCGGATATGTGGCTTTGTCTTAGCTCTTCTTTCTGCTTGTTGGAGTGGAGGTTTTTTAGATTCATTCTCAGGGGTGTATTTTCTGGTACTGACAGGCATTCCCTCATGCAGGGCTGCAGTTTTCTCTGAAAGCTCTTCTTATCCCATTACTAGATTATTTTTCAATTAATGTTCTGGATTAATGTGGTGAATCCCTCAGCTCACCAGTTGCATGAACGCTGGAGTACTGCCTCCCTCAACCCAGCCAGCAGCCGAGGTCCTGAACTCACCTCCTAGGACCTTCTGAGCTACCAAAAGCCTCCTTGTACCTCTTACTCAGTGGCTTACCTGAGAGTTGCCATCTCTGAATGTAGAGGAGTTAGGGGTGGGAGGTGGAAAGGATCAATATTCTGTCTTAAAAAGCAACAATATCCTGACTTTAAAATGGGCTCAAGGTCATAACAGATACCTCACCAAAGAAGATGTGTAGATGGCAAATAAGCCTATGAAAAGAGACTCTATATAACAGGTTGTCAGGAAAGTGCAAATTAAAACAACAGGAGACCACTACATACCACACTTGCTAGAATGGGCAAAATGCAGAACACCAACAGTACCAAATGCTAGTGAGGATGTGGAGCAACAGGAACTTTCATTCATTGATGGTGGGAATGCAAAATGGAACAGCCACTTTGGAATACAATTTCTTATAAAACGAAACATACTCTTTTAAAAATAAATATACTCTTATCCTACGATCCAGCAATCACAATTTCCATGGTATTTATTCAAAGGAGTTGAAATTTATATCCACACAAAAATCCACACATGGATGTTTGTGGCAGATTTATTCATAATTCTAAGAAGTAGAAGCAACCAAGATGTCTTTCTGTAAGTGTCTTAATCCATTCAACCTGATATACCAATGACAAAACTCATAGATTTGCTGGCATTTAAACAACATAAATTTATTGCTCACAGTCCTGGAGGCTGGAAGTCCAAGATCAAGTCATGGCACATTCTGCATCTGGTGAGGGCACTTCCTGGTTCATAGATGGCACCTTCTTGCTGCATCTAAGTGCACGAATCTCTTTCATGAGGTTCCACCCTCCTGACCTCATCACCTCCCCAAAACTCCAACCTCCTAACATCATCCCTTGGGGGTTAGATTTTGACACAGGAATTTTTAGAGGGACACTAACATTCAGTCCATATCAGTAGGTGAATACGTAAATGAACTGTGATACAACCAAAAATGAAATATTGTTCAACACTAAAAAAAAAATAAGCTATCAAGCCATGAAAAAACATGGAGCAAACTTAAATACATATGACTAAGTGAATGAGCCAATTGGAAAAGCTTACGTAGTGTATGAGCCCAGCTGTATGACACTTTGGACAGGGCAAAACTATGGAGAGAGTAAAAAGAGCTGTAGTTAGGGGGAGGGATGAATATGCAGAGAACAGAGGATGTTTAGGGCAGTGAATCTACTCTGCATTATACTCTAATGGTGGATCCAATGTCATGATACATTTGCCCAAACCTATAGAATGTACATCATTAAAAGTGAACCCTCATGTAAACTATGGAGTCTGGGTAGTAATGATGTGTCCATGGAAGGTCATTGATTACAACAAATTCACCACTGTGCTGGAGGATGTTGATAGTGGAGGAGGCTGTGCATGTGTGGGTGCTGGGGGTAGGTGAGAATTCTCTGTACTTTCATCTGAATTTTACTGTGAATCTAAAAGTTTTCTAAAGTATGTTTACACACACACACACACACACACACATATAGCAACAATGTCATAAGTTTGTGTGTGTAGGGGGAGGTTAAGTTATCCATTTTCTGTTCCATGTGAATTCTGAATCAGTAGACAAACAAGTATGCAATGTGCATGGATCTCACTTATTTTCGCTGACATCTTTGTTCCAGTATATATTGTAAACTGGGTGTTGGCTATGAAAAGGTGTTGCAAAAAGGACTCATCACAGATATACACGAATATGTATTTATGAGCTATAAAATACTAGTTCCCCAAAGATGCCTGTAGCATCTTTCCTGTGGCAGCAGCAGGAAACTAATGCATGTGTATATGCCTATTGTTAGAAAACCCTGTTAGTGCATACATTTTTAAAGCACAGAGCTGAAAGTTGAAACATTCTCCTGCCTGACTTAAAATGGTGCCTGATCCCCATGCCGATACAGTATAAAATACATGTGTTACTCACAGTAATAATGAAAGAGAACTTCATTTAGTCCTGCAAATATCCAGTATGAATTGTAGATAAACTACTCGAAGTGTGTATCTTCCTTTGAGCTGTGCATCAGATTGTAGATGAACCTGCAAGTGACAATATACAGGCTCTTCTGTGTTTAAGCTACTCAACAAGGATGCAGACGTTGACAGAATAGGGTGGCTTCAGATTGTAGAGTGGATGGCAGTGCTTCTCAATGGGACTTTTCTTTGCTCCCATCCCTTGCTTGGAAAGCACATTTGTTGACAAAATTCTGCACAAATGTGGATTTGCTCTAGTTGAGAAAGAGGTAGAATTTTTGCTGTGCACTTTTAAGGCAGGAAAATAGGGTCTGGAGCCAGGGAACATAAGGGCAATTCACACTTCAGCTATGACAGGAAATAACCTCTCTATAGGGCAAACTCCGAGTAAATGACTTTGTAACTTTATTCATCCTCTCCAT
Source organism: Pan paniscus (assembly GCF_029289425.2). NCBI lineage: Eukaryota > Metazoa > Chordata > Mammalia > Primates > Hominidae > Pan > Pan paniscus. Next base: position 8,371,579 of record NC_073272.2, on the reverse strand, counting down.
TTACATACGGCATACACCAAATAACCAATAGAATCCTCTAGAGGGTATTTAAACTCCCAAAATTGTGTGACACAGCTCTTGAGCCCCTATGCTCGGGCCCGCTCCCACACTGTGGAGTGTACTTTCATTTTCAATAAATCCCTTCTTTCCTTCCTTGCTTTGTTTTTGCATTTTGTCCAATTCTTTGTTCAAGACGCCAAGAACCTGGACACCCTCCACCGGTAACACCTTCCTTTTCATAATAATGAGCTTGGGTCACCAATCCAGAAGGATTTACACTAACAACACTGAGGTTTATGTAAGGAAGTAATTGGGCAATGTGGGATCCAAACGCAACCTCAGCCCAGCCACATTCTTGTTTGAGAGTAGAACATAGAGTCGCCACTTAGGCATCCCTGAAAAAGAGCTGAGCATCCAGCTGTCTGGAGAGCTGTGTCCATGACAATCCCTAACAATCACTGCTTCCATGACATCTACAGTGTGCTGGCCTCTGTCTTAAATCCTTGCTGCTGAACAGTCTCAGAGGGGTGAGATTCCTGCCCTCCCAGAGCCCACAGACAGTTAAGGGGACTTCACCCTAGTTTCTCCAGGAGTTTATGGTCAATCTGTGGTTTTCCTTTTACATGGAAATTTACAAGAAGACAGAGGATACCTTAGATAGGATCTTGTCTAACAAAAGGAAAATCAAGAATGAGTGATGTACCTGCATTTCTGAATTAGTGGTAAGACTTTATATATTTTCTTAGATATTAAAACCTAGGACCTATAACTTGTTGCTGAATTAGCATGAATATCAAAGGTTCTTGACATTTTCTTCTTCTTTTTTTGCTACGTTGTACATCCACATAAATTTATGCTACTATATCTATATAAGTTTAGTGTGGACATTCATGTGAGTTTGTGCTACTATATATTTTCATATATGTTTATACTACTATGTCTATGTATGTAAGTTTTCAGCTACTATTAAATAAGAGCATTCCCTGTACCTCCTTGTCTTTCAATTGTCCCTACCTGGTGTTCTGATCAAAGGGTTGAGACTTTGGAGAATGACTAAGATAAGGACCTTCTTAAATAATGAGACATTGAATCCCTCTGTAAGGACTTAATTAAGCTTATAAGTTAAAAAATAAATGTGGCACTTGCTATTTTATATAAATTGTACATTTGTTACAGTTATGCAACTTGCATGTAGGTATTATTTTATGGTATATTAGAATTAAAAAAATAGACTTTCCATTTAAAAATACTTAGAAAATTTCTTAAAGCTCCAGCTCAGATTTGAGAAATGAGAGGAGTATGGGGGAAGGGGACTTAAAAAATCTAGCATACTACTTCTGATTATCTTAAAAGTATTTGCAAAAGTGGTACTATGTGTTTTGACTTAGAATTTATATGAGATCAGAGACAATTTTGCAAAGACAATGAGAATTGTCCCTATGGGTTTTTGTTAAAAAAAATTTCTTGGTATTAGTTTAACTTTGTTTTCCTAAGTAAGACCAAATCAGTGAGTCGATTTTTGTTATGTGCATACCCCAGCCTTGTTGCCACCTGCTTCTTTGGAGTGGGTCTTAGGTATAAACCAACCTATAAGAAATAACCCCTGTTTCTGACATGTGGGTCTGCTGGAGAAGGAACCTTGAGGGATAGATCTGTTCTCTTGCACAGCAAGCTGGGGTGGGGCTCAGCTTGCATTCAGGATGGGAGAGACAAGAAGGGAATTCTCTGGGAAGCTCCATAGCTCCTGCACCCTGCTCACAGACTGGCTGGTATCCTCAATTCCTCTTGTTTGAATGCTGCTAGAAACCCCACACTCAGCTTCCTGTGGCTCTCCTCTCTCCATTCCAAGCTGGAGACTTAGAGGTGGGAGTCAAGGCCCCCTAAGTCATATTCCAGGAGGAGCCAGAAACACCATGTCCATCACCTTTCACCAAGCTCCCAAGGAGCAGAATACATGGTTTTTGATATTATACCATCTGCCAGGGGACTTCCTTTCCTTTTCACTACATCTAACACATTTTCTTTTTGCAAGTGCCCAGAGCAGAGAGCTCAGTGTGATCAGACCACGCGGGTGGGCAGGGAATGACCCGGTGCTAAGCTGTTTCTTTCTGCCCCAATTCTCCTCGTTCATTTGGAAGCTGTTTTGCTGCAGGGTGATGTGTGATTTTCATTTCTCTGTCATTGGCAAGGTCTGATGTGTGTTTTCTAGTGCTGCTCTGAACCATCTTCTGGGACAAGTTGCCCAGGGATAGATTTTTTTCACCCTATATGATCCTAAAACGTTATGTGCAGTAACAATATTTAGTTCCTCTGCGTGCTCTTGTAGGATCCCATTTCTCGTGGCTGAATCCCTTGCTCCATGGCTCCTTCAGTAAACGTCTTAATACTTTCAGGCTGCCACGACAACAACAACAACAGAATCCCATAGACTTGGTGGCTTTTAAACAACGTAAATTTAAGTTTTGGCTTGAAGTCCAAGATCAAGTCCAAGATCACCTCTCCCTTAATTTCAGTAAACAACAAACCGTCTTCCACCTGGGTGCTCTTTGAAGTTATAGGAGAGTTGCTTTCCTGAACATGTTTATTTTTATTTAGTGAATTTTAAAAAGGCAACATTTTAAATTTGATTTTTTATTATATATGCCCAAGTGGGGGCCATTGCCTTTGGCTCCCTGGAAGTTCACTGAAAAGCAACTGACATGAGGCAGATTGATTAATAGGAGAAATGGCATACAAATGTATTTAAGGTATATACATGGGAGCATTTAGAAGGAAGACCCAACCCGACAATAAGGTACAGAAGCTGATATACCAGCTTCAGGTTATGGAAAGAATGCAGACTGGAGCATAGCCAAAAACAGGTTATGTTGGTCAACCAGGTTTAGTGTCCAGACAGGTTATGGTGTCAGGGGCCTTTGAACCAGAGTGACTCCATCTTGAGTATGGGCTGAGTAAAATAAGACTGAGACCTATGAGACTGCATTCTCAGGAGGTTAGACATTCTAAGTCACAGGATGAGATAGGAGGTCAGCACAAGATACAGGTTGTATTAGTCTGTTCTCATGCTGCTAATACAGACATACCCGAAACTGGGTAATTTATAAAGGAAAGAGGTTTCATTGACTCACAGTTAAGCATGACTGGGGAGGCCTCAGGAAACTTACAATCATGGTGGAAAAGGAAGCAAAAACATCCTTCTTCACATAGTGGCAGCAAGGAGAAGTGTCGAGCAAAAGGGGGGAAAGCCCCTTATGCAATCCTCCGATGTCGTGAGAACCCACTCACTATCACAAGAACAGCAGCATAGGGGTGACTGCCCCCGTGATTCAATTACCTCCAAATGGGTCCCTCCCACAACATGTGAGGATTATAGAAACTACTATTCAAGATGAGATTTATGTGGAGACACAGCCAAACTATATCACAGGTCGTAAAGACCTTGCTGATAAAACAAATAAAGAAGCCCGCCAAAATCCACCAAAACCAAGATGGCAATGAGAGTGACCTCCGGTCCTCCTCATGGCTGATTATATGCTAATTATAATGCATTAGCATGCTAAAACGCACTCCCATCAGTGCCATGACAGTTTACAGGTGCCATGGCAATGTCCGGAAGTTACCCTATATGGTCTAAAAAGGGGAGGAACCCTCCATTCCAGGAATTGCCCACCCCTTTCCTGGAAGACTTATGAATAATCCACCCCTTATTTAGCATATCATCAGGAAATAAGCATAAAAATGGGCAAGCAGCAGCCCTTGGGGCCTCTGCCTATGGAGTTTCCATTCTTTATTACTTTACTTTCTTAATAAACTTGCTTTCGCTTTACTCTATGGGCTTGCCCTGAATTCTTTCTTGTGTGAGATACAAGAACCCTCTCTTGGTGTCTGGATCAGGACCCCTTTCCGGTAACAATGGGAGCAAGAAAGAAAGAGGACTGGCTAGCAAAGCAGACTTTGTTGTGTAGGTGAAGCCTAATAGGTCATCATTCTCAGAGAGAAGAGATGGTAAATATTTCTTTTCAGACTTAAATGTAAAGGTATCAGACTCTCAAGCTCTCCTAGATCCTGGAAAGGCATGGAAAAGGCCTGGATACATTCATGGTGATTCTCTGTAGATGCAAATATCCCCTCACAATAGACAGCCTTGCAAGGGTACATCTGTTTGCTGAACCTGTGACAGCCATTTCAAAATATGTCAAAGATATATCTATCGAGGTAAAGGATTTTTTTTTCCTTCACCCACTACATAGACAGTTTTATTTATTTATTTATTTTAAGACAAGGTCTTACTTTGTCACCCGGGCTGAAGTGCAATGGCAAGATCATGGCTCACTGCAACCTCGACCTCCCTGGGCTACAGTTTTTGTTTTTGTTTTTGCTTTTTAATGTCTAAAAGTAATTGCACATGTAGGAGAAAAGAAATACCTTTTCTTCCCATCTTATACTCATGCCTGAGGCCCCTTAAAAGAAAAGACAGATTAACTTGGGTAAAGCAAACACATTTCTTTAATGTTAGTTTTTATATCACACAGGAGCTTTCATGAGGAAATGAAAACTTAAAAAACAGCGAACTGGGGTCTACCTGAGAGTGGAGGGTGAGAGGAAGCAGAGGAGCAGAAAAGATAACTATTGGGTACTGGGCTTAATACCGGGGTGATGAAATAATCTGTACAGAAAACCCCCATGACACAGATTTGCCTATGTAACAAACCATCACGTGTACCCCAAAACCTAAAATAAAAGTTAAAAAAAAAAAAAAAACACTTTGGGAGGCCGAGGCAGGTGGATCACGAGGTCAGGAGATGGAGACCATCCTAGCCAATATGGCGAAACCCCGTCTCTACTAAAAATACAAAAATTAGCCCGGCATGGTAGCACGTGCCTGTAATCCCAGCTACTCGGGAGGCTGAGGCAGAAGAATAGCTTGAACCCGGGAGGCAGAGCTTGCAGTGAGCCGAAATCGCGCCACTGCACTCCAGCCTGGACGATAGAGCGAGACTCCGTCTCAAAAAAACAAACAGGGAAACCTGCAAGTTTTCACGCTTGTTTAGGTTTGACGAAGAGGGGGGCAGGCATGGAGAAGTATGATTGGAGGACGAGAGGCTGTGACCTCATGGAAACAAACTTGGGGGAACTTTAACAAGACCTGTCTTCAGATTCTTCATCTTCGGAGATAAAGATATACCTTTACCCAGGTATGAGGACGGCCCCTCTTGAATGAAGGCCTTAGTGAAGTGGCATTGTTGTCTGGGGTAAAACCTGAGGTTTGTTGTCCCGTGGCCATGGAAAACTAGGACGCGGACACACCAGAGTGAGGTTAAGAGTGGAAGTTTAATAGGCAAAAGAAAGAGAAAAGCTCTTTCTGCTGCAGAGAGTGGGGTCCTGGAGAAAATGGGTTGCCAGTTCCGTGGTGAAATGCAGTCAGTTTTATAGATGAGCTTGAGGAGGTAAAGTCTGATTTACATAGAGCACAAAAAATTGGTTGGACTAGGTGTGCCGTTTACACAGCACACAAAGAAGCTGACTGCCCCACCTTAACCTTTTATTATGCAGATGGGTTCTCTACCTGGTCAGCGCCATGTTGCCTGGTCCTTACTGTACACGTGGTGAAAAGAAAAGGGAAGACGGAGGCTCCATGCTGAACACCCCTGGCTTCCAGGTAGCCCTGCTGTATTGGCATGGCTGCCGGCATTCACCCATGCAAACTTGCAGCTTGCTTATCTGTGTCTGCAGCTCGATTTTTCAGGCTGCTCTTTGTGAGAAAAGAAATTATGTGGGGCTGCTTTTTATTAAAAGGGAAGCCTTACCGAGGACTCCTTTTACCCTAACTATCTGCCTAAATAATTTCCTTCTAGCTCCTGTATCATTAGGACCTGCTTTGGGGAAGGTCAGAAAATCCTTCCTAGGTTTCATGGCCTGCTTTGGAGGAGAAGGATGAGGGGAAGGTGAACGTGGGTTTCCTGCTCTGCCTGTTTTCCCAAATGCCAATAAGTGAGTGCTGGGGTTCAAGATATGCCACCCTGAGCCCCAAAACTCACACGCTTTCCAAGCAGTCTCTATTCTTGATCCTCTTTGGAACAGGGCAGTCTCACCCCTTTTCTCCTTACCCTACCTTCATCAGATAATTGGACCTGTGCCTTGAGCCCCACGCACAGGCTGTGGGTGTCTCTCCTGTTCCTGTCTTCACTTATAGAGTCCCGCCCTTTGTGAGGATGCAGACTTACGCCTCGTGTGGAGCCAGTTCTATGTGACTTACATCAAGGTGTCTTGCTGCTTTGTAGGGTGAATCTCTCTCCCATGGCCGCCCAGTCTCAGTGCTTTAAAATTATCCCCTGGGTGGAAGTTCCAACCCTTGGCAGGGTTGGAACTTGCAGGTACACAAAAGTCAGGAATCGAGGTTTGGGAACCTCCACCTAGATTTCAGAAGATGTATGGAAATGCCTGGATACCCAGGCAAAAGTTTGCTGCAGGGGCAGGGCCCTCATGGAGAGCCTCTGCTAGGGCAGTGCAGAAGGCAAATGTGGGGTAGGAGCCCCCACACAGAGTCCCTACTGGGGCACTGCCTAGTAGAGCTGTGAGAAGTGGGCCACCGTCCTCTAGACCCCAGAATGGTAGATCCACTGACAGCTTGCATCATGCGCCTGGAAAAGCCGCAGACACTCAATGCCAGCCCATGAAATCAGCCGAGAGGGAGGCTGTACCCAGCAAAGCCACAGGGGTGAAGCTGCCCAAGACCATAGGAACCCACCTCTTGTATCAGTGTGACTTGGATGTGAGACCTGGAGTCAAAGGAGATCATTTTGGAGCTTTAAAATTTGACTGCCCTGCTGGATTTTGGACTTGCATGGGCCCTATAACCCCTTTGCTTTGGCCAATTTCTCCCATTTGGAACAGCTGTATTTACCCAATACCTGTACCGCCATGGCATCTAGGAAGTAACTAGTTTGCTTTTGATTTTACAGGCTCATAGGCAGAAAGGACTTGCCTTGTCTCAGATGAGACTTTGGACTGTGGACTTTTGGGTTAATGCTGAAATGAATTAAGACTTTTGGGGAACTGTTGGGAAGGCATGATTCGTTTCGAAATGTGAAGACGTGAGATTTGGAGGAGTCAGGGGCAGGATGATAGGGTTTGGCTGTGTCCCCACCCAAATCTCAGCTTGAATTGTATCTCCCAGAATTCCCATGTATTGTGGGAGGGACCCATAGGGAGGTAATTGAATCATGGGGGCCAGTCTTTTTCCCGTGCTATTCTCCTGATAGTGAATAAGTCTCATGAGATCTAATGGGTTTATCAGGGGTTTCTACTTTTGCTTACTTCTCATTTTCTCTTGCCGCCACCATGCAAGAAGTGCCTTTTGCCTCCTGCCATGATTCTGAGGCCTCCCCAGCCATGTGGAACTCTAAGTCCAATTAAACCTGTTTTTCTTCCCAGTCAAAAAAAAAAAAGAAAAATTTATGGCAAAAAAAATATATATTTTATGTCTGGATGGTAGATTTGTGGATATCTGTTATGTTATTATCTGTACATTTCTGCACACCTGATGTATTTTCTAATAAAAATACAAAATACAATTATAAAATTATCCCCTGTGTGTTCTCTCTTCCACTCTCAAAATATTATGCAGCTGGTAAAGACACCATGGGGCAAACTGCACCTCAAACTACACCTCATCTGCAGCTCAATATCAGTGGCAAAAGGAAAATTCTTTTACAAAAATGAAAAGACTGCAAAGTCCCCTGTCAGATCCCTACGATTATGAATGGAGACAAAGTATTACAAGTGAAAACCTACTTTAAAAAACATACCATGGATCCATGAAGACGTGTTTCAAATATGATTTTGAGTGAATCCGTTCTTCCATCGCCTCCTCCATTCTATGGAGATAAAAGGGGGAACTTTCAAATTTCGTTTAGTAGCACTCAAATCTTGGCAATGTATGGTGCTCCAAAGGAGCCTATGTCATATCTCCAAGGACCATTTTGTGTTGCAGAGAAGAAATAAGTATTGAATCCATGAATTAGCAAGTGTGGAATTGTACCATATCTTCTTGAGTGAATAGTACATCTAAAATTCAGGATAGAGGGAGTGAGTGTATGTGTGCTTCTGTTTGTGTGCATGTGTAAAATATTACTAAGGCTCAGGGTGAGGGGACAAATAATTGTAAGAAGAAAGCTTTCATGGAAAGCAATTTTCAGAACTCTCTTCTCTTGAACAGAAGACCCAGTCTTTGTGTTGTTGGCTTATGCCATAAAGATGCCCAGATCCCACGCCAGTCTTTAATATATTGCTGGGATTTTCATTCTTTATCCACATTTAAGTGGTGTCACTTGAGTATTAAAATTCTGGGGGTCTCAGTACATTTTACCAAGTTTTTCCAGTAAGAAGGGTATCTTTCTGGAAGAAATTTTCTAGTGAGCTCTAGAAACAGCAAGAAGGAAGAGAATGAACAACTTTTATATACCGTTTGTTCTTTCTTCAACATTTTGAACTATCATCATCTTTAATATTCCTAGTATTAAAATTTGTTAAATCATGGGAAAGCAGGCTTACGAAGAATCAATGATTTATACACATTTCTGAAGTGGTTTAATTAAATTCAGGTGTATACTCAAATCTGTATAAATCCAAAACACATGATGTTTTCACCCAGCTACAGGGATATTATATTTTACCTGTGGCAGGTGATAGAAGTCAAAGGAAGCAAGCCAGCCTGGATTTACTTGATCGTAAATGCTGGCTGTGTTCTGAGCTTATTCCCAAGATGCATTCACTATATAGACACCCAAGGTAAGTCCAGTATGGACTTCACAATAAAGATGTCAGTGACAGTGGTTTGTATTTCCATTCTGAGGAAAGAAGGAGGATTGGAGGATTGACTGACTTGGTGTACATTTTGAATACATGAAATATTAAATGTAGAAAATTGGAAATTTAGAGAGTTTATTTGTCCTATTAGCTTTAGAATTTGCACAGTCATAAATATGCATCTTTACAAATTCATTTACTTTAAGTTGGGAAGCTATGGCTGACAGGTGTATCCATGTATTAAATCTTGAATGCGATGTTTGGCAGGACTATTACAATGGCAGCCCCTCTGTGACAGAAAACAGACCAATAAAACTAAAAATAAAACCCTTTAGTCAATTCTAAATGTAAGATCATCTTTATAGACTTTCCTCAGCTCTGCTGAGAGTTGCTCAGCATGTGCACTTCAAACTGCTGGGATTTGGAGGAAGAGCTCAAAATAACCTAAAGGATACTACTCAGGGTGTGTGTGTGGTACTGTGACTTTCTGTGTGTGTCTAAACATCAAGGATTTTGGAGAACAAAGCTTTCCCAGCTTGAGCAATGAGACTTCATATAGAATATGGGTTTTGAGACATCCAGCATAAACAAGAAAAGAAAGTAGTTGGAGGGTGGAAATAGCGACACACACTTACACAGGCAGCCTGCTTATCTAAGTTGCTGCTTGTGGACTTATGTGAAAAATATCCTAAATTTTGGGGGAAGATTCAAATAACATTTTCTAAAATAAAACAAAAAAACAGGGACTTGGGGGAAATGAAGAGACAGAAAGGCATCCCTTTTGGTTTTATTTTTGAATGAGATATGAGAAGAGCCATGGCTAAATGTCTAAGTCCAAGTAAGGACTAGTGCAGAGTATGAAGAAATGCAGACCTGGGCTTCCTGCTGGAGAGATGATTAAGGAAAGTGTGGACCCGGAGAAAAGAAAACAGAGCCACATATGTGGTAGGCGGCCTTCAAAAATGTATCCAATCATCCCTGCCTGCTGAAATTGGTGCTCTTGAGGATTCATTTGCACTTGTGTGTGGGCAGGACTTAGTGAATCTTTCCCATTGACTAGAATATTTGTAGCCTATAAGAGATCTTCTTGAAATGGAGAACCCAGGTGACCACATCCAGACCCTCAATTTGCAGAAACCTCAAGGAATGCTTTTTGTTTTGGGTCACAAACTTGGAGATAGTTTGAGAATTGGTTAGATAGTGACAGATAATTAATACAACAAGGTAGCTCTTTTCAAATACTTGAAAGGCTTAAGGCGGGGCATGGTGGCTGGTGCCTGTAATCCCAGCACTTTGGGAGGCCAAGACAAAAGGATCACTTGAGGCCAGGAGTTTGAGACTAGCCTGGGCAACACAGTGATCCCCTATCTCTGAAAAAATAAAATTATCTGGGCATGGTGGCATGAACCTGTATTCCCAGCTACTCAGAAGGCTGAGGCAAGAGGATCGCTTGAGTCTAGGAGGTAGAAACTGCAGTGAGCTATGATCACAACACTGCACTCCGGCCTGGGAGACACAGTGAGATACTATCTCAAAAAATATATATATATACACACATAGTATATACTATATATGTGTATATATATTGTATATACTATATAGTATATACTATATGTGTATATATATTGTATATACTATATAGTATATACTATATGTGTATATATAGTATATACATATAGTATATACTGTATGTGTATATATATTGTATATACATATAGTATATACTGTATGTGTATATATATTTATACTATATAGTATATACTGTATGTGTATATATATTGTATATACTATATAGTATATACTGTATGTGTATATATATTGTATATACTATATAGTATATACTGTATGTGTATATATATTGTATATACTATATAGTATATACTGTATGTGTATATATATTGTATGTACTATATAGTATATACTGTATGTGTATATATATTGTATATACTATATAGTATATATAGTGTTTATATGCTATATGGTATATATAGTGTATATAAACTATACAAATATAGTATGTCTAGTATATGTACATGTATAGTATACATACATATAGTATGTATTGTGTATAGTGTATGTATATTATACTATATATGTATATAATATGCATACTATATACACATAGTATATGTGTGTATATACTATAGTATAGTATAGATGTATAAATATAGTATATAGTATACCATATAGTATAGTATGTATGTACTATATATAGTATATATGGTATAGTACAGTACATATGTATAGTATAGTGTAGTATAGTATATATACTATACATATCTATAGTATATATACTATACATATACTATCTATAGTATATATACTATACATATACTATCTATAGTATATAGTATATGTACTATATGTATATATAAAAATACATACGTGTCACATAGTACATATATGTATTAATATATGTACTATGCATATAGTATATATACATATATACTATACATGTAATATATATACACTGCATATACTATACTATGCATATAGTGTATATATGTATATATATGTATAGCTAATTCTAAATGTAAGATCATCTTTATAGACTTTCTTTTTCCTTAGCTATTCCTTTGTATTGTTTGTGTTTATGTTTATTCATGTTTATGTTTAAGCCTCTCAGCAGATTGTAAGTATATATGCATAGTGTATATGTAGTATATATGTATGTATATACTATATATAATAGCTATATACTGTCTCAGAAATATATAGTATATACATTACATGTATAATGTATATACTATATATAATATAGTGTGTATATATACATATATATAAAGCCCCATATATATGGGTTTAAATGGCGAGGAAGGTTTAGATTTGCTCTGTTGATTCTCCAAGAGCAAATAAGTGACAATGAGTAAAAGTTATGGGAGGATTTGGTATAGTTGATTTAAAACAGTAAGTATATTTCAATGATTTGAGGTTTCTGAAAATAGAATAAAGTTCTGTGAAAGGCAATGAGTTTTTAATTAGAGGATTTCAAGCAGAGACCAAATGGCCATCTCTCAGAAATGCCACAAGTCTATCCACATGTTTTATGGAGGCTGGGCTGTAGTCTAGGTTCTCACGCCTGGAAACGCATCAGAGTTCTGTGGGGAAATTTTAGAGATTGCCCAGTTCTAGGCCTCACCCTCAGAGATTCTGATTTGGCAAGGTAGCCAAGAGGCCCTGAATTGCTTTTTTGATGTTTTTTTGACAAATTCTTTATCTCTCTTTGATAAATCAAATTAAAGGACTGATATTTGAAATTCTCTGGACTGGCAAAAGTCTAAATAACCTTTTAATTTGAGGTTTTCAGTTTGAATGACTATAATGGATGTAGTTGGTGTCTGTTGTTTCCAGTTTTTTCTTCATAGACATACCTTTACTTTTTCTTTATTATGTATGCTTTTTTCCCCTTGTTTACAGCTAAGTGGACTGGGAGAAGAGTTGGAATCAGAATCTCTTTTCCAGAGAAGAATGTGGCATATTTGGGGCATGTCATTTTCATCACTTTGCCAAAGGGACAGGCTGGGTTTCTTTCTTTTTTTTTTTTTTTTTCATTTTCAATAAGTTATCATTTAGGTACCCTTTCTGACAATCTGATTTTTCCCCCAAGCATTGGTCAGGAAAATGAGAGAAGAAATGTCTGTCCATTCACTTAATAAACATGAAGCCGTCGTGTTGTCACTGAAACAATCATGAATAGCAACAAGAAAAAGTGTCTATATCCAGGGAACCTGGAGTTTAAAGGAGACACAGAAACATTCTGACATGATAGAAGAAGTCCAAACTGCTATGAAAACAGGCAAAGAGGTCCCTAATCCTGACTTCAGGAGAGAAAGAAGAGATGAGGAGAAATGGAAACACCCATTAAGCTCTAGTGGAGCATCTTTATTTTAAGGGCATTTTTGGTTGTGCTGAAAATTTTTAAAAAGAGGAGTAACATAATCACATTTCAAAAGCTCCCATTAGCTTTGGTTCTCAAAAGATTAGGAAGCAGGATGTTGTGTTTAATTTTATCTGAAAAATTACTCACGTCAGAATTAAACGTCAGATCTCATTTTAAAAAGGCTTATAGCAAAAAAAACACATTTTCTTATCCCAGCTTTCTCATTTTTTATTTAATTGCTTTCCCACAGGCCATCAAACTTTTTATTGTTTCTTCTGAAATTTAGAGGGGTATATTTGCCCATTGGTTAGTTTGGAGGTGGACGTTTTATTATTAATATTAAAACAAATTTAAAACAATCATGAAAATAAACAGAACCCCCACCCCTCCTAACTCACTGTACCTCATCTCAATATCTGATAATATTTGGTGGCATTCGTGGCGATTTGGGAGATGGGGATGGGTAATAGTTGAAAGAATTTTCTGAAAAACTGAGAGTTTTTTTTTCAGAACAACTAGAAAAATGAGTCTTGCATGAAAAGATGGCTCGCATTTCATTGTAAGAGAGAGAAGAAAAAGATTTGTAGGGTTTCAGATAAAATGTTGAACTGGGTGCCAGAATAGTTCACAAATGAGGAAGTCATTGGGACATTCAGTAAAAAAGAAACCTGGTGCCACGTGGCTTAAAGGGACAATGTGGGCTGATGTTTTCAGGTTGTTAAGTCCTAGGTGTCTGGACCAACCAGAATGAGAACCCAGGATCAAGAGGAGAGGGAACCGTGTTAGGGGAAATGTGTGTCTTGGAGCTGTCCGTGGTGCTGTCTCACCTCCCATGTTTCTCCCGCAATGGCAGCCAAGGGTGAGCCAATGCGTTTCACTCCTGCCTTTGATGAGCCTGAAGCCCAGATGTGACTCCTTCACGTGAACCCCCTTGGAAGCACTACAAAGTCTAGCATAGGGCTGGCCACTTGAATCTTTCAGTTAATCTCATTTTCAATATGACTTGACCAATCCCTGACAATTGCTAAGTCATGAATCTCCTGACACGTTGTGCTGGGCTGAATCTGCTGAATACACAACAAAAGTTACACCCAAACCAAACACCCACCCCCCATCATCTGATCTGTGACCTACTACAGCAAAACGAGAGTGATAGCTGAATAGGGATGCTGAGAGGATGCGGACTGGCTGCTGGAAAAATCAGAAGCAGGAGATTCGGGCATTAGTCTCAAGTGTCACCAGATTCCATTTTTCTGTTTTCCAATTTTTTGCTACGCCCTACGGGGGGAAAGGAGAGAGTAAGACCATTTTTCTCCTCTTACACATTTTATTAGACTGGCTACTGGGTGGGTTGCTGGAGAGAATTCTTTGGAAGGAAGTCTCTGTTCCAAAGAAGATGTTTGAAAGAAAAACTGTTTTTCTTCCAAGCATTAACCAAGAGGGCCCTGAGCTGTTTATCATGAAGTCTTTGGAAGAGTTACAAAGCTCTTCAGCATTTTTAAAAAAAAGCCATAGTTGAATCTTTTTCTCTTAGCTATTCCCGTGTATTGTCTGTGTTTATGTTTATTTGTATTTATGTTTAAGCCTCTCAGCAGATTGTAAGGACCAACTCCCCTCCCTCCCTCCTTCTTTTCTTTTATTTTCTCTTCTTTTTTTTCTCTTTCTTTGTTCTTCTTTCTTCTTTCTCTTTCTTTTCTTCTCCTTCTCCTTCTTCTTCTTCTTTTCTCTCTCTTTCTCTCTCTTTCTTGCTTTCAAGACAGTGTCTCTATCTGTTTCCCAGGCTGGAGTATGTTAGTGTGATTATAGCTCACTGCAACCTTGACCTTCTGGGCTCAAGCGAACCTCCCACTTGAGCCTCCTGAAGTGCTGGGATCACAGGCATGTGTCACCGTACCCAGCTAATTTTTTATTTTTTTGTAGAGACTGGGTCTTGCTATGTTGCCCAGGCAGGTCTCGAATTCCTGAGCTCAAGTGATCCTCACACTTTGGTCTCCCAAAGTGCTGGGATTACAGGCATAAGTCATCACATGCAGCCTTTATTTATTTCTTAAAGCTGAGATCAGTTCTTTAAAAAGCAAAGATACTCCATTTTTGTTTATTGAGCTATCTTTCAAATTTGAAGTTGCTGTGTCTTGGGGTAGGGAAAAACACAGGGTGTTGTTTTGTTGATTGTTATCAAAACTTGATGGCAGAACTTGAAACCCTATCATACTTTTCTATTTCCCACATGTAAGGAAAAGCTTAGGTCTCTCATACATAAAATATCACATTAAAATAGTTTCTTTGAGTAATGTCTCTTCAAACTTTCTTATTGAAGACATCATTTTTAAACTTTATATCCTTCCCCACCTCCACTGCCCAAGGCATGGAGAAACTACCTGAGAACCATAGTAACAGGTAAATAGATGTCTTGGGGAAGGTAATTTGCATAACAATGGAAAAGTGCAATTCCACTTGTTTTAAAGAAAAAAATTACTGGAACTTTCAAGTCACTTAAGATTTGAAGGGTTTGACAGAATTGTCAAAACTCCTATTCATCATCCTTGCAAGATGAGTTTTGCAGAGTTACCTGTCTGGCATCACTCCCCAGCTCTTTGCAGTGTTTGTTGAGACATCTCACCCTCCTTGTGCTTTGAGTCTGAAGATGGTGGATGAGAGACTGTCTGTGCACACCTTTCTCACTGTAATTTACAGTCTCGATACTCACCTGGAGATGCAAATCCTTCTCTTGAGAAGATGCTATGGTGAGATTGCAGGGCTACCGTGCTGTTTTGCTCCTGACTTTGTTCCAACCATGTTGAATTATCTCAATGTTGATGTCTCATGCTGCCTTAGTCACCATTCTTTCTCACATCCCCTGGTACCTTCTATTTTCTCTTTCCCTCTGAATGACCTCTTTTCCTGGGGGCCAGTCCCTTCTTTCTTTCTACATCTGAACTGCATGTTATGGCAGCCCCTTTGGGGCCCAGCATATATTTGCACTTAAAATGGAGATAGACTCTCTGGGTTAGAGCTTCCTCCCTCTCACAAGAATGAGCTGCAAGCGTTAACAGATAAAAATAACAGGCCAGGTATCACGGCTTACTCCTGTAATCACAGCACTTTGGGAGGCCAAGCCAGGAGGATCACTTGAGCTCAGGAGTTTGAGACCAGCTAGGGCAATACAGTGAGACCCTGAAGCTAGTTTTTAAAAAATAAGAAAAAAATAATTTAAAAAAAAAAAAGGCCAGGCGTCATGGCTCACACCTGTCACACCTGTAATCCCAGCACTTTGGGAGGCCTAGGCAGGCAGATCAATTGAGGTCAGGAGTTTGAGACCAGCCTGGACAATATGGTGAAACCCCATCTCTGGTAAAAATACAAAAATTAGCTGGGCATGGTGGCATGCACCTGTAGTCCCAGCTACTGGGGAGGCTGAGGCATAAGAATCGCTTGAACCTGGAAAGTGGAGGTTGCAGTGAGCCGAGGTCACACCATTGCACTCCAGCATGGGTGACAGAGTGATACTCTGTCTCAAAATAATATTAATAATAAAAAATAATGCCCACAGAGAATGGCACTGGTGGGAGAACATACCTGTTTGCCTAATGCTCCATCTCTGTTCACAAGATCAGTCAGTCCTCCCCAAATGTTAAAGACATGGAAAGAAATAAGAACTTCATCAGTGCAAGTGTATCAATGCTATCTGAACCATTTATAGGTTAAACCTGTATACACTCCTATTTTTGAGAATCGAAGCCTGACTTTTTGACTATGAGTAAGAGCAGCAAGGGGTTCTTAGTGTTGCTGGGCTATGCTTCAGGACAAAGGAATGTCTTTGAGTTGCATGACTCTTTTCTCCATGTTTGGCTTGGTCCACCTCCCTAGCAAGGCATAAATTACATACAGCCTGTTGCCAAAAAGCAATCATGTGATGAGTGAGGAATGACTAACGTTATCTAAAAACCCACTCTCCATGTGGGTGGTGGAAAGGACCTGGGGCTGTAGTGGGCAGAGTTGGGGACAGCAATAGTAGTTCAATAGCTGTCTGAGTTTGGGCTCAATATCTAATTCTTGAGCTTCACCTGGTAGCTGTTGTATTTCATTTTCCTTCTTTCTGCCTTCCTTCTACATACTCGCTGATTGCTCATCCCCTCAGAGGGCAGTAATTTCTCAGTTCAATCAGGAGCTAATCTTATCATTGACTTCCAGGACTTCTAATAATTCTGAATGTAGGTGGTGTTGCCCTCTCTGGAGCATTTTGGGAATTCATAGGGCCATTTTTTTCATACAGAGTCTGAGAATTGCAAAAAGTGAGGTAAGACTGTACTTTGTTTTGTCTAGAATTTTTCCAAATGTTGAGCCCTGCTTTGGAAAATCGTGTCAGTGAAATGCACTCCACTCACCATATTGGAGGCATCGTAACACATGGTGGAGTTTCCAAATAGGGCTATGTTTTCTGTGATCGTTTGTTACAACCTGTTTCATGTCATAGCCCAGGAAGTACCTCTGACACTACACTTAATAAGCAACCCAAGCTCATGTGCGGAGATCTCGTGCTTTCTTTCCTTGGACAGTCTTCAATTTGTCTTGGCATGTTATCCCTACTTTATTTGCAATCACTTCCTTTCTTTTTCTTTTACTACTATCAACGAAATCTTGTTTGTTGGTCCTCATCTTAATACTAGTTGTTATTCTAGTGCCATTTGCATCCTGATTTTTCATGTCCTGCATTTTCTCTTAGGAACATTTTCTGATCTCCTCATATTTTTTTTTTTTTTTTTTGGTTTTCGTTTTTGAGACAGGGTCTCTGTTCTTCAGGTTGGAGTGCAGTGGCACCACCACGACTCACTGTAGCCTGGAACTCCTGGGCTCCAGTGATCTTCCCACCTTAGCATCCCAAGTAGCTGGGACCACAGGTGCATGCCAGCAAACTCATGCCTGGCTAATTATTTTTTTATTTTTTGTAGAGACTGGGTCTCGCTATGTTGCTCAGGCTCTGATGTCCTCTTAAACCCAGGCTTATGCATCCTAAGGAGGTATAGGGATGTGTGTCTCATGATGTCTTCTTTTGCAACTGTGCCTGATAACTTGCATATTGGAATACATGTTATTTTATAAGAACTACCTTCCTTGGTTTTGTCATTTATATCGTGGTTTGCATATTATCTTGACTCATTTTCAAATTATGACT
The DNA here is from genome assembly GCF_029289425.2 of Pan paniscus. Taxonomy (NCBI): domain Eukaryota; kingdom Metazoa; phylum Chordata; class Mammalia; order Primates; family Hominidae; genus Pan; species Pan paniscus. The sequence continues at coordinate 8,353,718 of NC_073272.2, read as the reverse complement.
GTGGTAGGTTCTATGATACATGAATTTTATTTCAAGATATAAAGAAGGCATTACATTTGGCATATTTTAAAAAGGCATATAGGGCTTGGTGCTGTGGCTCACACCTGTAATCCCAACACTTTGGGAGGCTGAGGGAGGAGGATTGCTTGAGTTCAGGAGTTCAAAACCAGCCCTGGGCAACGAAGGGAGACCCTATTGCTACAAAAAAAAATCAATAAATTAGTCGGGTGTGATGTTGTGTGCCTGTGGTCCCAGCTACTGGGGAGCAAACTCCTATGCTCCCTTGAGCATAGGAGTTTGAGGCTGTAGTGAGCTATGATCGCGCCACTGTACTCCAGTGTGGTCACCAGAGCAAGACCCCATATCTTAAAAATTTTAAAAAGCATATTGATGGTGACCATGTTGAGAACCCCTGGGATGTATGAATGAAATAAATGTGAGGTGATGCCCCTGTGGTCTCTCTTCTCCACTAAGAAGGGACATTTTTCTGTGGCAACTTGAAGACATGCCAAGGTCCTGGCTAACAAAAATCAATAAATAAATAAAAGAATTCAGCTTGAGAGTAGGGAAGGAGCAGTCAGCCAGCATTTGATTGGGCTTGGCCACATGCTATGGGATCATGTGCAAATCTGATGCCTTCAATTCTCTTCACATCCTTATCCCCAAACACACGTGTCCAGCCCGTGAGCAGATTTTCTACTCAACATACAAGGACTTGTTTTCATGCCACTGCCTCTGAGAAGGTTAGTTCTTTTCACTGATTTGCTTCCAGGTATATCCCTGCAAGGCAACCGTTTCCTCTTTGAGAATAGGGACTATTTCTTGTTCATCTTTTTGTCCTTGGACATGAGTACTGAAAAATACAAGGCACTTCAAACATGCTGTGGGCTCACTATTTAAATTTTGTGTTTATCCCAAGGGTGGGTCAGGTTACATCTATATTTTAAGATCTTTCTTTCACTGTGTGCAGATAACTTCACTAATTTTGATAAGCCAGGGGAACCATTGTCATACTTAACTAAAATAATGAACGTAAACCTGCTTGGGAGCCACTGTAGTCATTATTATTCTCCCTTATTCTGACCATGGTAATTCAAGGAGAAGGGAAATGGGAAGGGAATTCTGTCAAGCAAAGGGTGGCTTTATCCTTCCTATCCAGGCATCAAAATCAGACCATAAATGTGATACAGCTTTATGCATATAAAGGGTCATTTCCTGGAGGCACACATCATAACCACAGAATAAAATTTACATTCCTGCAGGCTCTAATTTCATATTTATGAATTTTTTATAGGTTTTCTAATAGAGACGAAGCCTAAAGTTTTGCCAAGGTGTGAAAAATATTTTATAGAGAATGGATGGGAACGTGGATATTCTTAAGATGTGAGAGCAAAAATACAAGTTGTTGAAATGTTTTCCAAGGAAAGACTAAAGTATTCTGGACATGAATCATATGCCATGCATGCCATTAGGAACTTAGATATCTATCACTCTATGTAATGCTCATCATTTTTTTTTTAATACAAGAAGGCTGGGACCCAGAGATGTGGTCATGCTACTAATAAACAATGGCTATGTTGGAAGCTAGGTTTGCCTAACTCTAAAATCATTTTCTCTGCTAGGTTCTGCTCCTCATTTAGATGCTGCCCTTCTTTTGTCTTTAGATATTTTTTCAGACTTCCTTTTCCTAAATGGAACTGGTACCCTCATTTTGGCTATTCACTCCATGAACATATTTTCTACAGTCAAATTTAGCCACTTTCACTTGTCTATCCTCGTTGACAAATGCTTCCTGGTATCTATAATAGAGATGCATATATTTCCATCTATCTGCTTATGGCAAAGAGAGATTTCAGCCAACTGGAGTATCATTCTGAATATCTGTCCTCATACATAGAGATGAGGGCAAACGTTGAGCACAGTCTAGTGACAGCCGGCCTTGGGAGACACCATTGATCTTTGGGCCGGCAGCTGGGCTTCCTCCAGGATGGGGCTGACTTGCTTCAGCTGTCCTGAAAAGAGACATCATGTGCTGTCTTCATCGCCACCCTCCGACGGCAAGCCAGGTCCTTGCACACCATGCCTTCTCTACCAATATCACACACGCTAAAAACTCACTGATGTCCAAACTTCTGCTTCCATTGCGACACCTGGATAGGCAGGGACACAGTTACACTTGCAAATGGAAGTAGAGAAACTCTGCAACAGACTATTAATGGTACGAGAGGGGAAGCTAAATTTGGACTCACAAATAATGCAGTCAGCAATTTAATTTAGGTCGGTACTTTGGTTATCAGGGAAAGAGATTAAAATGTTGGCAATAGTTCTATTATGTTGGAGCTACCTAATGCCTGAGAAAGGAATTACAAAGAGCCAACACAGGGTAAGACATCTGTGCAGGTCCCTGGATATCGGATTACTCCACTTGTGCACTGTTAAACGTTCATGGAGTGACCTCCGTGAGGAATGACAAAGGCAGCAAAAGGAATGAAAGCAACCCAAAAGCAAACAAACAGTCAAAAAATAACAACAACCTTCTTTAATGGCTCTTAAGTGAACACATTTTGTAAACATGGCTGTATAAAGGTTCTCTAGATTGATGAAGGAGAAAAATACAAACTTGCAATAGGCAACCTTTCAGAGGGCTCATTTCCTGCTCTTCTTCCTCCACCTGTCCAGTAGGTAGTGGAGTTTCCTCCACCTGCCTCTGTGTTTCCTGGTTGCATTCTGTGACCTTCATACCCTCTGTGTGCTAATGGAATTCTATATTCATATCTCTCTTGAGAATTCCAGATTTCTACATTTTATTGCCTCACTAGCACAGCTATTTTGATGCCTTAGTGGAATTTCAGTCTTAACTATTGCCAACCATAATTCCTGGGCTTCTCTCCTCTCAGGATGCATTGCTCCAACATGAGCCTTCTGCATGTTCTCTCTCAGGAAATACAGGGTCATGGATCTAGCACTCATGCTTCCTGGAAGTCAGTCTTCATACCCTTTTCTCTCTAACTGCTCCCCTTACAACCTAAAAGCCATCATAAAAATCTCACCTAGGCCATGCATGGTGGCACACACCTGTAATCCCAGCACTTTGGAAGGCTGAGGCAGGCACATTGCTTGAGTTCAGGAGTTGGAGACCAGCCTGGGCAACATGGTGAGACTCTGTCTCTACAAAAAATAAAAAATAAAAATTAGCCAGATGTGTTGATGTGCACCTGTAGTCCCAGCTGCTTGGGCTGAGGTGGAAGGATCAGTTGAGCCAGGGAGTTCAAGACTATGGTGTGCTATGATAATGCCACTGCACTCCAGCCTAGGTGACAAAGAAGACATTGTCTCAATAAATACATTAATAAATAAAAATAATAAATTTCACCGAGTCTACTCTCAAAAGGCCCCCCAGTTTTGGATTGAAGATGTTGCTGGAAGATGCTTAGGAAAGGTAAAAAAATATTAAAATGATCACCAAATAAATGACACAATGTCAATTGTAAGTTCACGAGAAGCAAGTACCTGGAAGTGTTAAAAAAGCAAGTCACACCTTTGGGAAGAGATGGCCACACTTGCCAGAGAGTTAGTAGACGTCTCTCTGTCCTATCTCCATCCATTCCCACTGCTTGTGCTGTACTGCAAAGTGCCAATTTGTCTCACCATTTTTACTAGAGAAACCTTCCTATTGGGGCTTTCTGCTTCCATTATTTTCCCTTCACAATCTGCGTGTTAATTGGCATTCCAAATGATCATTTAAATGTGCCTGTTGGTCATGAAATTCCTCTGCTCAAACTTCACCCTTGGTCCACCGTGGCACTTGAAATGAAATACAAAATTCACAACATGATTTATCTTGCTGTGCAAAACTCCTCTCCCAGACTGGGCACAGTGACTCAGGCCTGCAATTCCAGTACTTTGGGAGGCCAAGGTGGGAGGATTGCCTGAGCCCAGGAGTTTGAGACCAGCCTGGGCAACATAGCAAGACCCCATCTCTAAAAAAAAAAAAAAAATTAGCCCCGTGTAGTGGTGCACACTTATGGTCCCAGCTACTTGGGAGGCTGAGGTGAGAGGATTACTTGTGCCTGGAAGGTCGAGGCTGCAGTGAGCCATGATCACGCCACTCCAGCCTGAATGACAGACTGAGACTCTGTCTCCAAAAGAAAAAAAAACCTTTTGGTTTTGGTCCCAACGTCCTTTCCAGCTTCATCTTATGCCCTTCCCCTCTTTGTACTCTGGGCCTCAGGCACTTTGATGCTTTTTCATTGTGTGACGTGTGGGTCTCTCTGCCCTTAGGACCCTCAAGCGGACTGTCTTCTGGCTAGACCTAACCCCTCACCTCTTCTTCTTTAGGAACTTCTACTTACCCTTCAGTAAACTACTATCATTTCCTCAGGAGCTCTTTGTATTTTTTATTTTTATTTTTTTAAGAGACAGGGTCTTGCTGTGTCACTCAGGCTGGAGTGCAGTGGCATAATCACAGCTCACTGCAGCCTCGACCTCCCAGGCTCAAGCCATCCTCCTGCCTCAGCCTCCAGAGTAGCTGGAACTACAGGTGCATGCCACCACACCTGGCTAATTTTTTTCATATTTTTTGTAGAGATGAGGTCTCGCCATGTTGCCCAGGCTGGTCTGGAGCTCCTGGCCTCAAGCAATCCTCCTGCCTCAACCTCCTGAAGTGCTGGAATTACAGGCATGAGCCCCCGAGCCCAGCCTTCCTTGGAAAAGTTTTTTCACCGGCCATGAGACCCCTCTCAATTTTTCCCCATGGTATCCTATACTTAGGTCCACAGACCTTATACTAATTTGCCATGAATAAAAACCTCTGCAATTCTTTAGTTTGATGCCCTTCTCCTCTCTGAACTGGGAGGACGGAAACAAAATTGGTTCAGTTCGGCTCTGTCTACTCAGCCTCTAACAGTACTGCATGCACAGGAGAAATTCTGAGTTCAATGAGTGAAGGAGGCTGTGGCTGGGAGAGATCAACAACCATGCAGAGGCCAAGCATCCTTTAAAGAAGAGGATCTCTCTGGGAATCCAGGAGGAAGCGTAGACCTGCACAGACTCCACATCTCCGGGCTTCCTGCAAATTAAGACACTCAAAACAATCCCCTCTACACGGCACCATAAAGAATGCAGAATCAAGACCTTGAGGATCTCCAGTACTTTTGTTAGACTGTCAGTGAGATTCTTCCCTTTCCAAAGCACATTTTTTTTCACCATTCAATAGACACTATAAATTTGGAGAGTCAGAAAGGATGATTGATACGTCATAGGTAAGGAAATTCAGCTACTGTGAAGTTAAGTAATTTTCAAAGACCTCAAAGCAAAACACAGAGTAGAACTGTATCTACAAGTTTCAGGTTTGTGCTCCCTCTACTAGAAGCTGCCAAAGTCCTTCCAGCTATGAGAGGGCATCAACCAGAGTGGAAACGGGAATCAAAGGGGTTATGGTTCTGCAGGCAGCATTGGATGACCAGGATTTTTCAGTTAATTTCCAGCGTGGGTGGAGATACATGCATGTGCCTGGTGTCTGCGTGTGTGCATTTCTCTCTGCTCACAGAATTGCTTCATGCTCTTTTCTCTGATGTGCCATTAATTTTGGAGCCTTTGAGATCTCATCATCTCAAACAATACCATGCTTTTCTAAATGTCTATATGTCCTGCATATAACATCAAATGAAAAATCAATGAAAAAATATGAACTTTAATATTAAACTAATAGAAACATCCCCCCCACCCCGAATTAAATTACCATATGTTGGCCTAGGAATAAAATTCTTGCAACTATAATTAAAATAGCACAAAAGAAAAGGCATCAATATTCTTTACCTTGAAGCTATCCCTGTACAAAGTGACATGAGGGATTGTGCAATGATCTGGAGAATTGATCGATGCAGACTGTTAATCCGTGAGTTTCACACACCCTGGCCCATTTTTCTTATCTTTCGGTGTTGTAAATTCCTCAGTGGTGTAAAATAGGATTGTGCCATTTTCTTCACTACTGAGGAAATGCGTCGAACTCGGAGATATGTACATCACTTATCAAAATTTTAGGAATTACCACATTCATAAGAGACAAAATTTGAGATAAGTTTGAATCCCTGTAAGGCAGTCCTTTTTTTGGACACTTTTTTCTTCTGCAGTCACTAAAGTATCTTTCTTTTCATGCTAAAACTAGCTTACATGCAAAGGGCATGTTTTAGAAGTGGTGATGGGGTTGGAGGGGTGACACATTTATTAGCTAAATGCTGAAAAATGTATTTCATCTCAGTTTTGTCTTAGTCCCTATTTTTCACTTGTTTTTTTTGAAGGATTTCTTAAGCACTTCCACTGCAATTGGATGTAAATGTCTCATCAACCTGTCTCCTCTTCCAATGTAGCTTTCCTCATTGATTGCCTGATTATTGTTGCTGTGTGATACTTATGGTTACAAAGGTAGATTCTGATTAGCATCAAGAATGTTGCATGGGTTTCCATCGGCTGAAGAACAAAATGCAAGGGTCTCGTCGTGGCCTCTGATGCTGTCATGGCTCCTGCCTGGGGCTCTCCAGCTCTAGTTATTTTATTTTATTTTGTTTTATTTTATTTTATTTTATTTTATTTTATTTTTGAGACAAAAAGTCTCGCTCTTGTTGCCCAGTCTGGAGTGCAGTGGCACCATCTTGGCTCACTGCAACTTCTGCCTCCCAGGTTCAAGTGATTCTCCCACCTCAGCCTCTGGATTAGCTGGGATTACAGGTACCTGCCACCAGCCCTGGCTAATTTTTTGTATTTTTAGCAGAGACGGGGTTTCACCATGTGGCCCAGGCTGATCTTGAACTCCTGACCTCAGGAGACCTCCCCACCTTGGCCTCCCAGAGTGCTGGGTTTACAGGTGTGAGCCACCGCACCCAGCCCTCCAGCTCTAGTTATGTTACCATTTTCCCACAGACTTTACCCCCTCATCTATTCTCTCTCCTAGGATCTACTTCCATTGACTCTATGATAGATGTTAGCAGATTAGAGGCTAGAGCCAAATTACATGTACTGCATCACTTATACAGTCTGGAGCAATTTTCTTAGATGCTCCATAGCTCAGTTTTCCTATCTGTAAAATGAGGATGATCATCTTTCCCATTGGCCGGCATTACGATGCTCATGTTACAGAGGAGGAAATTGAAGCAGAATGAGGTTCAAAGGTCTGATCTCAGGTTGGGGCTCATTCCTCCCTCCCTCTTCATGATCTTAGGAGTGTGTGGCTATTCACCCATCCTCTTCGAGCCTCAGTTTTTCCTCCTGTAAAATGGGAATGGGATAATTTACCTTCTATATAAGATCGCCCTAAGGCTCAAGTCAGATAGTAGAAGCAATCGAGCTTTGTAAAATTAAGCCTATGAACCACAGGCTAATTCCTATTGTTACAGCAATAAATGTTACTATTGGAGTAAATATACACCCATAAGAACCATCCTGGTGGAAGAACTCATTTCTGGTCTTTTGCTCATCATAGGAACTCAGGAAAAGGGAAAAAAAATACTGCGTTGGTAACATTCAGTGTTGCCTTCACTCACCGTAAAACTTTCCATTTATTCCTGTATTTGTTTCCTTTTATGTCATGCTGTCTGACAGGCAGCCAGCACATCTTCGTTCATCGCTCTCTTTGAAGCCGAATTTACCACCGGAGGCACACACTGTCACCTACTAACAGGGCGTACCTTAGCTAGGAGTGCACAGAAAAGGGCCTTTGCATATTTAAAATTAATTACAAAGAGACACATGTTAAGCAGCAATGGGGAATTATTCTGACTGGGGTTTCTTCTTTTTAGAAAAGAGTCCCTTTGGCAAGATTCAGAATGCTGGTGGCCACAGGAATACAAGCTAGACCTTAAAAAGAAAATCACCTATTGTAATGCACTTAGGCACATGGAAGGTGTGTGTGTGGCGGGGGGGACTGACCTCTGACTGGTTATATTGTGTTTTGAAAATAAAAGCAATTTAAATGAACAATGACACGTTCTACCCTGCCAGCATTGGCCTTTTCTCCCCTCACCTTCTCCATTTTTTCCGAACCCTACTCCTTTGCTCAGTTGGCGGTCATTGGTTCTGTAAGTGACAGAGCAACACTGTATTTCACGTAGTTTAGGAGGGTGTTTCTTTGCATTGTTTTCTATACAGAAATGTCAGCTCTGACGACTTACCCATCTTCCAGGAGAAACTGGGGTCTGCCATATAACCCAGGGGTGTGGGTTTTTAAACCCTTGGCACAGGTAGTATTTGGCCCCAAAGTTATTGGATGGATCACTCTTTGTGGCCAACTGGAAGGAAACAAAATTATGTGGGCTTTCAATATCCTTTTCTTTTTCTTTTTCTTTTTAAGTAGCTGCAGAGCAGTATTACATTAAATTAGGCTCCGGTACTTAATTCTCCTGGGGCTTCATCAAACAAGGCTTGCATCCCTGGGATCAAACAGCAAGTCTTCATGGGCTCTGTCAGCAGGCTGAGTCCTCCATCCATCAGACTCAAAGCTGGAAGGCAGCAGTGGCATTTGAGGTGGTGGCAGGGAGAATCCTTTTCCCCTCTGGCAGTTCTTGTAGTCAGCGAAGATGGAGAGGAAGGGATTGAGAGATGCTATTTGTATGCAGCTGGTGGACTCAGCAGGCAAGTCGGGAGCAAATTGCGATTTTAGGCAAGTCTAGATTGTTAACAAGAATGGGACCCTCTATTTTACTCAGAAGCCCAAGAAATTGACCATGAGAATGGCTTGAGTTGTGAATATCGATCAGGGACAGTGAGAGGAGATGTTCGCCATCACTCGTGCTGGGAGGCCTAATTAACAGAGGCCCGCTTGCTGAATTAGATAAAATGTAGTGTCCACTGAAATTAATGCGATGTTGTCCGAGCATCCTTCACCTAACAGTGGAAAATCAAGTTTAAGTGGTTGGAAGTGGCAGTGCTGGTGAGAACCGAAACATTGCAGAGAACAAAAGAAGTGGATTTTAAAAGAGTTTGCAGGGGCCAATCAGAGGAACAAACACTTTAGATTTCTATCTAGAGCCAATAGCCCCTTTTTAAGTGCAATAACTGTCGTCTGTAGGAACTAATATTAAGAACTGTTGGTGGTGGGTATCATTTTCTTTCATTTTCTCATCTAATGAAAATGGAGAGATTTCTTCTATTAGATAAAGATAGCAGGGGATACAGATTTATGGCAGTTTGGTCGCATGAGGGAGATAAGAATATTAGAATTTGAAATTCCTTATTTAATATTTTGAAAGGCGGGACTGAGGAGGACTATATCAAAGTCTCAATGTGGACTGGAATCTGAAAGAGGAAAATGTAATCCATTATCTGGCGATGTCAATTGCCAGACCAGTTTTTGCATCTGTGATGTGTGTAAAATACAATTCTTCCTATTGTATTCGAATTTATCACTGATGCAACATTTTAGTTAAGTAGCTTGGGTCTGTTAGGATTTTGGAGACTTCAGTGAAGAAAACCTAGTCTTCCGTTATAGTACTCGCTAAAATAGATACTAATTTCATCTTTCCTGAGAAACTAACTAGAAGAAAAAAGAGTTTTATACTGGGTTAGTTACCAAAGTCATAGTAACAGGATGGTCTAGATGCAATTTGTGGATCACAGTGTTAAAGCCCAATGTTTTTTTTTTTTATTATTTTTTTTGAGACGGAGTTTTGCTCTTGTTGTCCAGGCTGGAGTGCAATGGCGTGGTCTCGGCTCACCACAACCTCTGCCTCCTGGGTTCAAGTGATTCTCCTGCCTCAGCCTCCTGGTAGCTGGGATTACAGGCATGCACCACCACGCCTGGCTAATTTTGTATTTTTAGTAGAGACTAGGTTTCTCCATGTTGGTCTGGCTGGTCTCGAAATTTGATAGAGTAGTGATAAGGTTTTGTTTTTTACTAATGTATATTCAACTTTTATTTCTCTCTTCCCATTAAGGTTTTCAAAAAATAAATAGTCTTGCTCTGCTTTTCCCAGGCCTGGATTGATAGCTAAAAATGCTGTTTATCTTTCAGTTTGGTAATATGTTTGAATATATAGAAATAAAGAATTTTTTAAAGCCCTCCAAACTGTGTTTTAAGTATTGAGATTTAATCTTAAAATACCTTTCTTTATGTACTTATTTTGCAAGTTTAGCCAAGAGTATTTTAAATTCTTTCTAAAATACTTAAGTTTTTCAGTGAAAAACAGAGGCTTCCAGCTAACAGCTACATAAGTGAGTCATGGGTCCACACTTCCTCTAAATCCTTCAGGTAAATTAGAATCAAATGCCATAGTAAAGAAAAAATTCTACTACATCATTGTGAACTTAAGAACTCGTTTTAAAGGATGAAGGTTAAAGTTTAGCAGTTAACCACATATCATATCTCATCCATTTTGCATCTTATTTTAGTCACATGAAGAGATTACATGGGCTAAGCATGGTGGCTCATGCCTGTAATCCTAGAGCTTTGGGGGGCTGAGGTGGGAGGATTACTTGAGACTGGGAGTTCCAGGCCAGCCTGGGAGCATAGCAAGACCTTGTCTCTACAAAAAAATAAAATATTAGCTGGTCATGGTGGTGTGAACCTACAGTTACAGCTACTGGGGAGGCTGAGGTGGGAGGATTGCTTGAGCCCAGGGGTTTTAGGCTGCAGTGAGCTATGATCATGCTACTGCATTCCAGCCTGGGCAACAGAGTGAGACCCTGTCTTTAAAAAAAATATCATTTGGAGACTGCTCCACAATTATGCTGAGATGATTTATTTTAAATGCTTGCAAGATATTTGATTGAAAGCATAATTTACTTAACCATTATTCTACTAGTGGACACAAGTTATTTCTAATTTTTTCTGCTTTATTATAAAGAGTTATATATCAGATATTCTTATACTCCACGAGACAGAACCAAACTGTTTTAATTAGAATAGCTTTAAAATATACTTTAATATCTGTGGGGCATCATTTTCCCCCTTAATTACCTTTCTTTTACCCTTTTTTCCAAATGTGAACATGGGCATCTGAGAATGATGAAAAAACAAAACTATTTTATACTGCACTACTTTCATTTGGAAGAGATTATGCATTATAACATGATATGGTTTGGCTGTGTCCCCACCCAAATCTCACCTTGAATTGTAATAATCCCCATGTGTCAAGGGTGCGGCCAGGTGGATATAATTGTATCATGGGGGCAGTTTCCCCCATACTATTCTCATAGTAGTAAATAAGTCTCATGAGATCTGATGGTTTTACAAACAGGAGTTTTCCTGCACAAGCTCTGTTTCTTGCCACCATGTAAGATGTGCCTTTGCTTCTCCTTTGCCTTCCATCATGACAGTGAGGCCTCCCCAGCCATGTGGAACTGTGAGTCCATTAAATCTCTTTCCTTTATAAATTACCCAGTCTTGGGTATGTGTTTATTAGCAGCAATGAGAACAGACGAACACATAACACATTGGCTATAATATTTTGGAAGAATGGGATTGTGCCAACTGTTGGGTTTCCTATACATAATCATTAAAGTAGTTTAATTAGTTATTAAAGTAGTCAGGTCAACATTATTGATACCAATTTCATTGATATCAATGTTAAACCATGTTGAAAATTTTCACCTCGGCTATCATCATCATAATTTCATCTTGTTCCCAATGTGAAAGATGGCATTTGGGATTATATTAGTTATCTAATGCTGTGGAACACAGCAACTCAAAATGTAATGGCTTACAACAACACACATTTCTTTTCTCACATTTTCTGTGACTCAGCAATCCTGGAGTGGCTGAGCTTAGTATTTCTGGCTCAGGCATCTCATGAGATTGCAGTGAAGATGTCATCTGGAGCTGATGTCATTTGAAGGCTTGACCAGGGCAGGAGGAACCACTTGTAAGATGGATCACTTATGTAGCTGTTAGCTGGAGATCTCAGTTTTTCACTCTCTATTGGAAGAAGACCTCAGTTCCTCACCATGCAGCCTTCTCCATAGAGCTGCTTAAGTGTCCTTACAAGATGGCTGCCATCTTTCTTCAGGATGAATGACCCAAGAGAGAGAGCAAGACAGAAACCATAATCTCTTTTATGACCTAGCTGCAGGAGTCATGCACCATTACTATGCAAATAATAATATTTTATTGATCCAATAAACCAACCCTGGTGCAATGTAGGAGAGGACTATATGAGGACATGCATAGCAAGGGTCAGGGACTGTTGGGGGGCATTTTAGAGGCAGCTATGATAATGATTAAAAGCTGATGCTCCCAGTTCTTATGCTAGAGACAAAGACAGATCATTTTTATTCAAATTTTCAATTCCATATGGCCTAATGATTTTCTTCCATAATTTGATACCACTGCCAACATGAGCAATTCAATGTTCTACGGTGATCACAGTTACACAGGTACCCTAACAGCAGCCTCTTAATTTATCAGTTTCTTTTTTTCCAACATAGTTCTTTTTTAAATTTAACAATTTATTTTTTTCTCTTCTATTGTTAATTCCTCACTTAGGTTGAAAATTATTTCTCTAAACCAGTAGACTTCAAATTGTTTCTGTCAGACGCATCAGAAATTATACCATCTGGCATGTACTCAACAGAGACTACAATGATGAACATTTCCGGCAATCTGGATACATACTTTTTATTTTCAGGCCCCATCTCATCCATTTATAAGTGTTCTATTTTGTTCTTAAAACTCAGATGAGGTAAATAATGTTAAAAAATGATCAAGTGATATGGCTTCTTGTCCTGTTTTTTATTAACATACACGTCTCTCTCTTAGCCTTCTCTCTCTGTTTTTCACTCTTTCTCTTTCTTTCTTTCTCTCTCTTATTGTATTTTAGATTACAAACATATACAAATATACACACACATGAGTATATAATCTAGAAAGAATTGGACTATCCGGTGATTCTAGCAGATATAAACTAAAAAATATAATTTGTTTCAAAGTGAATTCTTTACCAAATTATATATGCCATCAGTAGGGATGTTGAGATAATAGTTTTGTGGAAGTATTCAACGGAGGAAACACTTTAGGATGTTTGTGCTTTACCTTACTGGCCGGGAAACTTTGATCTTTCCTTTTATGCATGCTTCCTCAGCCGTAATTTGATTTCCTTTAAGCAATAACTTCAGCCCCAAATAATCAGTCATAATAAAGGGGCTTGCCGACAAACACTTGCTCATAAAGACTTGTACTCACATGCACAGAACCCAATTAAAGCAAACTATTATCAGTTTCCATCCTTCATGCATCACTAGTGATATGCAAGGTGTCACATTTGATAGGCATAGTCAATCATGGCTGTCCACTTGGGGCCTTCTTATGGTCCAGAAAACAGACACTAGTGCAGTGAATAAGACATGGGTTTGGGGTTGCTAATGGTTTTGAATCACTGCGCTTCACTTGTTTTCAGGGAGGTTATGGTCGCAGTTAAGTTCACAATTCACATGGCCAAGACAATTCATAATGGAAAGCTGCTAGTTGTCCGGAGATCAATTTTCTTTTGGGATTGCTCTGGAAAGCTCTAAACTCGCAGTGAAATCTGCTGATGTGCATAGCTACAGGCCTAATTTCAAGGAAGAAGAGTCACCCATGAGGGGTTTCTCACCCCGTTCTCTGGAAGGACTGAGAATCATTATATCACAGCTTTTGACATGGTATGGGCTTGGTTGGTTATACCTCTAAGTCATTTTCTCATTTATTCAAAGAGTCCAATAGAGTAGATATAAGGAAGCAGTTTTTCCTGTATCTCTTGCGTTTCTGCCTGTATTGCAACCAGAGGTGCTGACAGCCTGTATTGTGCACATCCTTTTCAAGCATGTGTGTTTATGTAAAAGCCTTGGAAGATAGAAATGGTGTCGTCCTTTAAGCCAAATGGTAGGTTTCCTTATTTACCAGTTCAATGAATATCTCCCCCTAGAGAAGTGGCCATGTAGGCTTACTGGTCATGATAAGTATTCAGGTCAGGTCCCTAAGCACAGGGTTCATCTCCTGTAATGCAATCCACTGTAGGCAGGCATCATCCAGCCCTTTACACAGCCCCCATGATGGTGGGTGGGAGGAACTGCAGTTAAGGAAAGCAGCACAAACACGGCTACTCTGCCTACTGCTATTACTGTGTGTAGAAACTGTCTTTTGTCTCTGACCCAGAGGATTTGTGTCTTCTGCCAACATCAATGAAGGTCTAGCAGGCTAACTTGTTAGCCTGAAACTAGGATGAAATTTCAGATCCTTCACAGTACTTTACAAAGGATCCCAACTAAAGAGCAAAATGAAATACAATTACAGTCATGAGCCACGTCACGACATTCTGTCAGTGACAGACCACATATACGATGCAGATCCCCTAAGATTATAATAGAGCCGAAAAATTCCTGTCGCCTAGTGACAATCCCAACCCTTTGTAGGCCTAGACAAAGTTATGTGTTTGTGTTTTAGGTTTTTTTTTTAAAGTTTAAAAAGTAAAAAAAAAATTAAAGATAGAAAAAGCTTATAGAATAAAGATATAAAAAAGATTTTCACACATGTGAATGATGTGATTGTGTTTCAAGCTATGTTTTTATAAAACAGTCAAAAGCTAAAAAAAAAAAAAAAACCTAAAAAGTTTATAAAGTAAAAAAATTGCAGAAAGGTAAGGTTATTTTATTATTAAAGAAAGAGGTCGGGTGTGGTGGCTCACACCTGTAATCCCAGCACTTTGGGAGGCCGAGGTGGCAGATCACCTGAGGTCAGCAGTTTGAGACCAGCCTGACCAACATGGCGAAACTCTGTCTCTACTAAAAACACAAAAATTAGGTGGATATGGTGGTGGGTGCCTGTAATTCCAGCTACTCGGGAGGCTGAGGCTTGAGCCCGGGAGGCAGAGGTTGCAGTGACCCGAGATTGCACCACTGCACTCTGGCCTGGGCGTCAGAGTGAGACTCCATCTCCAAAAAAAAAAAAAAATTAAAGAAAGAAAAGTGTTTTTTAAGTAAATTAAATGTAACCTGAGCGTACAGTGTTTATAAAGTCTGTAGTAGTTCACAGTAGTGTCCTAGGCCTTCACATTGACTCATTACTCACTGACTCACCCAGAATAACTTCCAGTCCTGCGAGCTCCATTCATGGCAAATGCCCTATATAGGGGAACCGTTTTTTATCTTTCTTACCATATGTTTACTGTACCTTTTCTATGTTTAGATATGTTTAGATACATAAATACTATTGTGTTACAATTGCCTGCAGTGTTCAGTACAGTAACATATTGTAGAGGCTTGTAGCCTAGGAGAAATAGACTAATCGCACACAACCTCGGTGTGTTGTAGGTTATCACATCCAGGTTTGCATCCTAATGACGCCTTTCTCAGAGTGTGTCCCCATCGTTAAGCAACACATGACTGTATTATGAATCCTATATGAATATACATATGCTTTTTAAGCCAGCTTCTGTAGAGAAAGAAACATTTCCTCTAACAGCTAGGTTTTTGCTGGTTGTAGCTAATAACTCCAGTATTCCATAGTCTTTTCCATTGATAGCCCCAAGTTCACTGGTGGAGGGAGAGAGATGGGAGTAAGAAGGATATTAGGTAGTAGGAAATCAGGAGAAGGAGAGGAAGTACATACACAGTGGGGTCCCATTACATCAAATGATATATTTAACGTCCAGCCAATTTCAAGTCTTTTCTTAAATACTTCTGAGGTTTCCAGGGTTTAAGACTGCCCCCACCCTATCCTTTCCTATCAACTTGTTTTCTATTCCTCATAGCAATCTTTACCGTCTTTTCTTGCCTCAGTCTGAACAGGCATTAGCCATGGCTGGGGTTAAGAGCTTTGGGAGTGGGCATCCAAGCAGCAAGCTGCCTCTACTGTAGATGGTGGTCCTTTCAAGCAGGGATGCAGGCAAAGTGACAAGGACATGAAACTACATTCTGTATTGCTCAGCTTTGCTTGACCAAGGTTGATTGAAAGAAGCATCATGTCATTGAGACTCTTTAATCCTTTTATGTGTACTTTAAATGCATTCCATCATGACTCCTGCTATGGTTCGAATTTTTGTGTCTTTCCAAGATTAATGTTGGAACTTAATTCCCAATTAATGTTCAGTTAATTCCCAATTAGTGACACTATTAAGCCATAGTATTAAGAGATGGGGGCCTTTAGGAGGTGATTAGGTCATGTGAGCTCCATCCTCATGGCGGGGATTAGAACCCTTATTATGAGGCTTGAGAGAGCAAGCTTATCCCTTTTCTCCCATCCTGTCCCATCTGCGATGTGAGGACATATTAGGTTGGTGCAAAAGCAATTGCGATTTTTGTCACTACTTTCAATGACAGAAACCGCAATTAATTTTGCACCAACCTAATAGTCTGTCTCCTCTGGAGGACACACCTACAGGGCACCATTTAGGGAGCAGAGAGCAGCCCTCACCAGACACCAAGTCTGCTGGCTACTTAATCTTGGTCTTCCAGCCTCCAAAATTGTGAGCAATAAATTTCTACTCTTTATAAATTACCCAGTCCAGAGTGAGTGCTATAGCTGCATGAACAGACTGAGACAGTTACATTCCTGTCAAATGGGCCTGTGCCCCTCAACTTTCTCCCCAGGCTGTTACCACTGGCAATGCTAAGTTAACCACGTGTAATTCTAAGTCCTATTTTCACATCCGTGTGTATAAGAGAGAAAAGACTTTTCACCCATTGCAAGGTTCATGGCTGAGGCACTTATAACAAAAATCAGATTAGCAAGAAAAAATCAGACAGATCGGTTTAATGTAAGTTTTACATGACATGGGAACCTTCAGAAACAAAGCCCCAAAGAAACAGGAAAAACTGTCCATTTTAATGCTTAGGTTTGGTAAGCGGCAACAGTTGTATAGAAGTATAATTGGACAAAGGCGGTGGGATCTAATAGGAGTAAACCAGGAGGAAATGTAGGAAAGCCTGTTTGTTGACATTCATCTTGTCCTCCCTGTGTCTTCAGACAGGACATTTCTTTACTCTGGGTATAGGGAGGACCCCTTTGGAATGAGTCATGACCTCTTTTCAGAGGAAGGTCAACTAGGTTTTATGGCCCACTTCAGGCAACTTTTGAGGAGGGGTGGGGGAAGTTTTTTCTAGTATCTATGGCCGGCTTCTGCTGTTTTCCCAAGTGCCAAGTTTCCATATTTTGGGGAAGTGTGTCCTGAACCCTGTCTCATTATAAAATAAAATTAGCATGGATGGTGAGGGCATTCTGCTGCCTGGGAACTTGGGTGGGGGGTACATACGTTTCAGCTTCAGTGGGATCCTCTGTTCCCTTGCTGTAACTCCAACCATGTGCTTGGCCAACCTCACTCTATTGGTCTTAAGAATGTACACATTATTTTCCCCCTCCTTGTTATTTTGTTCTATGTCTCCAAAAGGTCTTAGACCCACGTATACCTTTCTCTGAATTTGCTGACTTCACATAGGCTTGAAATCAGCCTGCTGACTCTTCTCATTCATCCAATGCAGTAGGAGACCTCTGTGCACAACACTGGCCACCTACGTACCACAGCATGACATTCTCTCCATTATTTATTTGATGACTTGAGTCCCACTCCCACTCAAATGTTTTTCTCAACATTTTATTATAAAAATTTTCAAATATCCAGAAAAGTTGAAAAAATTGTCCACTAAACAGCTATGTGCCTGTCTCCTGAATTCTACTGTTAGCGTTTCACTAAATGTGTTAGTTTCTCATTGCTGCTGTCTTGGGTTACCACAAACTTTGGGGCTAAACAACACACATTTATTAACTTACAGTCCTGGAAGTCTGAATTCTGATACAGCTCTAGCAGGGCTGTGTGTTCCTTTTTGGAGACTCAAGGAAGAATCTATTTCCTTGCTTTTCTAGCTTCTAGAAGTATCCCGCATTCCTTGACTTACTGCTCCTTCCTCCACCTTAAAGCCCACAAAGCAGAAAAGTTGATAGAGTCCCACCCTCAATTCCTCTCCCGTCTCCCTCTTCTACTTTAGTGACCATGTGATTACATTGGATAATCCAAGATAATCTTTTCATCTCAAGGTCAGATGACTAGCAATTTCCATTTCTTTCATAACCTTGGTTACTCTTTGCAGTATAACCTAACATATTCGCAGGTCTGTGGATTCAGACTTGGGCATCTTTAAGGGACCATTATTCTGCCTAACACATTATACTTTTTCACATATATATTATTTTTCTTTTCTTTTCCTTCTTCTTCTTTTTTTTTTTTTTTTTTGAGACAGAGTCTCTCTCTCTTACCTAGACTCAACCTCCCTGGCTCAAGCACGCTTCCCATCCCAGCCTCCCAAGTAGCTGGGACTACAAATGTGTGCCATCATGCCCAGTCAATTTTTTGTTTTTTGTAGATACAGGGTCTCACCATGTTGCCCAGGCTGTTCTTGAACTCCTGGAAACAAGCAATCTTTCCACTTTGGCCTCCCAAAGTGCTGGAATTAAAGGCATGTGCCACCACGTCTGGCCAACAAATATATTCTTGTGTCAATCCTCCACAACTTTATCTATTGACCATCATTAATATATTTTAAGATAAATTGCAAGTACCTGTAAATCTCCCCCCAAAATTTCCACCAAGCTTATATTTAACTAGAATTTTACATTTGTTTACAGGTTTTTTTGTGTGTAAATTTACGTACAATGTAATGCAGAAATCTCAAGTCTACATCTGCTAAACAAATGCTCACATGTGTGTAACTCAGGTCCCTATGGAGATGTAGACCATGAAAAGCACCCTAGAAAGGTCCGTCATGCCGTCTCTTAGTCAATCATTGTGCCCCACCCGTTATGTGAATATTGTTTAACTATTTTCCACCATGAGTTAGCACATAAGTGGAGTTATACACTTTATTTGAAGGAGTGTCAGATAAAATACACTATGTGTAGTTAAATGTGGATTTCAGATAATCAATGCATATTTTTAGTATAAGTCTGATCCAGGAAATATTTAGAACATATGTTGAAATGTATGTATTACCTGTCTAAAATCCAAATTACTCAGGTGCTCTGAATTTTTATTTACTAAATCTGGCCATCCTATGTGTAAGGCTCTTTGTCTGAGCATAAGATGATTGAGATTAACTCATATTGTTATGCATACCAGTAGTTTTTGATTTTTATTTTTTGCATAATATTCTGGTCTAGGATTGACACACATTTTATTTGATCATTCTCCAATCGATGGATACCTGGACTGTTTGCAATTTAGGATTATTATACTTATAAAGTCAGTGTAAACATTTTTGTACAAATTCCTCTGAGTGTATTTTGAGGTGAAATATTTTTATTTCCTTCTCCATCTACATATCATATCCATCATTCTATCCATCTATGTATGTTTGTATGTCATTATCTGTCTATTATCTGTCATCTGTCTTCCTTCTCTGTCTACCTATCTACATCTGTATATATCTATCATCTATTGTCTTTCTCTATGATCTATCTATCATCTGTCTATATATCTTCTGTCTCTATTTGCTGATATATATCTATCTTTTATCTATCAATCATCTACCTTTTTTCTCTACCTATCTCTATGATCTATCTTCTCTATCTCTATGATCTATTTATCTATCTCTTTCTATCTATGTTCTATCTTCTCTATCATCTATCTATCATCTGTCTATATATCTTCTGTCTCTATTTGCTGATATATATCTATCATCTATCTATCAATCGTCTTTTTTCTCTATAATCTATCTATCTCTATGATCTATCTTCTCTATCTATCTATATCTATCTACTTATCTATCTATCTATCTGTCTATCTACCTACCTATCTATCTGCCTACCTAGGTATCTTAAATAAACAAAACTTCTACCCTACCTCTTTGATTTTTCCTCCTTCTTTCCTTCCCTTCACATCCTATATCCAATCGATGCTCAGGTTGTGCTGCCCTACCTATTTTCTCCCTAGCTAACCATCAGCGCTCCAGCTTGGGGGCCATGAGCTCTTATTCCTGGCCTGTCTCTCACTGCTTCCACTCATCCTCCCTTCTTTATTTGTTCACACTGCAGACTCAGTCACTTTTGGCAATAAGAAACACCTGCTTTTTAAAAAACCCTCCAACAGCTTCCCATTAAACTTGGGACACAATGCAAATTCCTTCTCAAGACCCCAAGGTCCCGAGTGACCCACATTCCCTGCCTATGGCTTGAACCTCATCTGTTTCTACTCTTCTTGCTCACTAGCCTTGGACTGCACTGTTGCTTCTTCTATTTATTTATTTATTTATTTATTTAGAGACAGAGTCTTGCTCTGTTGCCCAGGCTGGAGTGCAGTCGTGCAATGTCGGCTCACTGCAACCTCTACCTCCTGGGTTCAAGCGATTCTCCTGCCTCAGCCTCCCTAGTAGCTGGGATTACAGGTGCCTGCCACCACACCCTGCTAATTTTTGTATTTTTAGTAGAGACGGGGTTTTGCCATGTTGGCCAGACTGGTCTCAAACTCCTGACCTCAAGTGATCCGCCTGCCTCAGCTTCCCAATGTGCTGGGATTACAGGCGTGAGCCACCGCGCCCGGTCTCTTCTGTTTAATTAACTGACAAATCCACCTTCTCTGCATCTGCATGGCTCTTCCACTATTCAGATGGTTTAGGTATCATCTCTCAAAGAAACTTTCCCTGAGCGTTTGTCGAGACTATACCCTCCACATTTATCTCCTTACTCACTGTGACCCTTTATTTCGTTTTGTGGATTTATTTTCCCCTTCAAGAGAAATAGCAAAGTGATAGAACTAACTTTTAAAAATATACCTATTTACTTGTTTTTTGTCTTCTTCTGCTTCAATGTACAGATGCTCCTCGACTTATTTTTATTTTATTTTTTGAGACAGGGTCTGGCTCTGTTGCCCAGGCTGCAGTGCAGTGGCACGATCTCGGCTCACTGCAACCTCTGCCTCCCGGGCTCGAGTAATCCTCCAGCCTCAGCCTCCCAAGTAGCTGGGGCTACAGGTGCATGCCACCATGCCTGGCTACTTTTTTTGTATTTTTTGTAGAGATGGGATCTTGCCATGTTGCCCAGGCTGGTCTGGAACTCCTAGGCTCAAGGGATCTGCCCACCTCGGCCTCTGAAAGTACTGGGATTGTAGGTGTAAGCCACTACAGCCAGCCCCTTCTCAACTTATCATGGGGTTATATCCTGTCATCATCAGTGGAAAATATCATGAGTCGAGACTGCATTGGATCCATCTAACCTACCAAACATTGCTCAGCCTAGCTGACCTTAAACTTGCTCAGAAGACTTACATTTGCCTACAGTTGTACATAATAATCTAGCACAAAGCTTATTTTATAATAAAGTGTTGACTATTTTATGTAACTTATTGAATACTGTCCTGAAAGTGAAAAACAGACTGGTCGCGTGGGTGCTCAAGGTATGGCTTTTACTGAATGCATCTCGCTTTTGCACCACAGTAACACTGAACAATTGTTAAGTCAAACCATAGTAATTTGGGGGTCTCATAAGAGAGAGACTTTCTCTATCATTTCCATTGTCTTCTCCCCCCGACACTTTGAACAATTATCAGTGGAAATCTTTTGTTATGAAATAGAAGAACATAAAATTTGAGGTTATATATTAATTAGTATTTTTCTTTACTAAGCAGAGGCTTTGGGAACAAAATTACAGCCAAAATGTCAGAAATTATATGGGTCTGCTTTAGCAGTCATGAATGTATATTTTTCTAAGCTTTTGGCAGTGACTGCAAAGATAATCCTTGAGTTCAAAGCTTAAAATAAAAGCAAACAATTTACCCATATGTATATAATAAGTTCAAGTATAAAAGTCAATTAGTATTTAAAAGAAAGTAATTAATGACCACAGTGTCTCATCCTCAACAGATAAGAAATTATGTTCCAAATTTTGATCCCAAGTAATTGTGCTATAAAACATCAGGAAATTGTGAAAAATGTGCCAGGGAAAGATAATTACCTACAGTTGCATTAAGGATTGTATCAATTGGATTGGATTCAGCAGTAATGCCACCTAATTTTTTAAAAATAATATTCTACAGCACAGAAAGCACAAAAGCAAAACACAATATGACAAGAGACAGAGAAATGTGAAAATTGTCTTCAGCAATGGCATAGCAATGACCCTCTTCGCTGGGTGTCTGCCTAAATAGAGTTTGGCATGCAATGCATTTTGCTAGGTGATCTGTACCAATGCACACAGCTACCAATAGCAGAGACACAGATGTTTCAGCTTCTATTTAGCAGCTAGCCCAAGGTCTAAAGGCTACATGTTTTGAGGGTAATAGAAGCAAGGAATTTTATGTTCTCTTGTCATAATTGATATTGTGGGGTTTTTTTAGGCTATTCAAGATTCTAACTATTCCTTGGTTAATTTTTAATGGATTTTTGAGTGGCCCTCAAATCATTTCGGAGCTCTGTCTACTGAGATGAAATCACAGACTTCATGAACCATGGGAAATTTAACCAGTGACATGCTGGTGAGCCATTGTTAAAATCTTCCAATGTATTAATAAATCAACCGGAGACAGAGACAAAGGTCGGGGGGTGGGGGGAGAGACAGAGAGTGACAGAGAGAGGAGAAAGAGAAGTTCAAGACTGAACATGAAGGATCGAAGGATCTCTGGAAATGCCTCCCAGAGCAGTAAAGAGGAAAATATTGAAAAAACAAACAAACAAATAAACATGGGTTTTGAAAGAAATAGAAAAAGTTTCCATTGACTTTTAAAGATGTAGAATGTGGTGATGGAATATTTTATAAGATACTGTGGAACAAATACCAGGGGTATGATGGATGTAATTCAATGCCAGCTATAAGCAAAAAGAGGCAGTAAAGGTAATATGGATGGGTGAAAAAGAGATGCCCAAATTTTCAAGCAGATTGGATAGTTTAATCTGATGCTCAGAAGAGTGAAATGTGCACTCCTAAACTTTTGAAAGTTTGAAAATACAAAGACTCAAGGTAGCATAGAATGTTTGCAATACCTGACATCTGAGCTAAGACGTGTTACCAACACAATGCCCCAAAAGAGTGGATGCTATTGCAGAGAAAAGGGATTCCATACAAAATAACAGACAACATTCATTCAGAGGGTTTCTTTTTCTTCTTTTCTTCTTGTTTTATTTTTATTTTTTTGAGAAACTGCTGAAAATTTCACTCAGAGGGCTGTAATCTGTGTAAGACAGGTCTCTTGAACTGAGATACTACTATTCTTCATGTGGGACTCATGATACTAAGAAAACAGATACCCTGTGGGTTTCTTTGCTAAGGTCTGATTCTGCTTCAGGGTTTGTAAATCCAAGACCCAGGACTGAGTATGTCTATCCCACTTCTGTGTTCCTGGTGCCAGGCATTCTGTTGGGCACCTAGTGGATGATTCATAGTTATTGAAGAAGTGAATGAAGAGTGAAATGGCACTGAGTTGACTATTAAATGAGTCCACAAGTGACCTATAGAGTCAATGCCATGAGGTTTTAGAAGGAGAGAGAACAGCACATTGAGTATTACTGGAGGTGGTTGGGCTTGGTGGAGACCTTACATAATAGTTGAAATTTAGAGAGAAATGACCTGAGTCATTTCTCAGACAAGAATGAGCATGGCATGTTCAGGTTCCATCATACAGGACCTCAATGCAAGTGGAAGAGAAAGCCTCTCATTAACTTGAAAAAGAAAAGCATACATTGGGCAAGAATCCAGGGCCCTACCAATGCCTTGCCATCAAACCCATATCTGTTTATAACAAATGCTGCCCAATTTGTCTTTACATGTCAAATGGCTTCCTTATAAAGTTGCTGGGATTTTTTTGGTAGTGGTGATAGGGATAGAGAAGATATAAGAGTGACATATTATATAATATGTTTGCCATACTGCTCACTGCTTGTTGGAACATATTTAGGAAAAATTAAGTTAAAGCACCAGTTTATATAAAAGGGAATTAAAGTGGTTTTTTTTTCTTATAGTAAACTTACCTAATGATTATGTTTTAATGGGAAGAAATAGAAAACGCGCAAAGTATGTGTAAGATTGGAATGCCATCCGGGGAGATAACACAATTAAGGTGCAAGAAATGTCAATTTCTATGAAAATGAAAACCATTAAAAAAGAAATATAATTTGAAGAAGAATGTTCAAACATTGAAATGTGAAATCTCTTGGAAACGAATCCCTGGGTAGTAAGGAAATTAGCTAATGGATTTTCTTACCTGTATGGAAAGCATTTGCAGAATAGAAGAATCTTAAAAACAAAATAAAATCACAGGTAATGCAATGTAGTTTGATTCAGTAAATTTAAGTAGGCAGCTATATAGAAAGAACTACTTCCAAAACTAGCTGGTGGTGACTATAAGCCACAACACATTTTAGGGAATTACCAGAATCAAATCGAATCAGAAATAATGAATTACTCATTGATGTGTTCAAAGGATGACAGTCAATGTGATCACGTGCGTCTCTGAGAGGGGAATTAAATTTAGTTATTCATGGAAATCATGTAAAAGATAACGTCGTGGAAAGATTCAGGGTTCTGGTTAGGGCTTGCTGAAGATGCTGTGTAGCGATTGCACTGGGTTATGTGGGGATGGGGGTTTTGAGTTTTGCCTTTAATTCTTTCCCTGAATTTGTCTTTATGTTCCTTGCCCATCCTTGCATGTGCATTATGGTGTATGCAATTGCTACCCTACAAAGACCTTCTTAGGTATTTATGATCCTGTTGAAAATGAAAGGCTTGTCTACACAGGTTGCACATTCATTTTCACTCTGCAGCTTGCGAAGATTAATCATTGATCTGACAAAAACAGTGTTCCAAGGAGTCAGGGTAACTAGGACAATGTTTGGATAGATAACATGTTAAGGAGGATTTTGACAACCCGTCAGGAAGCAAGTCTGTATTACTGTTGACTAAGAAATAGCTTTCTCAAGTCAAAGAGACTAAAGAAGTGGCTATACCCCTCAGATGCTGAGTGAGACAAAATTTATAGGACAACGAAGATGAACAGGTAATTCCTGCACCTTGGGTAAAGATTGCTGATGGTGCCAGTGCTTCAAAGCTGGTTTCCCTTCCGTAGACTCTCCACCCTCTCAGATCTAGTAAATCAGTTTCCTGACATGTTCCAGGAGTAAGACCTAATTCTGGAGGGATGCCAGCCCTGACATCCAGGATCTATGTTGCTGAGAATGAATATGTGTCCCATAATGTCTGTTTGTATAATCCAATGCACACAACCAAGCAGCATAAAGCACAAACAACATTTGCACCCTGCTTGCAAATATAAGAAATGAACAACAAGCCTCAATTAGACTCGAATGATGTGTACATGATCCAGTGACCAGAAGACGTTGATGTGAATGTATTTGTAAAACTTCTGCTGGAGGGCATCTAAACTAAAAAACAGAGACAATTTGCATGGTGGTTAGTTTTATGTGTTAACTTGACTGGGCTAAGAGATGCCCAGACAGCTGTGAAATGTATTTTGGGGTGTGTCTGTGCTTCCAGAAGAGATTAGCATTTAAATCAGGAGAATGAAGAAAGAAGATCCATCCTCACTTATGTAGATGGGCATCATCCAATCTATTGAGGGCCCGTGTGGAATAGAAAAGCTGAAGAAGAATAAATCTGCTCACACTTCTTGAGCTGAGACGCCCATTTTCTCTTGCCCAGGGACACTGGCACGCTTCATTCTCAGGCCTTCGAACTTGGGCTGAATCATACTATTGGCTTTTCTGCTTCTTCGGCTTGCAGATGGCGAATTTTGAGACTTCTTGGCCTCTACGACTGCATGAGCCAAATTCTGTAATAAATCTCTTCTTATATATCTCTCTCTTTATAAATAGCTGTTTTCTCTGGAGAACCCTGATTAATACAATTCACTTCTGAGTCCTAATGGGAAAAGCACAGTTATCTCCAATATTCCACAAATTAAAAGTCCATTCATGACTTAATTTTTCACAAATTGAAAACATCACCACTCGTGTTCATTGCCTAATTATTGACTGGTGATTAGTGTGTACTCCTTCCCGGGACTCACGAAATCCGGTGTTCACTAAATCCTTCCATTACAGGAAAGAGGTCTCGATCCAGACCCCAAGAGAGGCTTGTTGAATGTCACACAAGAAAGAATTCGGGGCGAGTCCACAGTGCAAAGCAAAAGCAAGTTTATTAACAGAGTAAAGTGGTGAAAGTACAGCTACTCCATAGACAGAGCAGGGCGTTCCCGAAAGCAAGAGGAGGAACGCATCCACCGGTAGGTACAAAACTTGTTTATACATAAAATAAAAAAAAGATCATGGGGAAAAGTGCTCTGCTACAAGGGTTTGTGATAAAGGATTAATTTTCTTTATTACTACATTCTGCAAGAATCAATATTATTATCTTTAAAGCAAAATTAGGAGTGCTTCTGTTCTCAAGATATAGGGATATTGGACACTCCCAATTCTGGGTCTGTTTACTAAACATTATCCATCTGTTAATAATAAGATAATAAGATAAGTTATTATCTTAACTGTAAACATCTAGAGGCTAGGAACACCTAACTTTCTGGGAATGCAGCCCAGGAAGTTCCAGCCTCATTTTCCTAGCCCTCACTCAAGATGGAGCCGCTCCGGTTTGCGGCATGAGGGTGGGAGTATGATAATATGTGCAAGACCTTAGGCCAATCTGTTTGTAAAAGATGCCAATGTTCTTTGCAGCAGGAGAGAAATCACGGAGAAATGATCTCATTCTCATAAGGCAAACTCAGACTTCCTGGTGAACCAACTGAATCTCTTCCTTTGAAAATGCTGGCTCACTTCATTGCACACAAAGCAGAGAAAATACATTAATTAAAGTTCCTACAAGTGTTACTTTTCAGACATTTTTAAAGATGTCTAGGTGACTGACATCTTCTAGACAGGCTGTTGGGTTTTGGAAGATTGGACACCAGGGGAGACCAATCGTATGGTGGAGGCCATTGCTCCATGTGCCCAGAGTATTGTCAGAAATCGTAGATGTGGTTATTTTATTTTATTTTATTATTTTATTTTGAGATGGAGTCTTGCTCTGTAGCCCAGCCTGGAGTGCAGTGGTGCGATTTCTGCTTGCTGCAACCTCCACCTCCTGGCTTCAAGTGATTCTCCTGCTTCAGACTCCTGAGTAGCTGGGATTACAGGCACCTGCCACCACGCCCAGCTAATTTTTGTATTTTTAGTAGAGATGGGGTTTCACTATGTTGGCCAGGCTGGTCTCAAATTCCTGACCTCAGGTGATCAACCCACCTTGGCCTCCCAAAGTGCTGGGATTACAGACGTGAGCCACTGTGCCCGGCAATTAGATGTGTTTTAAAATGTATCCAGGGATGGAGCTGTACTGTTCACAGGCAGGGTTTGTATTTAGAAAGGAAAAGGGAGAATCAACTACTAGGGCACCGGAATTTCCCGTCCTGGCATGAACCCAGGAGCACCCAATACTATCCGCGTTTCCAGGAGTTATGTCCACATTTCTAGCACTCTCCGATTTAAGCCCATGAGCCTAAATTATGTCTTAGGCAGTGTAGACACGATGTGGTTTTATAGGCTCTTAAACGTTCATATGGATAATTCAGAAAAAAAAAATCCTCTTGAGAAAAGGACTCTGATAAGCGTTTCTCTTCACCAGGTTTGCCAAATCCAGGCAACACGGTGTCAGGTATGACCCAACCTGCTCAGGTACATAACCACCAAAAGAACAGAGTTTCTCAGCCTTGGCATTAGTAATACATTAGGCTGCATAATTCTCTGTTGTGTGCATTGTAAGATATTTAGCAGCATCCCTGAATCAATCCTCCAATAATCTAACAATTCTGAAAGTCCTAAAGTATTCCCAGGCATTGCTAAGGATCCCCTCTCTGAGAACTACTTCCCTAGTGGAATTATTTCCCCTGGAACTTTACAAAGGAGGCAAAGGATTTACTTAGGCTCATTAAAGCACTCCCCAGAAAGAGACTTCTATGGAGTCCATGACATGCAGTTTCTGTTCTGAAAACAGAACCAAAAGCCAAATCAGGATTTCAGGTGTAGGCAGCTCAAAAACATACCTTTGATCCTTCAGAGGATTCTGAGAGGCAGGAACCTACCTGTTCCTTGTTTGTCCATGAATTACTTTCATCTCTGGGTCCAAAATTGGGAGGGAAAAAGTGTTTTGGAGAAGTTGCATGTAACTTTATCCCAAGAAGTCATCATGTGACACAGACTGATCATGTCAGAATGATCATAAAAAAAGAGTGCCGTAATGGGTGACCCATGGCCTTTTAGATGCGTATCCCTTGAGAATGAATCAAGTTTATATTACCTGGACATATTAGAATATCAGACCCATAAAAGTTTGATGAATGAATATCTTTTACCACCAAGTCATGCCATGGTGTGATATGTGATTGCTGGTGTGATATGTGATTGCTGTTGCTGTTGTTATTGTTGTTGTGTGTGTGTGCATGTGTGTGTGTGTAGCTTGGCCAATGAATAGTATTTCATCCTAATAGGTAATATTATAATGCTGTCCTCCCTCTTACTTGCATTTTTGTTGTTTTTGTTTTTGTTTCTTTTGAGACAGAGTCTCGCTCTGTCACCCAGGCTGGAGTGCAGTGGTGCCACCTCCTAGGCTCAAGCGATTATCCTGCCTCAGCCTCCTGAGTAGCTGGGATTACAGGTGTGTGCCACCACACCTGGCTAATTTTTGTATTTTTAGTAGAGGCGAGGTTTCACCATGTTGGCGAGGCTGGTCTCGAACTCCTGGCCTCAAGTGATCTGCCTGCCTCAGCCTCCCAAAGTGCTGGGATTATAGGCGTGAGGCACTGCACCCGGCCTGTTTTTGGTGGTGGTGGCGGTGGTGGTGTGTGTGTGTGTGTACATGTTTATCCAGCCAGCCTCTCATCCTGAGATGAGATAATTGGGGAATTCATTCGCCATCATGCATCTAATGAGTTCCTGCTGCTACACGCCTTGAAGCCTAGGATGAGGACTCACTCAGGTGCAAAGCATCTCAATTGCAAATCAACTTTTTGGCTGTTCTGAAGGATGATCATTTGTCTTTTCCATGCAAACCATGAAGCCTGTATTGGACCAGCCTATCCCTGCCTTCTTTATTTGGTGAGAATCCATGGAGCTATTTTCAGTGATACAGTGTCTTGACTGACTAAAATGTTTATATCTATATCTAAATATATGTGTATACACTTAAACACTCTGTAGTTTAAGTCTGTGAGCCTAAATCATGTCTTAAGTAGTGTAGACATGGTGTGGTTTGATGGGATCTTAAAAGTTCAAATGGATAATTCAGAAGAATTATATATATAATATAGATTATATATACAGTCTTTTGTGTGTGTATATATGTATATACACATACACACACACATATTCATAGATACATATGTGACGCTGATCAAGAATATGTGTGTGTATGTGTATATGTGTGTGTATGTGTATATATGTGTGTATATATACAATATGTATATATACATATATACACAAACAAAGGATTTTTTCCTTTGCTTTTCTGAATATGCCTAATATTTTTGAGGTTTTAAAGAGAAGAATGTGTCTATCTATATTTGTTTCTTTTTAATGGCATTTTTGATACAAGTACAAGAACATGCTATAGAACTTCAAGAGGGAGAGTTTTCTTTCCCTTGACTTTATTTTCATTTTTGAATTTTTTGAGATAGGGTCTCTCTGTGTTGCCCAGGCTAGAGTGCAGTGGCGTGAACATAGCTCACTGCAGCCTCAGACTCCTGGGCTCAAGTGAACTTCTGCCTCAGCCTCCCAAGAAGCTGGGACTATATGCATGCCACCACACCCAGCTAATTTTATTTTTTTTGGTAAAGGCTGGATCTCACTATGTTGCACAGGCTGGTCTTGAACTCCTGGGCTCAAGAGATCCACCCGCTTGGTCCTCCCAAAGTGCTGGGATTAAAGGCATGAGCCACTGCACCCTACCTTTTTCTTGACAATAGAGTAGCTCCATGGTCATGCCTTAAGCTGCAATGCCGTTATGTCAAGTGGGGAAACCTAATGTAATCTACCTGTCAGTAAGCCTGGTCCAAGGGCAGTTGAAACGCTTGGAATCTGAGCTTTAGATTAGGGTTGGAAGTCCAAGAATGTAGAAGTGAGTCAACGCAAGCACAGAAAATGACCATCTCTCCTGGTCGACAGGCTCAGTGGGTGCCCACTTAGAAAAGACCCTCTGTCTTTATTGGGACCTTCTGTTCTGTTTCTCTCTGGGGCACAGCAAAGCTTTGCTTTCACACTGCTTTGCTTTCATACCCTCGGCACAGCACAGGTCTTGTTTTGTGGCATGCTCAGAACTGCAGACATTCCTAACATTCACAAGGAGGATGAATGAAAAATTATTGAGTTTAAAAATAAAGGCCATTCTGGAGCATGGGAAGTGGACATGGACGGAGGTCTGTGAACCCCCGGCGGCGTTCTGAATGAACCCTGTTGTTGGATTGCCGCATTCCCCTCCCCCTGCTCTTTGCTTTCTCATTGCCTGTGCTAAAAATAGCAAATAATTAGCAGTGGTCACAATGCTCGCTCTTATGCGCACCTAGTATATTTCAATCCTGCTGGAGCCCTTGTGCCATGCTCTGGTTCGAATTGGCTTTCCCATTTGGTATCCAGAGAGCTAATTCATTTTGTGGCCGCACTCCTGCATTCTTGATCAGTCTTTGACAACGAACACTGTCTGCATAACAAATGTGTCTTTCTCAGGCTACAGCAACTACAAGAATGATTAACATGAAATAAAGGCTCCAGCCGGCACGCTCTCCCCGTTCTTCCACGGGTACCACTGTTTTTATTTAACCCTTCATTTGTCAGCTCTGTGGGAAATGGTCTTTCTCTCTCTATCTCTCTTTCTCCCCCCATGCTGAGTTCAAAACTAAACAGGGGTCCCCGGCCTCCTCGGAAGCCTCAACTTCTGCGGGCTCCCTCTTGGAGAGCTGCCTGCGGCACTCTGGATGCAAATGATTATTCACTCTCTGCTCCCTGACATTTCCTCAAGCACTGCATCAAAAGGGGCTGAATCACACATCCTGTGTCTTGCAGGGAGCCCCAAGTCACCATGTTTCTCCCAGGCTGCAGGTGACATGCAGGGGAACTTGGGGAGTGTTAATTCCCTGGAAATCAAAGAGGGCAAAGCAGCAATGCTCAGGGTGGCTGGCCTTGGGAGCTTGGCCCAAGGCTGCAAATAGATTTGCAAGCCTCGTCATCCTGGCTTTTCAGCTCAGTTTCTTCGTTGGGGATGTATAGATACCCTATTCTTTACCAGAGTGTGGGTAGGTCCTGTTCCAGATAGAGGGTGTTTCCAAGACTTCCCTTTCGGGACTGCCCGCTTAGCAAGTCCTACCTTTGAAACTTTGGAGAGAGAATATTTCAGGGACGTAAGGGGGCCAGCGTGACTATAAAAAGGCATAGAAGCTTGCTTCTGCTCTGATGAGCAGTCTGTCGAGCTGTTTCCACAGCCCCCTTCTCATTTTCCCTCATTAAAACATGCCAACAGCTTCTCTTATCTGCCTCGGAATAGTCTTTTCAAAATGCATCTTTACTGGAAAAAAGAGTACTTGTAGCATGGGTTCGTGGCGGGGGTACAGGTATCTTTCGAAGCTATTAAAGCAGCACTATAGTAGACTATTGCTCATTTGCACCTCTCAAAGTCTACAAATTTTCCTAATTCAGACAGAAAACCGAGGCTTTTTACAGTCAACTGGTGAAAATGGATAGCCTTACCTGTTTCCGGGTAGGTGTCATAGTTTCTGTTTAAAGTTTCCATGTAAGTATAGACCTTGCTATAAAGGTTCAGAAAGGAAGAGGAAGTATCAAATAGATCCTACAGTGTGCTACTGTATCTATCTGCTTGCTTGTTGACTTGTTTTTCTGTTTCTCTATTGCCTCTTCCCCACAAAGGATTTGAGGCAAGCTCTGTAAAGATGGATGCAATGGAATCGGCACATGGCTTAAAATAAAAAGGAAATAGAAAATAAGCCAGAAATATACTATTTACAAATTCTGCCTAAGGTGAACCAACTCCCAGAAATTTAACGAGTGCATTCATACCGTTGCAAAATATGCATATGTGAATAGTAAAGCTTCTGCAGATCCCTAAAGAATTCAGAGCAAATAATACAGCTTAGGTTAGGCTGATGAAAGCCACGGCTCAAAGCAAATGAGGATATTTCTATTGGGGGAGTCCTCTGGGAGTGAACTTTTCAAAGCACTGAGCCTAGTTATAAAAATATCTCACATGTTGTATTGTGCTCGGCAGTTACAAAGGGCTTTCTGCACAAGTTCTATCATTATTATCTATACCACTAAGTAGGTAGGGTATTTTTACCCTTAAGGTGTAGGTACAGAAACTGAGGACTGATAAATTAAAAAGCTGGGCAAAGCATCATAAATAGCAAGGAAGCAGTGAGACTGGAAATATATAGCATCTATTTCTCCTGGATTGAGAGAAAAATTAACCCAGAATTGGTGATCCAGCAATATTTGCAATAGAATAAAAATAGCCAATAACCCATATTGTCTTCCTTGTTTGTGATGAATGAAAGTATTGGTTTTCCCTCCACAGAAAGAGCTCAGATCCAATGAAGTGGCCAACACAGCATAAAGATAAAAATGTCTAAACGCTATAATTTGGTAATTATGATTCTGAATTTAACTCAAGGAAATATTCCGAGATGTGTGGAAATATTTATTGTCAAGAGTATTCATGGAGTATTATTTGTATTTCATAAAAAATGGGAAAAATCAAATGGCCCCAGATATAATGATTAAGTGCATAGTGGGCTTGTTTTATATTAAAAGATTACAAGTAGATGTTAAACTGTGTTTTCAAATAATAGTACAGGATGTGGGAAAGTGCGTATGATATAGGGTGAAGTGAAACTATTGCAAATTATAAAAGTATATATGGAGCATCAGTTCTCAAACTTTAGAATCCCCTGGAGGGCTTGATAAAATAGGTAGTGACCACCATCTGCCTCCAGAGTTTCTGATTCAGTCAGTCCAGTGTGGGGACCAAGAAACTGTGGCTTTTTTTGTTTGTTTGTTTTTTGTGATGGACTCTTGCTGTGTCACCCAGGCCGGAGTGTAGTGGCGCAATCTCGGCTCACTGCAAACTCTGCATCCCGGGTTCAAGCAATTCTCCTGTCTCAGCCTCCCAAGTAGCTGGGACTACAGGCTCCCACTGCATGCCTGGCTAATTTTTGTATTTTTAGTGGAGATCGGGTTTTGCCATGTTGACAAGACTGGTCTCAAACTCCTGCCCTCAAGTGATTTGCTCACCTTGGCCTCCCAAGGTGCTTGGTTTACAGGCATGAGCCACCATGCTGGACCTAGAAACTGTGTTTCTAATAAGTTCCTAGGTAATGTTGATGCTATGGGTTCAGGCACCCCATTGAATTAAATACATGTGTATTAAGTGTGTGAACAAGGCCGTCCTTGCTTGCAGGATAGTGCTGTTCACACTGGCTGGTGATCGCACTCAATGGGGAACCTTTAAAAAGGTATAAATGTCCAGTGACGTTCTCCAGTGAGAATGTAAAGTGGCACAGCCACCGTGAGAAAGGGTTTGTCATTTCCTCAGTAAGGTGAAAACGGAGTTACCATATGTCTTAGTCCTTTCTGGCTGCCATAACAAAATGCCATAGGCTGGGTGGCTTATAAACAGTAGACATTTCCATCTCACAGTTCTGGAGGCTCAAAGATCAAGGCACCAGCAGATCCAGTGCCTGGTGAGAACCCGCTTCCTGGTTCATAGACGGGGCCTTCTCGCTGTGTGGTGGAGAAGGCACATGTTGGAAGAGGTGAGGGAGCTCTCTGGGGCCTTTTTCATAAGGACACTAATTCCATTCATAAGGGCTCCACCCTCATCACCGCTCATCACCTCCACCCTCATCACCTAGATCATGTCCCAAAGATCTAAGTCACCTCTTATAGCTCCATCTTGGGGGTTGAGATCTCAACGTATGTATGACTTTTGAGAGGACAGAGACATTCAGTCTATGGTACCATATGAACCAGCAATTACACTCCTAGGCATATTTTATATACATATATGTGTGTGTGTGTGTGTGTATGTGTGTATATGTGTGTGTATATGTGTGTATCTATCTATCTATCTATCTATCTATCTATCTATCTATCCATCCATGCCCCAAAAGATTAAAAACAGGTATCCAAAGACATGTAAATGAATGTTAATAGCAGGGCTCTTAACAATAATCACACTTGGAAACAAACAAAATGTATATCAACAGATTAATGGATAAACAAATGTGGTACATCTATACAGTTGAATAGTATTCAGCCATAAAGAGAAATAAACTACTAGTGTATACTACAATATAGATTAAAAAATTAGACTAAGTGAAATAAGCTAGACACAAAAGACCACATATTGTATCACTCTATTTATATGATATATTCAGAATAAGAAAAGCCATAGACACGGAAAGTAAATTAGTGATTGCTGGGGTCTGAGGATGGGAGCAGGGAATGAGGAATGACTGCTAACAGGCACTGGGTTTCCTTTTGGGGTAAAGAAAAAAGTGATAGTTGCACAACACTGTGAAAGTACTAGAAGCCATTGAATTGTACACTCTAAAACAGTTAATTGAATGTTATGTACATTTTGTCTCAATATTTTAAAATGTCCAGACAGCACCCTCAAGAGATTCTGATATCATAGTTTGGAGAACAGGCATTCATCTTTTTAAAAAGCCTCCCAAATGATGCTAATGTGCAGCTGGGCTTGACTTAAAACCCCAGATCTGGTAGGATTTCAAACAATAGTCGCAAAGGCTGAATAACACTGAGTGTTTATTTGGTGTGGTTCAGTGAAGCACAAGGGAGCTTGGAAAGATGGAAAGATCAATTGCAATGGCTGGATTCTTAGCACTTTGCTAACTTTGTGTCCATGAACCAGCCACAGCAACCCTACCTGGGAGCTTGTCAGAAACAGAGACTCTCCAACCCCACCCTTGACCTCGTAACTGAGACCTACCTTTTCATAAGATCCCTGAGGTTGACATAGGCAACAAAGCTTCAGGAGCACTGGAGAGGTTGTGTAGCCTTTCCATCATTGTGTTTTAGGAAACATTATGTTGCTGAGGTACTATTGCACACCCTGAGACAAATGGCTTGTATTGTCCAAGTGGTTTAGAAAATGTTGGTTGGAAGAAAGTTAAAACATAGTCATATCTTTCAGGATCTCTCTGCATCTTTGAGAAGTTCCCATGATGCAGGTCAGGCAAGCCACAAAGTGGGGTTTAATCCCTGAGGGTTCTTGGCTGTGTCTAGGAAATAATTGAAGGGCAAGCTGGAGGTAGAAGAAAACAGCTTTATTGAAGAAGCAATGTTACAGCTCCAGCTGTGTTACAGCTCTGTGACTTTTCCTGCAGAAGGGGATAACACTGTAGGCAGAGAGTGTCACATTTATGCCCACTTTTTTTGCTGTTGTTTCTGAGATGGAGTCTCCCACTGTGGCCTAGGTTGGAGTGCAGCGGCAGTCTCAGCTCACTGCCAACTCTTCCTCCTGGGTTCAAGTGATTCTCCTGCCTCAGCCTGCTGAGTAGCTGGGATTACAGGTGCCCACCACCACATCCGGCTAATTTTTGTATTTTTAGTAGAGACGGGGTTTCACCATGTTGGCCAGGCTGGTCTCAAATTCCTGACCTCAGGTGATCTGCCCACCTCAGCCTCCCAAAGTGCTGGGATTACAGGTGTGAGCCACAGTGCCTGGCATATACCCACTTTTAATTTCCTGCAGATTAAGGGGCAGTTTGTGCAGAAATTTCTAGGGAAGGGGTAGTAACTTTTGGGTCATCGGGTCATTGCCATGGAAAGGGGTGGAAACTCCTGGGTGTTGCCGTGACAATGGTAACTGACATGGCGCAATGGTGGGCATGTCTGATGGAAACCTGCTTCTGCCTTGGCCCTGTTTTAGCTACTCCTCAACTTGGTCCCATGACCAAGCTTTGCCTCTGGTGTTGAGTTCTGTCTCATACCCGACCTGCACCCAGCAACTCTCCACTGAGTATTGTCTGGTTTGCTGTGCAATCACATCCCAAACTATTTGAAAAAGGAAACTCCTTTTAAAGGACCACCTCATGACCCTGAGGGACTCTAGTGATCTGCAAAGTACAATCTGGGAAACGCAGCTCCAGGATCTTCTGGGCCCACCAAGCCTCAACTAAATGTTAGAAATTATCTTGAATTTGGTGAAACTTTAAGAGCAACCCTAAATTTCAGTACCCAAAAAGATGGAGTGTGAAGCAGTGGATTTCACTGAAACCTGTATCACAAAGCAAGAGAAAATGTGGAAAAGAAGCAAAGTCCCCTGA
Source organism: Pan paniscus (assembly GCF_029289425.2). Classification (NCBI taxonomy): domain Eukaryota; kingdom Metazoa; phylum Chordata; class Mammalia; order Primates; family Hominidae; genus Pan; species Pan paniscus. The sequence continues at coordinate 8,317,428 of NC_073272.2, read as the reverse complement.
TAGCATGGCTCTTTTTCATTGTAGACCAAAAAGATTTTGAAGTTTCATCCTCAGAGTTAGGGTAACCTGAAAAGCCAAGACAGCACAACCAACATGGAGCATGTTCCTGAGAAATGCCCAACTTTCCACTCATCTCCAAACACTGTGAACTTTTCCATCTAAATTTTCCAGGTTACATTTGTCTCAACTAATGTCTGAGAAAAACTTTAAGATGTGATTTTCAAATATATCCTGAGATGACTTAACTACTGTACTAAATAAAGCTATCCAGATGAAAAAGAAAGCTTGTGAACTTGTGGAAAAAGCTTCAACTATTGCCCTTCTAATCAGATCAACAGACTTGTCTTTTTTTGTCTTTTTGTTTTTTTTGAGACAGAGTCCCACTCTGTCACCCTAGCTGGAGTGCAGTGGCTTGATCTTAGCTCACTACAACCTTAATGTCCTGGGTTTTTTGTTGTTGTTGTTTGTTTGTTTGTTTTAATTTTCTGCTGTAGAGATGGGGTCTCACTTTATTGCTCAGGCTGGTCTGGAACTCCTTGGCTCAAGTGATCTACCCACCTCGGCCTCCCAAAGCGCTGGGAATACAGGCATGAGCCACTGTGCCTGACCTTCTTTTTTTTTTTTTCCTTGTCTGTATTTCTCTGAAAGTCAGATAATCCATACTGAAATTTGTTTTTCTGGGAATGGCTGGAAATATCAACATAATTTTTAAACTGGTGCAATCTATTCAAAAAGTTAGGTGGATGGGGACCTCAGAGTTGAAAGATGAATATGGTTATAGTGTTGAGGTGATGGAGAATGATTTTCTCTGTTCTGTATCTCAGTCTGTTAATATGAGTTTATAGATGAGCTGCTGACTCTGCTTGTAGCCCCTTAAACCAAAGGTGCCCTTAGCTTTCACGTCTGCTGAAGACTCAGGAATTGATTAACATAATTATTTTGGAAAACTGAGGAAAAATTTATTTCATTGTAATATAGGAAAAAAAAGAATTTCCAGCCCAAGCCCACATTTCTGAATTCAGTTAATTTCCCTAGATTTAACTGCTACATAAAACAAGTGATTCACAAGCAAATTGTGCTAATAAATGAGGAGACAAAAGCAAATGAATGCAAGAGGAGTGATGTGCACTGTGATTAGGATACAAGGCATTGCCCCAAACGTTTTTTAAAAAGATTTTACTGAGGGAAAAAAATAACATCTGTGGTTTTAATTCCTGAATAGAAAACAAATGTCAAGGTAGTTTCCATCCACATTTCACTTGGTTCTGCATCACCAGAATGGTGCAGGATCTTTTTGTTGAGGGTTTGGAGGGACTAGAAAACTACAACCTGAGGGCTGAATCCAACCTATACCACCTGGTTTTATAAATAAAGTTTTATTGACACACAGCTACACCCATTCATTTACAGATTGTCTGTGGCTCCCTTAATGCTACAACGGCAGAGTTGAACGTTTGCAACAGAGACCAGAAAGGCCTAAAATACCTGGGTCTTTGCAGAAAAGTCTGCCAATCCCTGGCCTTGAGTAATTCTGTGTATTAAGTCATTTATGTACACATTTCATGATCCGGAGAGTTTAATGCCAAAGAAGAACAATATCAGATCCATCTGTGATGTCAATAAACATAAGCCAACAAGTAACTATTGAGTTTTCTTAACTCTTACAACCCAATTCTGAGAATCTATTATGTGGAAGGCAAGGTGAGGGTTAGGAAGATGAGGAAAACTGTTCTTGCCTTTAAAATGGTCTAATGGGTGAGAGGCAAATGACTACTAATTTGAGTTGCGGACATGCTCCAAAAGAGATATTCACGAAGTTCTATATTGGGTGATGGATTAAAGAGGAATATAACCAAAAGCAGTCCAGTAGTTGCACAAGACTTCCTAAGGGCAGTGGTGTTTGGGGTAGTCTTCAAAAATGAAATGCATAAAAAGGAGATAATTCCAGCGTCCAAAGAAAGGAAGCTGGTCAGAAGGCCATGGACGTGCAGGTGTTGAAGTAGATCTATTAAATGGGTTTCTGGAGCAGAACAAGACTTCTAGGTGGCACGTTTCTTTCCATGGGGTCATCTCTCTGTGCATTTCCTGTGACTGTGCAATTCCCCAGGGCTCTGAGCCTGGTATGTGTGTCAGAGAGCAGTGGGAAATAAGGCAGATAGGAATGAACTTGAATGGGGGCAGATTTTACATTCCTGACTGAGGAGTTTGCATAGAACTCAGAGGAAGAGTTTCAGAGAGTGAAGCAACAACTTATTTGGAATGATTTAACTTTTCTATATGACTGAGTTGGATTAGAAGGGGGAGAGGTTGACTTCTTCTTCTGTCAGGGAAATTTTCCATCTCATGATGACTTCTGTCATGAGATGATAGGGTGTCATGATCTTTTCCTCATCATTTGAAACATAATGAGAGATATTTGCTTTCAGATGGGTCTTCTCTTCAAATTCACCAGGCAGCCCAGCATTGCATATCTGTCGGTCAGGTTCTGAATAATTTGTTGGCTTTCTATTCTTAATGCAGATGGGCACCATGTGGATGAATTGGTGGTGTGAAACGCTGTTTGGGAGGAAACAGCCCCAGCCCAAAGCCGGCAATCCTATGTATCTCCTTTCTTGCTGGCCTATCATAGGACAGGTGTGTTTCTTACAGGTTAGTTTGCATTAGAGAATGTGCGGCTGTGTGATGTGTGCTGACTTTCTGTAGATACCCAGGCAGCAGGTCATGGATCCATCACAAAGCCATAAAAAGACAAAAAACAAAAAACCAACAAAAAAACCAAGGCTTCTGGCTCCATCCCTATCTGCCTGCATGGTTTTGACAAATTATCTTACCCCATTGGGTCTGTGGTTTCTTAACTCTGAAACAAGGGGTCAGCAAAATATTTTCTGCAAAGGGCCAGATAATAAATGGGTTCAGCTTTTTAGGCCACAGCATCTCTGTTGCATCTACTCAACTCTGCCATTGTAGAAGAAAAGCAGCCACAGACAGGCATGCAAATGAATGTGTGTGGCCAGATTTGGCCAGCACAATGCAGTGCATCCACCCCTGGACTAAATAACTCCTCCGGCTCTAAGAAGATTGTATGATGGGAAGTCAAGAGTAGAAAGAAACACAGAATGTGCTTGAGCTTTTCATTTTCTGTAATGGGAGAGAGCTCCTTTTTGTAGAGGGAAAGGCTCTGAATGGGGCCAGAAACAAAATGAAAATGGAACTCCATTGTGGGAAGGGGTTCATTTAAGTCGCCCTAGTCACCTGTCCTTGAAGCTTGTCATGACTGAAACAGACTGTAGGGCTTTGCAGACCATCTGCAGAACAGACTGCTTGCAATTTATCCCCCGTTTAGGTTGTTCAGACCCCACAGTGCAAACAGACCCCAGCACATGACTGTAAACAGTTTCTTTATATTAATATTTTCTCGCCATCAAAATTGCTATTTATTTAAGTACGACTGAGAGCCCAGGCGCTAGGCTCACCCAGAATCCAGTCCAACAGACTTGATGAGCTTGTGATTGTGCTGTAAAGCAGCTCTCTAAGCAATAGGAAGATGCAGCAATGATAACGTACCTTTGCAATTTTCTCAGATACAACAAAGCTTTAAAGCACGAAAAAGATGAACTCGAAACACCAGTGACTGGAGGAACCATGACAACACAAACAAGAAGGAAACAAGAAAGAAAAAGCATAATCCTGGTTTTTGTGTTCTGAATTGTGGATTTGAAATTGAGGCTCCCGTGGCTGCTGACAGCCTGCCTTGATGCTGCTGATGTCTGGGTGATGAACAGTCATGGGTTTCCTCCCACCTGCCTCTGTGGATTAATGAAGAGCAAGGCAGGAATGGCAGACCTGCCATCTGGAGTGACCTTACCTGATAAGATTGTTCTGCCTTGCCCGCCAAAGGTGAGGAGGGCTTTCAGGATGCAGGAGACTGTTTTCCCCACACCTTAATGAGAAAAATTGACCTGTTTATTCACCAGCTGTCTTCTTTGTTTCTAATCCAAGCAATTGCTGCAAAATCTTTTTCACTTCTTCCATGTTGAAATTGAGCAGAAAGCCCCTCGAGTGGCTTATCTTTGGCAGACAACAAGGAATCAGGTTGGAGGAGTCACACAGACTCGCTGGGAGACACATGGAATGGGAGACCAGCAAATATTTACACACTGTGTTCAAGATCCATTCTTAGAAGTGTGAGCATAATTTATGTGACATTTCGAGCACTGTGCCAGTGAGCGCCTTCTCTATGTACAAAATGTGCTACTTTCGTTGTGGCTGTATCACTTTTGGTGGAGTGCAGCCTTTGTGAGTTTCAATGGTATGGCGGCCTTTTCTCTGGGGCAAGAGTAAACACCACCACGGAAAGCTATTGTTTGTGAGCTAGTGTTTTCTCTATAAAACTCGTAAAAGTGTGTTCTACCTGTTGTGAACTTCTTGCTGAAAACTGTTTACTTTTGGAATATGCATATATGTTCATAAAAAGGGAATGAAATCTATTGGGGCCCCCAAACGATGACAGAAATCAGAATGTTAAAATAACTCCAGCAATCTAGATATTTCCTGTAAGTTTTCTGTGAATTCTGGATCTTACAATTTTTAAAAGACTTTAATTTTTTTTTCTTTTCAAGTCTCCCTCTTCACAGAATGGATCTTGCAATTTTTAATATCTAAAAGAATTCTATAGATAATAACAGCCAACATCAATAGCCTCCACAGTATTCAAAGGGCATGATATGTATTTACTTACTTAATTTTCCCTACAATCCTGAGTCCGAAATTATCATTATAACCATTGTAGCTAACATACCCAAGCACACACAGAAATTAAGTGGTAAAACCATTGAGTTCAGGCACTGTACTTCAACTGCGTGTTCTTAAATCCTATGCTACATTTGGCAGAACTGTGGTTTGTCCACCTTGGCACCAGTGACATTTGAGGATGGATGAATCCTTGTTGTCTAGGGCTGTCTCGTGCACTGTAGGATATTCAGCAGCATCCCTGGCCTCAACCCATCAACTGCCAGTGCCATCCCCACAACCCCTCACTGTAACAACCCCAAATGGCTCTAGAATGGCCAGATGTCCCCAGGGAGAACAAAATCGCCCCTGGTTGAGAACCACTGGGTAGAGCTACATAAAATTCCAACATTGGATTATTCTTAACCTGCAAAAGTGGCAATTTCAATTGAACTTTGTCCAATTGAAGTCTGTTCCTGGTCAAGCTTCCCTGATAGACTAGTTTTTCAGATGGGTTCAGAAGGGTGTTGAGTACATGGGAAACGAGAGATCTGGAAGGGCTTTGCAAACCCCAAAACTCCAGTATGTGTAGCAGTCACAGAGACACCCCAGATTCGGAATAGACTGAGATGAGAACCAAGGAACTGATGGAGTTTGAAATTACTTCACTTTAAAGCACACGTGCAGGTTAATTGCTGACAAAGAAAGTTGCAGGTGGGCATGGAAAGCTGGAGAGGGGTTCAATGCAAAGTTTCTTAAAGGCTTAAACCAGTAAAACTCGAATCCCATTCCTCATTCTCCAAGGAGCCCACTCCATTATGAAAAAGAACTTCAAGCAAATTTGACTCTTTCTTCACTGAGTTCTAACATACTCCAGACCTGTATTGTGGAAGCTCTTCCTAAAGTCCATTTGTGTGGAATGACTGCGCTGCTATATCCCATCGTGGGCAAAGGATACCTGCTATGAAGGGCGAACTGGCATCAAGCCTAAGTCTTCATTAAGAGCAAGGTAAGACCATTAAAATGTGTTTTTATTTCTGTATGGCCATGTATTCCACATTCGCCAGTGACTAATGAGGAAGATAAAATAGAAAGCAGCTCCCCTTCTGTGAGGTGTCCATTCAGGACATTGCAGGGCCTCATTAATGAACTAGTGCTGTAATAAAGCAGAAATATACAAATGGCAGCACTGACACCCATAAGCCCTTCCTCTGGCAGGTGCTTTACAAACAGTAAGGGAACTGGCTCTCCTTTTGTTAGCAATGGACCCAAACGCATGCCATGGTTGACCAGATTCTTTGTGTATCGTTAGCTTAGCTACGCTAAATAATTCCACTAAATAATTCCACCGCCTTACAAGGCTGGGCCTATTCAATGCATTAGGGTACAATTTTTCTAGTTATGAATGTCACCTTTTAAAATATGGAAAATACAAAGTTAAGAAAAACCTTGCAAATTCTTATCAACTTGCCATCACTTCTTACAGTTTAAAAAATTGGTATGGACCATTTTAATTAATGTGACATGTGTGTTTGTCCATCTCATTAAAGGTCCTTTTTGGGTTGCTATTGTTGCTGGTAGCTTTATTCTTTTATTTTAATTAAACATTTTATTTTGAGATAATTAAAGTCATGTAGTTGTAAGAAAGAATACAGAGGGATCCTGTGTATTTTAGTACACATTTACATGATGTTCTTGAAATGGCAATACTATAGAATTGCAGAACAAATTAGTGCATGCTGAAAATTAAGGAGGGGAGGGCAGGAAAAAAGTGAGTATGGCTTTAAAAGGACAACATGAGAGATCTTTGTGTGGATAGAAATATCCTATATCATGATTACATCAATTACAGTATCTTGGTTGTCATGTTGTACTAAAATTTTATAAAATGGTACTATTCCTATTTTGGATATCTATAGTGTTTTAGTTTATGTCTTTGCGTAACCTTCCTTAGTAATTTCTCTAGATGCTGTATAATATATTCATAACTATCACAGTCTACTGATGTCACCATTTTACCACTTCTAGTGAATGTAAAAACATCACTTCCCTTTACCTTCCCCCATTTATAATTATCTTAAGTATTTTTCCAGCAGATGCATAGAACCACATCAAACAAATGTTCTAATTTTTGGTTCAACCCTCAAATATGGTTTAGAGTATCCCAGATAAGAAGGAGAGCATATTTATTTACCCATAGTTTTGCATATTGATTTTCCTTCCTGGCACTCCAAGATTTATTCTGTTATCATTTTCCTCTATATAAAGAACTTCTTTAAACCATTTGTTCTAGGATAGGTCTGCTGTTGAAAAATTCTCTTAGATTTTCTTCATTGGAGAACGTCCTGATTTCCCTTTCATTCCTAAAGGATATTTTTACTGGATATAAAGTTCTGGGTTGACAGTTTTTTTTTTTTAAGCATCTGGAAAATATTGTGCCACTTCCATCTGTCCTCCATCAATTCTGGTAATGAATTTGCTATTACTTGAATAATATTTTTCCCTAGAGGTAAGGTGTTGCTTTCTGTGGCTGCTTTCAAATTTTTTGTGTGTGTTTGGTTTCCAGGAGTTTCATTAAGAAGTGTCTTGGCATGGATTTCTTGAGATTTACCCCGTTTGGCCTTCACTCAGTTTTTTGAATCTGTTTGTTTATGTCTCTTGGCAAACTTGGGAATTTTTTGGCTACCTTTTCCTTGAGTACTTTCTCAGCCCCAACCTCTTTCTCTTCTTTTTCAGGCATTTAGCTAGTTGTTTTATCCCTAATTGTTAATTACAGCTCACATTGCATGCCCAAAGAGGGAGGCTAGGGCTGGGTGGACTTTCTATGATCTTTCTGTATAAAATATTTTGCTATCACATCTCAGTCATTTCTCACTAATGTTTTTAAGGTTTATTGATAACATTGCTTATTAGTGATTTCAGATGAATTTTAGAAAGAAAATCTGACAAGTTCCTGAAAATATTTACTAAAGTTTCTAATTGTCATTGTAGAAATCGACATGATAGTATGAAAAATGGACATAATTAAAATATTTGTAATTTGAATCCTGTGACGTGATTTGTTTATCCTGTTTATGCAAGTCTAATTTTATATTGCTCAGTTTCAAGCAGTTTAACTTAAGGCTTTACGATTTTCTAGACAGGTTTTACATATTTCTTGTTAAGGTTAGTTCTAGGTATTTTCAGGGCTTTCTTTTTGTTGTTGTTGTTGGTTTGTTTGTTTGTTTGTTTGTTTTTTGAGACAGGGTCTGGCTCTGTTGTCCAGGCTGGAGGGTAGTGGCGTGATGTTGGCTCACTGCAACCTTTGCCTCCTGGGCTCAAGCCATCCTCTCGCCTCAGCCTCCCAAGTAGCTGGGACTACAGGTGCACACTACCACACCCAGATAATTTTTGTAAATTTTTTTTTTTTTTTTTTGGTAGAGATGCAGTTTCACCACGTTGCCCAGGCTGGTGTCAAACTCCTGGGCTCAAGTGATCCTCGTGCCTCGGCCTCCCAAATTGCTGGGATTACAGACGTAAGCCACCACACCTACCCATATTTTCAGCTTTAATTGATATTGGGATAGGTCCTTTTCAGATAACATTTTAAAACTAGTTTTATTGTGTATATGGAAATCCTGTTGCTTTCTTATATTTATTTTACATTTAGCCATTTATTAAAATTTGTAATTAATTGCTAGTTGTTTATCAGTAGTAGTCAATATTTTTTCAGTATGTTCCTTGTGGATTTCTTACCTCCTACCACAGATGCCCAAATTTTAGCCACAAAACAGATTCAGGCATATTCTGAAATATGCCTAATAAATAAACTTGCCCATAGTCAATAATTTTGATGAATGTTACATTTAAATTCATCACGTGCTGATTCACATTCATCGTATTGTACTAAAGGCTTTGAGAAGTCCTGCATTTAAGGGTCCAACTAGCCTTGTTTAACCCACTGTTTCTGACATGCAAGCCATACATATCAAAAACCCATGGAAAATACATAGAAACCCTACATACACTGCACTTGTAGACAAGTGTTTATAGTCTTAAAATGTAAAGAAATCTTACAAAGCAGGACCAACATGATAAATTCCCACAATAGAAAGATAGGGAACTGACAGAAGAAACCCACATGGCCAATAAGCCATTTTCACTCAGCAAATTCACCAGACCACAGTTATGTCCAGGGTGGCCTTTGTTTCTGATATTCCATTTCAACAGCTGCCTTGCACTGAAATTTGAATTCTTTATAACCCGGGCTGCCAAGACCACGATGGGGTGTCTTCTGCTTTGCCTCCTGCTTTGCAAAGCAGTTAGCCCCATCAATCCGATTCTCTGTCGACTTAGCAGGGATCTCTCTGCCTTTACCATCCTATTTCGTGATGCCAGCATGGTTTGATTACTTTCTGAAGGTCAAGCAAACCAAGGGGTTATTTCCCTGGTTAAAATCCCTACTGGATATGAAGATGAAAAATTTGCTGCACTCTAGATGAGTGAGAAAAATAGATATGGATTATTTTCTAGCTCCCAATGCTATGATAAAGGGTTGAAACAATTCTAGAAAGAGAAAGACACCAGCCAATAATTTTTAGTTGTTTGTTGGTTGAAAACATAAATCTCTATGTAGGAAAACATTATGGTGCCAGTTCAGAACCCCTGGTTCTTATAAACACCCTTGCTGCTGAACAAGGTATCTATGCCTTTTCTGCTTTTCTAAAGGATAATACATCCAGAGGTATAAAAAGGTCCATGACCTTTGATCCATAATTAATTACTTAGAAAAATATTCACAGATGTCAACCACAATTTAGGTCAAGAACATTCACAACAATGTTATTTAAAACAGCAAAAACAACAAAAACCCCATGGTGCTCAATGATAGGGAAGCGTTTAACCAAGTTTTGATATAAACAGAGGTCATGTGGTTACATAGTCTAGGGGTCAGGAAACTTTCTCTAAGAGGCCAAATAGTGAATATTTTAGGCTTTGAGGGACCGACGTTCTCTCTGACAATTACTCAGTTCTGCCCTTGTGTCTCAAAAGCAGCAATAGTCAATAATATGTAAAGAAATAGGTGTGGTTGTGTTCTAATAAAATTTCCTTTAAATTTGAATTTCATAATTTTAAGGTGTTATGAATTTTTTTTTGACAGTCTCACTCCATCACCCAGGCTGTAGTGCAGTGGTGCAATCTTTGCTCACTGCAACCTCCGCCTCCCGGGTTCAAGTGATTCTCCTACCTCAGCCTCCCAAGTAGCTGGGACCACAGGCACACATCACCACACCCGGCTAATTTTTGTAATTTTAGTGGAGACGGAGTTTCGCCATGTTGGCCAGACTGGTCTTGAACAACTGGCCTCAACTGATCCACCCACCTCGGCCTCCCAAAGTGCTGGGATTACAGGCAGGAGGCATCGTGCCTCCCTGAAATATTATTTTGTATTTTTATTTTTAAAAGCTATTTCAACATGTAAAAGCCATATTTAGCTCATGGGCAGGGGGACACTGTTTGGCCATGGGCTGTGGTTTATTAATACTGGCATAGCCACTAAAATCATATTTTCAAATGCTATTTCACATGATAATATGCTCACAATATAATATTGAATGAAAAAAAGTAGAACCTGAAATTATTTTTAGAGTATGCCCTTATTTTAAAAGAAGAAAGGAATATAAGAAGAACTAGAAAGAAATATCCAAAAGCATTAAAATGTTTTTCTCTCCAGGGTGGCCTCTGAATGATTTTTACTCCCTCTGTGTGCTTTTCTGTGTTTGCTAAATGCTTTACAAGGAGTATTATTTTTACAATAAGGAACGTTACTTTAAAACATACTGTTCTTTAAAAAATCATTCTCAAGCTGGTTCATTCTCCTGCTATTTTAAGTATTCATTTTCCTTATTTTGAAATTTATTTCTTCTGCCTGTCATCTGTTTCCTTCCTTCAGAGATGTTTGTCATTTATTTTCAGAAATCCTTCACTCATATCCTCACTCATTCTTTCTCTTTTCTCCACTCCCTGGAACAATCTTTGTCACGTATGACATTTTTCAAAGTTCTATTCTGAGCCAACAGCAGAAAAAATATTAAACATATTCATTATACTGAAAATGAAGGTAGAAAAGTGTGCTTTCCTTTCAAAGCCACTGATAGTAATTTTAACATCTTGGGCATCGAGCAATCCCTCAATGTTGTAACTGTGATGTTTTCAACAGAAAACTGAACCAGACTGAAGACAATTAAAAATAGGTTTATCTTTAACGTACACTGAATTCTATATAGACCATTGGGTCAAGATTCTCTCATCATAGGCGCAGGAAGTATGGCTTTATTTTATTTTATTTTGAGACAAGATCTGCTCTGTGGCCCAGGCTGGAGTGCAGTGGTATGATCTCGGCTTACTGCAGCTTCGACCTCCCTGACTCAATCCATCCTCCCGCCTCAGCCCCTGGAGCAACTGGGACTACAGGTGTATGCCACGTCACCCAGCTGATTTTTGTATTTTTTTGGAGCGATGTGGTTTTGCCATGTTGCCCAGGCTGATTTCAAACTCCTGGCCTCAAAGCCATCCACCCTTCTCAGCCTCCCACACCTGTGCTGGGATTACAGGCATGAGCCACTGCGCCTGGCCAGGTGCAGGAAGAATGCTTTAAGTGGCTTGCCTTTTCTTGACGATATTCTCATTTGACTCATAAAGAGTGTACAAGGACTCCCCTTATATCCCAGGTATTCTCATTAATGTAATCGTTCCTCTTCTGCTGCAGATGCCCAACCGTCACCACAGCCATGAAGAGAAGGCAATGCGGCTGCTGTGCTGGGTGCCTTGCTTTTATTTCAAACCCATCAGCATCTCAATCCTGTTCTTTAAGAAAAATCCTATTAGGATTCTTTTTTTTAACATTCTGTATCTATTAATTTGCATGGCTGCTCTTCACTGAGTGTGTATTTTGCAAAGGGCACTGTTTTAAAGACTAGAAATGACAAGGTGGCAGCCCTATGTGAGCAAATGAGCTATAATTAATGAAGGAAGATAGGGCTTCAAGCCAGAGAGGCAATAGTACTGTCAGCATTAAGCATTGGGGTGTGGCCATGTGTAAAGGAAATAGTCCAAGTGTTCACAAAGGGGTCAGAAAATAGTGTCAAGGAGGTTGCAAATGAGGAAGAATGCCAGGGTCCTATTCTTAGTGGAGCCAGGTAACTGCTAGATGCTTTGCACATTCCTTGTCATGAAAACCATGCGGGGTAGATGCTCTACAGAGTGTAAGTCCCTTGTCTTTTATGCCACGTGAGGAGAGATTATGAAGGCAGAGGAAATAAGACCGTACAGGAATAATGCTAATTCCACAGGGCTTATACAAATCCATCCCATACCATGTGCCGTCCTAGGCACTTGACATGCCCTATCTCATTGAATCATCTAAACAATGCTATGGGGTTAGAACTGGCTCTAACCTGATCTTGAGATGAAGGAACTGGGTCCTGGAAAAAACAAACAAACAAACAAACAAACACTAACTTTCTTTGATCATACAGCTAGTCAGTGGTGGAACCAGTACCCAAGTCTACTATAGCTGTTCTCATCCACACACTGTAAGAATTATGTAGTCCACAACCTTAAAATATGAATCAAACACAGCTTCAATCTTATTATTCCATTAAAATGTATGTAAGTCTGATCTGCTAATGATCCTAAATCATTACCATATGACAAGTGTGGACGGTAGTGATGCTTACTAATTTGATGCTAATTTTAAAAGGAAATATTCCACAGGTAGAAAAATCTCCATGTTAAAAATAAGGGAGAATAAGTTTAAGAAGAAAAAAGAATAAGAATGTCATTTTGTCCATGAAGTATGCCTGCCTCCAGGAAGAAACTTACCAGATTTTGAAAATTGGGACTGATTTTCGACGTGTGGCTCTGCAGAAGGTGTCTTTCCTGACTTTGGGTAGTTAATTGATAAAAAGTAATAAACAGGAATGCATGATTGCTTGAATGTAAAACTACCACCTGAGTACAGATGGGATGCATTCTGTATCTGCAAAAGTAGATTCCCATGAACCCCACCCTGAGGAATGTGAGCAGAGTGTCTGGTTTAACAAGAGCAATATCTTCACCAGCTTTTTGGCAGTCTGGTAACATGTGATCCTGCCTTGCCAAAGGGCTGAGGCTTGCTTTTCACATCAACATCATATTCAGGCCATAAAACTACAGTGGGCTGAGGCTAGACAGAGCCTCCAGGGCTCAAAAGAAAAATCAAATCTTGATGCTCAACCCAGAGAATGGCTGACAGATGGGAGTGGGACAAATTCACTCCCAGTTAAGAAAAGAGGGACAGCTGAACAAATTTCAGCACTCTCCCTTCATACATACAAGTTAACTGACATGGACGCTGTCTTGACTCTGCTCCTGAATACTTTGTAGAAAGATGGCATTGCCTTGCAGTTGGATCTGCCAACCTCCAGTAATTCACATTAAAGAAAAAAAAACTAAATAAATAATAGATCAATAAAGAAAATTCAGCAACACACAGGGAAGAAGTGGGAAGGCTCTGTCACCATGGCAATGTGCTTTTGGCCACTTCCCTCTGAATTGACAGCTAGGGTGCCATGATATCGAGGGCATGCAGACTGTTGCAGACTGCTAGCGAGCACTGCTCCATGTTGCTATGGCGAATGAGAAGCGTCCACAATGCCACAGAGCTTGTTGGCAGCATCGTTGTAAACAAACACGATAAGGCCAGTACTTTTGCCAACAGAATTCACGAGAGTATGTTGCATATTCATCTCTCCTAGAGCTGGGGAACACGTCCTGAGGCAAAGGAAAAGATCAGAATAAAACCATGAAAGCAACCGAGAAAATTACCTACACACTAAAGTGCCAACATACTCAATGCCAGTGCTTCCCAACCAAGGGTGATTTTGCCTTCTGGGGGACATCGGACCATATCTGGAATCATTTTTCGTTTTCACTACTTGGGGAGAGGTGCTACTGGCATCTGGTAGGTAGAGGTCAAGGTGCTGCTAAACATCTTACAATGCACAGGACAGCTCCCTACAGCCAAAGATTATATGGTCCCAAATGTCACCAGTGTTGAAGTTGAAAAACCCTGCTCTCTGCAGAGAACCTTTCAAGAGAACCAGCTGTAAGAAGCTTGATGTTAGAATCTACTTTCTATAAATTCATGGCATAATGGATGAAGCACAAAAATCTTGACTGGGGAAAGTGTCAACAAGAAAACAAATGAAAAATAAAGGAAAATGTCGCACTTGTGTCAACTCCCACTACAGTTCCTAAAGGTGCTGAAAAATGTAATGAAGCTGATTGCACAGAAATCAGATTGATGACCCAGGAAAACAAGGGAACAGCTGACTCTTTGGGCTCCCATGAAATGACAAGATGTATGTATTTCTAAAATTTCCTTTTATAATATGGAATGCTATGTTTGTCAGAGACTGTCTAAGTAGGGAAGCTCACAGCCAAGAATCAGGCTGTCATTTCATAGGATCTGTCCTCTGATTAGCCGGGGTGAACACCTTTTGCAGGGCCAGGGACTAGTTGTGGTTTCATCTCTCCACCCAGAATCTCTGTGTGATGCTTCTTTTTGGAACCTGCCACTTGGCCAGTAATCATAGCCTACATGTGCAGCAATTTTATCACTCTGGCCGAAGGCTGTGCCACACGGCTGGATTCTGCATTTCATCATGTCTTTCTGCTTGCCTTCCACACGTTGATGAGGCAGGTCTCTTCAACTTTGCACAGAGCGACTGTAGTGATTTGGCTGCCATCTTGCACATGATTTGTCTGATTCAGAGCCAGTTGGTTCTGAGGGCTCTGCCTTAATACAGGTGGATGGACACTACTCTAGAAATGTGTCTGTAAGTCTCCCTTTTCTGTACTAGGATTGACTAGAAAGATGGTAGAAAATCCATGTCAGGTCTTTGTCTCATAATCACACAGCCCATCATCTAATATTACCTTGGTTGCATTAAGAATGTTTTGCAAAATGTCTGTTCTGGCGGCTAACTGAGCCAAGGATGAGCTTCTTTTCAATGCTTACTTTCACTTTTTTGTTTGTTTTGAGACAGAGTCTCGCTCTGTCACCTAGGCTGGAGTGCAGTGACGCCATCACAGCTCACTGAAGCCTCAACCTCCTGGGCTCAAATGATCCTCTCATCTCAGTGTCCCAAGTATCAGGGACCAGAGGTGCATGCCACCATGCCCAGCTAATTAAAAAAAATTTTTGTAGAGACCGGGTATCACCTTGTTGCCCAGGCTGGTCTTGAACTCCTGGGCTCAAGTGATTCTCCTGCCTCAGCCTCCCAAAGTGCTGTGATTACAGGAATGAGCCACTGCACCCAGCCTACTTTTATTTCATTACTGCTTAACCAAGGTAGCTTGACACTGATATATTTTTTTGAAGATATTTCTCTGAGAAGTGAGTATATTGTCCCAACCATCTTTAAATTTACACAATTATTTTCCACAACAGTTCATGGGAAATGTGTCTCTCAGTGCATCCCCATAGAAAATAACTCTTAATGATCCACATCGAAACGATATCCATTTGAGGGAATTGACAGCATCTCATGTCACTAAGACAAATCACACGTTGAAGCATTGGGTCTCACTAGAAAGTGATTATACTGAGTTGAATGCTAGTACACAGAACTTACAGAAAAGGTGGCAGCACAGACTTACTGTTCAAAACAAGATCTGCCTACCAACATTTCACGACATATTGCTTAGTGAAAACTGAAATGCATAATTTCGGCATTAAGAGACATATGTAAATCAACTTCCATTGTTTTCCTGCCCAGTGACATCTCTCTCTATTGTTCACATTCAAATGAATGTGTCTGAATTTAAGGGGCTACCATTTTCTGCATAACCTTGTTCAGACTTTTTAATTCATAAATCAAAATGAAAAATATATAGCGCATTGCATCTCTTGCAAAAACACTTATCACACTCATCGTTTCTCCTTGAGTTTTCTTCCAGGGGAAAAAAATAATTTATCTCTGTTGTTGATAAAATTTGACCTTATCAATATATCTAGTTCCTGATGGTTTTCCCCATCCAAGTCAGTCTTACTACTTGTTTCAACCTCCCACCCCCACACCCATGAAAACTATCTTCTTTTCCTTCCATTTTTCATCCAAAGTTTTTCATTTCAGCTTTCTTCTCCCTAGCACTATGGATTCCCTTAACCCTCATTTCTGTTTCCTCTGCCTCGTAAATTTCTTGACCCTGGCTGAAAATATGTTCACTATATTAATGGCTAGAGAACCAATTAGCTTCTCAGACTCTAACTGCTCAGTGTTTGTAGGGGTCAGGGATCATCCGGCTTTATCTACTTCCAATTTACATGAACCCAATGCCACCAGCAATCCTGCCCACAATGATCCACTTTTGTGTTCCTTGGGGTAGTAATTCTAAATCCTTATCACTTTGCTGAAGGCATTCTCACCTCCTCCGTCTTCTCTCTGCTCTGCTCTCAGGATAATCTATTCTCTACTTCAGAGGGAACATAGGATCTATGTGGTGTGAGGACACTTCGTGTTTTGCAACTCACTATACCTTGTCCGTATCCCGTGATCTACAAATCTTCCCACTTGAACTCCTTCCTTCTGATCTCATGGATGAAATATTGTTCCTGTAGCCTAAGAGAAATATCCGTCTGCTGTTAAGATCTTATTTGTTCTCTCGTTTATTTTCTCAGTCTTTCTTGCCATGTCTTCTGAATTTTCCCCTCTGATTATGTAATTATGTATATCTCATTCCAAAATAAAAACAACCAAATAAAACCACAGGAAACAAAATCATTTTTTAAAGGAATCTGTCTCTTCATCTGTTACGTATCTTCATCTAGCTACTGCTATGACCTCTACTCTTCATGGTCAGCCATCTAGAGTCATAATAATAATGTATATTTTCCCCACCTTTTAAAAATGACAACTGTATTGAAATATGAACCACATATCATCAATCCATTTAAAGTGTGCGATTCAGTGGCTTTTGTTCACAAAGTTGTGCAACCATCCCCACTATCTATTTCCAGAATATTTTCAGCATTCCCAAAAGAAGGCCTGTGCCCATTAGCATTCATTCAACCCTGTGCCCATTAACATTCATTCAATCATTTGTATGGCTGAATAGTATTCCATTGCATGTATTGACCACATTTAATTTATCCATTTATCAGTTGATGGACATTTAGGTTGTTTCACTTTTAAGCTACTATAAGTAGTGCTACTATGAACATCCATGTACTTTTTTTTGTATAGATATGTTTTCATTTCTATTGAATATAGACCTAGGAGTGGAATTGCTGGGTCCTATGGGAACTCTATGTTTAAGCTTTTCAGGAACTACTAGACTGTTTTCTGAAACTCTTTTCCCCACCTTTTTTCCCTCCATATGCAGTCTGCTTCAACCTGTGGTCTTACTTCCTAGTTTATGGGGAATCTCTTTCTCTTGGGTTACCAGTAACCTCCATGTTGCCAAATCCACTAAGGGCTTTATAATACTTCTTTAACTTTGATCTCTGTGACTTTGACTTTCCTAATCTCTTCTCATAAAAAGCTCTGTTCCCCTTTGGTTTTCAGGACAACATTCTCATCTCCTGGGAAAGCTCTCTTTAGTCGTAACTCATTATTTTTTTTTTTTGTTCCTTTAATCCCACTTGGATGCCTCTCTCGTGTTACCATCAACTTTATCTTCTCACTGAGCATACTCCTCCCAGATATTCGGTGCACAAATGACTCAAAATCTGTAACATCACCCCAGATCTCACTTCTGAGCTATAGGATGAAGTTCCCTACACAGATGCTCCATATACATTTTACCCTCAAGAAAACAGTGCTGTGCCTATCACCTCCTCTGACTCATTTCTCCATGAATGCGACCAACATCCACCCTGTTAGCTATTTTCATCCAACTGGATGAGAATAACTCTATATGATGAAAGATTGAAATATATTATTGATGAGAGCATGTTGTAAATACAAGGTATGGAGACTTCTTAAAAATTCGGGAATCACTTTATTATAGTATGAATACATTGAGAGAAGAAAACATGACTATTATTTTTTTAAATCTCTGTTTCCCTAGTACCTGGCAAGGTGTCTGAAATATAGACATTCAGTGATTGTTGGTTGAATTAAGTTATGTTATATAAATGTCTATAATTTGTATATACAGTTGACTCTCATTGTTTGTGGTCATTACAGTATGTTCTATAAAGTCACCAAAAACACTGGATTAGCTGAACCATTGGCTAGGTTCTTATGAGCCCCCTGGTTATAACATTTTTGTCAGCTGATGAATATGTGACCTTGTTTTCTGTGTGTTTCTGTATAGAGACAGCTAACTTCATACATATTGTTATTCATTCACCTTGAACTCATGGCCAACAGCACTCTAACTCATGCCTGAATGAAGCTTCTCTAATACCATATTATCTCCAGAAGGGACATCAGATGTCCCTGCTTGTGCTTAGGGACACAAGACAGCACTCCAGCACTGTGATTTGGGGCCATTTTCACAGCAAAACCAACAAGAAAAAACACAAACATGCAAAAAACATGATATGAAATTGACTGCTCAAAGGACACACGTTTACAGGATGAACTGAGCCAAGAATTCACAGTGTAACCTTGTTCATCCTCAGCTGAGAATGTGTCTGTTAGGTGATTTAGATGTTTCCCCACACTGCACATGTCTGTAAATGACTGTGAACACACCCTAAGCATTGATGCTGCAGTTAGAAGTACATTTTAGTGAGTAGGCAGACAGGTAAATACAGAATCTTCATATGATGAGGATCCACTATATATAATTCATATATCTATAATATATAATGTGCTAAATTATGTATAAAGCTATAATAAATATAATATATAATATTTTATAAACTATGTTATACAATTTCAATATCATAATTTCTAATATTTTATAATAGTCTGTGATTTTATATGTGGTAAATATATAATGATATAATTTATAATGTATGACATATATGAGTTATATATGTTATAGTATATAAGCAGATCTCACCAATTTACATATAATTATTTATATTGTATTAGTCTGTTCTCATGCTGCTAATAAAGGCATACCTAAGACTGGATAATTTATAAAGAAAAAGAGGTTTAATGGACTCACAGTTCCACATGGCTGGGGAGGCCTCACAATCATGGCGGGAGGCAAAGGAGGAGCAAAGGCACGTCTTACAAGGCAGCAGACAAGAGAAGTGCACAGTGAAGTTGGGGAAAAGCCTTTTATAAAACCATCAGCTCTCATGAGAACTCACTCACTATCATAAGAATAGCATGCAGGTAACCGCCCCCATGATTCAATTACCTCCTTTGGGTCCTTCCTATGACATGTGGGGATTATGGGAACTACAGTTCAAAATGAGATGTGGACCTGAAACTATAAAAATTCTAGAATATAATGTTGGAAAAACCCTTCTAGACATTGGGTTAGGCAAGGATTTTATGACCAAGAACTCAAAAGCACATGCAATAAAAACAAAGATAAATTGCTGGGACTTAATTAAATTTAAGAGCTTTTACACAACAAAAAGAACCGCCAGCAGAGTAAACAGACAACCCACAGAGTGGGAAAAAAATCTTCACAATCTATACATCTGACAAAGGATTAATATCTAGAATCTACAATGAACTCAAACAAATCAACAAGGAAAAAAACGAACAATTCCATCAAAAAGTGGGCTAAGGACAAGAATAGACAATTCTCAAAAGAAGATATACAAATGGCTGACAAACATATGAAAAAATGCTCAACATCACTAATGATCAGGGAAATGCAAATCAAAACCACAATGCGATAACACCTTACTCCTGCAAGGATGGACACAATCAAAAAAACAAAAAATAGTAGATATTGGCGTGGATGCAGTGAAAAGGGAGCACTTCCACACTGCTGGTGGGAATGTAAACTAGTACAATCACTATGGAAAACAGTGTGGAGATTCCTTAAAGAACTAAAAGTAGAACTACCATTTGATCAAGCAATCCCACTATTGGTTATCCACCCAGAGGAAAAAAAATCATTATATGAAAAAGATACTTGCACACACATGTTTATAGCAGCACAATTTGCAATTGCAAAAATGTAGAGCCAACTCAAATGCCCATCACTCAACGACTGGATAAAGAAACTGTGGTGTATGTATATGATGGAATACTACTCAGCCATAAAAAGGATTGAATTAATAGCATTTGCAGTGACCTGGATGAAATTGGAGACTATTATTCTAAGTGAAGTAACTCAGGAATGGAAAACCAAACCATATGTTCTCACTCATAAGTGGGAGGCAAGCTATAAGGATGCAAAGGCATAAGAATGACACAATCAACTTTGGGGACTCAGGGGGAAAGGATGGGAAGGGTGTGAGAGATGAAAGACCACAAATATGGTGCAGCATATACTGCTTGGGTAATGGAGGCACCAAAATCTCACAAATCACCACTAAAGAGGTAATAAATGTCTAGGCACTTAAAAAAAAATGTGGGTGGGGACACAGCCAAACCATATCAGTTACAAATTTTGTGTATATAAATTGTATTTCTATCTATATGCATATATTTAACTAATTACACATATATATGTTTATATGTACACATCTAAGGGATAATCACATATTCCTGAGAAAATAAAATGCGTGGCTCCTGTATTAGGTGACCAACCGTATGATTAGATCATCTTGATTG
This sequence comes from Pan paniscus, assembly GCF_029289425.2. Lineage (NCBI taxonomy): Eukaryota > Metazoa > Chordata > Mammalia > Primates > Hominidae > Pan > Pan paniscus. The sequence goes on along the minus strand of NC_073272.2, from coordinate 8,296,978 downwards.
CTTAATAATATCTTTTCCCTCTTCTTCCTACTTTCTCCTTCAGTTTCTTATCTCAGTAAATGGCACCATGATCATCCAGGCAGAATCTAGGAAACATTCCTATCCTTCCCTCCTTCTTATTTCTTATATCCAAAGCATCATTGAGGGCTTCTTGATTTTGCCTTCCTGACGTCACTCTGTTCTATAAACTCCTTCCTGTACTGCCACAGCCTTAGTGCCACCTTTACTTCATTTGTATTAAGGAAAATATTCTTCAAATTGCTTTATCCTGCCTCTACAGTTTCCTAGTTATTAATAAATCCTCCACTCTGAACACAGTGTGGCTTTTAAAAAAGGACAGCCTGGATCAGGCCACCTTTGCATAGAATATTTCAGTGGCTTTTCATGGCCCCTACCTTCAGGTGAAAGTCCACCTCTTCCATAGGACATACAATCTGTGCAGTGAGTTGTCAGATGAAAATACAGCAATGGCCAGGTATGTGCAAAGAGTCTAACTCAGAACCTTTGGGGATGCTGCCTCCTGGTTGATCAGAAAAAGGACGAATGATTAAATGGATCAAGACCAAGAAGAAGCAATCCAGTGAAGTTTAGGAAACCAGGAAGAAAGTGCTGTCAGAGGCCAAAGGAGAGAGAATTCGAAGTTATATGGGGTTTAAATGCTTCCAAAGGAGGTCAGAATGAATGAGGATTTATAGTCCCCTGGGTGTAGCAGGTGGGAGGTCCCTTGGGGAAACAATTTGAGAAGAATAAAGCACCACCTGCCTGCTAGGGACTGAAGAAGGGGAATTTAGGAAATGATGAGATGAAATATAGATTATCCCACCGGGACTCCTGATGGAAGAGAGAGAACAAAGTGGCCAGGGAGGATTCAGGACAGAGAGGGGTTATAAGAAGCACAGGTGATGCTGCCTCATAATTCTGACTTCTCAAAACTGCAGTGAAGCTGCAAAAACACCAATCATTCTTCTGCTTAAGTGCTCGGCTAAATTCCTCCTGCTGTAAAAATATCTTGCATAATTTATAGGTTTTTGCACTTAAAATATCATTCATACAAATATGAGGATTTCTGAGGTGAGAAGTGAGAAGAAATATTTACCTAAGCATGGCCGATAATGAGTTTTATATTTCTGATGTCTCTTAAAGTGAGATGAAAGGTTGCACTTTTTATCTTGAAAAATGATCTCAAAGCTCCTTCCAAGAGATTCTCCTTACCTAATAGGATTGTGGCTACCTGCTATTTTATTTCTTTTTCTTCTCTTTTCAAAGGAAATATCTGGTATTTTTCATTGCTCAAGTACTGATGAACAGGGTGTTTACTAAATAAATTCATAGAACATAGAAATGGAAGAGGCAATTGTGAAAACTTAGTGCCAAAATGTCCCTCCATTTCCAGCCACTGTGATTTCTTTGTTGAAAACCAGAGACTTTGCGAAGGGAATTGTCAAGCAAGTTACCTAAGGGAATCCATCTATAGCAATGATGAAGGACACCAGAATTGGCATCTGATCTTCCCTTTTCCTTTCAACATATAAAGAACGTAGTATTCTTTTTGAGGTCACAATTGCAACCATCATGACACAGTTGCAATTTTCTCTTTCTTTCTTTCTTTCTTTCTTTCTTTTTTCTTTCTTTCCTTTTTTTTAGATGGATTCTCACTCTGTCACCCAGGCTGGAGTGCAGTGGCACAATCTTGGCTCACTGCAAGCTCCGCCTCCCAGGTTCACACCATTCTCCTGCCTCAGCCTCCCGAGTAGCTGGGACTACAGGCGCCCACCACCACACCCGGCTAATTTCCTTTTGTATTTTTACTAGAGACGGGGTTTTACCATGTTAGCCAGGATGGTCTCCATCTCCTGACCTTGTGATCTGCCTGCCTCGGCCTCCCAAAGTGCTGGGATTGGAGGTGTGAGCCACCAAGCCCGGCCGCAATTGTATTTCTGAACTAGAAATTTCCTGGATATTCTTGATAGTGTCCAGTGTTCAGAGATCATCTTTGTATGTCCTTCAGGTCTTCCTGTTGAAGTAGTTACTGGGTTAATAACCAAACTGCCATTGATGCAAACAAGTGTTTTTGTGAAGCCGATAGTGCATCTTATAGTTGGAATGAAGCTCTTAAATGAGGTCTTTGGAATTTTTACTGAAACTGTTTCTTTGAGGGAAATGCAAACCCCCAACCATTTTCAACAAAGCATACCAGGGGTCAATGTTTCCAGCAGAAAACCCCATCTACCTGAAGTTAGCCAGTCAGCAACATACACCGAAAACATGAAGTGAGAAAATCTTTAAGCAGTGTGCGTTTATGTAATGGTAACAGTGAACTGCCTCTTCAGGGGTTTACTCTCTTCGTTTGGGAGTAATGCACGCTCACACACACACAGACACACACACACACACACAATTCATCCAAAGTCCTATTTCCAAAGGTACCAATCAACAAGCACAAATCAATGTAGTAAGAACAAAATGCTACTAGGTGCTGAGTGAAAATGGCAGGGGGTGACCCAAGACTCCAGTGGGCTGCAATTGCTGAAACGATTTCAATCTGATGAAATCATTCATATAAATCTGTGAGATTTTATATATTTGAAATGCAGATCCAGCCTTTTGAACATGAACGTCTCCACACTCTGAAACGACACCTGTAATAGTTCCCTGGGTGTAGCCTTGACTGTGTCATCTCTTAATGCAAGAAGCTGAACAGCAAACGTTCAACGAGTGTGTACCATCCATCCCCTTATTGTATTCTCATCTCCCCAAATACGTTCCATTTAACTTCAGTTATTTTATACTCGACTCTTTGGTTTCTGTCATCCTCCAGTGCTGTTAGTCAATAGTCATTTCATAATCGAATCTAATGCCTTCAGGCAAAAATCATTGCTGGAAGGAAAGGGAGGAGAAAAAATTAATGCACTCCATCTCTGTGGTTCATGGGCAAATTTTAAGGGCCATTTTCACGGTTGCATGAGAGGACACCAATGCAAGAGAGGTTGTTAGTGACTCAACGTGTTCATTTCCTTCAGGTTGCAGGAGACTGATTTTTAAGTGGCTTGTTGGGAAAAATGAGATCTGTGGTTACAGAAACATCTTGTATAAATGATCATTTCCCATATCTTAGGCAAAGGCATCATGGAAACAAAATATTTAATGTGCACCTAACATTCAGCAGCAATGTGAAACTCATCCTGCCAAGATTCATTTCTGAAGTCTCCATTGCAAATCATTTAGTGTCTTCCCTGACGTAGGCATAGTTCTTTCTCTCTGGATAATTTTCCATCCACCCTGCAATTCAGCTTCAGTTACCGTCCTCTCCTATCCAGACAATTGCAGCCTAAACACAACGGCCACCTCCTTTCCCTCTTCTTCTTTCTTCAAATCAGCTCAGTCCCACCAACCACTAATCCCAGATCAATCGAACCATATACTCCCTCTGTACTATCACCAGGCACATCCAACAGTGAAAATTCATGACTTTACTGCTCTCTGAGCACCAAAATTAACTGGTGGTGTGCACAATCCCGATGCTGCTGCCTGATAAAAGTCCCTCTCCCATTTCTCACACTGGCTTTTGCCAACATACTCCAATTCGTCTCAAGTCCTCCACTTCACCCCTCACTTTCAGCACACAATCTTTCTTTCTAATGCACAGAGAAACAGACATTATCAGGAATAACCTTCGTTGGTGTTTTGCATCTCCTGCAAAATGATCTATACCTGCATTCTTTCTTCACTGCCGCCTCTGGGGTGCATAGGATCCGAGATAAGAATCTCCCTCTCTGCTCTGTAAATTCTATCTCATCCACATGATGGTCCCCATCATTCATCTCTTTTCTCTTCTTTATCGCCAACCTTTCTAAGAATGGCACATCTGCAGATGAATTAGCTCTCTGTGGTTCTCAACATACTTGCCAAATGTCATCCATCAGTATGTTTCCAATTTTAGCACATCCATTGCTGGGCAAACATTCACAAATTTGTCCACACCTACTGTCACAACTTTTTCACTTCCTACTTATTCTACTTTCAGAATTGACTACTCTTCAAAAATAGGTATCTTCAAGGTCACTCGTCAATGACCTCCTAAATGCAACCTTAATCTCTTCTTTTAGTTCATATTCTTGCATGGTCTCTGCATGTGTCAAGATTGAAAAAGTGGTGTTCGTTATTTTTTTTAAGGGATTGTCTTAATTTTTTCAAAGGAGTAGAAAGTGTTAAACTGAACCTGAGTTGTTCAAACAGCATGCTCTCCTCCTAGGATTTTTGCATTTATTTAAGCTTTGGCTGAACAGCCTGTTCAGGTCTTTGAGACATACTGAACAACAAGTCTATTCAGTGATGTTTACTACAATGCTGCCTGCACCGTATTTGAGAATTGAGTACGTTGGATCTGACTGATTTTGATGGAAGGAATGATTTCATCAACAGTAATGTGACCATGGTTCTGCAATAAGAATTTGTATTAAATCTTTATGGTTGAACATAAAAGAAGCCTGCAGGAACCCCAGCAATTATTCAGACTCTGGGCCCGAGGGCTCTGTATTTCAGAGACAACTAAAAATGGATCTGGTACAGGTGTGGTGATTTGGACTCCCTGATTCAACACACATTTGCACAGTTTCTACCAGGTCATGACCCATGAATGGCATCTTTATTCTGCAATGAAGATGACAGGGTTTATGTATGTCTGTATCCTATTACTGATGAGACCCCCAGGTGTCAAATAAACAAGTCCTGATATGGAAAGACAATTTGCTCTTATACAAAACAGAGGAGACTTATTTTTCCCCTCCAAGGTTTTTCTCTTCTTTTTTGGTGTGATGAACTGAAGGACATGTAGTAACTTAGAATGATTTTCATAGAACATCTTCACACCCATTTTTCTCTTATGTTCTCTGCTGCTAGTTCTGCAGACTTCAAGATGTGAGTCTAAAAATAAAGACGCATGAAGATTCAATCACTACTATTCTTTTATTTAAAGCTCTGGACAATTACTGAGAAAAAACCCCTAGGGGATAAAAAATAGATTAGAAAAATTGAATAAGAAAGTCATTATGTACAATACATCACTTGGTATATGGTGCTTTGCGATTTTGAATTTTAATAATGAGTCAGAGACTAGTTAGAATTTTTACCGAGTATTATGATCCCGTAAAATTATTCCCACTGGGGCATTTTCATAAGTACTTCAAAGATTAAACTGATATTTAAATATACCTTTCCAAAGCAATGTGGGATATTATTTCCTGTATTTCCAAAAATGATTATGTTGTCTAATTAACATTAGCCAATGATCAATATACTCATTACTAATTGGAAAATTCTCTAAAATGATATGTATAGTTAATTGGGCAGCAACAGAGGAATGTCTATCCAAATTGAAAGAATTTTTAATATTGACAAGGGTCTCATGCATATGCATATACCTGAAAAGGTCAAGATGAGTCATAGGATGGCATTGTACCTTCTGAGAATAAGGGTGAAAAACCATGGCTCGTGTGCTTCCCAGCTCATGAAATCAGGACAAATTCAAGCACAGACACTGCCCATGTACTGAAACCAGAGGGGAAACATAATATCTTCCTTTGGGCATCAATAATTCATGTATTTATTCACTTATACCTTTACAAAAGTATGTATTGACTAGTGTACTCTACTTAAAAATGGCCAATCATGCCCGTCAAAATGGCAATTATTAAAAAGTCAAGAAACAATAGATGTTGGTGAGGTTGTGGAAAATTAGGAACACTTTTACACTCTTGGTGGGAATGTAAATTAGTTCAACCATTGTGGAAGACAGTGTGGCGATTCCTCAAAGATCTAGAACTAGAAATATCTTTGACCCAGCAATCCCATTACTAGGTATATACCCAAAGGAATGTAAATCATTCTGTTACAAAGATACATGTACATGTATGTTCATTGCAGCACTATTCACAATAGCAAAGGCATGGAATCAACCCAAATGCCCATCAACGATAGACTGGGTACAGAAAATGTGGTACATATACACCATGGAATACTATACAGCCATAAAAAGAATGAGATCATGACCTTTGTAGGGACATGGATGAAGCTGGAAACCATTATCCTCAGCACACTAACGGAGGAACAGAAAAACCAAACACCACATGTTCTCACTTATAAGTGGGAGCTGAACAATGAGAACACATGGACACAGGGAAAGGAACAACACACACTGGGGCCTGTTGGGGGATGGGGTGGGGGGAGAGAGAGAATTAGGAAACATAGCTAATGCATGCTGGGCTTAATACCTAGGTGATGGGTTGATAAGTGCAGCAAACCACCATGGCACACGTTTACTTATGTAGCAAACCTGCACGACTTCCACATGTGCCCCAGAACTAAAAATAAAAATAAAGAATGTTGTGTAAAAAAGAAAATGGCAAATCAAATATAGTGCCCAGTCTCTGGTCACTTAAGGTCTCAAAGGGGAGATAGAAAAATAAGTTTGTGGCACAAGTAAAAATAAGAGAAATTTCTCAAGGGAGGCACTGACAGAGAGTTCTTCATGTTCACAAGCATTAACCATTGATTCTGATTTGAGAGCTGGGCTGGGTAAGGTCAGAGTTGGAGGTTATTGAACACGATGCTGTTGGAGTTGCATAGGAAGAACATATAGTCACAGGGAGGTGCTATGTGTTCTTCCAATTTAAACAGCCTATAAGATAGAGCACTTCTTGTTGAAATTTCTTTAAGCAAGAAATTTCAGTTGTTTCAATTCCTAAGCCACAGCCCCAGGGGGGCTTTGTGATCAGTGGATCTTGCCCCTCTCTATGGAAAAGTTCTGAGGAGTCAAGATTGGGTCAATAAAAGAGGACATGGGAGCCAGAGGGCAGTGACTCATGCCTGTAATTTCAGCACTTTAGGAGGCCAGAGCAGGAGGATTGCTTGAGCCCAGGAGCTTGTGACCAGCCTGCGGAACATAGCAAGATCCCATCTCTAAAAAAATTAATAAAATTAGCCAGGCATGGCAGCACATGCCTGTAGTTCCAGCTACTTCGGAAGCTGAGGTGGGAAGATTGCTCATGCCCAGGAATTCCAGGCTGCAGTGAGCTATGATTGTACCACTGCACTCCAGCCTGGGTAACAGAGCAAGACCCCATCTCTCTACAAAAACAAACAAACAAACAAACAGCATGTGACATCCAGGATACTGTTGTGTAACATATTTTGAAAAAAACCCACTGGCCACTTTCAGAAAAGAGGATCCTGTGTCCAGTTTTCATTTAGAGGTAGTACTGGTCTTGAAAAATGCATAATAATGAGTTTCTGTGGTGTGATCTTTGTTGTTTACTCCAAGCTTTCTCTTGACACCTTGATTCATTTCCATTGGGAGCAATGGTCACAGTGCAGTGACCAAGACTACTAAACAATTTACCTCAAAGAAAGTACTGGCATGGGACTATCATGAAATGGAATCATAGATTCCTGCATGAATTCTGCAGATAGAAGACCCTATATGTGAGTTAAGAGAGTTTGTTTATTCGTGGAAGTCTCTATAATCAGCGGTGAGGAGGAAGTAAAGTATCAGTGCCAGAGAGAATTCAGTTAGTGCACAGCTGCATGGTAGAGTTTTAATTTCACCCAAGTACAATCACATTTGTACTTATGGCCCCATTCAACTCATCGTCTTTACAGAGTGTTGACACAGTCCTTGATACTGCCATCATGCTGCAATTTTCGAGCAGGACTATGTAAACAGGCAAAAAGCAGAGAAAGGGATATAAAAATATATGCACCAAGGATTGTCACAGTAGTTGCTGACTGGTGGCAGAAACTGGTTTTTATTTTCTTGATTCTTTTCGCCAATCTAACTCATTGATGATATTGTCTTTTTACTATTTATTATTATGATGATTAATATTTAGTTTAATATTTTTCTATTGAGATTGTTTTTATTGTTATTGTTGCTTCCATCTATCTAGGTTTTAAAATATTGCACCAATGATATAATATGAATAATTTTGCATTGTACATATGGCCTCAAGAGATACTATTGTATCATGCATATTGCCTGAAGAAGTAGTCTTGACTAGTGGGTCATCGCATAGCTGTTAGGGTCAGTGATGACTTTCGCCCCCCTGGGAAATACCTGTGAGATCTCGGATAGGATTCTTATCTCCTCCCTGCCCCAGTTTTGTCAGGTGTAACACAATAGCTTTAATAGTATATTAGGGCTATAATGAATATTTAAATAAAGTAATCCCTTACAATGCCTGATCTAAGATACAGACTCAATGATTATCAGAATTATAAGAAATGTTTTACCAGGGTAATATATACACTTTCCATCATAATTTTAAATAGTTGCAAAAGGTTCCATCAAGCATACCTTCCATTGTAGCCGTAACACTTCTTCTATCTTTGAATCTATTGGGTCCAGTTTTATGCTGTTATATATTGTTCAGTTATGAAGATTTTTGTGCATAAAGAATTCTGCACATTGAAGATTCCATCCCTAGGCATAAAAACTCGGAAACAGAATTACCTGTAAAGCATCCAACATTTTTAACATTCTTGCTCTATCTTGCCAATTTGCTTTTTTGGAAATAATATGAAGTAGAAAACACTTTTTAGGAATGTTTTAAGGGGCACAGCAGTGTTTGTGTAATTGACAAAATTGTCCTCCTTCAAACCTTGTGTGTTACTAATTCTTCCAAAAAGCATGTAGACAAATACCTGACACCAAGTCTAGACCTCATTCCCCTCAAGCCATTCAATTGCTGGATGTGTGACCAACAACTTTTGACCTCCATGGGGTAGCTAAGAGGTGCCACTGGGTGAGGTTCCCTAAAATGCCTTAGGATATTACATCATGAAGACACTGTGGTCGTTCCGATTACTACATAGATGTGGTCATTATAAATGACACCAAAAAATAAGGTGGGAATTATGAATTCAAGATTCTAGATCATTTTACTTCCCCTTATTATAACTTCCCTGTATGCCAAATAACAAATTGGCATTTTGGAACTTGGGGGTACTCCAGCTTTGCTGGCGCCCTGTCATGGCACACCTGGGGAAACTGTGGTTTGTGTTTGGATGATTTAAGTCACATGGCAAATGTGTGGTGGAGCTGACGTTGACACACCTGGAAATCTGGACTCCTGGGCATCCTGTTACAGCTGCAAACTATTGCGATGCTGACCTATTGATTAACTTGCATGCTCTCATGTCCCCATGTCCATTGAGTATGGCTTCAGATATAAATTCAACATATGGAACAAAGGAAATGAGATGTGAAACACAAAAGCAATGGAAAGCATGGAAGTGAAGATAAAACCAGGTTGTACGTATTAATAATCATGCAAGTCCTCATTGAGTTCTTTAGAGGGTGAAATGTGGAAGAACCCACCACCCCAAACCCTTTACATTAGCTGGTACAATCTTGGTAAATGGGAAACACTAAGTCAATGTTAGCCTGTAGCAATGGAAGCCACAGTGGCTTGTGTTGTATCCAAAACAAAATTTGGAATTTTATTCGTGATGAAACTTGTTGACTGGCTGGTGGGGCTGCCCTCAGACAACCACGTCTTATGGGAACCATGCAATAATGATAGAGACAGTCACTGCAATAAGAACAGAGTAATGCAGGCTTGAGCTTATTTTTTTTTTAAGTTTACCTATTTTAAAACAAATACAGATTTACAAGAAGTTGCAGCATGATGTACAGGAAGCCGTTGTGTATTCTTCATCCAGTTTCCCCTACTGAAAGCATCTTGAAGAATAGGGCAAGGTCAACACAGAATGGTTCCCATTTTTCCAAACAAAGAAGTCCAGCATTTTAAAAGGGGGCTTTTTATTTTCCTAATTTTTGAAAACACTATATTTGAATATATGTGACTTTGTAACCTGAGCGGAAGCTATGTATTTCACTTTCTCAAACCATGTGTTCTTAAAAATAACTGTACCTGGTTCTCTTTAATCTGACTTAAGGATAAGCAGAATTTTTTTGTGTTTGTTTTTGGTTTTTTGTTTGTTTGTTTGTTTTGAGACAGGGTCTTGCTCTGTCGCTCAGGCTGGAGTGCAGTAGCATAAGCATGGTTCACTGCAGCCTTGAATGCCTGGTCTTACACGATCCTCCCACCTCAGCCTCCTGAGTAGCTGGGACTACAGGCATGTGCTCCACCACAACTGCCCGGCTAATTTTTATTTTTGTAGAGAGTGTCTCTAAAAAATATCTTGCCCAGGCTGGTCTAGAACTCCTAGGCTCAAGTGAGCCTCCCTCTTTGGCTTCCCAAAGTGATGGGATTACAGGTATGAGCCACCACACTCAGCCCAAAGATTTTTTTACAAAGGGCCAGATAGTAAATGTTTTGGCTTTGTGAACCACACAGTCTCTGCCATAAATAGGCAACTCTGCCATTATACAGCAAAAGCAGCCACAGACAATACCTGAATAAATTAATGTGACTGTTCCAATAAAACTGTATTCATAAAAACAGGCAGTGGGCCAGATTTGGCCTGTGGGCAGTGATTTGGGGACCTTGGCCTAAATCAACCCACTCAATGTCTGAATCCAGAAAAGGGTTTTGAGAGTTAATTCAGTAAATCCAGTTATATCATTTCCCTGTTATTTATCCAGAATCCTCCAACTATACACATTAAAAAAGAGGGAAGGCCGGGCGTGGTGGCTCACATCTGTAATCCCAGCACTTTGAGAGTCTGAGGCGGGCAGATCACTTGAGGTCAGGAGTTCAAGAGCAGCCTGGCCAATATGGTGAAACCCTGTCTCTACAAAAGTAGCAAAATTAGCCAGGTGTGGTGCCATGTGCCTGTAATCCCAGCTACTTGGGAGGCTGAGGCATGAGAGTAGCTTGAACCTGGGAGATGGAGGTTACAGTGAACCGAGATTGCACCACTGCACTCCAGCGTGGGCGACAGAGTGAGACTCCATCAAAGAAAGAAAGAAAGAAAGAAGGAAGGAAGAAAGAAAGAAAGAAAGAAAGAAAGAAAGAAAGAAAGAAAGAAAGAAGGAAAGAAAGATTTAAAAAGAGAGAAATCTTTATACAAGCATGTAGTATTCTACTTTGAGGAGAAAAAATGGCATAAAAATGAGTTGATATTAGGAATTTACTTGTATGTAACTTTCCAGGATGTATCATGAAATCAGTCAATCAATTTATCTACCTACCTATACCTATCTACCTCCCTCCCTCCCTATCTACCTACCTACCTATGTATACCTATGTATCTCTCTACATATGTCTATATCTGTTTTTACCTATCTATTCATCCACCATCTATCTCTATATATCCCTCTATATATCTATATCTATCTTATCTATGTATATTCATGTGTGCCTATGTATGTCTATATGTATAAATGTGTGTATATATGCATATATGCATATACAGACACATCAGTTTCGATTAAATTCACATACAAAGATATATTGAATTCCTATTGACTTCCTATAGATACATTCATTTACATATGCAACAGTTGCCATATGTATGCATGTGTGAATCCATTTTGGGAATGTAAACTAACACGTTTGAAGTCACATAGATAATTCTCAAAAACTGTGTTGGAATTAGTCAATTTTCCACTGGCTTAGAGCTGCAGAGGAAAACTAAGACTTGGAGGTACAAACAATTTCAGTCTCTGCCGAGTTTTTTTTTTTTTTTTTTTTTGGAGATGGAGTCTCACTCTGTCGCCCAGGCTAGAGTGCAGTGGCGCGATCTTGGCTCACTGCAACATCTACCTCCCAGGTTCAAGCAATTCTGCTGCCTCAGCCTCCAGAGTAACTGAGATTACAGGTGTGCCCCACCACGCCCGGGTAGTTTTTGTATTATTAGTAGAGATGGGGTTTCACCATGTTGGCCAGGTTGGTCTCGAACTCCTGACGTCAGGTGATCTGCCCACCTCGGCCTCCCAAACTGCTGGGATTACAGGCGTGAGCCACCGCACCTGGCCTCTGCCAAGTTTTTAAATTAAAATGGCAATTATTCTATCAAGTGCATGTAAGTTTATTGTATTAGAACTCGATAAGATGTCGTGAAAGTGTGGGATGAGGAGCACAAGAGGGTGTATCATTATCAGCCCTCTTGGTATTACTGACATGACATTTCAATGAATGCACTCACTTGGGCTCAACATGTGGCCTCTGGGCCTTCTCAGGGATCTCTGCAGTGGGTTCCAATTATTAATAAGGCTATTATTTAAATTTAATGTATGATCTTATGTTGGAAAAGGAAAAAGTGATTACAATACTGACAGGCATGCAAAAACAGATTCTTTAAATTAGCAAAAACCTTACTCTTAGGGACATCTCTAATGGTCCTTGAGCTTTATAAAATCTGATAAAAATAAACTTAATATTGAAGTGAAAAAGCTGGAATAATTCAGAAACAACTCTATAAAATAGGTATCCTTAATTGTTAAAAATATAATCTTTTGTCTCCCTAGTTAAAGGTCCAACCATGTGTACAAAGAAGTGTCTATTCCATGACAACAGATTTTTGATCAATTATTTTCCCAATGGGAGAATGCTAATTACCAAGTTATCCTTTGGGAAAATACCAAATACCAAATAAAATATCAGATAAATAAAATAAAATAACAAACACCAGTGCTGCATTTCACAAAAATTATTACTTGGAAAACCAATTCCATGGAATGCAGGGTGACCACCCACCCCACAATACGGAAAGTTGCCAGGATATAGGACTTTCACTCCTGAAATTGTGACAGTATTGGGCAAACCAGGATGAGTTGATCACCCTAAAGGAATAGGGAATAGTAAAAATTACCCTGCTAAAGGTGTCTGTGATCAAACATGACAGAGACATTCTGCGATACATAAAATTTGACCATTGTTTTTACTGTAACCATTCACAAAATCTTAGTAGGCTAATAAATAAATGAGAAGAGCATCAGTTGAGCACTGCCTATTCCCAGGTTCTAGAAACTAAAATACTACTCCAAAAATAGCCAGGTATTAAATTTTAGCTCAGGTTCCATCCCTCTTGGAACATGAAGACAAGCTCAAAGTTTTACAGTAAAACTCCCTTGAAGATCAACAGATGAAGGAGGAAATATTTGGAGAAGAGAGGGAATATTTGTGCCTCTATCTAAATCACATAGTGGAAATTATTTGTAAGTTCATTCATTTTTTCTTTATCCTACTGTTCTCTTTCTAGGGCTTCTCAGCCTTGACACTATTGACATCAGGGGCTGGACCATTATTGTGGAGGGCAGTCCTATACTTTGTAGGATGTTAAGTGGCATCTCTGGCCTCTGCCCAACAAATGCTAGCAGCACCCCCGACACACACACTCTGCCATTTCCAGTTGCGACAACCAAAAATGTCCTCAGACATGGCCAAATGTCCCTGGAGAGGAGCAATGTTACTCCGAATTGATAACCTATTTGAGCCAGTCTGAAAAATAAGGTTCCACAAACAGAGAAGCAAGCTCAGGAAGCGGTTACTCAGAAAAGCAAACCCCTTTCAGGAAGTTGTCCTTGATGGCTTCTAGGTCGCTGCAGCTTCCTAAGGGATGCCATGTGACTGTTGAGAGTGGAAGTGTTCCTATCATCCATGTGCACGATTTCAGCAAAAAGCAGGCCCTTCCGTGAACCATTTTCGAAACCTTGAAGAAACAGACATTGGTGTTCAACTGCAACACCTGGCATGTGAATGTGGCTCTATCAGATGATTAACTTGGCTCTCACAAACACAATTCAGGAAGGAAAAGAACATGCAAATAGTTGTTCTCATCACTCTCAAAAACTGCTAATTGTCCCCCTCACTAGCTACTAGAGGCACTCAGGGCTGCAGGAAATGGTGACTCAATGCAGGTGTTTGTACTCTATCTCTCTCTTCCTCTATTTCTTTGCTGTCTTCCCATGCGACCTTCAATTTGTCAATTAAATTCAAAAGCACCGAAAAAAAGAGGAAAGGCATTTAAAAATGTCTGGCAATGATTAATGAACCCATCAATGCAGTAATCAAATTCCCTGGGTTTGAGGCAGGTTTTCTCATTCTCAACTTTGACATTTGAGGGTTTGGGGTAGGTTTTCTCAACTTTGACATTTGAGGGTGAAGTCATTCTCTGTGGTAGGGGCTGTGCTGTGCATTGTCGGGTACTGAGTAACATCCCCGGTCTCTACCCAACAGATGCTAACTGGGTTATTGCAACCCAAAATGTCTCCAGACATGGCCAAATATCCCTAGGGAAAGAATAATCCCTGTAGAGTATCACTAGTTTATGGGATAAAGATGAAGAGAAAATGGACAGTTGCTCAAAACATTTAGGAAAAATCTAAGGGTAACTTCCAAAAATATATATGCCTGGATTCCATGCTTGGAGACTTAGAAGTCATTGGTGTGGGATTCAGCTGGGGTACAGGATTCTTTAAACCTCCCCAGGTGGTTCTAAGGTGCAGACAGAGTTGGGAACTACTCATCTAGAAAAGAAGACAATAATGACCAGAGTTCCAATAAAGCTTCACAACACTTCTCAGAAATCGACACGCATGGCACCAACAGATTCCATTACATTGTTGCCCATCATCCATGATGGTTTTGTAAACTGTAGAATTGTCCTCAGTTCTAGAAACTGTGTGTGTTTCTGAGTGTCTAAGAACTCTTGTACATGGACTAAATTAGATGATGTGGACTGGGGGACCAACCACACCCCCTGGGATATGAGAAACCAAGAGTTGCATCAAGCACTGCCTGCACCTGCATCTGCTAGCATTGTCCAAGGTTTTCTAGGGTGCCATGATGGCATCTTCATCTACTCCTTTTTTTTCATATCCAGTTCATTAAGTCCTGCCTGTTGAACTTTAAAAACATATCCAGAATATGACCTCTTCTCATTAATCTCATCATGACCTTCTAGAAACTGCTACCATTGGGTCTTTCAGGATAATAGTAATACTATTTGTATTTTTTGCTTCAGTGCTTGCATCGACAGCACAAAGCCCTCAAGGTTATTCTAAACCCAGTTGATGGAGTAATCCTTTTAAAATAGGAGACAAAGTTGTGCCAACCTCCCAACCTGGAAACAGGAAATGGGGTGGGTGGCGCTGCTGGCATTTTTGGGCAGAGACCAGGGATACTTCTCAATATCCTACGATACCCTTCTCCTGCATCCTAAAATTTGAGAACCTTGCAGTGACATGCAAAGATGGGTCCCCGCCATCACTTCTGTGGCCCCACCTCCTACTACTCTCCCTCCCTCCCTCCCTCATCCACGGTCACTCTGGGTGCCTAGGGCATTCCAGGAATGCTCCTCCCTCAGGGTCCTAATACCTGCTGCTCACTCTCACTGCAAAGCTCTCCCAGAGTTATTACCAGGTTCTAGAAACAATCCCCTCCCCTCCCTTCTTGAGGTCTTCGCTCAAACGTTGCCTTCCCAGATCAGTCTTCTCTCACCACTTTATCTAAATTGCAACTCCCTACCCCAAGCACTAGCTACTCCCCTCTAATGTTCTTCATAATATTTCTTGCCAACTGTATTTGCTTTCTCGGGCTGCTTTAGCAAATCAGCACAAACTGCATGGTTTAAAACCAACAGAAATGTATTTCTTCATAGGTCTGGAGGCCAGAGTCTGAAATCAAGAACAGATGAGCTGCCTCCGAAGGCTCTAGGGGAGGATCCTTCCTTATCTCGTGCAGCTTTTGGTGGTAGCTGGCCTTCCTTTGCTTGAATCTAAATCTTCCTTTAGCCTGAATCCCATCTTGAAGATCAGCACAGCACACAGATCTTTCTTTCTCTACATTGTCTCGTCCTCTGTGTGTGGCAAATGTCTCTCTGCCTCCTCTTTTTTAAAAAAACTGTTATTTTAGGTTCAGGGTTACACGTGCAGGTATGTTTAGGAAAATTGCGAGTTTCAGGTGTTTTGTATACAGATTATTTCATCATGCAAGTAATCAGCATAGTACCTGATAAGTGGTTTTTGAATCTTCACCCTCCTCCCACTGTCCACCCTCAGGTAGGCCCCAGTGTCTATTTCTCCTTTTTTTGTGTCTATCTGTCCTCAATGTTTAGCTCCACTTATAACTGAGAATGTACAGTTATTGGTTTTCTGTTCCTGTGTTACTTCACTTAGGATCATGGCCTCCAGCTCCATCCATTTTGGTGCAATGGACATGATCTCATCCTTTTTTATGGACGCATAGTATTCCAGGGTGCATATGAACCATGCTTTCTTTATCCAGTCTACCAGTGATGGATATTTAGGTTGATTCCATGTCTTTGCTATTGTGAACTGTGCTGCAATGAACATATGTGTGCATATGTCTTTATGGTAGAGTGATTTATTTTCTTTGGCTATATGTGCAATAATATCTGCTTTCTTCTTGTAAGGATACACATGATTATATTAGGGCCCACCTGGATAATTCCATTACCTCAAAATCCATAATTGCATTTTTCATATAAAGTATGAAAGAGCCTGTTTCATATAAAGTAACCTTTCCTGGTTCCAGGTATTAGGACCTGATATCTTTGGGGATAGGAGGGCGTTATTCAGTCTACTAGACCACTTATTTATTTTTCATATTGATTGTTCATTGTATCTTCCCTCAGTATAATACAAAATTCACTGAGGATACGAGTTTAAATTTTTTCTTATTCTTTCACTATATTTCTCATCTAGAATATACTAGAAGCTCAATAAAGTTTTCAATGTTTTTTTTTTTTCTTGAATGAAGGAATGAACATTTACAAATGAAGTGTGTCGTTATTGGTTTAGAAATACCTTAATGGAGTAGATTTTTTTTCCTTTTCTTGCTTCTTTTTTTTTTGAGACAAAGTCTTGATCAGTTGCTTCAGTGCAGTGGCATGATCATGGCTTACTGCAGCCTCAGTCTCCCAGGCTCAAGTCATTCTCCCACCTCAACCCCCTGAGTATCTGGGAAAACAGGTGCATGCCACCCTGCCCAACTAATTTTTTTTTAAAATTTTTTTAATTTTTTTTAAAATTTTTAGTAGAGATGAGGTCCTACTATGTTGCCGAGGCTGGTCTCAAATTCCTAAGCTCAAGCAATCCTCCCTATTTGGCCTCCCTATTTGGCAAGCTGTACACATCAAGTGTGTAAATGGAGTGTGAACAACACTATTGTAAAAGTATAAAGCAGTGCATGGAACAGATTAAAATATTAATTCAAGAGAGGGATGAATTACTACAAGGTGGAGGGGAGTGAGGGTTGGTTGCAAAAGTATACACAGGAGACTGCAGTTGTTAGTAATATTTTATTTCTTCACTTAAGTGGGTAGATCATTATGTGAAACATTGTAGCGTCTATGTCTGAATTTATTTCTATGTGATACTTATGTAAAATAAATACACAAAGGGAGAAAGGTATGCAAAAATAAGTATATTGTGTTTCTATGGAGGTTTTATCTTTTCTGCTTTCCTCAGCATTTTTAATGACCTCATAACATTTTTTTTTTTATGTTGAGGCAAAATGTTTTCCTTCACTTTGCAGTGTCCGAGGTGGTTGGTCACTGAAAACATCTGGAGAAGAGGGCAGTGTGGACAGATCTGTGTCCCAAGTGTAGGTGGTCTCAGCCCAACACTACCTGAACCATGAAAACATATTTTTATCTCTTTAACAGAATGCAATCTTAACTTGGTTAAAAAGAAACCAGCCTTCCCTGAGTAAAACTGGGCCTCTGAGAACCATGAAGTGTTGTGAGGAGTACAGGAAAAGTTCATGATATGCACCAGCTTCCTGAATATCACTGGCTCACATAGCAAAGTCATTGATAAGCAAGAGGTTAAATGAATTATTTTGATGTAGAACAGATTGTGGTTGGGAGCACTTGAATACTATGTAACCAGTCGGATCCAGCAGGCATTCTGTATTAATATGATTCAATCATTTGTAAATTGCTTGCAATGCATATTCCAGCTTTGTATTGATAAACCGCAAGCATCAGGCCTCCTATACGTAATTTGTCTGTGCACCTGATTCTCATAAATCCAAGAGAAGCCCCCAAACACATGGCCTTTGCTAGCACTCCACTGCTGCAAAATCTAAGGCAACATTCTTTAATTTTTGTTTAATTATTATTATTATTAGAGACAGGGTCTCACTGTGTAGCCCAGGATGATCTCACTGTGTAGCAGGGTGTGACCATGGCTCACTAGGGCTTCAAAATCCTAGGCTCAAGCAATCCTCCCACCTCAGCCTGCTGAGTAGCTGGGACTACAGGCGCACACCACTAATTTTTTTCATTTTGTAGAAATAGGGTCTTGCTACATTGCCCAGACTCATCTTCAACTCCTGGGCTCAAGCGATCCTTCCTCCTCGGCCTCCCAAAGCACTGGGATTACAGGCGTGAGCCAGCCCACCGGGCCTAACAATATTTTTAATAGACAAATCATAATTGTATACGTTTATGAGGCACAATGTGATGTTTTGCTATATGTATGCATTGTAGAATGATTAAACTATTAACATATCCATCATCTCATTTACTTATCATTTTTGGTGATAAGACGTTTGAAATTTAATCTCTTACCTATTTTGAAATATGCAATAAATTTTTATTAACTATAGTCACCTTGCTGCATAAGAGATCTTAAAAACTTATTCCTCCTGTCTAGCTGAAACTTCATACCCTTTGGATAACACCTCCCTGTTTCTTCCCTCCACTACTCAACAAGGCAACATTCTTGAAATGAGATTTTTTTGTTGAGCTTTGCAAAGGTGGAAGCAGTCTGGATGCCTGTCAAGGCGGAAACAGCTGTCCCAGAAACGATCTTTGCTTGGCCAGGCGTGGTGGCTCATGCCTGTAATCCCAACACTTTGGGAGGCCAAGGTGGGCAGATCATTTGAGGTCAGGAGTTCGAGACCAGACTGACCAATATGGTAAAACCCTGTCTCTAGTAAAAATATGAAAATTAGCTGGGCATGGTGGCAGGCACCTGTAATTCCAGCTACTCCAGAGGCTGAGGCAGGAGAATCACTTGAATCCGGGAGGTGGAGGCTGCAGTGAGCCGAGATCCTGTCACTGCACTCCAGCCTGGGCAACAGAGCGAGATTCCATCTCAAAAAAAAAAAAAAAAAAAAAGGCTTTGCTTTAGGGCAGCTCCGAGTTTAAACTGTGGATCCCGCTTCTCATCATGAATTTGGCCCAATCTCTCACCTTTCTAAATCTCAGTGTGTTCCAATCAGATCCGCAGCCAAACCTTTCCTTCACCCTTCTGGTCTGAGCCGCTATGGACCATCTTTCTCCGGATTCCTGCAGAAGCCTCCCCCAAACCAAATACCCTCAGCACAGCAGCCGAAGGGAGCCTTTGACTGGGAAACCCTGTTCATCTGATGATGTCAGCCCTTGACTCAAAACGCTGCAGTGGCTACCATTTTTCTAGAGTCAAGGCCAGAGTCCCCATGAGGTTCTGAGGCGCCGCCCCCATCAGGCCTCCTCCACCTCTACTTCACCCCTGTGACTTTATTTCCTCCTGCCGATGCCCCTAGCTCCTCCTTCCCATTCCTGGAAGGAGTCAGATCCCCCTGGATTGGCTGCTCTGGTCTGGTCTTCACCGGGACAGAAGCGTGCCTCTCCCGAGCAGACTGGCTGGCTCCCTCCTCTGCCTCAAGTCTTGCTCCTTTCCCCCATGCCGTCTCCCTTAAAAGCCTTACTTAATCCTGTCACCTGGTGTCCACTCCCCATACCCAGCATTCCTGTTCCTTTTCCCTGTAGAAGACAAGGCTTCAAGCGTAAGTGGATGAGCTCCATGCAAAGGCTGGAGTCAGCACAGGCCCAGTGGCTCAATCCATGCCCCTTCTCATCACCCTGTAGTCTTTTACCTGGTGTTGGCTCCACATGCCACCTTTGGGCATGCAATTTGAGAGACCGTTCCTGAATGCACCATGGCTCCTTTGAAATGTTTATTTATGGTCCGCGCAGGCCGCTGACATTAGCATCCTTTCCTGGCTGTGGACCACTAATGTATCTTTAAAATTAACCTACAGTGCAGGAAAGAAAAATGGTACTCAGTGGTTAGACTGGTTTCATAAAAAATATATGAAAATTAAGTGGAAGAAATTTATCAGAGACCTCAAATTACATACAACTTTATTAATTCATTTATCCAGTTATAGTCTCAACCATCTTATTTACAGTTACTCCCTCACTGATTTCTCTCCTCTCCTTTTCTTTTCCTTCCTTCCTCCCCTCCTTCCTCTCTTCCTCCCTCCCTCCCTCCTTCCCTTCTCTTCTCCTTCCTCCCTCCCTCCCTCTCTCCCTCCCTACCTCCCTCCCTCTTTCTCTCTCTTTCTTTCACTTACCTCACGTGTGCCTCTAATTTAAGCTAAAAAGAAAATATAAATTAATGAGTTTTTACTTTGTTCAAAAGCTTTTAGTGAGATTTTACATTTTAATAAAGAATGTGTGTGTGTGTGTGTATGAGAGTATGCACATATAAGCCCACACAAGTTTGTCAGGGAAAACAGTGGTTTTCCTGTGGTTGATAAAGGAAAACAGTTCTAAACCTACAGACACATGAGGCCTCCTCAGTGAGCCAACCCCAGGACACGAAAATGCAAAGCAGAGAGGGCAAATCTATCTTTAGGAGCCCAGAATAATAATTTTTAAGCTGACAGCATTCTGAAAGGTGCCTTTCATCTAATGATGCAAAATACTGGGGAGGAGAGATGCCTGGAACAGCCTCGTACAATTTCCCCCAAAAATTACTATCATAAACTGAACTGTTGAGAAAGTGATTTTTAAATAAAAGAATATAAAGGGATCAAACTATTCCCATCCTGCTCTCCAGAAATAACTTTTGACAATTAGTTGTGTATCTCTTCATAAGTGTTCTGGGCTTTGCATATATGTATTTATATATGAAATATGATGGAGTACAAATGGGACCTGTCTACAGTCGTTATATTGTAACTTCTCCTGCATTTAACATTATCTATTGGCATTTTAAATTATCATCACACTGAAATGTACAGGAACTCAGTATGAAGTACCGGAGGTTTTAATGTCCTTCCTTCCTTCCTTCCTTCCGCCGTCCCTTCCCTCCTTCCCTTTTCCCTCCCTCCCTCCCTTCCTTCCTTTCTTCCCTCCTTCTTTTCTTCTTTCCTTTGGTGGACATTAACTTCGTTTCCAGCTTCTGCTACTAGAAACAAAAACGCTGTGAAATATAATTATATGAACCTGTTTGTACATTTGGTTGAGTATAGCTGTAGCTTATTTTGCAGGTTATACTATGAAAATGACATTGTTATTTGAAAGGGCATATACATTTTGAATGTTGAACAGGAACAGCCAAGAACCATATTTTCAAGAGTATTTGAAATGTGTTAATCTTTGCTAATGGGATGAGTGACAATGGGTATCCCATTATTTTAGTTGGTTTTTCACCAGTTTTTAGTCCACTGAGATTTTGTTAAGACTCAGACAGCTCGTAGCTTAAGACTGTATCCCCTGGGCTGGATGCAGTGGCTCATGACTGTAATCCCAGTGCTTTGGGAGGCTGTGGTGAGAGGATTGTTTGAGGCCAGTAGGTCAAGATCAGCCTGGGCAACATAGCAAGACCTTGTCTCTACAAAAAGTTAAAAGAAATTAGCTGGGTATGGTGGCACACACCTGCATTCTCAACTACTCAGGGGGCTGAGACAGGAGGATAGCTTGAGCCCAGGAAGTTCAAGGCTGCAGTGAAATATGATAGCACCACTGCACTCTGGCCTGGGCAACAGTGTGAGACCCTGTGTCTAAAAAAAATAAAATAAAATAAAAATAAAAAGACCACATCCCTTGGCAAGGGTTTGGACTATAGATGTTCTACAGTTGAGTAAGCCATGGCTTTAGAAACCAAGTGAGTTGGTACCCTGATATATTGATGTTCTCTATTGGAAATTAAAGATCCAACGTCAGCTCTCAAATCCCACTAGCTGCCAGATGTTTCTGTTCAAGTCTTGAGTCTTGAACTTCACAGTTCTTTGTGATGTGCTTTGTGAGTTTCTTTTCAGGTCTGTCACTTGGTGCCTCACTTCTAGCACTGTGGGCTCCAAGAATAGTGAACTTAGGTCTCAAGTCTTCAGCTCTTAGCATGGGTGGTTTCTTAGTTGGCAATAATTTACCTTTATATTGGATAACTCTTACTTATTCAACAAGATTCAGCAGAAAGGTCACCCCCTCAGCCAGACCTTCTCTGAACACCCAGCAGTGATATTCTTTGCTATTTCTATTCATAACCTCATACTGTAACCTTTGTTCTATTGACTTGTGGGTCTCGCTCCTAGACCAAAGGTTTCCCATGAGGGAGTGTGCTTCTCAGAAGCACACAAAACCAACTAAAAGAGGATGGGAAGACAGGATTGGAACTCAATTTGTTTTTCCCATCATTTAGTGATTCCCAGTTTTGTGATTGTGTAATGGCTAAGAACACACATCTTGTGTGAAAATCCATGCTCCACTCCTCCCTTGAGTGTAGGCTGTGCTTCGAGACTTATTTCCAAGGAGTACAATGTGCAAAGGAGAGGAAGAAGTCATTTTACAGTGGATAAACCTGACAGTCATGGCCTCAGCCAGGCGATCATGTCAGCATCATCAGTGGGAGGTCAGGGATTCTCTGGAGTGGGTGCTTCCAGACCTCACCAAATTGTCCTATTGGTTTGAGCCGTAAAGTTACCTCAAACTTTTACCAAGCACCAATAGGAGATTTGTCAAAGGTCAGGGGCACCTCCACTCATGTTGGGAATAACACTCAAAACCCTAAGGAAATTGAACACTGAAACAAAGGAGTCTTAGCAAAGCAATTTTACTTCTGTGCAGAGGGTGCTTCTCCTTGGCCAGTCACCGCGAGAGCACACCTGAACTAAGGGGCATGAAAGCCTTTATTCCTGATGCAAGTCCTGCCCCGGTATCCTTTTCCCATTGGCTGGGGTCGGGTGGCACAATTTGAACTAATCTGGGTTGGCTAAACATTTGAACTTTCTTTAGATAAGGTGGGCACGTAAGAGAGAGAGGGTAAAAGGGGAAGGGCTGTCTGCAATGAGCTAGAGAGCTAGTCTTGCTTCCAAATAAGGAAAGGAATGTGAGCTGGTACTGATAAGCCTGGTACTGTGGCGTGTCCGGGCATGTAACAAAGGCAGAAAGGAAAAAAGAGAAAAGGGAAAAAGGAGTGTGTGTGTATGTGTGGGGGGGTACTATGAATTAAAGAATAAAGGATTGATCAGGCTATTTGAAGAGAAACCTCATCATATCCCACAACTCAGAATCCCTCCATGGTTACAAAAATGTGAACCCCGGATATTTGAGACAGGTCTGAGTTAATTTAGAAAGTTTATTTTGTCAATGTTGAGGACACGTGCCCGTGACACAGCCTCAGGAGGTCCTGACAACATGTGCCCAAGGTGGTCAGAGCACAGCTTGGTTTTATACATTTTAGGGAGACATGAGACATCAATCAACGTATGTAAGATGAACATTGGTTTGGTCCGGAAAGACGGGACAACTCAAAGTGGGGACAGGGCTCCCAGGTCATGGGTAGATAAGAGACAAATGGCTGCATTGTATTGAGTTTCTGATGAGCCTCTCCAAAGGAGGCAATCAGATATGCATTTATCTCAGTGAGCAGAGGGGTGACTTTGAATAGAATGGGAGGCAGCTTTGGTCTAAGTGGTTCCCAGCTGGACTTTTCCCTTTAGCTTAGTCATTTTAAGGGCCCAAGATATTTTCCTTTCACATAAGTCGTGTTGAGAGTCATACCCTTAATGTGATGTGAGGAACACGGCACTTTGCCTCTGTGGTCTTTCTCCCTCAAACACCTAACCTTAGTCTAATCATGAGAAAGGAGCCGGACAAGCCCAAATTGCAGGGCATTCTAAAAAATACCTAAGCAGTTCTTCTCAGAACCATCATGGTCATAAAAAGCAAGGAAATTCTGAGAAACTGTCACAGCCAGAGGAGTCCAAGGAGACTTGATGACTCACTGCAGCATGGTGTCCTGGGTGCGATCCTGGAATACAAAAGGGACATCAGGGAAAATCTAAGGACATTGGAATAATGTCTGGAGTTTACTAAAAGTAATGGGTGACTTCGTTGCAACAAATGTGCCATGGCAGTCCAAGATGCTAACAGAGGGAAAGGGATGTGGGGTAACCAAGAGTTCTCTTTAATAGCCTTTTCAATATTTTGTGAACATAAAAGTATTCCAGAATTAAAAGTTTAAGCCTGTATCTCACTGCCTACGTGACTTTGGGCGAGTCACATAATCCCTTTGTGCCCTGGTTTTCTCATCTGCAAAATGGGGATAGTATTAACATCATAAAGGGCTTAGAACAGTTTCGGGAAAATTGTCCAATAATATAAAGTAAATAAGCATAAGCATGTTGCTGTAAATAAGCATAAACATGATGTGATTGCTTCCTATGTTAGGATTGTGCAGTTCTAATGTCTAAGAGTGTGCGTATGTGTGTGTGTGCGTGTATGTGTGTGTGTGTTATGTTTCTCTATGTTGCAGAGGCTGGACTCAAACACCTGGCCTCAAGTGATCCTCCTGCCTCGGCCTCCCAAAGTGCTGGAACTACAGACTTGAGCCACCTCGTGGGAGATAATTGAATCATGGGGGGCGGTTTCCTCCATGTTGTTCTTGTGGTAGTGAATAAGTCTCATGAGAGCTGATGGTTTTATAAGGGGAAACCCCTTTTCCTTGGTTCTCATTCTCTCTTGTCTGCCACCATGTAACACATGCCTTTTGCCTTCTGCCATGATTGTGAGGCCTCCCCAGCCACGTGGAACTGTGAGTCCATTAAACCTCTTTTTCTTTATAAATTCCTCAGTCTCAGGTATGTCTTTATTAGCGGCATGAAAATGGACTAATACAGCAAATAAACCTCCTAATAAATAAACCTCCTAATAAACCTCAACCTCCTGATTGAGACTTGGCTCAGTCATTTTCTTTGATTTGCAGGCATTCAGTCTCAGGTTTCACAGTGACATCGATAGCTTCAATCTGTTTGTTCAGCTGAAGACCACTTGTGTCATCCTGTGCCACCTGTGCTGTTGCACCACCTCTCTGAGGGTGCCTAGCTCTGGGAAGCAGGTAGCCCCCCATAATTCTACAGCTGGTGTGCATGCTGGGATGACAGCCACACCCACTGGCCACAGGGATATAAAAATAGGTTGGCCATCTGACTAAGACAGCTGGTTTTAAAATTATTTCTTCTCCACCTCTGACCATGTTCCTCCTTCTCAAATATGATTGGTCGACTCATTAAGCCACCTGGATCCAACAAGACAGGAGTGCACACCCAGTAGTAAAAAGTGCTGAGGAATAAATTCTCCAAAATTCTTCGAAGGGGAAATTTGCCTTCTTTGAAGTCAAGATCCTTAGCAACATGTTAGATTTCTTCCATGGTAATTGGTCTTTTTAGTTAGTCTAAATTTTCTTAATTTGTAAATTTATATTTTAAGCATGGATTTTATACAGATTTTAAAACTTAATAGGATAGTGTTCTATTAAGTACTTCTAAGATTCTGTCATGTCATCCTTATCTATATAATTATAGCCCATTTATCAATTCTATTGTTCTCTACTTTAGCAATCTCTCTTTCTCTCCATCTCTATTTTTATCTTTTTTTCCTCTTGAACATTTTTAAGAGGGAGTCACAGATTTATACCTGAATCTGTTTATCAGTTTTATGATTTTTTCATTTTGTCATCCATTAAATTTTACCTGTGTGTTAGCATTATTTCTTCTTCTTTCCCAAGAAAAAATTTTCAAATATATATACCTTTAAAAAACTACATAATCGTAATTTATCACACTGGTGTAAGTTCTTTCAAGAATATAGCATTTACATTCCATTTTGTAATGGTGTTTCTTGGAATTATTTAGACTTTAAAGAGACCCTTTATTTAGCACTTCTCCTCTCATGCCTTACTGCCTTTCATAGTAAATTGTAAAAAAAATTGAAATTGATTTTAATTGATTGGTCTCTTATTTAATATAATTTAATTGATGAAATGAATCGACTTCAATTGACTGGGTTCTCATTTTATTGGAGCACATCTCCAAGTGTTTATGTATTTCCAGGAAGGCTTCCTGAGTAATATGTTTTCAGTGTCCTTACACATTAAAAAAATCTCCCTTGGCTGGTTTTAGATGTGTGTGACATTTCTATAACTGTGTGCTTTATGACCATCTCAACTTGAGAAGAAGAAAATGTTAAATCATACCAGGATTTGCTTTAGAATATATATGTTTTCCTTTTATTTTTACTTGACAGGTAACAATTGTACATATTTATAGGGTGCAGAGGAATATTTTGATACATGTACACAATGTGTCATGATCAAATCAGGTTAATTAGCATATCTATCACCTCAAACGTTTATCATTTCTTCGTGTTGGGAACATTAAAAATCCTCTCTTCTAGTTTTCTGAAAATACACCCTAAATTATTGATAATCATGGTTCACCCTACAATGCTACAGCACACAGAAACTTATTCCTCCTATTTAGTAGTAAGTTCATATCCATTAACCAACCTCTCCCTAGTCTCCCCTGCTCTCTATGCTTCCCAGCCTTTAGTAACCACAGTAGAATGTATACTGTTAACATATGTACCAGAGGCCATGTTGGGACACATGGCCATACCCATTTTAATTCCTAAGTGTTGTTATAATGTGTCACCTTCAGCATGATCAAGAAGAAGGGCCACTGATGTTCAAACCTGCTACTTCTCTAAAGTAGGAGAAGTAAGGCAATGAGAGATAAACCATCCTCTGAAAGGTGAGAGATTTGAGAAGGGAGGAAAAGAGGACACGTTCCTGCTTGCTTTGTGTGTTCACGAGCTCCAGGGAGGATTATAAAATACCTTCATACAGGTGCAGGTGTCTTTTTGATACAATGATTTCTTTTCCTTTGGGTAGATGCCCAGTAGTGGGATTGTTGGATCGAATGATCGTTCTATTTTTAGTTCTTTGGGAACTCTCCATACTGTTTTCCATAGAAGTTGTACTAACTTACATTCCCATTAACAGTGTATAAGAGTTCCCTTTTCTCTGCATCCTCACCAACATTTGTAATCTTTTTGGCTTTTTAATAATGGCCATTCTTGCAGGAGTAAGATAATATCTCATCATTGTTTTAATTTGCAAGTCTCTGATGATTAGCGATGCTGAGCATTTTTTCATGTGCTTGTTTGGCCATTTTTATGTCTTCTTTTGAACAATGCACTATTCACAATAACAAAGATATGGAATCAACCTAAGAGTCCATCAGTGGATGATCAGAGAAAGAAAATGTGGTATATATACACCATGGTCTTAAGAGAAATAACTCAGAAACAAGAAGTCAAATCCCACATATTCTCATTTATAAGAGGGAGCTAAATAATGTGTACAGCTGGACATAGAGTGTGAAATAATAGATATTAGAGACTGGGAAGGATAGGAAAGTGAGAAGGGGGTGAAGGATGAGAAATTATGTAATGGGTATAATGTACATTTCTCAGGTGATGGATACACTAAAAGCCCAGACTTCACCACTATACAATGTACCCATGCAACATAACTGCACTTGTATCCACTAATATATACAAGACAAGACAATATATGCCTCCACTTTATCATAACCTTGGGAATTCCTCATCCATCCTGTAGGGATGATATTCTGAGAATCAGTTCCATTCTCTCTGCCCTCCCCTGGTGGCATCCTTGGGGAGGAAACACACCTGTGCCAGTTCTATCACCATCCATGGCCATGTCATTGGGGACCAACCGTGCTCGACCCAAGAGGAAGCATTTACAGACCATGGGCATGTGATGAAAATTAGGGGAAAGGACGGTTAGCAGTTGCCTCTTGTTCCGTTGCCAGTTTGTTTATTTAAAAAGAACTCCTTCTTTTTCTTTCAAGTACCTGGTATTAAGAGTGCTCCATGCTGCCAGACTGCAGGGTTGGGTTGATTAGAAGAGACTTGTGAAAAGGTCTTCTAACTCCTTCAACCCATATTGATAAGCTGCAGTTTCTCCGCAGCTCATGGTGGATGGGGGGTGGGAACCCTCACTCTTACAAATATTTCTCCAAGATTTAACCGAGTGAGATCAAAAAGCCATCTGGTTAAACAATCCTGCATACAAGAGCAGTTCTTACTTTAATTTAGAACACTGCTTAATGCACAAATTATTAAAATATAAAAACTGGGAGATCAAATGGAGCTCATTTAAGATAAGTCCTGAAATCACAAATTTCACTTAACCTTGCAACGAACATATGCTAGCAGGATTTTCCTACTTTTGTTGGTTCCCCCACCCTTTCCTCCTTCCTTTTTTTTTTTTTTTTTTGGAGAGAGAATGAGTGGTTTCTAATTCATGTTTTTGTATTTTTCTTTCCAAATATCATGAAAATGTCATGAAGAATAGAAAAGAGAAATGAAAACTGTACAGCATACAGTTGCAAACAGCAGCAATTCATAAGTTTTATGAAGTATAAGTTTGCTCATTTTAGTAAATGCATAATGAGATGGTTTTATTATTCCTTGACCTTTCAGGGTTTGAATTTATTCACTTTATTGTTTGAGATATTGTAACTCAGGCAACATGTTTTTGTAAGAAATTCTGAAATTGTGCTTTTTTCCATCTCTGCCATGGGATGTGACTTTTGACATTGTTGCACATTAAATTACATTATACGTGAGGTTGCTTTTATTTGGAATTGTTATATTTTAGGCAGTGCCGTTTAACGGAAATAAAATGTAAGGGGAAAAGATTAAAATGCAAGATAAAATAAGGCTAATCTTGGAATAAAACAGTAACAGATTTCTTTCCAATTTTGAATTAAATCTGCCATCGACATATTTTGCTGAACCCAATCAACTGAGCTTCTTAAATTAAAAAAAATCTTTTTGAGTAATATGGGGAACATTCATAAATCCAACACTCATGTTTAACAAATACTAACATTTTTGCCGTATTTACTGAAGCTTCAATTTTCCCCAGAAATAAAATATAACATATACAGTTGAAGCCACACTTACATTTTCCTTTTTCATCCTCCCTAGAAATACCCACTGTCCTCAAGTAGTGTCAAGTAGTGCAGAATCTATCTTTCCAAATCAATCAGGCGTTTTTTTGTTTTGTTTTGTTTTGTTTTGTTTTTTTGGTGGGGTTTTGTTAGGTTGCCCAAGATGGACTCGAACTCCTGGGCTCAAGTGATCTTCTCTCCTCTTGCCTTAGTCTCCTGAGCCAATCACATTTTTATGTAATATGCATACATCTCTAAAAACAATCTGTAGTATAGCTTTCTCTTTTTAACAAAAATGCATACATAATATCAAACTATATATTTATGCCACTTGTTTTTTTCTTCTCTTTTTTTTTTTTTTTTTTTTGACAGAGCCTCTCTCTGTCACCCAGGATGGACTGCGGTGACACGGTCATAGTTTATTGCAACCTCAACCTCCTGGGCTCAAACAATCCTCCAACCTCTGCCTCCTGAGTAACTGGGAATACAGGCATGTGCCACCAGGCCTGGCTAATTTTTTTTTTTATTTATTGTTTTTTGTTCGTTTTTAGAGAGACGGAGGTCTCACTGTGTCGCCCAGGCTGTCATGTATACTTTTTGAGATGTATCCAGGTTCACATATGTACATCTATTCATTTATTTTTCACTGTTGTACATATGCCCTGACATTAAGGTTATTGTGGTTTTTATTTTAACTGCAAACAATACTTTGTGTATTGTTGGTTATTTATGAGCTTTTTTTTGTTTGTGTGTATGAAATTACTAGTTTGTAATATCACAATGAGGTACATTTGCAACTTTACTAGGTATTTCCAAAATAATTTAACAGATTTACAGAATTATCAAGAGTGTGAAAAATTTCATTTTCCACCATCTTGAAAACACTTGGTGCTATCCCATCTTGTAATTCTTTTAACCATTCTAATTGGTATCAAATGTTGTTTAAAGGCATACTTTCTTAATTTTTAGGGTTTGAACAAATTTTCATATTTTTAGTTGTTCAATCTCCTTTACTCTGAATCACCTTCTTATATTACTTGATCACTTTGTTCTAAGTCTTCTGTTTCCTTATTGATTTGCAGGAGTTCTTGCGGGAGTAGGAAATAATCCATTTAGGGTTTGATTCCTTTTAAACCTCTGTTCGTCTATGGCTTATCTTTTAGCGTAGTTTCCAATGTCTTCTTTTATACAGAAACTTTTGACTTTCTTGCAGTTTGGTACTCCAACATTCTCCTTTAAAATTTATGCATTTAGTATCTTCAGGAAACTTTCTCCAGTCCAAGATCATAAAAATATTTTAATATACTTTCTTCTAGTTGTTTGGGCATTTTCCTTTTAAATTTAGATTTTTATTTATTTATTTTTTTTGAGACAGTCTAACTCTGTGGCCCAGGCTGGAGTTCAGTGGTGTAATCTTGGCTCACTGTAACCTCTGCCTCCCGGGTTCAAGTGATTCTTGTGCCTCAGCCTCCTTAGTACCTGGGATTACAGGCGCGTGCCACCACCTCTGGCTATTTTTTGTATTTTTAGTAGAAATGGGGTTTCATCATGTTGCCAGGCTTGTCTTGAACTGCTGACCTCAAGTGGTCCACCCGCCTTGGCCTCCAAAAGTGCTAGGATTACAGGCGTGAGCCACCATGCCCAGCACAGATTTAGATTTTTAATCCACCAGATTTTTAATTCTTTTTTTTTTTTGGTAGTGCGATGAAGGGATCTGCCACCCTCTCCCCCCCATTTCTACACACAATTGCTTGTTGACTAGCCTGTTCCTTTCCCACCGTTGTACACCAAATTTCTGCCATATTGTCAATGTCTTTTTATATATTCCTCTATTTCCTGTCTCCTTATTCTGCTAAGTGTAGTCTATGCAGTGTTCCACCAATCTTTCTAATGTCTTGATATTTACTAGGAGATTTCCCCATCTTTATTAGTATTCTTCAATATATTATTAGTGATTCTTGGCCACTTACATTCCATATGAAATAAGAATCAACTTGTCCAGTTTAAGGATATGCTGTATTGTGATTTGATAGGTGATTTCCATGGAATATAGAGCTTAATTTAAGGATGACAAACATCTTAAAGATATTGAATCTTCCCTTTAGTGAACATGACGCACCTATCCATTTGTTACATCTTCTGTTATGTCCTATAACACATAAAGTTATTTCTCCTCATAATGGGCTTTTATGTCCTATAGTAAGTATATTTTAGATAACTTTATATCTGAAATGTTTTGTATTTTTCCATTGCCCTCTGTTCTTTTAGAACCACAACATTTGGAGATTACCAACATGGTTTTCAGCCCTCAGCTTTGGCGAGACTTCTTCCTTTTCATTCTTTTCTGGGCAAATCTAAACCTTTGGAGAAGTAGATGAGTGAAGTCAATTGCAAAGGTAAGAGAGATATTCTGGGCTCTCCTATAACCTCTTTTAGGACAGAAATGGTTGGCAGGGATGTCTATCAATCATAACACCTTCACCTCACTTGGGATGTGTTCCATGAGCAGATAGCTTTCTGCTGTGTTGCAATTGCTTTCCGTGAAAAGCTGGCGTAATTTCTAAAGGAGGATTTCTCACAGAAACTTTGCAGGCCTAACTTGTGTTTTTCTTCATTTTTTTCATTAAATCATGTTAAATTTATCAGCCTGAAGAAAATCTCTCAGTTGTTGCTGTCACTTACCTGAGGACTGTAGTTAAAGGTCATATGGGTTATTTGCATCTTTTCTTTCAAAAATAAAATTAAATAAAGAAAGTAAATTTAAACTAATGAAAAGGAATTTGACCCAGGATATCATGAAATAATAATGTACCTCAAAGTGTGACACAAAGCTGTACCTAAACAGTTCGTTCTTGTGACATTTTCCCCAGCATGTTTTTCTTCTGATGGGCAAGGGAAAGTCTCTTTGGTTGGATTCCAGAAACAGACACTGAGGGAATCAGAGAACACAGGGCCATAGAATAGAAATATGAATTCTTTTATTCCCCCACCTTTATTGAGGTATAATTGGCAAGTAAAAACGGAATATACTTACTGTGTACCATGTGAGGTTTTGATAAATGAGCACGTTATGAAACTTTTACTATGCACTAGGTAAATAACTTATCTATCACTGTGCATAGTTATTATTATTATTATTATTTGGGGATAGTGTGAATATTTGAGATCCACTCTCTTAAAAAATTTCAAGTAAACAATACGGTATTGGTAACTATAGTCACCATGCTGTAGATTGCATCCCCGGAACTTATTTATAACTGAAACTTTGTACCCTTTGACCAACATCTCTCCAGTGTCCCCCACTCCCCAGCCCCTCGTAACCACCTTTCTACTCTCTGCTTCTGGGAATTCAACTTCTTTAGATTCCAAATCTAAGTGAGATCATATGGTATTTGTCTTTCTCTGTCTGGCTTAATTTGCTTAACATAATGCCCTCCAGGTTCATTCACATTGTCCCAAATGGCAGGAATTACTTCTGATTAATGGCCAAATACTATTCATATTTATGTGTGTGTGTGTGTGTATATATATATATGTATACACACACACATATATATACACATATATATATACACATATATATACACATATATACACATGTATATATATATATATGAATAAATGTATATATGTATGTATAAACATTTTCTTTATCTATTCATCCATTGGTGGACGCTTAGGTTGGTTCCATATCTTGGCTATTGTGAATAATGTGGCAATAACATGAGGGTGCAGATATCTCTTTGAGACGCTGATCTTGTTTCCCTCTGATATATATGCAAAAGTGGGATTGCTGGATCATCAGATAGTTCTATTTTTAACTTTTTGAGGAACCTCTGTACTGTCATCCGTAGTGGCTGTGCCAGTTTATCAATGTGACTTATTTGAAGCTTACCATGTTGTGAAACATCCACTTCAAAATTCATCTTAAAGAATATTAATTGAGAAAATTATTGACTGTGGATTGGGCATGCACCTAATACACTAGACAACTCATGCACTAGTGATTTGCTAAGCATATTTCTTTCTCCCAGAAAATCTGGACTTTTGGAGAGGTGGACATACAGATCAATGGGACAGGGCAGTGAGATGTTCTAGGTTCTTTTGTAACCTCCTCTGGGGCAGAAATGATTGACAGGGATATCCACCAATCTTAACACCTTCACCTCATTTGAAGCAGGTTTCATTGATTTTCAATTGCTGCATAACAAGTTACTGCAAAGTAGCAACTTAAAACAACATACATTTGCTATCTCACAGTTTCTGTGAATCAGGAATCCCTAGGCATAGCTTAGATGTTTCTATGGACTGAACTGTGTTTCCCCAAAATTCATATGTTGAAGCCCTACCCCACAATGTGACTGTATTTGGAGATGAGGCCTTGGACCTTAAAGAGGTAATTAGGTTCAAATGAGTTTGTAAGGTGGGACCTAATCCAATCTGGTGTCCTCATAAGAAGAGGAGTTTGGGACACAGACTTGTGTGAGGACACAGGGAGAAGACAGCGTCTACAAGCCAAGGAGAGAAGACTCAGGAGGAACCAGCCTTGCCCACACCTTGATCTTGGACTTCCAGCCTCCAGAGCATAAGAGAATAAATTTCTGTTGTTTAAGTCACCCCGTCTGTGGTAGTTTGTCATGGCAGCCTCAGCAAGCAAGAGAGCTGGTTTCCCTTCTTCAAGGTCTCACAGGCTCCAATCCAGGTGTCAGTCAGGGTCGAGGTCACCACATAGGCCTCTCTCGGGGAAGATCTCCTCTCGTGCTTCTGCAAGTTGTTGGCAGAATTCATCTCCTTGCAGCTGTAGCACTGAAACTTCCCTTTTGGCTGTCAGCTAGCGGTTGCTCTCAGCTCCAAGAAACCACCTACGGTTTGTTCTTTGCCCTGTAGCTATCTTCATAAGCCCCCTCACAGCATGGGAGTTTGTCTCTTCTAGTCCAGAAATAGGGAGAAAGTCTTTGTTTTTTAAGGCATTTTTTGATTTTTAAAATTTTTATAGGTTTACAGGGTACAAGTGCAGTTTTTTTACATGGATAAATTCCATGGAGAAGTCTGGACTTTTAGTGTAGCCATTGCTTGAATAGTGTACATTGTACCCATTAAGTAATTTCTTATCCCTCACTCTCCTCCCACCCTTCTACCTTTCCTGGTCTCCAGTGTCTATTATTCCACTCTTTATGTCCAAGTGTACGCATTATTTAGCTCCCACTTATAAGTGACATTGTGCAATATTTGACTTTCTGTTTCTGAATTGTTTCACTAAAGGTAATGGCCCCCAGTTCCATCTATCTTGCTGCAAAATACATAATTTCATTCTTTTTGATGGCTAAGTAGTAAATATTCCATGGAATATGTATACCAGATTTTCTTTATTCAGTCCTCTGTTGATGGACACTTAAGTTGGTTCCATATCTTTGCTATTGTGAATAGTGCGCAATGAACATACGAGTGCAAGCATCTTTTTGATGCAATTATTTTTATTCCTTTGGGTATATACCCTGTAGCAGGATTGTTGGATCGAATGGTAGTTTTAATTTTAGTTCTCTGAGAAATCTCCATATTGTTTTCCATAAAATCAACAGGGTGACCACACAGCCTACAAGGCGGGAGAAAATATTTGCAAAACTATATATCTGACACAGTGCTAATATCCAGAATCTACAAGAAACTCAAATAACTCAACAAGAAAAAAAAACATTAAAAAGTAGACAGAAGACATGAAAAGACGTTTGTCAAAAGAAGACATACAAATGACCAATAAACATGTAAAAAAAATGCTCAACATCACTAATCATATCAGAGAAATGCAAATTAAAACCACAATGAGATACCATCTCACATCAGTCAGAATGGCTATTACTAAAAAGTCGAAAAACAATAGATGTTGGTGAGGATGTGGAGAAAAGGGAATGATTTTATGCTGTTGGTGAAAATGTAAATTAATTAGAGAGAAAATCTTTGACCTCAGGGAAGGCCATATCTGCCTTTTACTGCTCCTCACCTAATCAAGTCAAATCCACCGAAGATAATTCCCCTTTTAGAGAACTCAAAGTCAACTAATTTGGAACCTTACTGACATCTGCAAAAGTTCTTTGCTGTGGCCATGTTCTGTTGGCCAGAAACAAGTCACAGGTCTCGTCCCTGCTGAAGGGGAGGGGATTATGTAGGCTGTGAGCACAAGAGGGCAGGGACCACAGGTGTTTACCACAAAGTGCTTCCAGGAGGAGTCTGGTAGGAAGTGCAGGAAGGAGGACAGAAGGAAAAGAAACCACGAATAGATGTGAGGCCAGGTATCGGGTACTGACAGCAGAGAGGAGCCTCATCCTGTCAATACACTCAGTATTGTTCCAACCCAGAGCAGCAAGCTTTGATGCCCCATAGCTGCCAGCCACTA
Source organism: Pan paniscus (assembly GCF_029289425.2). Taxonomy (NCBI): domain Eukaryota; kingdom Metazoa; phylum Chordata; class Mammalia; order Primates; family Hominidae; genus Pan; species Pan paniscus. The sequence continues at coordinate 8,261,620 of NC_073272.2, read as the reverse complement.
GTGAAAGGGAGATACAAAATCCCAGACACTTACAGCTCTCTGTGCATAAAGGGACAATCGCTCCAGCAACCCAAGGGTATCATTCTGAAAAAGTGCCCCAGGTGCTAGCCATCAAAGGTGGAAGCATATTAAAGCCAAGATGGGAGTCCTAAAAATGGTTAAAAATGAGCCAATAGCACAGTACTTGCATTCTCTCCTACCGAAGGTGAGGATGAATCAGTCACTCTTCTTCTGGAAGTAACATATACTTCCTCTGATTATAAGATTTAATATATTCTGGCCAGGCACAGTGGCTCATGCCCATGGTCCCAGCACTTTGGGAGGCCAAGGTAGAAGGATTACTTGAGGCCAGGAGTTCAAGACACGCCTGGGCAACATGACAAGACCCTGTCTCTACAAAAAATTAAAAAATTAGCTGGGCATGGTTGTTTGTGCCTGTGGTCCCAGCTACTCGGGAGGCTGAAGTGGGAGGATCACTTGAGACCAGAAGTTCAAGACCAGCCTGGACAACATAGCAAGACTCCAGCTCTGCAAAAATTTTAAAAAAATAGCTAGGCATGGTGGTGTCTTCCTCTACTCTCAGTTATTCAGAAGGCTGAGGCACAGGGGTCACTTGGACCCAGGAGTTTGAGGTTGCAGTGAGCTGTGATTGCGCCACTGCACTCCAGCCTGGGCAACAGAGCAAGACCTTGTCTCAAAAAAAAATACATACATACATAGAAATATATTTAAAGGAAAAGCAAATTTCAGAAATTCAGAGACTTGGTAAAGAAGGGAACAAAGATCATGTGTAATCCCATCAGCACATGGTTCACGTCTCAGTTTATCTGCTTCTGGACTTTGCTTTCGACATGCATATTTATTCTTTTCAGAGTGTCTAATTACAGAGTTGGATAGTAATTGCATTTACTATCGGGGTCCACCAAGCCATTCGTTGTAGCTGTCAGTCCCAGCCTCTGCACGCTGCTGTCTACCATGAATATTTTTTCTTCAAGCAGTTTATTTCACTTTTTATCAGCATTAAAGTAAATAATCAGCACAGATATGAATTCTGCTGACACATTATCTTCACAAGTAAGATGATGATTTACCATTCCGGGTAAGTTCAGCCCAGAGCCATTCCACCAGCTTACATATAATGCTTCCCACTGAAATAATCAGCATCTTCTCAAAAATGGGGAAGACAGCTATGGAAGCGAATTGGAGACCTTTTTTTTTTTTTTAGCTAACATATTCATTTAGGCTCACAAGTATGTATTTATCATTTTGGAAGAACCTCTAAGCCTTTCTTTTATTTTGGTGATTAATAGATATTAGATAGAATCAAGAACATGATCTAGTTTCGTGGGAGCCCTTCTCTGACATGCCTTGGGTTTCTGTTGGAAGATATTTCCCTGGTCCCTACCCCTGGCCTCTCACCTGGGTTCCCTGCCTTTGGCAGCTCAGCCTGGCTTCTCCCACACCCCACTTCAGATCTGCTATTAGCCATGCAAGATAGGGCAGTGGGTGGTTCTGTGCTTCTTGCAGTTCTGAGGGTAAGCCTGCCCACTTCTGGATCTCTATCCAGGGAACCCCAGGGCTGCTACGTACCTAATCATGGCCTCCAGTATTCAATTCACCAGTGATAATACCAACATTTTGAACTCACTTCGTCCTGAGTCCTCTGTCTATCTCAACTGATGCAAAACTCATGTTGTGAAGGAGAGCTATTTATTCAGCCTCTTACAAATGTTTGCTTGTTTATCCCTTTTAAAAAAAAGTCTAGTTATCTGCAATTACATAGTTTCACTGATTAAGGCATCATTTATTGAATACATTCCATGAGTAAGGCAATATACCGGCATGTATCATTAGCCATGACTTGACAGTGTCTGAGCTTAGTCTAACTACTGAATGTTGCATTTCTTCTATGCATCTTTTTCTCTCAGGGAGAAAATCTTTACCTGTTACTTGACACCATTTTGGGGGTGAGATCAGGTGCACAATTTTATTAGATTAAGGCCATTTAGCAAAACTAAGAAGTATCCAGAGCATGGATGATTAAATAATAAAAGCATAGCCACACATTGGAATGCTGCGGGGGCCACAAAATGATGTACAAATATTTATTGGGATGGAAAAATGATCATGATCTATCATTAAATGAAAAGATAATATGGGTCAATGATGTCAGTTTATAAAATTAAAATAAAACATGATCAATATGAACTACCTTTTGGTAAAAAATATTTTTATAAAAATATGTGTGTATACATATTTATGTTCCTTTACATTTTATGTGTATATATACATTTTGATTTATAAGGATGTATGTCCTTATAAAATATGTACGCACACACACACACATATATATATATACACACACACACACATATATATATACACACACATACACACACATATCTATATCTATCTCCTGCAGAATATATATACATATCCTATTGGGTCTAGATTAACTGGAACAGGCAGTCAATTTAGGACACATAAGTTCTGAGTGGTGACAATGATGTGTTAAAGGAGGAATAAATGAAGGTTGGTTTGAAGAATCACTTGCAATACATGAGTCAACAAAATATATCCAATAGACAAGACACATCTTTATCTATATATATACATCTATATCTCTACCTATATCTATCTATCTATCATCAATCATCTATCATCTCCATTTATCTGTCATCTCTATTTATCACATCTATCAATCATCTCCATTTATCTATCATTCTATCATCTCCATTTATCTACGTATCTATGTATCTATCATATCTATCATCTCCATCTAGCTATTGTATCTATCTATCATATCTATATATCATCTATCATCTCCATTTATCATCATCTATCATATCTATCTATACATCAAAAGACATATAGACTGATCTATCTATGCATCTATCCTTTCATTTACACACATGTGTATCCTCCGTCATTTGTGTGTATCTGTCATACCTTGTTATCTACCTTTCTAGCTGTCTATCTATCCACTCATCACCTATTTATCCATGTAGCTAGCTATCATCTAGCTATTGATTTATCTCCCTACCTCAATTTTCCAATGATTATTTCTTGATGGTTGAATCTAGATGAATGACCTAAACTTTTGCATTTTCTGTAATAAATACATACTATGGTTCATGTAAAATGAATAAATCAGTTGAGGCTGGGTATGATGGCTCACACCTGTAATCCCAGCACTTTGGGAGGCTGAGACGAGATGATCACTTGAATCAAGGAGTTGGAGACTAGCCTGGGCAGCATAGTAAAACCCTGTTTCTTCAAAAAATACAAAAATTAGCCGGGTATGGTGGTGTGCGCCTGGAGTCCCAGGTACTCGAGAAGCTAGGTGAGAGGATCACTTGAGCACAGGAGGTTGAGACTGCAGTGAGGTAAAATCATTGCACTCGATCCTGGGTGACAGAGCAAGACCCTTTCTTCGTAGTAATAATAATAATAATAATTCTAAACCATTGGAGACTCTGTTGTTAACATTATTAGTTTAAAATGGGACCTGTTCCCTCTTAAGCTGTGCTCTTCACTTTTCCATCTGGAGACGGCTTCAATCTATGGATCCACAGTGCCCGACAGTCCCTTCCCGGGCTCCCAGACCACACCCTATGCCCTGGCCTGGTTGTGTCAGCCAAGAAAGAAAGGTATATCCCAACAGAAAAATGCTCACTGTGGCCTCTCCTGGGAGATACATAGATGTTCCTCCACTTACGATGGGGTTACATCCCGATAAGCCCATAATAAATATAGTAAGTTGAAAATGTATTTAATACATGTCACCTATCAAATATCATATCTTTGCCCAGCCTGCCTTAAACATGTTCAGAACACATACATTAGCCTATGCTTGGGCTAAATCATCTAACACAAAGCCTATTTTATAATAAAGTGTTGAATATCTCATGAAATTTATTTCAGTATTATACTGAAAGTGAAAAAAAATTGTATGATTACTCAAAGTATGAGTTCTACTCAATGCATATCACTGTTGCACCGTCATAATGTCCAAAAATTGTAACTCAAACCCTCATAAGACAAGGACTATCTGTAAATAAATGTAAAGTTTTGGAAATGGCATCTTGTTTCTAGACACTGTGCTTCAAATGGAAAAAAACAAAGTTAAATAATTAGTGATCCTTTCCATTAAGTTGTGAATGTCCATGGACTTGCCATTGTGCAAATTGTGGGGGATGTGAAGATGAAAAGACAGGATTCCAGGCTCAGAGGAGGAGGAGCCAGGAATTGTTTTCTGACCCCCATCATTAAGCCTTTTGGTGTTTCTTTTTGTTGTTTTTTTGAGACAGTCTGGCTTTGTCACCCAAGCTGGAGTGCAGTGGCACGATCTTGGCTCACCGAAACTTCCACTTCCTGGGTTCAAGCAATTCTCCTGCCTCAGCCTCCCGAGTGGCTGGGGCCACAGGGCACGCCATCATGCCCAGGTAATTTTTGTGTATTTAGTAGAGACAGGGTCACACCATGTTGGCCAGGCTGGTCTGGAACTCCTGGCCTCAAGTGATCCACCCGCCTCAGCCTCCTAAAGTGCTGGGATTACAGGCATGAGCCACTGTGCCCGCCCCTTTTGGTGTTTCTTATGCAGAATTGCAAGGACCCAGGGAAGACTTAGTAGCGTGGGGCTTTTGACTTTCTTGAGTTTTGGAGTCCTGATCCTGTGAGGGCTGCTTCCACAGTATATGGCTCCCCAGAATCCCCAAGATGAACATGGTGAAGGTGCAGGACCCTTGTTCTTCTAGCCAAAATCATTGAACCACTTCATCTTACTGCCTGTTGCCTAGAGAGATGAGGAGCTCCTTATCATTGCCCGACTTTAAGCTCTCATGATTTGTATATTCCAAAGCACTGTTTCCAAAATTCCCACTAGAATTTGGCTCATAGGCTGGGCGTGGTGGCTCATGCCTGCAATCCCAGCATTTTGGGAGACCGAGGCGGGCAGATCACTTGAGGTCCGGAGTTGGAGACATTCTGGCCAACATGGCAAAAACCCGTCTCTACTACAAATACAAAAATTAGCCAGGCATGGTGGCACATGCCTGTAATTCCAGCTGCTCCAGAGGCTGAGGCTAGAGAATTGCTTGAACCTCGCAGGCAGAGGTTGCAGTGAGCTGACATTACGCCACTGCACTACAGCCTGGGCGACAGAGTGAGATTCTGTCACACACACACACAAAATAAATAAATAGATAAATATTAAAATAAAATAAAATGTGGCTCCTTGAGGGCATTGCATCCTTTGGTTCCCTAGCCCTGCACCAATAGGTGGCATGCAGTTATTTTGTGGATGTGGAGAGCAGTTTAGAAATGAGTCAACTCCAGCCAGAGAGCCCGAGTATGCTGACTCCAGGAAAGAAACATTGAATGCTGCACATGCTGTAGATTGACAGTCTGAGGATGCGACTATAGGTGATCAGATGTAAAAGCAGAATATTGGCTGTGCCTGAGGCACCCAGGCCCTGTGAGCTGGACACAGTGGAGAAGCAGTGCTTCCTGACTTTGAGAGCACAGCAGGGAAGGTCCCATAAGCTGCGGTGAATTGGACACAATGAAGGCTTTGTGCAGCCCCACATGGACCAGAATTTACTACAGGGACAAAGCCTAAATCTTTTCTTTAGCTAATGTTGTGCTCAGAGAACACTACCCCAAAACGAAGGCCTCAGAAGAAGCCTCAGAAGGAAAAGTTTCTTCCTCACCTTCTCCTGCCCTCCTGTCTGTCAGTCCCATTCTCCCTCCAGGCCTCATTAAAACTAGAAATTTTCCTCCCCAAGGTGGTTCATAGAAACCAGAGCCTCTTTTTCCCCAAAGCCAGACATAAAATCTAAAATAGGACTCTAACTTACCCTCCATCACCTCTCAGTGTCAAAACTGGCCGTAAAGAAATCCTCTGATCTACCTGGTTTGACTGTAGATCCTAAGACCCGCATTCCAGAGAGGGTCTCGCAGCACACCCGGAAGGAAGGAGCGCTGCTCAGAGAGAGAGGCAAGAAGAATCTACACAGACAGGCCTGGCTGGGTTTCCACCCTCAGTCCATTTGCTTTAGATCAGGCCCTTTTCCTCCAATGCTATTTCTACATGGATTTTGTTCATACCTGCTTGAACCTAAGCATAACAATGCACAGTTCGCCCTGTATCTTTGGGTCTTCAGTCTGAAGGCTCCTGTGTCACATAAAAATATTATGAAATAAATGTTTGTGCCTTTTTTCCTATTAATCTGCCTCTTGTCAGTGATTTTCAGTGAACCTTCAGAGGGCGAAGGGGATGTTTTCTCTTGTCCCTGACATTCTCAGTGATACTTCCTCACAGTTGGGATATTTCCACAAAAGGGAATTTACATACGTGATCAGTGCAGCTCCACACTTTTTCCCCCCTTTCTCCATGGAACCCAGTCTTCAATTGATGAGCTGTGTACTTTGAAGAGATTTACAACAATGAGGCTTTGGGTGTGTCACAACCTCCAGCTATGGAGGAAAACTGGGACGTACACAGTGTTTCTTATTGGCTTCGGAGGAAATTGGATAATCAAAAATAATTATAAATGAAACAAACACACAGAAAAACCCCAGACCTTTGGCACACGGTTATGTGCTCCTACTGTTTGGTCGAGTGAGCAGAAGGTGATTTTATTCTGCGAAATCCAGCGTCAGCAGCTCCTGCACTATTTGGAACGGCACGTCTGACATCCACCACAATGAACAGATGGTGTTAATAGTTCATTTAGTTGCACTTAATAATAATGACACTGCCAAAGTGTTGCTCCTTGAACATTTGACGCCAACCATTTCTGCTGGGTCCAGACTGATGGGAACAGGCGGCTAACTTAGGGGATGTGAGTCCTGAGAGGTCACAGCAATGCAGTCCATGAAGAGTGAGTGAGGCTTGCTTTCAAGACTCACCTCTATTTAACTCTGGGAATGGAGTGGAAGGGTGGCAAGGTCTTCAACTTAGCTACAGTTTTATAGTTTACACTGCATTGCCAAGCAGTGGTTTAATGCATGGGTCAAAGTCAACTGCCCTGTTTCGAGGTGTTACCTGCTTCCAGCTGCAGCTGAGTCTGTCTTGAATTGGTCAGATGATATGGACGATTATATCATTAATGTGGACTGAAGATTGGGAGTGATTAGAACATTTTGTGCTTAGAGTGTGCTAGGCTCCCAAATTCAGCTTTCATTTGTTTGTTTTTGTTTGTTTGTTTTGTTGTTGTTGTTTTTGGACAGGGTCTTGCTCTATTGCCCAGGCTGGAGTGCAGTGGCACTATCTCGGCTCACTGCAGCCTCCACCTCCCGGGTTCAAGTGATTGTCCTGCTTCAACCTTGTGAGTAGCTGAGATTACAGGTGCCCACCACCACGCCCGGCTAATTTTTGTATTTTTAGTAGAGATAGGGTTTCACTATGTTGGCCAGACTGGTCTTGAACTCCTGACTTCAAGTGATCCACTTGCCTTGGCCTCCCAAAGTGCTGGGATCACAGGTGTGAGCCACCACACCTGGCCCAAATTTAGCTTTTAAAACGTCCAGTTTCTCTGGTTGTGCCTTAGGTTTGAGAAAATAAGGAAACTTTACAAATAAAATGTATCTAAGTCCCTGACTTAAAAGCGAATTGTCCAACAGATGATGGAAATACATCACCCTATAGTCTGAGCATAAAATTACATCATTTTAAGAACATCAGTCAGAAATACTCAATTCCACTCAAGCAACTTTTGTCGAATGTCCAAGGAAGGAGGGGGCTGAGACTTCTCACCAATGTCACTTTGAATTCAGAGACTGTCAATGACTCTCGTACTAAACCCAGTGATAAACGCTTCGGGTGATGGAGGCACCATTGTTGAGTGAGGGATTCCTTTTGTCTGGGAGATCAAGAAAGATTTTCCAAAGCAGATGGACTAAAAGCTGGACTTTAACGGATAAGTGGACTTGAAGATAGAAGAGGAGTGGAGTGGAAGGACATTTGGGACTGGAGGATGGGTATAAGGGCCTGAGAGTGTGTGATTTATCAAGAGAATCATGAATTAAACAGAAGTGTGATCAGAGCACAGGGCACAATAACACCACACGCTGGGAGGTAAGATTAAACAGCAAGTGAGAGACCAGACCCTGGAAGATCCTGTGTGCTATGCTAAATACCTTGGGTTTTATTTCACAGGCAATGCAATCTCAGTGGGGATTTGAAGTGGGGGGAGTGACATTTCCTAATCTAAATCTTCTAAGAAGATGATTCTAGCAGCTTTACCGTAAAGCCTTGGAGTGATGTGCTCTTTTTCAGATCTTCCAATTCCCTGAGCCATGCTCATCTGTCAGTGTTTTTAGAGAACAAACTCTACATGCACTGTCTTGCTTAGAAGTGTGTTCAATATATATACCTGTGAGCACAGGTGCCTTCATCGAGGGTAGCTCTTGCCTTGAGGTCTCTGCTGTGTTTAAAACTGAGTAGATTAGTCACTACCACTAATTTCAGCACAGTTTAGAGGGTGTGGCAGGAAGACAGCATTAGGCTGGTCATACCTTTAGACATTTAAGGGACATTTCTTCTCGGAGAAACGAGGATTTCTGGGACCTCGGCCAGAGCTTGTTCCTTGATGCTATTCATCCTCAGAGGGTTGTCTTGGAACCTTGGTCATGGAGATCCTGGCAATAAATGGACCATGATGAAAACAACGGCAGCCAAAGAAACCGATACATTATTTATTTGCAAAGGTCATTTTCATTTGATGAAATGATAAAGAACCAGGAGAAGGAGTTACATTTTCTGTCATTGCTAAATAATCTAGTTGATGTGAGCGGTATTAGCATACAGGCTAATGTCAAAATGCAGCTAATTTTGTATGCAGTACATTTTCCCAGATCCCCCAAGGATTCCACAGATACAATCTCATTAATCTCCTCAGCATTTCTTTGGAGCTACCTGACAGCCATGGGCCATGGTTTATAGATTAAGGAAGCAAAAGGGAGACACTAAGTGTCCTACCTCGGGCTGCAGAGGCTTTTTCTACCCTGGCAGAGAGACAAGTCTTATTTTGGAAAATTCTCTCAACACAGCCCTTCTCACACTGCTTGGGGCATCCTTGCTTCCCAAATGCTACCAGAGGCTGTTGGCATTTCAGAACAATTCTTTCTATGAGGGTGACAAAAAGATGACTCCCCCATTCAGGAATGTGGAAACAGACAGGCCATTCTTTCTTTAGGGCATCTCTCCTTGGTTGGTCCTTGTTTTGAGTTACTAAAAGTATTTTAAGAATTCAACTTGTTTTTTGAGGGGGTTAGGGTGGGAAGTGCATTTTCTGGGTAATCCAGCCAGGATTGCAGGAAATCCCACCCAAGTTTCTTGCTTTAAAGGAGCTTCGTCGAAAATTAACAGTGACATTGTGAAACAGGGCTCAACCGTGGAAAATAATATGGATTATGATGATAGGTGCTTCTCCACTGTTGCTACAAGGTTATAAAAGAAAGTGCCAACTTCATAGGCTGCCATTAAATTGTGTTTCCAACCATGTTTCTTGTTACTCTGTTGCAATCCATCCTGTGCTCTAAAGCAGGGATGCCCAAGCCCCAGCCACTGACGGGTCAGTGGCCTGTTAGGAACCGGGCTGCACAGCAGGAGATGAGTGGCGGGCTAGTGAGGGAAGTTTCCTGTGCATTTACAGCCGCTCCCCGTCACTCACATTACCACCTGACCTCTGTCTCCTGTCAGATCAGTGATGCCATTAGAGTCTCATAGGAGTGCGAACCCTGTTGTGAACTGCACATCCGAGGGATCTAGGTTGTGTGCTCCTTATGAGAGTCTAATGCCTGATGATCTGTCACTTTCTCCCATCACCCCCAGATGGGACCGTCTATTTGCAGGAAAGCAAGCTTAGGGCTCCCACTGATTATACATGATGATAAGTTGTATTTCATTATATATTACAATGTAATAATAATATAAATAAAGTGTACAATAAATATAATGCGCTTGAATCATCCTGAAATCATGCCCCTGTATCCCCACTGCAGTCCATGGAAAAATTGTCTTCCACAAAACCAGTCTCTGGTGGCATAAAGGTTGGGAACTGCTGCTGTAGAAGGATGCACCCAGCCACAGGTCTGAGTGTGGTGCACTGCTTGGAATCCTCTAGTAGAATTTTTTACTAGTGAAGGACCCTCTAGTAGGATTTCTTCCTCTTTGCATGGGAGAAAAAATTTCCTCTACTTTCTTGGGTTGTGTGGATGAGCTTGCAACACAAACTGGCAAAAGACAAATTAACAGGAGAAAATCATAGATATTTTACTTGATGCTAAGCTTTATGTTACATTGTTGGTTGGTGGTGTTGGGGGGTGCTTCACAAAGAAAAGATCCCTCCTCATCCCCCAAGAAGCACCTAGACTTGAAGGCTTTTATACCATTCAAAGAATGATACACTTGTAGGCAAGTGACACAACAAAGGACAAGGGTTTTTGGACTTTTTAGGGGCTGTAAATGGTGGGAAGGTGAATATAAAGGGGATGCTGATGGTTGATGAGGGTTATTTGGTAAGGTGTGTTTATTAGATTCTTTTTGGTGCCATCTTGCCCCTGGTCGGGAAGAAGGGAAGCAAGGCAAAATTTGTTTTGCTTTTAGGCAGCTGGCAAAGGGCAGAGAGCCTCATTGTGTGTCTGCCTTTTCTCAAAATAATCCTTACATCACAGTGGCATATTTTGGGTGTCATATTCTGATCTTCTGCACCTTCACGGCACCTCACTTTTCTTTTGTGTATTGAATTCCACCCATCCTTTAAGAAATTATCATATATGATGACTGATGTCTACTCTGGTAATCTTTTAGAAGTTGTGGTAAAATATACATAACATAAACTTTATCATTTTAACCTATTTATTTACTTATTTTAGAGACTGGATCTCTCTCTATCACCCAGACTGGAGTGCAGTGGCACAATCGTGGCTCACTGCAGTCTTGAACTCCTGGCCTCAAGAGATCTTCCTGCCTCAGCCTCCTGAATGGTTGCGACTACAGGTGAGAGCCTGGCTCATTTTAACCTTTTAAAAGTGCATGGTTCAGTGGCATTAAGTACATTCCCCTTGTGCAATTGGTACTCCCATTCACTTCCAGAGCTTTTTTCTTTTCCCCAAAGTGAAACTCCATAACTATTCAGCAATAACTCCTCATCACTCCTTTCCCACTTCCCCAGCCCTTGGTAACCACGAATCTACTTTTTGTTTCTATGAACTTGACTATTCTGGGTACCACATGCAAGTGGAATCATACAATATTTGTCCTTTTGTGTCTGGCTTGTTTAACTTGGCATGATGCTTAGTTCACATGGTGTGATGTCCTCTAGGTTCATCCATGTTGTAGTATGTATCAGAATTTCATTCCCCTTTTAAGGCTGTATTATATTCCATTGTGTACATACACCACATTTTGTTTATTATTTAAGTAATCTGAATTTGTTTGTTTTGTTTTAAACTTTCTATGCTGATATTGTATTCCTCTGACAATTAAAATAATGGAATTGCAGAAGACACTCATCCTGTTTTGCCAATATTTCATGCGTGAATATACGGTTAACCTTGAAATAGTAATTGGTGCTTTCTAACTGAATGTTTATTAATTTCTTTTGCAGAGGCACAATTCTATTTAAGTGAATTTAATGAAATAACAGAACAAGCCAAAGTCCTTTGTGATGGTTAATTTTAGGTGTCGACTGAATTAAGAGACACCTACATGGCTGGTTAAGCATTGTTTTCGGGTGTGTCTGTGAGGGTGTTTCCAGAGGAGATTGGCATAGGAGTTGGTGGACTGAGTGGTGGAAATTCTCCCTCAGTGTGGGTGGCCACTGTCCAATTGGCTGCGGCCCTGAATGGAAAACAGTGAGAAGACAGGTGAATTCTTCTCACTTCCAGAGCTGGGACACCCTTATGATTCTGCCTTTGGACCTCAGAACTCCAGGTTCTCCAGCTTTTTAACCCCAGGACTTGCATTAATGCCCCACCGGTCTCTCAGGCCTTCAGTCTGGGACTGAGAATTACACCATTAGCTTGCTTTGCTCTGAGGCTTTCAGACTTGAACTGAGCCACACTGTAGGTTCCTGTGGGTCTACAGGTTGGAAAAGGCCTCTCATGAGACTTGTCAGCCTCCTTAATCATGTGAACCCATTCCCATAATAAATCCCCTTCTACATCTCTACCTCTGCCTATCTATTTATCTGTCTATGTATCTATCTATCTATCTATCTATCTATCTATCTATCTATCTCATGTATCTATGTAGCTATCTTGTCTATTTCATCTATGTATCTCATCTCTCTCATGTATCTAATCTATCTTATCTATTTCATCTATCATTTATCTGTCTCATCTACCTTGTCAATCTACCTATCTCATCTCTCTACATATATCTCTCTATCTCCTCTATCTATCCTATCTATCATCTATCTAACTACATACGTACCTACCTATCTTATCTATCTATCTATCTAATCTGTCTTATCTGTCTCATCTATCTCTATTTCATCTATCGTCTATCTAATTTATCTAATCCATCTTATCAATCTACCTATCTCATCTATCTATCCTATCTAGTCTATTTCATCTATGTACCTCATCTCTCATATCTCTGTCTCGCTCTCATCTATTTCAGCTCTCTCATCTCTCTATCCCTATCTATCTCATCTCTCTATTTAATGTGTCTAATCTATCTATTTATGTACTGATCTAATCTCTACTTATCTATCTCATTTATCTATCTCTCTAATCTATCTAATCTATTTCATCTATGTACCTCATCTCTCATATATCTATCTTTCTCTCATCTACTTCATCTATCTATCACATCTGTTTATCTCTAGCCATCTCATCTATCTATTTAATGTATCTTATCTATCTTTGTTTTTTTGTTTGTTTGTTTGTTTTAGACGGAGTCTCGCTTTGTCGCCCAGTCTGGAGTGCTGTGGTGCGATCTTGGCTCACTGTAAGCTCTGCCTCCCGGGTTCACTCCATTCTCCTACCTCAGCCTCCCGAGTAGCTGGGACTACAGGCACCCGCCACCACGCCCAACTAATTTTTTGTATTTTTAGTAGAGACGGGGTTTCACCGTGTTAGCCAGGATGATCTCAATCTCCTGACCTTGTGATCCACCCACCTTGGCCTCCCAAAGTGCTGGGATTACAGGCATGAGCCACTGCACCTGGCCTATGTATGTATGTATGTATGTATGTATCTATCTATCTATCTATCTATCTATCTATCTATCTATCTATCATCTATCATTCTTTCTCTCTCTGTCTCTCTCTCTCCATCTCCATCCATCCATCCTATTGGTTCTACCTCTCTGGAAACCCCTGACTAATCCACCCTTCCCTTTATACCTTCATCATCCTATAACCCAGTTGTCACACATGCTTCTAATTTGGAAAATAATCAAGGGCACACATGCTAATATAGGCAGAGCATGGTTTAGATTAAACCTCTCTCTGCAGGTTCAAACTGCCTCCCACATGAAAGGTTCAGTGAGACCCTCTGGGGCTCCCTATGTTGTATTTGTCAATAATTTTCCAATAGCTGAGCATACATTGCTTAATGAAGTAACCGTCAGAAAAATGAAGCAGAAAACTAAATTACTGAATGGCTAGTTAAGTAAGAAAGCAAGCAGATGCAAGCTATGTAGTGATGTTTTCAGGGTGAATGTCCATATTATTGAGAGAGGAAAACAACCTTGTCAACAAACAAGTCAAACTGAAACATCAGTGATAGCATTCCAAAATGTGGGAATGACCCCAGCCATATGTTTAAAAGCTCCTCAGGTAATTCTGATGTGCTCTAGGTTGAGAACCACTGGTTAGACAAGCAATGTGTTTTGAATTCTAATTGCAGAATAAATGAAAACCATTTGATTAGTCTTCATATCCACCAAGAAATAAACTAATGCTATTTAAAACAAAGGGGGCCAGGCACAGTGGCTCATGTCTAATCCCAGCTCTCTGGGAGGTGGAGGTAGGAGGATTGCTTGAGTCCAGGAGTACGAGACCAGCCTGGGCAACATGGTGGGACCCCATCTCTACAAAAAAATTCAAAAGTTGGCCAGACATAGTGTCATGCATCTGTGGTCCCAGCTACTCAGGGAGCTGAGGCAGGAAGATCACTTGAGCCCCAAAGACTGAGAGTGTGGTAACTCATGATGGCCTGGGTGACAGGCCAAAATAAATAAATAAACGATAAATCTGTAAATCCAAATGAAAGAGAGAATATATTTGCAAATGTGACCAATTGTAAATATTAATAGAAACTTTTTTTGCAGTGATTTTTAGAGGATTGACTTTATAAAGCATTTGTTAAGGGAGGGGGAATGATGGGCATGACAGTTTCTACTTCTTCATCTAAGTCAATTAATTATGGAACATGCTTTATTTTAGTAAGCTTGCTGCACAAATGTTCTCAAATTAGATTACTCACAAAAATTATATTTATTTACAAAAATGGCAGGCCCCTTCTGACTAATCCATAATATCTACTCTATGGAATTTGGAACATCTGTAGAGTTGAATGCATCATGATCAGAGCTAAGCAGTCAATATATTTCTAATGAGCACTCATTTCTCTGTTGAAGGTTTTTGGTGGGTGATTTTAGAGAAGATCTCAGAGACTGGCAATGTAAAAAACAGATAAACAGAACAAGAGACAATTATGTAACTGTTGTTCATTTCTAGTTATAACGTAGAGGCACAGAAGCAATGATTCTCTAAAGACGCAGGTGAATAAAAAATTGTTGGGATTCATTAATCTGGCATTACATTTATCTCGTTAATTATATTCTGTTTGTAGAGAAAAAAAGTAATTGCATTCTCTGAGTACTTTTTAAATGTGTTTTGGGATACAGCATAAGAATTTGGTGGAAGCTATTCCAAATGTTAGATTCACTTCTATGGAAAAAAAGAATCAAGTGATTTGTTTAAAGTCCCCAATTTCATTGCCAGATAATCTTGCAGCACAGTGGTTTCTATGCAATTAAGAACAAAGTTATATAACTGGATACTTATATACTTGCACATAACAAGTTTATACCTCTATACTTGATACATATTTTTAAAGGATGGGATTATCCTATACTTGGAATTTGTTTATTTCATTAAGAATATACCACAGATATTTATACAGATTAACACTTTGAAATCTTATTCTTTGTGGGTCCATCTTGAGATGAAAGAAAAAGTAAGCACACAAATCAAAACATTTTCAGAAAAGATACTTGGAAAATCACCTTAGGTTTTTGACAGTTAACTATATTGGACACAAAATAACATGTACATTTTCAGTTGAATAAAGAAGAAAAATAATTCACCTCTTTGGAGAGATATTTGAATTACAAAGGAGTGACTTTTTGACGATCAATTTGCAGTTTCAACAAACAAACTTAGAAAGAAAATATTGTAAGATCTCACAGAGGAGAGGCTGTGCTTTGTGCATAGCTTTTACTCTTCAGTTCCAGTCCTGCAGCAGATGATTAATAAGTGAAGATACTTTATTTTTATTTTTTTGAGTTAGAGTCTCTCTCTGTCACCCAGGCTGGAGTGCAGTGGCACGATCTTGGCTCACTGCAACATCTGCCTCCTGGGTTCAAGCAATTCTCCTGCTTCAGCCTCCTGAGTAGCTGGGACTACAGGCATGCACCACCACGCCTGCCTAATTTTTGTATTTTTAGTAGAGACGGGTTTCACCGTGTTGGCCAGGTTAGTCTCAAACTCCTGACCTTAAGTGATCTGCCTGCCTGGGCCTCTCAAAGTGCTGGAATTACAGGTGTGAGCCACCATGCCTGGCCAATAAGTGAAGATACTTTAATAATAAACATGAGTGGAGAGGTGATAGGCTGTAAAGCACAGACAGCGCTACTTAAACCACTAAATTCAGGTGTAGGGCAGAACTCAGAAAAGCTTGCTTCAATAACTCAGCTGTCCCCTCACATTGCCTTTTATAGCATCAACGTCATCATAGCCACAGGCAGTTGCTGACAGCAACCAGGCCTTCTTCATCTGCATCTTGATAGGAGAGTTGACTGGCCTGTTTCCCAGGAGCCCCATCCCGTAAATGTCTTTCTGCCATGCATGGCAGAAGAGATGGGATTACCAGAGTTGGTGCATAATGGTATCCTGGGATAGAACATAGTCAGGTAGCCAAGAATAGGGAGCCACTATATATCTCCAGGCCGATGTTTATCTCTCTTGCTTTTAGAAAACATAACATGCTGTAATTTAATCTCACGAGGTTTATTCTGTCTCCATTAGCAGTGGGGGCAAGGTAACAAGATTTGGTATAGAGAAGACTGAGATACAAACAATGTAAAGAGATTTTCCCAAAGTAATTGCTAGTCAATGGTGGGCCCAAAAGAGAACTACAGGCTATAGCCCAGATATCTTAACATCTGCTCCAAGGACTCATTTCCCTCCCCACCCCACCCCCATTTTTTTTTTTTTTTTTTTTGACAGGGTCTCACTCTGTCACCCAGGCTAGAGTGCAGTGGTGTGATCATAACTTGCTGCAACTTTGATCTCCTGGGCTCATGTGATCCTCCCACCTCAGCCTCCCTAGTAGCTGGGACTACAGGTATGCACCACCATGCCTGGCTAATTTTTGTATTTTTTTGTAGAGACAGGGTCTTGCCAAGACTGGTCTTGAACTCGTAAGCTCAAGAGATCTGCCTGCCTCAGCCTCCCAAAGTGTTGGGATTACAGGCGTGAGCCATCATCGCCAGCTCCAAGGACTCATTCCTGTTGGATTTTATATTGATGGCAGTAATGACAGATAAGTTTAGTGCCTGTTTTTACCCCAGCAGTGCTTGCAATGAGGGTTCTTGGAGATGGCTGATTAGTTGAACTGAGAGTATTCTTAAAGACAATAGCCATTGGAATCTAAACTCCGTAGGAAGCAGAGTGGACTGAAGACCCCAAAGAAGGCAACTTTATTGATAAGAGTTATGGGGAATTCAAAGCTTTAAAAATGTGTTCTCTTCCCAGTGCTTTTTTACTGCATTCACTACACACAATTTATTGCTTAAAAAAGGAAGTGCTTCAATAAGTGGAAATGTTCATTCAGAAATAATAATGTAGGAGAATATGAAAAATAATAATAAAATTTATAAAGCAGACAATAATAGATATTGATATAGATTATCTTATTTAGTCCTCTAAATAACACTCTGGTGAAGACAGAACTTGGAATCTTTTTACATATCACCTTTCTCTACGTATCTATCTGCCTAACCATCCATCCATCCATCCATCCATCCATCCATCCATCCATCCATCCTTATATCTATCCATCCTTTTTTGTTTCTACCTTTTCTGCCTATCCATTTATCTATCTATCTATCTATCTATCTATCTATCTATCTATCTATCTATCTATCTACATACTAATGTTAAGGAAGGCAAAAAACTTTTCTTCTATCTCGTTGGTTCTGTGACTGGGGCCTGTGATCTAAATAGACAAAATATAGATTTAAAAAGGCATATGTTTCTTTATTAATGTTAATTTTTTATGTGCGTGAGGCCCCCACAGAAAAGAGGCCAAAAACTGAAAGAGGCAGTTAGACCCCAGGGCTTATCGACCACTTTCACAAGAGGTGATGAATTGTGAAGAAATGACAAGACAAAAAAAAAAAAAAAGAGGTGGGGAGGGGATTTGGGCTTCTTGGGACAATAAATTGTGGGAAGGTGATTAGGAAATATATGGTAGTTAAGAATCGTTTAGTAAGGTTTATTACACCTTACTAAACCACTTATGGGAAAGGGGAACCCTTTACAAATAGAAATTTACATCAACTTTAAAAAGTGAAATTTATGTCATGATTTTAAGAGGGAGAGCAGAGATTTCTTTCCCTATCTGTTGCTTCTCAGGTACATTCACCTAAAAAATAATCCTTATGCCAAAATGGCACATTTGGGGTAGCATATTCTAATCCCCTTCACTATCTATCTATCTATCTATCTATCTATCTATCTATCTATCATCTATCTATCTGTATAATCTATTACTTATCATTTATATCAGTCATCTATATCTATCATCTATTATCTATGTATCATCTATTAGCTATCTATCACCTATATCTATCAATATCTATCTCTATCTACTTATCATCTGTTTCTATCAATCATTTATCTCTATCATCTATCAATCATGTATCTCTATCTCTCTATCACCTATCTCTATCATTCATCTATCATCTAATATCTCTATCTATCAATCATGTATCTATCTCTCCATCCTATCAATCATCTATCTATCTATCTATCTAATACCAAAACTTCAGCTCTCCACAATATACTTTCACATCCATATATGTAAAAATATTTTCAGGCCGGGCGCGCTGGCTCACGCCTGTAATCCCAGCACTTTGGGAGGCCTAGGCGGGCGGATCACCAGGTCAGGAGATGGAGACCATCCTGGCTAACACGGTGAAACCCCGTCTCACTAAAAATACAAAAAATTGTATGGTGGCAGGCGCCTGTAGTCCCAGCTACTCGGGAGGCTGAGGCAGGAGAATGGCGTAAACACAGGAGGCGGAACTTGCAGTGAGCAGAGATCGCGCCACTGCACTCCAGCCTGGGCGACAGAGCGAGACTCCATCTCAAAAACAAAAAGAAAAGAAAAAAAGAAAAAAATTTTCAGAATGTTTGCAACATGATTCTCAGTAAATACAGTGAGACTTATTATCATGAGTGTCTGCAGAGTCAAGAACTTACCCAATAGCAAATAGAGTTAAAAAACATAAAAGCAAACAAAACCCCCAATTTTTATTCTCTAACTTCCAGTGCAATGTGTTTGTATTATACCTGTATCTTGAATTTTTAGAGTGGAAAAAAGTGCTTTCTCAGGCTTAACTGAACTTCAAAGAAATAATCCATTTAGACTTTGTATCTTTAATTTGTTTCCAGGCCAAAATCTCCCCTCTCCAAAGGGGAAAAGAACAGAGATATAGAGAAAAAGAAAGAGGTGCACACTTTTTACATATATAAAACATAATTTGTTCTGTAACTGTGTAGACCAAGGAAATGACAGAATTTGCAAACCATTTCTAACCAGCTTAGAAGTAGCATAGAACTCAAAGAAGATCTGAGTGCTGGTATGTTAATCCTCCTGAATCCTGGAAGCCTCCTTATTCAAGGTTGCCTCCACTTACTCTCTGTACCTTCGGCTGAGTTTGTTTTTGGTGGATTATGTAAGTCAAGAGGGTGCAGGGGCTCATTGTTATTGCTTTTTCTTCTTAGCATCACTGGACCCTTTTCTCCCAACTGAAGCTGAAAAAGCTATCCTTTTTGGTGCAGAAGAAATAAGTTGTAGATAATCCTGAACAGGGGAACATGCTTATGCTGATTCCATAAAGGGAATCTTTGCAGTCTTTCTCCATCAGTCCCACGATTCAGTCCAAGGGAACACAGGTTAAATGATAACTCCATATTTTACATCTACAACCTAAAACTACTCTGATAATACTTCTTTTATAGTGTGCATGACTCACTGATATCCTGAAACAAAAATAATCATCACTCTTCAATGGGAAAACTGCATTTGTTTTTTTGGTCTGGAGGGAAATTTCTAGATAAATTTGTATTCCTGGTTTTGAATAAACAAGTTAGTCAGCTTCATCACTGTCAATCATGTTTTTTTAATCATAATAGATTTATAGATGGGGGTTTTTTTTTTTTTTTTTTTTTGGTAGAGATGGGGTCTCAGGCTGGTCTTAAACTCCTGGGCTCAGGCGATCCTCCTGCCTCAGCTTCTCAAAATGCTGGGATTACAGGTTTGAGCCACTAGGCCTGGCCTGGTTGGAGAAAAATTTTGTTTTGGGATAAAATGGCAAAATGATGTCAAATAATAATGATGATAATGAATATCTTGTTTTGTTCTTGATTTTTTAGCCCTTTAATTACCTAAGAGATTTTGAAACAAAACATAAGTAGATTTTTGTCCTTTATTCTTAAAATAGATAGTTAATAACTTCAATGAGATAATTAGCTTTCATGCATTTGAGAAACGTTTTTATTTTATATAAGAAGTTTATTTTATATGTTTTCCTCACATTTCACATTTTTTGTGTCTAAATATATTAAAATTTACATGCTATGAAATGCACAAATCTTAAGTGTACAATTTGATGCATTTTGATAAATGCTTACTCTCATGTAACCAGCATTTTAAATAAAATGTAGAACATTTCCATGACCATAAGAAAGTTCCCTTATGGTTACTTCCAGTGTATCTCCACCACCCAATATAGGCATCAAGTTTTCTCATTTTCATCACCATAGATTAGACTCTTTTCCTTGAAGTTCATATGCACCCAGTAGGACCATATTTCACCTTCTATATTGTTCCATACATCAGTGGTTTGCTCATTTTCAGTGCTGAGTAATATTCCATTGTATGAGTATACCACCATTCTTCTGTTGATGGCCTCTGCATTATTTACAGTCTTTGGTTATTAGAAATAAAGTTTTTATGAATATTCTTGCTGAAGTATTTTTGTGGACATAAAAATATTATTTATCTTGGGTCAATACTAAGCATGGAAGTATAGACTATAGAGTCAGTATGTGTGGTTTTATAAGAAAATGCTGGTTTCCATCAGCAATATGGGAAAGTACCAATTTATGCAACTACCATTTTTTAAAATTTCAATTCTTGCAGTTGGTGGGAAGTGATGTTTTCATGGTTTTAATTTGTATACTCTGATGACTAATCATGTTGAGCATCTTTTTTGTATTTATTGGCCATTTCTCTATTTTCTTTACTAAAATTTTCTCATTTTTCAGTGGATTGCTTTTCTTTTTATTATTGATGTTTTAGTTTCTTAAATCTTCTACATGGAAATCTTTTATCATAGATATGTATTGCAGCTATTTTCCTGTCAGTCTTTGGCTTATTTTTATAACTTTTTATAATAAACTGTTTATAACTGTTTACTAACAGTAAGCTTTGATAAGTAAACAATTTACCTTTGACAAAGTCTAATATGTCTTTTTTTCTTTTATGTTTAATTCTTTCTGTATTTCTAAGAAATGTCTGCTTTGGGGTAGCAATTTTATTGTCTGACTATATAGAATTTAGATGAACAATTTATAATTAAAGGTTCAAGGAAGATGCTATATTCTAGATAAGAAAATTATAGAATAAGAAAGTTTGCCCATTTGAAAACATGTGGAACCAAACAATATAGCATCAAACCCTATCAAGTATGACTGACAAAGCTTCAGGAAAAATTTTGTCTATAAGTAATTTAAGTTTGGAAATTGAAGAGATCAAACTGTCAAATAATAATAAATAAAGAAGTTCAGCTATGCAATGGGTTCGCCTTGCCCACTGCCTAGACAGAGCCGATCTATCAAGACAGTGGAAATGCAATGGAGAAAGAGTAATTCATGCAGAGCTGGCTATGTGGGAGACCGGAGTTCTATTATTACTCAAATCAGTCTCCCTGAGCATTTGGGGAGCAGAGCACTGATCTTAGGTTTTACAACAGTGATGTTATTCCCAGGAGCAATTTGGGGAGGTTCAGACTCTTAGAGCCAGAGGCTGCATGATCCCTAAACTGTAATTTCTAATCTCACAGCTAATTTGTTAGTTCTACAAAGGTAGACTGGTCCCCAGACAAGAAGGGGGGTCTTTTTGGGAAAGGGCTATTGTCAATTTTGTTTCAGAATCAAACCATGAACTGAATTCCTTCCCAAAGTTAGTTTGGCGTATGCCCAGGAATAAACAAGGGCAGCTTACAGGTTAGAAGCAAGATGGAGTCGGTTAGGTGTGATTTCTTTTAGTGTCAAAATTTCCTCAGTTATAATTTTGCAAAGGTGGTTTCAGAAGTAGAGATGTTACATTTTGAACAATACGATTCATAAGGATGCGTCATGAGATATACACTGAATTTTCCATCCACAATCTTTTTAAGATATTACATTTTTGAAAAATTAACGATGTCCTAGGCATGCAAGAAGTGTCAACATTTTCTAAAGAATCAGAATTGTACAACCTATGTTCTCTAGTCTTAAAGAAAAATGTAAAGTAATATAAAAAATGAGTTTAAATGTAATAAATTCAGCCAGGCAACTGCTTTGTTCTTGCCATCTCAGGCTCAAATTACCAAGGTGATTTTTTGCATGCTAAATTGAGCACTTGTGTTAGTTTCTTCTAATACTTATCCAAACAGGAAACGCTGGGTTAGCATGAAATGAGTTGGTTGAACACTTCAGGGCAAATCTGACAGAAGAACATGTTCAGGGAAAACTGCAAAGCATGTTTCAATGCACCAAGAGAAACAAAACAAAACAATGTAGCGTTTTCACTGAAGGGCTTTGGGTTCGTGATGCAGGAAAATGTCGGGGCTATGTTAACCAAGGTTTAGATTAAATGACAGTTATTTTCAGTATTTATATATGTGTTCAGAGCAAAAGTTTTAACTTTCCTTTTAAAAAGATAGTGCCTTTGTTCTCTAAAAATATAGCATTATTATGTACTACTTAGACATTGTGAATTTGATTAAGTATATTTTTCTCCACTTCGGCCTGTTTGAATTTTAAAAAT
Source organism: Pan paniscus (assembly GCF_029289425.2). Taxonomy (NCBI): domain Eukaryota; kingdom Metazoa; phylum Chordata; class Mammalia; order Primates; family Hominidae; genus Pan; species Pan paniscus. The sequence goes on along the minus strand of NC_073272.2, from coordinate 8,239,057 downwards.
CTTTGTTTTCAGCACTTCTGAGCCATTGCGCTAATAAGACTTTACCCACTAAGAATCTATTTGCAATCATTTATTGCCACTCCTAAGTCTATCTACAGCCCTGAAAACTGAAGAGAGAACTTATGCTTTCCATGTAGACAAACGAAAATCCCTCCAAAGATTAAATAAAAGAGAAATTACATTTAAATCACAGAAGGAGCGTGGACAGGGTTCTTCATTTAACCAGCAGAGAAAAAGACAATCATTTCCATTCCTGGTCTCTACTGGCATTTCCCTTTATTTTAAATGTTAACGGTGTCACTCACATTTATCTCCTTTTGCATCTCCTCAAAGCAGTTTCCTGTACTTTCACAGACAAACATGGCAGGCCGGAGTGTAGTTAACAATGCCAGGATTTCTGGAAAAAATTCCTAGGTCTTTTGATCTGTCAATTCAGTGAAGAGATTGAGCTCCCGCAATGTGGTCAAAGGCAGGACTCCACTTGAAAGGGGCAAAAGCTACTGAAAAAAAAAAAAAAAGAAGGAAAAGAATAAAAAGAAAAGTTTCATACACATTAAAATGTTCTTATTATATATAAATTATACCGGAAAATACATTAAATGTGAATTCAGCTCTTCAGTTTTCTTCCGGATGATAATCTTAGTGTTAAAGTGTTCATAGACAGGATTTTCTCTTTTTGTTTCTAATCCAAATAACAGTTGTTTCGGGTTAAAAGGCTTTTCTGCAGGTTTTGGTGTGTTCATTGCACACAATAGCTGCAAAACTGCTGGCTATGCCTTAGAGGGGCGACATTATTGTGCAATGAACATCCCACGGCCCCAACTCTGTGTAACTCTGAATCTTGTGGGAAAACCGCTGAAAGGGTTCCAGAGAAATAGTGCACGTGCGCCCACAAACACACACACACACACACACTGTGCGATCACAGAACGGAAAAATATAGCTCTTGAAAATTAATTAAATAACTGGACATAGAGTAACATCCAGGGATCATGGTTCTCATAATCAATACGAGTTCTGATAAGAATGTCTTACATGTGTGAAATATATATATATATATATACACACATATATATGTGTATACACACACATATGTATATATATATACATATATGTCTATACACACACATATACGTATATATATAATATAAAATATCTATTTAGATACAAATACATATTTATATTATATATATTTATATATTGTATGCATATTGTGGATTAAAATTGAATACCTGATATGTGTGATCTGGTATTCAATTGTCTTTCCTACATATGAGCTGTGTAATTTTAGGCAATTTGTTTAACCTTTGTAATTCTCCTTTTGTGCCTAGAAAATGGAGGTAGCAAATGTACTAGGGTCTTCATGTGTTACCCGAAATTCACTTGTTAAAAACAATTGTGAACAATTGTGGTTTACATCAAAATTAAGCCCCCTCTCCCCAACCATGGCATGAACTTCCTCCGCTGGGCCAGAGCACTCCAAAATTTAACCTGAAAGACTGGTTCCAGTTAAATGACCGGAAGTGGGGGGTCGGACATACCTCATTATGCCTTCCTCCCTTGTGGAATTCAGGAAAAGCCAACCAGCATTTAACATCAAGAGACCTTAAGTCCGACAAGAAACATTTACCGTCTATTCTCTCTGAAGCCTGCTACCTGGAGGCTTCATCTGCATAATGAAACTTTGTTCTCCACAATCTGTTATCCTAACCCAGACGTTCCTTCCTTTCTATTGATAATAAAACTTTTAAATCTACCTATAACCTGGAAGGCCTCCACCCCTCCCATCCCCCACCCCTACAACTTTGAGTTGTCTCACCTTTCTGGACCAAAGGAATGTATATCTTAAATGTACTTGATTGATATCTCATGTCTCCCTGAAACGTAAAACCAAGATGTGCCCCGACAGTCTTGGTCACATGTTCTCAGGTCCTCCTGAAGGCTGTGTCACAGGCCATGTCACTCGTATGTGGCTCAGAGTAAATCTCTTCAAATATTTTACAGAGTTTGACTCTCTTCATCAACAGTTTAAATTCCTATGTCATAAAAATAAATCTAAAATGTACTCTTTGTTTTATGTCTATATACATGTAAATATAAATATACAGTCATGCAACATATAATATTTCAGTCAACAATAGACTGTATAGATGATCGTGGCCCCATAAGGTTATAATATCATGTTTTCACTATACTTTTTCTGGGTTTAGATATGTTTAGATACATAAATACCATTGTGTTACAATTGCCTACAATATTCAGTACAGTAATATGCTGTGAAGGTTTGCAGTCTAGGAGCAGTAGGCTGTACCATACAGTCTAGGTGTGTAGTAACTACACCTTCTGGGTTTATGTAAGGACATTGTGATGTGCACAATGATGAAATCTAATGACCCATTTCTCAGAATGTAGTCCCATTGTTAAGCAATGCATTGCTATATATACATATATAGTTACTGTATGCATATATATTTACTTACACAGTATATATTTATACCATATATAGTAACTGTATATATGTATATATGTACTCATTTTTATATATACTTATATTTATATATATTTATATGTACTACAAACAGCATGCTTTAGATACACTTTTATGACACTGTATGGATTAAAAAATAAGTTTTAATATATATCACAAGTTGTAATATATATCACAAGTTTTAATATATAATATATTTTATATATTAATATATTAAATTATAATATAAAAATATATAAATACAATATTTAATATAAAAATTATAGCAATATTATTTTATATTTCATAAAATATATTAGCTTATATACTTACAAAAACTTCCCCTAGCATATATTGCTTTGTCATCTATATATATTGCAATGTAGTGTATGTTACGTGTACTTTTATAACATCACATAGATTAAAACAACTATTAATCATGCTGATTTTTCCATAAATATATACTATTCCTGAAGTTTATAAATTTCTGAAGTGGTTTTGACATATAACCTTTGAACCAGTACCAGTCTCCCATGGCAATTCCAAATAGCATAGCCAGTCTTTAACAACATCAATTCTGATTCTCCTATTCAAGATGTAGCTTGTTTTTTGAAGACCCAAATCAGAGATATTTTAAATAAATATTGCCTGTTGAAGAATAAAAAATAAAACTGATTGGTATGCAATTATGTGTTGGGGAATAAAATATTATGCAAGGTTTGCAAAGGAACGCATTTTTTAAGAAACGCTACTGCTGCATTTTTAAAAAGCCATGAAACTATAAGTGATACAAAATGTATAAAATTCGATATTCATTTCTGGTAAACAACCTGCTGCCGTATATTTTATTGCACATCTACAAAGCGAACTTTTCATGTTTTGATTTAGCAGTTGCTGTGGGAGATATTTCCTTTGCTCTGTGCTTGAGAGGTTAGAGGCTTAATATGTAGAGAAGAGGCCATGCAATGTAGAGTAAGACAGATCTGGCATTCAATTGTCTTTCCTACATGTGAGCTGTGTAATCTTAGGCAATTTATTTAACCTTGTAATTCTCTTTTTGTACCTAGTAAATGGAGGTAGCAAATGTACGAGGGTCTTCATGTGTCCCTCCAAATTCACATGTTGAAATTTAATTGGTCATGTGATAGTATTAAGGGGTGGAGCCTTAGGTGATGAGGGTGGAGTGTCACGGATGGGACCATGACCCTTATAAAATGGCTTGAGGGAGTGAGTGTATTCTGTCTTGCTATGAGAGTGAGAGGTGACAGCGTGCTGGTAGTCCTCAGAGCCCTCACTTGCTCTCGGCGCCTCCTCTGCCTGGGTTCCCACTTTGGCAGCACTTGAGGAGCCCTTCGGCCCGCCGCTGCACTGTGGGAGCCCTTTTCTGGGCTGGCCAAGGCTGGAGCCCACTCCCTCAGCTTGCAGGGAGGTGTGGAGGGAGAGGCGCGAGCGGGAACCGGGGCTGCGCGCAGCGCTTGCGGGTCAGCTGGAGTTCCGGGTGGGCGTGGGCTTGGCTGGCCCCGCACTCGGAGCGGCCGGCCGGCCCTGCCGGCCCCGGGCAGTGAGGGGCTTAGCACCCGGGCCAGCGGCTGCGGAGGGTGTACTGGGTCCCCCAGCAGTGCCAGCCCACCGGCGCTGCGCTCAATTTCTCGCCGGGCCTTAGCTGCCTTCCCACGGGGCAGGCCTCGGGACTGCAGCCCGCCATGCCTGAGCCTTCCCCCGCCTCCGTGGGTTCCTGTGCAGCCCAAGCCTTCCCGATGAGCGCCACCCCCTGCTCCACGGCGCCCAGTCCCATCGACTGCCCAAGGGCTGAGGAGTGCCAGCGCATGGCGCAAGACTGGCAGGCAGCTCCACCTGCAGCCCCGGTGCGGGATCCACTGGGTGAAGCCAGCTGGGCTCCTGAGTCTGGTGGGGACGTGGAGAGTCTTTATATGTAGCTCAGGGATTTTAAATACACCAATCAGCACCCTGTGTCTAGCTCAGGGTTTGTGAATGCACCAATCCACACTCTGTATCTAGCTGCTCTGGTGGGGCCTTGGAGAACATTTATGTCTAGCTCAGGGATTGTAAACACACCAGTCAGCACCCTGTGTTTAGCTCAAGGTTTGTGAGTGCACCAATCGACACTCTGTATCTAGCTGCTCTGGTGGGGCCTTGGAGAACCTGTGTGTCGAAACTCTGTATCTAACTAATCTGATTGGGACGCGGAGAACCTTTGTATCTAGCTCATGGATTGTAAACGCACCAATCAGCGCCCTGTCAAAACAGGCCACTGGGCTCTACCAATCAGCAGGATGTGGGTGGGGCCAGATAAGAGAATAAAAGCAGGCTGCTGGAGCCAGCAGTGGCAACCGGCTTGGGTCCCCTTCCACACCATGGAAGCTTTGTTCTTTCGCTCTTTGCAATAAATCTTGCTGCTGCTCACTCTTTGGGTCCACACTGCTTTTATGAGCTGTAACACTCACCGTGAAAGTCTGCAGCTTCACTCCTGAAGCCAGCGAGACCATGAGCCCACGGGGAAGAACGCACAACTCCAGCCGTGCCGCCTTAAGAGCTGTAACACTCACCGCAAAGGTCTGCAGCTTCACTCCTGAGCCAGCGAGACCACGAACCCACCAGAAGGAAGAAACTCCTAACACATCCGAACATCAGAAGGAACAGACTCCAGACGCGCCACCTTAAGAGCTGTAACACTCACTGCGAGGGTCCCGGCTTCATTCTTGAAGTCAGTGAGACCAAGAACCCACCAATTCCGGACACAAGAGGGTGCAGCAAGAAGGCTCTCAGTAGACACCACATGCAGGTGCCTTGACCTTGGACTGCACAGCTTCCAGAACTGTAAGAAATAAGTTTCTGTTTTTAGACATTACCCAGCCTAAGATATTTTGTTATAGCAGCAACAACAGACTAAGACACTATGCCTACATAGCTGGCCAATGGATAAATGAATACATTTATATACAATTGACCCATGAACAATGCAATTGTTAGGGGTGCTGACCTTCTGCACAGTTCAAAATCTGCATAGAACTTCTGACTTCCCCCAAAAACTTAACTACTTACAGCCTCCTGTTGGCCAGCCTTCCCGATAACATGAACACATACTTATGTGTTTATGTATAACACATACATATGTGTTAACTGACTGTTTATCATATGTATGTTTATAACTAAACTGTTGGTTAACACATACATAAGTTAACACATATGTATGTATTAACCAACTGTTTATGTTATACACACACGTATGTGTTAGCCAACTGTTTATCATATGTACGTGTTATACATATGTGTTAACAAATGTGTGTGATTTATGCATTCGTGACATGAATATATTTTGTGAATTAATGACATGCCTTTTTCCTATTTTTTTCAATATTTCTAGGCCATGCAGTTTATCTGTGAGTTTTTAAAAATTGTCACAATCTCAATAAAAAAAAATTCCAACATATTTATTAAAAAAAAATTTGTGTATAAGCAGACCCATGTAGCTCAAACCTAGATTGTTCTAGGGTCATCTGTGTACATCTATATGATATATGGCTCCGTGCCTGGCACAAATGATGTGTTATTTAATAAGTTCTCTGATGTAAGGTAGAGTGTTCCTTCTCTATTAGTGTACTTTAGGAATGGTGAAGGCAAACCACAGAGGCCAGATAAATAAAGGACGAAAATGACATACGGTTTGGCTCTGTGTCCCCACCCAAATCTCATGTTGAATTGTAATCCCCAGTGTTGGGGGAGGGACCTGCTGGGAGGTGATTGGATCATGGGTGTGGATTTCCGCCTTGCTGTTCTCATAATAGTGAGTGAGTTCTCAGGAGGTCTGGTTGTTTAAAATTGTGTCACACTGACTCCCTTCACTCTCTCCCCTCCTGTGCCATGGTGAGACATGCTTGCTTTTCCTTTGCCTCTGCCATTATTGTAAGTTTCCTGAGGCCTACCAGTTATGCTTCCTGCTCAGCCTGCAGAACTGTGAGTCAATTAAACTCTTTTGTTCAAAATTACCCTGTCTCAGGTAAGTTCTTTTTAGCAGTATAAGAATGAAGTAATACAATGACCAACTAGGAAAAGACCATGGCTCTTCATATGGGGCATCAGCTCTTCCTGAGTGGAGCAAGGATTACCAGGCAGGAATGCAGCTTTTATATTGCTTGTTCTCTGCATTTTTCAAGAACAGTCCCAAAACTTCAGATTTTATGTAAATATCCAAATTTTCAAATGTTGGCAACTGATTTGATTAAAGAAGAAAGTACGTGTAGCACAAGCACATTTGAAAAATAATATGAAAATAATAGAAATATCAGCACTTTGTTGAAGAAGAACCGGCCCATAAGCTACTCATTTTTGACCTGTTTTCTTCATCCACCATGTAGATGAATGGTTCTCACCTGGGGGCCAAACCTGAACTGTTGTAGTAAAGAAGGCTGCCAAAACCCACCAAAACCAAGATGGTGACAAAAGTGACCTCTGATCATCCCCACTGCTCATTATATGCTAATTATAATGGATTAGCATGTTAAATGACATTCCCACCAGTGCCACGACAGTTTGCGGATGCCACGGCAACAGCAGGAAGTTACCCTATATGGTTTAAATAGGGGAGGAACCTCCAGTTCCAGGAATTGCCCACACCTTTCCTGGAAAACTCATGAATAATCCAAACCTTGTTCAGCATATAATCAAGAAATAACTATAAGTATACTCAGTCCAGCAGCTCAAGCCACTGCTCTGCCTATGGAGTATCCATTCTTTATTCCTTTACTTTCTTAAAAACTTGTTTTCGCTTTATGGACTCACCCCAAATTCTTTCTTACATGAGGTCCAAGAACCCTCTCTTGGGGTCTGGATCCGGACCCCTTTCCAGTAGCAGAACAACCACTTGCTTTTTCATGCCTCTGAACTAAGAATAACTTTCACAGTTTTAAATGATTGGGGAAAATTACAAAGAAGAAGAAGAATTCACAACACATGGAAATTATATGAAATTCAAATTTCATGCCCGTGAATAAAGGTTTATTGGAATGCAATCACTCATTCACTTTGTATTATCTGTGACTGCTCTCGTGCTACAAGAGCACAGTTGAATAATTGTGATAGAGACTATATGAACTGCAAAATGAGAAATATTTATTATCTGGGTTTTTACAGAAAAAGCTTGTGGACTCCCATTCTCACTGATTCTGATGCATGTTTAAGCTTGAGAACCATTGTTTTAAATCATGCCTTCTCTCCCATCATTGCAATATAATGTCATGGCTGTGTTGAAATGGAAAAGGGAAGAAGAAAAATTGTTTTCAGTCTTCCTTGGTGTATTTGTCTGTTCTCACACTGCTGTGAAGAACTTCCGAGGCTGGGTAATTTATAAAGGAAAGAGGTTTCATCGACTCACAGTTCCCCTGAGCTGGGAGGCCTCAGGAAACTTATAATCATGGCGGAAAGGGAAGCAAACATGTCCTTTTCACTTGGTGGCAGGAAGGAGAAGTGCAGAGCGAAGTGGGGAAAAGTCCCTTATAAAACCATCAGCTCTCATGAGAACTCATTCACTATCACAAGAAGAGCATGGGGAAACTGCCCCCATGATCTAATCACCTCTCACAAGATCCCTCCCTCAACACGTGGGGATTAAAATTCAGATTGCAATTCAAGATGAAATTTGGGTGGGAACACAGAGCCAGGTCATATCACTGGGTACCTGATTGTGAATCCATTAGAGGCAGACAAGTTAAAAGAGCTTCAGTTTTTGCCTAAGATAGACTGAGTTCAGATTCTTCAGCCCTTTCTTGGAAGTTTAGATACATTATTTTCCATTCAGATTCCCCTTCTGTAAAGACACAATAAATGATCCACACCATGCAGGATTATTTTGAAGCTTAAATGAATAAAACAGATTATACCTAAAGTCCGTAACACATTTCCTGGCATATAGTAGGTGTTTTAGAAACAAGGTCATCATTTCAGTTTTAAGAGATTATTTTCATTATCTGGAGACTCTAGGAGAGTGTGACATACCAGGAACTGACCTACTGGAACTGAGTCTAGACTTGAAAAAAATATTCATGGCAACATTATATATGTAGAAAAGCACTCAGACATGGAGGGAAATGCTGTATTTCCTTTTCAACTTCTAACATTACAGAAAACTCTTTTAACAGGACTCAAGGAAAATGAGCTTGTAGCGATATAGGTCTTAACTAATCATTTTCCAGGTGTCTCCTATCATACAAGGCACCTGTTTCAAGTAAGCATTTAATTACTCTTTACTGAATGAACAACATGTCTATTTTTAATTATTTTTGTGTTGTATGATGCATTGTTTTATTAGGCTACTCTTACATTGTCATATTCCACATCCTTCTCATTTTACCACTAGGAATTATTATCTTTTCCATCTCTCAGGACTAAACATGGTCCCTGAAAGAGACTACTTGATTGACTGAAGATGAAAATGTCTGACATCTTTCATTTATTTAATCCGCAAAACTCATTAAAAAACGTGTTATTCACCACTCCTCCCTGATGGCCATGGTTATGTGGCTCCAACAAGATAGCCTTATACAGTTTTTCATCAGAACACTGCAGGGCATTCTGCAGGCACCCAGCGATCTTCCTGGCCACAGCTGGAAGTTAACTCCTTAGAAATGGACTTTGCCTCATTCCTGTTAATCTTTTCTAAAATGTGAACACTTTTCTTCATGTCTGCCAATGCCTCCCTTCCTTGTTCTTTTCCCAAATGTATTTCCATCTTTCTCTATTTCCAATGATAGGTCTTAAAAATAGCCATTGGGTTAAAAATTCCTGAAGTAAAAAATAGAATGGCACGACTAGAGTTTCCAGAGAGGGGACTTTGTAAATCAGAGAGATCACTCCATCACCAACTTGAGCAAGACATAATAGATTTCAAGTATTCTATTTTCTCCTTTAGGTGAAATTGGGAAATTCCAACTTATTGCCTGGAAAATTGTCTCAGTATGCCAGCTCCCTTGAAAGCAATTTTGAATTGGGTGGATGCACAAAAACCCCCTGTCTTCTAAAATTTAAGTCTGCAAGATTATTTTACAGCAACATGTATTGATAAAAAAGGAATTTCTCCAGAGTGGGATACAGCAAATAAGATGGTGTTTGTATATTTCCTCACATTACTATTTTCTGTTTATTTAAAGCCTATTCTGTCATTGGAATTAATCTCTATCACCCCTGCTATTCCTCCTCTGCCAATATCCCTTTTTAAAAATTCACTGGTGAGGTTGAGAGTGAAATGCATTTTTGGCTTAATTTAAAAATTAGATAAAAGTCTCCAGGTGCAAATGCAAGCCCTAAATGGGAAATTCTTGGCAGGCGTATGTAATTCATATATAGTCCAGCACCTGTAAATATAACACTAATGGACCTCATTCAACTTTCACATAAAGGGTAGATTTGAATATAGATGAAGAAAGAAAAAACATCTCTTATTTACTCTCTACATTCATTGTCTGTAACAGTCTCCACAAATCAATCTTTTAGCCTTGCTACAGATTTTATTATTTTCCAGAGCAAAAGTTGATCAATTTTTAATCTGGTCAAAAAATTATTCAAAAAACCAAAGGGTTTATTTTTTAACAGAACAATAAAAATATTTTTTGAAAGACTTTATGTATTAGTGAATGTAGCCCTGAAAAGTATGTGTAACCTTGAATTAATAATTTATGGTTTCTTTGCCAATGCTTATTCATTTTGTTCATATAAAAATATAATAGTTTACTCAGATTTTCTTCATTAAAGAATCATATTTTATTTAAATGAAGCATTTATGAAAATAATTGGGCTAAGAAAATGTAGTGTAATAGGGGTCCAAACTGAAAATTATCAGGAAGTTTACATAGAATCATGATTTATTTTTCATAAGAATCATATAAATTGGTGAAGACATACTTACAGTTTAAAATAAATCCAACTAATTACTCCTATATTACCTCTATACCCCACTTTATAATGCCATTCTTATTTTATATATGACAATCTATGCTAGTGTGAAAAGTTGTGTGAGATTTTTGTTCCTCTGTGGAAGCAAAGTTATGAGCTATAGTCAGATGAGTTCTGAAGGCAATGAATTCTCACCTGTCAGTATTTAACAGTGAACAGTGCTTATTGAATTGTTGCTGTCTTCATTATTCTAATAGTTCTTACTCGTATTATTTCAACTGCTATAGAATGAATGATTTAATGTCTTTTACCCAGTAATATATTGCAAGATTTAGCAATTTGCCCATTATTGAAGTAGGCTGAAATTATCTTTTATTTTCTCCAACTTGACTTTTGGTCCGCTTTTCTTCCCTTAATAGGTACACAGTAAATTTTTGTTTCATAGTGTTTATATTCCTAACATCATATAAATAAGGTGAATTTTATAGCTTAATTGTACTAAGTTATAAGTGACTGATACTGGTTCTGTTTGAAAAGTATTAGTGTATTTTATTAGAGGGAAAAGTCTTCAGAGAAAGGAATTAATTAAGCCAGGTGTGGTGGCTCACACCTGTAATCCCAGCATTTTGGGAGGCTGAAGTGGGAGGATCACTTGAGTCCAGATTTCAAGACCAGCCTGGACAAAATAGCGAGAACTTGCCTCCACAAAAAGAATACAAAAATTAGCTAGATGTGGTGGCACACGCCTGTAGTCCTAGTTACTTACTCTAGAGGTGGGAGGATTGCTTAAGCCGAGGACATCAAGGATGCAGTGACTTTACCCAGTCTCAGATATTTCTTTATAGCAATGCAAGAATGGTCTAATACAACACGTGAAAATGGTACTGAAACTCATCAAGCGTTGGAGAAATTTGCATTAAAACCACAAGGGGGGAGACATCTACACCACCACCGAAATGGCTAAAATGAGAAAGACTGACATCATCAAGTGTTAGCAAAGAAACAGAAAAATCGGACTTCACGTACATTGCTGGGGGGTGGGAGTTACCAGAAAGGGAGCATATGCTTTGGAAAATTGGTTGACTGTGTCTTTAAAAGCTGGCCATAGAAGAAGCTTGAAGAAGCTGACCATTTTTCAAAGATTCCACCCCTCAGTATATACCAGATAGAAATGTGTGTTTATGTGTGCCAAAAGATTGGTTCAAAATGTTCATAGCATCAGTGCTATGGTTTGGATCTGTGTCCCTGCTCAAATCCCTTGTCAAATTGTAATCCTAATATTGGAGAAGGGGCCAGGTGGGAAGTGACTGGATTACGGGGGCAGACTTCTCATAAACGGTTTAGCACCATCCTCTTGGTGCTGTTCTCATGATAGTGAGTGAGTTCTTAGGAGATTTGACTGTTTAAAAGTGTGTAGCACCTCCTCTCTCTCTCTTTATTGTTACTCCAGCCATGTGACATGCCAGCTTCCCCTTCACCTTCTGCCATGATTGTAAGTTTCCTGAGGCCTCCCCAGCAGCCGAGCAGATGCCGGCACCATGCGTCCTGTACAACCTGAAGAACTGTGAGCCAATTAAACCTCTTTTCTTTATAAATTACCAGTGTTTATAAATTATTTTTAATATTTCATTTTTCTTTACAAATTATCCAGTCTTTATAAATTACTTTTTAATATTTCCTCATAGCAATGCAAGAATGGCCTAATATAATCAATATACATAAAAGCCAAGAACAGGAAAAAAACCTAAAGATTTGTCAACAGTAGAATGAATAAATAAATTGAGGTGTCATCATACAACAGAATAGTATATAGAGATAAAAATGAATGAACTACCCAGTCTATATAACAATGTGACTAGGTCTCATTCACATAATGTTAAGTGAAAGATGCTAGACAGAATAATAAATACTGTGTTATTCCATTATATAGAGTTTGAAAACAAACAAACCCAGGATGTAAGTATTTTGGCATGGGGAGTGGTAATTATTGGAAGGGACTATGGGGGTGTGCTTTGAGATGCATGCAGTGCTTCATTTTTTGACTTTGGTGGTGGTTCTGTGGGTGTGTTTACCTTGTGATCACTCACTTACCTGTGTAGGTATGCTGTGTGCACTTTTCTTCAATGTCACACATCAACAGAAACATAACTTTTTAATGCCACTTGATTAAACCAATCACCTGTCCCCATATACTTTATGGACCTAAGGGCTGATTTTTGTAGGAAATAAAATCTCACTTGCATTTCAAACCTAAGGTGAACCAGAAGTTTTACGAGTTTTCTAGGAAATTTATTTTCTCCCTCTCTTCCCCTTTCTGGCCTGAATGGAATGTTCTTTTCCCTTTTAGCTTTAGGCAGCACTACAAAGGTACAACAATGCACTTTTTTTTCCCCCAGAAACTGCAGCTTTACACGTGGCCTGATTTTCAACCCATTCCTATTCATATGGAGAGTTCTGAAACTTGATGTGCCCAGTGATTTGAAACTAGGTGGGGCAAGAGGCTAAGGAGGATATAAATGCTATCTGTTTTCTCTCATCAGATTTCCATAATGGAGATGCTTGTTTGTTTATAATGTGGTACATTTTTTTGGATGGTTAGTTGAATAGAATTATTGACACTCACTAACTCTTTTCTTAGTCTGACCACTAAAGGGAGAAAGCAAATAAGAAAGGATAGTATTTGTGTCTATTCACAGTGACTAATGCGATTATTTCCCTCTGAAGAGCCAATATAATGCTGACGTTGACATTTATCAGTAAATCGACTGAGTCAGTTCTCTGTAAGGCCGTGTTCTTCATACAGCAGAATAGTATATAGAGGTAAAAAATGAATAAACTACCCAGTTTATACAACAATGTGGCTACGTCTCAGAAACATAAGGTTAAGTAAAAGAAGACATTTAGAATAATAAATATTGTATTATTTCATTTATATAGAGTTTGAAACAGACAAACCCAATCTATGGTATTAAAATGTAATTATTTTGGCACTGGGTAGTGGTAATTATTGGAAGGGAATATGGAGGTGGGTTGACCTGGTTTGGCTGTGTCCCCACCCAAATCTCATCTTGAATTGTAGTTCCCATAATCCCCATATGTTGTGGGAGGGACCCAGTGGGAGGTAATTTAATCATGAGGGCGGTTATCGCCACACTTTCCTCATGATAGTGAATGAGTTTTCACAAAATCTTATGGTTTTATAAGGGGATTAACCCCCCTTCAAACTGCACTTCTCGTTGCTGCCGCCATGTGAAGAAGGATGTGCTTGCTTCCCTTTCTGCCATGATTGTAAGTTTCCTGAGGCCTCCTAAGCCCTGTAGAACTCTGAGTCCATTAAGCCTCTTTGCTTTATAGATTACCTGGTGTCGGATAAGTACTTATAGCATTGTGAGAATGAACAAATACATGGGTGCTTGGAGATGCATGCAGTGCTTAATTTTTGGACTTTGGTGGTTGTTCTTTGGGTGTGTTTGCCTGTGATCACTCACTTATCTGGACAGGTATGCGGTATTTGCTTTTCTGATGCACATAGCTAAAGTGAACATCACTAAATGGACTGAGCCAGTTCTCTCTATGGCCACATTCTGATCTCTCTCTTTTAGTTCATCAGACTAGTTCTTACTGAAATGGTTGTTCACACACACAAAAAAAACCCATGTCCCCCATTCTCTTTATCTCACCAGATAGAGCTTAGAATTAACCTTAATTTTCACAATGGATTAGAAACCATGTAGGAGAAAAGACTGAAAAATGGTCTTAAAAGATGAATTAGTTTTAAAAAAAAAAAAAACAGGAAATCTACTACCTTCACCTTTCTATAACCTGAGTTCTATCCCTGCGTTTCTGTTGATTTATTCAAACCTCCAAAGTGACATGTATAATGCCATTTTTCAATAAGAAGGTCAATGGTTAGCTTTATAACTTCCACCATTGTGGGGGAAATATTGTAGTCAATTTTGTAAAACATATTGAGAGACCACCTCAGAAAGGGCTATTTTGTTAGAAATAGCCAGCAAGGATTTAGGAGGCAGAGGTTTTTGTTAAAGCACCATTACAAGGGATGTTCAAAGATATTGTTGCCACTGGAGACAATGGCAGTTCACTGGATGCTATATGACGAGATTTTCAAACAGCTTTGGATAATGTTTTACCGGTTAAGGTATTGTTAAATCAAAGTGCCAAGAATCACTTGATAAGGAAAAAAAAATTGGTCAACACCTTAAACCAGCAGAAGTCAGTCATCTGTAGGAAATGCCAGCTCTCTTCTGACTTAGGCTAGGAATGAAGGCATGGAACTTACACTAGGAGCGAGGCTACTGTGTATCTTTTGAAAAAGTTACATGTCCTTTGAGGCTTCATTTCTTTTATCTGGAAAGTAGAAGTTATAAGCATTACAGGCATGGAAAGTAATTGCTATACATTAGCCAAAATACCATCCTCAGCACCCCCATAGATTACTTCTGTCTAGCTGTTAGGGGGAGATGGAGGTTTCTCTTACACCCATCACCATCCTGTCCACTCTACCATTGCTTCCTATATGTAGTGTCTATTTTTATTTTTAATTTTTTTTCGAGACAGGGTCTTGCTATGTCACCCAGACTAGAGTGCAGTGGTGTAATGACAGCTCATTGCACCTTTAACCTCCTGGGCTCAAGCAATCCTCCCGCCTCAGCTTCAGAAGTAGCTGGAACAGCAGGTACGCACCACTACTTCTGGCTAACGTCTCCTTTTTTTTGTTTGTTTGTTTGTTTTCGTAGAGACAGAGTCTCACTATGTTGCCCAGGATGTAAATATAATGTTTATGTTGTTTCTTCTAGCTCTGACTTGGATCATTCATAGCTTGTCTTGTTGCTAATCATTACCTAAACTGCCTGGTTCCTAGCACCCCTGGAGAAGATATTCTCCTTCCACATAAGCAACAGAAACAGGTGACTATGAGAGGTCAGTGCCAACCCTATAATTTGTACTCCTCACTGTCAAGGTCAAACTGGTGTTTGCAAATAATTATGATCGTGCATAGCAAGGCTATCTTTGTAAGCAGTTTACTTACCTGCCAGTCAGTAATCATTAACAGTATTTGTTGAATTGTTGCTATATGTGTGATTAAATTTGTTCTTACTAATAATTTGAGGTTGTTGCTTATGTTAGAGTTAAATACAGGGAACTATAAAAATAGGAGAATGTTTTCAAACTTCAAGCTTCCTATGTTGTTTTCTTAAATTCAAAAAGCAAGCAAACAAACCCAAATCAAACCGAAACAAAACCCTAGTGCTTCTTCTATCTTTAGATTCAGATCTCTCAGGAGAGCATTTCCTCTTTTATTTGTTCCCACAAAAATCCCAACCTCCTTTTAGGAAAAAAACCTCAGAGCTATGGATCTGGCTCTAGGATCATTCTTCCCTTATCCCCTCTATCCTCCTTCAGGGAGCATGGGAGAAAAGAGAGTTTGGACAGGGGAGTCCAGGCTGGGTTTTCTTATTCTCAGTTACTGTACCTGGCAAATCTCCCTCTCTGTGCATCATTTTGAGGTTCAGCTTTGCTTCCCCTTCCAAATGGACCAGCCAATGGGTGACCAAGGAAACCCAGAGACAATTCATTCTCAATTCATACTGAAAGAGAGAGAGAGAGAGAGAGAAAGAGAGAGAGAGAAAGAGAGAGAAAGGGAACAATTTTCTAAGCACCCTCCTTGCAGCTGATAACTTGAAGGTGATGGGTCTTTGTCATCTGCCACACACTGTACCCTTTCACTCTGAACAGGTAGTGTGCAAGGAAGATCCCTGTGTGTCTCCCAGTGTAGCTCTGTGAGTAGTTTACCCAACCTAAGCAGACGACATCCTCACCGCCAGCAGTAAATACTCTTCTGGACAGCACGCCACTTTGGCAAAACACTCAAGTGAGCAGATAGGAGCCGCAATGCAAACAGTGTTTCGAGGCTCAGTGTAATATGTGAGTTTTATCAAGGGATTTGTAAGAGGAGTAGGCAGCCGTTGCTGGCATTGCTATCACAGGGATAAAGGAAGTAAGTGAAGAGTGCCAAAGCACAGCATTTAGGAAGTCATAGTAATAATAATAATAATAATAAAATGTGGAGTTCAAGGAGCTGCAATAAAAGGAAAAGAGCTTCATTCTTAAAACTAGGGCTCCTCGATTCATGAAAATGACAAATGCAAGGTGGAAAACGCACATGGTGCCACAGTTTAGGCACCTCTCCCAATATCAGTTCTGTTTACTTTCTTTGCATAAATGCATAGGTGAGTTGATAGAATATGGCCTGTTTACCACACTCACACCCTAATGTAAATATCTGTAAGTAGAGCTTGAAAATTAATTTTCAATCCCTTGCAGTTGTTTCCCATGAACTATTTTTTAAATTTGTTTCTTTTTTTTTTTTTGGCGTGGAGAGCTGCTTGCACTTTGTACACATTCATTTTGTTGGTGGATGGATTTACAGTCGCATTTCCATGCAGATAAGCTGTTGACGTTAGCCAGATGTTTTAATAAGATTCTGTTTACCCTGCTAGTAAGGAGAAGCTCTGATTCAAGGGAGAGAATAAAGAGAGTGGGATGGATTGTGCGAGGTCCCAGCTGGGGATTTGTCCAGAAGGCAGGTTAGCTAAAATGTGGCAGCCAAGTCCTCATCCTAGGCAGACTAGGAAGACAGAAAATTCGTTGTCAGTACCGGCTCTGCTTCCTTCACCAGTCCTCTGTTGTAACGTTCTTTGCTTGCCTACCCCACAGCTTTAAAATTGCCTGTTGCTCTCATAATTTCTTCTCATCCCACCCCAATTAAAAACAACACAAAACAGAGCAACACTTTACGATTCTCTTCCTAGTAGCTACGGCTAGTGGACAAATTTGTCCTTAAGTGCAGAGAGTCGTGTAAGTGTGAGGGTAGATTTAATGGATTAATCTTGCAAGATAGCACGTGAAAAAGAGACGATCTCAGTTCATTCGAGCTCCTATTAGAAACGACCCTAGATCAAGTGGCTTATAAACAAGACACTTATTTTTTTTTAAAGTTTTAGTTGCTGGAAGTTCAAGATCTAGGTGTGGCAGATTCAGCGTCTGGTGAGGACCCATTCCCAGTTTATAGACAAGCTTCTTCTTGCTGTGTCCTCACACGGTGAAAGGGGCAAGGGAGCTCTCTGGGGTCCCTTTTATAAGAGCACTAATCCCATTCATGAGTCTCCACCCTTATAACCTGTATTAGTCAGGGTTCTGTAGGGGAACAGAACGAATAGGATAGATGTATACATAAAGGGGAGTTTACTAAGGAATATGGACCTACATGATCACAAGGTGAGGTCCCACAATAGACCGTCTGCAAGTTGAGGAGTGAAGAAGCCAGTCCGAGTCCCAAAGCTGAAGAACTTGGAGTCTGATGTTCGAGGGCAGGAAGCACCCAGCATGGGAGAAAGATGTAGGCCAGAAGACTAAACCAGTCTAGTCTTTCCACGTTCTTCCGCCTGCTTTTATTCTGGCCATGCTGGCAGCTGATGAGACAGTGCCCACCCAGATTGAGGGTGGGTCTGCCTCTCCCAGTCCACTGGCTCAAATGTTAATCTCCTTTGACAACACCCTCACAGACACACCCAGGAACAATACTTTGCGTCCTTCAATCCAATCAAGTTGACACTCAATATTAACCATCACATGACCTCATCACCTCCAAAAGGCCCCACCTCCTAACACCATCACCCTGGGGGTTAGAGTTCAACATACGAATTTTGGGGGAAAGCAGACATTCTGATCATAGCAGAAATCATGTTGTGCAGGGTGGTTCAAGAGCTACAGAATGCCCATTTCTCATGAAAAACATTATAATTTCTGTCACTGTGGTAAAATTTTCTTTCTATGTGTTCTCCTAAGATCCCATAGTTTTCCTTTGACTAGGCTCAATTGTGTAGACAACCCATGCTTTTCATTTCTAGTTCCCTGAAGGCAGGAGCCACATCTATCCTGTTGGGTGCAGTCTCTCCAATGACTGATCCAAGTGGTGGATACTACATAGATACTTTTGGTTTCAGAGGAGAAAAAAAAAGACTCCCTGCTGTGAAAAAGCTGCAATTCAGTCACCCTCAGTATGGAAGCCTCTTGTGTTAGGTAGGGTGTGCACACTGGCTTCCCTATGCACTGTTGCTGACTCTCTCAATGCCATTTCACCTCCTTTGGTTCATAACCCCTACGGGGAATTGACAAGCTTAAGAGACATCTGTCTTATCTATTCTGTCTTTTCAATTTTAATTTTTTGTTGTTTCTTTTTGAGACAGCGTCTCACTCTATTGCCCATGCTGGAGTGCAGTGGTGCAATCACGTCTCACTGCTTGAATTCCTGGGCTCAAGCAATTCCACCTGCTAAGGCTCCAGAGTAGCTGGGACTACAGCCACTTGCTACCACACCTGGCTGATTTTATAAATTGTTTTGTAGAGATGGGGGCAGGGGGTCTTTACTATATTGCCCAGGCTGGCCTCAAACTCCTGCTCTCAAGCAGTCCTCTGGCCTCGGCCTCCCAAAGTGCTGGGATTACAGGCCTGAGCCACTGTACCTGGCTGTATTCTGTCTTGGTGTTGCTGAAGAAGCGTCAGCATTGGTGAAGTTGGAGCAAAGAGAGATAATTAAACATATCTTCAGAGATCACTAATAGAGAGACAGAGGGGCTCTTCTATCCCCAGTAGAAAATGGCATGTTCATTCAACACTCTCTACTTGGGGAGCAGAGGCAAGGTACCCCCTTGGGGCCAGATGTTGACGTTGCTGGTAAGGGTGGGTTCTTTCTTTGCCAGAGCCCCTCCATACTCAATAGTTTTGCCTGAATCTCCTTGACTCTACTTTACACCGAGTAGCCATGTGTTCTCATACGACAGATGGTTGATCTTCTAGGGCCGAAGGCAATGAGAAAGTTGTTCATGCTCTTTACAGATTAACAGCAAAACAGTATTCTCAGTGTGAGTAAAGTTCCTGATGACCTGTCTTTCCTTCCTCTTTCCTATGGAGACAGATCATCAGAGACAATGGTCTGAAAGGTACCCACTCATGCCCTACCTTTAGAGGCCAAGGAGATAGAGAGTAACTATCCACCGACTATCAGCATGCTAGAAATTTCAAAATGAGCAAGAGAAGAATTTGTGAATGTTTTGCTTCAGGGCCCATTACTCAAACATATGTCTCTGCAAATGGACCATATGTTATGGTCTTTACAGAGGCAAAATTCCTGTGGAATCATGGGAGTTTCCGTAAGTAAAGATTAAAGTTCAGCACATGCTCTCAAAGCTGCTCCACAGGCGTTTGCAGCTGGCCAGCCCTTGAGTATATCATGCAATTAGCTTCAGATAAACTTATTGAGCTCCACTTCTCCTTTCTGTTGCCTACTGAGTTTCCCTTGGAGTTTACATTCATGGGAGAACTGTTAGTCTGTTTCACACATGCAATTGATTACGTACATCCCATGTCAGAAGAGATTAGAATAAAAGGCGTGGCTATCTGATTCAACCACACAGTGGCTCTGTGTCATTTATAGCTACTAATAAGCATGCCTCAGCCAGGTTCGGTGGCCTGTAATCCCAGCACTTTGGGAAGCTGAAGTGGGAGGATTGCTTGAGCCCAGGAGTTTGAGATCAGCCGGGGAAAGATACTGAGACTTCATCTCTACGAAAAAAAAAATTAGCTGGGCAAGGTGGCATGTGCCTGTGTTCCTAGCTACTTGGGAGGCTGAGGTGGGAGTCAAGAGGTTGAGGCTGCAGTGAGCTGATGGTGCCACCACCCATCATCCTGGGAAACAGCGAGACACTGTTTCAAAAAAAAAAAAGAAAAAGAAGAAGTACTCCTCCTCTTCTATTTTTGTGGTCATAAAACTTTTCAGGATCCTCAGAATTATAATAACAATGAGATAAAATATATAGAAAGAATATTTGGCTGGCAAAATTGTAGGTGACTTTTGTTTAACACAGGAGGTCCAATATCCAATATGCAATGCGAAACAGGCAATGTCCTTTTTGAAACACCACCAAGAGATAGAACATTTTCAGAAATCTTATATAAAACAAGGTTAGTGAACATATTAGAGATAACACCTCCAGTTTCCACTGTTTCTATTTCCCTTTGACTCATCTTTTTCCTCGGCAAGGCACATAACTGGTGCAAGAGAAATTTCTGTCTTATCCTGGCTGAGAACTGTCTTCTACTTTGATAATTCAATGGTTGTAGCATTTCTGAAAAGTTTAGCATTGAGACTTGAAAAGCAAATTCAAAACAAGTGACTTTTATCATCAGAACTTGTTGTTGCCATAGGGATATAGGGAATAATGTTATTCTAAAGCAATTATGTAGGGCTACAGAATGGAGACAGTCAAACTAAGGTAAGGCTATTTCTTTCTCTGCGTTGAGTATCTTTGGTGGGTAATGGAGGAGGGCAGTCACATTGCAAATTTTCTGTCCTTTTATTAGATCTTCTAACAGTTAATTCTCCTATGAATTCTCTAAATGATTAATAAGATTTCTCAAAGTGTGCCACAAGTTTCCAGTCTCTAGTGTGTAGAATCTATCTTTCTTCCATACACCCAGATTGGATACACAGGTTAGCAGGGCAGCTCAGACTAACTGTGGGAATGGAAAGCCCACTAGACTATTATAGATTCCAGCAACCTAGAATAAACTCTCTTTTGTACAAATGTGCGTAAACTCATTAATCTATGCTTCCAAACCTCAATTTCCTTATCTCAATATTGGGTATATTAATACCTGCTCTACCTCACAGACTCTTTTTCTGGATTTAGGAAGACAAAAAGATGAAAGAGCCTCATGAGACCACAGAGCCCTGTATGACAGTAAGCTAGCATCGGTTCAGAGATTGAACACCTGAGACTTTGTGCCCAGGTCTTCATGAATAAAACAGTTCTTCGTAGTGGGCATTTAAACCATCCTTTGATATTAGTTATGATTAACATTGAATTGCTTTGTCTTAAATATTAAGTTCCACAATGGTGGAAAAAAGCCCACAGATTCTGGTGTGTATTATGGTAGTTCCTATGCATGTGTAGGGGAGAAGGAAAAGCATGTACTCTATCCACCAAACTGAGACATTCTGGGGAGCAAAAGGAAACACTCTTGATAATACCATTGGGAGGGCAACGTATACATCAAGACTTTCCTAGGCAAACCAGGACATGCGTTCACCTTATCTATAAGGATAGAACTTGGAAACTGATAGTATGATGATGACTGCATCCAGGTTGGGGGACTCTAAGTCCTAACTCCTCTCTCCATTCTAGTCTTGTGTTTATCTTCTTATCTCAAAGGTGATATATTAGTCCATTTTCATGTTGCTGATAAAGACATACCCGAGAGTGGGTAATTTGTAACAAAAAAAAAAAAAGAGGTTTAATGGACTCACAGTTCCACATGGCTGGGGAGGCCTCATAATCATGGTGGAAGGTGAGTAAAAGGCACATCTTCCATGGCAGCAGACAAGAGAGAACTTGTGCAGGGGATCTCCCCTTTATAAAACCATCAGATCTCATGAGACTTCACTATCATGAGAACAGCATGGCCAAGGCCCGCCCCCATGACTCAATTACCTCCCACCAGGTCCCTCCCATGACATGTGAGAATTATGGGAGCTACAATTCAAGAAGAGATTTGGGTGGGGATACAGCCAAACCATATCAGGTGATGCTATGAATCCTTCAAAATGGGTGAAACCCTCCTGCCTCAGTCAAGCTAGACTAATACTTGATCATTTTAGTCTTTTCCTGATCGGTCATATCATATGTACTCTGTCTTAATGATCATTGTAATATACTCTATCTCTAAGTAACAACTGTAATAAAGGATCTGAATCTATTATTTTCTTATTTAGAGACTGGGTCTCACTCTGTCACCCAGGCTGGAGTGCAGTAGTGTGATCATAGCTCCCTGCAGTCCTGACCTTCTGGGCTTGAGCAGTCCTCTTGCCTCAACCCCCCAAGTAGCTGGGACTACAGGCGCGCACCACCATGGTTGGCTAATTAAAAAAATTTTTTTAGAGATATGGTCTCACTGTGTTGCCCAGGCTGGTCTTGATCTCCTGGCCTCAAGCGATCCTTTTGCCTCAGACTTCCAAAGTGCTGGGATTACAGGCATGAGCCATAGTGCCCAGCCTGAATCAATTTTTAATGGCTGACCACTGATAGTTTTCAAATTCTGTGCCTTATCCTTTCCTTTTTGTCCCACAGCTGGACAAGCCAATGAGAAAGCCTGGGAGCTACCCGCTTGGAAAGCAGTGGGGGAAGTTTAAGCCATGCACATCCTAATGCATGTTCAGGCAGGATGCTTCACCCTGGCCCTATCTCCCAACCACAAGAAAACTCAGAGCCACTGCCCCCAAACCCCTTGCTCTGGTTCCACTCTAGAGTGAAACTGAGCCCTTCTCTTTGGGAAATCCTCTTGCCATTTACTGAGTGTGTAATCAACTATTTCCTATCCATTGGTAACTGCTAGTCATCTGTCTGTACATCCATAAATCTCTGGTCGGGGGCTGACCAGAGTCCAGCGGGGGATGCTGGCCACCCACATAAAACATCAACCTTGCCAGGCAACTAGCTAACCATCATTAAATACATTTATTATGGAGTTTGCCACACATCCATACATAAACAAATAAGCTCAACCATTACCTGTAGCTGTTCTGAGCAATGATTTTAAGGTGCACAGTTCTAGCCCCTCAACCAGTAAAAAAGTTGGTGACCTCCCTATACTTTGAAGTCAAGACAACTGCAAACATAAATTTTAAGTCTGGCTAAACTTTATTTAGTTGATCTCATGTGATGTGAAAGCAAACCAACACACAGAATCCACACTTTATGTAGCTGCCTTGGGTTTTTCTCATGGGTCTAAATCAAGGATTTTAAACTCCTTGAATTCATGACCTATTGCTGTGTAACACGTAACTGCAACATTCTCAGCTTGAACAACACATATTTGTTATTTGACAGTTTCTGTGGGTCAGGACTCCAGGGGCAGCTTAGATGGGTCTTGTGCTTCAGGGTCTCCCAAGGCTGTAGTCAAAGTGTTGACCACAAGTGGGTTTCCCTGAAGTCTTGCATGGGGCGGGATCTTCTTCCAAGGTCACGTGAATGTTGGCAGGATTCAGTTCCCTGCAGATCGTTGGAGAGAATGGCTCATTTACTTGCTGGCTATTGGCAAGAGGTCAGCCTCATTTTCTTGTCTTGTAGACCTCTCTATAGGACAGCTTATTTTAGCCAAAGCCAGCAGAAGAAACTCTACTAGAAAGACAGAAGCCATTGTCTTATGTAACTCACTGTGGAAGTGACATCCTGCCATCTTTGATATATTCTATATGTTTGAATCAAGTCACTATGGCAGTTCACACACCAGATTGAGGTTATTTGAGTGCCATCTTAGTGTCTGTTCACCATATTTCTTAAGCACCAGAACAAATACCAGAAGTTGTATTCTTCTGCACATCCATTTATCCATCTTTTCATCTTCTAATGACAGACTGTACGCTATAGCGCTTGAGAGTAAATGGTGTTACTCAATGTTCTTCAACCTTTCTTCATCATTGCCCACTAAGAAATATTTTACACATTTTTTAACCCACCCCCCATGCAAATTTAACAGATATACTCCTTATCTGTGTATGTCTGTATCTCTGAGCTTCGTACATGAATGGCTTTTTCACCTTCCAAGAACCAATTTTCATTCCCTTTGGGAAGATATTATCCCCATTAAAAATGCCAAAGGAGCATGCTATAGACTCAGACTGCCTTTGTTTCTTTCTGTCCCACCACTTATCAGCTTTGTGATAGGCAAGTTGCTGAACACCTCTGAACCTCAGCTTTCTTAACTGCAAAATGAGAATCACAATAGAACCTACCTCTTACTACTGTTAGGAGGATTAAAGGACACAAGATACCAGAAGTATATATAACAGACACAGTGGATTGTAGGAACACCATAAATGCAAGCTTCTATTACTGCAGTGCGCAGAACACTATGTCTAGCATCAGGAATTTTAAGATAATACCAAAACAAGAGTCTCAAAGAGTCCCACTGTTTGTTAAAGGAGATTGAAAGATTACAAAAGGTGTGAGATGTGCTATCATACAGTTATATTCAAGACGATTTGGCTGTAGAAAAAAAGGAGTCTCTAAAGTCTGAAAAAGAGAGAGGAGGGCAAAAGAAAGAAGGGTTTCTCAGAGGAAAGACACTTGAAGGGAGAGAAATAATTTGAGCTGAGGAATGAAGAACCAAACTAAAGCAATGGCAATGTTGATGATGACAGAGAGGAGGAGAAGGCCTGGAAATAAATGATCATGTGGTAGAATGCTATGGTTATTCAAAAGATTCACTTATGTAAGTAGGCATTTCTCCACTTGCTTGTTTATTCACCCATTCATTCGTCCATCTCCACATTCATCCACCCACTTTCCATCCATCCATCATCTATCCACACCTGGTTCCTCTGTCAATCCATCTACCTATTTATTCACCCATGTCTTCATTGATTCTTACATTCCACTCTTCTATACATCTGTCCATGCATTCATTCATCAATTCCTGCATTCATCCACTCACTCTCCATCCATCCATCCATCCATCCATCCATCCATCCATCCATCCTTCTATCCTTCCATCCATTTATTCACACATTCATCTACCTGCTTCCTTCCATTAATCTGTCTATTTATTTGACCATCTCCTCATCAGTTAATCCATCTCACCCTTCTATACATCCATCCATGCATCCATCCATCCACGCATCCATCCATCCACACATTAATCTACCTGTTTCCTTCTGTCAATCCATCTACCTATTTATTTGTCATCTCTTCATCAATTAATCCATCCCACTCTTCCATCCATCCGTCCATTAATCCATTCATCCACTAGTCTATTCCTAGATTCATCCACCCACTCTCCATCCATTCATTCATCCATCTATCCTTCCTTCCATCCATTTATTCTCACATCCATCTACCTGCTTCCCTCTATAGATCCATCTACCTATTTATTTGTCCATCTCTTCATCAATTCTCCCATCCATCCCAACCTTACATACATTCATCCATCGATCCACACATGTGTCTACCTGTTTACTTCCATCTGTCCATCTATACACTCATTACTTCATCCTTGGCTTCATCAATTCATCTATCCCACCCTTCTATACATCCATCTTTCCATTCATACATCCATCCGTCATCAATCTATCCATTCATCTACCCATTCACCACTCATCCATTAATTCATCCATCTATCCACCCATCCTCTCATCCATCCATCTGTCCTCTATCTTTTTCCACAAAGGAAAAAGTGGTGTAGAAAGACATATAAAATAAATATAGAAAATGAATAATAAATGAGTAAAATATGAACAAACCAAACACTAAACTCAGGTAAGAATGGAAAGGAGAGAACTAGAATAAGGACATAAAGTAGGACCAGGGGTTTGATTTAGGCAAGTATGCATTCCATATGCCTGACCTATGAGGGCCAGACATTCAGTATGTTAGGATGTTGAGTTGTTTGTGCTCCCAAGGTAGCCCGTATCTGTACCAAACTTTCTACTGCTTAGAGTCTAAATGGAGGAATCTTTTAAGTTATTTACTGTACTCCACATCAAATGTTTGCTGGCATTTGGATAGACTTTAGCAAATGTAGTCCATCTTCTAATTTCTTCTTTATCTGCATTTAAAGGGCTTTGCCCTACAGAGATGAGATGATACTGATTAAAGGCAAGTCAGATTTCAAATACTTTCTCCTGAAAATCCATTTTACTCCTTTGCTGTTAGCAGCATTTACTACAGGAAAATGTATACTTAACATTTAGCCAAAAATAAAAACCTCTGCAAAATGCCTAAATATAGATTGCTTCATTGCCTTCAAATCAGACTGGAAAGAACACAGAGGCTGGTGCTCAGAAGAAACTGAGTGGTTGGAGACTGCAAAGCAGTCTGCAATCAGAAGAAATTACAATTATGGCACCGAGCACTAATCCCAGAAAATCTAAACACAGTTAGACAACCACTAAATCCCATTATAAAATATAATAATCATTATTAGAGCTTTTTTTTTTCTCCCAGAAAATAAAGAGTTGGAGACATTATGCCGTTGCTTAACCATTTTCCATAGCAGGTCATTATTCTTTATGATGCTACTAAATATACTCATCATCTTACAAATCCCAAGTTCACCTTCCAAATACATGATCTCGTCCTTCTGTGTAAAGTTAATCAAAGTTGTAAAAGTGCTTTATTCCGTATCTTTATTTTTCCCCACAGGGACAGGGGAATAAAAATGTGATGCATTGGAGGAGAATCACAGGACTCAACAAATAAACCTTGAGATGTCATTGTCACCTGTGTGTACTTTATGAGAATACACGTAGAGATTAACCCTTTCCTGGAAAATGAACGTCTATTGCTTCTTTTGGGGACAGCATGCTTTATAGTTAGGACATTCTTCTTTATATCCAGCCTGACTTCTTCATGCTGTACTAGCCTTCCAATCCTTAACTAAAAATTTTTTAAAAATGAATAAACACTGGGCAATGTGTTCTATGGGCTCTTTAAAATACTATGAGACTGTAGTAAAAACATCACAACACAAATGGCAAAGTAGTGAAGAATGGTGCTGATATGGTTTGGCTGTGTCTCCACCCAAATCTCATCTTGAATTCCCATAATCCCCATGTATCCTGGGAGGAACCCAATGGGAGGTAATTGAATCATGGGGGCGGTTACCCTCATGCTGCTGTTCTCATGATAGTGAGTGAGTTCTCATAAGCTCTCATGGTTTTATAAGGGGTTTTTCACCCTGTTGTTCGGCACTTCTCCTTTCTGCTGCCATGTGAAAAAGGATATGCTTGCTTCCCCTTCCGCCATGAATGCAAGTTTCCTGAGGCCTCCTCAGCCATCTGAACCGTGAGTTAATTAAACCTCTTTCCTTTATAAGTTACCCAGTCTCAGATAACGTCTTTATTAGCAGTGTGAGAACGGACCAATACAGATGCTGTGTTAAGTTTTCTGATTTTACCACCTCTTCTAGAACATGCTAGAACCAGTCCACATCAAATTTTTCCTTAAGGCACAAACTGCTTCCTTCTGTTTTGTAGCCAAACAATACAGTACATTTGTGGACCCACAATGAATATCCATAAATCCTCACAGAATGAGTGAGTCAGCGAATCAATGAACCATTACTTCCTGAATTCAATACAAAGCACTTCAGACAATGAAACCAAAATCTCCATCTCTCATCTCTTTCAATTCCCATTCTAATAAGGAAAGAAAACATAAACATGCAGTGAGTTCTCAGTTAATGAATTATTTCTAGATTGAACTACAAGAAATTGCCACTTTGGTTTATAGGTCAAAAACAGTTGAATATCAGCTGTATGCTAATATTTGCAGTCTTTGGCTGATATTTGGGAATTTCTTCTTTTCTTTAGCAACATCAGAAAAAAGTGCCTTAAGATGAGTTAGAGATATGTAAATAGCATCTCATTCTGGGAAAATAGCTAAGCAAAAATCAGAAAGGATGCCAAAATGCTCAGTTTGGGTGTGCACTCTTTTGATTACGCAATACATTTTGGTCATTGGTAAATGTTTCTTTTAATGTTCACCCAGCAAGATGAGGCATTTGGGACAACAAAGCAGTGGGTTCCTTCTTCTGATGACTTAGCCTGAGGAGCTAAAGAGTCAGTTAAGAATGAGTGTTGTCTTTGATAGAGGAGCCTTGAAGGAGATGGGTCTGTTTTAAGAGTAGAAGCAAGCCTGCGCAACATAGCAAGACCCCATCTCTGCAAAAAATAAAAAATTAGCTGAGTATGGTGACAGATGCCTGTAGTCCCAGGTACTTGGGATGCTGAGGGGGGAGGATGGCTTGAGCATGGGAGTTTGAAGATGCAATGAGCCGTGGTTGTGCAACTGTACTCCAGCCTGGGTGACAGAGTGAGACCCTGTCTCAAAAAACAAAACAAAACAAAACAAAACAACAACAAAAGAACTCTTGTGAGTACATCAGCACCAGATAATCCAGGATTATCTCCATATCCCAAGATTCTTAATCACATCTGCATAGTCCTTTTTGCCAGGTTATGTCACATGTTCACACCATCTAGGATTGGGATGTAGACATTTTGGGGGGGCACTATTTGACTGACCATAGATTCCCCTGGCCCTTCATTTAACCAAGACTGAGTCCAAATGGTTCAGTGTTTTGCTCATTGCAGAATCCAGCACTCATGTTGGGTGGCAAAGCATCATCTGATCAAGTAAAGTATGCACAGCAGAGTTAGACCTTGGTCAGGATTTGCCTCTACACTTTTTAAAAAATTGTTTAAATAGAGTCTTGCTCTGTCACCCAGGCTGAAGTGCAGTGGTGAGATCACAGCTCACTTCAGCCTTAAACTCTTGGAATCAAGTGATCCTCCTGTGTCAGCCTCCCAAGTAGCTAGGACTACAGGTGAGTGCCATCATGCCCAACTAATTAAAAAAAATTGTAGAGACTGGGTCTTACTGTGTTGTCCAGGCTGGTCTCGAACTCCTGGACTCAAGGAATTCTCCAAGTCAGCCTCCCAAAGCACTGGGATTACAGGCATGAGCCACTGCATTCAGCCTCAGAGTCCCTATAAGAAGGTAAGGGGGTCTGAGAAAAAGGTGTGATGATGGAAGCAAAGAGTAATTTGAAACACTACACTGCTGCCTTTAAACAATTGAAGAAAGGACCATAAACCAAGAAACACTAGTGGCCTCTAGAAGCTGGAAAAGACATGGAGACAAAATCTCCCCTAGAGGCTTCAGCAGGAGCACAGCCTTGCTGAGACCTCAATTCTAACCCATTGAGACCCATTCCTGACTTCTGACCTCCAAAACTGTAAAATAATAAGTTAGTGTTGTTCTAAGCCATTGAATTTGTGGGAATTTGTAACAGCATCAGGAGACCTATACGGAATCTTTCTTAGGATCTATCACTAGGCATGTACATCTTCAGAGAGGATGTTACATGACAAGTTTAAAATGAAAAGTGGCTGGGCGGCATGGTGGCTCCCACCTGTAATCCCAACACTTTGGGAGGCTGAGGCAGTAGGATCAATTGAGTCCAGGAGTTCGAGACCAGCCTGTGCAATATAGTGAGATCCTGTCTCTATTTAAAAAAAAACTTAGGAAGATGAAATACCTTAGGGTACCTGTTGTGGGAAGTCAGGAACCCCAAATGGAGGGGCCGGCCGAAGCCACGGCAGAAGAACATAAATTGTGAAGATTTCATGGACATTTATTAGTTCCCCAAATTAATACTTTTATAATTTTTTACGCCTGTCTTTACTGCAGTCTCTGAACATAAATTGTGAAGATTTCATGGACACTTATCACTTCCCCAATCAATACCCTTGTGATTTCCTATGCCTGTCTTTACTTTAATCTCTTAATCCCATCACCTTTGTAAGCTGAGGACGATACCTGCTGCCTCAGGACCCTGTGATGATTGTGTTAACTGCACAAATTGTAGAGCATGTGTGTTTGAACAATATGAAATCTGGGCACCTTGAAAAAAGAACAGGATAGCAGCAATGTTCAGGGAACAAGAGAGATAACCTTAAATTCTGACCGCTGGTGAGCCAGGTGGAACAGAGCCACATTTCTCTTCTTTCAAAAGCAAATGGGAGAAATATCACTGAATTCTTTTTCTCAGCAAGGAACATCCCTGAAAAAGAGAATGCATCCCTGAGGGTAGGCCTCTGAAATGGCCACTTCGGGGGTGGCTGTCTTTTATGGTCGAAGCTGTAGGGATGAAATAAGCCCCAGTCTCCCATAGCGCTCCCAGGCTTATTAGGACGAGGAAATTCCTGCCTAATAAATTTTGGTCAGACCGGTTGTCTGCTCTCAAACCCTGTCTGCTGATAAGATGTTATCAATGACAATGCATGCCCGAAACTTCAATAGCAATTTTAATTTCGCCCCGTCCTGTGGTCCTGTGATCTCGCCCTGCCTCCATTTGCCTTGTAATATTCTATTACCTTGTGAAGCACGTGATCTCTGTGACCCACACCCTGTTCATACACTCCCTCCCCTTTTGAAAATCACTAATAAAAACTTGCTGGTTTTACGGCTCAGGGGGCATCACGGAACCTGCTGACATGTGGTGTCTCCCCTGGACACCCAGCTTTAAAATTTCTCTCTTTAGTACTCTGTCCCTTTATTTCTCAGACTGGCTGACTCTTAGGGAAAATAGAAAAGAACTTATGTGACTATCGGGGGCAGGTTCCCCCCATAGGTACCCAATAACTATCGGTCTGTTTAATGCTTTAATGTAAACTTTATCTGTCAGTGAGGACTGGGGTAGTCTATCTTCTCCTCCCCTTGTTCCTTGAATTAACTAACACACCGTTCTTTAAAGGAGGCTGTGGAGAAATAGCTTAGACACTGGGCCATTAGTGGTGGCTTTTGTTCAGTTAGAGAAACATATGGCTCATTTCTGAAGTGGGACAAATTGGAAACATGTAAAGATGGAAGGATTAAGTTACATAGGGAGCAACACACTAGCAAGAATTGACAATAAAGAATGCAAAAAGAAATGAAAGTATAATCTCTCCAAACAGGGTGACTAACCATTCCTGGTCTGTCCAAAACTGGGTCTCTCCCAGGATGCCAGACTTTCAGTACCCCCAAATCCCAAAAATCAGTACTTGCAAAACCTGAAAAATCCTCAGTAAACTACCAATTTCCATATAAAGATAACTTTGTCTATGGAGACAGAGGAAAATA
Organism: Pan paniscus; assembly: GCF_029289425.2. Taxonomy (NCBI): domain Eukaryota; kingdom Metazoa; phylum Chordata; class Mammalia; order Primates; family Hominidae; genus Pan; species Pan paniscus. Next base: position 8,207,920 of record NC_073272.2, on the reverse strand, counting down.
CCGCAATTAATAACTCAATAGGGCTATTAAATCATTCATTCATTCAACAAATTCTATTAAATACCTCTGATTTTCAAATAATGTATTAAGGTGCTTAGGATAAAATAATTGTGATCAAGTCTTACTTTCTGAAAAGGAAGAAATAGAATACGAAACTTAAGTGTGATACAAACACTAATCTCAAGAAACATGTTCTTTACTGGACATAAGATACATATATATGTGTGTGTGCATATATATGTGTGTGTGTATATACATATATATAAATATCACATACATGTGAGAAGTCCACTGTGCTATCAAAGTCTAATAAAAATATTACCCAAATATCTTGCATTAAAAAACAACTTCACTCTTTTTTCTTACTCTTTTCTATCTACATTATATATATAATAAGATCAATTATATTACATTATATATGTATTATATATAATGTAAGTATTACATATGTAATGTAATACAGTGTATATGTTTAAATGTGTGTATATATAGTGTATATGTATATAATGTATATAATATGTATAGTGTGTGTTAAATATACTGTGTATACACACACTATATAAAAATATTTTATACAATATGAATTATATATAAATATTTCTACTTTATAAATATAAATATTATATACATTATATTACCAGTAGTACAGTAATATATTACTATATGTTATATAGTAATATACTATTTTATACAAATTATATTTTATAGTAATACAGCATATGTTACTGTATATATTACTATATGTATATGGAGAGAGAGAAGCTATGATAAACGTTAAACCGAAAGATAAATAGATTCTGAAGTTTTTAGTTTTTTCATGCAAGATAGTTGGGTAACATTTTTATTAGGCTTCGATAGCTCAGTTGGCTCTCATGACACGATGAGGATACTGCTAAAATAGATCAAATGTAGGAAATTGAAACAGATGTGCTACCCTACTTAGATAGGACATTTTGCTCAAACAACTTATTGGGTTCATTCAGGGGGAAAAATACCCACAGCAGGGCATTGGAAAATGGCAAAGTGCCGCATTTTGTTGAATGAGATATGTGGTTTGTGTGACCTTTTCCAGCTAGGTCCAGTTTCTAGAAGGATAAAATTAAGTTTAAAAAGACCATTTTCAGTTTCTCTCTCTGGTCCTTTTTCCCTCTTATTCATTTTAGGAGAATCAACCAGTTTGAAATTCTTTTTTCGTTTTTTGTATTTTGAGCGGATGGTTCGGGAGTTTGGGTAAGGATTGCTACATTGGCCTATGCATTACCTCATTCACAGAGTTCCAGAACACCCTCCCAATGAGATACACATTGTTCCTTTCTATTCTTTTCCTCATTTCAAGCCAGCCTTTGTTTATGCGCTTACATATTTAGAGAGCACTGCTGCTATGAATTCAAGGTTCTAAACTGTCATTGACCTAATTAACTTGAGATGGTTTGCCTGTTGATTTTCTGTAAATGAATATATTTATCAAAATCCATAATAAGTGTACAGGGTCCATTTTAATGTTTGCAGATAATGAGTTTAAGAGCAACCCGGAAAATGTCAATGATCTCTTCTATAGAGGACAATTGGTGAGCCATCACAGCACAGGGCTGTCAATTACTCACTCCGCCTTGCTAATTTCAATACCGTGGCCAACTTGAGATATTAGGAAAGCTAATTAACCTCTGTGTAACTCAATTTGCCAATCAGGGAAAGCTGCAAAATTGGATCATTCTCTCAACTGCACTTCTCCATCTCACAAGGACAGGTGCTCACTGACATCAGAAAACAAAGCATTAGAGTCGTGACAAGGTGGGGAGAAGAAAATATGGCCAAAAACAGGCAGCATGTCTTGGCCAGGTGAGGAACAGCTGAACTTTCTGCTTTCCAAATTGTTGACCTTCAGTCCATGTTGTTCTTCCCTCCTCATGGACTGTTTATAAGCTGGTCCTTTCAAAAGCATCAGAAAGAGATGGAAGAAGGAAAGGAAACTAGCATTTGTCAAAATCCAGATTTCAGAAAGAAGATGGTTAACCTTTGGTGCAGCAATATGGTGAGAAATAATAAGACACAGAAGCCAGGAGATACTGGATTGGCTTCCTAACTTGGCCTTTTATAATCTCTGTGCAAAGAGCAAGTTACTCTCCAAGTCTAAGCTCAGTTTCCACGTTGAACAAGGATAGTAATGCCTACCTTACAGCACTTGGGGAAGGCATATAATAGGACTATAGTGGTGACCAGCTGTAGATCACTTGAAGAAGTTTAGCCACATAGGTTGAGTTTGGCAATGGTGGTGCTGGAAGCAGATAGTATAGGAAAAAAATAATGTTGCTACTTTAGTCTTCAGACTCAGTGTGGTGCCCAGACCAGCTGCAGCAGTATCTACAGGAAGCTTGTTAGAAGTGTGAATTCTCCAGGCAGGCATAGTAGTCCCAGCTACCCAGGGGGCTGAGGTAGCAGGGTCCTTCGAGCCCAGGAGTTCAAGGCTGCAGTGAGCCGTGATTGCACCACTACACTCCAGCCTGGGTGACAGAGCAAGATCCTATCTCTTGACAAAAATAGAATTGCAAATTCTCACTTCAACCCCACCCCTGCATGCCAGACCTCCTGAATCAGGAACTCTGAGGTGGGGCCCTGCAATCAGTGTTTTATTAATAACAAGTCCTCCAGAGGCTTCTGATGTACATTTCAGTTTGCTTTAGAAAGACTTTGGTCAAGGTAAAAATCAACAAGAAGAAAGTAAGGCCCAAATCTTGAAGAAACGGGAGAACTCGATAGGTTGGCAAGAAAAGATTTTAGACATGGAGAGCAAGGCAAGAATTTTGTTATTAACCTGGGATATAAGATGGTGGAAGGTGGGGCAGGAATTTGGGCTTAGTGACTCAGAATTTCCATGACAAGCTGAAACACAGCCATGAAGAGATCATGTTGCAAGTTCACCTGAAGCTGAACCCAGGTGCAGAATCAGATGTACCTAGAGCTGATGTTAGGGCAGGACTGACTTTATATTTTTTAATTTTAAAATTTGTTTTTTATTTTGTATTTTTTTGACAAAGGATTTCACTCTGTCCCCCAGGCTGGAGTGCAATCATGAGATCATGGTGCACTGCAGCCTCGACCTCCGGAGCTCCAGCAATCCTCCTGCCTCAGCCTCCTGAGTAGCTGGGACCACAAGCATGCTCCACCATGCTCAGCTAGTATTATTATTATTATTGTAGAGATGGGACATCCCTATGTTGCCCAGGCTGGTCTGGAACTCCTGGGTTCAAGTTATCCTCCCACCTTGGCCTCCCAAAGTTTTGGGATTACAGGTGTGAGCCACCGTGCTCAACCTGGACTGACTTTATAGAAGAGAATCATCATTCCAACATTCTTCTCTTTCCCATTTTTTTTCTAGAACAGAGAGACCCTGACCTTTTTCAGTTTATTCTCATCATACCTCCCACTCACCTTCCTTCCACCTCAACCCTTTGGATGTTAATTGGTTTATCTGAATGTTCTTTTAAGTTTGTGTGCATCTGTTGATATTTTCACTTTGAGTTGTTTTTCAGTTAATTTCCTGTCTGTCCTGAGGCTCGAATGCCAGCATTGTGCTCTGGGAATTACAAGTGAAGATACATTATAGTTGTACGGACAGATAGGATTATGTTTTCTCTTTGGTTTCCAACATTGTGACTTAGCACTTCTTGGCTGTCAAGACGTCAACAGCGTGTAGGGGGTTGTCACCCACAAACAACAGTAGACAGAATCAAATTGGAGTATGTAGGGGGCTGGGACTCTGACACCTAGGTTATTCTTCTGTCTGAATCCACTGCCTCTGCAACCTGTAGGAAGCCTCTAATGTGTCAGAGCTTTCAGCTCTTAGAATAAAGATATTTGAGAAAAAATGTTTATGGTCCTTTCTAGATCTCAAGTTCCACAATCTATAATCTATTGGTTTCCATCCTAAGTCGTGAGTCCTACTTAGCGCCTGAACTTCACTCAACATTCTGTATGCATGGTTAAGAGTCAGCAATAAATCTGAACTGTGCATGATGTTCTTTTATTTTGCCATTTTGAACAAGTACAATTCCCAACCCTGAGAATTATGTGGTAGCTCTCTCCTGAATCTGCATGACTGACCTGACTCTGAAATTCAGAGTCTAAATCAAATCAGCTACTAGCAGAAGTTTTTTAAAAAATGGATAGAGGAACACAGTTCTTGCATAAACCCCATTTCTCAAACACCAGCAAAATCTCTCATTAGAGGTATATGCAGGTTAATTAAGTCTTTTGAAAAGAAAGATGACCTTTGAAATAAAATTGACATTGCTTAAGTCATAGACAAAACTGACTTGCTGTGTCATTTTACAGCATGGCACAGAATTTATAAGAGAATATCTGGTTCTATGCTAAGTGTGAGGGGCAGAATTATCACACAGCCTCTAAGATTCTCACCCGCTAGACTACATGTCCTGTATAATCCCAGCCTTTGAGTATAGGCAGGGCCTTTCACTGTGATTGATGTCAAGACAGAGACTAGGTTATAATATTTAGCATAACTATGGGGATTTTTGTAGATGTCATTTTGTACATGTGATTAAGTTTCCTAATCAGTTGAATTTGAGTTAAGGAGATTATATTTGGGAGACCTCACTAATTTGATGAGCCTTTTAAGAGAAAGTCTAGGAGCAAGAGATCTGAAACAGCAGATCCCTTTAGTCATCATGCATTCTGCAACATAAGAAAATAAATTCAACCAACAGCCCTGAGTTGGAAAGAAGACCTGGGCTCCACATGAGATGATCACTGCAGCCTTCAAAAGCCAGCCAAAGACCCACCTATGCCATGCATGGACACTTGGCTTAAGGGAACTCCAAGGAAATAGACATATATCATTTGAAGCCTCCAAGTTTGTAGCGATTTGTTACGAAGCGTTAGAAAATGAATACAGTTAGCTTGTAGTTCCTTACTGGGAAAATGGATCATTTAGAGTATTTAGAAGAAGTGTACAGAAGACAGCATTCATTCAGTCTGAAGAAAGGAAAGATGATCTCACTGAATGTCATTATTGAAAAATAATGTGTTACATATTCTGTTGTTAATCTGGTAATAACCATCCAATTAATGGATGATATGGTTTGGCTGTGTCCCCATCCAAATCTCATCTTGAATTGTGCCTCCCATAATACCCACATGTCCTGGGAGGCACCTGGTGGGAAGTACTTGAATTATGGGGGCAGGTCTTTCCCATGCTGTTCTCATGCTAGTGAATAAGTCTCACAAGATCTGATGGTTTTCTAAGGGGGAGTTCCCCTGCACATGCTCTCTTGCCTGCCGCCATGTAAAATGTGCCTTTCCCTTCCTTTGCCTTTCGCCATGATTGTGAGGCCTCCCCAGCCATGTGGAACTGTGAGTCCATTAAACCTCATTTTCTTTATAAATTACCCAGTATTGAGTATGTCTATATTATTAGCATGAGAGCTGATTAATACAATGGACAAATGTGCAAACGATTGCATACAAAAGACAGCTTCACCAACAATACAAGAATCATCTTGAGTAATTGTTGCAGAGTAGGAAGGAATAAAGAAGAAAATGAAGACCTCCATTGAATTATAGCTTGTCCTCCAGTAAAAGTTAGGAGTATAAGGCTATGGCTCCCAAATGTCATTAAACAGGCTAGTGCTCACTGTTGAGGTGTTCTCTTCATGTTTTGACACTTCCTTCAGATCAGTTCCTAACTGGTGTCCTTTATACAGGCAAGGTTTTCCTCTATCTACAAACCCCTTTCCTTATTGCATCCAGCAAGCCATTGCCAAATTTCTTACTGGGTTAGTCTTAGTCTGTTTAGTGTGGCTATAAAAGAATAGCTGAGGCTGGGCAATCTATAGAGAAAAGAAATTAATTTGTTCATGGTTTTGCAGGCTGTACAGGAAGCATGGCACCAGCGTCTGCATCTGGTGAGGGCTTCAGGCTGCTTCCACTCAGGATGGAAGGGGAAGGGAGCTGGCATGTGCAGAGACCACATGGAGAGAGAGGAAGCAAGAGAGAGAGGAGGAGGTGCCAGGCTCTTTTTAACAACCTCTGAGGAACTAATAAAGTGAGAACTCACTTATTATTGTGAGGATGACACCCAGACATTCATGAAGGATCTGCCCCCATGACCCAAACACCTCCCACTACGGGATCAAATTTCAATATGAGATTTGGAGGGGTCAAACATCCAAACTATAGCAAGATTCTTTAAAGGAAAGAGAGAAGAAAGCCAGAGGCCTCATTTCTCAGAATATTCTTATTACAGCAAGGAAGGACTGAGAGTCAAGAACAAAAACAAAAACTGTTTGGATGACAAGCATTATCAATTTTTTAAAAGATTTATAACAAGCTTGACATTCAAGCTCCATTTCCAGTTTGCATTGGAAGAAAGCAAAGAAGGTCAGGAAACTGACAAACTTCATAGACGAGTGCAATATCATAGAACAGAGTTTTATCTTGTAATTGTTTTCTCCATGAAAAATTCAAATACATCTCTAGGGGAAAATAGATAGGTGTAAGTTTGTCAATATTTCTTCCCTGGGAAGTTTTTCCTTTCCTAAAACTAAGTCCACTCCATGAAAAATATCTTTTAAAGGATAATTTCCAAAGAAGGAAAAATTATGACTCTCAGATAGCTAAAAATAAACCAGTGTTAAAGATGTTATTTAACTCATTATTGGTGTGCGAACCACCAGGAAGGTCTTACAACACATTTAAAAAACAATCCAAAGAACAATCCTATTTATAGGTTTAAAAATATCAATATGTATGTGCAAATAGAGGCAAAACAGACTTTTATTTTTGTGGGTGGTGGGAGTCATTTGCACTTCCACAGGAGTAAATTTGCATGTCTAGAGACAAGAATTATTTTGCATTACCCTTGGCTATTTGCAATGTACAGAGTTGTAAAATAACTCAAAGACGATGGGTGGCACAGAGCTTTATAGAATCAGAATCCAATACCAGTAGGGGTGTGATAGAAACAACGAGCAGTTTTCTGCAGAAGCACACAATTTTGCCCTCCACATCCTTTATGCTATGAATTACAGTAATTACTTGGTACCCTTTAATTTTTTTGTTTTACTGGTAACCCTATGCAGGCCTCCAATTTTGGGGGGAAATATTACTTATGAATATGGTTCAAAAGTATATAATCAGGCCAGGTGTGGTGTCTCACACCTGAAATCCCAGCACTTTGGGAGGCTGAAGTGGGAGGATCTCTTGAACCCAAGAGTTTGAGACTAGCCTGGGCAACATGGTGGGACCTTGTCTCTACAAATAATAAAAAAGAATTAGTTGCACGTGGTGGTGCATGCCTATAGTCCCATGCCTGGAGTCTGAGGCGAGAGGGTCACTTGAGCCCAGGAGGTTGAGGCTGCAGTGAGCTATGATGGTGCCACTGCACTCCGCACTCCAGCGTGGGTGACTGAGTGAGACTCCATATCTTAAGAAAAAGGAAAAAAAGTCTCTGGAGGCATAGGGAATAGGGGATAGAATAATTACTTTTATATTAATAGTGTCAATGAAAAAACAAATCTGGACTACGTAAGAAAAGACTTCTTTGGAATAATTATTGCAAGGGTTGAGGAGGACTGTTCACCTATTATTTTAATTGGGAAATACGAATTATTGCAATAGCAAGAATGCTCTGACTATAGGTCTGCAAGTATCTGAAGAGTTAGGCAGAGAGGGTTTTTCTTTTATGGGCAAGAGGAAATGAGGCTAGAGAAAAACAGGAGAGGGGAAGTTGGATAAAGGGTGATATTATAGGACAGTAGTTCAGAGAATGGTTTACCTCAAGAGCAGGCTGTTTTCAGAAGAGGCCCTAAAGGAGGGGTGTTCTGTTGGCGTATGTTGAGGGTGAGCTAAAGTCCGAGGTCCTGGGGAGAAGAAGAACTGACCCAATGTTTGGTTCACAAGCATTTTGTTCCCATTGATTAGTGGGGACAAAAGGTTCACCTCGTCAATTATCAATTGTGATGCAAAGAATGGAAACTTGGAGGGTCTGGGTCTGATCTTTTCCTATGTAAACTGGGGGAATATTCATGATTATTATCTAAGTCATATGGGTAAGGATAGTTCTTTGCAGTAATCCATTTTCCAGAACTCAAAATGTGGGAGAAATTCTTTAACTGTTGCTGTTTCCAGGATCACAGGGCTTGGGTACAGTTCAACATCATCAACACAAACTCAAATACATTGTAGACTAGAATGCAAAGGCTGAGGGCTGCCCATCTTCACCTGCTTTCTCCTGAGAGCAGAGCCAGGGCCAGTGGCTTAGCGGACAGTGCTTCCCTTGGTCATGCCATCCCAGGCAGCAAGAGGGCTGGGGCAGTGAATTAGAGAAGACCTAGCCATGGCAAGAATACATTGGTCACCTGCAAGAGCAGCTGGTGGCCACCTGAAAAGTCAAGTGACAGCCATCTCAGGATAGTCTATCCAAGGAAAGAGGAGGAGGAAAAAATGAGACACATAGATCAATCCATTTCTTTCTCCCAAGAGTGAGAAGTTCCCTCCATGATTACTTCCTGCCCATGATGGAGCTCTGGGACATTTCCTAAGGTATTCACGGAGAAGCCACTGTGTGGGAGACAAAAGGAATGTATCATTGATTTGGCAAAACACACCTGGCCAAGTGCACCTGTGTGGAGCTATACAGTGTTAAGGCAAACTAAATATGGCCTCAGAAGGACTCCGTACTTTTATATTTGAGTCCTTGTGGATCAACTGTAACCTAGCTTAATAGGCAGATAAAATTGAAAATCTAACTTAGTAGTATGCACCTGTAACAATAGCTAAGTCTTGACCAATCCCAGTGGCCATACTTCAACCATTCATACACCGCTAAGTGTTCAAACTGTGTTCAAATAAGGCATATGCCAAGCTGTAACCGATCCAGCCGTTCTGTACCTCACTTCCAATTAATTTCTGTACGTCATTTCCTTTTTTTGTTTGTTTCTAAATCTTCTTCCACCACGTAGCTACGTGGAGTCTTTCTGAATCTGCTGTGATTGTGGGGGCTACTTGATTCACAAATTGTTCATTGCTCAATTAAACTCCTTTAAATTTAATTCTGCTGAAGTTTTTCTTTTATCAGTAGGAACTGGTTGCTGAAGCTATGGATAGAGTGGGAAGCTGTCATAAGAGAGAAGTTCTGGGAGGACATCTCATACCATATTTTATGAAAAGATAATGCATCTTTATAACTGGGCAACAACCCCAGGTTCCTGCTGGAGCTATTTCCTCACCTCTTCCAAGGAGAGCCATTGCTCATAGTGCAGAAAAATTTGAGACTCATTTGGGAGTTTTCAGCTTTCTTAACTGTGGGCAAGAACATTTAGGAGGCAACCGTATTAGTTTCCTTTTGATACTGGAACATATGACCACAAACATTGAGGCTTAAAACAATGCACATTGATTATTTAGAGTTACTACACATCAGAAATCTTGTGGGGTCCTCTGAGCTCTCTTCTAGAGCTTGCAAGGCTGAAATCAAGGTGTCTGTCAGGCTGCCTGCCTTACAGAAAATGCTGGGGATAAATCTCCTTCCAAGCTTGTATTTGTTAGCTTGGGCTGCTGTGACAAAATACCATAGACTGAGTTTCTTACACAATAGACATTTATTTCTGACAGTCCTGGAGGCTGGGAAGTCCAAGGTCAAGTCAGTGGCAGATTCTGTTCTTGGTGAGTACTCTTTTCCTGGTTTGTGGATGGTGCCTTCTTTTTTTTTTTTTTTTTTTTTTGAGATGGAATCTCTACCGCCCAGGCTGGAGTGCAGTGTTGTGATCTCAGCTCACTGCAACCTCCACCTCCTGGGTTTTAAGCAATTATCTCTGCCTCAGCCTCCGGAGTAGCTGAGATTACAGGTGCTCGCCATCATGCCTGGCTAATTTCTGTAATTTTAGTAGAGATGGGGTTTCACCATGTTGGCCAGGCTGGTCTTGAACTCCTGACCTCAGCTGATCCATCTGCCTTGGCCTCCCAAAGTGCTGGGAATACAGGCGTGAGCCACTGTGCCAGGCCAATAGTGCCTTCTTGGTGTGTTCTCACATGGCAGAAAGAGAGAGAGAGAGAGAGGGAACACATGAGAGAGTACTCTAGTGTTTCTTCCTCCTCCTATAAGGCACCTGCCTTATTGAAACAGGGTCCCACCCTTATGACCTAATTTAACTGTAATTAAAAGACTTTTTCAAAGACCCGATCTCCAAATACAGTCTCATTGGGGAATTAGGACTTCAACATATATTAATTTGTGGAAGGCCTAATAGATCCACAGCAAAGCTCATTCAGGTTGTTAGTCAAACTTAGTCCCTTGCAGTTGTATGGCTGCAGTGCCCATTTCCTTGTCTGGCTGTCAACCGGAGGCTGGTCTTTGCTCATAGAGGCTGCTTGCATTTCCGCTCAGTGTTTCCATGGGAAGCCCCCTTCAGCAATGGAATTTTGAGTCCTTCTCTCTCAAAAGAGATGAAGAAAATAAATTTGCAACCAATGAGGTTATTTGTACTTTGTGGCAGGCTTTAAAAATAATCCCAAGCATAGACTTGAAAACCTAGCTTGACCATTTACAGTGTGTTTAAGTGCTTCAAACAATGATTTTCTTCTTGATGGAGATAATGCACATCTGTGTGTTTACATTCTGTGTCATTGACAACAAATAAATTACTTTAACTTTAGAGTCACACGGTATTTAGAATGGAAATAGCATAGTGTTGGATTTATCACAAGTCAAACACAAACAGTGAGGTGTCCAATTAGCTGGGGATACAGTGGCCAAAAAAAAATGCTTAAGAATATGCATTTTCAACATAGAGCACACTCTCCTGAGTTACATGATTTTAGCCTTTGATTTTTTTCTGAATTATTTTGTAACTGTAGATTGTATTTAACAGATAGTATGCCAAAATAATTCTTAGAGATTTGCAGATTCTTTTCTGTCCCACATTGGCTGAATTATGTGGTATGATTGACTTTTTCCCCATTCCATATAGAGAAACCAGTTAAGACTCCATTTGTATATCCATTTCAGCCTTCCTGATCTATATATTTGTGATTTTTCAAAAAGCTTTTCCTTGGAACCAATCAATCTGCTTAGTTCCCTCAATCAACGAGTTATGTAAAGTTGCTTTAAAAAATAAAGTTATTAAAATATATCCATTTTGATATCTTATTATGGCTGTGATGACTTTACTCTCCTGTGAGTTTAACAATTTCAAGCACAATGCATTATTAGTCATGGAAAAAGACATAGCATAAGTACTTATTAAAGAAAAATTTAGTATTTTCCAAGAGATGGCCTCAGAGCTGTGAGCTGCATATAATAATCTAGAGGGAACTTTCCTTTTTTCTAGGCACTGTCCCTCTGGTGCTCACATACGTCTTCATAAAGTTGCCCAACATCAAGGAAGAATCCTCTAGAGGGTGGAGTACAGTGTTACATTTTTCTTCTCCCCTTTCTCTTTATTTTGAACTTTCTTTTCTTCTTTGAACTGCATTTCTCTGGGATTGCTTTGAATTAATTTTCCCCCTTCAAGCTTATCTCCACCATGGCTGATGTTTTGAGATAAGCTTCCTGTCTTCTTCTGGAAGAAATACACGTCTCCTCTCTTAGTTTATCAGATGGTGATACGGATGGATTCTATCCAAGCTTGTGACTGACAAGACATTTTGGACCATGTACCAGGCCATGTTGGGGTGACCAGAGCATTCTGTGGATCGCAAAAAACAGAAGATGAGTTGGTAATACATTTAGTTTGGATGTGAGTGCCCACAGTCACTTCTTTGTAATGCTAAATTTTCCTAGCTTTCCTGGCCTATAATGGTTGGCTTCCAGAAATACACCTATTGCCTTTGGTCAGAAATACACCTGCTGCCTCATTCACCTGACGTTGTGAGAAGGGACAAGTATATGAATGTATCCTCAGTGCCCAGCAGTGGAAGCAGGTGGGTAAAGGAAGAGGAATATCCTTTCAAATATGTAAAGACAGAGCTATTCAGTAGGTCTCCCCTCTTCCAATTTCAGACTTATAATATTATAGGGGAATATTCAATTCTCACCAATGTCTGATAAAATAGAAGTTTTATTCTGTCAGAAATATACTACATCATACAATACATTAAAGGATAAATACGTAATTCAATTTGGTGAATCACTGTGTTTGTTGGGCAAAAATCCGCTGGAGTAGGACTACAAATGGCCAATGCATTTGTAACAGCTCATGCATATGAGAACTACTCGATCGCAGTTTCCATGTTTGGTCCCATCTTGAAAATCTACATGATGTTATCTATAATGAGCTGCAACAGTGAAAGACATTTTTCAAATTATAATTAATGAAAATATGCAATCAAACCCTCTCACCCTAAAATAAAACGTGCATATAGCTATGTGAACACCAGAGATCTCCCTAGTACATGTGCTGTTTCTCTCTCTCTATTAGAAGTAGAGGTCAAGCCCATCACCATGGCACATGGGTAGCAGGGTGACAATGTTGAACATTACCTGAGCCCTAAGCTCCCAGAACATAGCAAGAGTTAACAATTTCCCCTCACAATTTTTTTTTTCTTTTTTTCTTTTTCAACTTTTATTTAAGATTCAGAGGGTACATGTGCAGGTTTGTTATCTGGGTATACTGCATGATGCTGAGGTTTGGAGTACAAATGATCCCATCACCCAGGTACTGAGCATAGTACCCAACAGTTAATTTTTCAACCCTTGCTCATCTCTTTGTCTTCCTCTCTTAGTAGTCCCCAGTGTCCACTGATGCCATCTTTATGTCTATGAGTACCCAATGTTTAGCTCCCACTTGTAAGTGAGAACATGCGGTATTTAGTTTTCTGTTCCTGTATTAATTTGATTAGGATAATGGCCTCCAGCTGCATCCATGTTGCTGCAAAGGCATTTAATTCTATTTTTATGGCTGCATAGTATTCCACGGTGTATATGTACTACATTTTCTGTATCCAATTCACTGTTGATGGGCACCTAGATTGATTCCATGACTTTGCTATTGCCCCCACATTTTTGAATTCCAGTAAAGGGTTAACTGAGTATCCCCAGATAAGGCCCACCTCCTTCCATCCTTGAGACTAGCAGATGACAAGGATGATTGCCCCCACACTTTTGAGTTCCGGAAAAGGGTTAAATGAGTATCCCCAGATAAGGCCCACCTCCTTCTATCCTTAAGACTAGCAGATGATAAGGATGATTATCTGTCGACTTCCCTCTACAAAACCCCAGGCTCCAATCCTGTCCTTTGAGATGTTCCTCATTAATGAACATTTTCCCTGTTGCAATGACCTGAATGAAATCAACTCTTTAATTGTACACTGCATATTTCTTTTCTTCTGCAAAGGCAATTAGAAATTCTAATGCTCGCTGTACACTGACAAAAGGTACAGAGAGTCTGTATGTGGGAAAACTTGGAGGTAGCATAGGAGAAGTAAATAAGTTTACAAACTTGGGGACCTTAGGAGAGAAATTAGGCATAGGAGAGTGCCATTAGCATGCCATTTCTTATATTCAAGTATATTCATATCACCACTGCTGTGCTCATATTTCTTATGAGCTCTTTATTGCCCAGAGGAGGAAATTGAGATTCCATAAATTACTGCCAATCCAGAGAAATTTCTACACAAATCCTAGGGCTTCGTCAGATACTGACAGTTGGTAAGAGATTCCTGCCTGTTTTGGCTTTTCTACTCTTGTACGCAAGCTTCCCTCTGCTTAAAACCCTTTTCCCAATCCTTTGTTGGGCTGTGGTTTGCTAGCCCCTCAAGACTTAGTCCAAAGCTGCTTTCTCTGGGCCTGATCCTTTAACTCTGTCTCCAATACTGTATCTGTCTTTCCTTGTTCATTTCCCCACTGGGTGGATGTGGATAAAAGGACACTATTTGCACATAGTCGCTATGATAAGGTTAGACTATGACAGAGGTCACCAATAAATGCAAAGTCTTGATTGCTAAGTAAAGGCAATTCGAATCCCACTAAATTTAAAAAGTTTTGGAGTAGGCAGAAGTGGGGAGCCAGAATAAGTGAAGGAGTCCAGAGTATGCATAAATATGATTTTCAGATGAGCGACTCAATTCTCATAAATCTCCTTTCTTGGAGCAACCAGGGAAGATGAACTCTTATCACTAGAGACAAGAAGTTGGCATAACACCAGACATTGTCACAAAACTGTTGTATTTATAAGGGCCCACTTGTCTTTCCTAAAAGTCATTATTTTTAAAAAGTGTGACCCCGTCTCTACCAAAAAAATTTAAAAAATTAAAAATCAGCTCTGTATGGTGGTGCCCACCTGTGGTCCCAGCTACTCGGGAGGCTAAGGCAGGAAGGTTGCTGGAGCCCAAGAGGTCAAGGCTGCAGTGAGCCATAATTGTGCCACTGCTCTCCAGCCTGGGCAACAGAGCAAGACCCTGTCTCAAAACCTTATCCCCTTCCCCTTCCATTGCTAAGATAGTATATAGGCCCTAAATTCTCTTTCCTTGAGTCATGTTTTTCTGTTAATTCCCACATACAAGTAAATAACGATCTGCTTTTTCTCTTGCAAATCTGTATTTTGTCAGTTTAGTTTACATATTCTCAATTTTAGGACTTAAGCGGGGACAGGAAAAGTTTTTCCTCCTCAACATGAGCCACAGAGAAGACAATGACTTGTTTTATTTCTGCATGGCTACATGAAAATGAAGGTTTTAATGCTGATGTGTATTGAAAGCAATTGATAAATGTCTTCTAAAAGAAATAATGAGGCTAGATGCAGTGGCACACATCTGTAATCCCAGCAGTCTTGGAGGCTGAGGTGGGAGGATGGCTTGGGCCCAGGAGTTTGAGATCAGACTGGGCAACAGGGCAAAACCTATCTCTACAAAAACTAAAGAAATCAGCCAGGTGTAGCAGCTACTCAAGACGCTGAGGTGGGAGGGTCGTTTGAGTCCTGGAGGCCAAGGCTGTAATGAGCTGAGATTGTACCACTGCATTCCAACCTGACTGACAGAGAGAGACACCATCCCCCTGCCACACACACAAAAGAAAAGAAAAGAATGATAATTGCCAAAATCTATATATACATACACATTTGTACACATACATGTAAAGGCAAAACATGAGATTCTCTTAAGTAGACCAAAACACTTTCTGGAATTCACAATATTTATTTTTCTTTTAATTTTTAACATCTTTATTGAGATATAATTTACATGCCATAATGCTCACCCGTTTAAAATGTGCAACTCAATATATTCCTACTTATTTTTTATTACAGTAAAAAACATATAACATAAAATTTACCATCTTAACCACTTTCAAATGTACAGTTTAGTGGCATTAAATATACTAAATATATTCACATTGCTGTACAACAGATCTCTGAAACTTTTTCACATTGTGCACAACTAAAACTCTACCCTCATTGAACATCTTCCCATTTAACCCTCCCTCAGCGCCTGATAACTACCATTCTCCTTCCTTCCTCCCCTCCCCTCCCCTCTTCCTTCCTTTTTCTTTCTTTCTTTCTTTCTCTTTCTTTCTTTCTTTCTTTCTTTCTTTCTTTCTTTCTTTCTTTCTTTTCTTTCTTTCTTCCTTTCTCTCTCT
This sequence comes from Pan paniscus, assembly GCF_029289425.2. Classification (NCBI taxonomy): domain Eukaryota; kingdom Metazoa; phylum Chordata; class Mammalia; order Primates; family Hominidae; genus Pan; species Pan paniscus. The sequence continues at coordinate 8,192,334 of NC_073272.2, read as the reverse complement.
CTCTTTCTTTCTTTCTTTTCTTTCTTTCTTTCTTCTTTCTTTCAAGGGGGAGTCTTCCTCTGTCACCCAGGCTGGAGTGCAGTGGCACAATCTTGGCTCACTGCAACCTCCGCCTCCTGGATTCAAGCAATTATTGTACCTCAGCCTCCTGAGTAGCTGGGATTACAGGCAGGCACCACCATGCCCGGCTAATTTTTGTATTTTTAGTAGAGATGGGGTTTCACCATGTTGGCCAGGCTGATCTTGAACTCCTGACCTCAAGTGATCCGCTCACCTTGGCCTCCCAAAAAGTTGGGATTACAGGCGTGAGCCCCGGCGCCCAGCCTAATGGCTGGTTTTAAATGACTATCACAGGACCAGAGTTCCTCCTCAGGTATTTTATGATAAACAACATCACATAGGGCCCGACATACCATTTTTCAAGTAAAATAATAGAATCACAAATAGTCCCCAAAAACCTGATTAGGTGAAAACATTGTAGAAATGAAAAATATTTGGAAATGAAGACACGGAAGCTACTGTAAATACAGAATTTGCATGACTTCCAGGGACTCCAGCTCCTCAAATTGTAATTGTCTCTCAGATTTCTGTTTACAAAGCTCTGGGGAAATAAATGTGGAGAAAGTACTCCTTTCCCTGGATTGTTATCTTATCTTTATCTAAATGTATCTAAGTGTCAGCAATTTCATTCCCCGAAGCTGACTTCAACTATGTTGCCCATTTTCTTTGAAAAAAAAAAATTTAAAAAGATTCAGCAATCTTTGTGTGGGGATATATATCCAAAAGAACTGAAATCAGGATCTCAAAGAGATATTTGCACACCCGTGTTCATTGCAGAACTATTCACAATAGCCAAGAAGTAGAAGCAACCCTAATGTTCAATGACAGATGAATGGATAAATAAAACATAGCCTATCTATTCAATGGACTAGTATTCAGCCTTAAAGAGAAAAGAAATTCTATCACATGCTACAACTTGAATGCCCATGGGAGGGGTTGACCATTTCTAGGAGCTGTTAAATGTGCATAAAATTCCATTTCTAGGAATGTTAGTTGTGCAGAATCTTGCTTCCTTTAGCTCAGCAAAACACGCAGAGCTTCTCCCCTTTCGGTGGTTTCCTCCTAGCCAGGCCCTGATATTGTGGCTGGATTGGGCCAGTGCTCCTGCCTGTCACTATGCTATAAAAATCTGATCTCTGTGGCCTGGCAGAAAGCTTCTAAAACCCTTGGCATTTCCTGAGTGATAGAGGAGTGTCTTTTGTTATTCATAAGGACCCCCTTTCCAGCATACCTGAGTTTATGCCAATGAGTGGTGAGGGGACCCCTAGATAGCCTCAGAGTGAGGACCAGTCACCAGCAAGGGCAAACCTGTGATTAGAGAATGGGAACTTTCAGCTCCATCCCCTGACCATAGGGAAGTGAAGCTGGGCACTGAATTCTATGAAAACCCTTAAGCAATGATATGCGGAGCTTCCAGGTGGGTGCACACACTGATGTGCTGGGAGGGTGGAGTGTCCGCAGAGGGTATGGAAGTTCTTGGCCCTGTGCCCCTCCTCACCCCCATGCCTTGCTCTATATGTCTCTTCCGTCTGGCTATTCTTGATTGGTATCCTGTAAATAAGCCAGTAATAGTGATGTAATATTTTCCTAAGTTCTGTGAGTCATTCTAGAGAATTTTTATTGAGCCTGAAGAAGGCATTGTGGGAACCCCCAAACTTCTAGCCAGTGGGTCGGAAATATAGGTGGTCTCTGGGACTTGAAGTATGACAGCCCTGTGGGACTGAACCCTTAACCTGTGTGGTCTGTGCTAACTCGAGGTGTTAGTGTCAGAATCGAATGGAGCTGTTGGAAACCCAGTTGATATCAGAGAATTGCAGAATTGGGATAAGAAAGTGACACATAGATGGTATCAGAAGTACTGTTCGAAAACACTATATGATCACACATCTTGTTAAATTTGTAAACTAAAAATAAAATCCTAAGCTCTCCACCAACTGATCAGATCCTGTCTTGACTGAGGGAACCCCAGAGAATCCTGAAAAACTGAGTTCTGGCCATGACAGGAAGGGAAGTTGTATTCGTCCGTTCTCACGCTGCTGATAAAGACATACCCGAAACAGAGTAATTTACAAAGGAAAAGAGATTTAATGGAGTCACAGTTCCACATGGCTCAGGATGCCTCACAATCATGGTGGAAGGCGGAAGGCACGTCTTACATGGCAGCAGAGAAGAGAGAAGGAGAGCCAAGCAAAATGGTTTCCCCTTATAAAACCATCAGATCTCATGAGACTCTTTCACTACCATGAGAACAATACGGGGGAAACTGCCCCCCATGATTCAATTATCTTCCATGGGGTCCCTCCTCCAACAAGTGAGAATTATGGGAGCTACAATTCAAGATGAGATTTGGGTGGGGACACAGCCAAACCATATCAGAAGTGAAACATTCTTCTTGATACCTCTTCCCTTTTGGAATTTAGATACAACTGACCAGCATTAATGTTAAAAACTTCTCCACCGCAAGACTGACAAGACCCTGTGGCAATCAGACACCAAATTATAAATAGAACCTCAGGCCATGCCAGGCAAAGGTTAGATACAACTGACCAGCATTAATGTTAAAAACTTCTCCACCGCAAGACTGACAAGACCCTGTGGCAATCAGACACCAAATTATAAATAGAACCTCAGGCCATGCCAGGCAAAGGTTAAGTCATGCCTGCAGGCCATCAGTCTTCCCGTACAGTTTCCTTATCTTAATCTAACCATTCTTTTCTGCTGACTCCAAGTTCCAGAAAGAGTCTTAGTTCGTTAGCCTGCTGCAAATTAAAGAATCTCTGAATCCACCTATAACCTGGAAGCCCCTGCTTCAAGTTATTCCACCTTTCAGGTCAAACCAATATCTACCTTCCACGTATGGATTTATGTCTTTGCCTGTAACTCCTGTCTCCCTAAAACTAAACTGTAATCTGACCGCCTTAGGGTCACTTACTCAAGGCTTCTTGGGTTTGTGTTTTTCCTGGGCTGCGATCAATTATGAGCTCAGAATAAACATCTTTAAAATATTTTATGGAGTTTTTTTTTTCCATTGATCAATTTCAATTTCATTAAATTCAGTCCAATGGTAACATTGGAGCAGAAAAACTTCTGGAATCTTTAACATGGCTGTGTACTGAATAGAACATGTGTTCATTCTTTGCAGAACTTTGTGAAACAGAGCCAGCCAGTTATCTGCGAGACAGAAAACACTTAGGATTTTTCTATCCAAAAAGATAAATCTAACATTCAAGGCCACCTGGATTTCTCAAAACCTTGAAATGAGAAGAGTAAATCTTTTTTAGTAAAATGATTTGGGAATGCAAAGTGGAATATTTTTTAAAGCATTACAATAGAAAAAGGGTTTTACATTAGTAAGGAGAATTTTGTTATAGCTATGCAGATAATAATAATTGTTGCATATTCTTTGGATAAATACCTCTTAACATCATAGGGTTCTCAAGCAATGCCAATTTTGTCCACCAGGGGACAATGTCCAAAGACATTTTAATTGTTAGAGGTAGGGGAGTGCTCTACTACTGGCTAGTGGGTGGACGCCAGAAATGCTGCTAACCATCGTGCAATGCACAGGACAGCCCCATCACAGAGAATTATTGTAATCGCCCTGTGGGTTCTTCTTGCCCACTGCACAGACAAAATCAATCTACTGAGACCGTAGCATTGCAGTAATGGAGAAAGAGTTTAATTGACATGAGACTGGTCCACGCAGCAGAACTGGAGTTATCACTGAAACCAGTCTCCCTGAAGGCTTAGAGGTTAGAGGGTTTTATAGACAATTTGGTGGGCAGGGGCATAGGGAATGGGTACTGCTGCTTGGCTGGGGATGAAATAATAGAAGTGTAGAAAGCGGTCTCCATGCACTGAGTCCACCTCTGGGTAGGGCCACAGGAACAGTGCAGTAATGAGTCCTGGGTCTGGGTGGGGTCAGCCTGAAAAACAACTCAGAAAAAAACAACAGTAGTGATGTTTTCTATAGGAGCGATTGGGTAGGTCACAAATCTTGTGAGTTGGCCACATGACTCCTGAGCAGTAAGGGATGAGAGAAACTATGTCTATCTTCTGACTCCTCATTAGTCTTACAAAGGTGGTTTTAGCCCCTAAAAGGGAGGGGATTATTTTTTAGGGAGGGACTATAATCATTCTTATTTCAAAGTTAAACCATAAACTAAATTCCTCCCAAAGTTAGCTTGGCCTATGCCCAGGAATGAGCAAGGACAGCTTAAAGGTCAGAAGTAAGATGGAGTCAATGATATCAGATTTCTCTTACTGTCATAATTTTGCAAAGGCGGTTTCATTATCAGGCCTCAAATATCAATAGTGCCAAGGTAGAGGATTCCATCCTGTTAGAGACTCCTGAAAAGTTGCCAGTCCCAACATTCTAGCTTCTCCATTGTCTTCTTCTTCTCACGATTTTACTATATTTGAATGAGGAGGTGGGTGTCACGAGAAAAGGATGTTTTTAAAGGAGGAAGGAATATTTTCAATGCAGTGTTGTGAATTCTTCAGTCTGAAACATCAATCCCTGAGATCCAGGCTTCTCTGAAAAGAGAGAGAAAGAAAGATTATTTTTATTGTTTTTAAATTTAAAAAAATTAAAGGAAATCAGAGACAAGGTTTTACATGGGAGCTTTGATGGATATACTCCCTCAAAAGAGGGCTCCTGGGTTGATCTAGGAATTAAGTCCTACAAAGAGAAGGCAAGACGCTGACCTAACTATCTGTCTGCCCTAAATATTTAAACAAAAATAGAAATCAGCAGGTGTAGAAAAGCCAATACATCAGCTATGTCCCTGTTACTTTTGCAGTGTGGCCAACACCCAGCCTGTCCAAGAAGGAAGCTGAAATCCTGTGGTCCTTGACTAGTCTTTATGGGTCAGGGTCAGCATTTTGAGGGCAATCAACTAGATTGTGCTTGAAATTACAATTTGGAATTGTACCTATCAAATTGGGCCATAGAATTTCAGAAAACTGATAACCCACAAGCCCAGTTTAGACAGTCAGTAAAACCCCTTGGGGAGAAATTTTAAAAATGACAGCATAACTTAATTCTCCACTTTTATTTGTACAAATGGTTGGTTTCCTTTCTGCTTAACTGTGCAAACAAGAAGAGCTAAAGGAGAAACCACATGACCAGGTATGAAGCTGAAATATTCACTTTAAAGCAAGTTACAACGAGTTACAGAATACTCCCAATAAAGGCCCTTCCATCACTGATAATAACAGAACAAAAGAAATCTCTTTGAAATGAGCATTCTGGACTCCGAAAGGTATGTTACTTTAAAAGTCCACAGAAAAATGTCAAGTGGGGGGAATATTCTTTGTGGTTCAATGGGTGTGGGTTTCAATCTCCTTTGAAAATGTGGATTTATGAAGGCAGGCAGAGCTGAATTTTATAAATATCCTTCATTTTCACCAGGAGGGTCATTACTCTCCACGATGCAGTGTGGTTGAGGGCAATCTTGTCAATTCTAACTAAGTATGAAATCAAAGTTTTTTGAATCAAGATACATAGAAAAACTTACAAAACCAGATTTCTTCAGAAAATAATTTGTAAAGAGAGAGAAAAGTAGCTGGAGAACAGAGTTCATTCAAAATACTAATTCTAATATATCAATTGTGGTTACTTTCAGACTATATCCTTGTCTGCCAAGTCAACCAGTTCAGTCTCAGCTAATTAGCTTTTTTTAAGCCATCGAATAACATTAGAACCTTCTTCCATGAATTAGTTACCTCTGTGAACCCCAAATATCTGAGACAGGTCTTAGTTCATTTAGAAGGTTTATTTTGTCAAGGTTGAGGACATGCACCCATGACACAGCCACAGGAGGTCCTGGCGACATGTGCCCAAGGTGGTGAGAGCACAGTTTGGTTTTATACATTTTAGGGAGACATAAGACATCACTCAATATATGTAAGATGTACATTGGTTCCGTCCGGAAAGGCAGGACAACTCAAGCAGGGAGGGGGCTTCCAGGTGACAGGTATGTGAGAGACAAATGGTTGCATTCTTTTAAGTTTTAAGTTTCTGATTAGCCTTTCCAAGGGAGACAATCAGATATGCATTTATCTCAGTGAGCAGAAGGGTGACTTTGAATAGAATGGGAGGCAGGTTTGCCCTAAGCCGTTCCCAGCTTGACTTTTCCCTTTAGCTTAGTGATTTTGGGGTCCCCAAGACTTATTTTCCTTTCACATCTCTTAGAAGAGTTATTTCAGTGGTTCAGAAAAGCAGCCCAGCTAGCTTTGTGTAATGACATGATTTGGCTTTGTCCCCACCCAAATCTTATCATTAATTGTAGCTCCCATAATCCCCATGTTTCATGGGAGGGACATAGTGGGAGGTAAATGAATCATGAGGGCAGGTTTTCCCATGCTGTTCTCATGATAGTGAATAAGTCTCAGGAGATCTGATGATTTTATAAAAGGCAGTTCCCCTGCACATGCCTTCTTGCCTGCCACCATGTAAGACATGCCTTTACTCCTCCTTTGCCTTCCACCATGATTGTGAGGCCTCCCCAGCCATGTGGAACTGTGAGTCCATTAAACCTCTTTTTGCTTATAAATTACCCAGTCTTGGGTATTTCTTCATAGCAGTATGAAAATGGACTAATACATGTACATTTTGTGGGATTCATGGCATTGAGAAAAGTGGATTCTTATTGGGCAAAATTGAGACTCAGATGTGGTGGGTGAAGCACCTTCCCTTGTGTGATTATGCATCTGTGGGCTTGCAGTGGAGAATGAACTTCCAGAGTGCTGTTGAATCCAGTGCATAAAAGAAATTCTGATCAGAGAGGAAGGCTGGGATTAAAAGTGCATTCTCATTTGAAAGATGGAATAATAATGCACTTAACAGCTTCCCCAAGGAAGTTATTCCTTTTCTATTCATATTTTTCAAATCAAGATTATAATTGCAAAACTATTTATAGGCTGTTTGCAGTAAAGTAACTAAATGATAATTCCACTTGGATATACAAGGTCAGACCGTGTGTTAGCGAGTTACCACAGAAAGCATGTGGATAGCAGAGTGACACATGGCATAGAGGTGGGGTGTCATTGCATGAGATTCACATGCCAGCCTTTTATGTCTACCCAATTTTATAATAATTTCCTTTCTGAACTAGAAATCAATTTTGCATAGTTTGCGATTTTGTAAGTGGCTTGTGCAGCTTAACTGTGGCACCTTCTTGGTGCCATCTAAACTGCTGGATTTCCATGCCTGGGTACAGTAGAATTCAATGAAGGACTGGTGTAACTGAACATTATTATTAACCCAGCGGATGCTCAATATTGTCTGAAGAGTCCGCCTCTTGTCTTGATTCTATTCAGACTGTTCCATTCAAAGTGCATGAGTAGGTATTTTTGCATCCTTGATAGTTTATTTTAATATGTGCCTTCTCAGTTGATGGAAAAGGTTTAATGAGAAAAATGAAATGCCATTCATGTATCATGCTTAGTAGAAGAGATATACAGATATATATATATAATATATTATTTCTTATTCCTGTCTTATTCTGCTGTCTTCTGACTTTTTGTAACAACTGAAGCATGAAATCTGGATTTGAGAATTGGAACCATAGACTCTACAGTTATAAAACATCCATCTGACCTAGCAATCCATTACTGAGTGTACACCTAAGGGAATAGAAATAATTCTATTATAAAAATACATGCACTCATATGTTCACTGCAGCACTATTCACAATAGCAAATACATGGAATCAACCCAAATGCCCATCAATGATAGACTGGATGAAGAAAGTGTGGTTCATATACATCATGAAATACTATGCAGCCATATAAAAGAACGAGATCATGTCCTTTACAGGGACATGGATGGAGCTGGAGATCATTATCCTTAGCAAACTAACACAGGAACGGAAAAACAAATATTGCATGCTCTCAGGTATAAGTGGGAGCTAAATGATGAGAACACATGGACACAAAGAAGAAAACAACAGATAGCATGGCCTGCTTGGGGCTGGAGAGTAGGAAGAGGGAGAGGATCAGGAAAATAACTAATGGGTACTAGGCTTAATACCTGGATGATGAAATAATCTGTTCAACAAACCCCCATGATGCACCTATGTAACAAAGTTGCTCATGTAACCCTGAACTTAAAAGTACACAAAAAAGCTAAACATCTATCTATTAGAAAATCTGAATTTTGTGTTTACTATTTTCATGGCAACAGGCTAGGTGCTGGGGGTAAATATCACATATAAGATATATGTGGTTCCTGCCTTGAGTGTCCATATATAAACAAAATAAAGCTGGACCCCTGCATCATACCATACAAAAACTTACCTCAAAATGAATCATAGGCCTAAATATAGGAGCTACATTATACAGTTGCTAGAAGAAAATCTATGAATATTTCTTCCTGACCTTGGGTTAGGCAATTATTTCTTAGATTTAACACTAGAAGCACAAATGACAAAAGAAAAAAATTCAAAAATTAGACTTTATCAACATTAAAAGTGTTTGCTCTTCAAAAGACACAACCAAGAAAGTGAAAAGGCAACATACAAAGATAAAATATTGGAAAGCCACATATCCTATGGGGGGAGTTATCCAGAATATATAAAAAACCCTTAAAACTCAATAATAAAATAATATATCACCAAATTGAAAATGCAAAGGAACTGAAAAGACATTTCTCCAAAAAAGATAAATGAATAGCCAATAGACACACAAAAGATGCTCAATATCATCATCATCATCATCATCATCATCACTATTATTATTTGAGAGTCTCACTCTGTTACCCAGATTGAAGGGCAGTGTTACAATCTTGGCTCACTGCAACCTCTGACTTCTGGGCTCAAGCAGTCCTCCCACCTTAGCCTCCTGAGTAGATGGGACTACAGGCACACACCACCATGCTTGGCTAATTTAAAAACAATTATTTTTGTAGGGATGAGATCTCACTATATTGCCTTCACTGGACTCGAACTCCTACGCTCAAGCAGTCCTCTTGCCTTGGCCTCCCAAAGTGCTGGGGTTATAGTCATGAGCCACAATGCTTAATAGTATTAGCCATTAGGGGGATGTAAATCAAAACCACATTCACACATCACAATCACTAGGATTGTTAAAATAAAAACGGCAGACAATAACATGATCATAAGGATGTGGAGAAGCTGGAGCCCTCATATATTATTTGGGAGTGTAATGTTGTGCAGCCTCTTTGACAAAATAGTCTGGCAGTTTCTCAAAATATTAACATAGAATTTGACACAGCAATTTTTTTTTCTTTTTTTTATTATACTTTAAATTCTAGGGTACATGTGCACAACGTGCAGATTTGTTACATATGTATACGTGTGCCATGTTGGTGTGCTGCACCCATTAACTCGTCATTTAACATTAGGTATTTCTCCTAATACTATCCCTCCCCACTCCCACCACCCCACAACAGGCCCCGGCGTGTGATGTTCCCCACCCTGTGTCCATGTGTTCTCATTGTTCAATTCCCACCTATGAGTGAGAACATGCGGTGTTTGGTTTTCTGTCCTTGTGATAGTTTGCTCAGAATAATGGTTTCCAGCTTCATCCATGTCCCTACAAAGGACATGAACTCATCCTTTTTTATGGCTGCATAGTATTCCATGGTGTATATGTGCCACATTTTCTTAACCCAGTCTATCATCGTTGGACATTTGGGTTGGTTCCAAGTCTTTGCTATTGTGAATAGTGCCGCAATAAACATACGTGTGCATGTGACACAGCAATTTTACTCTTAGGTATTTACCCAAGAGAAGTGAGAACACTTGTCCATACAAAAACTTGCACATGAATGTTCACAGCAGTCATTATTGACAATAGCCAAAAGGTGAAAACAACCCACATGTCCACCACCTGATAAATGCATAGATGAATGTAATATATACACACAATGGAGGAAGGAAAGAAGTACTAATACATGCTAGGACATGGGTAAATTTTGAGAAGAAAGCCAGTCACTAAAAAAAAAAAAATCACATACTGTAGGGGCAATAGGAGTTCTTTTTTGTTTTTATTTTTTTAGTAGAGATGAGGTTTCACTATGTTGTCCAGGCTGGTCTCAAACTCCTGACCTCAAGTGATCCACCCGCTTTGGCCTCCCAAAGTGCTGGGATTACAGGTGTGAGCCACCATGCCAGGCCCGGAGTTCTTGTTTAAGAAGAGCTTTAGTTTTGCAAGATGAAAACAGTTCTGTGTATGGATGATTGTGATGGTTGCACAACAATGTACTTAATGTCACTGGATTGTACACTCTAAGGTGGTAATTTTATGCCATGTATATTTCATCACAATTAATATTTAAATAAAGATAGATAGATAGAATGTATAAAATATGATTTCATTTATATGTACTATCCAGGAAAGGCAAATATATAAAGACCCAAAGTAGTTTAAGAGTTTGTTAGAGCTAGGGGAAGGGTGGGATGAAGGAAACAGGTAGTGACTGACAATGAGCATGAGTTTTCTTTTTACAGTGATGGACATGTTCTTTTTTAAATTTAATACTATTTTTTAGAGATAGCATTTCACTCTGTTGTCAAGGCTGAAGTACGGTGGTGCCATCACAGCTCACTAAAGTCTTGACCTCCTGAGCTCAAGCCATCCTCCCACTTCAGCCTCCTGAGTAGCTGGGACTAAAGATCCATGGCACACATCTGGGTAATTTTTTCATTATTTGTAGAGATGCGAGGGGGTCTTGCTGTGTTGCCCCAGGCTGGCCTTGAACCCCTGGCCTCAAGTCATCCTCCTGCATTGGCCACTAAAAGTGCTGGGATTGTAGGTGAGCCACTGTGCTTGGCTGGAAATGTTGTAAATTACAATATGGTGACGGGTGCACAGCTCTGTGAATATCCTAAATGTCACTGAAATATACATTTAATGCATGTAAATAAGATATGGAGGTTACGCCTCAATAAAGTTGTTACAAAACCAAACCACAATGGCATCTATATTTATTAAGCCATAATTATGGGTAATTGTCACCTTGGCTTAGTCGTTTGTAACCGGTTGCCATTTCATTGAGGAGAGGCTTAGGCACCCCAAATAAGAGGGTAAAAGAAGAAAATTGTTCATGATATGTGAAAACCATAAGGGTGAGGGCCAGATTCTGAAATGCCTAAGGCGAATGTCAAAATGAGTTTATGTAGGACCAGGAATGAGGAGACACCTAAAACAAGAAAAGAGATAAAAGAGAAGAGACGACAAAGAGCCTGTTTCATTTATCTGAGGCAAAACAAGCTCATTTCCAAATTATACGTCCATGTATTAAAAAAAAAACCTCATGCCATACGCCAACTTGCCACAAAATGAATCATAGGCCTAAATGTAAGAGCTACATTATACAACTCTTAGAAGAAAACCTATGAATATTTCTTCCTGACCTTGGGTTAGGCAATGATTTCTTAGATTTGACACTAGAGGCACAAATGACAAAAGAGAAAAATTGAAAAATTGGACTTTATCAATATTAGAAGTGTTTTCCCCTGAAAAGACACAATCAAGAAAGTGAAAAGACAACACACAGACTAAGATGAAATATTGGAAAGCCACATATCCTATAAGGGACATTATCCAGAATATATAAAGAACTCTTATAAGTCAATAATGAAAGAATAAATAACCAAATTGAAAATGCAAAGGAACTGAACAGACATTTATCCAAAAAATATACATGAATAGCCAATAGGCACCCGAAAGGATGCTCAATATCATCATCATCATCATTATTATTACTACTATTTGAGACAGGGTCTGACTTTGTCACCCAGGTTAAAGTGCAGTGTTATGATCCAGGCTCATTGCAACCTCCTCATGAAATCGAAGTGCGTCTCTAACTTTCCACAAGCCAAAGAAACACACCACCAGCTGACTGATTTTCTTTGTTTCCAGGAACCACGGGGTGGAGGTACTTGGTCCTGCTTGTGACTCTAATGGCAACACAGGAAGAACAGATCTCTGGAATGCCGAGTAACGGCTTTCCTAGAAGGGATCTTTTCCACACAGGCATGGGCGATCAGTCATGAGAGGCCAATGTTGACCAGAGATGTCGTAGGCTAGTGGAGTAGACATCCTGCCATCCTGACCATGTGGGCCAAGGCTTCTGCTCCCTAAACAGAACAGATGTGGGAGGGAACACAGTGAGGGCCCCCAGCCAGCACTACAGACACATCCTGTTAATTCTTGCTTTGGATGGTATCCTTATTACTGGCTGGCGGCTGGGCTAATCCAGTACTGACACATAGTATACAATTCCTAAGATGGTGATAGAGCTTGGATCTGTGTCCCTGTCCAAATTTCATGTGGAATTGTAATTCCCAGTATTGGAGGTGGGGCCTGGTGGGAGGAGATTTGATCATGGGGGTGTATTTCTCGTGATAGTTTAGCACCATTCCTTTGGTGCTGTCCTCAAGATAGTGAGTGGCTTCCAGTGAGATCTGGTGGTTTAAAAACTGTGTGGCACCTCCTCCTCTTCTCTCTTACTCCTGCTCTGGCCATGTAATGTCCCTGCTTCCTCTTCTCCTTCCACCATGATTGTAAGTTTCCTGAGGTCTCCCCAGAAGCCGAGCAGACACCAGCATTATGTTTCCTGTTCAGCCTGCAGAACTGTGAGCTAACTAAGGCTCTTTTCTTTATGAATAACCAGTCTCAGGTATTTCTTTATAGCCATGTGAGAATGGACTAATAGAGAGGGATATGCCATCATCGTAGATTTGGGTGACCCTTCACTGTAATTTTCATGACCTCCAGGAGCAGTCATCAATAGCTTAAGAATGGTAATGTTATCAGGGTGTGGTTACTCAGGAGGCTGAGGCAGGAGGATAGCCTAAGCCCAGGAGGTGAGGGCTGCAGTGAGCTATGACTGCACCACTGCACTCCAGCCTGGGCAACAGAGCAACACTCTGTCTCTAAATAAAGAAATAAAAGTAAATTTTGTTTTTGTAGATATATGAACCCTCAGACACTCCCCCACTTCCCTCAACTTTCCTGAATGGGTCTTGCAAAGAAATATGAATAGCTTTTTATGCTTGTCTCTTCTCTCTCTAATAGATTTCCCCACTTATTTCAACTCACATATCCCTGTATCTTTAAGTATTAACAACAATGGAAATCACTGTGGGCTTATGACAGAAGCCACTTCATTCTATGTTTTAAAAGAACAAACACATAATACCTATCGTATAGCTTATTTTTCACGAGTTTATCCCTAATAGAACAAGGGCCCAAGAACTCCTCATCAAGGTGTTCGTTATCAGAAAATCTTTAAGAGACCTATCCTCTGTGTAAAATCTACCCACCCCAGTCCCTTTGAGTTAAACTCCAAGATTCAAAGAGGCGTAAAAACATTTCTCATGATAGAATATTACAGTTGGGGAACCTTTACAGAAAATTTTCCCTAAGCCACATGTCCTGTAGATATTTTGTTTACCAGACACATGATCAATTTGGTTGTGCATCCCTGGTAGAGGCCAACGTTTATTGCTCCCACCTTCTCTTATTTTAGGAGCTCGAGTCTCTCCTCAGGCAATGACCGGACATCTGGACAGTTAAACCTACATAGAGCCAAGGTAATAATTACTGGTAATTACGACTATATATAATTGTGTTTTTTTCAAGGGATTTGAGCCCTAAGGGGTAGTGCTGAGTGTTGAGCTTTAAATACTGACTCTGAAACTTATTAGCCATAGACACAACTCAATCCTTATTCTCTTTAAGCCTTCAAATCACATAAAAATGAGAATAACAAGACGGTGTGTGTGTGTGTGTGTGTGTGTGTGTGTGTGTGTGTGCGCTCCACATTTATTCAGATGTATTTCTGGTCAGAGGAGACTTTCATGGAATACTAGATATCATTTTTTCTTTCTATCTATCGATCTATCATCCATCTCCCTATCACCTATCAATCATCTATAATCTATCAACCTATCCGTATTATCTATATGTATACCTATCACCTATCAATTCATCTATTATCTAGCTGTCTGTCTGTGTATCTTTGGTCAGGATTTAGGCACTACATGAGAGTGATCAGCAACTGCTGTAATCTCAGAAGCCAAGTTAAGCATATTCCACGTCTATTACAAGTTCCTTAATTTTAAACCCATAATTTGGCAATTATTCAGTATGATTGCTGTTACTCTTCTGATTTGGGAAAGTTTGCCTGGTTAAATTTGGACAAATCATTACATTTTATAAAATGATCTTCGCAGCATGTTGATGATGTTTAATTGTTACATACGAGAGTGTTTCAACCTAAAATATATCTTTGAAGTTCCATGACATTTTCATTAGAAATGAATCTAGTGGATGATGATGCATTTTCTATGCCAAAGGAAGAAAAATATCCCACAAAAGAAAATTATGCATTTTGGGTCACACTTGATTATTTGAAGGCCATTTGCATAATGATAGAATTTCATTTGTTAAGAGTTCGAGTGCCTGCTGTTTATTCCCCACTTGAAGTCATAATCTTGTTTGTGATATCACAATCATTGCCACAGCAATCAATTGTGATTCAACAAATTGAGGATTATGACAGGAATCAAGTGAGAACAGAAGGTAGGATGGGGGGAGGGGAGCGGGTAAACTTCCCCAAAAAAGATTTTTAAAAAAATCTCAGTGTTTACTTTAAAGTAAAAGAAGTCTTGCTGGAAATATTGTCCAGTAAATCATGGTTTTCACCAACTATACGCTTATTTCTGAATCATACTCACTAGCCTACAGGATGTGCAACAGAACTGCCATTTTGATTTGTTAAGATGTTGCTTCTAACAATTTACAGGTTGTGGTAGCGAGCCTTTTTCTTTCCTGAAACCGGCATTTCTCTGTCAAGCTGTTGTAAATTTGTAAAGGTATCCCCTCTAGACTTTTCCAAAGGATAGAGGTGAGTTCATTCTATGTTTAATTAATTTTCTAACCTCTGTGATTAGCCTTCCCCAAAATCACATGGTAGGAAATAAACTGGGCTCGATTTAAATTCTGATTTTGTGACTCTGTTAATAGTCTTTCAAGTAACCTACCAGTGGCAAGGGTCCAACTATCAAACGATGAATATATATATTATATATCTTTTCCTGACCTTCCTTCAAAATGAAGTTTGCTTCTGAAACATGGCTAATTTTTTTTTTTCAAGTTTTAATGTAATGTGTTTTCTAGAGACTGGGGTTTGAAAAATGAATCTTTCCATGTCTAAAGTTTTAAGATCTTTCCTCAGTCAGTGCTTTAGAAAAGTGAACTTAGAGAGGAAATGTTGATCAAGGCTCACTGACATTGGTTGACATTCTAGGCAACACTCACAGACACATGCATCCAATCCTACTTAATACTTTTAGAATACTCTGATGCGAAGATTGGTTGTTTCTGCATATTCATAGGAGTTCAGGCCAATCAGTTATTTCTGCAGGTAATAATGCAGAGGGATAGGCTGTGGAAGAGGGCATTGGGAACTGCACTCATATTTAAAGTGCTTATGACAGGCTAAATTTCATCCCCAAAAATTCGTGTGTGGAAGACCTAACCCCCAGAATTTCAGGATGTGACTGTATTTGCAAATGGAGTCTTTAAAGATGTGATTAAGATACAATGAGGTCAGTACGGAGGGCTCTGATCCAATAGAACTGATGTCCTTATAAGAAGAGAAGATGAGGACAGAGACCCACACAGAGGAATGACCACGTGAGGACACAGGGAAAGGACATCATCTACAAGCCAAGGAGAGAGGCCTCAGAAGGAACCAGCCATGCTCACACCTTGATCTCGGACCTCCAGCCTCCAGGACTGTGGGAGAATCAATGTCTGCTGTTTATAAGCTCCCCAGTCTATGGTATTCTGTTATAAGCCTGAAATGGACTAAGACACCCCATAAGAAGAGGAGATGAGGACACAGACACACACAGAGGGACGACCCTGTGAAGACACAGGGAGAAGGTGGCATTTATAAGCCAAGAAGAGAAGCCTCAGGAGGAATGAACCCTGGGGACACCTTGATCTTGGACTTCCAGCCTCCAGAATGTGAGAGAATACATTTCTGTGGGTTAAGCCACCCAGTCGGTGGTATCTTGTTATGACAGCTCTAGCAAATAAAGACAACAGCCAATAAATTTTTAAATTTTATTTTAATGAGATTCCATTCCTTATTTGGACAGTATAAAGAGTGAAAAGTGATTATGTCCTTGATTGTGAGGATAGGGCTTATGAAACAGAACAATTAGATGGACAAGAAGGTAGGAGAGAGGAAGTCTTCCTAATTCTATGATGAGCCTTCAGGGTCTGTACAGAATTGATGCTAAGGCATTCAAATTGTCTTCTGCAAAAGTCTTACAATGTGAACTCATAATGTGATTGCCCTGGGTCAGGAAACTGGGAGCAGGTTATCCCACACTTTTTTTTTTTGAGCGAACAGTACCATGAGGTTAAAATTTCAGCTATCAGCCTGGGTACGATGACTCACACCTGTAATCCCAACATTTTGGGAAGCTGAGGTGGAAGGATCACTTTATCCCAGGAACTCAACCCAGGTGAAAGAATTGCTTGAGCCCTGGGCAACATACTGAGACCTTGTCTCTGCAAATTTTTTTTAAAAAAATTGGCTGTGCATGGTGACCTGTGCCTGTAATCCCAGCTATCCAGAACGCTGAGGTGGGAGGATTACTTGAGCCCAGAAGTTGGAGGCTGCAGTAAGCTATGATTGCACTACTGCACTCCAGCCTGGGCAACACAGTGAGACTCTGTCTCAAAAAAATAATTCAGCTATCAAAAAAACAGTAGAAATTGCTTTAAATCCTACGAAAATATTTTAAGTGACTCCATTTATAAGCTTTGTTGTCTCTTCAGGAACATTTTATCATTATAATGTAATGTTCTGGAGGACAGAAGCAGGGGCAAGATTAATGAAGTAGAGCCTATGTAGGCCATTTTAAACATTTTGACTACCCAAATGTTAAATTAAAAAAGCAAATAAAATAATTGCAAGATTTTAAGCAGAGAAGTGGCCCAATCGCCCAATCTAAATTTTGTTTTAGAAAGGTCACTCAGGCTGCCTTGAAGAGAATGGATTGGAGGTACACATGAGGGGGTCTGAGATACCTTGCTGGGAGTCTACTGTAACAGTCCAGGCAGAAGAAGACAGTGGTGTGAAGTTGGGTGGTTGCAGTAAAAATTAAGAAAACGCACAAATTTGGAAAAAGAACAAAACAAAGTACAGGTACACAAACGTGTAATCACACATGTACACATACGTAGATATTAGATTGAAGAGAACTTACTGATGGTGCATGAGAAGGGATGAAAAGGTAGAGGAAAGTTGGCAAGGTCAGTCAAGGGTCCCTTCTGGAACTTGATGCACCTGCATGCCAGGTGGTCTTTCATGAGGGTTCTTTTGACTCTGAAATGAGTCAGAATTGAGGGCCAATGTTTGAAACCTGCCAGTCTATAGATTATAACTATGGGTGTTAGTTAGAGAAAAGAAGGTGGCTGAAATGAATGAAAGGGTCAGGAGACAGGACACAACTATTTAAAGCCAAGCACTGGAAACAATGATGTGAACCTATCATGTCCGAGGTAAAGACTCAAGAAAGACCTGGGAGGCTGGGTATCCCTCAGGCTGGCATTGGCCAGTGACCAGGTAAGGATGCTGATTTTTCTGGATAGATTCTGATGTAATAATGATTCCTAAAAATGGGTTCTATGAACTACTAATAGAGCTAGGGTGTGTGACAGACAAATTTATAAGTCCAAATGTCCTGTGCTCAGTCCTCCTTTGCATTGCCTAACTCTGAAACTTCATAATGCCATTAAATGAACTGGTTACATATTATTTTTTGGAATACAAAATAGAAAGCCATACACTTCCATAAAGATCTGATAGACAATCCAAAGCAAATGGTGCAAAATCCTTGCAAATCTCTAGGAAAAGTACAGGCTTGTGTGAATCTAGCACAGTGGAAGTGGAATTCGGCCTAAGGTTATGAGGACGGGTTGGAAAATCCTGTACAGTTTCTCCAAGGCCCACGACTTTGGGAATTTAGGTCGTTAGTACTCCTTCACAAAAGTAGGTCAGAGAGAGCAATCAAAGCACTATTTTTGTTTCTGGCTGAACAAAGGTGGGTGGTATGAAGAGATTTCTTTCTGTAGCAGCTGTTGTCCTGGGTAACTTAGAGAGTACACTAGAGAGATTTTCCAGGGTGTCACTAAAATATGTTACCTCCCAAAGACTTTGCTGAAATAATCAGGAAAATCAATTTCCATCAATGTGCTTTGAAGAGGTACAAAGTCATTAAGGATAGCATAAATTATCAGATCCTTAGGAAATGATATGAGAAACAATATCAATTTTTGTTAAAAATTTTTTTACAATCTATTTGCTCCAGCCTATATCCAAATTAGAAATTAAGGTTCACGGACATTAAATTAAATCTTTAATTGTATTCTGAATTGCTTCAGAGGACAGTTCCAGGATAATCATTGAAAAGATAATATTTTATTTTAAATATGTCATGTTTTATATGCAAGCTAGCAGAGCATCTCAATTCTAGGAAAATCGGCACAGAAACTCCATAAAGACAAGGAACTTACTGAAAAATATTTATTTAAAAATGTTTACCTTTTTTGTAGAAAGTTTGGAAAATACAGAAATCTTTAAAAGGAAGCAAAATTGACCTCCTTGGGAAGGACACAAGGGGGATTTCAAGGTTGCTCATTTTGATCCAGCTCTTGATGTGCATAGTGATTATACAGGTGTGTCCAATTTCTAAACATTTACCAAGATGTGCACCTATTCCTCCATTGGCTTTTGTTGATGAATAGTATTTGATATGGTTTGGCTATGTCCCCACCCAAATCTCATTTTGAATTGCAGCTCCCCAAATTCCCATGTCTTATGGGAGGGACCTGATGGGAGATAATTGAATCATAGGGGCCGTTTCCCTCATACTGTTCTATGGTAGTGAATAAGTCTCATGAGATCTCATGGTTTTATAAGGGGAAACCCCTTTCACTTGGCTCCCATTTTCTCTCTTGTCTGCCACCATGTAAGACATGCCATTCGCCTTCACCATGATTGTGAGGCCTCCCCAGCCACGTGGAGCTGTGAGTCCATTAAACCTCTTTGTCTTTATAAATTACCCAGTCTTGGGTATGTCTTTGTCAGCAGCGTGAAATCGGACTACTATAGTATTCATTGTGTGACTCTATTGCAATTTGTTTATTCATTCCCCTCTTCATAGACATGTGGATTTTTTCCTGTTTTTCTTTATTACAAATAATCTTGCTGTAGACATTCTTGAAGAGTCTCTGCGAGGACTTGTATTTTCGTTCCTCTTGAATAAATATCTAGGAGAGGGAGTGCTGGGTCGTGGCATCATCGTATGTCTGACTTTATAAAAAATACTTCAGATGATTTTACAAAGTAGTCTTGCCATTTACTATCCAACCAAAATGTATGTGTGAATTTCAGGTAGGTATAATTCTACCACAGTTATTTTCTACCTGTTTCTTATTATTCCATTACTCATTTCATACCTTCCTTTGGATTGACTCTTTCTTAGTGATATGACTGTGTCCCAACCGAACTCTCACGTTGAATTGTAATAATCCCCACGTGTCAAGGACGGGGCCAGTGGGGATAATTGAATCATGGGGGCAGTTTCCCCCATACTTTTCTTGTGGTGGTGAATAAGTCTCATGAGATCTGATGGTTTTATAAATGGGAGTTCTGTACAAACTTTCTCGTCTGCAGCCAGGTAAGATGCAGCTTTGCTCCTCATTTGCCTTCTGCCATGATTGTGAGGCCTCCCCAGCCATGTGGAACTGTGAATCCATTAAACCTGTTTCCTTTATAAATTACCCATTTCAGTTATGTCTTTATTAGCAGCATGAGAACAGACTAATACACTTAGTATGTGGTTTTATCTACTCTACTAAAAAATACTCATATATGTATGTATGTACATATACATATATATGTATGTACATGCATGTATATATACATACACATGCATATATACCTATACATGTATATGCACATATACATGCACACACACACATACACATATTAGTGATTATTCTATAGCAAAGCTGTAGCCCACCACCTGGTTTTGTATGGTCTACTAGCTAAGAAGGGTTTCTACATTTTTAAATCGGTTACATTTTAAATAGTTATATATGTACCAACATGATATCCTTGACATTGCCTGTCAGTCTATAAATCCAAAACTATAGAACAGCAGTCCCTAACCTTTTTGGCACCAGGGACCAGTTTTGTGGAAGACAATTTTTCGATGGACCAAGCTGGGGTGATTGATTTAGGGAAGATTCAAGTACATGACATTTATTGTGCAGTTTATTTCTATAATTATTCCATTGTAATATATAATGAAATAATTATACAACTCACTGTAATGTCAAATCAGTGGGAGCCCTGAGCTTGTTTTCCTGCAACTAGACAGTCCCATCTGGGGTTGATGGGAGACAGTGACAGATCATCAGGCATTAGATTCTCATAAGGAGTGCACAATCTAGATCCCTCACAAGTGCAGTCCACAATAGGGTTTGTGCTCCTGTGAGAATCTAATGCTGCTGCTGATCTGACAGGAGACAGAGCTCAGGTGGTAATATGAGCAATGGGGAGTGACTGTAAATACAGATGAAGCTTCACTCGCTCACCCACTGCTCACCTCCTGCAGTGTGGCTACAGTACTGGTCCATGGCCCAGGGGTTGGGGACCCCTCCTATGACTATATACTGCCTGGTGTTTAATAGAAAAAGGTTGCCCACCTCTACCCTGGAGCTTTACTTTCCAATATGGTACTTGCTAGTCATATATGGATATTGAAAGAAAGTAGAATTAAATACAATTTTAAAAATTTGCCCCTCAATCACACCAGCCACACTTCAAGTGCTCACTAGCCAAGGTGGCTGATGGTTACCATATTGAATGATGTAGAATACTTCTGCTATAGACTAAATATTTATGTCCTCTCACCAAATTCCTGTGTTGAAACCTAACCCCCAAAATGATGGTAGTAGAAAGTGGGTACTTTGGGAGGTGATAAGGTCATGAGAGTGGGGCCTTGTGAATGGGATTCGTGTTCCCTTACCCCTTCTACTATGTGAGAACACAGTGAGAAGTTGTCATCTATGAAGCAGGAAGCAGGTCCTCATCAGGCACTGAATCTGCTGGTGTCTCAATTTTGGACTTCCAGCCTCCCAGACTATGAGAAATATGTTAGTGTTGTTTATAAGCTACACAGTCTCTGGTATTTTATTATAGCATTTCCAACAGGCTAATGCAACTTTCATCATCTCAGAAAGTTCTGTTAAAAAGCATGACTGTAGATAATTCAATATTTATCTTTAACATATCACAGTCAACTTTAGAAAAATTATACTCCATTTGTTCCCCTTTACCAAAGGGGATATGTTCCAAGGCCCCTAGTGGATGCCTGAAACTGCAGAGAATACTTAACCCTATAGATATTAATACTATATTTTTCCTATATCTACATACCTATGACAAAGTTTAGTTTATAAATTAGGCACAATGAGAGATTAACAGAACTGATAACAAAGTAGAACAATTATAACAACATGCTGGCATGTCCACTCTTGTGCTTATTGAGGAAAATAAGGGTTATTTGACCACAAGCACTGCCATACCAGGACAGTGGATCTGATAACTGAGATGGCTCCTAAATGTCTACCGCATAGATATGCTGAAAAGAAAGTTGATTCATGTTCCAGGCAGGACAGAGAGGGATGCTGGCAGATTTCATGATGCTATGATATGGTTAGGCTTTGTGTCCCCATGCAAATCTCATCTTGAATTGCAATCCACAGGTATTTAGGGAGAGACCTGATGGGAAGTGATTGGATTATGGGGATGGTTTCCCCATGCTCTTCTTGTGATAGTGAGTGAGTTCTCATGAGATATGATGGTTTTATAAGCATCTGGCATTTCTCCTCCTTGCATGCTCTCTCTCCTGCCACCATGTAAGATGTGCCTGCTTTGCTTTCTGCCATGATTGTAAGTTTCTTGGGGCCTCCCCAGCCATGTGGAACTGTGAGTCAATTAAACTTCTTTTCTTTATAAATTACCCAGTCTTGGGTAGTAATAGTACTGTGAGAACAGAATAATACATACTACTTAGAACAACATGCAATTTAAAACTTGGGAATTGTTTATGTCTGGAATTTTTCATGGAATGTTTCGATGCTATTTTTCAGGTATTGCTGGCATGCCTATTTGCTCTGTCTCTCATGCCCAGCTTTCTGTACCTCAAGAGAACTTTCTCCACCTTGTGACACTGCCTTCAGTCTTTGGAGGGCTATTGTCCCATACTCTGTAAAGGTCAAAGATGACCATGCAGGGTTTCATTCAGGCTTCCTTCCCTGATCCCTACCTTCTGAGAGAGGCTGCCTTGAACTTGGGGTAGATTCCTTGTGTCTGCAGAGCTATGTCTCCCAGCTCTTTCCTCCTGTCTCCACCACATTTGATGTACTATCACTCTACCCTCTGTAGAGAGGTTTGGGAAGCAGGTGGCATGTGGATGAAGATATGTTCAGAGACTAGGACTCCTAAGTTGTCTAACCTGATATGCCTACCTGCCTGTGGTCACTACATTTTATAAAAAGTTTAGCTAGTGTCTCCTTTCCCACATTAGCAGCTTCCTCTGCCTCTCCAACTCCAACAGAGATGAAAGTAGTCAGGGGTATTTTCTTTCTTATGTAGAGCTGTTACTTTTTGGAATTGAGTTTATAGGTGTTTCATTGTTTCCTGAGGTTTAATTAAAATTTTTAGCTAGGTGCAATGGTTCACGCCTATAATCCCAGCACTTTGGGAGGCCAAGGCAGGAGGATTGCTTGAGGCCAGTACTTCAAGACAAGCCTGGGCAACACAGCGAGACCCTGTCTCTATAAAATTATTTTTTAAAATTAGCTGGGCATGGTGGCATGTGCCTGTAGTCCCAACTACTCTGGAGGTTGAGGTGGGAGGATCCCTTAAGCATGGGAGTTTAAGTCTGCAGTGAGCTACGATGGTACCACTGCACTCTAGCATGGACAATAGAGCAAGACCATCTCAAAACGAAACAAAACCGAAAACAAACCTAAAAAACCACAAATGTTTAAAAAACTATGATTTTTTAACTTAAAACATCTTTTTAACAAATATCTATTGTTTTGTTTATTAAGATGAGAGTGATATTCTTTCTTGAACTGGAAGAGGGACTCCTAACAACTATATTTAATCCTGGGGTTCAATTAGGTAAGAAATGAATTTTTTTTCCTAAAGAATTAATCCAAATGCTTATAGCCTTGCATTACAAGGCAATCCAATACGCTTTTGCTTTTTTGCTTTTTCATTTGTTTTTTATTTGGCTACTTCATTTTTTGCATAATCAGTCACCACACAGCTATTATACTATAACATGATTTTAATAATTTGAAATTTATACCAAGATAATTCAAATCTTCCTCTCTCTTCCTGTATTGATCTTTTTACTCAAATTGCCATGACTGTGCTTGTATGTTTGTTCTTTCAAATGATCAGAAAAATCACTTCTTAATCTAAAGAACAGAGCAAAATTCCATTGTGGTTTTCATTAGTGTTGTGTCAAACCTGATATGCTAACTCTGAAATATCTAACATGTTAACAATATCGAAAAGTCTCATCCAAAATCATGCCATATGACTTCATTTATATTTGTGTCTTCTACGTCTTTCAGTAATGTTTGTATTTTTCTTCATTAAAAAAATTAATTTTGTAACAAAAACAACGGAGAACTGGGAAGTTTGTAGACATCAGGGACCTTGTGGACAGTTCTCTGTGCCTAAGGCAGCCTTGATGAA
This sequence comes from Pan paniscus, assembly GCF_029289425.2. Classification (NCBI taxonomy): domain Eukaryota; kingdom Metazoa; phylum Chordata; class Mammalia; order Primates; family Hominidae; genus Pan; species Pan paniscus. The sequence goes on along the minus strand of NC_073272.2, from coordinate 8,168,432 downwards.
AAAGGACATGTAGTCCCTTGTCTAAGTTAACCATAGTCTGCTCACTCTAACCTTGTATTACACTGCACATTGTTACCTTCTTTTCAACCCACACTCCAGCCTCAGGCCCCATGTATGTTTGTCTATGATCACTTGCTTATTTTCATAGAGTAAGTGAGTTTTTTTTCTTATATCAGCATTGAATAACTGATTCCTATTGTACACTTTCCAGAAATGGAAAAAAATTACTCCATTATCCTTTGAATATTAAATTTTCTAATATGCATTTTAATAGGACAAATTTTGATGGTCTGGTAATATACAACAGTTAGGATGTTCATGACAAATGAAGAAAAATGGATATAAGTATTAACTCCATGACCTTGTGAAATGTTGAAAGTGTAATTCTTCCTGAACTTGGTGCTAAAGATTATGGTTGTTAAGGTCTGGCAGAATCATTGCTGAAGAACAACTATTGCACCATTTTGCATTATTGAAGGGTATTATCATGTGCAGAGCAGAAGGTGAAAGAATGAAAAAGAAAAAAGAAAGATATCTAGCAAAGTCCTCTGAACTGATATTCACCTCTCAGCATTGACATAGCCTACAATGAAACTTGGATAGCAACTGGAAACCACTGTGGAAAGGTAGTCACTGCATCTTAACTTATTAGAGGCAATATGAAATCACTAAAATTTATAGGTCAGACCTAGCATAAATACCCAAGTGGTTTCATGCTGTGTATGTCCCAGAAATATAGGTATGAAGGCCAGCAGGTCATTCTCAGAGAAGGGTTGGAGTGGGCTGTGTTAACATATGTTATCAAATTTCAAAAGGAAGTCAAATCATGTCAAAATTCATGCTGTATGTATTAGCCTCTTCTCACACTGCTATGAAAAAAATACCTGAGACTGGGTAATTTATAAGGAAAAGAGGTTTAATTGTGTTCGTGGTTCTGCAGGTTGTACAGACTTCTGCTTCTGGGGAGGCTTCAGGAAACTTACAATTATTGGAGAAGGCAAAGGGGAGGTAGGTCCATCGTCACATGGCCTGGAAGAAAGAGATACGGTGAAGGAGGAAGTGCTACACACTTTAAAACAACCAGATCTTGTGAGAACTCTATCATGAGAATAGCAAGGGAGAAATCCACCCCCATGATTTAATCACCTCCCAACAGGCCTCTCCCCCAACACTGGGGATTAAAACTCAACATGAGATTTGGGTGGGGACACAGAGCCAAACTATATCACTGTAAATACAGATAACTAACATCCAAATTCTATCTGAATATATTAGTCCATTTTCATACAGCTATGAAGAACTGCCTGAGCCTGGGTAATATTTAAAGGGAAGAGGTTTAATTGACTCACAGTTTAACAAGAGGCTTCTGGAGGCTTCTGGAAACTTACAATCGTGGCGGAAGGCGAAAGGGAAGCAAGGCACCTTCTTTACAAGGTGACAGGAAGGAGAAGTTCTGAGCAAAGGGGAAGAGCCTCTTATAAAACCATCAGATCTCATGAGAACTCACTTGAGAACAGCATGTTCATGAGAACAGCATGGGGGAATCTGACCCCACGATACAATTACCTCCACCTGGTCTCTCCTTTGACACGTGGGGATTATGGGGATTACGATTCAAGATGAGATTTGGTTGGGGACACAAATCCTAACCATGTTAATATATGTCAGCATATTCAAAGTAAAATATAGTTCCTCTTCAATTCTGAAGACCCATAAGATGTTATTAGATATGTTTGAAACAATCGCCTTTTCCAAGAACTGCAGATGTTAGACTTAAATAGTCCCATATCACAGAGAAAAAATGTTGGAGAATGAAATTGAAGTCAGAATACTGAAAGAAACTCTGTATGTGAACATAAGTAGGAGAATTTTTTTTTTTTTAAATCTAGTGGTCCAGACAGACATTTTATATGTAGGAAAGAGAATTATGTTATGAAAGTAAACACTTTTTCTTGCATATTTTATTGTTTATCTTTAGGGTAGAATTCCACATGGTCTCACTGCTCTTGGTATGGCATCTTCCTTCCTCTCTCCCTTCCTTGCTTCCTTCCTTCCTTCTTTCCTTCCTTTCTTCCTTTTCTCCCTCCTTCCTTCTGTCCCTCTATTCCTTCTTCCTTCCTTCCCTCTTTCCATCCTTCCCTCCCTCCCTCCTTCCTTCCCTTTCTCCCTCCTCCTTCCCTTTCTCCTTCCTTCCTTCCCTCCCTCCTTCCTTCCTTCCTTCCTTTCTTCCCTCCCTCCCTCCTTCCTTCCCTCCTTCCTTCCTTCCCTCCCTCCCTTCCTTCCTTTCTTCCTTCCCTCCCTCCTTCCTTCCTTCCCTCCCTCCCTCCTTCCTTCCCTCCTTCCTTCCCTCCCTCCCATCCTTTCTTCCTTCCCTCCCTCCCTCCTTCCCTCCTTCCTTCCTTCCCTCCCTCCCATCCTTCCTTCATTCATTTCTTCCTTCCTTCCCTCCCTCCTTCCTTCCCTCCTTCCTTCCTTCCCTCCCTCCCTTCCTTCCTTTCTTCCTTCCCTCCCTCCTTTCCTTCCTTCCTTTCTTCCTTCCTTCCCTCCCTCCTTCCTTCCCTCCTTCCTTCCCTCCCTCCCTTCCTTCCTTCCCTCCCTCCCTTCTTCCTTCCTTTCTTCCTTCCCTCCCTTCTTTCCTTCCTTCCTTCCCTCCGTTCCTTCCTTCCTTCCCTCCCTTCTTCTTTCCTTCCTTCCCTCCTTCCTTCTTTTCTTCACTTCCTCCCATCCTCCCTTCCTCCTTCTTTCCCTTCCTCCTTTTTTCCTTCCCTCCCTCCCTTCCTCTTCCCCTCCTTCCTTTCTTCCTTCCTCTTCCTTTCTTTCTCCTCCTTCCTTCCTTCCTTTCTTTTAAATCTTTTCTTTAGTACTCATGAATGGCTTGTGATTTTCTCTCAATTATTTCCTTACTTAGTAGATATCATGGTAGTCATAAAAATATTAAACAGCAAGCATATCACAGACGAGGAATCTGTTTTGCTACACACTTTGCTCCACAAGACTATTGATCTTCTACAGCAGGAACTAACAAATGTTTTTGGTGAAGGGCCAGAGGATGTGTATTTTAGGCTCTTGGGGCCATGGGGTCTCCACAATTTCTCAAATCTACTTCTACAGCATGAAAACAGCAACAGGCAATGTGTAAACAAATGGTCATGACTTCATGTCCATAAAATTTCATTTACAAAAACAGAAGCAGGCTGGGTTGGACCAGTACCATCATTTGCCAATGCCTGCCTTAGAAAGAAGGAAAACTCAATACTGCTCAGGTTACAGCAATAATAGAAGCAATCTGTTAGTGGACTTTTGTGTTCAAATTACTTCATGAAACCTTAGTACTCAAGGAATGGAATAAGAATTTAGTATCAGCCATACGCATCCTAAAACAATAAGATAGTCCAGTGATAACATGAACTCAAAGAAGTAGAACATTATTCAACATGCCGAATAGGTTTCAGGCTGGAACTGAACTTTCTTAGCCACAGAGGCTAAGTGTTATGACCAAGCCTCCACCTCCTCCTCCTCCTTTTCTTCTTCCTCCTCCTCTTCCTTCTTTGCCACTTTTCTCTTTTTCTTAGGATGAGGAAATGTAGACAACCTTACAACCTACAAGATGTCTTTTATTTCAAGATCTATAAACTCTTGGATGCACAAGGCTGAGGTAAGTAACATTAACGATCAGATTGAGTTTGATATTATACAATAGAGCTCTCTGGCAACTGGTGCTAACTGGATAGGGAGTGGTTTCCCAGGTATAAAGGAGGCTGAATCTATTCAAAGTAGTGTCATGTGCATAAATGGTGTTAGGAATAAATAAACCTGCCCACTTTCCCCTACCTGCCCCCCCCCCCCAAAATCCCTGCACTAGATTTTGCTTGGAAATGAATACATGCATCACCAGACTTGGTTTCATTGTTCAACAAACCTTTTCTTTTTTTTTGAGACAGAGTCTCACTATGTCGCCCAGGCTGGAGTGCGGTGGTGCGATCTCGGCTCACTGCAAGCTCTGCCTCCCAGGTTCACGCCATTCTCCTGCCTCAGCCTCCCGAGTAGCTGGGACTACAGGCGCCTGCCACCACGCCTGGCTGATTTTTTGTATTTTTAGTAGAGATGGGGTTTCACCGTGTTAGCCAGGATGGTCTTGATCTCCTGACCTCGTGATCCACCCACCTCAGCTTCCCAAAGTGCTGGGATTACAGGCGTGAGCCACCACACCCAGCCATTGTTCAACAAACCTAAAATCCACAACTCAGAGGAAAATAAAATCAAAGAAAACACCCCCCTTGGTGATTTTGCTGCATCTCCATAGACTGGTGCCCAGGAATTCATTTTTCCTCCTCTACACTCTCCTTATGATAGCTCTGGCTTATTTTCTCCTACACCAAATGCTGTTTGAATTCTGTCCTTCCCTGTCACCTCTGCAATGACTCTCACTAATGTGACTGATGGAAGCCATACTATCAAAATGAGAGGGAGTTTATTTTAAGATGCAGAGGACTTGGCAATGGTTATAGAAAACTAGGAAACATGTTGAGAAGGAGAAAGACCAATAGATTAAAATATTTGAAGGAACCAGAGGAAAATGCTATGAGATCTGAAGTAAAAAAATAGTGTGTTGTTCATAGTTGGTACACTAAACATTGATGTTCTGCAAGATGTTCTCAATGGCTATGTGTTCATCTGCACCATCTATAAGGATGGTGTGCGTGTTGGCTGTTGTGTGAAGGACTTGCACACCCAGTTGATTAATAGCCTGCACGGATATGGCTATTTTGTTTTTCTAAGGCCAGAAGGCAGTCACAGATTCATTCAGACCCATTGTCAAACAGCTTGAACACCAGCTCTTCTCTGTCCTCAGCGCAGAGAACTTGGCCTCAGAACTCTGGATTTCTAGCCAATTGTCTACCACCCATTTCCATCTCAAATGTGTTACTGAGCAATCAATGGGCTCTTGTCTGACGCAAAAAGAAGCCAATTCCATGACACTGGCTTTTGAGAAAAGAAAAGCTTTATTGCAACTCAACTGGCAAGGAAAGGAGACAGGAGGAAATGCTCAAATCTGTCTCCCTGATTGGGAGATAGGTTGGGTTTTATAAACATGGAATAATGAGGCATGATCTGATTGGATCTTGCAATGAGGTGAGGCTGGGAGGTGTCATCTGACTGGATTCCGCCATGTGGTGACACCAGGGCTCAATCTGATTGGATCGTGGATCCTGCCATGCAGTGTCTGCTTCTTAATTCAGTTCCCATTCCTTGTTCCAAGGACTTAGGTTCCACCTTGGTTCATCTGGGAATGCCCAGGTTAGGTGACCTTAAACTGGGGATGCATGATAACTGAAAAACAACTCATAACTTTGTTACATAAAAGTTGAAACAGATTGCTCTGTCATGGTTACAAATGCAAGGTGTGCAAAAGAAAATATGTATTTATTCCCAGAACTGCTCCTCTGTGGAAGGACCAGGTGAGAGATCCACCATCCATGTAGTTGTCCTCCACAACCTGGGAATCAACCTGCTGTCTCTCTCCTCATCTGTCCTGTATTTTCTTCCTGTGGCTGCGGTAACCAACTACCATAAACTTAGGGGCTTTAAAAAACACCCATGTACTATTTTACTGTTTTGGAGATGAAAAGTCCTGCTTGGGTTAACATCAAGGTGTAGGCAGGGCAGTCGATATGATTTGGCTGTGTCCCCACCGAAATTTCATCTTGAACTGTAGCTCCCACAATTCTCATGTGTTGTGGGACGACCCAGTGGGAGGTAACTGAATCATGCAAGCAGGTCTTTCCCATGCTGTTCTCATGATAGTGAATAAGTCTCATGAGATCTGATGGTTTTATAAAGGGGAGTTTCCCTGCACAAACTCTCACTTGCCTGCCACCATGTAAGATGTTCCTTTTGCCTTCTGCCATGATTGTGAGGCCTCCCCAGCCACGTTGAACTGTGAGTCCATTAAATGTCTTTTTGTTTGTAAATTACCCAGTTTGGGATATGTCTTTATCATCAGTGTGAAAACAGACTAAAATAGCAGTGTTTCTTTCTACAAACTGTAGGGAAAAATCTGTTTCCTTGTCACTTCCAATGTCTATAGGCTGCCAGCATTCCCTGGCTCATGGTTTCCTTCTTCAAGATCAGATTTGAAGATGCTATTGATCATTCTTCTGCAATATCAATAGCACCTTCAAATCTCTCTCTGACTCTGACCCTCTTGCCTCTTTCTTATAAGGACCCTTGTGATGACACAGGGCCACCTGGCTAATCCAGGATCAACTTCCCATCTCAGGAACCTTAACTTAATCACATCTGCAAACTCCCTTTTGACAAGAAAGGTTGCGTATTCACAAGCTCCAAGGATTAGGACATGTGCATTTTTATTCTGCCTGCCGCATGCCCCAAACCCAGTTATTAGTCTCAGGTCATGCTTATCTTTAATATCCCTCCAACAAGTTCTTTTCTCTCTATGTTGATGCCCACAGCCATGGACCGCATCCACAATCTTACCTCCTCTCACTTGTATCACCCCTGCAGCTTTTTAATTTGTTGACTTTGATAAACTGCAGGTCACATTTGGCAGGGGTATTAGCCCATTCTCACACTGCTATAAAGACATACCTGAGACTGGGTAATATATAAAGAAGAGAGGTTTAACTGGCTCATAGTTCTACAGGTTGTACAGGAAGCACAACGCTGGAATCTGCTCAGTCACTGGGGAGTTCTTGGGAAACTTACAATCATGGCAGAATGTGAAGGGGGAGCAGGCATATCACATGGCCAGAACAGCAGCAAGAGAGCCAGAGGGGAGGTGTTACACACTTTTAAACAACCAGATCTGATGTGAACTCACTATTACGAAGGCAGCACCAAAGTGGATGGTGCTAAATCATTCATAAGAAACCCACCTCCATGATTCAATCACCTCCCACCAGGCCCCACCTCCAACACCAATTTTCTGTGTGAGTCTGTTCTTGCATTTCTATAAAGAAATACCTGAGAGTGAGTAATTTTTTTAAAAAAGGTTTAATTGGCTTATGGTTCTGTAGGTTGTATAAGAAGCATGACAGCTTCTGGTGAGGCCTCAGGATACTTTCAATCGTGGCAGAAGGTGAAGGCGGAGCAGGCATGTTACATGGCTGGAGCAGGAGGAAGAAAGAGAGTGGGGGAGATGCGACACACTTTCAAACACCCAGATGTCATGAGAACTCCCTCACTATCACAATGACAACACTTGGTGAATGGGGCTAAACCATTTATAAGAAATCCACCCCCATGATCAAGTCACCTCCCACTAGGCCCCACCTCCAACATTGGAGATTACATTTCCATATAAAATTTGGGTGGCAAAACACATCCAAACTATATCAGCAGGCTTCCAAACTAACCTGCCTTAAGAAGGTCTTGTGATGCACGGAGACTCCATCTCTGAGCAAAGAATCTTAACATAAGTTTCTCAGACTGTTGACATACTGATTAATGCATAACCTACTGACATTGAATAGGATGCTGATTTACTTCTGAATTACAAAGTTTTGTTGATGTGTTTCGGAATGATGAAGTTTTACTGATTGTCTTGTTTGTAGAGCATTTTAGCCTATGTATTGTCATCAGTAGTCAATGATTGTAACCTCTAGATCTACTCTTATACACTTAAGATATTTTCAGACCTGAGAAACCAATCCCTGTCCATCTCTGCTCTCCTCCCATTACCCTTAAAGTACTCAGCAATGTGGCCTTAAGACACTGCGTGGCGTGGTCTTCCATTCTGGTTCCAAACTCATTTTATGATGTTGTCTCTCCTCTGTTCGTTGCCCTAGTCATTCAGGTTGGCTTTCAGTCTTCCAATGTAGCTAGCTTCTTCCTGGTTTGTGCTAGAAATAGTGTAGCTCTGACAGATTACCAGATATCATGTGGTTTCCTATATTTCTCAGACTGTCCCACAATTACATAGCACCAAGTACTAGTTCTGCCTGGTGAGATGTGAGCAGAAGGCACATGTGGCATTTCTACATGCAGGCAGTGAGTAGTCAATACTCCTTTTTCTTCTATCTCTTTCCTTGTGAGGTGTCCCCTGTGAGGTCATGAGTTCCAGACAGCAAAGCTATAAGGCCTAGGGAGATGGCCCAGCCCCCATCAGACAGTGATGTGAGAAATTAATAACATTTGAAGCTGTGGCTATTTATGTCTCATGGATTTTATTTCAGCAGCAAAACCTAGCTTATCCTAACATATCTCATTGTATATGTTTATTCTTGCATTGCTATAGAGAACTACCTGAGACTAGGTAATTTATGAAGAAAAGAGGTTTAATTGACTCACAGTTCCACAGGCTGTACAGGAAGCATGGCTGTGGAGGCCTCAGGAAACTTTCTATGATGGCAGAAGGTGAAGGGGTAGCAAGCACATCTTACATGGTGGAAGCAGGAGGAAGAGAGTGTGAAGGGGGAGGTGCTGCACACTTTTAAATAACCAGATCTCATGAAAACTCTGTGATGAGACAGCACTAGGAGGATGGTGCTAAACTATTAGAAACCACCCCCATGATTCAGTCACCTCCCACCAGGCCCCACCTCCTACACTGGGGATTAAAATTCAACATGAGATTTAGATGGGGATGCAAATCCAAACCATTTCACTCATGGTCTTCGATTTGCTGCCAACTCCACCAACAATGCCAGTGCCTTCTCCTCCTGTCTCTTGCTCCTGGATATTGTTTAGGCTTATGCTAAAAGTCACACTCTCTAGTCCTGCTCTCTGCCTCCCAGACATACCAAGGCCACATTGTTTTATTTCCCCATAGCCTTGTGCTCTCTACCTCAGAGGAAGTCATCACTCATAACCATCTGCCTTGCTTAACAATGCCTTTCTAGCCTCTAGAACATCTCCTACACTTAGTAAACCCCTGATACACATGGTTGCTTTATGAGTAGCACATGCTAGACAAATATTGAATGAATGGATGCAGGAAAGAATGAGTGAATTGAAGGTGGTGATTGTGGGATCTAATCATCTGGATCTAAACACATTATGTTCCTGGATTCAAACAAGAAGATCAGAGACTTAACCTTAAGATCAAAGTAATGCTTCAAGGTCAAAACATGTTCAACCTGATGACAGACAAAGCTTTTGAGCAACAGCATTCTGAAGAAGGAAGCCAGGATGATGAGAAATCAAAGTATGCATACTTTCTAACCCCAGGGGAGGAGAGAAGGCGGAGTTTCCATTTTCAATCCTAGAAAGAAAAATCACTAACTATGCACACAGATTTACCATAATCACTATGATTACTACGTTTTCTTTGGTATGGACTTCCGGAAAGACAGGCAAATGTCACTGGTTTTTTTCACATTTTCATCCATCCCGGTGATACATTTGTGCATACACTTGTGTTATCCTGGTTGACTTGAATCAATACCCATTAGAGATGAAAGGAGCTATTAAGTCACCTCCCCTCTGCTTTGCACACAGGTCAAGCTCAATCCCTCTTCCTCAGCCAAAACACTCATTGGATCTCTCTTTGCTTTTCGCAGCGACTGGGGTGTAGCTGCCGCCACCACCACCACCACCACCACCACCATCTTATCACTGCCAGCAATGAGATCTCAAGACATTCTGTAAACATTTCTTTGGCATGTATCAGTGTCCCTGAGAGCGTTGATAATCTACTTGAATGTGAGCTCAATGCTGGGACGGCCTCCCCGGACTTGGCAGGCAGCCCTTGAACAAACCTTTTGTGCCTGCATCCCTCTGATGGACAGGCACTGAGGATGCCGGTGACCCAGCTTCTAGAAAGAATCACAGCAGGGAAGGGGCATTGCTAAGTAGTCTTCCAACCTGGGGACACAAACTAAAAATGAGAGAAAACTCAGATCAAAAGTGCTGCTGAGCTTATTACGTTTAAGACGAAAAACAATACCTGATTAAAGCAACAAAACACCTGGATATTTTGCAGTTAGCCCCGTTAATCAGAGGAGGATGAGCCTTGGGGCTGTGGCTCAGGTTCCTAATCCTGTTGCTAGAGTTTTTCACTTTTGTTCTCATTTCTGCGGCTGACGTGGGATCCTACAGATTGTTTATCCCAAGGCTGTCTGGGCCTGGGCTCTGTGAACAGTGTCACTCTAAAAATAACAGGCTGTGCCCAGAATAGCAGACTTTCTCCTTTTTCCTGCAGAAGACGACTTCTCAGCTCCTTGGAGGGGTCGGTACAAGGTGAGAGCCATAGAAAGATGGCAACGAAAAAGAAAGACACATTCTGCAATGGGTTGAATGGGGTCTCCCTGACATTTACATCACCCAGAACCTCAAAATATGACCTTATCTGGAAACAGGGTCTTTTGAGATGTCATGGATGCTGCCGCCATCAGCAGAGAGACAGAAAGGTAAGCTCGAACAGGAGAATCAGGATGATTGAACTGGGTCTAATTTGTTTCCTTTTCATGAAAAAGAAATAAGATGATATCGTGCAGGACCCCAGGGTGAGAGCAGATGATTCACAACACAAACCCAAAAATAAGCTTGACTTTCACACAACCTTTTTATGCATCGAACCATGCTGCAACGGAAACAAGTTTAATGACTTTATGACTTGCACCTCGAGGTATCCAAATACTTTTACAAAATCTAGATTCTGCCATGCAGTGTCCTTTTTACAAAAGTGCCATCAGCGTTGTTAGGACCTGAGGTTATCACAGCTCTTTTTATAAACATGGCCGAGCCAAGGGGGAAGTGAGATGGGGCAGAAGGGAAATTTTGGAGGACGCAGAGAGATCCATCTTAGTTCCTCTCTATTTTCATCTACTTTCTGTTGGTCCACAGGTCTGCCCTCTGGAAGTCAGCTGAAGCCCAGTGCAAAGTGCAGCTGGTCAAGACATTGTGGTTCTCAATCAGGAACCCTTTGCAATGTCAGCCTCCCCTGGGATGAGTGAGCAAGCTTGGCGGGAATATGGGGGTGGTGATTATGGTCTCTCCTCTGGGACATTCAGAATCAATCTGTCCGTCGCAAAATCGAAATAAAGTGGTGATATAGATGAGTCTGAGAACTTATCTACAACTCACAGCAGCAACTCTCTGTGTAAATGTTAATTGTACAATCAGGGTAAAAAAAATAACTCTAATACCATATGTGTATGTTAGGAAATTATCTAAGTGCATATGGAATCAGGAGCTCAGAGGCTGAAGGAACTGAAAGGATTTTCCATATAAAATTCTTTACTGCATGTTACAGGCTGAATTGTGTTTCCTCAAAATTTATATGTTAAATCCTAAACATTGGGACCTCAGAATGTCACTGTATTTGGAGATAAGGTCTTTAAAGAGGTGATTAAGGTAAAATGAGGTCACTAAGATGGGCACCAATCCAATAGGACTGGGGTCTTTATAAGAAGAGAATATTAGGACACAGACATAAATACAGGGACGACCCTGTGAGGACAAAGTGAGAAGACAGCATCTACAAGCTCAGGAGAGAAGCTTTAGGAGGAGCCAACCCTTCCCATACCTTGAGCTTAGACTTCCAGCCTCCAGGACTGTGGGAGAATAAATGTCTGCTGTTTGTAAACCACCCAGTCTATGGTGTGCTGTTATAGCAGCCTGAAATGGACTAAGCCATCTCATAAGAAGAGGAGACAGATACACACAGAGGGACAACCATTTGAGGACACAGGGAGAAGACAGTGTCTACAAGCTCAGGAGAGAGGCCTCGAGAGGAACCAGCCCTGCCCACACCTTGATCTTGGAATTCCAGCCTCCAGGACTGTGGAGAATAAGTGTCTGTTGCTTGTAAGCCATTAAGTCTATGGTATTATGTTACAGCAGCCTGAAATTGACTAAGACATCTCATAAGAAGAAGAGATGAGGACACAGACACACACAGAGGGACGACCACATGAGGACACAGGGAGAAGATGGCATCTACAAGGCTACGAGAGAGGCTTCAGGAGGAACCAGCCGTGCTCACCCCTTGATCTCAGATTTCCAGCCTCCAGAACCGTGAGAAAATAAATCTTTGTTGTTTAAGTCACCTGGTCTGTGGAACTTTCTTATGGAAGTCCTAGAAAACTAATATACTGCATGAAAAGAAACCTTCCTATAACATCATTCATGAGGATAAATTTAGCTTGTATTGTGTTTCTTCATCGTGAATAACTTAGAATAAAATGTGAGAAGAACAGTAATGTAAACATACTGATATTTACCCCAAATGGGAAAATTGTAGCTAGTATTTTCCCTCAAGAAGATCTGTTCCCTTTATTATAGAATTGCTATTCCAACCACTTCAATAGTATAATTCCTACTATCTTCCTTAACATCTCTATAAAATAAACCTTAAACATTTTCCATCAACATCTTGCAAATCAATTTGCAGGCCGAAAATTATTTCTAACATCTTCCTGAATTTTTTCATATGATAATTTAAATTTATACTCTCTTTGTTTCCTTTGTGAAAAAACAATTCCTAGTTAGAATGAGAAGAAAGCCCCAATTATGTTGGGATTAAATGCCGGGAACAATTAAATGTTGGGAACATTTTAGTTCAAAAGAAGACCATGTTTCATTTCATTTACCCTTCAAGAAAGGTAAGGTGAATATTATCATATATTTTTCCTCAATTCCTTGCTATTCACCCATCAAGATTTTACACTTTTTGAGAACCATACCTAAGTTTGGGTTCCCCAAATGTAGATTCTGAGAGAAGAATTTTGGTAAAAGTAGTTTATTTGAGAGGTGATCCTTGTAGGTATGGCCAGAAAAAGACTGGGAGGTGAGGAAAGCCAACTGTATCAGTGTGCTATTGCTGTCTAACAAATTAGCACAAATGAAGTGACTTACAACAACACACTTTTATTAATATTACCTCAGAGCTTCCAAATGATGCCAGAGAGGTGAGCCTCAAAGCAGGGCTTAGCCTGCAAGGGTTCTTGGCTTTGCCCAGGAAGGAATTCAAGGGCAAGCTGGAGGTAGAAGAAAATTTACAGAAGCAGCAGTGTTACAGCTCCGTGGCTGCTCCTGCAGAACAGGGCTACCCCCTGGGTAGAGAGTGGCAGCTCAGGGCGATTTCACAGTCACTTTTATACCCATTTTTATTTGCATAAAGATTGAGGGGTGGTTTCTGCTGAAATTTCTAGAGAAAGGGTAGCAACTTTTGGATCATTGGGTCATTGCTGTGGAAATGGTTGGTAACCCCCGGGGGTTGCCATGGCAATGGCAAACTGACCTGGCACACTGGTGGGCATGTCCGATGAAAAGATTCTTCTGTCCGGGACCTGTTTTAGCTAGTCTTCAATTTGGTCCTGCATCCCGGCCCCACCTCTGGAGTTGAGTCCTGCCTCCTCTCTCACAAGGATCAGGTATCCAGGTAAAGGTTAGCAGCATCCTCTGCACAGGTCTCACAAGACTGCAGGGAAGGTATACTCATTTAAATCTCCGTGTTCTCTTTGTTGATTGATTTTTTTTTTTTTTTTTGTGACAGGGTGTCACTCTGTCACCCAGGCTGGACTACAGTGGCATGATCATGGCTTACTGCAGCCTCTAACTCCCAGGCTCAATCAATCCCCCCACCTCAGCCTCCTGAGTAGCTGGGACTACAGGCATGCATCAGGGTTCTCCTTCAAGCTCAGGTAGCTGTGGCAAAATTCAGTTCCTTTCAGTTGTAGAACTAGAGTTCCCAGTTTTCTGTAAGAGCTATGTTAGAGGGACCACTCTCTACTTCTCGAGTTCTGCCTGCATTTCATTGCCACGTTGTCCCATAAGCAGTTATAATCATGGCTGTTTGCCGACTCTTCTCCCTCTTAAAGTCTCCTCTGATTAGGTCAGACCCACCCAGGATAACTGATGGACTCAAAGTCAACCAATTGGTAACCGGTTCAAGTGAGTGACATTCGTCATATTCAAAGTCCTTGTCCACTCTCAAAAGAAAGGGATTATACATGTTGGGAACCCAGGAGGCTGGAATCTTGGGTTGCATCTTAGATTTCTACCATCTATAACAATACAAGATGTGTTGACAAAGGGCTACTTCTGTGGACAGTGAGATCTTCATCCCACTGGAGATTCCGCGAGGGACTATGGTGGCAGCAATCTCAGAATTGTCCAGCCCAGGGGAAAGGAAGCTGGAGCATTTATCTAGAAAATCCCATCCCTTAGTGAGTGAAGGTAGTTCCTGGGGTGTCCACTTACACCCGTAAGTTTCTAGACCCATGGGCCTACCAGGCCCCTCTATGTTATACTGCCTGAGAAGTTCCCAAGCAGAGCCACACAGGGCAGACCTTGTCAAGAACTCACTATACAGATGGGGCCGATTTACCACTGAATTGCAGCAGCTTTATCATTATCCCTGAGGCTACCTGCAAGTGTGATTTCTGACTCTTTGTCAAGTTAAGGGCTGTGGGATTTAGGATGTGCTGCTTAAAGTCTGAAGTGCCCCTGGAGACCCTCATGATTAATTTTTCCACTGATGGTTTGCAAAATTGGCCTAATCAGTTAGACAGAGCTGGTTTGATGACATAGCCAGAGGAGCTTTAAACGCTTGCCACAAACTTGTACTTTGCATTTTCCTGAAGAAGTCAGACTTTTTTGTGCATACCTTGATGGTTCAGTTCTAAGGCAGAACAGGGTTTATGTGCAAATAATGCCCAAGGACTTTGTGTCTGGTCCTTGGAATATCTTTTGGATTCCTTATGTGTGCCTTCTCTGTCAATCTGTCTGTCCGTATCTCTCTCTCTCCGTCTCTTTCTTGATTCACCATACCTTTGCCTTTAAATGGAATCTCCCTTGATTTTGCTCTGTGGCATCTTGGGGAGTTCTCTCGTATACCCCCAAATGAAAACTCTCTGCAGTCTGCCCACCGGAGCTGTGGCTGACTCCTCCAGCAAACTGAAAGGTTATGATCCAAATTTCAACAACATCTGCTTCAAAGTCTGACTGCTTTCAGTGACCGCATTGGCTTCTAGAACCCTTCTTGATATTAAATAAGTGTTCGAATATTCATTGAATTCACTGCCTTTCTTCATCTATTGGATTTTAGAAACAAAAATGGGTGATTATTGATTCCCCTCCTGCCATGTTTTCCTGGGTATCATTTGGCCATTCGTTTTGGTTGCTATCACTAGAAATCAGCCTTTTCCCTTGGCCTTTTTGCTCAATGGATTTGACACTCTTGTTTCCGTGGAGCCTCCTCAACTTTTCTGTCCTGCTCACCATGATTATTCCCCAGCTATCAATACACAGCATGCCTCAGACTCGGAAGCCTTGAAGTTGGCTTCAGTCAAATACACATGAGTGTCTCTTTCTTCTGTTCCCCATACAGAGGTTGTTTTGGCAGTCAGCTGTCATGTGCCCTTAACATCACCAGCTCATCAGAGCACTCTGTTGAGTTGCAATGCCTGCGGATTACCTGAGCTCCGCGACCTTTTGATGTCTTCATACTTTCAAAAAGAAATGACAATGCGTTTGAAAATTCAGCAGAAAAAAGGTTTCCTTCCATCCTGAGATCACACATAAGATGTTACCTCCAGGGAGATGTCCCCGTATGTGGCTTATAAGTGTTACATAGGTAGGAATAATTGTTTCAGGGAAGAACGGGGAATTTGAGCCCAAGTTAAAAAAATTGGTCTTGGAGAGAGTGTCTGAATGGATATAGCTTAGGCCAAACATCTGCCTCTTTTCTTGGGAAAATCTGTCTCTTTGCACTCACCAAGAGGGAGGAGGCATATGGAGCTAACTTCTCAACAAATTTATGCACGTTGGGAGAAAGTATTTCCCCACAAAGAAAATCAGGGGCAGAGAAATGGATCCCTAGACAGTTTTTCCCCAGGAGCTGGAAGCAAAGACAAGAAACAGTGTAAGCGGAGTCAGGCAGGGAGAGAAATAACAATGGATACTGATGTAAATTGATTCAACTCAACTTCACAGCTCAAAGTCTTCACCATCACACCATAGTGCCCTTCATATATTGAAAAATGATTTGGAAAGTTTTCTTTTAAACAATATGTGACAGGAAAGGAGACCCATAATTTATGAACCCAATGCATAGAGTACTTAGCATATCAGTTATCTGGGGGAGACACAAGGATAAATAACTCACCCCTCCTGGCTTTAAAAGCTTGCATCTTGTGAAGATAGAAAGAAGCTGAGTTCAAACCACCGGGTTGCACAGTGCCTCCCATGGCAGAGCTATGAATCTGCTAAGTGTTTTGTGGAATGTGAGTGACATTTACTTTGTACAATTGTGGTGAGAATTAAATAGGATCATAGTTTTAAAGGTTATGATATGTACCCCTCGTAATATCGGGTCCTTCCTTCCTTTCTACCCAGCTAAGTCTGAGCTCCCAAAACTCATTGCAAAAGGGACCCTGATGAAGCCAGGAGTTAAATCTGTCATACTTTCTGTTGATGTTATTGATGGTGTCTCTGACTATCAATTTAGACCAGAGACAGAGTCAAATGCAGGAAGGATTTAAGATATGACCTTCCTCTTATTTTATTATTGATTGCTTTAATATTACCATGTAGCAATTTATTATCAAGCTGACATATTAATGCATTTAAAATTTACTTACATACATGTCTGGATGTGTTTACATACATATACTTATTCATGCATGCATACACATTCATACATGCATACACATTCATGCACGCATACGCATTCATACATAGATGTGATTATTTGTACGGTGAATGGGATTATCAAAACCTTTTCTGCATCTTCATCAACAAAAGGAAATCTGGGTTAAAAGTCTAGTACTAATCTGTCATGTTGTAGTTGAAATTGTACTGGTTGCAAGTGAAAAGTGTGGGTTCTACAGGTTGAATATCTTTTTATCTAAAACACTTGGGACAAGAAGTGTTTTGGATTTCAGATATTTTTTTTGGATTTTGGCATAATTGCATTATACTTACTGGTTTGACACCCCAAATCCAAAAAACCCCAAAATTTAAAACGCTGTAATTAACATATCCTTTGGGCATGATATTGGTGCTCAACAAGTTTTGGATTTGGGAGTATTTTGGATTTTGGAATTTCGGATGTGAGATGCTCAATCTGTATTTGAATCTCTGCAACAAACTTGTTGTGAGACATCAAACAAGTCACCCAAACAGTCTGGGCTCCAGTTTCCTTTTCTGCATAATTAGGGAGTTAGGAAACTGATCGTGCCCATCCCTTCCCATCTGTATGTTTGCAGATCGATTAAGAGAATTAACCTGAGCACTGAGGAACTCAGGTACATACTCTCTCCTGGGGGACACTGATTTGCATGGATTTCAGGGTGGAAGTTTTTCTATAAAGGTGAGGGCACTAAAGGGTGGATGTGTTCAATTCATTCTGGGTTTATATTTGCATCATATATTGCATCATGTGTTTAGATTTGCATCATTGGGCTGCCATAATTACAGTAACAACAATAACAACAGCAAACCATAGGATGGGTAATTTAAGAACAGAAATTTATGTTCTCAGCTCTGGAGGCTGGAAGTCCATTATCAAGGTCCCAAAAGATTGGTTCCTGGCGAGAACTCTCTCTTCCTGTCTTGTAGACGGCCACCTGGTCTCTTAGTCCTCATATAGCAGAGGGAGAGAGAGGGGGCTCTGGTGACTCTTCCTCTGCTTATAAGGACACTAATCCCATCATGAGGACCCCACCAGCTCGACATCATCTAAACTCAACTGTCTTCCCAAGGATTCACCTCCTATTACTATCGCATTGCGGGGATCAGGGCTCCAACGTATGAGTTTTGGAGGAAGCATAATTCAGTCCATGGCAATACTGATGCTGCCGCTCCTGAAAAGTGTAGCTTTATGAAACAAGTGCTTTTGTAAATTATAAATCCTTCCTCATCTGAACATTCGTGTCATAATTTTGAGCCATGACTTTTACTGGTGTGCAGTGGGCTTTTCACGTGGCTGGAACAGTCTCTGACATGAAGTGTTTGTTCAGCAAGCTGCTTTTCCCCGAGGGAAGAAGATAATGGTGTGTGTTTCATAAACCAGTCCACATATTTTGCTTCTGTGAATTGGAAACCCATGGATATTTGTATTCTGGTGGGAGACTGTTTTTTTCTTTTCCTTTTTCTCAATTGTTGGATCATCTTGGGAAACTCATTCCTAATTAGCTCACAAAGTAAACACTTGGAGTGTTTATGAGAAAAGCCAAACCCTGAGTACTACCATTGCCTGAGAGAGTTCCTTTTTTCTTTTTCTTTAATCTGTGGCTATAGGTTGAATTCCAATCAGTAGCTTCCATATTGGCCCAAACCAGTAATCATCCCCATAACTTGGAAGAATAGAACACAACAAAAATGAAATCACGTGGTTTGTGACATCAACTCAGTATTGGTATTTTTATACTGAAAGAATATAACATAGTGCCAGCAATATAATAATAATAATAATAGTAATAATAATAATAAGCATGAGAATACTTGTAAGCTGTCTGAAGAGTTTCACAGGGAATAACGGAGTGCATAAATGATGATTAGTTAACGAAACAAATAGCCTTAGTTCCACGAGACGTGATGGGAAGTGTTATCTATAAGAATGAGATATGCAGAAATGTTTCCTTTCTTCTCTTAGGAGAGTAAAACAACTCGGCCTCACCACCCCCCAATTTCTTCTCCCACTCTATGTCTTCGCAAAACAAACAAAAAAGCTATATATATATATATTTCATTTTTACCTGAAAAATTACTGGGAAGAGATCAAAAGAAACTTTCAGTGCTTGGAATCTCACACAAAAAAAGTGAAAACAAAGGAGCATTAAATCCCATTAAAAAAGCTTAAATAAAATATGCAAAAAGCAGGGGAATATTTAAACTCATATGCTTCATATGTAAAATCTTTAAAAGGGAAAGCAACATAGTGATGTTTTTCTGTAATTTGACATATGCTTTATTGGGAGAGAATCATGCTATTTGGTAATTACCAAAATTGCTACTTCTTAAATTCTCCTAATGATTTTACGTTAAACATGTCAGTCTGGTCCCATTTTTAAGCAGACATTTTAAATGTTATAGGGTTTTTTTCTGGTAGCAAAATTGTGCAGATAGAATAGTACTTCACAGAATATGACTACATAACACGTCGGTTAATAGCATTATTTTAGGATATTTGTTCATCTCCTGGTTATTGAAAAAGCTCACAATGAGTACCCACAGCCTTGGTCATGCTGTCATATTATAGTTATTTGTGTGTGCATTCTCATGATCCTATATGATAGTGTCTTACATTTGTGCAGTATTTTACCATTTTCAAAAATCTGTGCCAGGATTTGTGCATTGTGCAGTGGGAATGTGAACCCAATCAATGTCATTTTGGTGTAGTCTAATTCTAATATCTTATTATATTTTATTTTATTTTATATTTTACAGATAGGCTGTGTTGCCTGAGTAACTATCCCCCAATACATAAATAGACTTCTTTCTCAATGTCTGGGTTAGCATTTTCAAAGGACCATTGAGGGATGAAGGTCACAGAAGAAATAGATACTGGTGGTCCCATTGTATCTCATCAGTGGATTGAATTTGGTATTCAGTCAAATATATGCTGACTTTTTTAACACCTGCTAGGAGCCAGGAATTACACTAGGTCCTAGAAATACAAAGGTGAATGACAGACCCTCCTTACTTCCCCCCATAAGAATGCAGTCAAGTGGGGTATACCATTCAGAAGGGAACTCAGCAAAGTAAAACAATAGGAAGTTTGTTGACAGGGAAAGGATGAGGAAGAAACATGGGAGAAGACAGGAAATGCTTACTGCAGGAAGAGTGAGTAGACATTTTGCAAAATATACATGTTGGTGGTAGATGTGGTGTTTCAAAACAGGAGGAGAAGGTAGAGAGTCTTTGGGGCAACATGAACTTCATGAGAGAAAGCCCAGAGATCTAACAGGCTAAGCCTCGTGTAGGAAATAGAAATAAATGCAATGTGTCTGGGATGAAATGTGAAGAGGCCAGGGGAGTGGAGGCTGGGCCATCAATAGGAAAGGACAAGGTAAGGGAATAGACCTTACCCTAAGAGATATGGAAAGCCGTCCAAGTTGTGCATGGTTTCCAAGAGTGTCATGATCAGATTTCTATTTTTAAAGGTAGCTTTAGCTATAGTTTGAAAAACGGAGCAGAATAAGGGAGAAACTAGAAGCACGGATATCAGTTAGGAGTCTCTCACAATAATTAGAGTAAGAGATAACGATGACCTGAATTGGGATGATCTTGGAAACAGCAGGTGTAGGACACTAGTATTATAGAAATGGTAGCTACAGTCTGAAGAGTCTTGGTGTTTTTTGCCACATACCTATTCTCACCTTGGAAAGAGAACCATGAGACTCTAGTTCCATTCCTTACTTGTAATTTCTATTATGGTTTTAACACAAAGCTGAAATTCACTGGATGACAATAATAGCACCCCTGTTGACCAACCCAACCAGAGTCGACTCCACAGTTTCACATTTTAATACAAATTGTCTCAAGAGAATAAAACAAACTCACACACAAACTCAAAGTGCTTTTCCTCTGCTCTCACACTGCAATGACAATCCACATAGAAGCTGTCTACAACCAAATGTGTGGGGGCTTCTCCCCACACACCAAGCAAGCAAGCAGTTCTGCAGGGGACACCACCTCAGTCGCACAAGACTGCCTACTCCATCTCCCCAGTCACAAGTCTGGGCCTCCGGAAATTCTGACCAATCAGCTTCAACTTGGGGTAATTCCCACGACCTGCTCTTTGGGTTGGATTAATTTGCTGAAGTGGCTCACAGAACTCAGAAAAACACTTATTTACACTTCCTGGTTTATTATAAAGGATATTCTAAAGGACAAAAACAGTCACATGAAGAGATACATAGGGTGAGGTCTGGGCAGATCCAGAGCACAACAGTGTCTCCCCGTAGTGTTGGAGTGCACCACACTCCAGGCACATGGGTGAGTTCTTGTCCACCTGCCTGCCAGCCTCCACGTGTTCAGCTCTCTAGAAGGTCTCCAAACACAGTCTTCTTGGCCTTTTTGTCCAGATTTCATTGGATAGGCATGATTGACAACTATGTAGAAATGTGATTGGACAAAAAGGCTATGATGTGACACTAGAAGGGTGAGTAAGAGGACACAGAACACTAGGGATAAAACTGTCAGAATTTTACTTAGATCTGTAGTTCAGTTAACAGCATTCTATCAATGATAAGTACCTGGTTTTATAATTGTACTATGATGACAAAAAACGTTAACATTAGAAAAACATTCTGAAGGGTGAGCAGAACTCTCTGTACTATTTTGGAAACTTTTTGGAAAGTCTATAGTTATCTTCAAACAAAGTGCTAAACAATAAAGAAGGCTTAAATTATTAAGAAAAAAACATCCTGCAACTCTCTGGCATTTTAAAAGTGGGGCATACATTCTTTTTCCTTTGTTTGTCTTAGAGATTTTTTTAAAAGTTCTACAGACATTTACCTATATTCCTTATATGCTACCCAGTTTACCGGGTTCTGTTTCAGACTATTTTTATTGCAGAGAAGAGCTTCATTCTTTTTTTTTTTTTTTTGATGGAGATAAAATTCACATAACATAAGATTAACCATTTTATAGTGTAAAATTCTGTGACTTTTAATGTGTTCACAATGTCAGGCAACCATCACCTGTATCTGGTTCCTAAATATTTTCATCACCTTAAAAAGAAACCCCAGAACAGGTTTGGTGGCTCACATCTGTAATCCCAGCACTCTGGGAGGCCAAGGCAGGTGGATCACCTGAGTCTAGGAATTCCAGACCAGCCTGGCCAACATGGTGAAACCCCGTCTCTACTAAAATTACAGAAAGTAGCCAGGCATGGTGGCACACACCTGTCATCCCAGCTACTCGGGAGGCTGAGGCATGAGAATCACTTGAACCCAGGAGGTGGAGGTTGCAGTGAGCAAGAGTGTGCCACTGCACTCCAGCCTGACAGAGCAAGACTCTGTCTCGAAAAGAAAAAGGAACCCCGTATCCATGCAGCAGTCACTCCTCCCACCCCATCTTCACACCCAGCTCCTGACAACTACTAATCTACTTTCTGTCTCTATGGGTCTCTCCATGTGATTAATAGAAGTGGAATCACCTAATATGTGGCCTTTTGTGTCTGGCTTCTTTCACTGAGCTTGGTGTTTTCAGGGCTCATTCACGTTGCTGCGTGCATCAGTACTGCATTCCTTTTTAAGGCTGAATAATATTCTATTGTATGAATAGACCACAATTTGTTTATCCATTCATCTGTTGATAGAGATTTGGGTTGTTTTCACTTTTTGATCATTGTGAATAATGCTGCTAATCCCTGTTTCAGTTTCTGCTTTTATGTCTCTTGGGTATACACGTAGGGTTGGAGTTTCTGGGTAACATATGGTAATTCTATGTTTAACTTTTTGGGCCTCAATGTTTCCATGCCCCAATTCCATTTTTTTTTTTTTTGACAGAAATTTTGCTGGATTACTGACTTTTTCTGTGACTATACTTCTCAACTGTTTTGTAATGTTATAATTTAGTTCTAAAAATCTAAAATCATAAAATATAATCTTCCAGAGGTGTAAAGAATGCATATCAGGATTATATTTTATAATTTTAGTCTCTTAGAACAATTATCAGGTATGGCTTTTTTAGAGTATGCTGGATTTTCTTTTTTTTTACAGTTACCATCTGATATGATTAGGCTTTGTGTCCCCACCCGAATCTCATCTTGAATTATAATCTCCATAATCCCCATTACTCCCATGTGTCAAGGGAGAGACCAAGTGGAAGTGGTTGGATCATAGGGCAGTTTCCCCCATGCCGTTCACGTGATACTGAGTGAGTTCTCACAACATCTGATGGTTTTATAACTGTTTGGCAGTTCTTCCTGCATTCATTCTCCTTCCTGCCACTTTGTGAAGAAGATGACCATTTCTCCTTCACTTTCCATCATGATTGTAAGTTTCCCAAGACCTCCCCAGACATGCTGAACTGTGAGTCAATTAAGCCTCTTTCCTTTATAAATTATCCAGTCTTGGGAATGTCTTTATTAGCAGCCTGAAAATGGACTAATACATCGTCCTTACATACTATTGACAATTATAACATGATCACATATCCGAGGTGTTTTAATCCACCCTTTATATTGATGAGCACACACATTTCTACCAACAATCTTTTTAAAAAAAAAAACTCTAAACGAAATAACCCAGGCCTATGTTTTGCTTATGTCAGTATGAGCTCCATAGCAACCTACAACGTTGTTATCCTCACTGAAGAACATTTTTTCTGTCTTCCTTCTTGATACTTGTTTGCTATGACTTCCACTCATCTCACTGCATTCAATTGCTCTACAAGAAATCTGTCTTTTTATGTTCTCCCATTTCTTGCCTTAGGGACAGTTTTTGTTACCTTCCCTTCTTCTGTCTTGAATTCATTTAGGTAGATACCACCACTTCTATTCAAGTCCCCTGGAAGTAGCACGTTCTGGTCAGAGAACTGCTTCTGATTAAGTAATTTGCTTTTCATGTTTTTTTGTTTTGGTGGAGGAGGTGACAGGGTCTTTCTCAGTCACCCTGGCTAGAGGGCAGTGGTGCAGTCACGGCCCACTGCAGCCTCCAACCTCTGAGCTCAAGCGACCCTCCCACCTGAGCCACCAGGTAGCTGAGACTGCAGGTGTGTACCGCTGCACCCAGATAATTGTTTTTATTTTTATTTTTGTAGACGTGGAGTCTGACTATGTTGCCTAGCTTGGTCTCGATCTCTTGGCCTCAAGTATCCTCCCTCTTCAGCCTCCAAAAGCACTGGGATTATAGGCATGAGCCACCACCCCTGGCCTTTTTTAGGTTTATTTATATTTTGGTCACATACATATTTATCTATATTCCATATTGTTTTCAATATATTTGCATATTTGCATATAGATACATGTGAATATATTAGTAATATAAATATGTCATTCTACTTTTCATGTTTTGATATTACGATAAATATGATCGGACTGGTCCAATTTTTCTTTGACTTTCTTAAAAAAATTTAATGTTATGCTTGTAAATTGCTTTAGGTTGGAATATTTAGCTGTAATTTATTATTTATCACTACTCCATTGTGTAAATCTATTCTATCAATAGACCATCTGAAGAAAAACTGATAGCTTTGTGATGTAATCATAAGTGGGTCATTATTGATTTGCTCTTGAATATTTTGATGTGCACCCAATTAAAGGATACTTTTGTCAGGTTAAACTTCCCATAATACATAGATTATGTATTTGAATTGTTGGGTTTTACTGTGAACTTCTTTTCCTACACTTAATTCTCTTTAATGTGAGGTACGAGTGGATGGAAAGCTGTCTGTTAGTAATGGAGTGTCCATGATGGTTTTCAAAATTGCATTCCTACATTCTGATTTCCAAATATACCCACTTTTGCTTAAATGAGCCATTTTCCTTTAAGGGTATATTCATGATGTTAATGCCATGTCAGCAGCCATATTTTTCTCATTCTATTATTCTACAGAATTTAAATGAAATCCATGAGTTCTTTGAGTGATTTCAGTATTAGAGTAAAAATTATCCCCAATAATAGAGTATTAGAGTAAAAATTATTCCCCACAATAGGTCCATCCTACACTACTCATATCCATCCACAATTATGCTTTTATTCCCTGCATTCAGTTAATCATTACCCACTCTACTCTTGAGTTTAAAAATAATAATAATCAACAGTGCAACCAAATTGACAAAATAAATCGAAATATAGGGATTTCCCATTAGAATGTGCTGAGGCAAAGAAAAGCAGGTCCATTGTTCAAGGAATCATGGCTTTGAATCTCAGACTTTAATCTAATTAAAAATTGGTTTTTGTATGCCGCTAAGAGGGTGATTTGCATTAGAGAGCTTTATATATTCTTTTTATTCCCCATATACCTTCTGGTATTCTTCAAAATACAGTTCATAGGTGCAGTGTTGCCTTTGAATATTTACAGCTACCCAAGATATCCCTAATGGCTAATTATGATAGAAACTGCAAGGCAGTAACATATTTTATCAAGGAATGCTAAAGGGGCTTAATGAGCCCGTTAAGAAGAATGAGGTGTTTGACTCTCTGAGAATACAAGATTGTGAAACCGCTCTCTGGGAAGAGGAAAATTTAAGATACTTGACAAAAACTCTTAATAGAACCAAGTAGATGAATACGTTCATACGTCAAGTAAGTGGCATGGATAGATTTAAGGTTTCTCATTTTTTCCTTATACATCTCTAATTAATTTTAGAGTTTCCAAATACATGACTCTGTACACCTGGGTGCTATGGAAACTCTATCATTCATAAGCACATTTGGACTTCTGCAATCCTACTATCTCTTTCTAATACAACCTTAGCATTGGACCACATCTGATATTCACTGCCATCTAAACTTCCTTGATCTCAACTGAATCCCATCTTATGCTGTGAATTCAATGTCTGCGCATTGAACCTAAAAAAATAATGAAGCTGTTTTTGGATTGTGCTAAAATGTTGACTTGTCTTGTCCCAAATAGTTGTTGCTTTAGGATAGAGCATTGGCCTTGAGCATCGCTGAGATGATAAATCAATAAATCCATTTGAACATTCCCATGAATGTTTGTTTTACCCACTTACTGGAGTTCATAAGAGAATGTAAAGCCAGACAGTGATTCAAAAGCGTGGAATTCAGAAGAAAAAGCAGACACGTTTTCCTACACTATCAAGACTGAACAGGGAGCGTGGGAAATTTTATACATCAAAGAGATATATGAATGGATACTCTTAATGGTTCTATCATTCTTCAAACATGGCCGGAATCAGGACTTTTGCTGGGATAGGTAAGAATGTGCCCTAGGCAAACTACAAAACCCAGTTTGTCATCATATGACATCTTAGGATCTACAGTCTTATCCAGTGATAGTCTCATTTCCTAAGAAATTATTATACAGTTAAAGAAAAAACTTCTTATCACCATTTTGTAGTGGAAAAAAACCAGCATCAGGCGAACTTTTTAGGATTCGCTCCAAATCCCCATAGGTGGTCAGTACCAAGGCCATGATCTGAACCCAGAACTTCTGAATCTTTGTGGAGTGAAGTCCTCTCCATCCTAGTTTTCTCTCCATCATATAGAGAAGGAAACTTCTAAAAACTGTACTAGTTAGAAAGAAAGAATAAGTTCTACTGTTCGATAGTATGGTAGAAGGATTATAGTTAATAATAATTTATTATATATTTCAAAATATCTAGAATTAGAATGTTCCCAACACAAAGAAAAGATAAATGTTTGAGGTGATGGATACCCCAATCACCCTAACTTGATCATTAAGCATTGTATACAGGTACCAAAATATCACATGTACCCCCCAAATATGTACAACTATTATATTATATGTCAACAAAAATAAGTTAATTGATTTAAAATAAAATAAAAACTAATTTATTTTTATTGGAATCCATATTCTAATTGATTGGAAAGATTCATGTACTCAATTATCAAATGTGCAGGGCTTTCCAATATGAAAAATAAAACGGCATTATTGCACCTGAAGTCTGAATAAAAATGAGAAAAGCTGATATTAGCAAAAATTTAAAAATTGGGACATACTGCAAAAGCATCAACAATTCCAAGTTAAGAAAATAAAATAGGGCTTTATGTTGGGTTACTAATGAAGATTTCCAAAGGTACCTCTTTATAAAGGCATCTTCTGGTGGAATAGCTATTAGTTTTGACTCTATATTATTGGACCTAATCCACTTGGAAAAATAAAAATATTGTGGTGATAAAGGAGATAAGAAGAATTAGCTTTAAAGAGTTTCATGTTTAAAAGAAAAGTCGATTGTGAATCAAGTCTAGATTTCTTGGCATTGTCCCAAGATAAAAACATTTAATAGTGCTTTAAAAATATGAAGAACTGTGTTCATGAAAGCATTGATAGTATTATATTAACGTTTGCAGAGAATTGTCAGTAGGAAACCTTGTGTTTTAGTGGCCTTTTGGAGGGAAAATGAATAAGCTGAGTAATTCGGGCTCTTAAGTGTTTCAGAGGGAGAACGTGAAGACAGAGCCAATTAAGAAGGATGGTGAATATGTAAAAAAGAAGACGCTTCGAGAAGGAATTTTCCTAGAAACCAGTCAATAAGGAGCCATTTGAAGAACCTGGGAAGAAATAAAAAAAGACTTGGAAAGATAAGTCCTCTTCTGTTTGTGGTTTCTAAAGGGTAGTTTTAAAATCTCAGCAAAGCAATCCATAAAATAAAAGATTGATGTATTTCTTATAAAGTCTTGAAAAATGATTCATTGCTGTTCATGCAATTTTCTGGCTTTAAAGTTGTACATACATTATAGAGAAGCAATACAAAGAAAGCCAAGAAGAAATGTAAACCTCCCATTAGAATTTTTGTAGGAAAAAATCTACAGAATATCACTATTTTGAGAAGAGAGAATGGCTAATAGGCAGGAAGGTGAGCCCATCATTATGGAACTCATGAAGCTGAAAATGAAAATGATTTGTGGATCACGTTTTTAAATGGGATGGAGACAGCGTGACAGTTTGTTATAAATGTGCAGAAAACACCAGGAAGGAAAGTATCCATGGATAAGAGGGTTCCAGCCACTCTTGTGAATTTTCTGTGTCGTGCAACAGCAAAAGTAACCTTGTAAGTCTGAATGCCAAAAGGTTCCTCAAACACAGAGACTCTATAAAAGCACCATAGAATATTCTTCCTGTAAGATAAAATGTCAACATTGTGAAAGCAACGATTAAGCCAACTAGGTTATCGAAACGGGGGCAATAACCAAACATTCATGCGCAAAAGAACTACAGACACATTAAGATACATAATTCTGTAGGTCTGTGGGAGATTTCTGCCCCACTGTAATCAGGACTTGAAAACTTCAGAGAGGAAAGAAATGTAGCACATCAGGAGTAGATCCTACCTCTTTGAGGAGCCGTAAGAATTCGCCTGCTTTGGGGGTTCTCAAAATGTGGTCAGCAGCATCAGCCTCAGCTGGAAACTTGTTAGAAATACAGATTCCAGGGTCCTGCCCTTGACCTAAAGGAATCAGGACCTTGGGAAGTGGGGCCATTCAGGTGATTGCAAATGCCTGCTAAATTTGGAGAACCCTGCTCTAGTTGACCTTTGCATCCAACCATGCTCCAAAGCACAATCTTATTTAAAAGAGCTTCTTTGTTGCATTTCTAAAATGGCAAGCTCTCAGTATTAGGGCATAATGAGTTTTCTGTTAACACTCAGCTCTTCCTGTAGGTTTTTGCTGAATAGTTTAGGTTCCTCTGCGCCACTCTCTAGGCACACCTGCTGGTGCCTGTTGCAAGAATCCTATGCATAATGGAATTGAAGCTGTGATAAGATCATCTTTCTAATGACATGCTGGAAATGAAATTGCTAAGAAAATTGCCTCAAGGTTAAAAAACAGAAGATAAGTAATAAATAGCACCTGGGTGAGTTAAAGACTTCTGCCTTATTTTTCTCATTAAACTTTTCCTTCTGAAAGATGAAAGTATTAAAAACTATCACGGGTGGAGTCCGATTACAAGTTGATTTTCAGGTGCAAAGAAATGCCATTCTTGCAGAAGGAAAAAGATACCTTTCTCATGAAACTCATTGTCTTTCATCAGGAACTTGTAAGATTATTGATTAAATTATTCATTGTTAAGATGTGCAAGCCTTATGGTAATATAAAGCAATGCAATATGAACACGGTGAAATATGAGAACTTTTGATATTGCAACAAAAGCTACTGCGATATATATTTTTAATACATCTTGCTTTTCTTGGGGGGTAGACATTTTAATATATCTTGCTTTTTTTTTGGGGTTCGTGAGGGAAATTTTGAGCATATTGGGTGACTACAGTATGGAAAAACTGGTTCTATGGATGCTGATGGTCTCTCATGAGTTTAGTAGGTGCTTTACATGCACACATTCACATACACATCATGCATACAGCATACAAGAGCTTCACGAGCAAATAAAATAGGCTCCTTCACCAACAGGTGCCAAGGACTTTGATATGCTAATGATCAGCGCAAACGTCTACATGGGAAGACTTCCAGAATGAGGGATTGTCTTAGTTCATTCAGAACTGCTATAACAAAATACCATAAACTGGGCGGCTGAAATAACATTTATTTCTCACAGTTCTGGAGGCTGTAAGTCTGAGGTCAGAGTGCCAGCATGGTGAGTTCTTGGTGAGAGCGCTCTTCTTGGTTATAGACAGCTATTTTCTCGCTGTCCCCTCACGTGGTGCAAAGAGTGAGCTAGCTCTTGAATCTCTTCTTATAAGGGCACTAATCCCAATGATAAGTGTACCACCCTCATGACCTAATCACCTCCCAAGGGCCCTACCTCTTAATACTATTCTTAGGATTTCACGATGTGAATTTTGAGGGGACTCAAATATCCAAACTATTTTACTGTTTCTCATATTTATTTGATCTCAAGAATTTTAGTCCTGGAAACCTACATTAGGAAGTATTCTTTTATACTCTAGCTGATTTGAACTTTGTGTGTTACCTAAACTCTTCTAATCAATCCTAAATAGAACAGAAAATATATAGCACATCAAAAACCACTTAGTGCAAATCAAATAAGTAGAAGGCTGTGAGAAAATAATGCCAAAGCAGGCAGGCCTTCTTAAGTAAACAAACAAACAAATAAGTTAATACATGCAAAAAAAGCCATGGTTAGCCATCTACAAGAACTCACATCATTGCAAGGTATGTCACACAGATACATGTAAAATGTAATGAAGTCATTTCTTGAGTAAGTCAATCTTTACACTTTTTTTTCCCTTTTGACTCTAAAAATAGGTTAAATAAAAGATACGAGATAGAAATATGGGATGTTTTTCACTGCCAAAATATAGCTGTGATGGTCAGAAACACAATCATATCTTTATACAAAGAGTTATTTATAAAAGGAACAGCAAGAATTATAAGTCAGAGACCAACATGAGGTCCTCACAGGTCATGATAGTTCAATTATAATTTATTTGACCAGTTTCAGATGATAGAATATTTTAAACAAATTTATTAGAAATACTACTCCACAAAATAAAAAAAGTTGTAGTCGATATAAAAGTAGACATGGTAATGGAGTTTATCATCTTATAAGAGCACTTATTAACTAATAGGTGAAAAATATCTAACACTAGAACAAAATAATACCCAAGGGATACAGATTAGAAAAAAAAAGTAGATGGCTCTTAACCATGAGAAACAACCACATGCATTACAGTAAGAAAAGTATGAACAGATTTTTATCTAAGAAACTAGCATATCATACACTCCTGGTGGGACTGAGAACATTCTGAAATGTTCCTTTAAAGCAATTAGGGTATTGAAATTGAGTCTTTGCTTTTGACCAAGTAACCCCATTTTTAGAAATATTTCATACAGAAACTGTCAGACATGTAGTAAGAGATTTATCTTACTACCTGGATAGTCATAGTCATATTTTTATAATACCTATAATAAGAAGCAATCTAAATATGTGATAATATGTAAATTGACTAAGTAACATGTGATAATATGTAAATTGGCTAAATATGTGATAATATGTAAATTGACTAAACAGCGTATTCATATAATGATAAGTAGTGGGGCCACAGAAGGAAAACACATACTATATATTACATGAAAAAACTAGGATATAAAAGAGTATACATGGTCTAATCCTCATTATAGTATTTTATGTTGGGATATCAATGTAAGTTTGGACATCTAAGCCCCATTGACTCACTCAAATTCTCCTTTCATAACCAAACAAAAATGGAAATCAAGTAACTTGTCTCACACCAAATATGGTATCTATATACTAGAACTTATGGAAAGAATCAGGAGAAGTTATTTGAAGATTTCTGGTCCATTAACACATGCATGAACATACACATGCACAATTCAAGATGAAAGCACATCTATACACAAGAAAAGGAAGTCATAGAGAGGTGATTTGAAGTCAGACACTCATGGATGGAGACAAAACAGAGAAACTCAGTGAAAACAGCCAAGGAGACAATAAACAGCAGAGTGGATACTAAAGAAAGCTGAATTATTGAAATAAAAACAAATGTGAGAAGGAATGCCAAGACAAAGGCAGTGGAAAAATGGATGAGAGTAATGGAAAAAAGATGAATGAATGATAGATAGATAGATGATAGATAGATAGATTGATAGATGACAGATAGATGATAAAGAGATGATAGATGATAGATGATAGATAGATAGAATGGATAAATGGATAGTAGATAGGTGGATAAATAGATAACAGAGACGATAGAGATAATACTTAGATAAATAGAATAGATTATAGTTATAGGTAGACAGAATAGATGATAGAAATAGAGAGATAGATAGATGATAGATAGATAGATAGATAGATAGATAGGCAGATATGATGGGTGGAGAGGTAGGTAGGTAGGTAGATTGATAGACAGACAGATAGACTGCTAATTTCAATGTAGGTCTAAGGAGAAACTTTGGACCAGGAGCCACAGAAGCAAACAAAGAAGAAGAAAGCTCCATAAAATTTATGAAAGACCTGAAAACTGCAGAGCAAGAGGACTTTGTCTAGGGCCAAATAATATTACTTGCACTAGCATAAAGAGTGTGCAATTTCTCCCACGCACCACAGAGCTCTGAGCAGAGGAGAAACAATTCCAAAAATTTAAGGGGAAAAGTTCATGAGGAGAAAGAGAAACATCTAAAATGGCAGGAGGAGACTTTTAGTGTTGGAGCCAGAAAGTGGGTAGTTCCTGCATCCTCTGGTCACACACAATGGAAAGAAACCACTGCCTCTGTGCATTACAATGCAAAGGGCAGGTCCAGTAGGTGGCAACAATCCCCTTAGCGCCCTGCTTCCACCCCTTTGGGAATTGCTAGATCTTGCAATGGGATTCTGTCTTCTCTGCCTGGGTCACGAAGATGTTTCGTGTGGCCAGACTGAGATATTCCAGCCACTGGTCCTGATCAAGATTCTGAATTATTGAGATGATCTGGCTCCCGAGAAATATCAAGTATTCAAGAAACATATGAGATGAAACAGATTCACAATGAGCAAGGAGGCACGCTGTACTAGGTGGAAGTCTGGCTACACTAGGAAAGGTGATAGAAAGGTGGTTCTGCTCAGAGTCGTCTGCCATCAGCCACATTACCTGATACTTCTCAGAGATTCAACTTCTCAGGCACCGCGTAGGACCTACTGAGTCAGAAGCCTTAGGGACAAGGTCTATTAATCTATGTTTTAAGAAGCAACTAGGGATTGTGAATAAGCCATAGATGTCACACTTGTGAAATAATTTTCCACTTATTCCTGCCATGTGCATTTATCCTATTATTTCAAGAAAAAAAAAAACTAACAGCAAATGAACGAGAGCAATTCAATCCTTCCCAATGCAGGGCATAGCTCAATCTCTTCTAAATTGAGACACAAAGTCTGAATGCAAGAATTCCTGGAGTTTCTTTATATTATTCAGAGAAATGAAAAGCACAATCATTAGCTTCTACACGATACTCAATTGAATGCGTGCTATGACACTCCTAAGTTTTACTGATGTGACAGGGCTTACTTGTATTCTTCCTGAATAACAGAAAACTTCACACAGTATGGTTTCAGCAAAAGTTTCATGTCTCATCATCTAGTGTCTGTTGCACTATTTCTGAAATAGACCCACAGGGAAGAAAGACAGGAGATTTTGCAGTTTGTCATTGATACCATAGAACATGAAGTATAGTGTGAAAAATCAATTTATAGAAATCTCGCTTACAATTAGTGGATTTATCAGCCTTGGACATCCATATAGCTAAACCATAATAATCTGAAAGAGTGAGTTATGGACCTTGCCGAACTGAAATACACTTCAAATGGACATCTGGCCAAGGTTCCTGCCACTGAGAAATAAACACCCAACATATTGCTTTAAATAAATCTGAACCACTTAACCAGTAAGCAAAGGCTTTCTTTTAATAAGAGGAAGAAAAAAGAGAGGAGACCATATCTCCATGTCCAAAGCTTGAGGGGCATTATGGATACTGCCTTGTGTTAAATTTATGGGAAGAATACAGATTTCTGTTTATACAGTTAGAAATGGCCAAATACTTAAAGCATAGGTGCTACTGCTGTTGAGAAACACAGAGGTTGCATCTGTCTCCAACTGATTTTGTTTGGCTCTATGTGCCTACCCAAATTTCACGTTGAATTGTAATCCCCAGTGTTGGAGGTGGGGCCTGGTGGGAGGTGATTGGATCATGGGGGTGGTTTCTAATGGTTTAGCACCATCCCCCTAGTGCTGTTTCATGATGGATTTCTCACGAGATCGGGAGGTTTATAAGTGTGTGGCACCTTCCCCGTCACTCTCTCTTCCTCCTGCTCTGGACATGTAAAATGTGCTTGCTTCCCCTTCGCTTTCTGCCACAATTATAAGTTTCCTGAGGCCTCCCCAGCCATGCTTCTTGTAAGGCCTGTGGAACTGTGAGCCAATTAAACCTCTTTTCTTTATAAATTACCCAGTCTCAGGCAATTCTTTATAGCAGTGTGAGAACAGACTAATACACCCAGCGAACTATCTCTGTTATAGCTAACCAAAAGTAAAGAAAGTGAGAAAATCACAATAAATTTTAAATTTTAAAATTTATTTTTAAATTGGATATTTCAGTATCCAATTCTTAAGTTTGCCATTGGTCTTAAAGGTTATACTAGAGCAAGTCTTCCCTGAGTGAGTGGTATCCACTGAAATATAGAAAGAAAAAGAAACATACAAGAAAGATATAAAGATGGTTAAATCATAAGCAATTTTCAGACCTTCATACTGGCTCTTTAGGTGATGGGAGAACCTTGAAAGATGAAGAGTGTAATAATGTTTTCTGAGCAACTCATTATAAAATGACGCTGCAAGCTACAAAAACCTGAGGGGCTGGCACAAATAAAATTAGATTTAATGTGCTTATAGGTTTTAAAAATTTTATTTAAAATTCATACACTGCCATTTTCAAGATAAATGGAAACATTTACTCTTCAACTAAAATATAAAGTATAGGCCGGGCATGGTGGCTCATACCTGTAATTCCAGCACTTTGGGAGGCCGAGGCAGGTGGATCACTTAAGGTCAGGAGTTGAAGACCAGCCTGGCCAACGTGTTGAAACCGTGTATCTACTAAAAATACAAAAATTATCTGGGCATGGTGGTGGGCACCTGTAATCCCAGCTAACGGGAGGCAAAGGTTGCAGTGAGCCGAGATTGCACCACCACACTCCAG
This sequence comes from Pan paniscus, assembly GCF_029289425.2. Classification (NCBI taxonomy): domain Eukaryota; kingdom Metazoa; phylum Chordata; class Mammalia; order Primates; family Hominidae; genus Pan; species Pan paniscus. The sequence goes on along the minus strand of NC_073272.2, from coordinate 8,134,197 downwards.
CCTGGGTGGCAGAGCGAGACTCCATCTCCAATAAATAAATAAAGTACAGTCTGTGTATATGTAATATAAAATATACTATGTACTATTGTTTAAAGCGTCTAAATATACATGAGATGTATATGATTTCTTTTTTTCTGTATGAGTTTGACTTACTATCTTGTGACTCAGATTATTTGGAGTAGGATTGTCTTACCCATCAAGTTTGAAGACAGAGCAAATTAGTTTAAATTTTAGGCAGTGACTGGGTTTAGAACTAGATGATTATGTCTAGACAAGGTTCTGGCTCTGAGCTATGTATTTCCTGTTGTGAGATAGCAAATGTAATATTTGCCTAGATACCCTCTTTGTTGGTCCTATAAAGAGGCAGTGGGCTGAATGATGTCCTTTTTCGTGCTTGGTGGCAGACAATACATTTTTGAGATTTTTTTTGTTTCAAAATATGCTTAGGGTCTTTGTATGACAAGTGTGAAATATTAAATTGTGGAATGTCAGAGACTAGGTGCGGTTGTGCATGCCTATAATCCCAGTGCTTTGGCAGGCTGGGGCAGGAAGATCACTTGAGCCCAGGAGGTCGAGGGTTCAGTGACCTATGATTGTAGCACTGCACTCTAGTCTGGGTTACAGAGCAAGACCTTCTTTCAGTAAATAAATAAATAAATAAATAAATAGTCAAATATCAATAGTCCTGAATTCTACATTACTATGCTGCAGGTTGAAAAAAAAGTCCATTCTAAAGTGAATTAGGGCAGGGTGCAGTGGCTCACACCTGTAATCCCAGCACTTTGGGAGGCCGAGGTGGGCGGATCACCTGAGGTCAGGAGTTCGAGACCAGCCTGGCCAACATGGTGAAACCCTGTGTCTACTTAAAAAATACAAAAATTAGCTGGACATGGTGGTTGGATTACAAATTCCAGCTACTCGGGAGGCTGAGGCAGGAGAATTGCTTGAACCCAGGAGGTGGAGGTTGCAGTGAGCAGAGATCCTGCCACTGCACTCCAGCTTGGGCAACAGAATGGGACTCCATCTCAAATAAAAAATAAATAAATAAATAAATAATAATTACATAAGTAAATAAAGTGAACCTGTCCTTCTGCTTTAGATCTTGTCTTTAGGAAGATGAATGGGCATCTAGATTTTCTCATGTTGCTTGGCAACATATTTTTCTATTTGTGATGAACAGGACCAGCTACGCAATTTGTGGGGTTCAGGAAAAGTGAAAACGAGTGGCCCAGTGTTTATAAATTAAGGACTTCAAGACCACATTAGCAGAGCATTAAACCAAGCATGAGCCCTTTGAGCTGAGGCCCTATAGGACATGGGTCTCACCCTCATGAAGTAGGACCCACTTGATGAAGAGCAGGTGCAAGCCTGGTGAGTTTCTGAATATGCTAACCTTGGTCCCCTGCATGAGGATTAAAATAGATGCAATAAATTCTATTTGGTTCACAAAGCTGGTATGCAGTCTCTCCGTTTAAAAAGGGACATGCTTCTTGACTCTGTACAATTTGCCAACCTATTGTTTGAATTTTAAATCTTCTATTAACTCAGCACAATTTTGGGTATTGTCTATGTACCAGGCAATGGGTAATACCTTTGGTGACGATGTCCTGCAAGAGTTTGTGGCTTCTCTAGGGAGACAAGGAGAGGAGGCATAAAACATGTGATGGTGGATGCAAACTGGAGGAACACTTTCACCTGTCTGGAGGATTTGGAAGCTCTCAGGACAAGAAGAAAATTAGAGAAAGATCCAGAAGGCAAGTGTGATAAGAGAAAGAGAGATCAAAGCAACCATGGAGATAGAAATAAGCATAAAACCAAACCAGATAGGTTGTTATGTTTTCTTCCAGTAACCGGCACATATATTCAATGCATTATCACATGCTGTGAGAAGGATACAGTGAGGTGCTGGGAAAAGATCGTGGAGACAGACCCAAATTGTTTTCTAGATAGCTTCAAATTAAAGTCTTAATAAAGTTTGTATTTTATCTGAAATATCACCTTTGCACATGAAGATAAAACACTCCGACGTTTACCTTTTTCTCATGTAGTTTGAAGTACATGGCAAGCGCATACAATTTTTATTTGTCAATGACAAAAGCATTCTAGATAAAATAGAAATATAAATAAACTACCTTAAAAAAAGAAGTTCTACATGAACTCTGTGTTGTTCCTTTTTTTCTCTTCACTCTTCCATGTAAAATATGTTCAGCAAGGGCAATCTCCATCTGTATATCCACTTTATAAATTGTCTTCCTCTCTCCAACATGTTGGACGCCGGCTGCGTCCAACATGTGCAGCTTGATGAATTTGCCTGAGAAAATTCATGTCACCAACATTCAGATCAAGAAACTGGACATTTCCAGCACCCAGTAACTTGCCCTTAACCTCTTAGAGTTACCACCCATTCCGAGCACAGGCACACACCTGATTTTAGCAACCTTGATTAGTTTTGCCTATGTTGTGAACTTATTTAAAGAAAACGGGACAGCATGTAACCTTTTGTTTCTGGTGGCTTTTAGATAACATTGTTTAGGGATTTATTCATATTTTTTGTGGAGTTGTAGTTTATATTTCCCTATTACTGCAGGGTATTTCCTTGTATGAATATAGCATAAACTGTTTGTCCATATTGATATCGGTGGACATTTGACTAGCTTTGGGGTTTTTTGGGAGTTAATATGTCTGTTTGGGTGAATGTATAAAGCTAATTTGTCTGGGTATGGAATTGCTGTGTCACAAGTGGTTGTATGTTTAATTTTTGTGTAAGCTACCAGTTTTTCCAAAGTAGCTGCCCAGTTTTCATTTCCAGCATACGTGAGTGTGATTTCCAGTTGCTCTACATTTTCTCCAACATTTGATATTGCCATATTTTCAAATTCTAGCCATTATGGTAGACAGTAGTTTTCATTTCTTCTCTCTGAAACTAATCAAGTTGAACACCCTTAAAAAATGTTTATCAGCCATTTGAATATTTTTTTTTGCAGGATCTGTCTATTTTGGATTTTTCATGTGTAAAAATCTCGAGGTATCAAATATAAGCTTGTTTTTTCTCCTGGCCTTACTCCATTCATCCTTTTTACCCCAAGTATTTGGAAATGTAACAGTTTTAAAAGTAGGACTGAATGTTTAGCAAAGAACTCTTTTTCCTTTTGGAGTTTTCTCCTTGTCAACACATCACACAAATCTATATAAATCCAGTGGCTTTTGAATTGGGAAAAAGTCTTACGTAAGCAATAAGGCATGGGGAAAGAGTAAAGGTTTGGAAATGAAGGGCTTGTCTTGGCTCCATCATTTATTATCAGCTGTTACCTTGGGCAAGTTATTCAAACTCTCCACACCTCATTTTCCTTATCAATAAAATGATGCAAAGCGTTGCTGGAGGATTAAATGAAGTAGTATTTATAAAATTTCTTATAATGTGTATAGTTACTTATTTGGAATAGAAACTCACCAAAGTCGATGTTAGAATAGAATCTCACAAAAGCCAGTGTTGCAAAAGTTGGTGTTCTATCACATCTTGCGGCCAGTTACTATATCCTGAACTTGTATGGGATTTCTTTAAATAGTGTGTTAAGAGAGTAAAGGATGAACTTGAAATCACCATCAAGGCATTTTTAAAGAATCTACTTTTATTTCATAGCTTTCACAAATTTTGAGGATAAAAATTCCATATATTACATAAATACTACCAGTCACAAGGCCTTTAAACACTGTGATGGGACTTGCCTCGCTGGACATGAAGAAACTGCAGGAAGAATGAATAACTCCTAGAAAGCTGTATCTCTTCTTTGCTTTGTGCAAAGAGCATCTCAGAAATAGACTGAAATATTCCTGTATGGGCGGAAAACAATAATTAGAGGCATCTGATTGGTCCGATCCCCTAGGGGCTTAAGGCTGATCCCAGCAATACTATTGCTAATTAGTAGAGTGTTGTTTTTCTTCATTTGATTTGTTTCTTCATCTGATTAAAATGAAGTTGAATACATTTCGGGAGGAAAGATTTTAGTATTACCCACCTGAGTTTTAAAGGCAAGCTGGTTTAATAAAGTTCCCTATTTTAGGAAAACCTGAATAACCTAAGCAGCATTTGAGAGGTTGCTCTAGATTTTTCGATTTGGCATTTCTTGTCTACTCCCTGGAGGGACCAGCAGGGGGCACGGTGCAGAGTCAAAGCCAGAAATGGCAGAAACAGTTCAGAAGCTTGATTGGAAGAGAGCCATCCCCAAACCCACCCCTCTTGTGTCTGTGCCCTGCATATTAGTTTCCTTTAAGCTCTTTCTCTATATTTGACGGTAAGTTAGAATTATAAGGAAACAGATAAAGTTGGAGGAATGAATCAAAAATATGACTAGTCTCAAAAAAAGCTTTCAAATAATAAGAGTAAAAACCCGTCTAGAAGTGTTGCAAAGAATGAAGCCATTCTTTTCCACTTTCCCCTCAACCGTCTTTCAGCCACTTTCAAATGAAACGTTTATGTCAGAAACCAGTTTACTCTTACAAAAGGAACCTTTTTTATAGGCAAAAACATACTATAACTCCTTTTAAAACTTACCCTGAAAAGCTGAGGCCAAAGTTGTATAAAGGCAAGGATGGCCTGATGAAACATTAATAATGCATAAACAGTATCCTTTAGAGATGTATCCCAATTTTGAGTCCAATATTCATTTCACATGAATGTAAAGAGCACTTTAATTTTTAATTTAAGAAATTCTGTAGTATTTCAAGGGCTAAAGTAGAACTTTGCAATCACACCTATTCAATATAGAACAGAGTTAACATTACTAGTACAAGTGCTCTGGATACTTTACATGAATAGCTCTATGATTCACACTAAAATTGATAAACACCATAATGGTCTAGGACTGAATTATTATTGCTGGACTTGGAATGAAAAGAAAAGGAAGATTAACCTGCCACTTCAGGAATATCACCCTTCTATTTTGTTTTGCTTTCAGACTGAGGTCATTTAAGTCACTTAGGAATTCCTTGATGTTGATGAGAGCAGTCATCTAGGCTTACTTTTTGCATGAAAGGATACCATATGCCAACTGGGGTTGGACTTTCCATGTAGTTGCATGTGTTGTCAAATTATTTTTAACCTCACACATAAATATTGGACCAAAGAAAACCCGATGTGCAAGTTTTCTTGCCTGCACCATGTAAGACGTCCCTTTGCTCTTCCTTCGTCTTCCACCATGTATGTGAGGCCTCCCCTTCCATGTGGAACTGTAAGTCCATTAAACTTCTATCTTTTATAAATTACCCAGTCTTGGATATGTCTTTATTAGCAGCATGAGAACAGCCTAATACACTGTAAAACAGGGATAACTCCTTAGGGAGGTGGTAAAATTAAATACGGCAATGGTCTATAAACATGATCTGTGATTTTCACCACTTAAATTGGGTCACACCAACTATGATATCCTCAGAGCTTTTAATGGAAATATATCTCTTCTCCAATTAGCAAGTTAATGGTTTTGCTGTGCCATTCCTCTGGTGAAAAACATAAAAATAAATTAATTGTAATTCTCCCATGTTTCTTCATACTCTATTAAGCCTTGCAGATACAGCAGGAACATGCCTTAAACTTGCATAGAACGTACAACGCATTGGAGTGGCGGAGATCAGCCACGACACAGATAACTATGCAAATCAATAACCAATTTTAATAGGGGCAACAGTGATCCAGAAGAATATTTTAGAGGTGAGAAAGAAGGGATCAGAGGTGGCAGGTGGCACTGCAGTTTAAAACGACACTTATCAAAAAGACACATCCCGTTTTTACCCATTCATGCTTTATTAATGGATATCACTAGGTATTGATTTAAAAGACATATTAAAATTATCTAGTGGAGTCATTGAAAGCTTATTATCTAATTTCCTAGATAACATCAACTGGTGGAAAATAAAGCATAAAATGATAGATAAATAAATCCCAAATTTCTGATGTATTTGGGATGAAGAGGTAGCTACAACAATGATCTAAATATCCACATTGAGTTTAGACACTGGATCGAGAAATGACACACAAGTTTTATAGAAAAACAATCAAAGATGCAAAATTGTAAAGAATGAGTGATCATATCCCACCCTCTAATTTTCTTAAATTTTGGAATCAGCATCCTTTATTATTCAGCATGCTCTATGTCCGTCTAGTGAGCCAAAAGCCATTTCTACTTTTATAGATGTGAGGCCATTTTTACTCTTTATTTTTCAGGCATTAAAAATGGATTAGTGAAATCTAAGCAGTCCATTTCCAGGTCAGTCCTTACATTATGTTTTTCACAGGAGGGTTTTTTTTTTCCCAGCAAACCCAGGCAAGGTAAGAAAACTAGTACACCCCAGGACCACTCAGTTATCTTTAAAAAACCCTACAGTAGATAAAGTGTTCCAGAACACTGTATCTGCTACCTTTCACGACAATGCCCAACACTGAATATTGACTGCCTTATGAAACCAACAAAAACTTATTCATGATAAATTGCCACCTACATTTGTTTCATATTAGAAGAGTTTTTTGTTTCTTTCTTTCTTTCTTTCTTTTAGAGATGGGGTCTTTCTCTGTCACCCAGGCTAGAGTGCAATGGTGTGATCATGGAATCACACCTGAGCTCACTATAGACTCAATCTCCTGGGCTTAAGTTATCTTCCTACCTCAGCCTCCCAAGTAGCTGGGACTACAGGTGAGCACCACCACATCTGACTAATTTTTTAAAATAATTTTCTTTTTTGGTAGAGATAGAATGTCACTATGTTGCCCAGGCTGGTCTTGAACTCCAGGGCTCAAGCAGTCCTCCCACTTTGGCTTCCCAAGGTGCTGGAATTAGAGGCAAGAGCCACTGCACCGAGACATACAGGTTTTCTTTCATCCTCCAAGTTAAAAAAATTGAAAGCAAAAATTCTGAATTTAATATGTTCTTTTCTAAAAAGTATCCCATTATGGTAATTCTAATATTGATGGCTTAAAAGCAATCCTAACTGTTATGATTTTCCAACTAATTATACTTTATTCATTCCTTGGAGTTAGAACAATTTTTTTTTTCTGTGTTATATTCAGACTGGGTGATCACTGGGACTAATTAGTATTCTTTTGAGTTCTGAAGAATGAGTTCAGCAGTTTAAATTCAGTATTAAAGAGTCTACTCCACCTGAAGCATTAAAGGGACCCATGATGAAACATTGGGGCACCCCAGGAATGTGCAAATAAATCCCTGATTTCAAGGTTCCAATGATCCAATCATGTTGTGTTTAGAATAATCAAAAAGTAGGCTGTTGTGCCCAAATAAACATAAGTAAAATTTTCAGTGTCTTCAAATACATTTCTTCAAAATGTCTTTGAGGTTTACACACCTTTTTCTATCAGATTAAATGTAATTAATTTCATTAGTTCAAAAGCCTTCATGAAAAATATAAAAAGAACCCAAGAGAAGTCCGAACAAGAAAAAGTACAAATGCCTTTCTTAATGAGCAAAGTGAGAACAAAAGCCAATCTCTAGGCTCTGTGAGGTCAGAAACAGGGTTTGTCTTGTTCTATTCCTGGTGCCTGGTGCCTGCCTCTTAGATGAACAAATGAATAAACATAAAGTACCCCACACTGTGGGGCTCATTCGAGGAATTTCAGTTCTGAAACTGCTGACCCTAAAATCAGAACCTCTCTGCCAAGGGTTGATGCCCAGTGCTGAAGAATAAATGTCTTTTTTAATATTATCAAATTTCAAAATTATTAGGAGACTTAAAACTGTTTCATTCTGTAAAATATAAGAATGAATCAATATTTATTAATGTCATTCTCCACAATAATAAATCAGAGAAGATATAAACCATGTGATCTTTGTGTGCCAAAAGGAATCTGATAAAACTCAATGTGTATTCTGATAAAAATGAGTAATAAAAATGGACTGATAATTTTGTTATAAAAATACACATTTTAAGCCGTGAACCAGCACCTTAATTCATATGAAAACATTAGAAAAAAATCCTGTTAACGTCAGTGCAAGATAAGGATGCCCATTGTCCTTGTAATAATTTAATGTTGTTCTGAAATTACTAGTCAATTTAGTGGGAGAAAAGAGAGAAATATGGAAGGAATATTAGGAGAGAAGAGATGGAATAATTTGTAGATATGAGTCTATATCTGAAAAATGTCTAGACTGTTATTCCAAAACCATTGGAAACAAGTAAATATATACATATATACAATTTGTATTATATTATAAATATAATATATAATTATATAACATAAATTATGTATAATATAAATTGTGTATTTATATATAATACATAACACACCCAAATATATTAAGTTTATGAATTTAAAGAAGTATATGAACTTTATAGAAGTTCATACATATTAAGTTCATATGAAAAAAAAGAATTACCAAAACATTTCTGAAAGCATTGAGATAGGACTGGTGTATGTAATATGGAAGCATGGTATTAAGCAATATTAATAAAAATTTCATATAGATGTGTAATTAGATCTATAGAGGAATGGAGAATCCTGAGACTGCCTTCAGTATGCTTCAAAATTTTATTTTTAGTAAAGATAGCAATTCAAACCAACTTGGAAAACATGGATTTTTCCATCTATGTATTGAGTCAAATAAGTGACAATTTGGGAAAAAAGAAAAAAAGGGTAAGTTCACTTGTTCCAGTAAAGATAATTATACATAGACCAAAGATTTAAGCATTAAAGAAGGAAAAAGTCCTTTCAGACTAGAAGAGATAAGATGAAATTTAAGAGTATCACAGGCATTTCTGATACTCAGAATGGTATTTCAGATACCATTTTTCTTTATGTTATCTGAATTTCTGCTTTAGCAGAAAAATTGATAAATTTGATGATATAAATTTGAAAAACAATAATTGCTGGCCAAAACAGGAAAAGTCAAAATAAATCAATGCAAGATATTATATATAGTGTATATATATATGTGTGTATGTGTGCGTGTGTGTCCCATATATATATATATATATATAGGCCTATATATATATATATAGGCCTATATATATATAGGCCTATATATATAGGCCTATGTATATATAGGTATATATATATAGGCCTATATATAGGCCTATATATATATAGGCCTATATATATATAGGCCTATATATATATAGGCCTATATATATATATATATATATATGCCTAAATTTGCTTAGCAGTGAAAGAGTTTTTACAGTTTACTGAGAGACCAAAATCCTGGCAGAAAGAATGGACAAAAGATAGGAACAGATATTTCACAGAAAAATAAACCGTTTACTTATAAACATACGAAAAGTTGCTCAATAATATTCATAATATTAATTGGCAAATTAAAACAGCAAAAATTCTTCTTAGCCTGTTGTTTCAAAAGTTTGAAAATATTTACATTAATGGCAAAGATAACAGGCTCACTCATATGGCTGTTGGTCACGATGTAAACTGGTTCAACCTCTTTGGAAAAAATTTGATATAGCAATTGAAAATCTCAATATGTAACTACCCATATATTCAAATATGCACAAAGCCCTACAGACACAAAGGTTCATTTTGACGTTATTTATAAAAGGCTGGAAACAACCCAAGTGGACATAATCGGGGACTAGTAAAATAGAGTACTCTCGCACAAAGGATTACTTTGATGCTATAATGTATGTGTGAAGATATGAAAAGGTTTTCAAGATAAGCTATTGAAATAAAAAATACGGTACAGAAGATTGTGTATGTGTCTCCAATTGTGAAAAGATAACATGCATAAATATATATATAAATACACACAGACACGTAGATACATATATACATACACATTCATATACACAACTAAACACAGATGTCTGTTCACCAGAACAATACACAAAGGGTATAGAAAGAGTTGTTCATCTGGATTTTGACAGTATTATTCTCCATTGCACACTGCTTTTTTCCCTTGAGATTTTCCTCCCATGTATGTGCCTGACTTTTAATTTAAATTTAAAAGCAAGTTAAAATTAAAACCCAACGAAAGCAGAAAAAATAGATAAAAGGTATTTGTCACCTTACTGCTCTGATTGTTTTTTTTTAATAGCTTTTTAAAATTTTTAAACCCAATATCATTCTCTTTTGAGAGGCAAACAAAAGCTGACAACCTCTGGGATATTTTTCCACATAAATACAGAATAGTTACTGAAGTATAAACTAAAATCAATCTCACTTTTGTCCTGAGTGAATTCATAATTTAATATTTCTTTGACAACTCAGGAGATAGATTAGAAACTTTCAGTGTCTTGTACTCGGTCTTATGACTGTCAATTGTTGTTGTGCATTAGATGCGCTGAAGTCTATGTTAAAAATGTTAAGAGTACCTTTTGAAGGAATGCTAATGAAAGCAGCACTTCTTGATGTTATCTATAGCTTTTTATATTTTCATTGATATTATATTTTTACTTTATCTCCCTCATCACACTGAGGATATGTTATATCCGTATATCTATGTATCTCTCTCTCTCTTTCTCTTTCTCTAATCTCTATATAATTATATTCATTGTAAGACGCAATATTTGGGAATGAAATATATAACAGACACATACCTAACAATTTTAAAACAACATTCTTGGTAACAACGATTTCCTCAGTCTAAAAATAAAATCTGATGCTCACTGGTAGGAATTTTTCAAGCCATAAAAAGTCGCATCTGACTCATTTGAGTTCTGTGAAGAATGGTACTATAGAAATACAAAATACTACTATCATACTACAGCACCAGGTTGTCAGTCTGGTAACTTCACTACCCTCACCTTTATAAGCCTATCATTTGCAAACATCCGCTTCCCGCCTGCTTTCTCCTCCTAACCCAGAGCTTTACGACATCACATTAAATATCCGTGTAGCTCCACCACAAGATGGGCAGATGAGAAATTAAAGAATTAAAACTGTCCTGCATTTTACTAGCATCTATATCAACTGCAATAAACATGTGTGCAGGCTTCTTGACGATGGTTGCTCCTGCGATAATGGTTCTTAGAGCTTGGCAGCACTTGCTGACTCTGCTAAGTAAATGACAAATGGAAAGACGGAGAATGCAAGTGAGGAGGGGGTGGGGGTGGATTAGACTCTGTGACAGTGGCATGCATTTTATATTTAGGTCACTTGTCAGGAACATAAATCAGACCACTCATTTCCCTATGTTTAGATGAGGGACCATCAGCTCTTCTAGGTTTGGCTGCACTTGGAGGCTGTGCAAACAGATCCTGAGACATCTTTGATGAGGGAGCACAGTAGAACACACCTGGCTGTTGGAGATGGGGAGATGCCAGCAGATGAGGCATCAGGACCACATGGGAGAATGTAGGGAGACCCCCTGAAACTATTGCTATGGAATAAAAGATGAAATGCTCCTGAGTATTGTAAATACAAAATTGCATGCAGGATTGTGTAAAGACAATGCCAGGTTGGACTGCCAGAACGAGCCAACAGCGCGTGATGTGCTTCCCCCTGCAGAGAGCCTATGAATGGACACGCAGTCAGGGAGGTTTCACATCACCAAGATTCCTATCCCAGAAAAGCAGATGTTCATAGCTCTGGGAATGGAATGCGACCCTTGTGGAAAGCCTATAAACAGATGCATGGGGGACACCTGTCCATATGGATAAGATAGGGCTATAAACGCCCTCATCTTGCTGCGGCTCTTCTAGCCCTCTTTAGGGTTAAAGCATACTCCCTTCTGAGAATTTCTGGTCTAACCAGTTGTCTAGCTTCACGTCCTGTTTCCATGGATTGTTTGTAACCAGCTTTTGTTGCAATTGTTACTGCTGATTAATATCTTGCTAATCATAGGTTATGGAAGGACTGTGTTTCTGTTCTAAGGCTCTCTTAGAACTTACTGACGCACACACTATATTGTAAATTCTTATCTCTGTATACTGTACTTCTACATACAAATGTACTGTACTTCTACATACAAATGTTATGTTGAAGAATTACTTCGTCCCCATATGACCATCTCACCTAATAATCAAAAGACCCTAAATCCCTCACTAACCTACCCCCGCCCTCACTAAACGTAATAATAAATGCTGGTATATCCAGTGCATTGTTGGCACCGTGGGAGCATAACGCGGTGACCCCCCTGGACCCAGCTTTCACTATATTGTGTGTCTCTATTATTTCTCAACCTGCCGATCCACCTAGGAGCAGAGGGAGAGCCCCGTTGCATTGTGGGCTGCTGGCCAGATCCCACAATAGGGGAAGGCTAGGGGCACCAGGTGGAGGAGGAGGGTACTGGGATAATAAGTTTTAATTGTTTTTCATTCTTTGTGTGTTTTTTTCCGCATTATTATTTTTTCTTAGGGACTTTTTTAAATTTTAGGTTTGAAAGTGCATGTGAAGGTTTGTTGCATGGAGGTATTGTGTAATGGTGGGATATGGGCTTCTAGTGAACCCATCACCCAACAAAGTAATGAACATAGTACCCAATAAGTAGTTTTTAAATCCTTGCTCCCTCCCACTCTCCCTTGGTTTGGAGTCCCCAGTGCCTATCGTTTCCATCTTTATGACCATATGCACCTACTGTTTAGCTCTCACTTATATGAGAGAACATGTGATGTTTGATTTTCTGAGTTATTTTACTTCAGATAATGGCTAAGTCCATCTATGTTGCTGTGAAACACATGATTTCATTCTTTAAATGGCAGTGTAGTATTCCATGGTGTAAAAAAAAAAATCCCATGTTCATGGATAGGAAGAATCAATATTGTCAAAATGACCATACTGCCCAAAGCAATCTACATATTCAACACAATTCCTATCAAATTACCAACATCATTCTTCACATAATTAGAAAAAACAATTCTAAAATTCATATGGAACCAAAAAAGAGGCTGAATAACCAAAGTAATTGTAAGCAGAAAGTACAAAGCTGGAGGAACCGTATTACCCAACTTCAAATTATACTGCAAGGCTATAGTAACCGAAGCAGAATGGTACTGGTAGAAAAATAGACATATAGATAAATGGAATAGAGACCCAAGATATAAAACCACACACCTACAATCATCTGATCTTTTGCAATGACAACAAAAGTAAATGGGGAAAGGACACCTTATTCAATAACTGGTGCTGAGAAAACTGGCTAGTGATATACAGAAGAATGAAACTAGACCCCTGTTTGTTACCATATTCAGGAACTTTTAAAAAGTAACACAGAGATGTTTGAGAGGAAGAGACTGATGGAAGGACATCTCTGTTGCAAATGTCTCTGAATGAGGCAAAGGAAAACTGTTCAAAGGCAGAAGTAGTAAGAATGTAGAAGAGAGGCTCAATCTGTGAAACCCATGAAAGGAACTAAAACAATCTCCTAGGAATGCCAGATATCTTTCATTCAGATGCAAAACCAAGACTGAAGTCTTAGGGGAGAGCCTGATCCTGCACACAAGAACAGACATTGTAGAGCCAAGAGCAACTATCTCAGCTGCCCCTTTGCTGAAATCTCTGCTTATTGATTCAACTCCTTCCCAACATAAAGCCACCTCTGACCTGTTAGACACCAGCGGGTGTCTAAATTTCGACATGCAGCTTCAGAAAAGCATAAACATGCCTGTCTCACTCCTTGTAAAGGCTGATGAAAATATTTGCAAGCTATCCAAAAATTGAGAGAAGCAAGCTCAAAAAGCCAACTCTATTTTTCCCTCTATTATTACAAAATGGAGGAAAAACATTTATGTGGACACGTGTTTTTTAAAATATATTTTTGTTGGTATACAGTAGTTGTATGTATTTTGGGGGTAAATGTGAGATTTTGATACCTGTATACAATGTGTAATGATCAAATCGGGGTGATTAGCATTTCTATCACTTTAAATGCTTGTCTTATTTTGTGTGTCAGGAACATTTCAATCCTTTTCTTCTAGCAATTTAAAAATATGCAATAAATTTGTGTCAATTATACTTTCCTTATCTGGTATCAAATGCTAGAACTTATTCCTTCCATCTAACTGTATTTTTATACCCATTAACCAACTTCTGTTTATTCCCTCCTCCCCACTACCCTTCCCAGCCTCTGGTATCTATCATTCTATTCTCTCCCTCCATGAGATCCACTTCCTCAGCTCTCACATGTGATTGTGACCATGCGATATTTGTCTTTCTGTGCCTGGCTTATTTCCCTTAACATAATGACCTCCAGTTCCATCCATGTTGCTGCAAATGACAGGATTTCATTTTTATATGGTAAAATAATATTTCATTATGTATATATACATATATATCACATTTTCTTTATCCATTCATTCATTGATGGACATTTAGGTTGATTTTATACATTTTCTATTGTGAACCCTGCTGCAAAAAACATGACAGTACAGATATTCCTCTAATATACTGATCTCCTTTCCTTAGGGTAAATACCTAACATTGGGATTGCTAGATCATATGGTAGTCCTAATTATAGCTTTTTGAGGAACCTCCATATGGTTCTCCATAGCAGCTGTACTATTTTACATTCCCACCAACAGAACATAAGAGCTCCCTTTTTCCACATCCTTTCTAGGATCTTTTATTTCTTGTCTTTTTGATAATAGACATTTTAACTGGGGTGAGGTGATATCTCACTGTGGTTTTGATGATGCTTGTCTTATTGTCACAGAGAAACTTCTTGAAAGTGTTGTCTTTAGTCAGTGTGTGAATTTCTCAAATTGCCAATCACATCCACAACCATGATCATGTTCCCTGTCTTTAGCTCAACATCCTATTGAAATTGATTTCTAACTTGGCTTTAGCCACACTGGCTTTTTAATGTCTCAGAACACACTCACCTTTTCTGACACGCTGGGCTTTTGTTTGCCATCCTGGATCCCTCTCTTTTCCTTTTCCGTCTGATATTCTCTGATCCCTCAAGGCCCACACCCAATGTGCCACCTCTATGAAGGTACCCAGGCTCCCCTAGAGAAGTAAATCCTTGTCCTGGCTCCTAGAGGCTAGGGTTGCCCCATTATTAAATTGTACAGTATTGTAGTGTGTATGATGGGATTGTTTGTTTTGACTTGTGTTGAATTAACTGGGCTATGGGTTGCCCAGGTTGAACATTATTTCTGGGTGTGTCTGTGAGGGTGTATTAGTCAGGGTACTCCAGAGAAACAGAGCCAATAAGAGATAGATAAATAGGTAGATAGATAGATAGATAGATAGATAGATAGATAGATAGATAGATGATAGATAGATAGATAGATAGATAGATAGATAGATAGATAGATGTAGAGATAGGTAGATGTAGTGATAGATAGAAAGATACATATTAATAGATACAGAAATAGATACAGAGATAGGTATAGATAGACAGTGTATTAGTCCAATTCACTGAGAGCCTGAATAGTACAAAAGGAGGAGGAATTAGGAATCATCCCTTTTTTTCTGACTTACTGCTTGAGGTAGGACATCCCATCTCACCTTCTCTTGCTCTTGGGCTGGTTGACACTCCTTGGCTCTTGACTCTCCTGGTTCCCAGACCTTCAAACTCAGAATGAATTACAAGACCAGGTTTCCTGAGTCTCCAGCTTGCAGATGGCAGGTCATGGGAATTCTCAGCCTTCATAATTGCATGAGCCAATTTATCATAAATCTGTCATTTATCTATCCATCTACATATCTATATCTGTCTATCCATCTATCTATCTATAGCTATCTATATCTGTATCTATATCTCTATATATCTCTATGTCTATCTATGCCTTTATATCTATTTAAATTTATCTATCTCTATATCTATGTCTTTATATCTATCTGATATGGTTTGACTCTGTGTCCCCACCCAAATCCCATCTTGAATTGTAATCCCCATGTGTTGAGGGAGGGTCCTGGTGGGAGGTGATTAGATTATGAGGGCAGTTTCTCCCATGCTGTCCTTGTGATTGTGAGTGAGTTCTCATGAGAGCTGATGGTTTTAAACTGTAGCACTTCCCCTTTGCTTGCTCTCTGTGTCCTGTCACCATGTAAGACATGCCTTGCTTCCCCTTTGCCTTCTGCCATGGTTGTAAGTTTCCTGAGGCCTCCCCAGCCATGCAGAACTGTGAGCCAATTACACCTCTTTTCTCTATAAATTACCCAGTATCAGGTAGTATCTTTATAGCGTGTGAAAACAGACTAATACACTATCTATACCTATCTCTACATCTGTTTATATCTATCTATCTCAATATCTAATTATCTCCCTATCATCTATCTATCTATCTATCTATCTATCTATCTATCTATCTATCTATCTTTTTATTGGCTCTGTTTCTCTGGAGTACCCTGACTGATACATGTGGTTACACATCTACTTTCTCTGCTGAACTTCAAGTGTTGCATGAGCATTTTACTTTGCTTTTTATCCCCAGGCCCTATCATAGAATTGAAGCTCTTTAAAAGTTTATTCAAACAAAACAAATTTAAAAAAACAAAATTTAAAAACTGAATTAATATTTGCAAGATGTGATGAACCTCCAATTCATATTAGATTTATTACAAGCATTATATTAGTTAAGGTTTTCATTAATTTTGTTGTGCTGTTTCCCCCACTGTGTGTCAGAATTATCAAAACTGAAGTGCAGCAGAGTTTCTCGAGATCAACACTATTGACACCTGAGGCCAGACAATTTTTGGTTTTGGAGGTCTGCTATGAGCATTGTAGGATGTTTAGCACCATCCCTGGCTTTTACCCAGTAGTTCCTTTTCTCCTCAGTTGTGACAATCAAAAATATTGTCTCCAGACATTGCTAAGCATCTCCTGGAGAAGTGGTACAAGATCACCCCCAAGTTGAGAACTACTAAGTACCACTAAGTATCTTGTACCACTTATCTTTCTTCTCTTCCAGAGGAATGAGAAAGGAATAGAATTAAACAGAGACAAACATAATAAAGACATTTCCAACCAATGGGCCTTGTTTGGGATTCAGGCTCAGAACATGGGCACATATCATACAAAAGCTTGGTTTGGAGTCAGCAACTGGGGAGTGGAATGGTTTAGGTGCTCTTTAGTCTTGACTGTATGGCCCATTGTGCACACATCTCCCTCCTGAATGGTCCTAAATGTTCTAGGGTCTGAATTCTGTCTTCTTCACATCTATATTTTTGTACAAGTCATAGAACAATGCTTTGAACATGAATTGGATTAACAGCCTTGTCAGTCTTAAAGGTCAGATTTACTTTCATTTGAATTAGAGGTATTACTGACAAGCAACAACAAAACATTTTTCTTAGAAATCACATAATTTCTTAGAAATGGTACATCATATATTCACCATTCTCGATTTAATGGGCAATGAGAGAGATTTACTATAAAGAATTGGTTCATATGATTGTGGAGGCCGTGAAGTCCCAAGATCTGCAGTGGGAAAGCTGGAAAGCCAGGGGAGCCCATGATGTGAGTTCTGGTCTGAAGGCCTGAAACCCAGGAGAGCCAAGGGTATGAGTTCCAGTCTAAGTCTGAAGGCCTGAGACCCAGGAGAGCTGTTGGTGTGAGTTCTGGTCTGAGTCTGCAGGCCTGAGACCCAGAAGAGCTGAGAGTGTGAGTTCCAGTCTGATTCTAAAGGCCGAAGACCTAGGAGAGCCAAGGATGTGAGTTTCAGTCTGAGTTTGAAGGCCCGAGACCCAGGAGAGCTAAGGGTGTGAGTTCTGGTCTGAGTCTGCAGACCTGAGACCCAGAAGAGCTGAGAGTGTGAGTTCCAGTCTGATTCTAAAGGCCGAAGACCCAGGAGAGCCAAGGATGTGAGTTTCAGTCTGAGTTTGAAGGCCCAAGACCCAGGAGAGCTAAGGGTGTGAGTTCCAGTCTATGTCTGAAGGTCTGAGACCCAGAAGAGCTGAGGATGTGAGTTCCAGTTTGAGTCTGAAGACTTGAGACCCAGAAAAGCTGAGGGTGTGAGTGCCAGTCTGAAGGCCTGATACCCAAAAGAGCCAATGGTGTGAGTTCCAGCTGAGTCTGAAGGACTGAGACCCAGGAGAGCTGAGGGTGTGAGTTTCAGTCTAAGTCTAAAGGCCTGAGGCTCAGGAAAGCCGATGGTATGAATTCCAGCCTGAAGGCATGAGACTCAAGAGAGCCAATGGTGTGAATCCCAGTCTTTTGGCTAGAGACCCTGGAGAGCTGAGGGTGCAAGGTCCAGTGTGAATCCAAAGGTCTAAGGATCAGTAGAGTCAACAATGTTATTTTTAGTCCAAGATCAAGTCTGAAGACAGGAGAGGACCAGTGCCTTAGCTCTAAGACAGTCAGGCGGAGAGAAATAATTCTATCTTACTCAGTCTTTTATTGTATTCAGGTCTTCCATGGGTCAGATGATGTGTACCCACAGCAGGGAAGATAATATGCTTTACCCAATGTACCAGTTCAATGCTAATTTCAGCCAGAAACACCCTCGGAGACACACCCAGAATAATGTTTAATCAAATATCTGGGCACTCTATGTCCTTGTCAAATTATTGCACACAAGTAACTGTTGTAGACTTTATATACCCTTTTAATACTTTTACATTTTTATAGGGAGAAAATTTACATTATTTGTGACAATAAAAGAGAAATCACTGGGGTATGAAATCTTTAAACCATTTAAAATCCTCAAATTATTCTATTTGAAACTTGTTCCCTAAATTTGCAAAATGACAAATTCTGACTATGATTTTGCAGAGATCTTGCTGTTGTTCTCATGCACATTTGAAGGTATTATTAATTAGAAGGATAAGCAAAGATCATAGTGTGGCTATATAAGCCATATGGCTAACCACTTAAAAAGAAATCTCATCCCTCATCCCCCATCCTATACCCATGAATATCTATATAATATGTACATAGATGCAGACATATATACTGTCATACAGACTTCACACGGGCACACACATACATATATCTGAAAAATGGAATAATAGAAATTAAAAAGGTTTTCACCAGGTGCGGTGACTCATGCCTGTAATCCCAGCATTTTGGGAGGCCGAGGCGGGCAGATCACTTGAAGTCAGGAGTTTCAGACCAGCCTGGCCAACATGGTGAAACCGCATCTCTACTAAACATACGAAAAATTAGCTGGGCATGGTGGTAGGTGCTTGTAATCCCAGCTACTTAGGAGGCAGAGGCAGGAGAATTCCTTGAACCCAGGAGGTGGAGGTTGCAGTGAGCTGAGATCCCGCCATTGCACTCCAGCCTGGGTGACAGAGAGAAACTCCATCTCAAAAAAAAAATTAAAAAATTAAAAGAGTTTTACAGAAGTTCCTTGAAAACAAATGCAATGTGCTAACTCAACATATTTTTTAAAATAAAAATATGATTAATGTAAATTTGCCTAACAAAATTCAAAAACCCTAATTATTTCCCATTTATGAGATGAGAAATGTTGGTCTCAAAAGTGTAACTCTCCTTTTCCTTGTACTCTTCAAACATATTTTCAATTGACAGAGGATTTTATGCCAATTCCATTAAATATTGCAAATTTGTCAGATGAAACGATAGACTTGTCATGATATTTTATTGTAATTTTACAAAACATTCAGAACAATTCACTTGAAATCGTGAGACAAAACACATGCACACATACACACATATACACACATCTAGGTATTTGAAATATTCCTATTTGAGAGCCATCAGTATATGTAGAAGCCAAAATTTGTTATAACTCAATATTCCTATAAACTACCATTTTTATTCTTGGATTAGAAACAATTCTATTTTAACGGAGTCTTCAATATGTGATTTTTTTTTTTCCTTTGGAGAAATCATTTCTATTGGTGATAAGTACTCTGCTGTTATGTGGTACCTTAAATAACTTAGAACTATCAAGTTTGAAACCCTGACTTTTAAAAGATCATTTCAGGCCATCAGATAGCAATGCAGATTCTATGAAAATGTTTGTTGGGAGACTATCAATCACACCAGTGTTCAGAGTGTATCAGGAATGGTGACGTGCTTTCTATTACTGGACTCCTCATTTGTGTGCATTTGCCCTTCACACTCTCCTTATTCTAAAAAGCCTTTTATAAGTCTTGAAGCTCTTCACCTTTTTCAACCCAGGGCTGTTTCTCCAGATTTGCAGCATAAGTGATGCAGCAGAAGGTCAAAGGAGACACCCAGTGATGTTCGAGTAGATCTTCTGCCCTGAACTCTACCCTGTTACCACTTGAGTGAATTAAGTTGCCTACAACGATGGTCCCTCTAGAACTAGTGATTCAGGGATCTCAATCACAAGAAGTATAATTAGATTTACCTGGGATGGTGATTCTGATGTGCGGCCAAGATAAGGGATCTACCACCATGGAGGAAGAGCCATTAAACAATGGCTACTGGGCCAAATCTGTCTGGCCATGTGTTCATTTAGGGCCCATTGGCTAAGAATACATTTTCATGTTTTTTAAATGACTGGGAAAAGAATCAAAAGGAGGCTTATGTTTCATGACAATAAAAATTATACGATATCCAAATTTCAGTGTGCATAAATGGGAAAACTACCATATTCATTCATTTTCATATTGCCTGTAGCTGCCTTCTCCATATGACAGCAAGGTTGAGTAGCTGCAGCAGAGACTGTGGGGTCCAGAAAGCTGAACACATTATCTGGCTCTTTCCTCCAAACATCTGCCAACTCCTGCACTAGAGGAAACCTTAACTTAACCCTTTGACTTTTAACCCTTTGACTCTTAACCCTTTGACTCTCTCCTTAATACACAGAATAAACACAAAATTCCCAGCATCAAACGATAAAATAATAAACAGATGTGTTCTAGTCATAAGAGTTATTGAAGTCCAAGCATATAGGAAACTGGAGATAGCATCCACGCTCAAAAGTACACTCCCCAAAGCTGAAGGTTCCAAGCTTAGCAAACAGCCCTATAGTGAGACTTCATCCATGCTCAAGGTCTTCTCACCTCTCACTCTCAAGGTTTTGTGCATAGTGTAGGGGGCATCTGCTCATGGCTTCTCCTGCTTTCCTAAATATTTTGGTTGCTACATGGTTCTGAAGAAGATCACCATGGCCCTGGATTTCCAGGTTGAGTATAGGCAATGTAGATTAATTGTATCATAATATTATCTCCCCCTGAGCTCTCTGATTGGCCGGGAATGTTGGGGTAAGTGAACTCATGCCTCTTTTCTGGACGTGAATCAAGAAGCAGTGAAATTGGAAGTGACCTTAGGCCATCAATGGAGTCAACTTTAAGATGAATGAGACAACAGGCAGGCCAGTGTGAGGAGAAAAACCAAGTGCTTGGTTCATAAAGGAGTTGCTAGATGAAGTTTCTCCGAAGTATGCCCAAACTCTGAACTTTCCATTTAGAGTTGTCAGAACTAGTAAATGATACAGGACGACCAGCTATATTCAAATTTTAGATAAACAACAAAAAACTCTTTAGTATAAGTATTATAAAAATAAGGAACTCAAAATTAAAGCTGTTGGAACTTTAATTTTGTTTTAGACGTAAAGGAATGTAATTATGAGAACTGAGTAACCTGACAGACAGCTATAACCTACGCAGCTGCAACATTTGTTCCGCTGATTATGAAATAGCCTTTGCTTTACCTACATTGTTTTGTAAAATGTTGTGAAAGACTAAAGGGCACCAGGGAAGATCCCTTTCCCACTGCACTGTTGATTTTCATTATGGATTAACTTCTCTCTTACTTCTCATACAGAAAGACCTCACAATTACCACATTGTCTAAGATGAAATATTAAATATATTTTTAATTGGAAAAGGAAAATAAAACAGCTGTAATTAATCAAATTGCTGAAACTCATAAACTAGCCTTGTAGAAAAACTATTGTAATCCTGTTCAATTTTTTTTTGTTTTCTCCCCATATAAGCAAGACCTTAGCGTTCCCGTTTAGAAGCAATGATCCCATTTCTTCAGAATCTGTGTTACCTGAATGGCTGTTCTTAGCTTTGCAACTGAATAAACTCTTTTATACTGGATTCTGAGCCTTTTGATGATTTTAGGTTGACAGTATGTTGTATGATAGTGTGTATGTACATGTGTATATATGTATATGTGCATATATGTATATATATATGTGCGTGTGTACACTAAACTCTTCTTTTTTCCCCTACTGCCAGTTCTCATTTATTTGGATAACATCTTGAACATCTTGTTACTACCTGTTATTACTGTTCAGAAGTTTGGCAGCAAAAGCAGATATTGAACCCAATTAAAAATTCTAAACTTGCGTAAATGCTAAACTTGCATTAGCTAAACTTACACTTATTCTGTATTTTTTAGAAAAACAAATCATTTGCCAAAATGAGCTCTAAATACCTAGAGGTGTTCACTTCTTAGGGAAACCTTATCAGAATCACTTATCAAAAAAAATAGGTGGCACAACTCTCTGGACTTGCCATTTTAAAACCTATGATCTTTATCTGTGAATTACATGTAAGGTGTTTCACTGACAGACTTTTTTTTCTACAATGAACCACTCTTCTTGGTATCAAGGCATGTCCTGGAGCCTGACTTCCATATCCCACCACTTTTGAGTGGGTAATTGTGACTGATGATAACTCATTGTGCTGTCTTCTGGAGGCTGCTGCTTTTTAAAAATTTTAGCCAGTAAATATTTGCATAGAAGAGTAGATAAAATGTCTGCATTTTGCTTAAAAATGCATACAGAATTCAAGAGGTGAAGAGTCACAAGAATAAGAAGCCCACTTAATCTATGAAAATCAATAATTTGGTTGAAGGAAGAGGGGATGAGTGTATAAATGCAATCTAACTCTGTTTTGGGAATAATTCTCATATATAAATCAATAGTCGGGTTCAATTTCAGCCCAAGAACCATGGCTCTCTGAGCCGCGCTTCAAAACCACTTGCCGTGAGGAATACATGCACTAAACATCTACTCTTTTCAGCTGTGTCTTCATCTATTTCCATTAGGGACTCTGCAATCTATTTTTTAAAATAATGGTGTCCATATGAAGTGGCTATGTTTCCTGGGGTATATACCCTGAGATGCGTCATCGCATGCCAGGAAAATTTAGAACACGGACACACATGAGGAGTTTAGGATGGAGGTTTAACAGACAGAAGAGAAGAGAAAGAGAAACAGCTCTCTCTGTAGAGAAAGGGGTCTCCAAGCAGAAAGGACCGGCTGGCAGAGAATGCGCCAGATTTTATAGACAGGTTTGAGGAGGCAGTGTCTGATTTACATAGGGCTTAACAGATCGGTTCGATCAGGTATGACATTTACATAGTGTGGGTTCGGGGGGAGACTGGTTGCCCCACCCTAATCTTATTATGCAAATGGGCTTTCCAGTTGATCAGTGCCATCTTGTCTGCTCCTTATAGTACGTGTGGCTGACAGAAAAGGGAAGATGGAGCTGCCATCTTGAACATGTCTAGTCTTAAGTTCCTGCCAGCATTCACTCGTGGAAGCTCCCAGCTTGCTTGTCTATGTCTGCAGCTCGACTTTACAGGCTGCTCTTTCCTAGAAAACGATTTGGGGCTGCTTTTCATTAAAAAGGAAAGCCTTACTGAGGACTCCCATACCCTTACTATCTGCCTAAGTGATTTCTTCTTAACTCCTGTGTCACATATACCAATGAGGTAAGTCTCTGCAGAATACACACACTTTAAAAAATCACTTGTTGTTCAACCAAAATTCAAACTTCACTGGGAATCCTAAAATTTATCCCTCAACCCCAATTAAGTCGGGGAAGCCAATGCATCCATTCCCTTTTGTTCAGACCATGCCTCTATGATTCTTTCTTGCATGCAAGGAGAGAATTTGTTTAAAAAATAAAAAGAAAAAATACGAAGGGGAGTATTTTTCCATGTTCCCTGCTCCTGCATGGAAGAGTCTTTTATCTGTGCTCATTAATTTTTCATCCTTCATAAATTTATTTAATCTCAATGGCTGTCTTAGTGTCCTATGGTTGTCACAACAAGTTACCACAAATCCAGTGGCTTAAAACAACATAGACGTATGTTGTTGTATTAGTCAGGGTTCTCTAGAGGGACAGAACTGATAGGATAGATGTACATATAAAGGGAAGTTTATTAAGGAGTATTGATTCACATGATCACGTAGTGAGGTCCCACAATGGGGCGTCTGCAAGCTGAGGAGCAAGGAAACCAGTTCAAGTCCCAAAGCTGAAGAACTTGGAGTCTGATGTTCACCGGCAGGGAGCATCCAGCACGGGAGAAAGATGGAGGCCAGAAGACTAAATTAGTCTGTCTTTCCATGTTCTTCTGCCTGCATTTATTCTGGCCACGCTGATAGCTGATTAGATGGTGCCCAACCAGTTGAGAGTGAGTCTGCCTTTTCCAGTCCACTGACTCAAATGTTACTCGCCTTTGGCAACACCCTCAGAGACACACCAGGAAGAATACTTTGCATTCTTCAATCAATCCAATCAAATTAACACTCAATATTTACCATCACAGTTGTCTTACAGTTCTATAGGTCAGAAGTCCAAAATAGGTCACCAGGGCTGCATTTGTTCTGAAGGCTCTGAAGGAAAGTCTGCTGCCTTACCTATCCCATCTCCCACAGCCCGCCTGCATTCCTTGGCTCATGGCCCCGCATCACTCTGACATCTCTTTCTATCCTCACGTCTCTGTCTCTAACTCTGACCCTCCTACCTCTCTCTTATAAAGACCTACCGGGCTAGCCCAAGATGATCTCCCCATTTTAAGATCCTTACTCATTTCCTTTTTTCCAGGTACAGTGACATTTTCATAGCTTCTGGGATTAGGATGTGAACAACTTTGGGGACTGTGGATTCAACCTCCCACCATTACACAAAAAGAATTTTGATTTAATCCTTTTTTTTTTTCCATGGTGTGTCCTAGATATTGTGTGGACAGACTTCTTTGGTCACATAAGAAGAAAAGTGAAGAATAGGGGTCATATATTTTGGTCCCATTTGTGATAGAACCGGAGAGATCTATCCAGCATTAATTATTGACATATTCTTACTGAGAGGTAGTGTGGTGTCTTGGGAGAAAAATGATGGTTTCCAAGCCACACAATAAATATTTAATTCTTTTACTAACCAGTTAAGCAAAATTGCTTAATCACTGTGATCTTCCTTTTCCTCATATATACTGGAGGAATAATCAATACTTTACAGAATTGTTGTGAGCTGAATGAGATAATATATATGATGTTCAGCTTGAAGCACATTGAAAAATCCCCTTACCAAACAGAGAGGCAACCTGATTTTGGGTGCATTGCAACTCTTGGCAGGTGACAGGGTGCTGAACGTGCAGAAGCTTCTGGATGAACAAGAAATCATCTTAGACTTCAAATAGGTGTCAGGTAAGTGAGGCAGATGTATAACCTGGTCCCCAAAAAAGATAACAATTCAAATGTTGACTGAGAAATGCGACTAATACTAAGAAAAATGTAGTTTCTTTCAAAGATATTTAATAGGGCTGGGCTGATTGTGGTTTAAAGAAAACAATGAGATGGAAGAAGTGAGAAACTAGAGAAAAATCAGGGAGGTGCAAATACAACGGGGTGGGCAAGTGCTTGATGAATGCAAGGAAAAATCGAGAGAAGAATTCAGAAGAGACGTTTGAAAGCTGTAAATAATAGATTTTGACAACCAATTGTATTGCTGAGTGGGTGGATGGGAAGGAGACCATGATAAAACAAAGCGAAATGTTGAGTCTGCAGGCAAGGAAGGTGGTTTTTGTTTGTTTGTCTGTTTGTTTTCTTGAGACAGAGTTTCACTCTTGTTGCCCAGGCTGGAGTGCAATGGCACGATCTTGTCTCACTGCAACCTCTGCCTTCCGGGTTCAAGCGATTCTCCTGCCTCAACCTCCTGATTAGCTGGGATTACAGGCATGCGCCACCACACCTGGCTACTTTTTGTATTTTTAGTAGAGATGGGGTTTTGCCATGTTTGCCAGGCTGGTCTTGAGCTCCTGACCTCAGGTGATCTGCCCACCTCGGCCTCCCAAAGTGCTGGGATTACAGGTGTGAGCCACCGTGCCCGGCCCTTTTTTTTTTTTTTTTTTTTTTTTTACATTTTTCAACTTTTATTTTAAATCCAGGTTTGTTACATTAGTATATTGCATCATCCTGAGGTTTTGTGTATGGTTAAACCCGTCAGCCAGGTAGTAAGCAGAGTCCCCAGTAGGTAGTTTTTCAACCCTTGCACCTCCCTCTCTCCCTGTTCTAGGAGTCCCCAGTATCTATTGTTCTCATCTTTATGTCCATGAGTACCTCATGTTTAGCTCTTGTTTGTAAGTGAAAACTTGTATTTGGTTTTCTGTTTCTGCATTAGTTCACTTAGGATAATGGCCTCCAGCTGCATCCATATTGCATCAAAGGACATGATTTCATTATTTTTTATGACTGCGTAGTATTCCATGGTTTTATTATTAAATTAGAGAACACAAATAAACAATCAAGACTGCAAGAAGAGAGTAGGCAATCATGAATTTAATTTTAGAAGTGCTGAGTTCCAGGTGTAGGTGTTTGGCATTTAGAAATGAGAGCAGAGAATCACAGATTAGGGACTTAGCAGCAGAGAACTCATGGTGGAAGCTATAGGGATGGTTAGGAGCCCATAGAAAGCAGAGTTTGGAGGCACAGGCTGAACTCAGGCATAGCTTTGGGAAATTCTGACTTATAAGAAGTGTTGTTGAAACAGAAGTCAATGAAGAAGGCAAACAGACTCAAAGCCACAGAGCCATGCCTTGAAACTGAGATGCAGGTGAACAGAGTCAAATACTGTAATGTCAATAATGGACTAAGAGGAGTTAACGGGATCTGACTGCATTTTCTGAGGTCACTGGTAACCTTGGAGAAAAAAAGTAGATTCAAAGGGGTGGTGTTGATGTGCACTGGGGGATTGGTGGGAAAATCAGACAGCAAGAGGTTACAGGTATCAATCAATAGGGACAAAGGTGGATGCTGAGAGAGTACTGGGTGATCCCAACAAAAACCTCAAGACAAGACATGGGAACTGAGAGAATCCACAGATGACCGATGGAGCTCTGTGTCTCTAACGATTTGGGGAAAGTCCTAAATCCCACCGAGTGCACTTTTGCTGTTCCTAGATCGATAGATGTACGGCTTGGACAAAGGCTGTGTCAAGCTTCTTCTGACCCCGAGCCAGGGCTAGTCCACCCCAGAAGTCCCCTGAGCCCAACCGACCATTGCTCATTTGCTCAAGGTCCAGGTGCAGTGTGTCACTGTGAACTTACCCTGGGAATTGCCTCAGTGTCTAAAGTCGTCGTTATTCTCTCTCTCCAGGCATTTTATCTCGTTGTGCCTTGAAATCACATCCTGGGATAGGAATTCAGGCATTCTGTTCTATCACAGAATCTATCCTTATGTTTATTGTGTTTTAACATGCATTCTAAAATGCTCCTTCACCTTTCACATTACACGGAGTTTTATGATTTTTAGTCTCACTGGCATACTTTCAATCCAATTGCCTGTTTGAAGAGTGTGTATGGATGCATAAATGTAATTTATTTCCAAGTTATATCCTTTTTCACAATAAGAATGTCAAACACAGCCAAAATCACGTGTACCACATTGTAAATATCCCACTCAGAGCAATACTACCTGTTACCTTATCTATATCTATATCTATCTGTATCTGTCTATCTATCTTAAATGGAGAGGTGTGTGTGAAAGAAAGAGAGAGAGACAGAGACACAGAAAGAAACAGAGAGAGGCAGGCATAGAGAGAGAGAGACAGAGACAGAGAGAGCAAATGCTATTTCTATGTTATTTACAGTTTTCTGGAAAATATTTTATTACTTACTTAAACTGATGTGAATATTCAAGATTTCTAAGATTCTCTTTATTTTGTCTTCTATCATAATTAAGTAAAAAAAAAAGGATTCACTTTTGCGTTTCAATTACCTTGAAATATCCTGTTTCTGGTGTATCTTCCCTTCACTCTCACTTTAGTGGGAAGACTAACTTTAACATCCACTTTCCTGCTGCTCTATGATTCTCCTGTGTCAAAGCACTCCCTCAACACACTCACACAAATATTCTATACGATTTTCACTTCTTCAAAATGGAGAGATGGCTCATCTGAATGTAGCCTTTTGGGTATAACCAGATGAGAAAACAAATTTTATTCTCTGATTGCAATCCTGTCATTATCGAGGAGATAATTTAATTTCGTGTTGCATTCTTTTTTACTAGAGCTAGGACTGTCATCAGTAATCAACTCAACAGGCTTTATGCAACACATACGGCTGGGTCTGCAAAGCGGTTTTGAAATCTAAATAAGCTTTGGAAAATGGGGACACGGAGCCTACTGGTCTCACTCTTTTCTGGAAATCAAGAGAGACGGGAGAGTAAACTTTTCAGTTTTTCTCTGGAGTTCACCCGCACCCCTTCTCCAGGTCACCTGTGTATCCAACAGAGACGCATGGCTTTGCATCTCCCAGGGTGGGGCTCCAAATGAAGGTTGATTTCATCCTCTGGGAACATATTAACTTTTCCTGGAGAGCAGCTTGAGCAGCCAATTTAGGGACGAGGCTGTTACCAACTGCTTCAGGAAGGGAAAACTCAGCACTGATTCCAGGTTTTCCCCAGGGGCGTGATCAAAAATGGGCTCTCCTGCAGCCATTTTCCGCAGCCAGGTTTTGTCCAGATGTAATTTATTAGCTGAAAACCTGTTATCACTAAGGTTTAATAATAAAATGCAGATTTCCCAATAGCCAGTCTCGTTAAGAAACGATTAAAAGGTTACATGTTCGGTTCTCCAAAGTAGTAAAAACTATATTCTTTCTATACAATTGTCACATTCTCTATGAAACTACTCACAGAGCTAGTAGAGTAAATGGTTTCGTGTTAGCCATATTCTAGCAGAAGTTTTGCATCTGCATCTCTGGGAGGACTTGTCGAAATGCAGATTTCTGGGCCTCACTCTGGAGCGTTTGATTTAGCAAGTCTGACTGGGGTGGGACCTGAGAATGTGCATTTATAAGCAGGTCCCAGATGAGCCTGTTTCTGCTAATGTGGACACTGCTTTGAGAACCTCTTCTCTAACACTTGTTTCTCATAATTTATCTAAAAAAAATGTGTAATCAAATGATTCTTTATTTTGGTCTGATTCCTAATGATTAGCTCCATTACAGATACTCACCTTCTCAAAACTTCATAGTTTAACTATCCTCATCTTGGCACTTTAGGATACTTTAATTCTAGCTTGTAAGAGAATCAAGTTAAGAAAATCAATGTAGGCATCTTCTGATGTGCCCGTCACAGACATAATGTCTTCTTAGAATTTACCATTACAAGTTATTTCTCCCTTTATTAAAATTAATTTTTAAACTCTTCTTTATCTGTTTGAAAATACACTAGGAACACCTACCTACCCACCAATATCGGAGGCACCTATACAGTCTACTCATTCATGGAAGGCCTGTGTTAGCTGAGGCATGCCTATAGTTCATCTTTAATGTGTGCTTATTAACCCAGGGGTCTGGGCGAGCTGTCTGGGCGGCTCGTTACCTCACCTAAGCAGTGGAATTTCAAGTGGCTCACTCCTCTAAACAGAATCTCCCTCACCTGCAGGACAGTATCTGAATTTACATCCTCTATTTGATTACCAAGTCTTTTATTCAATAATTGGAACACAAAGTCAAAATGTAAGTGTTCATTAAAGAGATGAGCTATTGAGTAAAATTCATAATTATACTACAGGACAGTATTCATTTCCTAGGGATGCCAGAACAATTTACCAAAGGCTGTGTGGCTTAAACAACAGATATTTATTCTCCTGCTTCTGGAGAAAAAAGTCAGATCAAGGTGTGGAGAAGGCCATGCTTCCTCTGGAGGCTCTAGGGAAAGAATCTTTCCTGCCGATTCCAGCTCCTGGTGACTCCAGGTGTCCCTGGGCTTGTGGCCTCATCACTCCAGTCTCTGCCTTCATCACCACGTGGCTTCCCCTCTGTGTGTCTTCTCTTCTCTTATAAACTCATGACAATGAGGGCTTACCCTAATCCAGAATGACCTCATCTCAAAGTCCTTAACTCAATTACATCTGTAAAGACCCCTTTTCCAAACAAGGTTCCATCCACAGGTTCTGGGCGGACATGTCTGCATGGAGATACTATTCAACCCATTACAAGGACAAATGACAGAAATGACTAGACTGTATGCTCTGCCTCATGGGGGATATGGAACAGGCAGGCTTTACAAGCAGATATTCTGTGAATACAGGCTACATAGAGAGGAAATGGTGCTCCTATTGGAAGGGAAAGTGGGACTTGAATGTTGATTTTCTATCTCTGCTGTCTGTCATGATCTATAGAAGCCCAACAGACACACAGGATGCCAGAGATGTCATTTGTGAGTGACACTAAGAACATAGAACTGTATTATCTTTTGACTTATAAGTAAATGGAAGAGACGATGGCATATTGCTTTTGCATAGTTCATGCTAAAAGACTCATATGGATCTGTGTATTCAAAACAGCCACCGAGGCTGGGTGCGGTGGCTCACACCTGTAATCCCAGCACTTTGGAAGGCTGAGGCAGGTGGATCACCTGAGGCCAGTAATTCGAGACCAGCTTGGCCAACATGGTAAAACCCCATCTCTACCAAAAAATACAAAAATTATCCAGTCTAAATTAGCTAAAGCTTTAGCAGAAAAATGCCCAAGAAAGCTTCACCAGAGAATCCTTCTCCACCACTACAATTGGCGTGGCGCACGCCTTTAGTCCCAGCTACTTGGGAGGCTAAGGCAGGAGAATCGCTTGAACCCGGGAGGCAGATGTTGCAGTGAGCCGAGATCACGCCACTGCACTCCAGCCTGGGCGACAGGGTGAGAATCCGTCTCAAAACAAAACAAAACAGCCACCGAGAATATAAAAATGAGAGATTGTGAGCAATGCTTGCAGACATAAGCCCTCCCCTTTCCTGAATCATATCATGAACTACATTTGGAGATTGAGTTAAAAAGTAGAAGTGGGAAGTTAGCAGGATTTTATCAACAATTTCTTTTTGGGAGCCCACATGGAGAAGCTGTGTGAGAAATTGTCTAGCTTATCCTTCAGTCGCTTATTTTGTAATTATGAGGATGTCTTTTCTTAGTTGCACTTTCAGTGTGAAAGAGGATCTCTTCTTTGCTACTGTTTACTCACACAGTAGGTGTTACTCACACAGTAGGTGTATCCATTTTGAAGGTAGCAATGGAAAAAATAAACAAAGAACACTCTTTTGAATGAGACATAGAAAAGAAAAATAGTTCTGGACCCTGGTAGTGGGGAGATTTGAGACTTGGCTAGAGGAAAACCAGAAGAGACAGCGCCTGATAAATACTCCATGTCCAAGTCTGATCATATGCGAGATCAGGGCTGGAATTAGGCAAGAGATTTCTCTCTCCTGATGAAAGGTACAGCCAGGGAAAGGGCCTGGCAGTGGGAAGTGGCTTATTCTATTGAATGCATATAAAGAATTCCTCTGCCGTTAGACATGAGGGGACTTCAAAAAGTTCGTGGACAAATGGAATTAAAAGATAAAAATGTAAAAAATATAAACTATATTTCTCAACTTAATCTCCATCAAGTTCAAGTTCTGTAAGTGATAATACCAGCCATTTTAGTCCATTCCTAAAGAACTCAGACTCCTGGGAATTTAACCATCTCAATGCCATCTTTTCTACATTATTAACTAAAGAAAAATGGGTGCCCTTTAAGTGGGTTAAAAAAATAAAAGTGCCCTTTAATTTTTTTTAAGATTAGGAAACAAAAAGAAGTCAAAAAGAGCCAAATCAGGACTTTAAGATGGATGCCTAATGATTTCCTATTGAAACTCTTGCAGAATGGCCCTTGTTTAATGAGAGGAATGAGTAGAAGCATTGTAGTGGTGGAGAAGGACTCTCTGGTGAAGCTTTCTTGGACAATTTTCCACTAAAGCTTTAGCTAATTTTTTCAAAACACTCTCATAATAAGCAGATGTTGTTGTTCTTTGTCAATCCAAAAAGTCAACAAGTAAAACGCCTTGATCATTCCAAAAAACTGTTGCCATGATCTTTGTTTTTGATCCATCCACTTTTGCTTTGGCAGAACCCCTTCCACCTCTTGGTAATCATTGCTCTGATTGTGCTTTTCCTTGAGGATGGTACTGGTAAAGCTATGTTTTCTCTCCTTTAATGGTTCTTCAGAGAAATGCTTCAAAATCTTAATGTCACTTGTTTAAAATTTCCATAGAAAGCTTTGCTCTTGTCTTCAGTGGATCCAGGTGCAACAATTTTGGCACCCATCTTCTGGAAAGTTTGCTCAACTTCTGTTTTTCAGTCAGAATTGTGTAAGCTGAGCCAGTTGAGATGTTTATGGTGTTGGCTATTGTTTCTGCTTTTAATCATCAGTCCTTTTCAATTAGGGCACAAACAAGATTAGTTTTTCCTTTCAAATTGACGTGGATGGTCTTCCATGCAAGCTTTATCTTCAACATTATCTTATCCCTTCTTAAAATGAGTTATCCATTTGTAAATTGCTGATTTCTTTGGGAGCATTTTCCTGATAAAACTTTCATAAAGCATCCACGATTTCACCCTTCTTCCACCCAAGGCTCATCATAAATTTGATGTTTGTTCTTGCTTCCATTGTAGTGAAATTCATATTGCTCTGATAGGGGCTCTTTTCAAACTGATGTCTAATCCTTCTTCGTGCCTCAAACTCGACACATGTTATAACAAGCTAGTATGAGTTTATCTTGGTGGAACAAAAATGTGAAATCCATGCATAGTTTGTTCATAACACAATATTTCCATGAACTTTCTGAAGTCTCCTTTTAGAGTGGACAATGATGGTGCAGAGGATAAGATGGAGTTGCATAAACCAGGGCCAAGTGTTCCCAGTGCATTTCAAATGCAGCTGTACATTGTTGCAGAGGTATGAAACTGCCTTCATAGAATTTTAAAAGGCCACAAAATTAAAATTATGGTAGGGGCCTGAATTTCAGTAAGATATTTTCCTTTCTCTCTGATGTTTTCCTCCTCCATGCATGATTGTTTGTGCATAGTCATTTCAGTAAGTGGTAATCACTAATAATTGATTATCTTCCTGTCCTAGCCCCTAGGCAGGCTGCCCGCAAGATTAATGAACTTGTTTTTTCTTTTAAAAAACAGGGATCCTTAGATCATGCAGACCCCCTCAATGGCTTCCAGAAGTTGAGCTTGCCAAGGGGGGTGCCAGGCAGCTTTGATTACTGGAAATATCACCTCCTGAAAACTTTTCTGCTATACTCCAGGCATAGTAAACGATAACCTACCACTGTTTCCCCGCTTGCTTTCCATAGTAACTGGCAGTCACAAAAGGTATTGTAAAACCTAAAACTGGTCTTTGGGATATTTTTGAGACCTGGCTCGCAAGTGGGCCAACTGACAGCAACCAGACTAGTGGCCTGTCACCCCAACCAATGAACTGACTTGTCTGGTGTTGTGACTCCCTCTCTTTCCAGGAACTGATTCAGTGCATGAAGACAGTTTCAACACGCCTATGATTTCATCCCAGATCAATCAGCAGCACCTGCCACTAGTCCCCCTGCCTGCCAAATCAACTTTAAAAGCCCTAGCCTCTGAAGTTTTGAGGAGGTGGCTTTGAGAAATATCTCCTGTTCTCTTTGCTCGGCTGCCTTGCAATAATTAAACTCTTACTTTACGGCAACATCTCTGTCTCAGTGTTCAGCTTTATCCAGGCAGTGAGTGGGCAACAACCTGGTCAGACATCAACAGGCTTAGCAGCAGAGAGCATGCTATGGTTTATGTTTTTAGAGAAATACCCTGGCCTCTGAGCTGAGCACGGATTGCAAGAGCAGGAATTGCAGAACTCAAAATGAGGGAGGCTTTATGACAGTCTAGGGCATGTCTGCATGACTCCCAGAAGCCAGAAGCAAGTGGGAGTCATGCAGACATGCCCTAGACTGACACAGAACCTCCGCCAGGAACCTGCAGAAGGAAACATATATTTCCATATATGAGGATCATAGAGAAAGAACTTTTCTCAGGAGTCCATAGCTATCCTAGATGCTTCTTAAACTTTTTAAGGCTCCTGGGACATCAGAGAGATTTAAGTAAAAACCTATGTCCTCATTTTTCAGAGTTAGGATATACAATTTTAAAACTTTTTTTTCTCCTTTACAGCAAACACTTCCTTCTCTTTGGCCCCTCTGGCTCTAGGATGTGTCACCTACAATGTGTTCTAGTCTCTGTAGTCAGAGTTTATAGAATTTTCTAAAACAAAAATTGGATCATGTCATTTTCCTGCATAAAGCATTTATTGGTTCCCCATGGCTATTTGAAAAAAAAATTTTTTTACCTGGCCTGTAGACTCAGCGGAGCAGATGACATGAAGGGTGGCCATTAATGTAATACACAAGGATGCCCTCTCTCATCACTCTTATTCAACACAGTATTGAAAGTTCTGGCTGGGGCAGTCAGGCAAGAAAAAGAAATAAAGGGTATTCAAATAGGAAGAGAGGAAGTCAAATTGCCTCTGTTTGCAGATGACATGATCCTATATCTAGAAAACTCCGTCGTCTCAGCCCCAAAGCTTCTTAAGCTGATAAGCAACTTCAGCAAAGTCTCAGCATATAAAATCCATGTGCAAAGATCAGTAGCATTCCTATACACCAACAATAGACAGGCAGAGAGCCAAATCATGAATGAATTCCCATTTGCAATGCTATGAAGAGAATAAAATACCTATAAATACAGCTAACAAGGGAAGGACCTCTTCAAGGAGAACTACAAGCCACTGCTCAAGGAAATCAGAGAGGACACAATCATTTCATGCTTGTGGATAGAAAGAATCAATATCATGTAAATGGTCATACGGCCAAAGTAATTTATACATTCTAAACTATTCCCATTAAACTACCACTGACATTCTTCACAGAATTAGAAAACGCTACTTAAAAATTCATATGAAACCAAAAAAGAGCCCATATACACAAGACAATGCTAAGCAAAAAGAACAAAGCTGGAGGCATCACTCTACCCAACTTCAAACTATACTACAAGGCTACAGTAACCAAAACAGCATGGTACTGGTACAAAAACAGACACATAGACCAATGGAACAGAATAGAGATCTCAGAAATAAGACTGCACATCTACAACCAAGTGATCTTCAACCACCTGACAAAAACAAACAAATGGTGCTGGGAAAACTGGCCAGCCATATACAGAAGATTGAAACTGGACCCCTTCCTTACACCTTATAGAAAAATTAACTTATGATGGATTAAAGACCTAAATATAAAAACCAAAACTATAAAAACCTTAGAAGAAAATGTAGGTAATACCATTCAAGACGTAGGCACAGGCAAAGATTTTATGATGAAAACCTCAAAAGCAATTGCAACAAAAGCAAAAATGGATAAATTGGATGTAATTAAACTAAAAAGCTTCTGCACAGCAAAGGAAATTATCACCAGAGTAAACAAGGTAACCTACAGAATGGGAGAAAAATTTTGCAATCTATTCATCTGACAAAGGTCTAATATCCAGAATCTACAAGGAACTTAAACAAATTTACCAGAAAAAAATCAAACAACCCCATTAAAATGTGGGCAAAAGACATGAACAGACACTTCTCAAAAGAAGACATTTATGCGGCCAAAAAACATGAAAAAATGCTCAACATCACTGATTTTTATAGAAATGCAAATCAAAACTACAATGAGATACCATCTAATGCCAGTCAGAATGGCAATTATTAAAAGGTCAAGGAATGACAGATGCTGGTGAGGCTGTGGAGAAACAGGAACCCTTTTACACTGTTGGTGGGAATGTAAATTAGTTCAACCATTTTGGAAGACAGTGTGGTGATTCCTCAAAGACCTACAACCAGAAATACCATTTGACCCAGCAATCTCATTACTGGGTATGTAACCAAAGGAATATAAATCATTCTATTACAAAGATGCATGCATGTGTATATTCATTGCAGCACTCTTCATAATAGCAAAGACACGGATTCAACCCAAATGCTCATCAATGATAGACTGGATAAAGAAAATGTGGTACATATACACCATAGAATACTATGCAGCCATAAAAAGAAATGAGATCATGTCCTTTGCAGGGACATGGATGGAGCTGGAAGCCATTATCCTCTGCCATCTAAGACAGGAACAGAAAACCAAACACTGCATGTTTTCAATTAGAAGCGGGAGTTGGACAATGAGAACACATGGACATGTGGAGGAGAACAACACACACTGGGGCCTGTCAGGGGAATGGGGGGAGGGAGAAAATCAGGATAAATAGCTAATGCATGTGGGGCTTAATACCTGGTTGATGGGTTGACAGGTGCAGCAAACCACCATGACACACGTTTACCTATGAAACAAACCTGCACATCCTGCACATGTATCCCAGAACTTAAATTTTAATTTAATTTAAAAATAAAATAAAATAAAGGCACATTGCTTGTTTTAAGGCAGAAGTTTAGCCCATATGTCCATATATATATATATACACACACACATATAAATATACACACATATATATACACACATGTACACACACACATATATATGGGCTGATGGAAACTTGTCCCCTACAGAGTATATCTCAATGTATTTTACACTCTGTATTTTATTATTTCAAGACTGCTTAAACATTTTTTTCTTATTACTTATATCTGGCATATACAAAAGATATTGAAATACTTTAGAACAATTCAATTTGCTCAACCATCTAATAATAGATCATCATGCTTTTACAGCAGACATTCGGAGAATCTGCAAATAAATCTAATTTTTCCTTGTCATTTCCAATATTTGGACCTTTCATTTCTACTCCAAATCTTAGTTTATTGTGCAGAATTTCCAATAATCATATCTATATGGGGATCTTTGTTTTGTTCTTTTGGTTGAATGAGCCTATCTCGATTTTGTTCAGTATAATTGGCTTTGGGTATGAGGTCAATAATCATCATGTTTAAGATCTATTCAAAAACAAAGCGAGCTTTAACTTCTTTCGGTAGAATTTAAGGCAGGGTAGCAACTGGAGAGATGAGAGGCAGGGAAATTTGTGCAGTGCATGGTCAAGTTTTTCTGATTCAGCTTCTTGCCAGCTATAGAAACTGCTATTATATGTTCCTTCAATGCCTGTGTTCAAATACTGTTGGACACATTTTAAGAAGTAAATATTATCAGTTTTAAGTGGGTCATGTAGCCAGTATCATTAGTCCAGCTGTTCTAAGTGGACTAAGAATTATTTTAATTTGTATTTAGGTTATTGCTACCTCGGTCAATATCATACTTGTGCAAAGGCTCCCAAAACTTCTGGGTTGTTAGTTATCAAACTACAACAAGCAAATGAGCAGCAAAGCTTTCTGACTATTTTTGGCCAAATTCAACCATCCATCTAGTACCTCATTTCCTGGCTATACAGAATTTCTCCCAAGTCTAGCTCTCCCAGAATATTGCACTCCTGCTCCCAAAACATTACCTCATTCTGCATAGTTACAAAATCATTCCCGAGACGGTATTTCATGACTTATTACGCATTTGAGAAATTCTGCATTTATTTATGCAGACCTTCTTAGAACCTTGAGTGGACTGGTGTACATTTGGTTAGTCAAAGATGAGCATACCCTCAGGAGCTCTCATCAAGAAAGTGGGACAGTCTTCAGGAAACATCAGCCCAGTGGAAAAGGACCAAGTTCTCCAGCTATGTTTGCTTCACATACTTGCCTTAAGAAAGAAGCCTCATTTACCTTCTTCTCCTGTTAACCTCTGCAGTTACCCAGCTGGAAATCATCTCTCTATCTTCTGGAAACCTCTTCCAGTATTTTTGATAATTTTGTTATTGCCCTGAGTTTTAACCACGTGAAAAGGTTTCTTTTTCTGTTAGTTGCACATAGTAGATGCTCTAAATCAGAGTTCTGCAAACTTTTCCTGTAAAGGACCAGACAGGAAGTATTTTAGGCTTTGAAGACAATATGGTCTCTTTTACAACTACTCATCTCTGCCTTTGTAGCAAAAAAACAGCCACAGACAATATGTAAATTAATAAATGTGGCAGAGTTTCAATAAAACTTTATTTACAAGAACAGGCAGCTGTCAGTTTTGCCTCATCGACCACAGATGGGTCTCCATGAACTTAAAATAATGAAGTCACTAAAGATGCATAGTTTTGTCAATTTGATGTTGTGATTATTTCCTATACATTATGTGTATATTGTCTTCTGGGATACCAATGCATACATGCATATTTGTCCTTCTTGTTTTGCTGTTATTCTTTGATGAAAAATTAAATAAATGCTCTGTTAATATTTCTGCAAAAGGAGCATTTGTTATGAGGCAGGTTTTTGAGATGGAAAAGAGAGGAATTATAACAATCTATTAATCTAAAGGAGTTTAAAGCTACCCATGGTTTTTTGACATAGCATTATTTATTATAGTAAACTCGGTTCAAAAGGAAATAATTTTTGTCTAGACAATAATCTAGGAATGTCAGGACAAGGCAAAAAGAGAAGCTCAATCCTTTCAGAAATTCTGTGACTGACTGAGCATTGTGGCTCATGCCTGCAATATCAGCACTTTGGGGGAACGAGGTGGGAGGATTACTTGAGCCCAGGAGTTAGAGACCAGCCTGAGCAATTGTATTAGTCCGTTTTCATACTGCTATAAAGAAATACCAGAGACTGGGTAATTTATCAAGAAAAAGAGGTTTAATGGACTCACAGTTTCACATGGCTGGAGAGGCCTCACAATCATGGTGGCAGGCAAAGGAGGAGCAAAGGCACATCTTATATGACAGCAGGCAAGAGAGCATGTGCCGGGGAACTCCCGTTTATAAAACCATCAGCTCTCATGAGACTTATTCACTACCACAAGAATGGCATGGGAAAAACCTGCCCCCATGATTCAATTACCTCTCACTGGGTCCCTCCCATGACCTGTGGGGATTATGGGAGCTATAAGTCAAGATGAGATTTGGCTGGAGACACAGACAAACCGTATCAGCAATATAGTTAGACCCTGTCTATAATAAAAAAAAAAAGAAGAAATACTGTGACTGATATGAACACATTAGTTAATTGACCATTTCCCAAATTGTGTGTATTGCCTGCCAATAAAAACAGGATTAGTTTAAATGAAGACATGAATGGACTCCACATAATTTGGCTATTTTTGTCACTTCATATAATTAATCAAGAAATGATTGAAAATATATAAAATGAACAAAAAAGTATAGCATATATTAAAAAGAAGATAAGAATCACTCCAGATCTCTCCACCTAACAGTAACTCTGTCAGCCTTTGGAAGCCAATTATGTCCAAGAGAAGGTGTATATTAGTCTCAGAGTCCAGTAACACAAATATACATATATATTTCTATTTAAATAATCATGCTATGTTTGAAACCATTTTCTATTCAGCCTTTTCTACTTGGCATCATCCTCAGAGCTATTTGTATAATGTTATAAATTTCATCTTGGCAAATCCAATAGATACTATGCTGCATCTTCTTTTAAGTCCGTTTAAGCATGATTTGATGGGAGCTAAATGGGATCCCTTCCTAGAATGCTTCTCTCTTGGAGTTGGTAACTTCACATTCTTCTGGTTTTCCTTCTACCTCTCAGTGTTCTCCTTATCCTCCTTTCTACAGGGTCCTGCTCTAATCAGTTCCTAAGTGCTGGACTTGCTGAGGGTGTGTGGTGGGTACTCTCAGCTCCCTCCACAGAGTCTCCATGGATAATCTCAACTGTTCCTCATCACCTTGCTGATGAGGTATGCATTGACTTCTCCTTCTCAGACCCATTTTCTGAGCTCCCACTTCCTCCTTGATTTCTGCAAGTATGTGTCTCACAACTCATTATGTCCAAATGTGAATCCTTTAATTTCATCTTATTATTATGTTTCACCATTCCCAGTTTCTCTAGCTTGATAAGGAGTCTACTACCTATCTGGCACCTTATGTTAGAAGTCTGGAGTCATCATGAAGACCACTTCAATAGTTGAATTCCATTCCATTTTCCATTTTCATTTTCCATTCCATCTTCATTGCACATCTCTTCAAAGTGGTCTTGATTTCTGAATATCACAGAGACAAATGTAGGATATTTCAATGTACTGAGTTGTAAAACAATCCTCAGATCCCTGCAGCTGACAGAGCATATCAGACAGAATTCCACTCGGATTCAGATAACAGAAAAGCAACATTATTCCAGCTTCAGTGCTGAGCCGTGAGCTGGTGTGATGGCTCAATGATAACCTTAGGTAGCTAGGCTCATCCCCTCCTTTCCTAAGGATGAAGCAACCACATCCCTAGGCTCCAGGCTTTCGTCCTCAGGCTTTATGGTTACAAGATAGTGCAACAACTCCATGCTTCAAGATCCCTAGTCCAGAAAAAAGGAGAAAGAGCAAAGGAGTGAAGGTTTTGCAAGTAAATCTTTGTCTTTTTATATCAAAGAGTTTGTAGTCTCAGCCACCCAAGGCAGCAAGGGAATCCAGGGGCATTGATGGGTTTAATCAGTCTTATTACTTTTCTGAGCGAGCTTGAGGTCTGTTTATTGAAAAAAAGAAGGAGATATGGATAGTGGGTAGGCAAGAGACAGTGGTTGTCCTGGTGAGTCAGGCACTAATGAAATTATTCAACATCACTGCTGTCTCCGAAGTAAAATCCCTGATGCTCAAGTATTGAAGCCTGCTGAGAAGTGCTCAATGCTCTGACAAACTCTGTCATCATCATCATCATCATCATCCTATCATCAATAACATCTTCTATATTAACAGCCCAAATCACAGGGAAAGGATGAGAAAAATAATTAATATCTGGAATTCAAGCTTGCCTCTTGATGGGAGCTGTATTAGGGGAGGTGAGATATTGGTCAGGTGAAAGCCTTGAGTAGTAGAGTCTTAACGTCTTTGACAAACGCACATATTTCATGGCGGTGGTCATGACCTATATCCCAAATTAATTTGGAATGCTGAATTGCCTGGATACTCCCAAAATTGTTCTCATTCTCAGTCTGAATCATTTTGTAACACAAATTCAATTTAGAAAACAGAACTATGAGGATTTTTTCATCAACTAGACACTGCCAAAGAGGTGAAGGATAATTCTGTCTCTCAACAGATGGTTAAAACATAAGCAAAACAAACAAAATATTCTCTCTTTCCCGGATGGAATTGCTCCTGCTAACCAAACATGGTGGCGTATGAACTTGGAATCATAACAATGTCAATAAGTTTACAAAGTATCATCCATGCTGTCTTCCAATAAGGCTATGTGAGACAACGATGCATTATGAGATACTTGGCCAAGGTGAAGAGTTCGAAATGTGGTTGGGAATGTCTGGACCCATCTTGTTTTCTTGTCTGTTTGCAAACACTCTCTTCTCACTGGATGGATTTATTTCACTGGCCTCATGAATACTCAGCCTTGACCAAATGCTTCAACACATAAACGAGTGTTAACCTCTGAATAATTTGTCATCTACAATGAGATACCTCTTCACACCCAAAAAGATGGCTAGAGGAAAAAATCAGATAATAACAAGAGATGGAGAGGATGTGGAGAAATCAGAATGCTCATACACTGCTGGTGGGTATGCAAAATGGTATGGTGGCTTTGGAAAATATTCTCACAGTTCCTCAAATTATGTAAATTACTACAGCCACTATGGAGAAGATTATGGAGTTCCTCAAAATCCTAAAAGTAGAACTACTATATGATCCAAGTATTCCACTGCTAGGGAAAGAAACAGAGAAATAAATAAATAAATAAACCTGTACATCAAAGAGATATATCTGCATGCTCATGTGTACTGCTGCATAAGTCACAATAGCCAAAATATGGATTTAGCCTAAGTGCCCATCAACGGATAAATGGATAAAGAAAATATGGTGTATGTACACAATGGAATATTATCCAGCCATAAGAAGAATGACATCCTGTCATTTGCAGCAACATGGATGGAACTGGATGTCATTATGTTAAATGAAATAAACCAGGCACAGAAAGACAAATATTGCATATTTTCACTCATTTATGGGAGCTAAAAAAGTGGTTCTCATGAAGATAGTGACTATAGTGATGGTTACCAGAGGCCAGAAGGGGAAGGGGGGATGAAGGGTAAATAAAAGAATATAAATGTATTTATTACCACTGAACTGCACACTTACAGGTGGTAAGGAAGGTACGTTACATATGTATATTTTACCTTGATAAAAATAAATTTCAAAATAAAATCACGTGCTTCTCACCACTTACTGCTGAGTTATTGTTGGAATAATGAATTAGTACTACACGTAAGGCATGTACCTACGTAAATAGTAAAATAGAGACAACAAGAATAGTTCAGTGGAATGTAGAACATAGGGAATCTAGTCTCGTCAAATATAATTTTATTGGTGTTGAGTTATATACAAATTCTACTTAACTGGGCTTTCCCATGAAACATGTTACATAGAAACAGCTAACAATCATTACAATACCAAGTGAACCTGACCCTGAAACTCATGTTCTTTGCAAATCTCAATTATTGATTTTAGTTGGGATAAGAACTTAGAAGGATAGGTGCTGAGTGTTACCCAGGAAAAAAGGTACAAAGGATAACAGGAGATAATTTGAATATCTATGTGATGCCAGGAAAAAGCAAAATCCTTCCTTATCATTCTACTGTTTTGTTGGGATAATAAATTACCACAGACATCTGGTGGTAAACATTTAATTAGCAACCTAAAGATAGCTAGAATTAACTAGACCAAGTAATTGATCCCAGGAAGCTGAAGATAACTGGCCTATGCCAGGGAGTTCAATAACCATTTTTCTCAATGCAAAATTCCAACCTCATGTTAGAAATATTACCTCATACAATAGATATCTACTTTATCCAAGTGAGTAATTAACTAGAGATAACTAGATGAAGCCAGTACTTGAAATAAACAAATTCTTTTCAACACTACTTCTTATGTCTTAGTGACATAAAACTAGACATTTAGTGGTACCTAGGCAAACAGTTGAATAAAAAACTAGCAATTACTGGGAAAACTGGTTAACATAGAAAGTTTAGTAACAATTCTAGTCAACTCTGTGTTCTCATTTTTTTAGGACTGTTGACTAGGTACGATGGATATGGTAACTAGAGTTATCTGAGTAAGAGTTAAATACAGAATCCTCCATAAAACCAGAATAACTGGTTGAAGATAAGAAGCATAACATTGCATTTTCCTCAACATTTCTCATCTCTTTTTGGAATAATGAGTTAGTTCTGTCAGTGGGTAGTAGTACCTAGATTATTACAAAGCAAGAAATAAGAAGAGATGGCTAGAATAAATATTTGATACCAGAATGGTGAAAAAAAACATTCTTTTCAAATAGAAACTCTAATTTTCGGTGTGATTAATGAGTTAGAATAAGTTAGTACTGGAGATATCTGTATAAGATGTGGATTTCATTGTGGGAGTGGGGTACCTACTCAACAGATGAACTGCTGGGTCACATGGTAGATCTATTTTGATTTTCCAAGGAACCATTACACTGTTTTTCATAACGGCTGTACCAATTACATGTCTGTCAACAGCGTGTAAAGGTCCCCTTTTCTGCACACCCTAAAAGGGTTTCATTTTCTCCACACCTTTGCCATCATTATCTTTTATCTCTCGACTTTTTGATAATAGCCGTCCTAACAGGTGTGAGGTGATAGTTCATTGTGGTTTTCATTTGCATTCTATGATTATTAATGATGTTGAACACATTTTCATATACCTGTTGGCCAGTTGTGTGTTTTCTTTGGAGAAATGCCTATTCAAGTCCTTTGCCTATTTGTTAACAGGACTATTTATTTATTTGCTATTGAGCTGTGTGAGTTCTTTATATATTTTGGATATTAACTCATTATTAGATATATGGTTTGCAAATAGTTTCTCCCAAACCATAGCATGCCTTTTCATTTTGTTGATTGTTGACTGTGCAGAAGCTTTTAGTTTCCAGCCTGCTCACTTGCCCTACATATTTCAGCTTCCTAGACCCCCCCCCCCACATTGTGTGAATGTGTGAGCCAATTGCTTAGAATAAACTGTATCATATATATAATATTATTCATAAATCAATACTACATGATAGTAAATACATATTTATCATATATATTACACACACACACACACACACACACACACACACACACACAAATATCCTGTTGGTTTAGTTTCTCCTTC
This sequence comes from Pan paniscus, assembly GCF_029289425.2. Lineage (NCBI taxonomy): Eukaryota > Metazoa > Chordata > Mammalia > Primates > Hominidae > Pan > Pan paniscus. The sequence goes on along the minus strand of NC_073272.2, from coordinate 8,090,127 downwards.
TCTGAGGAACCCAGCCGGATACCGATACCCAGCTGAGCGAGTGTGTTTGCTGATCTTGACCTCTGGAAGCCAGTGCTTTAAACCATGAGAATGAAAAATTGTGAGGCACTATGTGGATGCTGGGAGAAGTATGTGAGATGGAAAAGTTGTTTCACGGCATCCAAGAAGTGAATGATCCTCAAGGTGTAGCAGAGGAATTTGTAGGAGAGAGGGATGACTGACGTCTTCGTATAGCCCTCCATCCATCCCAGTTAGCATGGAGGGATTTTAGGCAGGTCATACAGAAACTGGGTAATGATGGCAGGTGTGGAGGAACAGAATGTACCACTGAATGGGAGGTCCGGGGGAAACATATGGTGGAAATATCCTCCCGTGCCACGTGATCTGCCAAAATTGAACATGGGGAGTTTAGGAGGGGCGACATGTCAGTTTGGGAACTATCTTTAGGGGTGCTAACCCAAATCTCCCTTTCTCCAACTAGAGCACCCTGCCTTCCTCATTAGATGTCACCCCCACCCCCCGCCCCCGACTTCATCCGCCATGTCCTGATGGTGCTTTGTGACGTATAAGGCCTGCCTTCCCACCCAGGGCTACCATTGGCTGGGTAGTGGAGTGTTGACCAATCACAGCTCAGGGGCGTGATTGTCTCGTCCTGGGATCGCGAGAGGGGTATATACAGGGAGGCCAGACAGCCTGGAGTTAGTCGACCGTTGCGAGACGTTGAGCTGCGGAAGATGAGTCCAAAGCCGAGAGCCTCGGGACCTCCGGCCAAGGCCGAGGAGGCAGCAAAGAGGAAGGCCTCCTCTCAGCTGAGCCCCAGTGGCCCGAAGAAGAAGGTGAGTGACCCTCCCAAGCTCCTCCTCGTCTTCCCCTCGCCTCCTTCCTCACAAGAAGCCTCTCCTGTCCTCACTTGGCACAACCCCCCAACCCGGTCCCCACCGCTTCTGAGGACACGTCCCTGTTCCCAGACTCCTCCATCCTCGTCCCTAAACCACAGCCCTTCTGTGATCGTCCCTGTTGTCCTTCCAGACTGCCAAGGTGGCCAAGAAGGGAAAAGCGGTTCGTAGAGGGAGACGCGGGAAGAAAGGGGCTGCGACAAAGATGGCGGCCGTGACGGCACCTGAGGCGGAGAGCGGGCCAGCGGCACCCGGCCCCAGCGAGCAGCCCAGCCGGGAGCTCCCTCAGCACGAGCTGCCGCCGGAGGAGCCAGTGAGCGAGGGGAGCCAGCACGACCCCCTGAGTCAGGAGAGCGAGGTGGGGGAACCACTGAGTCAGGAGACCGAGGTGGGGGAACCACTGAGTCAGGAGAGCGAGGTGGAAGAACCACTGAGTCAGGAGACCGAGATGGAAGAACCACTGAGTCAGGAGAGCGAGGTGGAAGAACTACCGAGTGTGTAGACGGCCAGCTACTCCCCTATCTCCGAGAGCAGCGACTAAGTTCAGGCCCAGCCGCCAGACCTCAGAGATCTCACCAGCGGGGTGCTTGCCATACTGTTGATAATAAAATGAATGTGTTGCAAATTGATCTGAGTGACTCCGTGTTCTCTGATGGTGGGGAGGGAGGGAGGGAGGGAGGGGGGAAGAGGTGGTGTGTGGGGAGGGAGGGAGGGAGGAAGAGGTGGTGTGTGGGGAGGGAGGGAGGAAGAGGAGGTGTGTGGGGTGGGAGGGAGGAAGAGGAGGTGTGTGTGGAGGGAGGGAGGAAGAGGAGGTGTGTGGGGAGGGAGGGAGGGAGGAAGAGGAGGTGTGTGTGGAGGGAGGGAGGAAGAGGAGGTGTGTGGGGAGGGAGGGAGGGAGGAAGAGGTGGTGTGTGGGGTGGGAGGGAGGGAGGAAGAGGTGGTGTGTGGGGAGGGAGGGAGGAAAAGGAGGTGTGTGTGGAGGGAGGGAGGGAGGAAGAGGAGGTGTGTGGGGAGGGAGGGAGGAAGGAAGAGGTGGTGTGTGGGGAGGGAGGGAGGGAGGAAGAGGAGGTGTGTGGGGTGGGAGGGAGGGAGGAAGAGGAGGTGTGTGGGGAGGGAGGGAGGGAGGAAGAGGTGGTGTGGGGGGAGGGAGGGAGGGAGGAACAGGTGGTGTGTGGGGAGGGAGGGAGGAAAAGGAGGTGTGTGTGGAGGGAGGGAGGGAGGAAGAGGTGGTGTGTGGGGAGGGAGGGAGGGAGGAAGAGGTGGTGTGTGGGGAGGGAGGGAGGAAGAGGTGGTGTGTGGGGAGGGAGGGAGGGAGGAAGAGGTGGTGTGTGGGGAGGGAGGGAGGGAGGAAGAGGTGGTGTGTGGGGAGGGAGGGAGGGAGGAAGAGGTGGTGTGTGTGGAGGGAGGGAGGGAGGAACAGGTGGTGTGTGGGGAGGGAGGGAGGAAGAGGTGGTGTGTGGGGAGGGAGGGAGGAAAAGGAGGTGTGTGTGGAGGGAGGGAGGGAGGAAGAGGTGGTGTGTGGGGAGGGAGGAAGAGGAGGTGTGTGTGGAGGGAGGGAGGGAGGAAGAGGAGGTGTGTGGGGAGGGAGGGAGGAAGAGGTGGTGTGTGGGGAGGGAGGGAGGGAGGAAGAGGTGGTGTGTGGGGAGGGAGGGAGGAAGAGGTGGTGTGTGTGGAGGGAGGGAGGGAGGAAGAGGTGGTGTGTGGGGAGGGAGGGAGGAAGAGGTGGTGTGTGGGGAGGGAGGCAGGAAGAGGTGGTGTGTGTGGAGGGAGGGAGGGAGGAAGAGGTGGTGTGTGGGGAGGGAGGGAGGGAGGAAGAGGTGGTGTGTGGGGAGGGAGGGAGGAAGAGGAGGTGTGTGGGGAGGGAGGGAGGAAGAGGTGGTGTGTGGGGAGGGAGGGAGGAACAGGTGGTGTGTGGGGAGGGAGGGAGGAAGAGGAGGTGTGTGGGGAGGGAGGGAGGAAGAGGTGGTGTGTGTGGAGGGAGGGAGGGAGGAAGAGGTGGTGTGTGTGGAGGGAGGGAGGGAGGAACAGGTGGTGTGTGGGGAGGGAGGGAGGAAGAGGTGGTGTGTGGGGAGGGAGGGAGGAAGAGGTGGTGTGTGTGGAGGGAGGGAGGGAGGAAGAGGTGGTGTGTGGGGAGGGAGGGAGGAAGAGGTGGTGTGTGGGGAGGGAGGGAGGGAGGAAGAGGTGGTGTGTGTGGAGGGAGGGAGGGAGGAACAGGTGGTGTGTGGGGAGGGAGGGAGGGAGGAAGAGGTGGTGTGTGGGGAGGGAGGGAGGGAGGAAGAGGTGGTGTGTGTGGAGGGAGGGAGGGAGGAAGAGGTGGTGTGTGGGGAGGGAGGGAGGGAGGAAGAGGTGGTGTGTGGGGAGGGAGGGAGGAACAGGTGGTGTGTGGGGAGGGAGGGAGGAAGAGGAGGTGTGTGGGGTGGGAGGGAGGAAGAGGAGGTGTGTGGGGAGGGAGGGGGGAAGAGGTGGTGTGTGGGGAGGGAGGGAGGAAGAGGAGGTGTGTGGGGAGGGAGGGAGGAAGAGGTGGTGTGTGGGGAGGGAGGGAGGGAGGAAGAGGAGGTGTGTGGGGAGGGAGGGAGGGAGGAAGAGGTGGTGTGTGGGGTGGGAGGGAGGGAGGAAGAGGTGGTGTGTGGGGAGGGAGGAAGGAAGAGGTAGTGTGTGGGCAGGGAGGGAGGAAGAGGTGGTGTTTGGGGAGGGAGGGAGGAAGAGGTGGTGTGTGGGGAGGGAGGGAGGAAGAGGTGGTGTGTGGGGAGGGAGAAAGGAAAGAAGGAAGGAACAAGTGGTATGTGGGGAGGGAGGGAAGTTGGGTACCGCGGGGTTGGGGTCACAGGGACAGGTCACAGTTAGCCAGACAGGAGGATAAGGATTGCGTCATGGCTGAGAACTGGAGACAAATTTCCCCTTCACAGGATGACTCCGCTTCTTACACGGTTTGTTTCTTCATGCAATCTTGCTAGCACATACACCAAGTACCAAGAACTGGATTCTACCTACTTAGGTTTCACTGTCAAAATACCTTTTCGGTTATAGAAACCGATGGAAGAATCGTTTCCATCTCTTTCCTTTCAGCGTCCCCTCCCTACAATCTAATATAATTAAGAAGAAAAATTCAAAATAGAGCAAAATCTATCTACTTGATAAAAGCCTTTTTATTTTTGCAACTGAGGACACAAAAAGTACATTTCATATTTCCATACATTAGAAATACACGTCTTTTCTATATATAGTAGAATTTAGTATATACAAATATATGTAAATAAAATATAATATGCACCTATATTTACTATATACAAACCTATATAGATTATATATATAAAATATGTAAATACAAATATAGAAATATAGATTATATATTTATATAATATACAAATATAAATATATAGATATAGATTATATATACACGTTAGAAATACATAGGTCTTTTCTATATATACTAGAACCTACTATACATATTTATATATTAATATATGTATTTTTATGTTTTTGTGTAGATTATATATATTTATATATAAATATATATTTTATGTATAAATACATATATAAAACATATTTATATGTAAATATATATTTTATGTATAAATACACATAAAACATTTATATGTAAATATATATTTTATGTATAAATACTTATGTAAAACATATTTATATTTATATATTATATATAATCATTTATTTTAGAAGGTAAGGTGTTAGTATTGTTCAAGCATGGTTCTCAGGCAAAAGGAGAAAGGAAATTTTAAGAAGAAAAGAGTACAAAATTCTCCCAATTTAATTTCCAGTTGTTACTAATTACACGGACAGAATAACTCATGCCCTTTAATCTTATAATGAACAGCACGTTAAACTTTTATGTGATTATGAAAATATGAATTTCCATATAATAAGGGTTTGAGATGTAAAGCAGTAATTTTATAGGCAGTTTTCACTTGTTACATAGATTGTTCTTAGAGCTTTAAAGATGTTAAATTAATGGTGGCTTTGAAGAGATGGTAGCATCATTTGAGAAACAACAAATGGGTTCTGTTTCATCCTTTCCTTGGTGCAGTCAGGGCTTCACTTCATTAGCTTAGGAAGGGATTTCAGAGCTTTGCACTTTGAACTTGTAGCTGCCTCCTATGGAATCCTACGAAATCTAGGCCACTATACCACAGAAACAGGGCGTTGCCCCATGTCCTGAACACCATCATTTTGTGGTATATTTCTTTTGTATTTCTTATATGGAAATACCATATAAGAATGAGCATGCTTGGTATAACTCAAAGCCTGTTTATTTGCAAGGCTGTATTGAACCTGGACAATAAATACTTGTGTGTTACGGATGGGAAACAAGTCCGAATGAAAAGCTCCTGCTGTCTTTTAGGACAGCCTATTGGCTGTGGTTGTATATCTCTTTCCAAAGGGAAATTGGTGAACTCTCTGCTATAGTTTTTTCCATAATCACAGCATAAAAACTGAAATAAACTGAATCTTGTCAGTGGTCACTTTTGGGATTGGTGTATATTAGGGAGCACTTTTGCAGTGTGTTTCAAAATTACATTCAAGAATTAATTTTGTGCACCTTATTTTAATGCCATATTTCCATTCAAGCTCTGCATGTCACAACAGTCTGTGATGATTCTTTTGGCATTGAAATAATTATCCATGGCACTTAAACCGTGTTTCTTTCATCATTTCGTGGCAGTAGGAGCTTCAACTGCTATTTGTTGGGAACCCATCCTGACTAGCTCTTTCACTAGGGCTTCATGTTTTATTGTGATGATTGGCAGTCTTGTGTTTCAGACATTTTCAGATTTGGAAAGTTACTATGATTTTGAAATTATAAATGCAAAAATATCAGTGAATTTATTTTCACAAACTGTTTTAATTCATTATAGACAATAAGTGGTTTAATCAGAAATCAATATTTTAAATAATATTTTAATTTGTTGGAGCATTCACAAATACTACATCTTCATTTAAGTCTTTCTTTATTCTACATGTTATATACATAGTTAAATTAATAAATAAGAGTTTTAAATATTTTCCCTCCTTTTCCAACTACACACAAGCTCGGGGTTAAAATAAACAGTGGAATGAGTAAAGACCTGAAGTAATAGCAGTAAAACTGTAGTTGATTTTTATAATAAAATAATAGATATCAAAGCTTCCTAGCATTATAGGCAAATCTTCCTGTGGCCCTAAAAGGCAGATCCCTTTGACTGCAGTCATGAACAACAGGTGATCTTGAGATTCTCATCTGTCAAAGACAGTTGGTGGGAGAATTTGAAAACACCTTGTACATATTAAAGAGCTAAGCATGAGATGATGCATACATACATATATCTCTGTCTCATTAGACCGCAGGAAATAGGACACATGGCAGGAAGGCGCATGTTGATTCCCCTTGACCATGCAGCTTCCTCTGCTCCTGACTCCTAAGAACTTTCTGACCTATTGGTCATTCCCAGCTTCAGATCCCCACGCATACAGATTGTTTTTGGCCCCACGTCAGTGATACACAGGACACAGAATTGCTCTCAAAAAACACTCCGGAATTGAAAAATGACAGGAGAAGCTCAACGCGATGGCTGGGTACCAGAGGGAAGGCCTTCCGCTGTTTTGAACACTGATGCTAAGCTCTAGAATAACTGCAGCTGCAGCCTGTTGGACCTGGCATGTGTCAGGCAGGGTGTGAAATGCTCTCCATGCACGACCTCATTTCTCCCTCACATTACCCCTATGGATTAATCGGGGCTCTAGAGAGACGCTACCAACAGGTTATCAGCAAAGACAGATGAGAGGGGATTTATTAGGGGAATTAGAGGGTGAAAAGTCTCAGGACAAGCTGTCTGCAAGCTGGAGCCCCTGGGATGCCAGGAGTGTGACTCAGTCCACACCCAAAAACCTCAGAACCAGGGAAGTGGATGGTGTAATTCTCAGTATAAAAAGAGCCTGAAGTTCTGATGTCCAAGGGCAGGAAAAGAAGAGTCTCAGCTCCAGGAGAGAAAGGGAGGAAAGTGCCTTTCCTCTGCCCTGTTTCTTCTATCTGGGCCCTCAGAGAATTGAATGGGGCCTGTCTCTATTGAAGACATCTTCCCCACTCTGTCCACCAGCTCACGCCAATCTTCCCAAGAATACCTGTGCAGGCTCACCTAGAAACAATGCTTTACCAATTCCTGACGTATTCCTTAAGGCAGTCACGTTGACACCTGAAATTAACCATCACACCCTGTAAAATGAGTAGTGTCCCCACTGGACAAATGAGACAGACAGTTTGAGTAACTTTCTTATACTGCTTATAGGTTATAGAGTCAGGATTAAAACTCAGGTCTGCAAAGATCAAATTCTAAACTCCACCCTCTTAAGGACTGCTGCTCAACACTGTGGAAGCAGTACTGTATTAGACACTGTACAAGGATTGAAGAGGCATTTGAGACACATCCCCTGCTTTAGGGACCACATCCTAGCTTGCATTCATGACAGGAGTCATGTTTCTGTGACTCTACTGTAGACCCCGGAACCAAGTGTGAATTGGTACGCTTTAGGTGTGCATAAGCTCTGCAGAAATCCTAAGAAAGAGCCAGATAATTATAGGCTCAATTCATATAGGGAAGTTTTTACGAAAATAGCTTTTAGCCAATTCCTGAAAGAAAATATTTTTACTGGCAGAAAAATGTTCTGCTGGAGAATAACTAGTTGAAGGGCTTTGGGGGAAGGGGCCCTGGACATATGTACACAGAAGTGGGGGAAAAAGACACACAGAATAGAAACAGAATTGAGGACCCTTCAGGGAGAGAAGTAAGGAAAAGTGCTAGCCCAGCAAGCTGATAAAAATATATCTGCCCTGTATTTAAAGTTAATTCCATCTCTTGATGTTTTTTTCATATTATTCATTTTATTATATTTGTTAGTATAGTATTATCCATCTTATTGTCCCATATATTATGGCATTTCCCCCTATATGTGAATATATTACCACATAGAAGGAAATGACCTCATTTTCCTAATACATAATTAGACACATGGATTTATTCCTTTACAAGCAAAAATGTGTCTCCTCCATTACGTATTAAAATGAATAAAACCATATAATATTCCTGAGTTGAATCTTGTAGCTCAATACTTGGACAGAAATGTTGCTAATTTGCACATTTTATGTGGTACTGATGACTCCCACATTAAGGAGTGTTTTTATTGTCTGCTTGGTCAGAGACCTCAGTGTTTTGATGAAAGTTCATTCTTAGGAGGCCACTGTCATCAAATCAACTTTGCATATAGAAAACTTATGAAAACACAAACCATTCTGTCCTCACAACTTCTGTTCACAACATTGGCGAATGGAGTCACACCTGCATGCTCATAGTTTATCACCACAAACTATGAAACTACTAAAAGAAAACTGTGGGGAAATGCTTGAGGACACTAGTCTGGGCAAAGATTTTTTGAGTAAGACTTCCAAAGCACAGGCAGTAAAAGCAAAGTCAACAAATGGAAAAACATGAAGCTCAACAGCTTCTGCATGGTAAAAAAAAAAAATCAATGAAGAGACAACCTAAAGAATGGAAGAAAATATTTGCAAACTATACATCTGACAAGAGATTAAGAACCAGAATATATATATATAATATCATATATATATATAAAATGAGCTCAAACAACTCAGTAGCAGCAGCAGCATCATCATCATCATCATCATCATCATCATCACCTGTGTGTAGACAACTGAATCAGGCTCCGTGGCTCCTGGAAACTGGAAATGTTCACATAAAGGCAGAGAAAACCCTTCCAGAATATTTCTACACTATTTCCTACACGAATCACTCGAGAACCATTTCCAAAAGCAATAAAGTATATCTGGCCAACCCATGCTCAGCACCATGCTCTTGCAGAATTTTGACTTTGCCTTTTTGATACTGACCTTTGATTTTTTAAAATAATTGTTTTGTCCTTTTGCTTCAGAAATTTACAAAGCAAACAGAAAACATTATTTAGGAATGACTGACTCTGTATTACTGAATCAATTATTAAATTTTGCTGAATGATTGATCTTGGAAAATAGAGATGTAACTACTTCTTGATGTCAACTGTAATTCAAATCTCATCTCGGTAAAGAATTAATGAAATGCTTAGCCAGGCATGGCCAATGGAATCAGAACTAGCCCAGTCTTGCCATAACTTTCTGCTTCCTTACCATCCTGAGTTTCAGTGGGCAACAGATTCATTTTTGGAGATTACTATGGAAATCTCTGCAACAGTTTTTCCACTCATAACTTAAGGCGTTCATAATTATTGCAGAAGTTTCTCAGTCTCTCCATGTGAAATTTCTCTTAGCTATTGGATTTTAGATATTTCACAGTTCCTTTTGTGCTTTTAAACACACAAGCCCAATTCTGCTTCTTTAAGTGGTTTTGTGTTCCAGTCGCCTGCTCAGAATATGCCTGTTTAATCCTCCTCCTATAGTGATTGATCTGTTTACACTATACTATACTAGACTGGGGACGTTTTAAAGTTGAATCCAGCTTTTTAGAATGCAGACAGCTGCTAAATTGGTGACAAAAATGAGATGCTACCTTAAAAAGTCTATCCAAAAGTACCAAAGGTACTTGCTGTATGAGGCATCATAACTTCCTGTGAAAATGAAAGCTATGCACTTTTTGAATTAAAAACAACAGTGCACATAGATATACATACACTCCTGAGCATGCATCAGGTGTGCCGCACACATTCACACACACGCCTCCTCCCCCGCACACACACATTATCTTAGAGTGTGCCTTGGCATCCTTCTTCACATAGACATACGACATTGTTGAAGAGACCCAGCTCTGTGTGGTCAGTCTGTGTGCCCAGCATCACCTTTGTCCCTCCACAGCTATGTGCCCACTTTGTGTGGTCTTTATATTTTTCTGAAGAAGAGTCAGGTTACTCATTCACTTTATTTGTGTACACACTTCAAAAAATATATATTATAACATTTCTATAATATCCAATAAAAGGATGAAATTAGAGGACGTAACTTCTGACCCAAAAAAGGACAAAATAAAATGGTAATAATCAAGCTAAAATAAAACAAACACAAACAAGATAGAATAAAAGTGATATGAAAAGCAAGTATACTAACAGAAAGTACAATATAAGATGATAGAAATGAGTCCATAAACACAATGGATACAAACAGATTAAACTCTATAATGAAAAGATGAAGACACAAAAGGTTTGAAAAGAAAAAGATGGAAAACAAAATACCAAACATGTATCAATCCAAGGAAAAAGGCTTAATTGTATCAACATCAGATAAATTAAATATTAATGCAAAAGTCATTCTTATTGGTAAAACAGTTATCCCTATGGGAAAATCTGTTAAGTTCTCAGATAGCTATAACAATTTAAATCTATATGCATCTAATTAAATGGCATTTATATATAATATACATAAAAGAAAAATTAACAGAATGAAAATAGAAATGAACAAATCCACCATTATACTGGGATAATTCAGCATATTCTCACCAGCTGTGAGAATGGTCTATGACTGGCATAGAGATCAAACTAATATAAATATAAAAGATTTAATAGTTTAATAAGCTCCTTGTAATGGACATATATAGAAAACTACATGAAATAATTGGAGAACACGTTCTTTTCAAGCGTTCCAGAAAATTTTCTAAAACTTGGTTACCCACTTGACATAACGTATGTCTTCTCAAATTTCAAAGAATCTGAAATTTTCTAACTATAATACAAAAATTAAAAAGTTAATGCCTAAAGAAAACCTTCAATGGCCCTGTATATTTAAAAATGTAAAAAGACACACAAAGATCACTATGAGTTAAAAGAAAAATCATAATAAAAATAAAACTGTGTCTAGGAGAGTTTGATAATAATAACAAACTCCCTTTACTCCATTCATAATTTAAGGCTTTTATAATTATTGCAGAAGTTGACAAAGTACATATTTAAAAGAAAAATTTTACCTTTAATTTTTATGCATGGATCTTATTTGGGCCATAAGCCAAGCACATGAATATGTGTGTGTGTCTGTGTGTGTGTGTGTGTGTGTGTGCATCTGTATATATACAAGATATTCTACTCTGGGGCAGGCAGAAATGTCTAGGAGTTGGGATGAAATGGAATTGGCCATGAGTTGATGACTGCGGAAGCTTGGAGAAGGTCTGTAGCTGTTTCTTGGACCATTCTCTCCCTCTCATCCTTCACCCCAACGAGTCCTGTATCTAGTCCCATATAACAACACCACACACTGAGACAAATATTTTTGTCAGCTTCTTACATACACGTTGAGATGACTTTATACATTTACAAGAAACAAGTAAAGGCATATATGTATTTTCCCTTGTTCACATAATATATAGTATATCGTACACGTCCATTTACAACCCACTTTTTTCACCTAACATCATATCTCAGAAAGTCTTCCTTATCATTTGATTGTAGTGGCATTCCCACCATTTGGACACACAGTATTTTATTGAATCCTTCCTCTCCTGAGGAACATCTAGGGTGTTTGTAACTCTGTGCGAAGGCTAGGGCTGCCGTGAACCAAACTGTGCATCTGCCACGTCATCCATGGGCAAGTGTCTCTGCAGGAAACATTCTCAAAAATGGAACAGCTGGGAGAGCTGGGTCCCATATCTGATCATTAATACATTTTATTACTGGTGGATATTACCAAATATTTCTCCTCGGGGATTGTACCAATTTATACTTGTACCAGAAGTGTGCAGGAGTTATTTGCAATACTTTAATAACCCAGTGCTTTTGCCTCCTTTGCCTGGAATATGCATCCTACCCTCATCAGATGCCATCCTCTGGGAGATGATTTAAGAGGGATGCCTTCCATGACAATACCTCCTGGGCTGCACTAGGAGACAGACACGTGCCCCTAGGGGTCCCGCAAATGCATGTCTCACAACACTTCTCACACTGCATTGTGATTGCCAGGGTTCTTCATTTTCTCAAGCTCCAGAATACCAGTTCTGTCTTATTTGTCTTCTTTCACCTGTACTTCCTACCATGCCAGACCCACAGGAAGCTATTGGAGTGTTTGTAACATGAATCTTTAAAAATGGGCTGAGGTCTCTATGGATTACATATACTTCCTAAATCAATTTCCAAATACAAAAAAAAAAATTCAAGCAAGAAATAAAAAGCACATATTTTAAAAGAGCATTACAGTGTGGGGATTCCTTGAAGAACTAAAAGTAGAACTACCATTTGATCGAGCAATCCCACTACTGGGTATCTACCCAGAGAAAAAGAAATCATTATACGAAAAAGATACTTGCACACCCATGTTTATAGCAGCACAATTCGCAATTGCAAAAACATGGAACCAACCCTAATGCCCATCAATCAACGAGTAGATAAAGAAACTGTGGTATATATACACAATGGAAAACTACTCAGCTATAGAAAGGAATGAATTAATGGCGTTTGCAACAACCTGGATGAGACTGCAGACTATTATTCTAAGTGAAGTAACTCAGGAATGGAAAACCAAACATCACATGTTCTCACTTGTAAGTGGGAACTAAGCTATGAGGATACAAAGGCATAAGAGTGATACAATGGACTTTGGGGACTTAGGGGGAAAGGGTGAAAAGAGGGTGAGGGATAAAAGACTACAAATAGGGTTCAGTGTATACTGCTCGGGTGATGGGTGCACCAAAATCTCAAAATCTCAAAAAAGTAAAGAACTTTCTTGTGTTACCAAATACCATGTGACCAAACACTACCTGTTCCCCAATAACCTATAGAAATAAAAAAATTAAAATAAATGTAACAAAAAAGCATTACAAAATCAAATTCAGAAAAAGAGATATGAACATAAAAATGACCCCAAAATAGCAACTTTCAAATTTTGAACACAAATAAGGATGGAGCTATTTTGTTTGTTTAAGTGCCTATAGAAATTGTATTATAACCAAACAGGCTTTTGTAGTCATTTGTAGAAAAATAAGTACAACATAAAGTGAATACAGTAATAAAGAAAGTTGTATATCTGTTATAAATAAACATATACATTTTTCATATATGTCTATAGGGCAATGTCCATCATTCTGGAGAAGTCGTATGGAGCTGTTTAGTACATTTTAACTAATGTTCCTTAAAAAAAAAAAAAAGAGGCTGGGCGCGGTGGCTCACGCCTGTAATCCCAGCACTTTGGGAGGCCGAGGCGGGTGGATCACGAGGTCAGGAGATCGAGACCATCCTGGCTAACACGGTGAAACTCCGTCTCTACTAAAAATACAAAAAATTAGCTGGGCGTGGTGGCGGGCGCCTATAGTCCCAACTACTCGGGAGGCTGAGGCAGGAGAATGGCGTGAACCTGGGAGGCGGAGCTTGCAGTGAGTCGAGATTGCACCACTGCACTCCAGCCTGGGCGACAGAGCGAGACTCCATCTCAAAAAAAAAAAAAAAATTTCTCCTAAGTTCAGACACTGCTTCATTGATTAATTCATTTGTTAATCCATCCACTCACTCAATATCTCCGCAAATATTTATGGTGGCCTTTTTTTTTTTTTTTTTTTTTTTTTTTGTAAAGGACTATGCTGGGCCAACATGGTGGCTCATTCCTTGTAGTCCCAGCAATTTGGGAGGCCAAGTGGGAGAATCACTGGAGCCAGGAGTTGGAAACTAGCCTGGGCAACATAGTGAGATCATGTCTCTACTAAAAATAATAGCTAAATTTCAAAAACATATTTTAAAAAAGGACTATGTTAGTGCTATAAGGTATCCAAAATTTATCTGATAAAAATTCCAGGCTCTGTAAATTTATAGAAGAGGGGAAGATAATTTTCTTTTATCAGTAAATTGTATCATTGTACTTAAAATGTTTTTCATTGGCTTTGATTTTAAGAAATGTAAGGAAAACAAAATGGTTTACATTAATCATATATTGTATATATTCATATGCAAATATTTACAATATGTATTTAAATGTATATGTGATATATTATTCAATCTTGTTTGTGGATTTAGAAAAAAAAAAGAGATTGATACATTTTAAGAAAACTTCCCTGTATGAAAAAAATTTCTGGAAACCGTAAGTGTGAGCTATCTACATTAGTGTTTCTGTGTTTGGCAAAACAGTATTACAGCCCAAACGGGAATGGTTGAGGACAGATAACTTGGCCAAATCACCCTGGCTAGAAAAGTGAGGAGATTGCATCAAACTCACTCCGAAAGCCAATCAAAGAATAACTTGAAACCGCTTTCAGTCACTTGGACTTTGCTTCCTGGTCCTTAGTGGCAGCTAATGAGGTTTAGAAATAAGCACATGTATGTGTCTATACTGAAGGGAAGAAAATAAATCCACTATGGCACCAGTTCAAAACACTGCATGAGCAGTCGAGAGAAACAATTTATCAGAACATGCTTAATGGTAAATCAGAAATGACATGTATGAAAACATGGGGCTGCAACTTGAAAATATTGGAAAATGAGTCATCTAAATTTGCAGAACCAATCAGATCTTGGACTGATCCACTTTGTAAGTTGCAACTGCTGGATACCATGTAGCTATGTGATCAAGAGCATCTGTAATGATGAATGCTTCATGTTCACACAGCTTTAAATGCCTGCTTTCTGAAATGATCAATCATTTATTAGCTGTAAGGTAAGGGCAATGACGTATACAATCTTCTCCTGTGCTTAGAGATGTTAAAATTCATTTATGGTACTACAAAGATAAGAACATGCAATAAAAGTTCTAAACTATGTAATAAAATCCAAGGTAGGATTTTTGTGGATTATGTGTTAGTAATGATATTTTAAGAGAATATTAACATTTTGTTAAGCAAATAGATTAATATATTATTCAATAATTTTAATTATGATTAATTTTATCATAAGCATTTTCTTTTCTATTTACACATAAGACCCTTACAAATTCAAATAATAAAAAAAGATGTTTTTAAACTGTACTCAGGAATAGACAGACATATGTTTTAAATAAAGAGAGTCTATTTCAACACGGCAAAACCCCATCTCTACTAAAAATACAGACATTAGCTGGTCATGGTGACACATGCCTGTGGTCCCAGCTACTCATGAGGCAGAGATGGGAGGATCACTTGAGGCCGGGGGCAGAGTTTGCAGTGAGCTATGATTGCACCACTGCCCTCCAGCCTGGGTGACAGAGCAAGACCCTGTCTCAAAAAATAAAATAAAAATAAAATGAAATAATAAAATAAAAAACAAAGCACATAGGTCAGCTGGATGCAGTGGCTCATGCCTGTAATCCCAGCACTTTGGGAGGCTGAGGCAGGAGGATCACTTGAGGCCAGGAGTTCAAGACCAGCCTGGGCAACGTAGTGAGACCATGTCTTTACAAAACACACAAAAAAATTAGCCAGCATGGTGGCACATGCCTGTATTCCCAGGTATTCGGGAGGCCTGAAGTGAGGGGATCCCTTGAACTACTGTATACAATTTGCAGCCAGGTGGAAGACAGTACAGACTTCAAAGCCTCCATTAACTCAGCGAACCCATTCCCCAGCCCATGGACACATACACAAAGACTTACACTCACATCATTTGCTTATGGGAGCCAGCGTTTCTCCTTAGGAGTAGCAAGGGATGAGCTTTTTATTGTCACTGTGGCTTTTCAGTTTATGCAAGTCAACACTTTTCAACAAGGGCTGAGACCAGGATGGAATCCACGCTATCTCCCTCTTTATAATGGTGCCATTTAAAAAATTATTTTGTAAAGATGAGATCTTGCTATGCTGGCCAGGGTGGTCTCAAACTCCTGGCCTCAAGTGATTCTCCCATCCCTGCCTCCCAAAGCGCTGGGATTATAGGCATGAGCTACTGTGCCCACCTAAAACAATGCCATTTTTAAGATGAGGTGCATTTAAAGAAAGGGTGTATTTGGTAGGCAGAATAAGTACCCTCCAAAGATGTCCAGGAACTCATCCCTAGAACCTGTGAACATGTGAGACGACAAGGCAAGGGAGGAAATGAGTTGGAAGGTGCTATTGACAGGTACCAATCAGCTGACCTGAAGCATGGATATTATCTTGGGTTATCTCTGGGGGAGTCCAGTGGAATCCCAAGGGTCTTTCTAAGTGTAAAAGAGGCAGGAGAAAGGAACCAGAAAGACAGCCACATGACAAGGATCCGACCCCAAAAATGCTGGCTTTTAAGATGGAGAAAGAGGCCATGAGACAAGGAATGGTGGGAGCTTTCAGAGTCTGAAAAACACAAGAAAACAGCTCCTCCCCTACAACCCCCAGAAGGGACACTGCCCCACTGTCATCTTGAATGTTAACCCAAAGGCACTCAGTCCAGACTTTACATGAAACTATAGAACTGCAGGGCAATAAGTGTATGTTTTTACTTTTAATTCCAAACATTTCACTAACTTATTTTAATTGACGAACTTAAATGGTATATACCATCTACACCAGGTTGCTTTGAAATATGTATACATCGTGAAATACCTACACTGAGCTAGTTGACGATTGCATTACTTCACCTAAGTATAATTTTCTTTGTGGTGAGAACTCTTAAAATCTACCCTCTTAGCAATCTTTAAAAATACAATATTATCATTAGCTGTTGTCACAGTGTTTTACAATAGAGCTCTTGAACTTACTCCTCCTGTCTAACTGAAATCTTGTACCCTTTGGCCAACATCTCCCCAACCTTCCACCTCCCCCGGCTCCTGGAAACCACATTCTATTCTCTGATTCTGTGAGTTCAACTGTTTTAGATTCCACATAGGAGTGAGATAATGCAGCCAGGATCACTGGCTCATGCCTACAATCCCAGCAATTTGGGAGGCCAAGGCAGGAGGATCACTGGAGGCCAGGAATTTGAGACTGGCCTGGACAATGCAGGGAGGCTTCATCTCTAGAAAGACAAAACGTGTGTGTGTGTGTGTGTGTGTATATAATTATATAATATATATATCATATATATAATATATATGATATATATATTACATATTATATATTATATATAATATGTAATATATATATCATATGTAATATATATTATATATATTATATATTATATATTATATATATTATATTATATATCATATATAATATATTATATATTATATATTATATATAATATATAATATATTATATATGATATATGTAATATATAATATATTATATATGATATATGTAATATATAATAAATAATAATACAAATTATATATAAAAATATCTATATTTTATATATATAAAATTTGTATTATTACATATTATATAATTATGCTTTATATATTATATATATCTAATATATTAGATATATATAATATATAAAGCATAATTATATAATTGTGCTATAGATATTATATAATTATGCTATAGATATTATATAATATATAATATATTATATTATGCATAATATAGAATATATATTATATTATGCATAATATAGAATATATATTATATTATGCATAATATAGAATATATGTTATGCATAATATAGAATATATGTTATGCATAATATAGAATATATGTTATGCATAATATAGAATATATGTTATGCATAATATAGAATATATGTTATGCATAATATAGAATATATGTTATGCATAATATAGAATATATGTTATGCATAATATAGAATATATGTTATGCATAATATAGAATATATGTTATGCATAATATAGAATATATGTTATGCATAATATAGAATATATGTTATGCATAATATAGAATATATGTTATGCATAATATAGAATATATGTTATGCATAATATAGAATATATGTTATGCATAATATAGAATATATGTTATGCATAATATAGAATATATATTATGCATAATATAGAATATATATTATGCATAATATAGAATATATATTATGTATAATATAGAATATATATTATGTATAATATAGAATATAGATTATACTATGTATAATATAGAATATAGATTATACTATGTATAATATAGAATATAGATTATACTATGTATAATATAGAATATATATTATATTATGTATAATATAGAATATATATTATATTATGTATAATATAGAATATATATTATATTATGTATAATATAGAATATATATTATATTATGTATAATATAGAATATATATTATATTATATATAAGTTGGATGTGGTGCACACACCTGTGGTACCAGCCACTCTGAAGGCTCAGGTGAGAGGATCACTTGAGCCCAGGAGGTCAAGGTTGCAATGAGCTATGATCGTACCACTGCATTCTGGCTGGGCCAGAGCGACACCTGGTCTCTAAAAATAATATGACTTCAAGTACACAGTTACTCATTTGAGGTAGTAAGGGGTGGCATAAACATCAACTGTTCCATCATTAAGTACATTGTGGCCTCTTTCTTGTCCTTCCACTATAGAGTAAATAGTAATCAGATAACCCAGGATGTACAACAGAACTCAGACATGGACCTCTGCAGTGCTTATTTTGGCTCTGTAACTACTGAAAGAGATCTCAAATAAGGATCTTTTTAGAAACTTAAAGTAGTACTTCATAGTACTTAGTAGTACCAACACACCCTTTGGGTAAAAGGAAAATCCTTTATGAAAATGCAAACTTTAGGAATTAAATGCTCCCCATAGGGACTCACTTATTGCTGTATACATGACTGCAGGCAGAAAAACACAATCTGAATGAACTTGTTTTTTTCTTAAACTTGGAAAACCTAGAAAAGATGAGTGGTATACAGGGGCCAATTAACATAAATAGCACGAGGAAAAATGAGAGGAAGTCACTCCTCTCCTCCCAATGGGAGTACTGTGTTTTGAAGGATTCATGAATGGAATTTCAGAAACTTGGCAAAAGAATACATTTACTTCACTTACTCCATATATATTCTGAATTTCATATTTACTAAATAAAGTGTTTCCAAATGAACATTTCTTTTTTTACATGTTACATGTAAAATTGTTTTACATGTAAAAACATGTACATCTTTTTAACATGTTACATGCAAAAAATCTTTTTACATGTTGTTATATGTTGTTACATGTGAAAACTGCACATTAAAAAAAGGAAAGGCAGGCGAATTCATCATTCAAGTTTTTAGATGTCCATATAAACTTCCACATAATCCACGAATATTAAACTGGATAAACAAAGCACTCTACATAATTTACCTTGCCACAGATGTGAAATAATTGTAAGCGTATATAAATGTTAACACAATGCTTTCATTCAATTTTAAGGGGAGGTATCATTGAATGATGGACCAAAACAAACTAAATAGCATTTTGATGTCTGTGGAAATGACATACCCACAAACCAGTGGCTCAGCACTGATATTAATATATCTTGCTCAGTTGCCTTAATCATTTACAGCAGTATAATTTTTTTAAGAACACAGACAGTAAGGTGCTTTTAATAATTTTGATATGGCCATAGAGTATATCTATTTTTTGAAGTTCTACTTTCATTGGAATTGCCTCTTTATCCTAATGAGTAAATACAAAAGAACGCACAGATAAGATAGCTTTTGTCTTCTTCTTGTTTTCTGAGACAGAGTCTTGCTCTGTCGCCCAGGCTGGAGTGCAGTGGCACAATCTTGGCTTACTGCAACCTCCAACTCCCGGGTTCAAGAGATCCTCCTGCCTCAGCTTCCTGAGTAGCTGGAACTACACGTGCGTGCCACCACGCCCGGGTAATTTTGGTATTTTTAGCAGAGATGGGGTTTCATCATGTTGTTCAGGCTGGTCTCAAACTCCTGACCTCAAGTGATCCACCCACCTTGGTCTCCCAAAGTGCTGGGATTACAAGCGTGAGCCACTGTGCCTGGTCAAGTGACGTCTTCATATAGCCCTCCATCTATCCCAGTTAGCATGGAGGGATTTTAGGTAGGTCATACAGAAACTGGGTAATGATGGCAGGTGTGGAGGAACAGAATGTACCACTGAATGGGAGGTCCGGGGGAAACATATGGCGGAAATATCCTCCCGTGCCACGTGATCTGCCAAAATTGAACATGGGGAGTTTAGGAGGGGCGACATGTCAGTTTGGGAACTATCTTTAGGGGTGCTAACCCAAATCTCCCTTTCTCCAACTAGAGCACCCTGCCTTCCTCATTAGATGTCACCCCCACCCCCCGCCCCCGACTTCATCCGCCATGTCCTGATGGTGCTTTGTGACGTATAAGGCCTGCCTTCCCACCCAGGGCTACCATTGGCTGGGTAGTGGAGTGTTGACCAATCACAGCTCAGGGGCGTGATTGTCTCGTCCTGGGATCGCGAGAGGGGTATATACAGGGAGGCCAGACAGCCTGGAGTTAGTCGACCGTTGCGAGACGTTGAGCTGCGGAAGATGAGTCCAAAGCCGAGAGCCTCGGGACCTCCGGCCAAGGCCGAGGAGGCAGCAAAGAGGAAGGCCTCCTCTCAGCTGAGCCCCAGTGGCCCGAAGAAGAAGGTGAGTGACCCTCCCAAGCTCCTCCTCGTCTTCCCCTCGCCTCCTTCCTCACAAGAAGCCTCTCCTGTCCTCACTTGGCACAACCCCCCAACCCGGTCCCCACCGCTTCTGAGGACACGTCCCTGTTCCCAGCCTCCTCCATCCTCGTCCCTAAACCACAGCCCTTCTGTGATCGTCCCTGTTGTCCTTCCAGACTGCCAAGGTGGCCAAGAAGGGAAAAGCGGTTCGTAGAGGGAGACGCGGGAAGAAAGGGGCTGCGACAAAGATGGCGGCCGTGACGGCACCTGAGGCGGAGAGCGGGCCAGCGGCACCCGGCCCCAGCGAGCAGCCCAGCCGGGAGCTCCCTCAGCACGAGCTGCCGCCGGAGGAGCCAGTGAGCGAGGGGAGCCAGCACCACCCCCTGAGTCAGGAGAGCGAGGTGGGGGAACCACTGAGTCAGGAGACCGAGGTGGGGGAACCACTGAGTCAGGAGACCGAGGTGGGGGAACCACTGAGTCAGGAGAGCGAGGTGGAAGAACCACTGAGTCAGGAGACCGAGATGGAAGAACCACTGAGTCAGGAGAGCGAGGTGGAAGAACTACCGAGTGTGTAGACGGCCAGCTACTCCCCTATCTCCGAGAGCAGCGACTAAGTTCAGGCCCAGCCGCCAGACCTCAGAGATCTCACCAGCGGGGTGCTTGCCATACTGTTGATAATAAAATGAATGTGTTGCAAATTGATCTGAGTGACTCCGTGTTCTCTGATGGTGGGGAGGGAGGGAGGGAGGGAGGGGGGAAGAGGTGGTGTGTGGGGAGGGAGGGAGGGAGGAACAGGTGGTGTGTGGGGAGGGAGGGAGGAAGAGGTGGTGTGTGGGGAGGGAGGGAGGAAAAGGAGGTGTGTGGGGAGGGAGGGAGGAAGAGGTGGTGTGTGGGGAGGGAGGGAGGAAGAGGAGGTGTGTGGGGAGGGAGGGAGGAACAGGTGGTGTGTGGGGAGGGAGGGAGGAAGAGGTGGTGTGTGGGGAGGGAGGGAGGAAGAGGACGTGTGTGGGGAGGGAGGGAGGGGGGAAGAGGTGGTGTGTGGGGTGGGAGGGAGGGAGGAAGAGGAGGTGTGTGGGGAGGGAGGGAGGAAGAGGTGGTGTGTGGGGAGGGAGGGAGGAAGAGGAGCTGTGTGGGGAGGGAGGGAGGAAGAGGTGGTGTGTGGGGAGGGAGGGAGGGGGGAAGAGGTGGTGTTTGGGGAGGGAGGGAGGAAGAGGTGGTGTGGGGAGGGAGGGAGGAAGAGGTGGTGTGTGGGGAGGGAGGGAGGGAGGAAGAGGAGGTGTGTGGGGAGGGAGGGAGGGAGGAAGAGGTGGTGTGTGGGGAGGGAGGGAGGGAGGAAGTGGAGGTGTGTGGGGAGGGAGGGAGGGAGGAAGAGGTGGTGTGTGTGGGGAGGGAGGGAGGAAGAGGTGGTCTGTGGGGAGGGAGGGAGGGAGGAAGAGGAGGTGTGTGGGGAGGGAGGGAGGAAGAGGTGGTGTGTGGGGAGGGAGGGAGGAAGAGGTGGTGTGTGGGGAGGGGGGAAGGGAGGAACAGGTGGTGTGTGGCGAGGGAGGGAGGAAGAGGAGGTGTATGGGGAGGGAGGCAGGAAGAGGTGGTGTGTGGGGAGGGAGGGAGGAAGAGGAGGTGTGTGGGGAGGGAGGGAGGAAGAGGAGGTGTGTGGGGTGGGAGGGAGGGAGGAAGAGGAGGTGTGTGGGGAGGGAGGGAGGAAGAGGAGGTGTGTGGGGTGGGAGGGAGGGAGGAAGAGGTGGTGTGTGGGGAGGGAGGGAGGAAGAGGTGGTGTGTGGGGAGGGAGGGAGGAAGGAAGAGGTGGTGTGTGGGGAGGGAGGAAGGAAGAGGAGGTGTGTGGGGAGGGAGGGAGGAAGAGGTGGTGTGTGGGGAGGGAGGGAGGGAGAGGTGGTGTGTGGGGAGGGAGGGAGGAAGAGGAGGTGTGTGGGGAGGGAGGGAGGAAGAGGTGGTGTGTGGGGAGGGAGGGAAGTGGGGTCCCGCGGGGTTGAGGTCACAGGGACAGGTCACAGTTAGCCAGACAGGAGGATAAGGATTGCGTCATGGCTGAGCACTGGAGACAAATTTCCCCTTCACAGGATGACTCCGCTTCTTATACGGTTTGTTTCTTCATGCACTCTTGCTAGCACATACACCAGGTACCAAGAACTGGATTCTACCTACTTAGGTTTCACTGTCAAAATACCTTTTCGGTTATAGAAACCGATGGAAGAATCGTTTCCATCTCTTTCCTTTCAGCGTCCCCTCCCTACAATCTAATATAATTAAGAAGAAAAATTCAAAGTAGAGAAAAATCTATCTACTTGAAAAAAGCCTTTTTATTTTTGCAACTGAGGAGACAGAAAGTACATTTCATATTTCCATACATTAGAAATACACAGGTCTTTTCTATATCTAGTAGAATTTACTATATACAAATATATGTAAATTTTTATAGAAATAAAATATACAACTATATTTACTATAGACAAACATATGTTTACATATAAAATATATACATATAGACAAAATATGGAATATATATTTATATACAAAATATATAAATATAAATAAATGTAAATATAGATTATACACATTAGAAATACACAACTCTTTTTTGTACATAGTAGAACCTATTATGTATATTTATATATTAATATATCTTATGTTTTTATATTTATAGATTACATATACAAATATATTCTATATATTATATATAAAACATATTAAACATATATTTATATTTATAAATAATATATCAATATAGACATCAAATCTATATATGAAACCTATCTATAAATATAAATACATGAAAATAGATATATAAATATAAATATATATAAAATATATATTCTATATGTGATCATTTATTTTAGAAGGTAAGGTGTTGTGATTGTTGAAGCATCCTTCACAGATAAAAAAAGAAAGGAAATTATCATTTTAAGAAAAATAAAATAAAAATAAAAAATAAATAAAGTACAAAATTCCCAGTTGTCAATAATTACAATGAGAGAATAATATAGAACTTGCTATATATAGAAAGGATGGGTATTTCTAATGTGTATATATGTAATGTACATTTATATATATAATTATATAAATGCACAGATCTTTTCTATATATAGTATAATGCACTGCTGTATTTCTAATGTGTTATATATATTAAACCTATATTTATATATATTTATATAAATACACAGGTTTTATACATATTTATGTAAATGCACAGGTATTTATATAAACATATAAACACACAGGTCTTTTCTATATATAGTAGAATTTTATATAGTAGAATTTATGATACATTTAGAAAAGACCTGTGTATTTCTATATTTATATTTAGAAAAGACCTGTATATTTCTAATGGATATATATATAGTTTGTATTTATATGTATATTTATAGATAAATATATAATCTCTGTATATTTATAGATAAATATATAATCTCTATATATTTATATATCTATTTCTATGTATTTACATTTAGATAGAGATCTATTTCACATATAGATTATATAAATAGTTATATTCTATGTAAATATATAAATACATATATAAATATGTAAATATATTTATATTTATATATAATATATAAATAATATATAAATATGTAATGCATAAAGATAAATATACAATATATAAAATATATATTCTATATGTGATCATTTATTTTAGAAGGTAAGCTGTTGGTATTGTTGAAGCATGCTTCTCAGGCAAAAGGAGAAAGGAAATTATCATTTTAAGAAGAATAAAGTACAAAATTATCACGATTTAATTTCCAGTTGTTAATAATTATGCAGACAGAATAACTCATGTCCTTTAATCTTACAATGAATAGCACGTTAAACTTTTATGTGATTCTGAAAATATGAATTTCCATATAATAAGGGTTTGAGATGTAAAGCACTAACTTTATAGGCAGTTTTCACTTGTTACATACATTGTTCTTATACCTTTAAAGATGTTAAAATTAATGGTGGCTTTGAAGAGATGGTAGCATCATTTGAGAAACAACAAATGAGTTCTGTTTCATCCTTTCCTTGGTGTGGTCAGGGCTTCACTTCATTAGCTTAGGAAGGGATTTCAGAGCTTTTCATGTTGAACTTGTAGCTGCCTCCTATGGAATCCTACGAAATCTAGGCCACTATACCACAGAAACAGGGCGTTGCCCCATGTCCTGAACACCATCATTTTGTGGTATATTTCTTTTGTATTTCTTATATGGAAATACCATATAAGAATGAGCATGCTTGGTATAACTCAAAGCCTGTTTATTTGCAAGGCTGTATTGACCCTGGACAATAAATATTTGTATGTTACGGATGGGAAACAAGTCCGCATGAAAAGCTCCTGCTGTCTTTTAGGAAAGCGTATTGGCTGTGGTTGTATATCTCTTTCCAAAGGGAAATTGGTGAACTCTCTGCTATAGTTTTTTCCATAATGGCAGCATAAAAACTGAAATAAATTTATCTTGTCAGTGGCCACTTTTGGGGTTGGTGTATATTAGGGAGCACTTCTGCAGTGTGTTTCAAAATTACATTCAAGGATTAATTTCATGCACCTTATTTTAATGCCATATTTCCATTCAAGCTCTGCATGTCACAACAGTCTGTGATGATTCTTTTGGCATTGAAATAATTATCCATGGCACTTAAACCGTGTTTCTTTCATCATTTCATGGCAGTAGGAGCTTCAACTGCTATTTGTTGGGAACCCATCCTGACTAGCTCTTTCACTAGGGCTTCATGTTTTATTGTGATGATTGGCAGACTTGTGTTTCAGACATTTTCAGATTTGGAAAGTTACTATGATTTTGAAATTATAGATGCAAAAATGTCATTGAATTTACTTTCACAAACTTTTAATTCATTATAGACAATAAGAGGTTTAATCAGAAATCAGGCCAAGTGCGGTGGGTCACGCCTGTAATCCCAGCACTTTGGGAGGCCAACGCAGGCAGATCACTTGAGGTCAGGAGCTTGAAACCAGCCTGCCTAACATGGTGAAACACTGTCTTTACTAAAAATACAAAAATTAGCCAGGCGTGGTGGTGTGCACCTGTAATCCCTGTTACTTGGGAGGCTGAGGCAAGAGAATTGCTTGAGCCCTGGAGGCGGAGGTTGCAGTGAGCAGAGATTGCAAGACTGCACCCACTGCACTCCAGCCTGGGTGACAGAGCAAGACTCCATCTCAAAAAAAAAAAAAAAATCAATAATTTAAGTAATCTTTTAATTTGTTGGAGCATTCACAAATACTACATCTTCATTTAAGTCTCTCTTTATTCTACATGTTATACACACAGTTAAACTAGTTAATAAGAGTGTTAAATACTTTCCCTCCTTCTCCAACTACCCACAATCTCAGGCTTAAAATAAACAGTGGAATGAGTAAAGACCCAAAATAATATAACAGCAAAGGTGCAGTTGACTTTTGTAATCAAATGATAAATATCAAAGCTTCCTGACATTTTAGGCAAATCTTCCTGTGTCCCTAAAAGGCAGATCCCTTTGACTGCAGTCATGAACAACAGGTGATCTTGAGATTCTCATCTGTCAAAGACAGTTGGTGGGAGAATTTGAAAACACCTTGTACATATTAAAGAGCTAAGCATGAGATGATGCATACATACATATATCTCTGTCTCATTAGACCGCAGGAAATAGGACACATGGCAGGAAGGCTCACTTCGATTCCCCTTGACCATGCAGCTTCCTCTGCTCCTGACTCCTAAGAACTTTCTGACCTATTGGTCATTCCCAGCTTCAGATCCCCACGCATACAGATTGTTTTTGGCCCCACGTCAGTGATACACAGGACACAGAATTGCTCTCAAAAAACACTCCGGAATTGAAAAATGACAGGAGAAGCTCAACGCGATGGCTGGGTACCAGAGGGAAGGCCTTCCACTGTTTTGAACACTGATGCTAAGCTCTAGAATAACTGCAGCTGCAGCCTGTTGGACCTGGGCATGTGTCAGGCAGGGTGTGAAATGCTCTCCATGCACGACCTCATTTCTCCCTCACATTACCCCTATGGATTAATCGGGGCTCTAGAGAGACGCTACCAACAGGTTATCAGCAAAGACAGATGAGAGGGGATTTATTAGGGGAATTAGAGGGTGAAAAGTCTCAGGACAAGCTGTCTGCAAGCTGGAGCCCCTGGGATGCCAGGAGTGTGACTCAGGTCACAATCAAAAACCTCAGAACCAGGGAAGTGGATGGTGTAATTCTCAGTATGAAAAGAGCCTGAAGTTCTGATGTCCAAGGGCAGGAAAAGAAGAGTCTCAGCTCCAGGAGAGAAAGGGAGGAAAGTGCCTTTCCTCTGCCCTGTTTCTTCTATCTGGGCCCTCAGAGAATTGAATGGGGCCTGTCTCTATTGAAGGCATCTTCCCCACTCCATCCACCAGCTCACACCATTCTTCCCAGGAATACCTGTGCAGGCTCACCTAGAAACAGTGCTTTACCAATTCCTGACGTATTCCTTAAGGCAGTCACGTTGACACCTGAAATTAACCATCACACCCTGTAAAATGAGTAGTGTCCCCACTGGACAAATGAGACAGACAGTTTGGGTACCTTTCTTATACTGCTTATAGGTTATAGAGCTAGGATTAAAACTCAGGTCTGCAAAGATCAAATTCTAAACTCCACCCTCTTAAGGACTGCTGCTCAACACTGTGGAAGCAGTACTGTATTAGACACTGTACAAGGATTGAAGAGGCATTCGAGACACATCCCCTGCTTTAGGGACCACATCCTAGCTTGCATTCATGACAGGAGTCATGCTTCTGTGACTACTATAGACCCCGGAACCAAGTGTGAATTGGCACGCTTTAGGTGTGCATAAGCTCTGCAGAAATCCTAAGAAAGAGCAAGATAATTATAGGCTCAATTCATATAGGGAAGTTTTTATGAAAACAGCTTTTAGCCAATTCCTGAAAGAAAATATTTTTACTGGCAGAAAAATGTTCTGCTGGAGAATAACTAGTTGAAGGGCTTTGGGGGCAAGGGGCTCTGGACACATGTCCACAGAAGTGGGGAAAAAAGACACACAGAATAGAAACAGAATTGGGGACCCTTCAGGAAGAGGAGTAAGGAAAAGTGCTAGCCCAGCAAGCTGATATGTAATTTTGAATCTTAACTAGATTGAGAATTTGGATACAACTCAAAACTAGAAAAGAGTAATTGCACTAAAAAAAATGGTGAAGAGCAGGGTAAAATAAAATAAAAATTCATTAATAATGAATTAAATTATTCATTCAACAAACATTTATTGGGCACCTACCATGTTCCTGGTAGAGGGCTAGATGCTAATCAAAAAATAATAATCACTGCCATGACTGAGCAATGCCTATGAGTCATCCTTAGAATGGTGCTGGAAGATAGATGGGGCTGTCTTATTCCATCCTGAGTTTACAAGAGATGACCCTGAGGACCAGCCAGGCTAAATAACCTGTTCCAGATCACCTAGTACTTGAACTGAAGCTTGTCTGACTCCAAAGCCCACACATTCTCTGATACGCCATGCAGCCAGAAAAGGGCAGTGAAGTACTAAGGTTTGCTAAGGTGTTGAGTATATGGAATAAGATACTCAGGAGTATTTTTAAACTTGTGGTAAAACACACACGACACGACATATACACTCTTAACAAATGTTGAGGTGCATGGTACAGTATTGTTAACTATATGCCCATTGTCCTACAGTGGATCCTTACAACTTTCTGGGATGGTTAATATTGTCAACTTGATTGGATTGAAAGATGTAAAGTATTGTTCCTGGGTGTGTCTGTGAGGGTGTTGGGAAAGGAGATTAACATTTGAATCAGTGCATTGGGAGAGGCAGACCCACCCTCACTCTGGGTGGGTAACATCAAATCAGCTGCCATTGCGGCTAGAATAAAGCACACAGAAGAAACTGGAAGGAACAGACTGGCTGAGTGTTCCAGCCTTAATCTTTCTCCTGTGCTGGATGCTTCCTGCCCTCGAACGTCAGACTCCAAGTTCTTCAGCTTTTGGACTCTTGGACTTACACCAGTGGTTTGCCAGGGGCTCTTGGGCCTTTGGCCACAAACTGAGGGGTGCACTGTCGGCTTCCCTACTTTTGAGGTTTTGGGACTCGGACTGATCCACCACTGACTTCCTTGCTCCTCAACTTGCAGATGGCCTCTCGTGGGACTTTACCTTGTGATCATGTGAGTCAATTCTCCTTAATAAACTTCCTTTCATATATGCATCTATCCTATTAGTTGTATCCCTCCAGAGAACCCTAATACAGCTTGGTACACCAAGGTTGCTGTGCAGTTCTAGGCATGACATGGGGGGAAATATGTGATGTGGAAGCAGAGAGACCGTCTCCTCTTGTGTATATCTACTAGTTAGGAAGACACATCTCACAAGAGCCTTGCGGAAGACATTCTTCCTCATCTTATTAGCAACAATAAGTTTACTTGCCCAATTCCTGAGCTGGTCACCAGCAGGGGTACAGGGATTGCCTGTGGTTTCATCAGGTATCCCATGGAGATGCACATAGCATCAGCTATTTCATAGATGCTGCGCTGGCTACATGGGGATAAAATTAGAGGATAAGAACATGAACAGAATCACACATCAAAGTGGATGAATCAATGGGGAAATACATCCTGGAAGGCAACTGCTGATGTTCCAATGCATATATCTACAAGGGATTGTTGGTTTTTGTTTTTGTTGCCAACAGAATAAATTTTCTAATGGTATAAGACTATGAATGCCTGCTTTTGTTAACATCAAATTGAGCAAAAGTTTAAAAGGGTTAGGAAAAAATAGCATGATAATGTTTATGCATTCTTTGGATTTTATTGTCACTCTGCTGAACATGACGGAACTCAGTAACAACGGTCCTCTTCATATAGCAAAGTTCTTGCAAGAGGAGGAATGAAAGTAACCAAGCTGAAATAATAGCTGAAGACTTCCCATCCCTAACATGCATTGGACTTTGTAATTTTCTCATAAAAGAAACTGACTCCATTTGAAAAGTCTTTACACAAAATCCTCCCTGTTGCAGCCGTTGTCACCAATGGTCCATTTGAACAAAGACAAAGCAAATAAAGTATCATGAATTCAACTTAATTAGTCTCAGGGCATTTTCTTGGTTTTCTCCATGTAACTTACTAGTACCTCAGAATGTGAACTGGGAGGATCTTTTCTTTTTTCTTTTCTTTTTCCTTCCTTCCTTCCTTCCTTCCTTCCTTCCTTCCTCTTTCTTTCTTCTTTCGTTTTTGAGATACAGTCTTGCTCTGTCACCCAGGCTGGAGTGCAGTGGCACGATCCAGGCTCACTGCAATTTTTTCCTTTCTTTTCTTCTTTTTTCTTTTCCTTTCCTTTCCTTTCCTTTCTTTTCTTTTCTTTTTCCTTCCTTCCTTCCTTCTTCTTTGTTTTTCAAGATAGATTCTTGGTCTGTCACCCAGGCTGGAGTGCAGTGGCATGATCCTGGCTCACTGCAATTATTTCTTTTCCCTTCCTTCCTTTCTTCCTTCCTTCCTTCCTTCTTCTTTGTTTTTTGAGATAGAGTCTTGCTCTGTCACCCAGGCTGGAGTGCAGTGGCACAATCCTGGCTCACTGCAATTTTTTCTTTTCCTTCCTTCCTTCCTTCCTTCCTTCCTTCCTTCCTTCCTTCCTTCCTTCCTTCTTCTTTCCTTCTTGTTTTCTTTTTTTCTTCCTTTCCTCTTTGAGATGGAATCTTGCTCTGTCCCCCAGGCTGGAGGGCAGTAGCGTGATCCTAGTTCACTGCAGCCTAGAACTCCTAGGCTCAAGTGATCCTCCTACCTCAGCCTCCCAAGTAGCTGGGACTTCGGGTGCACACCACCATGCCTGGCTAATTTTTGTATATCTTTGCAGAGAACAAGATCTTGCTGTATTACCAAGCTCATCTTAAACTGAACTCCGGGCCTCAAGAGATCCTCCCAACTTGGCCTCCCAAAGTGCTGGAATTACAGGTGTGAGCCACTTCGCCTGTCCCTGAACTGAGAGTTTTTATACCCATTTGCACTGAAGGATTGAGAAGAAAATTTGAGCATTCCTATACACAAATCAACCAAATGAAATGTGTCAGATTGTAGCACAGTGATGAATGTTTCCAATAAGCCCTAGTAGTATTTTTGGATATACAGCAACTTAAATGGGTTATTCTGAACTAATTAGCAAAGTACCTATAATTCTAGTTTTCAATAAACATAGATTTTCACTAAATTCTTTTCTTTGACTTTACCTACTCATAGACAAAGACGTTCCTTCCTGCAAAATAGCTATTAGACCTCCATGATTCAACAGGAGTGGCAATACTTGGGAGGGAAGCTTCACTCACAATTTTGATAGAATGACCAAGAGAAGTTTCATTTTTATTCCTGTATGTGTAAATTCCTATTTTTATTACTATTTATTTAAATTTTTATTTATGTATTTATCCAATTCCCATCAGGAACTGCTGTTTACTCAATGCCTCCTCAATCCTTTTGCTTCTGTTTCTTCAGTTCTCATCTGGCCTCAATAGGAGCACTATCTGAATTCACTCTGGATTCATGGCCTGTCCTGTAATTTCTGTGTCCTATAAAGAAGGTGTCTTGTGACTGGGTGTAGTGACTCATGCCTGTAATTCCAGCACTTTGGGAGGTTGAGGTGGGTGGATCCCTTGAGGTCAGGAGTTCAAGACCAGCCTGGCCAACATGGTGAAACCCCGTCTCTACCAAAAATACAACAATTAGCCAGGTGTGGTGGTGCCTGCCTGTAATTCCAGCTACTCTGAAGGTTGAGGCACAAGAATTGCTTGAACCCAGGAGGCGGAGGTTGCAGTGAGCCGAGATCACACCACTGCTCTCCAGCCTGGGTGACAGAGTGAGACTCTGTCTCAGAAAAAAAAAAAAAAAAAAAAAAAAAAAAGTGTCTTGTGTTGCTTTGGGAAATCTCAATAATCAAATAGCCACTGCATGTCCTTGTATCTAAGAGACCTTCAATGATAAGACACACCCCTGTTGTTGGCCTCTGAAAGAGACTAAGTAAACATCGTCATTTAAACAGATGATACAATATTTTCTTATCGTTTATAATTTGTATTTTATACTTATTCAAACAGCACTTTTTTGTTTATTTAGTTACACCAATTTTGTGTATATATAAAAGAGAAATGAGATTAAAAAATAAATTGGGTAAGGGATCCCTAAAACTTTTTAAAAACTCAAAGCAATCAGAGATTACTCTGAGTTATTGAAGTTTACATTCTTGGACTCTATGGCATAATTTTCCACGTCATTAAATGCACTACTAACATGCCGTTTTTTGCTGTGTTTACCATTTATATGGAACTATAGCATACATACAGACAAGTGCACAAATAATTCATATGCAGCTTGATGAATTATCACAAGAGAACACACCTGTGCATGTACCTCCATCTTTGAAAAATGGTCAAGAATCTGGCAAGCAGATCCTCTCACCACTAACTCCTCTGCTTCCTCTCTACCAGCCTCCCAATTATGACCGCACCACAGACAAGTTCAGTATCTTTTTGATACTCAGTAAATTAAATCATAGAATAATTATTCTTTTGCATCTGGCTTCTTTTGCTTAGTGTTATGGTTTTGAGATTCGCCAATGTTGTGTGTAGTGGTGGTTAGCTCATTTTCATTGCTATGTGATATTCTATTGCATGAAAATACTCATTTATTGATTGATATTACTACTGATGAACACTTGGTATGTTTCTCACTTGGGGATATTGTAAATAATGCTGGTGAGCACAGTTTTGAACATGTCTTTAGGTATATACCTAAAAGTGAATTTGATGTGTCTTGGGGTATGTGTACATTCAACTTTAGTAAATAATGACATAAACTCTTCATAGAGTTTGTATTAATATACACTTCCACCAACAGTGGAATTCCTATGGAGGTTCTGTATCTGCTCTATCCCATCTGGTAGCCACCAGTCACATATACTTGTTTAGATTTAATTATAATAAAATAAAATTAAATATTAAATATTTAGCTCCTTAGTCCAAGTAGCCAAATTTCAAGGTCTACATGGCCTCATGCAGCTAGTGGCTTCTATATTTAATGGCACAGAATGACCATTTTTGTCATCACAAAATGTTTTATGGGACAGGACTGTTCTATGTCCTTGCCACACTCAGTATTGTGAATGTCTTTAAATATGGAAATCCAGGTGAGTGTGTGATGGTATCACTTTATGGCTTCATTTGCATTTACCTGGCTGCTAATAAGTTTGAACAACTTTTCATGTTTCCTGCCTGTTTAGGAATTCTCTTTTATACAGTGCCCATGAAAGTCTCTTTCTTTTATTTGTATTTGGTTGTCTTTTATTTCTCTCTGATGGATTTGAAGCCGCCCATTATATATTCTACTATATCAAGCTCTTTTGGGGGCTATAATTGTTGCAAATATCTCCTTTCACTTACAGCTTTCCTTTTCATTCACTTAACTGTGACTGCTTTTATACAGAGGTTGTTTGTTATCAGGCAGCAACAATTTACAATCTTTAACTGTAAGGTTAGTGTTTTTGTGCACAGTTTATAAAAGCTTGTCTACCCCAAGGACATGAGCTCTTTGTTTATTGAGATGGACACATTAATGAGTGCTGTATAAAAAAGAAACCTGTTAGATATTCAGGATAAATAAGAAAAGTAGAAACAAATGGATTTCTGCCAAAAGGAGCTTTCATAACATGGTGCCATGGCCAAAACCGCAGTTACTTTTGCACCAGCCTAACAGACCACTGTGAAGGAGGCAAAATCCTTCCATGAAGATTCTAGAAAGAGTGCCATGGTACAAGTGATCTTTTAAAAAATATCTTATTTTTATCTCAGTCATATCTTTAATATGAGTACTCATGACATCTATTAAAGACCT
Source organism: Pan paniscus (assembly GCF_029289425.2). Taxonomy (NCBI): domain Eukaryota; kingdom Metazoa; phylum Chordata; class Mammalia; order Primates; family Hominidae; genus Pan; species Pan paniscus. The sequence continues at coordinate 8,056,967 of NC_073272.2, read as the reverse complement.
GATATGATTTTATGATACACTTTTGCATTTTTATGACTAAAATTACATACATTACTTCTGTGTATAAGTTAATTCTAATTTCATTGACATTATTTTATAGGCACGTGAGACCAGCATATTTACCAGAATTTAATATATGATGAGGCTATCTTTTAATAATAAAAGGGCAAACTAACCATTTGATGGGAAAAAGCAACATCAGCAAAACAGCAATTAGATAACTAGATCCCTGCCTCACATCCAAGAGTAAATACATTTCAAGATGGAAATGCAGGTAAAAAAATAATAATAAATACATTATAAAATATAGATAAACATTGATAGAATTTGGGAATGTAGAAAGATTTTCTAAGCTCGACTCTAAATATAGAAATCAGAAGGAAACCACCTACTTCGGCTACGAGCACACACCCAGTTCTGCCATCCACCTCACCTTCCTCCCACCCCAAACCCCTAATTCCCCCCACACACATAATGGACACCAAGTCACCCTTCAGACAGTAGCTCCAACATCATTTCTTGCCCATATACACCAACTCTATAGATTATAGAATCTCCCCGGGGAAAATTTTGATATCCCTTTATAACATTTATGAAAATTATTAGCTATATATTTATTTCTGTAATTTTAAAAATCTACCTTCCTGTCTCCAACACTTTAAGGCCCTCATGAGAAAGACAAGGTGTATTTTTTATACAATTAATACTCTGGTAATAGTGTCTCTTGCCCATAGACAGGGCTCAACAATATTTTTTTAATGAAAGAGAAAATACTTATAAGTTTTACTATACAAATAAATGCTTCTCTATAACATAAAGGACATGTACAAATATGCAGAGACTAGCTTTTTAAACATGTGGCTTACATGTATTGAACAATTATTATATAAAGAGTTCTTAACATCAATAGAAAAGTATTAATAAAATAAAATGTTGGATAAGGCTATAAAAAACTATTTGCAAATGCATTTATAAGATGCATAAACATATAAAAATGTTTAAAGTCACTGGTAAATAAAAACTGCTAGCATTTAAACACTACATAAGTTTTCCATGATGAAACTGAAATATAATGGTAAATCATAGACAAGGTGGGCCAAGATATAGGGAAAAAGATACTCTTGGACACTTTTGATAAATGTGTTTAACATGTATTTGTTGTAAGCCATTAGGAAATATATAATAAAGACCTTAAAAAGTCTTAAATGGGTTTCTGTAAACATAATTTTAGGAATTTAACCAGAAAAAAATAGCAGAAGTGGGAAAATCAATAATACGAAGGAATTTTGCAACACCAAAATATCAGAATGAATTTACTCTCCTATGATAGCTATTGATTAATTAGTTATGACACATTTATGTAAGAAAACACTGAGAATGAACACAGATATAATCATTACATGTTGTTTAGTGGCTGGAATAAAAATAGAGCCCTAAATAAGTTTGACAGTTTTTGTCTCTAGTGTGGTAGAATAGTGGGTGATTTTTTTTGAAAATTGGTTAATGGTATTCTCATTTTTCTACAATGAAATTATATATATGCATATATACACATATACATATGTATATATGATTAAGAAAATGTGGCACATATACACCATGGAATACTATGCAGCCATAAAAAGGTTGAGTTCATGTCCTTTGCAGGCACATGGATGAAGCTGGAAACCATCATTCTCAGCAAACTATCACAAGACCAGAAAACCAAACACTGCATGTTCTCACTCATAAGTGGGAGTTGATCAATGAGAACACATTGACACAGAGAGGGGAACACCACACTCTGGGGCCTGTTGGGGGGTAGGGGGCTAGGGGAGGGATAACATTAGGAGAAATACCTAATGTAGGTGACGGGTTGATGGGTGCAGCAAACCACCATGGCACGTGTAAACCTATGTAACAAAACTACACATTCTGCACATGTAACCCAGAACTTAAAGTATAATAAAAAATAAATAAATAAAAAACAGCTTTGTTGAGATATAACTCACAGTTTGTACAATGCACCCATTTAAATTGTACAGTCCAACAGCTTTTATTCACAGGGTTGTGCATCCATCACCATGATCCATTTTACAACTTTTTACTGCCCCAGAGAGAACCCAACATCTCTTAGCCATCATCCCCTCAACCCCTCCCCCACCCAAATCTCTCCAAGGCCTGGACAATCAATGGTCTACTTTCTGTCACTATGGATTGGTCCATTAAGGATATTTCAGAAAAATGGAATGATATCATATGTGATCTTCTGCATCTGCCTTCTTCTACTTAACATAACATTTTCAGGTTCATCCATGTTGTAATATGTATCATATATAATACATATGTACAATACATCCATGTTGCATATGTACATATATCATATGTATTCATATTATATATGTGTTACATCATATGAACATAATATATTCATTTCTTTTTAATTTCCAAGTAATATTTGCACGGATATACCACATTTTATTCATCTTTACTGTTTAGGTTTATATCTTTGAAACTTTTAAATATCTGCCTTATATACTCAACATTATATAACTAAAGTTTCTGTAGATTACTAAATATTCCACGTTTGTATTGATTGCTTTATAATATTTTATTATGTGGTTATGCCCAATATGTAAACATTGGGCATATATATTATTTCATAGTATCATTTTTATTAATTGTTACACTTTTATAAACTATACTCACATCCTGTCAAAATAAGTTCCTTCCTTCCATTCTTCTTCCTTTAATTTGTTTAAAAAATTTGCCCTTTTCTGATAAAATTAGAAATATGTTGTCAAGGTCCAATAAAAATCAATATTATATGTTTTCATACAATTTTTTTAATAAATGGCAGTAACGTAAAATTTTGCTGTGAGGAGCAAAGGCAATATGGATTGGTCTATTTGGGATATTTCAGATAGAGTACAGCAGGATGTTTATAGCAGCTTTCTTCATCATTGCCAAAATTTGGAAGCCACCAAGATGTCCTTCAGCAGGTGAATGGATAAATGTACTGTTGTGCATCCAGACAATGGAATATTACTCAGCACTATAAATAAGTGAGAATCAAGCCACAAAAAGACATGCATATTACCAAGTGAAAGAAGCCAGTCTAAAAAGTCTACATGCTGTATAATTCTAACTATATGACATTCTGGAAAAGACAAAACTGTGGAGATAGTAAAAAGATAGTCAGTGGTTGACAGGAGTATGCAGGAGGGATGGTTTAATAGGTGGAGCAAAGAGGATTTTTAAGGAAAGGAAACTATTCTGTGTGATACTATTAGGTTGGTGCAAAAGTATTGCACCAAAGTATTGGCGAAACCCATAATTACTTTTGCACCAACCTAATATAATGATGGATGCGTGTCATTATACATTTGTTCAAGCCTCTAGGATGTATAACACCAAGAGTGAACCCTAATGTGAACTACGGACTTCAGGTGACAATGATGTGTCGATGTAGGTTCATCAGTTGTCACAAATGCACCACTCTAAAAGGGGATGTTGAGAGTGGGGGAGGCTTTGCGTGTGTGGGGGCAGAGGCATATGGATACTCTGTACCTTTTGCTCAATTTTGCTGTGACCCTAAAATCGCTTTAAAAAATAAAATATATTAAAACTGTCGAGCCAAACAAGGAAAGGAGGCTCCCAGGAAATGGCAGTGTCATAGTTAATCCAAAATAATAACTGCAAATCATGACTGCTTACATTTTAGAAGGGTGTGGTGGAGGTTGTATGTTCTCAAAGAGGTGGTTTGTTGGTGGAGACAGAGGCTACATGTGAATTGTCTGTATTTTCTCCTCAATTTTACTGTGAAACCAAAACTTCCTTAAAAAATAAGTTCATCAAATAAAAAATTTTTACATAGGAAAATAAATTGTTCTACCAAAAAACACCTACACTTGTATATTTATCATAGCACTATTTACAATAGCAAAATCATGGAGTTCACCAAGGTCCCCATCAACAGTGGATTGGATAAGAAAATGTGCATATACACTGTGGAATAATACACAGCTGTGAAGAAGAATAAATTCGTGTCCTTTGCAGCAACATGGATGCAGCTGGAGACTATTATCCCAAGTGAATTAACGCAGGAGCAAAACCCCCAAATACCTGGGGTTTTGTTGTTGTTGTTGTTGTCCCTGTGTAAATTCACTTAGGATAAGTGAAAACCCAAATACCACATGTTCTCACTTCTAAGTGAGAGCTAAACACTGGGAGTAGATGTACCTACAGATGGGCACAATAGACACTAGGGATTACTAGAGGAGGGAGGGCACAAGGCAGGCAAGGGTTGAAAAACTAACTATCGGGTACTATGTTCAGTACCTGGGTGACAGCACCGACCGTACCTCAAACTTCAGCATCACGTGAAATATATCCAGTCATTAAATCTGAATATGTGCCTCCTGAATCTAAAATAAAAGTTGAAAAAACGTCTTCATGTAGATCAGGCAACATTTTAGATAATCTTTCAAGGCGATTTCATTTGCTGTTACTACGTTAATAAAATCACTTTAAAAAAATTTGAGTTTCTTTTGTATGCAGAGATTATCTGTGTGCATCTTGAAATCCAAAAATAAAATATAATGTGAAAATCCTGCTTTGAAATATAGGATTATGAGGAATTAATCTTGCATGCTTTTTTCTTTCCTGAGGGTAAAATGTAGTCATTTAAAATATATGTAAATTGTTTATACTTCTACCCTTTGTGTTCACTGGTAAGGAGGAATAAATAAAAATAACAGATTTGACCAAATCATAGTATTAACTGTATTTTCAGTTAATTTTCTCAGTGAATTGAATCTCATAATGAGATGATGTTTGTGAAGTGGTTTTGAGAATTGGAAAACAATGGAAAAATTTAAGAGTGTTTATTTAGAATGATCCTGCCCCAGTAAATACATTCATGGTACTCTCTGTGCGTCTACACAATCCACTTCACCAGAAATCATTCCAAATAATTTCGAAATTGAAACAGTTCTTCTCTTACTGCAAGAGGAGAAAATAGAATGAGGGAAATTATTTCCCTGAGGACACATACTTAGTGCCGGAACTGATTAAAAATGGAGCCCAGAACCAGGGAAATGAGCAGTCCTGTGGGAAGAGAGAATGTGGCAGCTTACCAGTATTAAACATTTGATTAAAGGAACTACTTTGAGACCACTGAGCAAACGCGAACTTTCTTTTTGTTTCTAATAGCAGTTTTTTAGAATGCATTCTTCAATACTTTTATTTTTCATGAATGTCGGTAGACCTTCATGTATACTGTGGAGTAGGAATTTATTGAGTGAGTTTAAGTAAATTCAGAATTAATTTTTTTTAATCTGAACTTACTTGTCAGTAAAACACCTGAAAGCAGTATGAATTACATCATGGGTCATTTTAAGTAAAAAGAATTAATTAGCCATGGTAACTAGAATACCCCTCCCCCTTTTCCCCTATAAACATCTCAGAAATCATAAATATCTATTGCATCTGTAGCAAATTGAATTCATGAGAATGAGATAGGTAAACAAACCAAGCAATCCCTCGGACTCTCCATTAATTGAAGCCTTGAAAAACAACAAAATTGGTATTCATGATAAAAAGCCTTAATAATTCATAAGTAGCTCCTTTTAATTCAGCCATATTTTGTAGTGTTTTCTTAATAGAAGAAAATCAGTGTGTACACTGAGATCCTTCTGGAATACTCTATCATCTTGTTGGATCATCCCTTGTTAGATGGGTTAACTGATCCCCATAATCCATAAGTGGGAGTCTGTGTTCAGGAATTGCCTGTGAAACACACTGAAAAACGGTGCACCGTTGTAAGGCCCTGTCCGATACACTCTCTTATTCCTCCCATGTGCCCTAATCATAGTCTTCATTTCTGCTGAACTGGACTGTGCAGCACAGCTTCCCATTTAGGCCTACAGCCTTAGACAGAGAAATTGGACCCAGTCTTTCTCCTCTGGCTGTGTCCCGAACTCTGTAGTATCATAAGCTAAGACTGTTTTCCAAAGAGAAGGCACAGTGCATCCCAAGTAAACTGAGAACAAGAATTCTCTCCTGTTGAGAAAATATATATATATAAATATTCAAAACTCCCTCTACATTCTAAAAAAAGACGGTTCAGTGAAAACATCTCTGAAAAACCTGGTAATCCTATGTCTTTTACACAGTCTTGTTTCCTACTAAATGGCCTAGCCCCACCTAGTGATATCCACAACTTGGACCGGGATGATGTGGGATAGCAAGAGGGTGGAATAATGTGAAGAAATAGAAATGTCTGTCTTACTTGCTATGTTAAGAAGGGGCTTCAGTCTAAAATCTGCCTTTTTGTCATTTTGTAATGATTTCCCCTTTATCCATTGTGTACTCTGTTTGCCACTTTTTCTAATGTGTATGGACTTTCTTCTCCCTATCTTCTTCCTTTAAATACATCAATGATCACAAGCTCCTCTGAGAAGAGTTCTGGTCCTCTGGGTGCACCCCATCTGGAGCAAGAGGCAGACAAATTAAAAGATGGTAACATAAAATCCAAGTAGTGCCAGGATAGAGAATGCAGCCCTAAACTGACGGTTTCAACCCACAAGTCAGAGTTGACTTGTTAAAGAGTGGAAGAAAGAACTTTTCAGCCAGACGGAACAGGGTGTGCAGAAACACAGTGAAGTAAACTGCACGGTGCACTTGGGGTAATTCGGAATAGCATGAAAAATACTGGAACATATACTGGGCAGCTGTGACATGAGTGGGTCAGGTAGGCACATTAGGAAGTATGGAGTCAGGCATGATGGCCTGCACCTATAGATCCAGCTACTCAGGAGGCTGAGGCAGGAGGATCCCTTGAGCCCAGGAGTTCAAGGCTGCAGTGAGTCATGATCGCACCACTGCACTCCAGCCTGGACCACAGAGCAAACTCCTGTCTCTAAAATAAAAATAAAAAGTGTGAACTTTATCCTGAAGACACTACAGAGACAACAGAGGACTTTAGCTGTGATCCTAGGGAAATATATATAGCAAATCATTTTACTTATCTGCTCAAAATAACAGTAGGCTTTTCATCTTTCTCAGTCTCTGTTATAGTTTGGATCTCTGTCCCCACCAAAATCTCATGTCAAATTGTAATCCCCAATGCTGGAAGTGGGACCTGGTGGGAGGTGATTGATCACAGGGACAGATTTTCCCATTGGTGCTGTTTTTGTGATAGTGAGTGAGTTATTGTGAGATCTGGTTGTTCAAAAGTGTGTGGCATCTCCCCGCCTCTTCTCTCCTGCTCTAGCCATGTAATATGGGCATGCTTCCCCTTCTGACTATAAGTTTCCTGAGGCTTCCCCAAAAGTGGAGCAGATGCCGGCACCGTGTTTCCTGTACAGTCTGCAGAACTTTGAGCCAATTAAAACTCTTTTCTTTATAAATTACCCAGTGTCAGGTATGTCTTTATAGCAATGCAAGAATGGACTGATACAGTCTCCATACTTTTATTGGACAGTAGATGCACTCCTTCCTTGGGACCTTTCTTGTGTTTTCTGCTTTTCACAATTACCTTTTGGCATTTTACTCAAAAGACATTTTCTGGGCAAATCTTCCATGTGGACTCCTTCTATAACCCCTTCTCCCATTCAATACACATACTCACATTCTTGGTTATGTGTTTCATTTCCCTTTAGGACTATTCTCTTTCTAACAAACTCTAAGTCCTCTACATTGTACATATATACATACCTTTTTTCTCTTTTGGTCTGCCTCCCTTAATAAGGTAGGTGAGAGGAGATGCAATCTATGCAGAAGTGGAAGTGCTAGCATGAGTGAGGATCTCTGGTCAACAGTGTTTAAAAAATCTGCTCTCTCAGACAAGAGGAAATAGCATTGCATCTATTTTATAAAATGCATTGGTTTTGTTTTTCATTTATTAGGTTGGTGCAAGAGTGACTGCAGTTTTTGCCATGAAGAGCAGTGACAAAAACTGCAGTTACTTTTGCACTAACCTAATAAAAATCATACAGTTTTATTGCAAACATTTTGAAAAATGTGGACAAGCAAAAAGGAATAATTTAAACTCTTTGATATTTTTGCTTGTCAAAGATGAGCACTTTGTCATATGTTTAAATTGTTTATATGATGTGCATTTTATGCATGATAGGTGATACATACATTAGATGAAAATGTTTTAAAAAGTAGGTTCATACTGCATATATAATTTTGCATTCAAGTTTATAAAATAATGCTATACTTTCAAAAAATTCCATTGTGATACATATTTTAATCTGCATTTTAATGGCTAAATATTACCACTAAATTTATTCAACTAATTTTATATTGTTGAGCATTGGGACTTGTTTCTGATGATCACTATTATCAATACAATTGTAATAAACATCTTCAGACATAAATCTTTCTGTAAATCTGATTATTTCTTTAGGGTAAATTTCACATTGTGGAGTTGCGATAGCTTTTAAATTGCACTGTTTTCTTTTCCTGAATCTATGCCAGGTTCAAGAATAACTCAGCCCTAATAACCACATGCTATTTTATTTTCTCTGTATTTTTAGATATGCCTGAGGAATTGAGAGAGTGCTCATTGTCTTTAGTTAGAATGTTTTCTTTCAGTTTAATAATTCAAACTCAACATTTATTCAATTTGCCCAACAATGCAATGTGTTTATTTCTGTATTATTTAAGCATCATTTCTTAGTAGACAAGGTTCCAGTTTAAGTGATTAAGTACATAGATGAAAAATTGAGAGCTCTTCCCTTTGGAAATATTCATTTATATTGTCATCCGTAATGATCAATAGTTATCTTAATTACTTAATTTTCTAACAGAAAACATTGGTGCTTACATGACTATTAAGAAACTCAAATTAATTTTAATTACTTATTCTAGAGTAATCATGTCAGTTGCTAAGACTTTAAATTGGGGAAAAAATGTCTGGAAGGTGAGTCATTCCTTCTCCCAAACTGAACATCAAGACTTCACTAAAATGATATAATGCCCACCAACGTTTACTGAGCTTAGTACTAATGTCAAGCATGTGCATGCTAACATACACCCTAAATATTTATGAAAAACTCAGGAAAATAATAAATGAAGAACTCCATTCAATAGAACCAACTTTGTAAAGAAATGATTTCAAAGTGATGATGCATATCAGATCTAAAATGAGAGAGGACAGTAACTTGAAAATTACTCTGAAATGGAGAGAAGAAGAGAGAAGGGCATTGAATGAAGTTGGTGTTCACTCTTCAAATGGAGATTGGCTTATTCAGTTTCAAGAAAAATCCTGTTTCAAATGAAGGAATATATTTTATGCCTAGAATGGCAAATTGGCTTACAAATCTAATTCTGCTAGAAATAGGGATATTGGAATTTGAGGGGGAAATGCCATTCAAATTAAGATTGAATGAATTAACTCAAAAGACATTTTGTTCATGAATCTTCCATGGCAACCCCTCCCCAGACACCGTCCTCTCCTACTTAGCACATAGACCCACATTCTTTGCTCTATTTTTGTTTGTCTTGGGGACTATTCTCTTTCTAACATATGGGTAGCTATGTTCATTTATTCATTGATACATATTCAGGACTTAGCTCAATCACAGTCCTGTAGCTGACGCTTGAGAATATTTCTTGTATAAATGTTTGAAAAACTTTAAAATGATCCCTAGGTGCAAAAAGTCAAGCTTTTACAGAAATTTCTTCTAAGATGAATAACCTAAATCAAAACTATCCAGTATTTCTGTTAAAGTAGTAAGGCATTTTAAACTTCAATCTCTTTCTCAGTAAAATAAGTGGAAGAAAACTTCATCTTTAATGAAAGCAAGAAACGATGACAAGTTCAGACCACTCAACAAGCCACTTTCTGGCTAACTCTGAAGTCTTCTCAAGAAGAGGGAGATATTGACAGCCTGTCTTCCATCAAAATAAATAGTTTCTAGAAAAAAGTGTAAGAGATCTGAAAGGCAGACCCAGTAATTAGGCAGAAATACAAATGGATGCGTGTAAATCCTTTCTCTTGACAAAGCCTGTCTATCAAGATGATATTGCTTGCTCCAAAATCCTATTTTGAATGTTGAAAGCTGACTGTAAACTCCCTTCCACCTCATCCTCCCAGAGATGCTTATGGGGGGCTCAGAATACAATCATACTGATGAGAATAAAAGTGGGAAAAGCATCTGAAATTTTTGAAAAACTGTCACCCCCATTATTTTCGTAAGACTTAGATACTGAACTCTACAAGGCTGCCTTAGTTGAAGCAAGTTAAATAAATTTGGGGAGGAAGTCATCGCAAGATTACAAATACACCCACAGAGAAACGATGGGATAAGGGATGGTGTGGTTTGGCTGTGTTCCCACCCAAATCTCATCTTGAATTGAATCCCACGTGTGGTGGGAGGGACCCGGTGGGAGATAATTAAATCATGGGGGCCGTTTTCCCTGCACTGTTCTCGTGGAAGTGAGTAAGTCTCATGAGATCTGATGGTTTTATAAGGGGAAACCCCTTTCACTTGGCTCTCATTCTCTCTAGCCGCTGCCATGTAAGACGTGCCTTTCACCTTCTGCCATGATTGTGAGGCCTCCCCAGCCATGTGGGACTGTAAGTCCATTAAACCCCTTTTGCTTTATAAATTACAGTCTGTGTTATGTCTTTATCATATGTCTTTTATCCTTTTGTCTTTTATGTCTTTATCAGCAGCGTGAAAACGGACTAATACAAGGGGTTTTGCTGTCATCTACACCAACTCTCTAAACTCTTGAATCTGAGAAGAGATATGCACCCAGGACAAAGAATAACGGATTTCACAAGAAGAAGTTTAAAGTAACAAACTAAATGAGAGCTGTAGAACAGATCCCTTCAATTTTAGTCTGCACGTTGCCGATGATCTGTTCTAAGACAAGTAAACGTCAAAATAGCCACCAGAAAACTCTTGCTTAAAAACTGCAAAGAAGGCAGGTGGGGTGGGGTGGCAAGATAAACAGTCAAAAAGAAAATTAAAAATATGCTTCACATAAGCAAATAGTGATTTCAGAAAATTCTTCAAGTATCATTTTTCATACTCCACAATACATTTTCAACACATGATTTTTCTGTCAACATGAGTTGAAAGAAATACATGTCTTTAAGAAAAAAAGAGAGATTACAAAACAACAGAAGCAACAGATCACTTGATTCAAATTAAGTTGGGAAAGCTCATAAGAGCGGAAAAATAAGAACAAGAAAGTTGACAATGCTATTTAGATTACAATAAAATAGAATTTAAAAGACTGAAATACTGCCAGAAACACAGTGGATAGATTTTAGGAAATCACTCCAAATGACACAAAGAAAGATAAGCATGTTTAGCATTGGATTAGATAGCAATAAAAGACAAAGAGGATACAACGTTTGCATAACTGACATTCCCTTTTTTAAACTTTTATTTTAGGCTCGGGGTATATGTGCAGGTTTGTTACATTGGGAAACTCGTGTCATGAGTGTTTGTTGTACAGATTGTTTCATCACCCAGGTATTAAGCCTAGTACCCATTAGTTGTTTTTCCTCATTCTCTCCCTCCTCCCACTCTCTACCCTCCAACATGCCCCAGTGTGTGTTGTTCCCCTCTATGTGTCCATGTGTTCTCATCATTAGGCTCCCACTTATAAGTAAGAACATGTGGTATTTGAGGCCGTGCGTGGTGGCTCACACCTGTAATCCCAGCACTTTGGGAGCCCAATGTGGGTGGATCACAAGGTCAGGAGATCGAGACCATCCTGGCTAACATGGTGAAACCCCGTCTCTACTAAACAAAATATAAAAAATTAGCCAGGCGTGGTGGCGGGCGCCTGTAGTCCCGGCTACTCGGGAGGCTGAGGCAGGAGAATCGCGTGAACTTGGGAGGTGGAGCTTGCAGTGAGCTGAGACTGCGCCACTGCACTCCAGCCTGGGCGACAATGACTCCGTCTCAAAAAAAAAAAAAAAAAAGAACGTGGTATTTGATTTTCTGTTCCCACATTAGTTTGCTAAAGATAATGGCCTCCTCCTCCATCCTTGTTCCTGCAATGAACATGATCTGGTTCTTTTTTATGGCTGCATAGTATTCCATGGTGTATATGAGCCATGTTTTCTTTATGCAGTCCACACTGATAGGCATTTAGGTGGATTCCATGTCTTTGCTATTGCGAATAATGCTGCAAAGAACATACACATACACGTATCTTTATGGTAGGATTTATATTCCTTTGGGTATATACCCAGCAAGGGGATTGCTGGCTCAAATGGTAGTTCTGTGTTTAGCTCTTTGAGGAATAACCATACTGTTTTCCACAGTGGCTGAACAAATTTACTCTCCCACCAACAGTGTATAAGTATTCCCTTTTCTCTGCAACCTTGCCATCATCTGTTATTTTTTGACATTTAATAATAGCCATTCTGACTGTTATGAGATGGTATCTTACTGCGGTTTTGATTTGGATTTCTCTAATAATCAGTGAAGTTCAACTTTTTTCCAGATGCTTGTTGGACATTCCTGAAGACAAGAACAGAAGGAAAAAATAAAGATATAACATAAGAGGAATTTAAAAAAATAAATCAGACTTCACTCTAGTGGTTCAAAGTTGATTTTCAGAAAACTGCTACACAATAAATTTCTCACCAAAACATCACTTAGAGATGCTACCAAACATTGAAAATAAAGATGAGGGCATTAACGCAGAAAAGGAAGTCCAGTAGAACATGGAGAAAAAGCAGGCTGGCCTTAGATGCTCTATGTCAGAATGGAATGGGGCAACAGCTGTAAAGATTGAAACAAATATGTTCTTCACAATTGTCCTTGAAGTATGAAGACATATGACAGCAACCAAGGTTTCTTCTTGAAGAAGAGCTACTTAAGGGTGAAACCCATTGAAACAGATGGTGGGAAAATTACTCTGAAATTTAGAAGGCTTGATCTCATGAGTGCTAGTATGAAACAAATCCATCCCAATTTAGTTGTAAGATAAAATTATGAAAGGAATTTTGGAAACTGAATTTAACTGTTACAAAATTTGGCCTTTTGAAAAATGACAATATAACAACAACAACAACAACAAAAAACTGGTAAGTTGGAGAGAGTGTAGGTACCAGGAAGATATCTGTAGAAAGTGTTTCATCTTTCATGGTAGATAGTCAATGGATGCCCTTAAAGCTAAAACATGCCATTAACAAAACATAATGTCTCAAACCTTTTTACAGACTTTTTACTTAGAAGACTCTTTTTTTTCTCACAAGACATTTTACTATTTATTTTCATGTTAATACCTATAGATTCTAGTTCATTTATTTTAATTGCCTGATGCAATTTTATGTTATGAGGATGTAACATTTAATCAATTCATTTCATCTCTATGGAAAAATACTAATGTGCCTTCCACTCATTAGCTATGACAAGTAGCATGGGAACTTCTATACACACATTTTCTTTTTGAATAAAAAAAAACCTTCTATTTTAAGTTCAGGGATCAATGTGCAGGTTTGTTACATAGGTAAGTTTGTATCTTGGGGGTTTGTTGTATAGATTATTTTATCACCCAGATACCAAGCCTATTACCCCATGAGTTATTTTTTCTGACCCTCTCCCTCTTTCCACCTTCCCCCCTCTAATAATCCCCAGTGTGTGTTGTTCTCCTCTATGTGTTCATGTGTCCTCATTATTCAGCTCCTACTTATAAGTGAGAACCTGTGATGCTTGGTTTTCTGTTCCTGCATCAGTTTGCTAAACATAATGGCCTCCTGCTCCATCCTTGTTCCTGCAAAGGACATGATCTTATTCTTTTTTTATGTCTGAATAGTATTCCCTGGTGTATATATACCATATTTTCTTTATCCAATCTGCCATTAATAAGCATTTAGGTTGATTCCATGTCTTTGTTTTTGTGAATAGTGCTGCAATGAACATTCGTGTGCATGTGTCTTTATGGTAGAATGATTTATATTCCTCTGGGCATATATACCCAGTAATGGGATAGCTGGGTCAAATGGTAGTTCTGCTTTTAGTTCTTTGAGGAATTGCCACACTACTTTCCACAGTGGTTGAATTAACTTACACTCCCACCAGCAGCATGTAAGTGTCCTCTTTTCTTTGCAACCTCGCCAGTATCTATTATTTTTTGACTTTTAAATAACAGCCATTCTGAGTGGTGTGAGACAGTGTCTCATTGTGGTTTTGATTTGCATTCCTCTAATGATCAGTGATATCAAACTTTTTTTCACATGCTTGTTGGCCGTGTATATGTCCTTTATAAAAAAGTGTCCGTTCCTGTCCTTTGCCTACTTTTTAATGGGGTTGTTTTTTGGCATGCAAATTTGTTTACGTTCCCTATAGATGCTTTAGTTTTTAAAAATCCCTAAGTTATAGCATGTTTACTGTAGGGAGCAAAGGTGTTTTACTTTATTGCATTGACATTTGCCTACTCTTCTTTGTCTCTCTGTGGGGTCAGTGTCATCCATTTGACATTATACTTATATCTGTCTATATTAAGTAAGAAGCAAAACCAGCCTTGTTAGTTGTCTTTCTGTTATATACAGAGCTGTGGCCTAACTCCTAGAAAACAGCAACAAAACAGCTTTTGATACTATATGGCTAGTGGGAGTTGAATTTAACCTCTGAGACCATTCTGCTCAAGGGCCTTATTAAATAACGACAAAATCCAACGTCCATAAAGTTTGGAATCTTACCCAATCAGCACACCTGGGGACAAAACCCAAACCTTTCTACCAGCCTACTTTTGAGAATCCAATGGTTGTGTATGCCTATTGTTACTGCCCATCTCTGAAAGTGAGAACAAACCAGGCCCGTTCTCTTTGTGTACAGTAATCCAATCACTGTGATGATGGGTTTTGCAAGAGAGAAAGAGTTTATTCTCATGAGGCTGCCAAGCAAGAAGGTGGCAAAACAGCTCTCAGATCTACCTGTCTGAAGATGGGGTTTTAGGGATGTTTATGGGAGAAAGAGGACAACAGTCTGCGGCATGGGGAAAGGTGACTGGAGGAAAGAAAAAGTGAGGGAGTCCACAGTCTGCACATGCATAGTCAAGCTTCATGGCTCTTCATGGGACACACGTGAAGAAAATGAGGGCATTTGTATGATTTGAGGGAGGAGTTTTTGGCCCTCTGACATCAAACGATCACTTCTCTTGCATGCACACAGGCCCAGATGAAGGGTCATGGTCTCAATTTGGCTTGAACTGGACAAGACCTGACCTCAAGTTCCTGATAAACAACTTGAAGCAACTGTTAGCATGGTGACCCATGTGTCAGAGATATTATCTATAGGAAACTAGGGGATTGATTAGCTATGTGACTTTCAGCTCTGTAAGTTTTAAGACTAACTAGACATAGACAGTTAAAAGCAAGGAAGGCAGGTGATGTTTGGCAGGCTTAATCAGGTTAGTCCTCAGTTTCAGAGGGTAGCATTATAGCATAATGGAAAGAAAATGATCCATTCCAAACCAAGCCAACTTGAGTAGAAACCACTTTCTCTTTCCAAGAACCCATTTCCCTCTTCATAGACTTTTCTTGAAGGCCAAATCTGGTAAAATATTTAAAATGTCTCACACATTGCTTAACATAGGTGGTTAAGTCTATTCAGTTGTTTTTTTCTCACTCCTTTTCCCACTCTTCTTTTTCCACCCCCATCCCATGATTGAAAGAAAACATCACCTATCTTTAATAGGTGGGTGATGATATTTTTCTTTATTTCTCCTGGCTTTACTTTTCATGGACAGCGAAAATTGGAACTGCAATTTATGTATACTCATAAGTATTCAGTCCACATAGAGGGGTGTTCATTAAGGTAAAATGAATGCTGTATAAATTAATTAAATTCAAGCTGAAGCTGTATATTTTCATTTGACGCGGGCGTTTTAAGGGGCTGTGATTGATACATCATTAAAAGAATTAGGTTTGAGGTTAAATTAGTTATTGAACCACCTCCAGGCCGACGCTCTCTATTGTGTATGTGAGACTGGACAGGCCACTAACTGCCCAGCATAAATCAGGGAATCACACCAGGCCTGCTCCACTTACTTCTATCATGCAGAGAATAGCAAGAGATTTGACACCTTAGCAGATGAAATAGTCATTGAAAAAAATTGCAAGCAAGTTAATTTCCACCACAAAGGAATCTCTGTAATAGCTTAAGCAAATGTATGTCCCCAGTAACTGCACATCCAGGGAGTACAATCCTATGTCTTCTACCCTTTTGAACACT
The DNA here is from genome assembly GCF_029289425.2 of Pan paniscus. Classification (NCBI taxonomy): domain Eukaryota; kingdom Metazoa; phylum Chordata; class Mammalia; order Primates; family Hominidae; genus Pan; species Pan paniscus. Next base: position 8,040,768 of record NC_073272.2, on the reverse strand, counting down.
TGGATGTCCATGTGATGAAGCTATCTAGTATCAATTTTAGTGACGGAAGTTCAAACAACACCTTAACAGTAAAAAGTTTTATTTTAATGAAATCCTATGCACCATTTTTAAAAAGCTAATCTTGAAATGCAATTTAACTTGGAAGGGGAAAATGATGACTGCAACTTAGATTGGGTGACTTATTAATCACCGTAGCTCCACTATGATTTAGGCTACAACATGAGAATGGTACACATGAAGAGACTAACCACTTAATAAGTGTCTGGGGCTCAGCAAACAATACCCCTACACGCAGGCCTCAGCAACAGCCTCAGAAGCAAAAGTTTCTCTCTGACCTTCTCCTGCCTCCTGTCTCTCAGTTCCATTCTCCCCTGAGGTGCCATAGAAACTAGAATCCCTCTTCCCCAAGGCATGCCCTAGAAACCAGAATCCCTTTTCCCCAAAGCCAGCCATAAAACCTAAAGAAATGAGTCTACTCACACCCACCTTTCTGTGTAAAAACAGGCCATGAAGATATGACCTGATGTACCTTGTTTGACTGTAGGTCCTAAGACCCTGTTCCAGAGAGGATCCTGCCCCACACCTGAAAGAAAGGCAGCACTGCTCAGAGACCCCAAGAAGAATCTAGACAGACAGGCCCGGCTGGGTTTCTGCCCTCAGTCCATTAGCGTAAGATCAGGCCCTTTTTATCCAATCCTATTTCTACATAGCTGTCCATACTTTGCTGAACCGAAATATAAAAATGGACAGTTTCCCTGTATCTTTGGGTTTTCATTCTGAATGGTCTTGTGTACATGTTAATAAAATTTGTATACCTTTCCTCCAATTAATCTGCCTTTTGAGAGCTGATTATTCAGCAAAACTTCAGAGGAGAAGGGGAAGTTTTGCCTTAGCCCTTGCATGAGGAAACCCTGAAGAATCAAACAGCATTCGTCTACATTACCTAGACATCAGTGATGTCTCAATACACATTCAACTGATTTATCAGAGTGATACCATGTTTTCTATGTGTATTCAGATAAATGCTTCATGCACCCAAATGGGACAATAACAATTAAATGGAGTCTATGTGAAGTAAACATTATTTCAACAATTATTCACTGCATGTCCCCACCCAAGCTCCAAGCATCCTTCTAGGTAATGGGATAAAATGATGAGAAAACAGAGGACATCTCTAGTTTCACAGATCTTATATTTTACCGAACGTGGAGTTATCTAGCAAGAGATGAACAGACAAGTACGTGATCAAGCCTCTTTTAGATAGGCTGAATGTAGTTAAAGAAAATAAACCGGCCGGGTGCGGTGACTCACACCTGTAATCCCAGCACTTTGGGAGGCCGAGGCTGGCGGATCATAAGGTCAGGAGATCAAGACCATCCTGGCCAACATGGTGAAACCCCATCTCTACTAAAACTACAAAAATTAGCTGGGCGTGGTGGCATGTGCCTGTAATCCCAGCTACTCCAGAGGCTGAGGCAGGAGAATCACTTGAACCAGGGAGTAGGAGGTTGCAGTGAGCCAAGATTGTGCCATTGTACTCCAGCCTGGCTACAGAGAGAGGCTCCGTCTCAAAAGAAAAAAAATAGAAAGAAAAAAAAAAAAAAAAGAAAAGAAACCCAGGTAAGGAGAGAGAAGGCAAAATATCCTAGGGGAAATTTAGGTCAAGAAGTCATTGAAGATGGTACCGGAAACCCAGTGGTAAAGAGATGCCATCCCAGGAAGATCTGAGGGCTGTGATGTCCAGCCAGTGGCTGGAGTAATCAAAGGCCCTGAGATATCCATGAGCTTTATGGTTTCAGGAAAGAGGGAGAGAAGATCGGTGTTGCAGGATCACAGTGAAGAAAGAGGCATGGTTAGACTTAGGGTGAAAGGTAAGAAGGAAGCCAGTCACACAGTCCTCATAGACTCCAAAGTGGAGCTTAGCTTGCATCCTACATGCTACGGTGAGCCTTGTTAAGCAGGGGATTCATAATAGTTTAATGCTGATAACTCCTGGAACTGCTTGGAAATAGCCCTGCTATGGCCACCTAGGACTCCCTGTAAGACATAATGGCAGCTTGGATGAAAATGGCAGCATCTGGGCATGTGAGTAGGTCTGGGGTGTTTTGGGGATTTCATGCCAATACAATGAATCACTTCCAGGTTTTTTGCTTTGTGTCAAGCACATGAATGTGTTATTTACTCAGTGGGAAAGACTGACAAAATACCTAGTTTGTTTGTGGTGCAAAAGTGAGTCTAACTGAGCCATGTGTTAAATTTAGCCTGGCCAGGAGTGGCAGTTCATGCCTATAATACCAGCACTTTGGGAGGTCAAGGCTGGCAGATCACTTCAGCCCAGGAGTTCAAGACCAGCCTGAGCAACATGGTAAGACCCGGTCTGTACAAAAAATACCAAAATCAGTAAGATGTGGTGATGCACACCTGTATTCCCAGCTACTTGGGAGACTGAGGCAGGGGATAGCTTGAGCCCAGGAGGTCGAGCCTGCAATGAGCTGTGATCATGCCACTGCACTCCAGCCTGGGTGACAGAGTGAGACTCTGTCTCAAAAAAGAAAAACAAGTTAAGAAATTATGTCCCCGTTTTCTCTTTTTTCTTTTTTCTCCTTCCTTCCTTCCTTCCTTCTTTCCTTCCTTCCTTCCTTCCTTCCTTCCTTCCTTCCGTATGTTTGGTTCCCTCCAGGAAAAAAAGACAAACAAAAGAAAGAAAAAGAAAATAAATATTGAAAGTTTGCCATTCATTGTTTCCCCTTAATTACAGTATCTTTAACAACTAGAGATCACATAAAGCTCCAAAGAAAGGAAAAACAATTAACAAATTCATTAACTGTTTGCTTATGCTTTTAGTCTTAAGGATAATTGGTTGTCTTAGATGAAGACTTCTGCTCTTATTAATGCCTTTTGCATGAAAGCAGCCTATACTTCACAAGTATTTTGCAAAATATATCAAGAGCAGCCAGCCTTGTAAATGGGATAATGTGATGGCATCGTTGAGTCAAGCAAAGACCATATTGACGCAGCTAAATTTGAGTGCTGGGGTGGAAACAGAAACACATCTCATGAATTTGCTAATGTTTGAGTTTCTGCGGGGTTGATCTGAAGTACGTAATTTCATCATTGGGGAGAGAGGCCTTGCATAATGATAGCAGGAACTCTTTGTGATGTAGATTTCTTCAATTATTTATATGGCCTGATAATATTTGAGAAACTTGGTAATAATTACTGGTTGATCCAAATTTATATTTGAGGATCCATTGAGGCAAATTATTAATTCATTAAGCAGATATTTGTCTTTGTACCTATTGGGAGTTCTAGAGTGAAAAATGGAATATGACAGTATAATTAAGGTTAAAAAGCAAAAACACAAATAGACATAATACAAGGTAAAATATAAAGCATGTAATTTAGAAAAAATAGCAGTATATTGGCTTTTAGAGAAAAAATATTACTTTTTAAAGGTATCTTTAACTTTTATTTTGGATTCAGGGCATACATGTGCAGATTTGTTACCTGAGTATACTGCATGATGCTGAGGTTGAGGGTACGATTGACCTCACCACCCAAGTATTGAGCAGAGTACCCAACAGTTAGTTTTTTGACTATCGCCCCCCTCCATCCCTTCCTGCTTTAGTAGCTACCAGTGTCTACTGTTCCCATTTTTATGCTCACAAGTGTCCAATGTTTAGCTTCCACTTATCAATGAAAACCTGTGGCATTTGGTTTTCCATTCCTATATTAATTCACTTAGGATAATAACCTCTAGCTACAACCATGTTGCTGAAAAGAACATGATGTTGCTCTTTTTTATGACTGTGTAGTATTTCGTGGTCCATATGCACCACATTTTCTTTATCTAGCTACAACCATGTTGCTGAAAAGAACATGATGTTGTTCTTTTTTATGACTGTGTAGTATTTCATGGTCCATATGCACCACATTTTCTTTATCTGATCCACCAGTGATAGAAACCTGACTCTATGTGTTTACTATATTGCACTATAGCACTGTGATAAACATACAAGTGCATGTATCTAAAATAGATTACCTCTAAAAGAAAATCAGGGCATCTTGGTGAATGAAGTGACATTTGGCTTGAACCCAGTAAAACAGGGGGATACTTGGAAACAGCAAAATTTGAATTTGGGGGTGAGCAGACATCGATGATATGGTTTGGCTGTGTCCCTACCCAAATCTCATCTTGAATTGTCCCTACCCAGATCTCATCTACCATATTCCCACATGTTGTGGGAGGGACCTGGTGGGAGATAATTGAATCATGTGGGCAGTTTCCCCTATACTGCTCTCATGGTAGTGAATAAATCTCACAAGATCTGATGGTTTTATAAGAGGAAACCCCTTTTGCTTGGTTCTCATTCTCTCTTGCCTGCCACCACGTAAGACGTGACTTTCCTCCTCATTCACCTTCTGCCATGATTGTGAGGCCTCCCCAGCCATGTGGAACTTTGAGTTCATTAAACCTCTTTTTCTTTATAATTTACCCAGTCTTGGGTATGTCTTTAACAGTAGCATGAGAATGGACTAATACAATCAATCTAATTGACTCTTAAAATGAAACTATTTATAAAGCAGCCCATGAAGAAGAAAGGAAAGAGGGACATTCCCCTCATTGACAAGTTGTTCTAATATCCTTTGTCTAGATGATACCAATTTTATCATCCCAGGCACAGTTCCTTGGGAAATAGTTGTTTTTCTGCACAAAGTCTCTTCTCTGCATTTCAACTTATACATTGTGTTAAAGCTATCAGACTTAGTCTCAAATAATATCATTTAGCAATTGCAAGTGACTATGACCCACTGACTCCTGATACACTTCCCAGAATTTAAATCTTAGGAGCAAAAGTACAATTTTGATATTTGAACGATTTAAGAAATAAGCCTTTGGGACCAAAATTGCTAAACAGCATAGTTCCAGGAAGAATTGAGGGCTGGTGACCTTGCCATGAATTCCTGTAAAATCTAGGATGAAGACGCAATTTTTCAAATCTAAACCCAGATCATTTGCTTCAGAAGCTGACTTTAAAATACCATCAGGATGGAGGAGGGACTAGGGTCATGGATAGCAAAGTCTGCTTAATCTGTGTGTGACTATGAACAAGGTGAGTTATAAATTGGGAGCTTTCTAAATTTTACACAATGGTGTTGCTTCATAGGAAGCAGGCTCTTTGCCTCTGACCTTGAGGAACCGTTGTGTTAAATGCAAAGAATAAGCGAACCTCTTTAAATAACCCACGTTACAGTCACAGCTGATTCTGTAATGAGATATCATTGTTTTAACTTCCAGGATAGGACAGAATTATCCAAAGTCTGAATCTCTTGGAACAAGGTATATTTATATATCCAATATCCAGTGCAGGGTGTCTCCTAGGAAAGCAGTTTTATTATATTGAGCAAGTCTAAATGGAGCAATAGGACTGTCCTCATGATTTGTTACTGATAGTCTTTGAGGCAAAGGACAACAGATAAAATACAAGGTTTCATTAGACCAAAGGGCAGTGTCTCTAGGAGAGGTTGACAGTGCACCACGTAATACAATAAGCATTTACTTTTTAAAAAGTCTCTTTTATAGACTGAGTCTCCCTAATTGAGGCAGTAGAAAGGGATTCCTGTGATTTTCATATAACTAAATGCTGCCTCTTCAGTGATAACCCCTATGATATAGTAATTACAATGAAGGTAGCTATTACAGTATGATAGACCTTGCTGAATTTCAAATGCAAACTCATCTTCCATTTCCTTGTTACCTATTGCTTCCTGACCCTAAGATTGGCAACAATAGAATTCGAGAAAAAGAAATGTGTATTTGAAGGTCAACGAGTGAAAGGTAATGCATAGAAATATACAATTTATGTAGCAAACCTCATTTAGATAGGTGGATATTTCTGTGAAGGGTTCCTAAGTTCAGGAGATTTTTTTTTTAGCACATTTCAGGAAAATATTCAAAAGTGATCCCTTTTTTTCATATTGTATTATATTTAAGGAAACACTACTTTCCAAAGAAGGTAATTTTCTCATGGTCTGGTTTAGGAAGCAGTTTGATATTTCTGGAATCAGGAGTGGATTGCCACTGTTTTGTTATCTGATGGTAGACACTCTACTTACCATGTTTATCTTTCACCTTCTGTAAAATGATGTACAAAAAAATCTGTGTCCTACTCATGAACTTTTTGTACAAGGAAAGATTAAAAATAGTAAAACTGTAAAATTACTAGACACCTAATTAACGTAGAAAGTTTACTCACAAAATATCATTCACTTGGCCACCAACCACCTAGCCTGAAATTTCTTGAATAGTGAACCAACAGTGTTTGCCAATCATCAATCAACTCTACAATGTGAAATTTCTGACTGCAAACATGAATTTAGGTGGTAGAAATATTAAAGACACTTTTTTTCCTATTTGTATGTGAAAATAACACTAGAAACAATCCAATCCTTGGGCACCCATGTGACATACAGCTTATCATACCCATTAGCATGCTCTTGAGAATAAAAAAACAGTTTTGTTTTAAGTTGTGTCAGAAAGACAGGTTTAAACTGAGAAGTGTGGTTTTGTTTACCCACCCATTGTACCCCGAGAAAACTCTGGTCCAAAGAATTAATTGACTTTCCTAAGAGAAACAAGGACTCTGCAGAATCTATCCCCCAAGTTTAAACTGTTGTGGCCAACTGTGAAACTCCAATATAGCTTCCTCATGGTTAAGAGCAACATAGCATGCAAGGTTGAACTGAAAATGTGATAGTATTTATCGGATGTATTTCTTCCACCTCTAATGCACCTCAGACATTCTATTATTGTTTTCTGTCTTCGCATCTCATAATGTTCTGTAGATATAGGCAATTATTTGTCTACTTTGCTAACTGTGACCAGGGACTGCACTGTGTTGAATTAGCAGTCAAACATATGCTCTGTCCCTTCAAAAAAGCACCATGTCTGGTCAGTTTTATAGGTGAATCTTAGTAAAATTTCATTAAAGAGAATACCTTAACTTTATAAACTTTTTCAAAAATATAAAGTGTGTGAAACCTTCTTGGCACATTTTATAATTCTGGTGGCCCTTTGATATAAAAATTGTCTATGTATAATTTGCATATCTAAAATATTTCTTCCCATTTCAAATAAACGAAGAAGATAATGCCCCCATGCAACCATAAAATAATACACATTAATATTATTTAATCCTATGTTTAGAATAAACTTTCTTAGCCATAAAACCATAGCAAGAACCCATCATTGTAAAGATATATAGGTTAATAAACTATACAACATATTTTATAAATTTATAGACTTATAAACTATATAAAATTTACCAATGTACTACACCCAATGTAATCCGTAAGCAAACCTAAATGCAAAATGAGAACCAGCACAAATATTTGCAACACACAATTCTGCCTTAGTGTTTTCTGACATTATACTTATCTCTTCCCTTTCTCATCTAGACAAGAGGTTGGCAAACTTTTTCTATAAAGGGCCAGGTAGTAGATAATTTTAACTTTGTGTATGATAGAGTCTCTGGTGCACCTACTCACATCTGCCATTGCAGTGGAAAAATAGCTACCCACAGTCTCTAAGGGAGTGGGCATGGCTGAGTTCCAATAAAATTTTAATTACAAAACAGGCTGTGTCCATGGAATATAGGATGCTGACGATTAGTCTGGATCTTTCATGGGTTTTTTTAATTTTCTAAAGACAGACTGGTCAAATGTTGTATTTGCCCTGTATCAGCTGTTACTCACCAACAAAATATATGTGCTTTTAACCTTCCCTCTGAAGATTAGAAACTTTAATTATCTGAAGTATCTCCAATCCTTCCAATAGTATGGCTCGCTGAATATTGATGACTGTGCAAATGACAAACAGGCTGACATTGGCCTTCCACCAAGGCCCTCCAGAGAATACGAGGGTGACTCTTCCAAAAGCAACTGATGTGAATCTTTTCATAGCTTTTGCTGAGAAAGTGAGTGCCAGCTCATATTATGTGAAATGCATTTAGGCCTTTACTCAGGCAAGTAATATTCCAAATTTCCAAATAAATCTTGGGAGTCACTTATAGCAAAAGGGCCTCAAATAGCTGGCTTGCTTATTATTCAGGCAATGCAAATATGGCCACACATTTTTGCTAGTCTTGTGTCTCATAAGACAGATCATTACATAACAGTGACCAGGTGCTCTGGCTCCATAACAATTCCCCACTTTGGCTGATAGAAAGAGGGCTCTACACTGGCCAGGCTTGATCTACTCTGATCAAGTCTATGATCCCTGTGCTTTGGGAGGTCAAGCAGGAGGATTTCTTGAGGCTGTACTAAGTTGAGCATGCACTGGTATATTGGGACAGATTTGTCTTTTGTGCCAACATTTTCTCTACTAAAGGTGTCAACACCTGCTTCTGCTCCTGACGACTAACATGAGTGACAGGCATAATTCTCAATCTTTGGGGTTTATTCAGCCATTTTAGGGCATGCCTGGGAAAAACATGAGCCACAGACACATCTGTGGCTGTTTTTCCAAAGAAGTTTTCAGGAGGTTCAGTATTTATATATTTCCTTAAAGGTGGGGAGGCATGGAGGAAGAGGGGCAGGTAGGTGGTTAGACAAATACTACATTTTGCATTTGATAAGGTGAATGTCTGAAGAGAAAAGGTTGTAAAGGAAGAGTCAATTATGCAGATGTCTCTGCATAGGTAGAGGAAAAAGTCTTGACTTTGCACCTGGGGGGATAAGCTTGTAGTAGACATTATCAGTGTGGCGTCTTAGGAGCTAGACTTTGATGGATTGTAGACTGAAGTTATGATTGGCATGTCCTTGTTTCTGGGGAGCCTGCAAAGAATTTACTTGTGAATGACCTGTGGAGGCTCTCCTTCCCAGGTGCCTGAGGACTTTCACTCCTCTACAGGATCCGGCTGGTACGCAATGTAAGAGCTATTCATTTGGAAGAGGGTGCTGCAATGACCTTCCCTTTCATGTAAGATGTTTGGGAGAGTGGGTCCTGAGATTTATAAAATTTTTCTTTACATTCTTTTTATTAAAAAAAATTTTTTTTGAATGCCAGCTATACTGAAAGCACTATTCTATGTGCTGGAGAAATAGGAGAGAATAAAATACAGTCTTTGTCATAAGGTCACTCATTCCACTGGGGGAAATCAGACATTTGAAAACAAATGAACAGATGTGTTAGTCAGTTCTCACACTGCTATGAAGAAACACCCACGATTGGGCAATTTATAAAGGAAAGAGGTTTAATTGACTCACAGTTCTGCAGGAATGGGGAGGCCTCAGAAACTTACAATCACGGCAGAAGGAAAAGCAAACACATCCTTCTTCACATGGCGGCAGCAAGGAGAAGTGCCAATCAAAAGGGGGAAAAGCCCCTTATAAAACCTTCAGATCTTGTGAGAACTCACTGTCACGAGAACAGCATGGAGGTAACTGTACCCAAGATTCAATTACTTCCCACCGGGTCCCTCCCATGACACGTGAGGATTATGGGAACTACAGTTCAAGAAGAGATTTAGGTGGGGACACAGCCAAACCATAGCAAGAGATATACCGTCTATCTGGAGACGATACAGAGAAAAATGACATAGGGTCAAATGGCATACTTAGACAGTGATGGGGAAGAAGTTGCTATTTTAGAAAAAGGACCCAAGAAAGATCTTTTGAATTAGATGACATTTAAATAGAGACCTGGAACAAATTGGGGCACTATTTATCATGCATGTCCAATGGGGGAACCATGCAGATATCTGGGAAATAGCACCCCAGGTAGAAGAATTAGAAAGTGCAAATGCATAAAACAGGAGCCTATATATAGTTAACGACTTTACAAAAGACCATGGGAGATTTTATGGCTGGACTAGAATGAGCAACATAAGGAATTGGGGATAAGACCAGAAAGGTAATAGGATTCCATGTCAAGTAGGGCCTTTAGGCCATTGTTAACAGTTTAACTTTTATTTTGAGCAAGATGGGAAACCATTCAAGAGATTTAAGCAGAAAAGTGACACAATCCCATGACCTACATTTGCAGAGAACCCACCTGGCTGCTGAGTTGTGAATAGGCTGCCGGTTGGCAGGTTGCCTGCAAGACCTGGGGGAGAGGTGATGAAGACTTGGACCAGGTTGGGATGGAGAAGGTGGGGAGAAAGGGTGAGGGTTTGGATTGGTTTTGACCCTGGCTGAAGAATGTGTAAGGAAGAAATGAGATGTGGATGACTCCATCTATTTTTGGCCTCAGTAGCTTGAAGAATAGAGTAGCTGCTTTCTAATTCGGGAAAGACTGAGAAGAACATATGGGGCAGAACAGAAGGGGGTATGGGAGGGGGTGTTTAATGCACAAACCGTAGCTTGGGGTCGATAGAGACTTTGGATCTTTGAAGATACTTTGAATTATATTCTATAGGCATGAAGGGCTTCTCTTACAAAAATCTGTATTTCCCACCTCTCTGATTTTACATGGCCCAATTTTAGGAAAATCATCTCTTGCTTTTAGGCTTACTGAGAACTTTAGGAAGTAGCTAATTCACTCCAACACCCTACATTTTTCCTCCCAGCTGCCCTAAACCTTGATAGGCACAGAAACTGCATCCCAAGAAATAACTTGTGATTTTTTTTTTTTGACAGAGTTTTGCTTTTGTTGCCCAGGCTAAAGTGCAATGGTGCAATCTCGGCTCACGGTAACCTCCACCTCCCAGGTTCAAGCGATTCTCCTGAGCAGCTGGGATTACAGGTGCCCTCCACCACACCTGGCTAATTTTTTGTATTTTTAGTAGAGACGGGGTTTCACCGTGTTGGCCAGGCTGGTCTAGAACTCTGACTTCAGGTGATCCACCCACTTCAGCCTCCCAAACTGCTGTAATTGCAGGCGTGAGCCACCGCTCCTGGCCACTGGTGATAATTTAACTAGTGTTTTGTAACTTCTTATCAATAATAATCAACTTAACATCCCAGAATAGTGGAGTTCTCATTGTTTCTGTCTTTATCATTGGTTCAACCAACCCAACATTTCAGATGTGTGAATTATGGTATACCACTTCTTGAGACATTATTCCTTAGTTAGACAATTTGGGATGGCAAGAAACATGGAAAAACATTACTCAAACTTGCTTAAAAAAGAGCTACGTGTGTTGGTGAATGTAACTGAAATTCAGATGTAATACAATTTTCAGGGTTGGTTTAACCAGCAACTCCTCCTCCATTTTTTTCTGAGATTTCTTTGGTCTTGCCTTTTGCAGGGAGTTGGCTGCATTTTCAGCCTACTCCCGTTCATAGTGTTAAAGTGGCTATTGTGTACAAGCCATCACACCGACACACCACTGTGTTCATAGAAGAGAAATGCTCCTACCTAAACATGGTCAGCTACAGTCCCAATATTAGCTCCAATTGGACCACTTGGGTCACATGTCCTCCAAATGTTGATTGGATTCAGCCAACTGGGTGCAGCATAGCTGTAGGGGCAGGTTCAGCCTCCATCGAGGTATATGGCCAATGTGGACAAGTGGTGGATACTAAATGAAAATATGGGTGACATTAAGAAAGAGGATTAAATGGATCATGGATTGGCAACCTACAATGTCAATTCATATTAAACACACACACACACAAAATTTGTCTGCTTTCATCTCTAAACAAATGATATGGTTTGGCTGCATCCCCACCAAATCTCACCTTGAATTGTAATCATCCCCACATATCAAGGGCAGGGCCAGGTGGAGATCTTTGAATCATGGGAGTGGTTTTCCCCATATTGTTCTCATGATAGTGAGTAAGTCTCATGAGATCTGATGGTTTTGGTTTTATAAATGGGAGTTCTCTGCACAAACTCTCTTGCCTGCTGCCATGTAAGACATGACTTTCTTCCTCATTTGCCTTCTGCCATTATTTTGAGACCCCTCCAGCCATGTGGAACTGTGAGTCCATTAAACCTCTTTCCTTTATAAATTACCCAGTCTCATCTATGTCTTTATTAGCAGGATGAGAACAGACTAATACAACAGTCACATCCATTCATAAATATTTACAAATATAGGATAAAGAAAATGTGGTATATATACAGAATGGAATACTATTCAGCCATAAAAATAATGAAACCATGTCTTTTGCATTAACATGGATGGAAACAGGGTCATGGAGGTTATTATCTGAAGTGAAACAAGCCAGACCCAGAAAGACAAATAGCACATGTTCTCACTCATAAGTGGGTGCTAAAAAATGGGTATTCATGAATGTAGAGAGGAGAATGATGAACAGCGGAGACTTGGAAGGGTGAGTGGGTGGAAGGGAGATGAATGATGATAAATTACTTAATGGGTACAATGTTCATTACTCAGGTGACGGATACCCAAAAAGTTCTGACTTGTCCATTATACAATCTATGCATGTAATTGCACTTGTACCCCAACATTACATGCATAACTCTGCCCTCCCCCAAGAAACAAATATGCATTAGTTATTGCAATAGGCAACATCTATGAGGGTCTCCAAATTATTTTCCCCTGTGATATTTATACCCTCATGCAGCTCCTTCCCTCCAGCCTGGGTTGCACCAAGGAAGTTACTTCAATAGAATACAGCAAAAAAAATGGGCCACCATTACTGAGATTAGAATTTCATCTTGTGTGTCAACTCTCACCTGCTTCCTCTGAGGGACACCATCTGCAACCATTAGAGATGTCCTACGATGAAGACCACATATAAAAGAACTGCCGTCTCTGGCCAACAGCTAGCAAAGACCTGAGAGTAGCAAAAAGTGACATCAGTGCACCTGGAAGCAGATTCTTACCCAGTCAAGTTTTCACACAAAACCTCAGACCCAGATGACATTTAATTGCAACTCTATAGGAGTCCCTATGCCAGAGGACTCAGCTCATCTGCTCCTAGATTCCTGACACACAGAACCTGTGATGTCAATAATTAAGTTGCTAAATATTGGGGGGATGTTTTAATACAGCAATAGATGACAAATACAAATATAATATCTCAAAACTGGAAACAATTTTAATATTTAACACTATGGGCTTGATCAGCCAACTTAACCTAGATCTATCTTTTAAGAAAGATGAATCAGTGGCTCACACCTGTAATCCAAGCACTTTGTGAGGCTGAGGCAGGCTGATTAACTGAGGCCAGGATTTCAAGACCAGCCTGGCCAACATGGTAAAACCCCGTCTGTACCAAAATAATACAAAATTTAGCCAGGTGTGGTGGTGCACCCCTGTAGCCCAGCTACTTGGGAGGCTGAGGCAGGAGAATCGCTTGAACCCGGGAGGCAGAAGTTGCCCTGAGCCAAGATTGCACCACTGCATTTCGGCCTGGGTGACAGAATGAGACTGTTTCAAAAAGAAAAAAAAACAAAAGAAAGAAAGAAAAAGAAAAAGAAAAAAGAGATGAGTTAGACCCCTTGATGCCATCCACTTACTTACTGAGCATGTCACTGTGGCCAAGAAATTTAGCCTTCTATGATATTTCCAATTCTTTAAAAATTACAGTACCTGTTTCATAAGATTATTGTGAAGACTAAATGACACAATCCATTACTCAATAAAGTGCTTGGCAGAGAATAAATAATCAAAGTAAGATTTCTTTTTTTTTTGAATTACTGTGTACCTATTATAAATCATACTCCTGCAGAACATTCATGAATATGGGAAATGCTCACAATATATTGTGTAAACTTAAAAGAAATATGTGAATGCATAGGCCAAAAAGCTAGGGGTTTTTTCTGTTAAAACATAAGCAGACTAATATTGATTGTGGTGATGGCAGCACAACTCTGTGAATTCACTAAAAACCACTAAATATGGACTTTATGCAGGTGAATTGTATGGTGTGAGAATTATATCTCAGTAAAGCTGTTAAAAATGTACACAGTGCTTTTGTTTTCTGTTGTAGAACTTTGTTTGCCTCCTTCTACATTTTGATATTCTCTATTGTGACCATATTTTTGTTTGCTTGAGACAGTGTTACGCTGTTGTCCAGGCTGGAGCGCAGTGGCATGATCTCGGCTCACTGCAACCTCAACTGCACAGGCTCAGGTGATCCTCCCACCTCAGCCTCCCAAGTCGCTGGGACCACAGGCACATGCCACCATGCCCAGCTAATTTTTGTATATTTAGTAAAGATGGGATTTTTCCATGTTGGCTAGGCTGGTCTTGAACTCCTGGGCTCAAGCAATCTGCCCGCCTCGGCCTCCCAAAGTGCTGGGATTACAGGCGTGAGCCACCACGCCCAGCCGGCCACCACACCGGGCCGTGTTTTTTAGTAATTGGAAGGTCTTATTAAAAATCTAATGAGTTTAATTTAAAAATACATGCAGTAAACAACTGTATAGTAGACATGCTTGTCCATCTTCCATTATGAAACTTTATCTCTAACTATACACAGTTTTATATGGATTTATCATTCCTCCAAGCTAAACAAACAAACAAAATTGTTTTGTCTTATTTTTGTTAGTCTATTAAATAGGATAGGTCAATGGACTTAACGACAGTTGGACAGAGAGGTCTTTGCTCTTTGCTGTGCTAGCTTCCAACACATGGCAGTTTGCATCATCAAAGTATTCAATTGAAAAAGGCAGTAGATGTTGCCTGCTACTAAGATGGTGGCCACATACCTTTCTGACCCAATCATGGAAGTGACATCTCATCATTTTTGTAGTATTCCATTTATTAGAAGGAAGTCATTAGGTCCCACCCACACACAAAGAGGGAATTATAACAAGGGTGTGGCTATTCAGGAGGTGGGGTTATTAGGAACTCTCTCAGAAGCAGCTGAGCCCATAAACCTGGAACATGAGAATGAAAAGGTTCCCAAAGAGATAATAAATCCCAGGCCTTGAACAGACTTCTGGGTAGAGAATAACCCACCAATCAATAAAGCATACTGAACCTATATCTGTTGTGTTTTTTAATAGTTCTTTCTCAGTGTTTCAGGGTAGGTTATAAGCAAAGTTACTTTGAAAATACTGGAAAATGATTTCCACTGCTTTTCTTTTCCCTTCACATGATATAATACTCCTCATGGCAATCAGATTTACTTACGCCCCTTATAAAGTTTTGGCTATAATAGAATAACAAAAATAAGACAAAACAATTTTGTTTCTTTAGCTTCCAGTAATGATAAAGCCACATAAAACTGTGTATAGCTAGAGATAAGTTTCATAATGGAAGATGGACAAGCATGTCTACTATACAGTTGTTTACCGCATGTATTTTTAAATTAAACTCATTAGATTTTTAATAAGACTTTCTGATTATTAAAACAAATGGCCAGGTGTGGTTGTTGGCTGGGTGTGGTGGCTCACGCCCACCAACCTATAAGAAATCAAACCCTGCCAGCACCCGCACGAGCTGAAAGTGGATTCTTTCTCTGTTAAGCCTTAACAGGATTATGGTGAGAGAACCAAGCTAAACTGTGCCCAGATTCCTGACCATAGACCCGGTGAGGTGACACACGTGTGTTGATCTAAGCCACTACCTTTTGGAATAATTTGTTCTGCAATAATCAATAACTAATATGGTCTATTACTGTGTTTACCAAGTGGGAAAGACATTATGTTGGGACAACCAAAGGGAGTGCCTTTTTTATATAAGTGGGGAAAACTCCTCAATTTCTTATGCAAAGAGGTGTTCTCACCAGGAAATAACAGTATTTCAACAAGTTGTCAGATTTTGATAAATGGGTGGTTGATAGGGACTGAGGTTAGAGCTCTGTTTTGAAAGCAAACTGAGCTTACTGTCTTACAAAATGTCTCAAGGCACCTGTGTCTGACAGAATCCTAGCCTCAGGCTGTCATTTTTGCCACCACCACCACCCACCCAAGTCCATGCCCCTCCTTGTTATGGTAAGAATCAAAGCCTACAAGTCTTGGTTTCCACACGGGAACTTTTCACCATGTAATTCTGAATGCTTCTATCTTAATTTGTAAGAATTTCATGGGGCTAATTTGAAGCCTGTGTATAGGCTATGTTATGTACACACTATTAAGATAAGACTGTTTTTGCTCTCTGAGTGGATTCTTCATGGGGCTTCAATAGCAATGATGCCTTTTGGATAATAACAGGTTTACATCTGAGCACTTTCCATTGTGCAATGAGATAAATGGCCAATTACCCCAGCTGTACACTGCGTGAGCTGCGTATTTAGAAAGTCTCAAGTCATCACTCTGACCACAGCAAATGTACATATATGGAACGTTTTCAGGGAAAATATTGTTACCCCCACATAATACCTCAGAAAGTAAAGCTGGACTTGAACTTTGCTATGTGTCCAAAACATTATTGTTAAGACATAAGCTTTTTTTCCCTCTGTAGATTTTCATTCTCAAGGAGTAAAAGATGTTTCTTCCAGCTAACCTCAAAATTTATTCAGGATTTTTCGTATGTAAAATGTAGAGTACTTTATAGTTCACAAAATGTGTTTCCACATGTTTTCTCCCACAAACGTGTGATATATGCGGGAAGTATATTATGTATCTACTCTTTAGAAAAGAGTAATGGGAAACTGTTTTCAGGGAAGTGGTCAATGTCAGTTATATAGATGTAAAACAGCAGGCAGCCAGAGTTAAGTGAGAATATTCCAGCCTTAAATTGCACATGGTTCCCACGATATCCCCCCATCTCTGCTATCTGTATTGGGTATTATATAATAAAATAATGCTTCTCAGCCGAACGAGCAGAAATGGAGTCATTTAGAGGAGAAGAAGATTTCAATTCCCTAGCAACGCTTCTCCCTGGTAATGCCCATCTCAGAATTTGAGGCATAAACATCTCGACCAGCCATTTATTATTTTTTGCTTGTTACATTGTTCTTCTCTTTCAATGCTATTAAACCAGTGTTTTGCTTCATCAGTATAAAAAAGATGCATATTTGCATTCTACATGGTTCTAATTGGTTTAATATTTACAGTAAAAGTGTTTACTCCCCTAATTATTAGATAAAAACATTAGGCTATAGATTTAAATATCTTTTGCTTAAAAATATTTTAAGTATTTACACACTTCTACCCCTCAAAAAATTGTGGCGATTTTTAAGACTACAAACCTTAAGTGCCATTTTTACTTCAAAAGTGTAAAGTTAGCTATTAGTAATTTCTAAGACAATTGAATTCCCAAATCCCGCTCAGAATACTACCTCTGTATTTTTCAGTCTTCAAAGAGACTGAGTTTATAGATAAACGCATTTTTTCTGTGTGTAAATTTAAATTCAGCTAATAAAAATTAGTTATGTCTAATTTCTTGACATACATAACTTCTAAGGAAAAGGTAAAACACAAAAATAGCACAATTTTCTACACAATAGTTTAACAAGGTGTCCAGGTGATAGTTTACTTTGACCTAATATAACACAATGTTTTCAGAATACCATAACTATAAGTACATAAAGTTGTCATAGGTTATTATACAGATTTTTAGTTGTCAAAGCCACATTAATATTGTATGCCTATGAGAGAAAAGTGAGGTGTCTTATGTTGATCATATATAAATGAGGACCAGTTAAAAATACTAGATGAATTCAAAGTGAAATAAAAAAACGTAATATGAGTTTCTCTTCTACATAAATCATCATTGAAAATCTAGTCAAAGAGGCAGTCTAGAGTTGCCATGGACACACAGCTATTTTTATAATAAAGATAAAACCAACGTCATTGCTTTATAATGATGTTTTGTGAATGTTTTGAATATTACTGAATTATCCACTCTTCTAAGACAGTGAAGTTATTAACTAAAGGTGACCAACTAGAGAAGAGTAAGAACAGTTCAAAAAGAGGCTTTATTTGGATTAATGAAGATGGGGAAAATCTTTTTCTGGAAATTATACAAACTCTGAAGCTTGAGTGAGTTGATCTATAATATTTCATTCAAGTATACATACCCCAAACCTTGCAGCATTAAACCCAAATAATGACAAAAACAGAAAGGAAGAGTGAACTCAAAATTTCCACAGTTCAGTTGAGATCTTTCTTTAATTATTTAGATAGGTAACCGCAATGATTGCATCCACAAAAGGTGCACCTTTTTCCCCAAATAACTTAAATGTCCTTGTTCATGAGCAGCTAATAAATTAAGTTAGCTACAAGTAGTTACAAAGTAAGTAATTTGTTCACAAAGATATTGGAAGTCCTGTCATCAGGCAGACTTTATGCAGGAAGAGCACAACATAGACAGTTGCAGAACTCAAATGTTAAAAGCAAACACTATTCCTTAGTTCTGTGATTTTGAGAAAACCATGTCTCCTCTCTAAAACTCAATGTACTCAACTGTAAAATGAGAAAAACAAAGACAGGAACTCCCATGATAGGGATGTTATGGATAAATAAGTTAATTGCATGTAAAACTTTTAGTGTAGTGGCTGGCACGTAAGTCTTCAATAATGAGCGTTGGTATTATTATTGTGAACTTAGGATAAGATTTGGCCAATGAATAGCAATGTTCTATGAAGTATATGCTGCTTAAATATGCTGCTTTCTCTTGCTAGAAAAGGAAGGAGTAAGCAGGATTAGGAGCTGGCAAAAATTGCTATGGGCAGAGGATGCCATGTCTGGAAATATGCTTGGAGGTTGGGCATACAAAGAGGCTACTAAATGAAGGGGACACTTTTTGCTATTTCCTGGAGACAAAGTGTGTGTGTGTGTGTGTGTGTGTGTGTGTGTGTGTAATTAGGAAGAAAAGAAATCAAGGTCAATTTCCTATAATCAGATCAAATTGGAGTGACTGGGGGGAGACACAGAGACCAGAAGAGTTAACTAGCATTGATGTCAACAAATCAATTTTTGCAGAGACATAAGAAGAACTTTCGGAGCTTCTAAGGCAGGGCTTAGTGTTTGGTTGTCACCAGGTGTGGATGAATAATTGAAATGGTGTTGAAACTGCCTTTGCAAAATTATAACTGAGAAAATTATGACAGTGAAAGAGATCAGACCTAACCAACTCCATCTTGCTTCTGACCTTTAAGCTGTCCTTGTTCATTCCTAGGCGTAGGCTGAACTAACTTTGGGAAGGAATTCAGTTCGTGGTTTGACTCTGAAACAAAATTGATAATAGCCCTTTCCCAAAAAGGCCCCCTTCTTGCCTGGGGACCAGTCTGCCTTTGCAGGACTAACAAATTAGCTACAAGATTAGAAATTACAGTGTAGGGGGCATGCAACCTCTTTCAGGAACAGAAGACAGCAAGAAAAACTCACTTTGACCCCCTATGATTACATCTCCAACATGACCAATCAGCATTCCCCACTTCCCGAGCCCTTACCCACCAAATTATCTTTAAAAACTCTGATACCTGAATGCTCGAGGAGACTGATTTCAGTAATAAATAAAACTCTGGTCTCCTGCACAGCCAATTCTGTGTGAATTACTCTTTCCATTGCAATTACCCTGTCTTGAGAAATCGGCTCTGTCTAGGCAGCAGGCAAAGTAAATCCATTGTGCAGTTACAGTGTCAAGCCTGGAGATTGGAGTTTGTCTTTCATTGTTTGGAGAGAGCCATTCGGACGCAATGCACAAATGTGATGGAGCCACCATTCATGTTCAGATACTGGATCTTCAGTGGAAAGAGGAGACTCACGGCCAGGCTTTGCCCTAACACGATGAAGAGCTCCTCACATAGGGTGGTGGAAAATCACAGTAAAACAAAATCAGTTAGCTTGAAGATGACTAGTTCAGCACAAAAACAACAAGATAGTATTAAATAGGTATTTTTTTCATTTCCAAGACTCTTGATTGTGATGGCTAAAAAGGGAGACAAAAGACGAGCAGAGAAAAAACATGTTTTCAACTTTGTATTTAAAGATGCACTTTAAAAATTAATTGGGAGAAGTCAATTTCTTTTTTTTTTCTTTCTAAATTATGGACTCACTAAAATTTCCCTAGAAGATAATCCACAATATCAACAGCCTTCAGTTAATAATGTGAATAATATGTAAAGAAATCATTATCTGGTATTTAACAAAGAAATCTTGCAATTGATGAGTAGGTTGATGTTTCCACTATATCAGTCATTTGGGAGAAATATCTTTAAATATGAAATTGCAAAACAGGATCTTGTGTATTTGTCTTTGTCTTTGATAATGTTCAAAGATCAAGGCAAATAAGTATGATCTTCAATGAAAAGGGGCATAATGGGAAAAAGTGAAATATCTTCTGAAGGTTTTTAATATTAAACTCAGGACAGGCAAGGTGGCTCACGCCTGTAATCCCAGCACTTTGGGAGGCCGAAGCAGGTGGATCACCTGAGGTCAGAAGTTTGAGATCAGTCTGACCAGCAAGGTGAAACTCCATCTCTACTAAAAATACAAACACTAGCCAGGTATGGTGGTGTGCACCTGTAGTCCCAGCTACTCCAGTGGCTGAGGCATGAGAATCACTTGGACCCAGGAGGCAGAGGTTGCAGTGAACTGAGATCACACCACTGTACTCCAGCCAGCCTGGGCAACAACAGAGCAAGGCTCTCTCTCAAAAAAGGAAAAAGAAAACCTCGAAGGCATACATACTATTGCAAAAGTTGCAGAATCACTGAGAAGCAAACAAGGTAAAAAAATAAAGCCTTAGAAAAAAATGTGGTAATACAGGGCAAAGTGAATGAATACAGAAATAGCACCAGTGTATGTTACTTGCAGAAAAAAAATAAATGAATCAAAAGCATGAAACAAATCTGAGAACTGCTTACGGAGTACTGTCCTGTGTAAATAGCCTCCCGGGTTTTGTGTTTGTCAATAAAGTTACAAATTGTGATTCTTAGTTCCGCCCGGGACAATACACCTATGTCCTACTTTTTCTGTATATTTCTTTTGTTTTTGTATAATTTCAGAGGACTACTCAATTGGCAATGTTCTCAGTCAGTCAGGATAAGCTTCTCACTACATGGAAAAATACAACTTGGTTCTCAGATTATGGAAAATTGAAAGCACCTGAATTTCAGTGAGATGACTAGATTTAATTGGAGCCCAAAGGAGAAATTCCCCGTTTGTACTAGCTCCAGTCTTCCCGAAGTTTTAGGGGCTACATAGAGATCAGAGCAAATTGGCTCTCTATTTTCAGTGCTTCATCATTTTCCACCCAACAAAGTGTACTTTTGGTCTCAAATGCTGAGATCATATAGTTTTTTAAAAAAATTACATGCAGATAACAAATGTTTTACCTTGCCTCCAAACCTAAAAGTATTATGAAAATTGTGATAATATTTTTAAATAAATGGTGCACTTTTTTCTTTTTTTAATTTATTATTTATTTTCATTTTTAATTATTATGAATATATAATAGTAGTACATATTTATGAGGTACATGTGACATTTTGAAACAAGCACACAGTGTATCTCTTCTTAAGTTATGAATTAGTAATAGTAATAACTGTCTAGTTCTAGGGTAGAAAAAAGCCTCTTATGAATATTAATACACACTTATAAAGAACCTAGGGGATATAGTATGCTCTGTACCAGACAAAGAAAGTGAAAGAACGTATCTTTTTCTTTAGGTGATTTGCATTCTCTTGAAGATAGCAGAAAAACACAAAGATGCATAACAGACTGGCATATGCCATGCACCACGAGTGTCTAAATTCTGGACTGTTGAGTGAATGCACAGGACAGGATTTTAGGGAAACAAGCAGGAACTTTGAAGGAAGTCTTCAAACAGAAAATAGAATTTGAGATGACTCTCCCTGTCCTCAATATTTTATTTAAGAAAAATTTCAGATATAAAGCAACATTGAAAGAATTTTAAAGTGAGTGTCCACCTACCACATAAATTGTGTTAGGCGGATGCTGCCTTTAAATTACTATGAATAGTCTTATTAAGTTGGTGGATTACTATAGTATTTTCATGAAATATCTATTCACCTATGCATCCCTGTATCCATTCATTCATCCATCTTATTTTTGTATTCATTTCAAAGCAAACTGCACACATTAGTATATTACTTTCTAAATTCTTCAGTATGCATAAGAGGAACTAGATTTTAATATTTATGTATAGCTGTTGATGTAGGTTTTACATGAAATGGGATGCACACAGCCGGGCTCAGTGGCTCACTCCTGTAATCCCAGCACTTTGGGAGGCCGAGGTGGGTGGATCGCCTGAGGTCAGGAGTTCAAAAGCAGCCTGGCCAACGTAAGGAAATCCCATCTCTACTAAAAATATAAAAATTAGCCAGGTGAGGTGGTGGATATCTGTAATCCCAGCTACTCAGGACGCTGAGGCAGGAGAATCACTTGAACCCGGGAGGCGGAGGTTGCAGTGAGCCAAGATCGTGCCATTGCACGCCACCTTGGTCGACAAGAGTGAAACTCAGGGCCGGGCGTGGTGGCTCACGCCTGTAATCCCAGCACTTTGGGAGGCCGAGGCGGGTGGATCACGAGGTCAGGAGATCGAGACCATCCTGGCTAACACGGTGAAACCCCGTCTCTACTAAAAATACAAAAAATTAGCCGGGCGTGGTGGCGGGCGCCTGTAGTCCCAGCTACTCGGGAGGCTGAGGCAGGAGAATGGCGTGAACCCGGGAGGCGGAGCTTGCAGTGAGCCGAGATCGCGCCACTGCCCTCCAGCCTGGGCGACAGAGCGAGACTCCGTCTCAAAAAAAAAAAAAAAATAGAGTGAAACTCCGTCAGAAAGAAGAAAAAGAAAAAAGAAAGAAAGAAGAAAGAAAGAAAGAAGGAAAGGAAGGAAGGAAAGGAAGAAGGAAGGAAGGAAAGAAGGAAGGAAGGAGGGAAGGAGGAGACGCACACCTGGTCGAAAGAAATGAGATGCACACATTTTAGCATTCATTCCCTGAGTTTTGACATACATATATATCTGCAAAGCCAAACCCCTTTCAAGATAGAAAACATCACCATCCCAGAGATATCCTTTGTTTCCCTTCCCAGGCAAGTCTAGCCTCAGCAACACCATCTCAACCCCCTTCAGAGGCAACTGCTATCTTCAGGTTTTCCCAGTGTAGATTAGTTTTGTCCATCCTGCAACTTTAAGTGGAATAATACACTACACTCCATTCATCTGTGGATGGACATATGGGTTGTTTCTATATCTTGGCTACTATCACTAATGCTGTACTTGGACAATTTTAAATTTGAGGCTATTATGAGTAAAGCTATGCCAGGAACACTCTTATGAAGTCTTTTTGGAGACATATATTGCCATTTCCATCTGATACTGATAGAGTCACTTCAGCATATTTGTGCTTGCTGCTTGCACTGTGTATTTTTTCCCATCCATTTGCATTCAGACTACGCATAAAACACTTGTTTGTAGACTATATTGGTTTTGCTTATTGATCCATTGTGACAATTTCTGTGTTTCATTGAATTTTTTATTCCATCAGTATTTATTGTAAGTTAATATTTATCTTTTAATTTTATTTTTATTCCTTTTTTTCTTGACTACTTTTGTGATTTTATTTTTTAACTTTATTATTTATTCAGGGGTACATGTGCAGTTTTGTTACATAGGTAAACTTGTGTCGTGGGGATTTGTTGTGCAGGTTATTTCATCACCCAGGTATTTAGATTCTACTGTCAATTATTGACTGGCTTTTGAGCTATCTTTAGTGGCTGCAATAGGGAATACACACATTCTTAGCTTTTCATAGCCTTAAGTTAATATTGTACCACCACACAAAAAATACAGAAAACTCACAACTATTCAGGTTCATTTACTAACTCCCCCCCAGCTTACTGTACATTACACAGGCTTTTACATTTACCTAGGTATTTACCACTTCTGATATTATTCATTCTTCCTGAAGATCTAAGTTTTACCTTCAATTCTTAGGTTTTCTTATCATTCAATTTTACAAGTGATGCATTTCTAGTTTTCTTTTCCCTGAAAGTATCTTTTGTTACCTTCAGTCTTAAACAATACTTTTGCTTGATATAAAATTCAACAATTTTTCACCAACGCTTCGAAAATATGGCTCCATAGTCTTTTTGTCTCCATATTTGTGAAGAAGACTGGGCGATTATCCGAAGTTTAAGTAATGCATCATTTTCCTCTGGCAGCCTTCAAGATTTTCTTCTTATCATTGTCTTCCAGCAGTTTGACTCCACTGTGTCAAAATAAACAAAGTGTTTACTTTGCTGATGCGTATTAAACTTTTGCATGTGTGAATGTATGTCTACCACCACATTGGGGAAATTTTATTCAATTATATTTAGTGTAGCATTTCCCCCTCTCTTCCTGGGTTTCCAACTACATGTTAGTTAAATATTTCTTACATTGTGTTACTGATTCAGGTGGTCTGCTTATTTTCTTCAATCTCTCTTGTCTCCCTCTATCATTCTTGATGATTTCTAGAAATCTGTCTTTATGGTTGCTAATTCCTTTCTGTCCATTCTGCTGCTAAATCCATCCAGTTAATTATTTCAGGTATTGTATTTTTCACTTTCAGTATTTCTACTTGGATTTTCTTTTCCATTGTTCCACTTTCTCTGCCAAGATTCCCTATTTTCTCAGTCATCTTGGACATATATTCCTTTTCCATCTGAAGCACATTATAATGGCTGTTATAAACAACTACTTTGTCTGGTAGTTCCAACATCTGGATCCTCTTGATAGGAATGGGGGATGGTCTCTGTTGATGGTCTTTTTTCTTGAGAATGTTTCCCATATTCCTTGTTTGTTATATGTTGAGTAACTTTGGATTTTGTCCTGAATATTGGAAATTTTATTTTGTGTTCCTGGGGGCCCTATTCATTTATGTGACTTGTGTGTGTGTGTGTGTGTGTGTGTGTGTGCTTTGCCAGACAATTGCTTTTGTTAAGGAAGCAGGTGGCTGGAAGAGCCAGAGTGACACCATTTAAAAACAACTCCATCTTAAAACTAGTAAGGCACATTTCTTGCCAGTCATGACCCATAGTCAGAAAATGTTTATAGTTGAGAAAATGACCTAAAGATACCTACAAGGACACACTCCTACAACAACAGAAAGCCCAGATGTCCCAATACCCATAACAATATGTGCTTAACTGACTTGCTTCTTTTACCACACTCTGTGATTTGCCTTAAATGCCTTCCTGACAATGGGGAAAGGATTCCCTATTTAATAAATGGTGCTGGGAAAACTGGCTAGCCATATGTAGAAAGCTGAAACTGGATCCCTTCCTTACACCTTATACAAAAATTAATTCAAGATGGATTAAAGACTTAAACGTTAGACCTAAAACCATAAAAATCCTAGAAGAAAACCTAGGCATTAGCATTCAGGACATAGGCATGGGCAAGGACTTCATGTCTAAAACACCAAAAGCAATGGCAACAAAAGCCAAAATTGACAAATGGGATCTAATTAAACTAAAGAGCTTCTGCACAGCAAAAGAAACTACCATCAGAGTGAACAGGCAATCTACAAAATGGGAGAACATTTTCACAACCTACTCATCTGACAAAAGGCTAATATCCAGAATCTACAATGAACTCAAACAAATTTACAAGAAAAAAACAAACAACCCCATCAAAAAGTGGGCAAAGGACATGAACAGACACTTCTCAAAAGAAGACATTTATGCAGCCAAAAGACACATGAAAAAATGCTCACCATCACTGGCTATCAGATAAATGCAAATCAAAACCACAGTGAGATACCATCTCACACCAGTTAGAATGGCAATCATTACAAAGTCAGGAAACAACAGGTGCTGGAGAGGATGTGGAGAAATAGGAACACTTTTACACTGTTGGTGGGACTGTAAACTAGTTCAACCATTGTGGAAGTCAGTGTGGCGATTCCTCAGGGATCTAGAACTAGAAATACCATTTGACCCAGCCATCCCATTACTGGGTATATACCCAAAGGACTATAAATCATGCTGCTATAAAGACACATGCACACGTATGTTTATTGCGGCACTATTCACAATAGCAAAGACTTGGAACCAACCCAAATGTCCAACAATGATAGACTGGATTAAGAAAATGTGGCACATATACACCATGGAATACTATGCAGCCATAAAAAAGGATGAGTTCATGTCCTTTGTAGGGACATGGATGAAATTGGAAATCATCATTCTCAGTAAACTATCACAAGAGCAAAAAACCAAACACCGCATAGTCTCACTCATAGGTGGGAATTGAACAATGAGAACACATGGACACAGGAAGGGGAACATCACACTCTGGGGACTGTTGTGGGGTGGGGGGAGGGGGGAGGGATAGCTTTAGGAGATATACCTAACGCTGAATGACGAGTTAATGGGTGCAGCACACCCGCATGGCACATGTGTACATATGTAACTAACCTGCACATTGTGCACATGTACCCTAAAACTTAAAGTATAATAATAATAAAATTAAATTAAAAAAATGCCTTCCTGAGTGGGATCCAAGAACCCTCTCTTGAGATCTGGATCAAGACCCCTTTTTTACTGGGTAACACTTTCACTAGATTCCAAATGCCTACACAGTTTCTGGATGGCAGATAAAATCTCAACCTAGTTATTTTATTTGTGTCTGAGATGACTTGTCTCTGAATTGTATGTGCATGTGTCAGCTAAAGAGTTGAGACAAATTTATACACAGAATTTAGGGCTCCTTGTATGTGAATATTTTCATTTTGGGATGTACCCCTTCACTTTCCAAAGGGTATAGTTGCCCCAAATTCTTTAGTTTCTTCTGGCTAGAGAAACCATAGGTTTTGTACTGGAATTTCAGTTGAAGTGTTAACTGTGATGTGTTTTCTGACTAAAATCTGTAAGAACGGAAAAATTCAAACTTGTGGTTTGTTTTATCCATGTGTCCACTTCCCTCCAAAATCAGCCTGCTTGTATTTACTTTCTTCTGACTTCAGATAGTTGATTTGTGTCTCTTCCCTAGATTTTATTTTTATTACCTGAGCATTTATTGGTGCAGTATTGGCTTCACTGGACACACAGAAGTGAAATTCCTGAACTGAATTTCTACAGAATTTGTTACTTAATTAAGCAAAAATCAGAGAGTGATGAACTACATGCAAGATAAATATGCCTATCAGAGATTCTGGGGTACATTCGAGTGTGCTCCATGTGCAGTGAAAGAAATATGGTAGCCCACTTTGGTTTAATACAAGTGGGAAGCTAGATATCAAGGCTGGAAGAAAATCATGCCCTTATAATTGTCAGGGGTAAGTGGCTATATTGGGTTTTGTCCAATGACTGAAAATTAGAGCTGAGAGATCAGAGGAGCTGACTGTGAATCTTCACACCAAGAATTGTATCAGAGGGACGGGACCACAGTGATTGAGATAGGGAAGCATGATGGAACAGATCTTTTTAACTAACATAAGGAACATGAGGTTGTATATTGAGGGGCACTGATAAGCAGAGTGACAGCGCATCAACTAATGAATGGATAAATATAATGTGATACATTTATACAGTGAAATTTTATTTGGCTATAAAAAGGAAAGACACACT
Source organism: Pan paniscus (assembly GCF_029289425.2). Taxonomy (NCBI): domain Eukaryota; kingdom Metazoa; phylum Chordata; class Mammalia; order Primates; family Hominidae; genus Pan; species Pan paniscus. Next base: position 8,013,380 of record NC_073272.2, on the reverse strand, counting down.
GATGCTTGCTACATCATGGATACACCTTGAAAACATCACAGCAACTGAAAAATACAGTCAATATAGGCACCCATTTATCGGGGGACCTGCCCCGATAATCACGTAGGTTCTTTTCTATTTTCCTAAGCGTCGGCTGGCTTGAGAAATAAAGGGACAGAGTACAAAAGAGAGAAATTTTAAAGCTGGGCATCCGGGGGAGACATCACATGTTGGTAGGATCCGTGATGCCCCACAAGCCACAAAAACCAGCAAGTTTTTATTAGGGATTTTCAAAAGGGGAGGGAGTGTGCGAATAGGTGTGGGTGACAGACATCAAGTGCTTAACCGAGTAATAGAATATCACGAGGCAAGTGGAGGCAGGGCGAGATCACAGGACCACAGGACCAAGGCAAACTTAAAATTGCTAATGAAGTTTCGGGCACCATTGCCATTGATAACATCTTATCAGGAGACAGGGTTTTGAGATCAACCTGTCTGACCAAAATTTATTAGGCAGGAATTTCCTTTTCCTAATAAGCCTGGGAGCACTATGGGAGACTGGAATATATTTCACTTCTGCAGTTTCGACCATAAGAGACAGGCCACGCCCAGGGGGGCTGTTTATAAGCCGATACCCCTAGGTGCGCATTCTCTTTCTCAGGGACGTTCCATGCTGAGAAAAAGAATTCAGCGATATTTCTCCCATTTGCTTCTGAAAGAAGAGAAATATGGCTCTGTTCTGCCCAGCTCACCAGCAGTCAGAGTTTAAGGTTATCTCTCTTATTCCCTGAACAATTGCTGTTATCCTGTTCTTTTTTCAGGGTGCCCACATTTCATATTGCTCAAACACACATGCTGTACAATTTGTGTAGTTAAGGCAATTATTACAGGGTCCTGAGACAATATACAACCTTCTCGGCTGACAGGATTAAGAGATTAAAGTAAAGACAGGCATAGGAAATCAGAAGGGTATTGATTGGGGAAGTGATAAGTGTCCATGAAATCTTTACAATTTATGTTTAGAGATTGCAGTAAAGACAGGCATAAGAAATTACAAAAGTATTAATTTGGGGAACTAATAAATGTCCACAAAATCTTCATAATCCATGTTCTTCTGTCATGGCTTCAGCCGGTTCCTCCGTTTGGGGTCCCTGACTTCCTGAAACACCCATTGGACAAATCCATTTGCATAAAATAAAAGAGAGAGAAGAAGAGGCAAATGGCTGTCTCTTTATTTTCTCTTACACTGGCATTTTACAGAATAAAACCCCTGCATGTTTACTCTTGTCTTGACATCTGCTTCTCATGGGACATGGGATAAAGTGAGAATCCATCCAAGCATCCTGAAGTTTTCACACCAGCATCTTATGGCAGTTTCTTCCTCCAGGTGCCATGGCACTACACCATCACCCTTCATTTATTTGTCCATCTTTCTTATTTGATTGCAAGATCTTTGAAACCAGGAATGTTTTCTTATACTTCAAACCTACTACTCTATGTGACACAGTAGTGATGCTTAAATACTGTAGAAAGAATAAATAAAAGAACACAGTCTGTCAAGCTTGCATAAGAGTAAATTACACAAATGCTGGTGAGGATGTGGAAAAAGGGGACCACTTGTGCACTCTTAGTGGGATGTAAATTAGTACAGCCACTATAGAGAACAGTCATTTCTAAAAATAAAACTACCATATGAAGCAGCAATCTTACCACTGGGTATACACCCAAAAGAAAGGAAATAAGTATATTGAAGAGACATCTACAGCCCCATGTTTACTGCAGCACTATTCACAATAGCCAAGACATGGAATCAAGCTAAGTGTCTATCAACAGACGAATGGATAAAGAAAATGAGGCACATATACACAATGAAATTTATTCGGCCATAAAAAATAATAAAATCCTGTCATTGTCAAGAACATGGATGCAACTGAAGGATATTATGCAAAGTGAAATGAGCCAGGCACAGAAAGACAAATTTTGCATATTCTCACTCATATGTGGGAACTAATTTTTTTTTAATTGAACTCATGAAGATAGAGAGTAGCACGGTGGTTATCAGAGGCTGGGGAGGGTAGTAATGGGGAGGGGAGGATAAAATGGGGATTGTTAATGGGTGCAAAAATAGCAGTTAGATAGAAGGAATAAAATCTAGAGTTTAGTAGCGCAATAGGGTGACTACAGTTAACAATAATTTATTGTATATTTCAAAATAACTAAAGGAGTGGAATTGGAATGTTCCCAATACAAAGAAATAATAAATGATTGAGGTGATGGATACTTCAGTTACCCCGATGTGATCATTACTTGTTGTATGCTTGTATCAAAATATCACATGTACCCCATAAATATATACAACATTTATATACCCATAATAATTAAAAATAAAGAATTAAGACAAAAACAGTAAATTATAATAATGTCTGGTTAATTTCAGAGCCAACTGTCCTTCTCCATAAATCACTGTCATAACACCTAAAAAATCAGATTCAGGGTGTTGTGTATACTTGTATGTAAATTTGTGTCATTCTCTGTTAGTGGCCTCTGCAGATACTGCAATGCTTCTCATTATAGGCCATTCTTCGTGTGTGTGGCTATTTAAACCACTTAAGGCCTTTTTTTCATATGATTTGAGAGGGAAACATGAAGTGTACTATATCAGCTTCACTACTCCTCTTTTCTCACGGAGAGAATAGCTTAATAAAATAAGTCATCCATTCTAAGTGGGTGATATCTTTAGGAATGCCACAAATGTAGTAACAAGAAAATTAGGAACCGAAATTGCTATTTCAATTCTAGTCAACATTTTCCAAATATTAGTGAGCATATAGTCTCCTTGGAAATCTACATTAGGAGAAATAATAGCTAAAATACTAGCCATAGACAATAATTTGCTACATACAAATTGATTATTTTTGTTACAATAAAGAATGAATCATAATTTGTCCTAGGTAATCCATGAGTAGTTTGAAGGAAACGTAACTTCTGCTAACTATGTTAGATAGTTTACCTCCAGCTCCTATATTTCTACTGCCTAGATTCAGGAGAATGTGGTTGTACAGTAAAATGTACCTGTACTCCTTTATGAAATAAAATACATTGGATCAATCCAGATAATGACTGTGCTGTTTTGCTCAAAGTTTTTGTGATCATCATAGAGTGAAATACGGCTCATAGTATTAACATCTCTAATAAATGTACATATGCAGGATGTTTTAAGAAATAAACTTTGCTTCTAGTTATCTCAGTGTGGCTGAAAAGGTCAGAGTATTTTTCTTTAATTATAATGAAAGAAATCTCAATCTTGAACTGTATTCACACAGTGTCAGATTATAGAAAATTGAGCTCATAATGAGACACTCTCTCTTATTTTATAAACCAGCATTGTTGGCTTTGTGGGCATATACATTAAAAACGAGAATTCTCCTGTGGGTTATAGTTAATGATATCTTTAATCCCGAAGTCTCTATTAGCTGAAAGTTTCCAAAGTGAGCTTTTACAATATACAGCCTTTTTTTTCATATGGAACCAGAAACTAAACGGCAAAAAAAAAAAAAGTTCTTGGTAAGATAACGCTAAGAACAATTTACAGGACAAAAAGTTTTTTATCCAAGACCCAAGAGGCAAGCTGTCTGCTCAACTGTGTGTCTTTGGCATTAAGCTTTATCTGCCACGTATTCTAAGAAACATTATCATGACTTTACCAGATCATCATAGATACCAGACAATACTCACTATTTTTTTTTCCAAAATAACCTCAAATCTCATAAGTTTTAGAATTCCATTTTTTAAAACGACACAGATGTCATGAACATAAACCATTTGCCTTCCAACTGCAATATCTGCATGATGCTGAATGGCCCTGCTATTAAATGTAGAACAAAGTGTTATTTCTGAGTGAACCTCATAGCACGTTACAAAAGCCTCTATTTGGTAATTTCTAAAATTTCTTCTTTTAGCTTTTTATCAAGACGCTTCAGGCATCACTTTACCCGGGGGATTTTCTGGAAATTGCTCACTTTCTTTGGAAAACAGAAGAAACTTTTTTTTTTTTCCAGTTGAAGAATTTCTGAATACAAATGTGGAGTATCCCTCTGTGCTGTAGCCTTTCTCATATCATGGCCACCTCATAATAATTTAGCCCCCCAGAGAGTCATCTAGTTTCAGATGCATGAAGGCAGGAAATAAAGTGAAGGAGGAGGAAAAGGTAGGTCAGGAAGAAACGGGGGAAAAATAAATACACCAAATTCAAGCAAGCTTTCAGTAATAACAAATAATGATTATCAGATAGCAAAAGCAGTTATACATGTGCTAAAAGTAGAACATAAATAACATGATATTTATTTGAAGAGTCATCATGCTTTGTAGAATGATTAATAATTATGTTGTTCCCATAATTCACACCTAATCTTGCAATTACTTTTCTATAAAGTATTACCTCCTGTAAATCTGTAATAGTGGCCATTTTCTCTACCCATGCCAAATCATATATTTAAGTTAATCTTATAATAAAATAATACTGTACTTTTTCTAAAATTATTCCATCATCACTAAGGATTTTGAATTTCATACCATTTGTTCCTAATGACATTCAAATTAATCTGTTTTGACCTATTAGTTTATCCTTCAATGGATAGTCACCTTAAAATTTTCTTCCTTTAATTCTATGTTTAACATATATCAGAAGAAGAGGAGGTAGGGTCTTGCCACTGTACAATCATTGAACTTCTACATACTAGTTAATGGTTAAACATAAAGCTACAAGATTTAATGACATATTAGAAGCATAAACGCAGTTTAAATTATAATATCCATACATACTTTAAAGCCACCATTACAGGACCACATAAATATATCTAATCTATTTTCCAATGAAACATGAGAAAGTAGAGTTAATAAAAATATTATAAAAATTTAGAAGACAGAGTATAGCAAAATAAGGACACAGTATTATAGGTAGATTGAAAAACAATCATACATTTGAGTTGTATAATGTGATGCTTTGCTATATGTATATATTGTGAAATGATTACCACAATCAAGTTAGCACATCTATCACCTCATATAGTTAGCATTTGTGTGTGTGTGTGTAGTGAGGACACTTAAGATATACTCTCTTAGTACATTTCAAGTATACAATACAGTATTGTTAACTATCATCACCATACTGTACATTGGGTCTCCAGAATCTGTCCATCTTTTATAATAACTGAAAGTTTGTACTCTTTGACCATCATCTCCCCAAGTTTCCCACTCCCCAGTCCTGGTAACCATCATTCTACCTTCTGCTTTTATGTGTTCAACTTTTAAAATTCCACACATCAGTGAGATCATGCATTTGTCTTTCTCTGCCCAATTTATTTAGATTAGCATAATGCTTGGTTGCAAATGACAGGATTTACTAAAAGTGCTAGAATCTCCTTTGATAAGACAGTTTGAGATGTAAATGGAATGCATAGATTGCCTTCCTATGGGACACATGGACTACAACTAGGATAACATTTGATGGTGGTCAAACAATACAGCCATTGTTGCTATAGAAATTCAGTAAATTGGAATTGAGCATGCCGACTTCCCTCTGCCTTGCATAGAAAGGGACCTTGCTTTGTGACTCACCCTCAGGTAAAGAATTAACTATGGAAGTCTGCTAATCTGTGAGCTCAGCTTTTATCCTAAATATAGGCTGTCTGACTGTTGGTCATCACATTATCATCATTGTCATCATCACTGTCCTTATTGCCATCATCATAATAATTACCATCATCCCCATCACTATCATCATTATCACCATCACCATCATTGTCATCATCACAATAACTATCATCACCATCACCATCATTATCACAATCATCATCATCATTGCCATCACCACCATCACTATCATCATTACCATCACCATCATTACCTTCATCCCCATCATCATCCTCACCATCACCATCACCATCATCACAATCAGCATCACCATCATTGCCATCACCATCATCGCCATCATCATCACCATAATCATTATCATCATTTACATAGCCATCATCATCATCACAATCATCATCACCATCACCGTCATCATCACCACCATCACCATCATCACCATCATCATTACCATCACCATTATCATCATCACAATCATCATCATCAGCCATCATCACCATCACCACCATCATCACAATCATCATCATTATCACCATCATACCATCACCATCATCACCATCATCATCATTATTGCTATCACCATTATTATCACCATCACCACTATCATTATCACAATTATCATCACCCATGATCACCATCACCATCATTACTACCATCATCACAAACATCACCATCATCATTATTATCACCATCATCATGATCATTGCTATCACCATCATCATCATCATCACCATTACCATTAACATTATCACAATCATTACCATCATCATCATCACCATCACCACCACCATCATCACAATTATCATCATCATCACAATCATCATCATCACCATCATCACCATCATCATCACAATCATCATTATCATCATCACTCGTGTATTTTTTACTGTTGACCAAGTATTTTCATAGGTTTTCTTACTTGAAATGAATTTTATGAATTTCTATCTTCAAGAAATTGTCTGTAAAATGGATAGACAAATTGAGACTGAAACACAAGTAGTGAATATGAGTTAAGTCCTTGAGCATCTTGCAGTGAACAGGACTTAAGTGCTTGATTATGCTATAGAAAATGCTGGGTAGGGCAGATGGAGCATTTTAGCATTGGAAAAAAACTAGAGACATCAGAAGCAAAGTTCTTGGAGAAGTGGAGTCCTGAAATGCATTCACTGATTCAGCAAATAATTTTTAAGTGCCTGTTTTATTCCAAGTTGTGTGGTAGTTGTGTGGTAGTTGTGAGGAGCTGCAAAGATATGTGAGTTAAAAGCTTCATCTTCAAGAGAAACATGCAGGCTAATGAGGAAGAAAGATAAACAAATAATGTGATTATTGTCTTACCTAAGCTTCCCTTAACAGTGGCAGGAAAAGCTTCTAGGTGGATACTTTAGGTAAGAATGTAGTTCCAGGAAGAAGGAGTCTAGAACAAAGGGAATAAAACAGAGAACACTCAGTACAAGGATGCTTCATTGACTCATCCACCTCCAGAAAAGCACATGTTCAATCCTGTCAGAGACCTTCTGAAAAGCCTCTGAAATACACCTTAAAATTGTCTATCTGGGACATCAAAGGGGTAAGCCACTTATTTGACAGCTTCTGATAAGCAGTGGCCAAGGACGGCAGCATTGGCACTATGATTTGTGGCTCCCCATGGGTGGTGGGCTTTGCAGATGTCTCATGCTGAGATGTCAGGGAAGCCCTAAGCAAAGCAGCATGAAATGTTGTTGCCAATTATACTTGTGTAAAGCACCACAAAGATGTGATGACATAAGAGTTGGAGAAGAAAGGATGTTGAGGAACATAAAAGACTTCAATACAACAACTCTGCAGAAGTCTTCCTTTCATACTCTAATAATAGCAAAATCTCAAACGAATGTACATGCTTTGATAAAGCCAGTAACGATCACATTTATTTGGTACATTTTGAAATTTAGTTTCATTTTGTCTTGACAGGTAACCACACAATACTTATTCTCTAAGATAAAAATATTTCCACTAGCTTTCTAAGAATTAGAATGTTACGAAATTAATAAAACACTCATTTTGTTTGCATATTCCACAATTTATTTTCAAAATAAGCAAATCTGTGACATATGCCCTTAACAAGGTTTTACACCAATTTTTTAATAAAACATAATTTGAGTTTCACAACACTGAAGTGAGAATTTTTAGAGTATTTTCTAAGATGAGTATTCTTCATTTCTTAAAGGATCATCTTTCTATTTCAAATCAGAAACATGTCTTTAGGTAATATAAGATTGTTTGGCAAGGAGAAATATGTTCTACATTTTGTAGAAATGTAGTACCTGAAATACATTCTCCCAAAAGGAAGGAGGAAAGGATTGACAAGAGAAAGTGGTTATTCCATGAATATGGTACATCTTGGACTTAGGATTGATATTAGGTGAATGATGGTAGGTCTATACAAAGCCAACTTAAATGAAAAACAGTGTTGAAGCTGAAAGAGTGGTTCTTATCCTTGGCTGTACATTAGAATGACCCAAGGAGCTCTTCGTGTAAAATCCTGACGTCAAGGCCACCTCTTAAAGCAATAAAACCAGATGCTGACCTTGATTTACAATGTGCAGCTATAGTTGAGAGCCACTTACCTAGAAGAGTTCTTCTCGATCTTTAATCTGTTTGGGAACCTTCTTGTTATCTTCTTAACATGTAGGATATAATTAACTCAGACTGGGGTGAAGGTTTGAAATTCTGCATTTCTAACAAGCTCCTGCGAGGACCAAGCTGATGTTCTAATGACCAGTCCTGGAGTAGTGTGATTGAGTCTTGGCAACATTGAGATTACTCACCCAACTCGATTTTTAAATACTTCAGTGTGTGTTTATCCGTGTCCACTTGTAACCTTTATTAATCACCCACAGAACATTCAACAGTCATACAAACATGACTAAGACATGACCCCTGCTTTCAAGGTGGAGACTAAGTGTGAAGAGTTGTCTACACCATGGCATGGTGCCTGGGATACGCTTATCTACACCAGACTGCAGTTCTCCACAGCAACATCAGAAAGGTAAGGTTGACTCCTTCTGGAAGAAAGAAGCATGAGTCCACTTGCAATGTCTGAGAGCAGTGTTTTCAGAGCAAGTATTTGCATGTGTTTGGTTTTTTTCTGGCTGCTGTAACAAATTACCAAAAGGAGAATGGCTTAAAACAACAGAAATATATTACCTTACAATTCTGGAGCTCGAAAGGCAAAACTGGTCTCACTGGAGCAAAATCAAGCTATTGGCAGGATTGTGTACCTGCAGATGCTCAAGGAAAGGTGGTTTCTTGCTTTTTCCAGGTCCTAAGGACTGCCAGCTTTGCATGGTTCATAGTCCCTTCCGTTCATCTGCAAACCCAACAACATAGCCTCTCTCTGACTCTGGTGCAGTCCTCACACCTTTTTGTCTGACCTCTTCTGCCTCCCTCTCCCATTATGAAGGACCCCTGTGATTACACTGGTCCCATCTGATAATTCAGGATGATCTCCCCATCTCACAGTCAGTGGATTAACAGCCTCAATGGCAGCTACAGCTTAACATCAAACCAAAACATTTGGTTTTTATTTGATGTTAAGTAAATAAGTGTTGAACACTAAAATTCAGAAATAAAACGGAGCAAACATATAAACTATATTTCCTGTACATCTCAATCATCACAGAAACAAGTAATTACGTTATAGGCTTGCTGTTTGCCCATGAACACAAAATTACACATCTAGTTAGAAATCTAACATCAAATAACATCAACCTAACATCAAATAAACAACAAATTTTTCCTTTGCCATGTAACGGCATAATCGTAGATTCTGAGGATTAGGACCGTGGACATCTTTGGGTGGGGGGTCGTTATTGCCAACTTTAATCAAAAAGGTCAGAATCTAGTTTAAACAGGGTTTACTCAAGCACAAGGTTTAGGACAGGCTGCCCTGGGAAGCACAGATTCCAAATAATGGAAGTCAGTGTTTCAAAATGTGGAAGTTTGGGATCACTTATTTAGACAACGTTCAGAGAAGTTTAACAGAATTTCAACATCTTTCAATATGATGTTTGATGCGGTCACAGTGATCTGATTAGGCAACATAGTCTTATTTTTTGAGGAAAGGTGTATTTAACATTCCACACTTAAGATATGACTGAGAAGCGGTTTTGGACACCATCTGGTCTGAGTTAGGTACAGGACAATAAATAAAGGAGACAGTTAATCTATAACAAAGATCAGTAATTGGAAGGGGAAGGCCTAGTCTCCGGTCTCTCCTAGTCATTTACAGAACAAGAGTAGTAAAGAAGAGAGTTAAGCTATTATCTAAGAAGCAGAATTGCAAGCATGCTACATGACTCACTTTCCAGGGCTTAACTCCCTCCTTGACATCATAAATTTAGAGGGTCCTGAAATTGTATTTTATTTTCTACATTATTGTGCCAACCACAGCATGGGCACGAAACCCACGGTTCTTCTCATCACTCACTCCCTTCTCTGTTCCCTGTAGTACTTTTCCCTTAGGGGGATACTTGAGAGTTGAATATATACTTTTTTATATTGGTATCTTTTACTTCAGCGAAATCTGGCTTTCCCAGTAGAGAATAAATGCCTTAATGTCAAAGGCTAAAAGGGAATCTGATAGTCAGGCATTGCTTAACTAGAGGGATACATTCTGAGAAACAGTCTTGAGGTGATGTCATTGTTCAAACATCATAGCATGTGCTTACACAAGCCTAGACAGCGTAGCCTACGTCACACTTGTGTGATATTGCCTATTGCTCCTTGGCTACAACCTGTACAGTGTGTTACCATAATGAATATTACAGGCAATTGTAACACAATGGTCAGTGTTTGTGTATCTAAACATATTTAAACACGAAAAGGTACAGTAAAAATACAGTATTAAAATCATATTTAAACAAAGAATATGTAAAGTAAAAATATGGGATTAAAGTATTTCTGTGATTAAACATATTTAAATACAGAAAAGTTATAGTAAAACTACAGTACTAAAATCTTATGGCACCACCACTGTTTATGTGATCTGTCATTGACCAAAATGTGGTTATGTGGCATGATTGTATTTTTTTCCTTATCTTATGAATCTCAGTCTGGTATTGTTTTAGACCTGAAGATAACCATTTCTAGAGTTGATTGGCAGCGATGCTAAATTTCAGAAAAAACGACAGAGAAAGACACTAATCAGTTTTTAGACTGTCTTACATATTGACTTTTATTACTTTTTTTTTCTGTTGGGAAAAACCCAAACCTATACCAGAAACAGGAGCTATATGTTGGGATAAGAAAGATTTGTCAAACCTAAATTCAATGAGCCCTTAAAAATTAAAATTTATATTTTAAAAAATAGAAGTATAAATTTTAATCAATATTGTGGTGACAGGATTATGATGTTCTCATGCAAAACAAACAAACAAAAATAAACAAAATAGTTAAATGTCATCCTTAGAAGGCCGGGCATGGTGACTCATATCTATAATCTTGGCATTTTGGGAGGCCAAGGAGGGAGGATCGTTTGAGGCCAGGAGTTCAAGACCAGCCTGGGCAACATAGCAAGACCCCGTCTTTACAAAAAAATTTTAAAAATTAGCCAGATATGGTGGCACGTACCTGTAGTCCCAGATACTCTGGAGGCTGGGGCGGGAAGATTGCTTGAGCCCAGGAGGTGGAGGCTGCAGTGAGTCATGATTGCACCACTGTACTTCAGCCTGGGTGAGTGTGAGACCCCATCTCAAAAAATAAAAAAAAAAAGTAAAAAACTAAAAATCATCTTTAGAGTATGTAGTATCCTGGTTAAAATTTTTTTTCTTATTAACCAAAAGTTTGTTCTATAATTATTAGAGTTTGTTTCTCTCTCATGTATCATCTCGTTTTGAAAGGAGTCCTGTCTTGCCTAGCTCTGTACAATTTTCTTCTCATGGTACTCTGTGTTTTTGTACACAACAGGTGCTTAATAAATGATTTTACAATTATTTGTACTAAGTCTCTGATCTTGTGGATTAACGGATGTGAGTTTTCTTCCTCTCTGAAGAAGAGAGAATTCCTCTGTGCTTGGGTGTATAGTTACAAACTCACACTCGGTAGACCCACCTGGGTACCTAATCCATCTCCTTGCCTTACTTAAATTTGGATTCCAGGCAATTATCTAATGCCTCTCCACCTCAATTTCCTTCTTTGCCAAGTGGGCATAATAGCAACAATCCATTTGCTGAGTGGTTTTGAGGATGCAGTGCATATAAAGTTCTAAGAACAGGTAAGATATCATTGTGGCCATTATACTAGATTCATTTCAACCTTTAGGTGATCGCTTTACATATTTTGAGGGTCTATCTAATTTTCTTTTTAATGCAGGAATATAAAGGACCAGTGCTAGGCTATTTATTCCCAGTCTATTTATTTTCATAAGTAAGGTGGTGAATATCAATGTTTTAAGAGAATGGTTTTAAAGCTTTGCAACCTTTCAGAGAAAGTCGAGTGGAATATTTTTTCTGTTGTTCATCTCATAATGAAAATGTTCCTCTGGTTGAAACCATCACTTTAAATATTCATGCAACCTCAGTTTAAATATAGTTAAAGAGTCATTTCCTCACCAGTAAATAAAACATAAGCCCCAAAGAAAGCAATCTGAATGTTCAATGTAGAAATTAGATATTATTCTTTTACCAGTGTGTGCCCTTAGAAGTGGATCTGTCATGTTATCCTAATTCCCTCTCTGTGGCATTCGGACTAAAATATTCCCAGTACTATTAATAAAAACATTTAACCTTTGAATATCGTATTGAAAATACAACAAATGCTCTGCACGCTGATGAAGAGATATTGCATCAGAAGTCTTTAGGATAGGTCTAGCAGCATTTGTTTTTCAGTAGAAAAATCTTCACCATTAAAACCCAGCACAGCACAATTTACTCTGGCTTAATAGCAACTGATTAACTACCTGGATCTGATTTGGAATAACTCATCTTTAATGGAAATAGTCTACAGATCTTCAATTGAAGAGGAGGTAAAATCCCAATCCTTCCTTTTAGAAGAGAGGATTTATGTGCATCATTATTTCACTGTAAAAGGCTCATTGAAAAACATATGTGGAGGGGAAACTTAGTCCAAGTTATTCAAATGATGAAAAATTGATTTCAATATTGGAAGTGAACAATGCTAAAAGGGACAGGATGAATCACTTAAATCTCCAAGTCTCTTTCCAAAATACAAATATATATATGTGTATATATGTGTATATATATACACATATATATTTATATTCTATATATACACTATATTATATATATACACACTATATTTTATATATATATATAAATGTTGGAATTTAACATTCCAACCGATCTTAAGGAATATACTTGATATCCTGGAGTATACTTGATTTCCATGTTCAGATGATTTAAGATTTTTTCCCCAATAATTTGAATCATTTGGAAAAGCATTGTCTGTGACTTTTAGAAAACAGCTAAACGGGTTTGAGTCATCTCAAGACCGACTGGTCATACACCACTGAATACATGTTATGGTCTTTTTCAAAGAGATGCTCACTCTTAACAAGAAATTATGTAGTCTATTTCCTGAGTTCATTCATCTTGATTTGATTAAGAATATAATTGCTTTGCCCGCGAACTCAGGGTAAATCATTTGTGTGCCTGCTGAATAAATAAATGAGTGTGTGCACCCCTGGGAGAACCTGGAGGGAGAGGAACAAAAGCACAAAAGTAGAAAAGTGGAGATTGATGGAAGAGTAGGAGGAGGTGGTTGGTAGAGGAAGAGGCAGAGAGTTGAACCACATGATCACTCAGCCCCACTGTCATTTCCATTTCCCTGTGGCACAGATTCCCCAGGAGGGGGCTGTAGGATTAAGACATTCATTTTCCCCTCTTTGCCTCTGTCATTTGGAAAAAAAAAAAAAAAAAAAAAAGTACATATTCACCAAAATCACATTTAGACCTTTGCTTTGTGTATTCTGGGAAGGAGATAAAAGAGGCAGCTTTGGTAATTCATAGCTGACAACGTCATCCCATTTGGGAGAGGAATCACATAATTAAAATATGAATTTCACCTAGTCTTTAGAAAGGGAAAGGGGGGTTTTGGAGGGGCTAGAATGTATTGTATTGTTTTGTTTTGTTTAAAATAGAAAACGTTTGCTTCAGAGATGTTCATTTCCCTCCCAGCCAACCACAGTAACTACCTCCCCATGTTTTGTTCCAAAAGATCCCACTGCTTTGGAAAAGACGCCATTCCATCGTAGAAGTAAGGATACAAATATTTTGGGTGAACCAGTTTTGCCCTTGCTTTTGTAACACGTCCATCTTGGTGCGTTCCTTTTTGTTCACCTCTACCACGCTGGCCTCTGTTACTAAATCATTTTTTTTTCAACCGCCAGTTGCTATGGTTTATGAATATCAGATTAAAGTCATCTTTTCAGTCAACGTCCCAGAAACAAACTCCTCACCCTTCATTGCACCTGCCAGCCTATGACCACAGAGTGATCTGAGCTTTAGCTTCCAAGGACGAGGATGCAGGATAAGTTCAGCCTGCCCCTTCTGCAGCTTTTCTCAACAAGAGCCAACATAGCACGGAACATTGCAAACCTGTACATTTTACACTCCCTGGCACGGCCCATTTGTCATCTAGAAAGATACTTGGCCACCTCCGAGCATGCACAAGGAAAAGGCAGCCAGGACCTGCTCCTCTGGCCCTGATTAGCCGGCACCCATAAGTAACTCCCACTGCTGAATCAAGCCATCATTATTCATCTGGCTGAGTACTGCGGAGAATCCATTAATCCATTATTTGTGGTTCAATATATGCTTTCTAAATCAGACCATCTAGAAACCTAATATGTTTCTTTGCAATTTGGTTGTAAGTGTTGGTCTTGCTTTGTGGATAAGGAGCTTCTGCAAAGTATTTGACATCTCAGTTGGATGCATTTTAAGGACAGGTAAGACAGAAAGGGGAGGGAAAGGGAAACCATGCTGGTTAGCCCTCTTTAAATGTTTTTCTTGCCAGTGGGCATGCAGAACTTGCTCGGGTTTTTGTTTGATTATCAAATAAATCTTCCTTAACAGGCTACTCTATCATAGGAGCAATTGCTTGTACTTATGCATGGGGTTTGATACAGATGTACCTTCCTTCTCATCATACTGTGATTGCAAAAAAAACCGCCAAAGACAGCAACCACAGAGAAAATGGAAGGACGTCATTTTGACTTTTACTTGCCATTTTGCCATCTTGCCTCAAACATAGAGCTCCCTTTGTGTCTCAAGTTTTCTATGTTTTACTCCAACCCACACCCAGCAACTGAATCTCTACCTTCTGGTAAGAAAACATCATGACAGGTTGCAGTTTTTCACTGAGGTGACGGGAGTGAACGCTCATCTTACTTTTCTAGATGTCTGTCTTTTTGTCCTCAAGTTTTATTGCTTTGACATCCGTGAAGCACACTGCCTCAAAAACTAAGAAACAATCTTTTTATTGTGGTTATTTTGGGGTAAAAATGTAGAGGACAACAATACTGGAATCCAGTGCCAGTGGAATTTGACCCTTGTCCTACTATTAAGTAGGAAAGTTAGAGAAGTTAGAAATGTAGATCTTACCTTAGAGAAGATCATATGACCGCTTTGAGATTCATTCTGAACATCTGAAAAATGGGGATAATAGTACCTATTTTATAGCAGATCTTCCTAATGGTATACCAGGGTAGAGAGACTGGGCTCAATAAACTCACCCATTTATCCCAGTGCACAAGGCAAATATAAGTTGTGTGTGTGTGTGTGTGTGTGTGTGTGTGTACATGCAACATTACATGTTAAGGATGGGTAGCCTTGACTTTGAAGGCTACTGAAGGAACCAGAAGTCATAAATGCAATTGACAATGTTAAACTATACCTGTGCTCCAGGAAAACAGTAACGATGAAGAAATACCCCCTCTACTTTTTGGTGTGTTCTGAGAAACCGGTTACTCCATAAACCACCCTTCCCCCTATGCCTTAGAAAAGATTCATGGATGCCCTCCCACTGTCATTTTCACTTACGACAAAGACATACGCAAACCCTTCAAATTCCTATTTTTTGCCTCATAAAAGGTTAGCTAAACTATTGCTCCCCACAGATGCATCGGAATGCAATGCTCATTCACAGGATTGGACCCAGTTCATTTACATCTCTGCTTTGCCCAGAGGATCCTGAACTTTGACCCAATCTCAGTTTGAGCCAGGACACAGACCCTCTTAAGGGCCTCTCCTGAGAATTAACTGACCTTACCACAAGGAAGACATTGTCTGGTCCAAGTATGTCACCCACTCGCCCACGTCTGGTCCTTTCCAGTGGATTGTCTCTAAATTCCTTTCTGCCTGACCTTTGACATGCTTGAAGATCTTACCCTCTGTGCAGCTCCGCATGCCAATACCCCCCTTCCCATTATTAGAACAGTACCCCTCCTTATTGCAATAATCTTTTTGAATAAAGTTTTCCTTTCCTACATCTAGATGTGTTTTTACCTGACATACCACAATGAGTGCTTGTGTGTCTAGTACCACAACCTACATGTTAGATAGCTTTGACTATTACAGTTTTCCTCATTTGCAATCAAACACATGAGATACGCAATTTAAACCCCTGCCTGCTGCCCACATACTGCATTTTGAGTGAGTCTGTTTGCACTACTCTGTATATCACGGTGACCTTTGCTTTGGATTGTTCAAGTGTTCGTTCACCTGACTCAAAAGGAAGCATGTGTTTGCACCTTGCATAACCATGCTACCCTGCATTTATATCTTTCAGGGCATCAGCAAAGGAATAAGGACATAGGAGTAGAACGTGACGTCCCTGTTTTTGAGGAGGTTACTGTCTAGATAGGGTGGTGGTGGTGACCCACATGCATGGAAGGACAGGAAACAATATAAAAACCACATCACTGAGCTCTCAACTCTATCTTCCAACTAAGAAGAAAGTGATTAACATGACCAATCAGCACACGAAAGACTGCAAACAACTCCCGGTGCAGTTGGGCAGTGAGGAAGGCTGGATTCTCCTTGAGGGTGTAAACCAAAAAGTATCTGACACAGGTCTCAATCTACTTAGAAGTTTATTTTGCCAAGAAGAAGGACATGTCCAGAAGAGATCAACATGAATCACAGAAATGCTGTGTGGTCTGTGCCTTTCTCCAAAGATGATTTTGAGGGCTTCAATATTTAAAGGGGAAATGTGGGCTAGAGGGGAAAGAGGGAGGATATGGTCACATTACTCAATGTACAGGTTGCAAGAGAAAAGGAGCAGGTAGAGGAACAGTCAACTGTACATTCCTCTTGCACTCAGTAAATGGGCACTTTACGTAAGATACGGTGAACATAGAGCAGCCACCTGTGGCGATGTTTAACCTTTTATCTGTAGCTATCTGCTTAGGAACAAAAGGAAAAGGCCACTTCTTGCATGACTCAGCTTTTAGCTTAAATTTTTGTTTTGTTTTTCTTTTGCATAGCAAATTGGGGTCCTGAGTTTTTATTTTCCTTTCACAAGGGAAATTCTTGGTTCCTGGAGTGGAAGCTGCCTATAAAATTGGAGCGTGAGAACGAGCTGGGAGCCACAGGCATGATCTAGAAAGAGGAGGATGATCTGTGATCCATGTCTTTTTCTCTCTGCCCTCTGATGCCTAGACATCCTGCAGCAAAAGCTTGGCCCCTTATTCACAGAGCTGAATGCACACCGGAAAAGGAGTCCAGTAAAAGGTAGAGCAGCTTCAGGTCCCATGGCTACCCCCATGCAAAGGAGGTGAGGCCACAGGTAAGAGCTAACATGCCTGAGCTACCACAGCTGTCATTTGTTTCCCTAATTTTGACTGCAAAAAAGCAATATGGCTGCAGCTTCACTTTTGCCCTGATGTTGTTACAGAACCGAACTGGGGTCTGTTCGCCTGGCACAGCAAAGTCAAACACTAACATTAGGATGGCAGCGAGAGGAAGTGAAGCATTTATTTGCAAGCACCAAGCAAAGAGAGTTGGACAGTTGATGCCTAAGATCCCACCTGCCCAGTGGCTTGCAGGTAAGGGTTTGTAAACACAGGGGTAAATGTCAGGAAAGTAGAAGCTACAGGCAAAATCTTAAATCAATACAAGGAGGTTATACATTGCTTTTGACCTAAAAGGCAGGATATCTTGACGCAGAGGACTCACAGGTCATAGGTAGATTCAAGGATTCTCTGATTTGCCATTAGCTAAGGGAAAGAAGTTTTTTTAAAAATTGGGGTCAGCAGAAAAGAATGTTAGCTCTGACTCATGGACATGACTTCCTCCAACCCCCTCAGGAAGACATTTAAAATAAAGAATGGTGGTTAGAGTTCAGTCCTCGGTTGCCCCGTTGCCCCGTAACTGAGGTCTACATTCCAGTGGATGCATTTTGTGGGGGTCTGGGTTTCTGAAAAACAACTCAGGGACTTATGTCAAGATGTTATCTTTAGTTCCTATAGGAACTAAAACTAGTATCTCCTGGCTCTAGCTTCCTTGGTTGTTGTTTTAAAGTACCATTACCTTCTTGGATATCAAGTTACTCATTTACTTTTCAAGGCTAGCCAAATGCCTGGAATTTCCCCTGAAGGAACTCGAGATTTTTCTTCACTTTCATAAGGCCCTTAAGGGGGGTCCCGGCTTCATCATAAAACCAGGATAAAAATGGCTTTTGTGGGACACAGAAGATAGAAACACACAGGTGGGAGGATTCTAGGAAAAGTAATTTAGTCTAGGCAGGTTGATACATTACAAAATCACAAGGCTGAAATCTTATCCTTATATGAGTAATTTGACATTAGGCAATGTGTTTTAAAACCTGTCTTTTTGAGAGATTTACTTTATATATTTATCCCATTATGGAGAACAATAGTGAAAATTCTAAGATGGATGTTAATTAAAACAAAAAAAATTTAAAATGTCAAAAACTCAGTTATGCAGGTGAGGCTCTCTTTTCAATGGCAGCATGAGAAATTAGTGTCCTACGTCTACTTTTTTGAAATAACAGCCCCTGGTGGTTTCAGGGATGTGTGTTGGTCACAATAAATGCTACAGAATACAATACCAATGTGGGAAGATGACAGAAAGATCCTGGAAACCTCAACCCCACCTCATTCTTCAAGATACAGCTCAAAAAGCTCTCTGAATAACGCAGAAAAGCTAAGCTGACTACTCCTGCTTTGATCATGATGATGTCTTGCTCAGAATTATAGGATAGTCCAGGGATCACCAAAAGAGATCACCAAACTTTCTCTATGAAGAACCAAATACTACAAACTTCCGTCTTTGCCGGCCACGTGGTCTCTGACTCAACTGCTCAACCTTTCACTAACGTGAAAGTAGCCACGGACCATATGCAAAAAAATGGGAGTGGCTGTGTTGCAATAAAACTTTACTTGTAGATGCTGATGTTTGAGTTTCACATAATTTTAATAGAATTTATTTTCTTAATATCAGTTTGAGGTTCATAGCAGAATTGAGAGGAAGATACAGAGAGTTCCCATCTACCCTCTACCCCTCCACAAACAGTCTCCCCAACTACCAACATCTTCCACCAGAGTGGTGCATTTGTTACAATCAATGAACCTACATAGACATATTATAATCCCCTAAAGTCCATAGTTCACATTAAGGTTCACTCTGTCTTTACATTCTGTGGGTTTGGACAAATATATAATGACTACTATAGTATCATACAAAATGGCTACACTACCCTAAAAGTCCTCTGAGCTCCACCCTATTTCTCCCTCCTCCGAATACCTGGCAACAACGACCACTGATCTTTGTCTCCAAGCTCTTGGCTTTTCCAGAATATCCTATGGGTATAACTACATAGTATGTAACCTTTTCAGATTGGTGTTTTTCACTCAGTGCTATGCATTTCAATTTTCTCCATGTCTTTTCATGGCTTGATAATTTATTTCTTTTCAGTGCTGAGTAATATTCCATTCTCTGGATGTACCACGGTTTGTTTATCCATTCGGCTACTAAAGGGTGACGTCTTGGTTGCTTCCAAGCTTTGGCAATGATGAATAAGGTTGCTGCAAACATCCATGTGCAGGTTTTTGTGTGGACGTACATAAGTTTTCAACTCCTTTGCAGAAATACCAAAGAGTGCAATTGTTGGATCATGTGGTAACAGTAGTCTGATATAATGTGCATGTCACAAAATAGTGTTCGATTTTTTTCCCAATTATTTAAACATGTAAAAAATTATTTTACCCATCATACAAAATAAGCATAAGATGAATTATGGCCTACAGTTAGAGTGTGTGGACATCTGGTCAACACTATGATGTAATGTTAATACTTTTTTTTTTTGAGACGGAGTCTCGCTCTGTCACCCAGGCTGGAGTGCAGTGGCGCGATTTCGGCTCACTGCAAGCTCTGCCTCCCAGGTTCACCCCATTCTCCTGCCTCGGCCTCCCGAGTAGCTGGGACTACAGGTGCCCACCACCAAGCCCGGCTAATTTTTTGTATTTTTAGTAGAGACGGAGCTTCACCATGTTAGCCAGGATGGTTTTGATCTCCTGACCTCATGATCCACCTGCCTCGGCCTCCCAAAGTGCTGGGATTACAGGCGTGAGCCACTGCGCCCGGCCCTGGTAATACTTTTTAAAGTGTGTATTTCCCTAATGACTTTAATCCTCTTGAGGGTAAGGATTGGGTCTTATTCATCTTTTTTTAAGTAAAAGCAAAGGAAGTTTAGAGCTACAGAGTACAGGAAAATGGCTGTTTCATAGACAGCCGGGGTACCCCATAGGCAGAACAGCCCATATTCATCTTTACACTATGAACAGTTAGCATAGTGACAGACATAATTACCAATAGAAAGACTAAAATATAAAATGAAAATTCTGCACTTTCATCAGTGATAACCACTGAAAAAAAAGACCCTGACTCAAAGAAACAATCCACAAATTTTTTCTACAACAATGTTGGAAAGAGATTTCTGCACCACCGTGAACCAAATACATCTATACTGTAATGCCAATAGCTTAAAGGGATATTCGGTATTGAATTTTAGTAGTCTCCCAATAATAAATAAATTTCCTCAATTGTGTCTCCATTATGCATTGAAAATGCCAGAGCCCCAGAAGATTCCATAACAATTGTCAAACTGAAGCCACTGAACGGATGGAAACCAAGGTGGGGTTTGATGTCCTACTTTGACAACGGTCTTACAGACTTGTTTGTGAACATGCACATTAGTTTAGAAAGAAGCACATTGAGTTTTGGAGGCCTGATGCAAATTAATTAATTAATTCAGCCTACAGCAACAACATCTATATCAAAGGACTGCAGTGGTGCCAGAATCATCAATATTTAAAACACGAGTTTCCATTTCATTTTATTTTTAGAGCATCGCTTTCAAGAATTTATTCAATGCCCTAATAATCTATGCTAATTTTCAGGTTGATATCAGGATCTTGGTATTTTTGGGCCCAAGCTAAAGGAGGGTTCATGTGAGTCTGCCTCTTCCCTAGATTGTCGGAAAAGCCCCCAAAATATTTTCCAAAGACTTTGATAATCAAATAGGTCTCGCCAACCATGTTGGTTCCCAATCTCTCCTACAGTCTGACCGTGACCTTGCACCTGCAAACCTTAGCTTACTTCTTTTCCCCATGGACTCACTCCTAAGTTTCCATTTTAGGCAGAAGGATTTAAGAGACTTGTCAACACTCTGAGACTCAATCTTCTTATTGTTGGTTCCTTGGCTCCTGTTCTGATGACTTTTGGCCTTGGGACCAACATCCAAACCTGAAGACTGCTCTCTTTGCTCTATATCTGAAGACTTAGTGTTTTGCTCAAGCCTTGTCTGATCCTAGCACCCTAATCTTATCAGGGTAGGGGTCCTGCTTTGGTCTCACCAGATCCCTCCTCAGAAGGGAACCCAGTTCTTGGACATGACCCATTACACATGGCTCCATTAACTCTCAACACACATTGCAGCAACAAGGTGTCCTCTCGAGTGTGTGAAGCGTGGCCGTTGCAGACTCTCCTATTGTCTTCCAAGAGAAAGGCTCTTGGAATTTTCTTTATACTGATGTACTGCTTCAGACTTCCCATCTCCTCCCAGCCAGGCAGCTGGGTTGCACCTTCCTGGTCTTCCAAGGTGGGGAGGGTCTAGCTCCATGCCTTAGTTCTTGCTGCCTCTGGTTGGTCAACTTCCAGAAGCTAGAACATCCAGGTTCAATAAATGACAATGCTTACCTGGTGATAAAGTGTGCCTGGAGGTTTTAGATTTAGGGTGCATGTTTATAACATTGCTACATAAATTTCCAAAACATTATCTCAGTTGGCGATTACTAGGTGTAATGAATTGAATTGTGTCACCTACATATTCAAATCCTAACCTTCGGCACCTGTAAATATTATGCCTCTTTTTGGAAGTAGGGACTTTGCAGGTATAAGCATGTCAACAGGAGGTCATATTGGATTAGGGTTGACCCCAACACAACAACTGGAATCTTTTTATGATAAATTAGAAGAAGGTTTTGTTTTGTTTTGTTTTGTTTGTGACTGAGTCTCACTCTGGTGCCTAGGCTGGAGTACAGTGGCATGATCTCGGTTGACTGCAACCTCTGCCTCCCAGGTTCAAGTGATTATCCTGTCTCGGCCTCCCAAGTAGCTGGTACTACAGGCGTGAGCCACCATGCCCAGCTATTTTTTTTTTTTTTTTTGAGACAGAGCCTCGCTGTGTCACCCAGGCTGGAGTGCAATGGCACGATCTCGGCTCACTGCAACCTCTGCCTCCCGGGTTCAAGCAATTCGCCCTGCCTCAGCCTCCCAAATAGCTGGGATTACAGGCACACACCACCACGCCTAGCTAACTTTTGTATTTTTAGTAGAGACGAGGTTTCACCATGTTGGCCATGTTGGTCTCGAATTCCTGACCTCAGATGATCTGCCCTCCTCAGCCTCCCAAAGTGCTGGGATTACAGGCATGAGCCACGGCGCCCCCACCCCCATATATATATATACACACACATATATATATACACAATATATATACATATATATACACATATATATACATATATATATACACACATATATATATATTTGTACATTTTAGTACAGACGAGGTTTTGCCATGTTGGCCAGGCTGTCCTCGAACTCCTGACCTCAGGTGATCCACCTGCCTTGGCCTCCCAAAGTGCTGGGATTACAGGCGTGAGCCACCACGCCCGGCCTTAGAGGAAGGTTTGAATATAGAAACACACCAAAAGAGCCCCAAGGGATGATGAGTTAGAGAGTGCAGTGATGCATCTACAAGACAAAGAATGCCAAGAATTTCCAGCCACCACCAGAAGCTAGGAAAGGGGGAAGGAACGGATTCTTCCTCAGAGCCTCCAGAGGGAACCAACTGTGGAAACATCTTCATTTCCAACTTCTGAGCTTTAGGGCTGGGAGAGTATAAATATCCATTGTTTTAAGCAAATGGTCTTTGTGTTGATTTTTTTTTTTACAGTAGCCAGAAGAAACCAATATATTAGAGTAAAGGATGATTAAATGAGGTAGCTCTGGAGAAAGAATAATCATTTTATTCCCAGTACATTCAGTTAGAAAGGCTTGATTCTGCAATGCTGGGCAATATGGTTTAAACTTCAGGTTTCTCCTTTCTCTTAATTGTGGGTTTTTGTGATGGTTAGTATTGAGTGTCAATTTGCTTGGATTGAAGGATGCAAAGTATTGTTCCTGGATGTGTCTGTGAGGGTGTTGCCAAAGGAGACTGACATTTGAGTCAGTGGACTGGGAGAGGGAGACTCAACCTCAATCTGGGTGGGCACCATCCAATCAGCTACCAGCCTGTTTAGAATACAGCAGGTAAAGGAACATGGAAGGACTAGAATGTCTGAGTCTTCCAACCTCCATCTTCCTCCTGTGCTGTATGCTTCCTGCCCTCGAACATCAGGCTCCAAGTTCTTCAGCTTTTGGACTCTTGGACTTAACACCAGTGGTTTGCCAGGGGCTCTCAGGCCTTTGGCCACAGACTGAAGGCTGCACTGTCAGCCTCCCTACTTTTGAGGTTTTGGGACTCGGACTGGCTTCCTTTCTCCTTGGCTTGCAGATGGCCTGTTGTAGGACCTCACCTTGTGATTGTGTGAGTCAATACTTCTTAGTAAACTCCCCTTTATATATACATCTATCCTATTTGTTCTGTCCCTCTAGCGAACCCTGACTAATACAGTTTAGTCTTCCTAATTTAAAGAAAATGAAGAAACTATTTATGCTTTTGCCTTGAGTTATCATCCAGCCTAATGGCTTCCAGGAGCATCTTTATGTGCTGACCTCCAAATTTATATCTCCGGTCTGTTCCCCTCACCAAGCTGCAGAAACATGTATTCAACTGCCTTCCAGTAGCTGTTGTTTATGAGCAATGAATGTAGGTCATGATTCTTACAAGCATTTTATAAATTAACTCATGCCAGTCCTTAGAGGTACACATTGTTACTTCCTTCCCACTTTCCAGATAAAGAAACAGAGGCACAGAATGGTTACGTTCTTGTCCGAGTTCATACCACAGTAAATGAAGTATCAAGAAGTAAATTGATGTAAGATGGCTATCAGTCACACTCCCTGTACCTGCACCAGACAAGCGTGGTTTAATATTAATTTATTTAATTTAATTAATATTAACTAAGCAGCATAGTTGCATTATGACTCAGCCCTTGGAGTCTTGACTCAATAGCTCAACTTTTCTTTTTTTTTAAAGAAATTTTTTTAGAGACGAGGGTCTCACTCTGTTATCCAGGCTTGAATGCAGTGGTACAATCACAGCTCACTGCAGCCTCCACCTCCTGGGCTCAAGCTGCCTCAGCCTTTTGAGTAGCTAGGACTGGAGGTGTGCACCACCATGCGTGGCTAATTATTTTCTTTATTTTTGTAGAAATGGAGTCTTGCTATGTTGCCCAGGTTGGTTTCCCACTCCTGTCCTCAAATTTTTCTCATGCTTCATCCTCCCAAAACTCTGAGATTATAGGCGTCAGCCACCACTGCACCCGGCTGACAACTTAACATTTCTATTGGTCAGCTTTCCATACTTGGTAGAGAGATGCCAATTCTCCATTTATATGAAGTGGTGATGCTCATTACACCCATTTCATAATGTTGCCTCAAAGATTAAATATCTGGCATGCATCAACAGCATAATAAGTGTTATCATGACTGCTATTATTATCATTTGGAGGACGTTAATAAAAATCACAATAATTATACTTATTATGGATTTTTTTAGTATGATGTGTACAGGGAATGCTCATTATCTGCAGAGGACAAAGAGCATTCCAGGGTGTAGTCTTGACTCATAATAATAATCACAGAACTTTATTGTGGACAACAAGACAAACTGATTTCCAACCTCTTCCCATTGTTGAAGCAGGGGGTTTATCATGGAAGAGAAAGAGTCAAAGGGGAGGGGTCTGCAGAGAGAAGGGGACCTGAGAACCACACAGAAATGGTACTGAGGGCCAATCTTAGAAGAGAGCCCAGAAGGTTCCTGAATAGATAGACTTAAAGTAGATATTAAAGAAAGAACATGGCCAGGCATGGTGGCTCACCCCTATAATCCCTGTGCTTTGGGAGGCTGAAATGGAGAATCACTTGGGTCCAGGATTTCAAGGCTAGCCTGGGTAACATAGCAAGACCCCATCTCTACAAGGGGCAGGCACCTTTAGTTCCAGCTACTCAGGAGGCTGAGGTGAGAGGATCGCTTGAGCCCAGGAGTTTGAGACAAGCCTGGGTGACATAGAAAGACCCCATTTCTACAAGGTAGCTGCACCTTTAGTTCCAGCTATTCAGGCTGAGGTGGGAGGATCACTTGAGTCCAAGAGTTCGAGGACACCCTGGACAACATAGTGAGATGCCGTATCTACAAGGTGGTAGGCACCATTAGTCCCAGCTACTCGGGAGGCTGAGGTGGAAGGATCACTTGAGCCCAGGAGTTCAAGGTTGCATTGAACTACTATTGCACCACTGAACTCAGAGTGAGACACTGTCTCTAAGAATAAAAAAGAAGGAAAGGAAAGAACACACCAAGAGAACCATGGTGAGAAGGACCTGCCTCTGTAAATTAAGACTAAACAGGTAAGGTCCCTGGAAAGTCTAGAACCCAACTGGTAGGTGCTATAAAAGTTACAGTATAAGGTTTTTGTGCTGAATTTTCCAACAAGATCTAGGGATATGTGCATCTGTATAACTTTAAACATCAGCTGCATCTACATGGTGAGGCACAAAACCAGCACAGAGTGTGGGGTTGGTCACAGTGAGTACAGGGAGTTTCAATGTCTAGGATCAGAGAAGACTGATTTCAGGAACTCCTACAGCAATGGGACAGAAACACCATATGTGCGTTATTCACAATATGTTCATTATGCAGCACTATTCACAATAGCATGTTCTTGTCTTGTAGGGAGGGCCCTATAATCATCTCTGTGTGCATTTTATAACTATTAGCAGCATTTCATTAGTAATAATATCGAGCTGGAAGTTGGTAGCTGTGTGCTGGTGTTTTGCCTCACCACACAGAAGCAGCTAATGTTTAAAGTTCTGCAGATGGATACATCCCTAGATCTTGTCAGAAAACACAGCACAAAAACTTAATACTGTAAATTTTATAGCAGGTACAAGTTGGGATCTAGATATCTCGCTTTTATTTACACTAGATCATAACATCACAAGCATGATTTAGGAAATAAGCCTCCACACTTAAAAAGGATGAAGTCTAAGCAAAGTATGTTTATGGTGTTGGCTCTCAGAGATTATATAGTCTTTCTTATTCAATTTTTGAAAAGTTTTCTGCAACAGGCTTCTGATAATAACTTCATCTTTTAATGACAATGCTCTCCTAAATACTTTAAAGTTTCCAAATCAAAAGTGGATAGGTAATAAACACCTGGAAGGTAGAATGAATTTGATAATTATTTCTAGACTATTTCCAATTCTTAAAGTTGTGGACAACTATTGTTAATCTTCCATGAGACTTTAGAAACCGTATAAATAAGAAATGTAGGGTTTTCCTTCATTCCAAACAAACAATATAAGCTAAAAAGAGAAATTATATGATTGGTAAAGTAGGAAAATGTTACTTTATAAACATCAAGTGTTAAAATTAAGGAGACTTAAGGGGAGAGAAGGACATAAAGTGTTAGATGGTAATGTCCCCTGGCCAACTATTATATTTTTGGCCAAACATTATTAGATGCTATACACCAAGAGTCTACAATCTATATCCCAGGGCAAATCTGGCTGTAGTGTTATGACATTTATATATATTGGTTTTCATGCACAGTTTCTGGCTTATAACTCCTAAAATCCTTGGGATCTCCTAAGTGCTGTCTTTTATATGTCTTTTGTCTGATAGGTTCAGGGTAGCACTGGTCACCAAAAAGACCAAGGCCGGATTAGAGGGTAGGGACTTTTAGCTGCATCCCCTACCTCCAGAGAGGGAAGATGGGCTGAAGATCAAGTTGATCACCAATGGCCAATGTTTTAATCAATCATGCCTACATCCTGAAGCATCCAGAAAAATCCCAAGGACAGGGTGTGGAGGGCTTCTGGAGAGCTGAACACGTGGAGGTCAACAGAAGGGGGATGAAGAGCTCATCCATGTATTGGCACAGTGTCACACCCCAATTCCACAGGGAAAGAACTCCTCACTCCAGACAGTTCCAGACTTCACCCTATGTGTCTTCATCTGGCTGTTTACCTGTATTCTTTAAATTTCCTTCTTAACAACCACTATACGTGTTTTTCTGAGTTCTGCGAGCCACTCTGACAAATTAATCAAATCCAAAGAGGAGATTGTGGGAACCACAACTTGAAGTCACTTGGTCAGAAGTACCGGAGGCCTGAACTTGTGACTGGGGGAAAGAAGAGGGTGGTCTATGGGACTGAGCCCTTAACCTGTGGGATCTGATGCTATCTCTGGGTAGAGAGTGTCAGAACTGAATTGGAGGACAACCAGATGGTGTCCACTGTTTTTTGTGTGAGTAAAAACCCTACACATTTGTCTTATTCTTCTGTGTTGATGATTGTTGTGGTGGTGAGAGCAGAGGAAAAACATGGTGACAGAATTTTTACCTACATACCGGCCCACAATTGCTTTGTGTAAATAAAGTTTTATTGGAACACAGATGTGCCCATTTGTTTAGATAATGTCTATGGCTGCTTTCAAGTCACAATAGCAGAGTTACATAGCTACAACAAAGTCGGATGGCCTGCAAAGCCTAACATATTTACAATTTGGTGTTTTACAGGAAAAGTGCACAGAGCCTTGGTGCTTTATATGCATCAGATTTAGTACTTCCAACAACCTGGATTGATAGTTGTTTGTGTCTGTAGTTTTAATCAGATGCTCAGAATAGTTTAATGACCCACCCAACACCAAACATAAGGGGGGTGGTTGTGTCATGATTTGAGGTCCTAACATTTTAATTCTAGAGCTTTCTTCTACACCTCTGAGAACAAAAGATTAGAAGGCTTCACCATGTAGAGGCAGGGATCTTACAGTGTTGGATATATTTTGGGCTAGAGAAAAATTGTAGGTGGTAAAATGCTTCCATGTTATTGATGTCTAATAGATGGAGACTTGACAGGATACCAATGATGTGGGAGTTCTCACTCACATGCAGAGAAAATCTTTACATACCAGTTTTGTACACATGGAGTCACACAACCAGGGAGATAGGTACAGGCTTAGCCATTGCTCACTTGAAACATACCTTTACATTTGGAGAGTACTGGACTTATAAATACCAACAGTATATTCACCAAAATCCAGGTACACAGATATTGATCAGGCCATGAGCTGCCAACATTATCTAGACAGCTGCTACATCATACTTGAGACAGTCTTGCATACTGAAACCTCAAAAGAAGGGCTCCCTCATATTTTTGTGGGATAATGTGCAAACTTCGCTATGGTTTTTAATCTAACCATCACTAATCTTGAATACCTTGGAATACAAAAAAGTCAACCAAATCTTATTATTTTTAGTGTTAAATAATCTAAATTTCACCTTACTATTCAGGTTAATGTCAACTGGTAAAGAGATTTTGTTCTTTCTGATAGAGAAGCCAAAAACAGGCTGTCCTTCACAGTTCCACTCCTCTGTTTCTATTCATATAGCTCTCATTTCTAGATTTCCATGGTGAATCCACACATTAGCACTGTCAGTTAGCACCAGGAGGTATACAAAGTCATCACTTGTTTTTAAAGATCTGTCCAGCTTTAAAATTTGTCCTAAAACATCAATGGGTTATGTGAATTCAAATAAAACTTATTTAAGCATTTGGTGGTATCCATAAATAAACAAATGTAAAGGACTTTTATGAGGTTTCGCACTTCTTTGACACCTAGCAAATACACAAAAGCTCAAGGTTGCATTAATACACTCTGAATTACAGGGTTTTTTCTCTTTATATAAAACAATGACTGTGTCTGCATCAGGAGGTAATTTTCACAGTTCAGCAATTTTTACTTGAACTTCTTTAGAGAAATACCAAGTCTCAGAATGATCAACTGAAAGCCAAGCGTTTGGGAGTCTACTGGGTGTAATCCATCATTATTGGATGAAAACCAGTATTACTTGCCTGGAAACCTGTCAGAACATTGAACCAAGCACACGAAGCAGACAGATTTCTCTTCTGTAAATTATGTTTCCTCATTGATTGACATCCTCAGTATAAATGGTGGTCTTAATTTCTTTAGCTCTGTATTTAATAGATAATTATCCTTTATATAAATTAATCAACATAAATATTGCTGTAATAAGAAATCTTTATCCAGACTGTAATGTCCTTTATCAGGATACATGAGCTTGAGGGAATCACATCATTAAAAGATCAGAATATTACTGTCTAGACTGGTGATCTCCAATAGAGCTCCCTGTGATGATGGAAATGTTCCATATTTATGAGGTGAAGGATCAAAGCCATCAGTCACACATGGATATTGATATAAGGTGGCTGATACATCTGGGAAATGAATTTTAAATTTTGTCTCTTTTTAAGTCCTAATTTTAGCTTAAATAGCCGTATTGGCTGATGGCTACTCAATTGGACAGAACAGAAGTTCTTCACCAGGTGACATTAACCTTAATAATAAGATAAAATTTAGATTATGTAACACTAAAAATAATTACATTTGGGTGGCTTTGGCGACTTTTTTTTTTTTTTTTTTGTATTTCAAGATATCCAAGGTCAGTGATGGTTAGATTATGAATCATAGGTCCAGGCGCAGTGGCTCACACTTGTAATCCCAGTACTTTGGGAGGCTGAGGTGGGTGAATCATCTGAGGTCAGGAGTTCAAGACCAGCCTGGCCAACATGGTGAAATCCCGTCTCTACTAAAAATACAAAAATTAGCTGGGTATGGCAATGCACGCCTGTAGTCCCAAGGGAGGTTGAAACAGGAGAATCGCTTGAACCTGGGAGGCGGAGGTTGCAGTGAGCTGAGATGATGCCACTGCACTCTACCCTGGGCAACAGAGTGAGACTCCGTCTCAAAAAAAAAAAGAGAAAAAGATTATGAATCATAGCTTAGTTTGCATATTATCCCATATAAGTATGAGGGAGCCCTTCTACTGGGGGTTCAGGGAGGCAGATTGTTTCAAGTATAATGGAGAGCTGTTTATGAAAAACTTTTATCATTGATACAGAAAAATGTCAGGAATTTTGGGGTATTAGTTCTCATGATATACCCAAATACTTGCTGTTTTTCAAAAGTTCAACTTTGTGGTAGGCTAAATAACATCCCCTCCTCCCAGCATCCATGTTTTAATCTCCCAAACCTTTGATTATGCTATGTTACATGGCTTTTATAAGCTAAATCATGTGCTCCCCAAATTCACTTGCAGAGATCCTAACCCCTAGGACCTCAGAATATGACTGTATTTGGATAGGTCCTTGAAAGAGGAATTTAAAATGAGGTTCAAAATCAGAATTTAAAATTTTAAATGAGGTTACTAGAGTGGGCCTTAATCCAATAGGATTAAGGAGAGGAGATTAGGACACAGACACACACAGAGGAAAGATTATATGAAGACACAGGGAGAAGATGGTGTCTACAAGCCAAGGAGAGAGACCTCTAGAGGAAGCAGCCCTGGCCACAGCTTGATCTTGGACTTCCAGCCTCCAGGACTGTGGGAGAATAAATATCTGTTGTTTAGGTCACCCAGTCTGTCGTACTTTGTTATGGTAGCCCACGCAAATTCATACAATGGCCAAAGGCTCTTTGTACACACCTATACCATGGCCTTTAAAATGGAAAGATTATATCCTGAATTATCTGGGTGAGCTCAATCTAATCACATGAACCTTTAAAGGAAGAGAACCATTCCTGGCTGTGTTCAGAGAAATGCAGCAGAGAGGAGGCAGGAACAATTTGAAGCATGAGAAAAAGTAGGTCAGCTGTGGCTGGCTTTGAAGAAGGAGGAAGGTGGCTGTGAGCCAAGGAATGTGGGTAGCCTCTAGAATCTGAGAATAACCCTCAGCTGTCAGCCAGCTAGCAAAGGGGGACCTCCATTCTACATCACAAAGACCTGCATTTTGCCAAAAATCTCACTGAGCTTGGAAACAGATTTTCCCCAGAACCTCCAGATAAGACTCCAATCTAGGGATCACCTCGAGTTTGGTCTTGGTGAGACCTAGTTCAGAGAACCTGTTGAGCCACCTGCCACCTAGATGACTCCTCCTTTTCCTTCTTCTTTTTAAGAGACAGTGAGACATTCCCAGGCTGGAGTGCAATATTGTGATTATGGCTCACTGCAGCCTAGATCTCCTGGGCTCAAGCAATCCCCCCACCTCAGCCTCCCAAGTAGCTAGGACCACAGGCTTATACCACCATGCCTGGCCTTTTTTTTTTTTTTCGGTAGAGGCAAGTTCTCACTATGCTACCCAGGCTGACTTCTTATCTATAAAACTGACGGACAATACTTGAGATTTGCTTTAAGCTGCTAAGTGTGTGGTCACTGGTTACAACTGCAATAGAAAATAAACA
Organism: Pan paniscus; assembly: GCF_029289425.2. NCBI lineage: Eukaryota > Metazoa > Chordata > Mammalia > Primates > Hominidae > Pan > Pan paniscus. Next base: position 7,981,748 of record NC_073272.2, on the reverse strand, counting down.
CACATCTAGATTATTGTTATTCAATAATAATAATTCCTGGCACCATCCACGCCAGTTAATTTACAGAGCACTTAAACTAACTAATTAGTAGGCAAACTACTGAGAGCACTGAGATTGTCTTCCTTTACTGGTAAAATCACTGATGCTTCCTTTTCATACTTTAGGCACATAGGAAGGTGACCAAATGCCAACATGCAAAGCATAGGCAAAGGTATTTTAAAGGGTTTTGTGCAAATTGCAAATTGCTCCTCTGGGTAAAATACTACTTTTGACAAGGACTCAACTCAAAGCAACCAAGGATGGCTACAGAGAGTTTTCAAAACCTCATTTACCCACACAACCTTAATGGTAGAGTGTGTGATAAATCTCAGTTCTCAAAGGACCAAGGCTCCAGTGGCAATCTTTTGTTCTTGACGTTGTCCATGGAAGTCATAGTATTAGTTACAGCAAATTAGCTGCAACTCTGCAGACGAAGTGTTGATTTTTATTTCCCCCTGGGGTTGACTTGCGGCTTTCTCAGGCATTCTTCTTCTGGCTGCCTTGGCTTAGCAAGTTAACATACCATAAATATTTAAATTTAATTGTACTTTTGTGCTTTTATTATTCACAAAAAAATCATTTAGCCCTAAAGAAATGCTCTAAACTTTTGAGTTCACTAGGTAACCACTAAAGCTGCAGCATAATAATTATGTGTGCCTTTCACTAGCAAGGTTCAACAACACGATTTATCACTGACCTGCTATTTAATTTATCATAATAACACTTCATTCTGCAAATATTGATTTAGTGCTGACCATATCTCAGGAACTGTTGAGAGGCTGCATAGAAATAAAGATGAAGGAGCTACAATCTAGAGTTAAAGATAGGCCGGCAAAAAGTGCAATGTGTGCTCCAGGGAATAGAAGAGTGCAGGCGCTGTAGAGAAACACTGAAGCAGATGCAGCAAATGTGGCCAGGGAGGACTAGTAAAGGTTTCCTGGAAAAGGGAACTCATGCCTTCTCTTGGAGAATGAGTTGGAGATCTTCAAAAACATTCCGTGAGAAAAAGCAATATTCTCCAGTGGAGAGAATATTGAAAGAAAATACTAGGATGTGTAGACCAAAAAGGGACTGGGGCAGATCTCAGTCGATAAGAGGTTTATTTTGTCTAGGTTGAGGACGCACACTGGAAAAAACATATCACAGGAACATCTGCGACCTGTGCTTATTCCAAAGGGGGTTTTGAGAAATTCAATATTTAAAGGTGAAAGAGCAAACAGAAGGGGAAGGGGGAAAGAAAAAAAAAAGGAAGATGGACAAGCAATGAGGCAAGTGGGTTGCATTCAATGAGGCTTTGATTAGTGCTCAGTGAATCTACATTTTACAGTGGAAAAGGGAGTAGAGGAAAAGTCAATCCTGCATTCATCCCTACTCTGTAAATCTACATTTAATATAGGATAAACATGTGGAAAGAGGGAGTAGAAGAAAAAGTCAGTCCCACATTTGTCTTGGGATGAGTGTAGGAATGATTTCTAGACTTGTCTTTGTCCCATACCTGGGAAGATAAGCCAGTAATTTACATTGTTAGGAAGAAATTCAGCAGAGTTTGGCTTTAGTGCTACTTTATACTGGGGATATGTATCCTGAAAGATTTAGGGGCTCACAAGGAATTTCCTTGTGAGCAATTTGTGAGAGAGGCCATCTGGGGAGATACATGGCCTTCTATAGTTGCAGGAACCTGGCTTATGGATGAGGCAATGACACAGGGCTGTGAAATTGCAGTTTTGGGAACAAAAGAAAGGCAGTTTTTGCATGACTCAGCTTCCAAGCTTCACTTTTCCCTTTGGTATGCTGAGTTTGGGGTCTTGAGATTATATTATCTTTCACAGAGGTAAATGCGTAGCATGGCATGAGTTTCAATGCTGCTAAAGAAGAGTAGAACAGAACACAGAGTAGGTACAGCTACTATCTCAAGCCGTTTGCTGCATTTACTCTCTACCTCAAAGGAGAGGGATCTACATTTCTTCTTCTGAATCTGTATCTGAATTACAAGAAGAATCTGAATCTAAGGATCACATGGTTTAACACCTAGCATTGATTTCCCCCCATCTTGCCTCTGGCTTCTGCTATCATTCCATTGTTGGTTTGATTTTGGCTTTAGAGATTTCCCTGGACATGGGACTAACTGCTCTCCATCTTGGTGGCACACTTCAAAGACGTCCTCCCAAGAGTCTTTCCCCTGGTTATTCACTCAAACACAACTCCAAAATCTGCCGTGAAGGGACCTTGCAGATGGAGTTAAGGTTACTCATTGGCAGACCTTAAACTAGAATATCCCGGAGTATGCAGGTAGTCCAGTGTCATCACATGAGCCCTTAAAAGTCCATGAGGCCCTAGAGAGATGTGTGGAAGAGGGAGGCAGAGTAAGAATGAGGCAGAGAGATTCCGAGCATGAACAGGACTTGACCCATCATTGCTGGCTTCAAAGGGAGCCATAAACAAGGAAATAGCAAGGACCCCTGGAAGTTGAGAACAGCTTGTCAATAAACAGAGAGCTCCATTCTACAACTGCCTTCTCCCAAACCACCAGGATGATTTTGGAAACAATTCTCTGCTCAAGCTCCCAGAGAGGAAGACAGCCCTGCCTCCAATTTTATTTTCTTCTTGTGACTCAAAGGAGAGAACCAGCTGAGCCATACTATGCTAGGAGGTCCAATCCACAGAAACTGTGAGCTCATAAATGGATGTTGTTTTATGGCACTAAATTCATATTGATTTGTTACATTGACCTAGAAAAAGAAAATCCCATCTTCCAGAAATCCCTGGCAACATAAAATAAAAGTGGTTTCAAATAGTAGCTGAACACTGGGGGAAAACACCATGGAAATCCATCGTTTTGATGTTTGACCTCATATTGTACCATGAGGAATGTCATAAGAATTAAACCTCACTGAACACTCTACTAGACATATGCCTACACTGTTCCATTGCAAACCCACCAAAATTATGTCAGCCTTACCACTTACTCAGCTTTGAAACAGCATTCTATGTTTAGCAATATCATATTGACAGGTATGGATGGAGTGTATCCCCTGTGCACCAAGAAAGAGGATGCAAATCATATAAGTAAACCATCAAGGTCATGACCATGGGGCTTTCCCATACAATGGGATGTAAATTTACCTTTACAGAAGGTCAATTTAAAAGACAACCAAATAATGAATGGGCATGAAGCTTTAGTTAAGCAATATGAATAAGTTGTAGAGATCTGCTATACCACATTGTACCCAGAGTCAACAACATTGTATTGTACACATACAAATTTGTCAGGTTAACTTTGTTAGGTTAAAAAATGTTAGGTTACCCGGGCATTGTGACTCAAGCCCGTAAGCTCAGCACTTTGCAAGGCCGAGGCAGGACGATCACTTAAACCTAGGAGTTCAAGAGTAGCCTGGACAATGTAGGGAGACTTTCTCTTTACAAAAAATTGAAAAATGAAAACTAGCCAGGCTTCTGGTAGGTGCCTGTACTCCCAGCTACTCAGGAGGTTGAGACGGGAGGGTTGCTAGAGCTCCGAAGGTAAAGCCTGCGGTGAACTATGACTGTGCCACTGCACTGTAGCCTGGGCAAGACCCTGTCTCAAAAAAAAAATTAGGTTAAAGTATATGTTATGTGAAAATTTTATGCTGTGTTAAATATATGTTATATTACTTTATGTTAAACATTTGCTCAGGTGGGATTTTTACTCCCAAACAGAAATGGAAACAATATTGCTGACAGGGAAAATAGCATGAGACTGAAGAAAAACTCCAGATACTTTAAGATATTGTAAGCCAGACAGTGGGGATGCTAGGGCTGAAAATATAGTTGAAGCAGGATTGGAAAGGTCTGTGGAGGATGAAAAACAGGAAACTGAGGAATGTCTTTCAACTAACAAGTGGTTAGTCAAACCCATGGTTTAAAATAATTACTTGGTGTGGTCCTAAAATGTAAGAGGTACAATATGGGGCAGAAAAAGAGCAAGATCATTGAGAGCAAGATCATTGAGGAGGCTACTTAGAAATTAAATTAAAGGAAGACAACTGGATTAATGGACACAAGATTAAAAGGGAGAAAAAAACTCATATGTGAGAAAACTTGCATTGAAAGAATAGATAGTAGTTAGGAACATAAATTGAAAGAAATTTAAATTCACTCATCATTCTTATAAAGAGGATTGGAAGTGACCTGGCCATTCCTAGTGATAGAGTACAATTAGAACCTGGGCACTCCCGACCTCAACTCCTTCCACTACAATGCGAAAGACTGACTGAATTTGGTGGAAAAGGGAAGGCTTGGTGCAGGAAAAAAAGAAAAATTAGAAAGGGTTGGTTACCCATATACGACCTTCTTTACAATCAAGGAAAGAATGAGAATTTGTATTGTGTTGTATTTCAAGTTATCCACATGGGGAAGGCAGAGTTCTGAGATTTTGAAACATGCTGACCAACAAGAGAGATATGGTATTGATAGAGACAGGAGGGAGGGAAATTCTGGGCAGAAGAGGGCGGGTCCCCAGTGAGGGCCCCACCCTCAAGCCTAGAACTGAGGCCCAAAGTGAGAACTTACATTCCTGTTTTCCTGCTTGAATGTTGCCTTTTCCAAAACCACCCACGGCCTGCCGCATCCCCCAACCTGTGCCCATAAAAACCCCAGGCTCCACCAACAGAGAGAAGAAGAGGAGAAGCAGCTGGACATCAGAGGCTACTGTTGGACATTGAAGAGCAATAGCTTGAATTTAGAGGGATGGCTTGATGGTGTAGCTTCCAAAGATTACCTTCCTGCTCTGTCTCCTTTCTCAGCTCCCACTCCCACTGAGAGTCACCTCAATGGGCAATAAAATCTCCCATCTCCCATCCTCCACACTTACCATCTCCAACGTGTTCATGCGACCTCATTCCTATTGGATGCCGGAGAAGAACTCGGGTGCCATAAGTGTGGTTGCAAAAGGCTGTCATACTGACTCTCCACTGTGCTGTTAACACTTAAGCCACCCATGGATGGCAAAACTAAAGCAGCACTGACTGTAACATTCCTTCTGGGGCTTCAGGGGTCATGGGCAGCCCCCCAGATGGTGCTGCAGGGCCAGCATGGAGTTTGTTCCTACTGGCACCCAAAAACATGCCCAAAAGCACCCCAGCTTCTGTACCCACTCACCTGTGTGCTCCCTCCCTTGAGGGGTTGAGCGCAGCAGGTACTAGTGAGCGGAGTTTGCCCCTGCTGGCACCCGTACACTCCAGTTCTCACCCGTGAAGGGGTCAGGGAAAATCTCCTGCTTTAGTATGGTACATAAGTAAGTGTGTGTGTGTGCCTGTGTGTGTCTGTGTCTGTGTGTGTGAAGAGAGACTTAGGGGTTAGGTAATCCATGGTGGTGAAATTAAGTGTGATTGGTGGGTCCATTCTAAGTGAGAACATCTAATTTCCTGTAGCAAAATTCTGCAGCTAAAATGAAGAAAAGTCCAATTACCTATAGCAACAAAATGAAACAAAACAAAACATTGTGTGTTTTACAAGATTTTCTGTTATTATATACTTCATGGCTACAGGCTACCTTCCTTACAGATTAAATTTTTAAAATTGCAGTTAACAGTTATAGATCAAGGAGAGTTCTTTCTTCCTTTCTCTCTCCCTTTCTTTTCTTTCTCTCTTTCTTTTTCTTTCTTTCCTTCCTTCCTTCTTTTCTTTCTTTCTTTCTCTTTCTTTCTTCCTCCCTTCCTTTCTTTCTCTCTCTCTGTCTCTCTTTCTTTTTTTTTTTTTTTGAGGCGGAGTCTTGCTCTGTCTCCCAGGTTGGAGTGCAGTGGCGCGATCTCGGCTCACTGCAAGCTCCGCCTCCCGAGTTCACGCCATTCTCCTGCCTCAGCCTCCCTCTCTCTCTCTCTTTCTTTCTTCTTTCCATAGAAGAAAGAAAATGGATACTAAAAAATAAGCATATCTTGTACAGTTTAAACTTTAAAAAGAAACTCAGCCCCCCACCTCACTGGCTTCTCTAGAGGACATCTTCCTTGTTCATCGTGTTCCTGTGGTGCTGGAGAATTCTTTTTTTTTTTTTTTTGAGACGGGGTCTTACTCTGTCACCTAGGCTGGCACAATCAGGGCTCACTGCAGCCTCAACCTCCTGGGCTCAATCAATCCTTCCACCTCAGCCTCCCGAGCAGCTGGGACTACAGCTGCATGCCACCATGCCAGACTATTTTTTATATTTTTTTACAGCTATGGGATGTTTCTATGTTGCTCAGGCTGGTCTCCAACTCCTGGGCTCAAGTGATCCACCCACCTTGGCCTCCCAAAGTGCCGGGATTACAGGTGTGAGCCATCGTGCTTGGCCAAGAGAAACATACTATATTCTTTAACCTCCTTTACCCGCCTCACTCCAAAGAGAATTACTCAATACAAGATGCTACTTCTCAAGATACAAACTTTTTCCTTCCTAAGACATATTTACCAAATACCATAATTGCTTTAAAATTTATAAACAAGGCTTGCTTAAATTTTAGTTCGTTATTTCCAGTGTTTATATTTCTGTGCTTAAGGTCTAAGTAAGAGAGCCTCAGATTCTCCATTGCAAATTAAATGGGATTCGAAATGTTTATGGCATTTTTTAATTGTTTAAAGATACTTATGCTTTCATATTTCAATTTGACTTTAAGTAACTTTACCTGAGACTGATGAGTTAATTCGATTTTTTTTTCCAGATAACGTGTGCCATCTGACACATAGCCTCCTGGATCTCTGCCTCTAATTTATTTATTTTGGCAAAAGCACCATGTACTAGTAACCTATTGCTTTTTTTTTAAGAACCAGGGTTTTACTCTATCACCCAGGGTGGAGTGTGGTGGCACAATCATAGCTCACTGCAGTCTCAAACTCCTGAGCTGAAGCAATCCTCCCACCTCAGCCTCCCAAGTAGCTAGGACTAGAGGTGTGTACCACCATGCCTAGCTTTTTTTTTTATTATTATTTTTCAGAGATGGAGTCTCACTATGTTGCCTAGACTGATCTTGAGCTCCTCAACAATCCTCTTGCCTCAGCCTCCCAAAGTGCTGGGATTACAAGTGTGAGCCACCGCACCCAGCCACCTATTGCTGCATAACCTAATTATCCCCAAATTCGGCAGCTTAAAACAACAGCATTAATTATCTCACTATTTATGTAGTTCAGGAGTCCAGGCACAGCTTAGCTGGGCCTTCTGGTTCAGAATCTCTTAGAAGTGTCAGCCAGCTCTGTAGTTATCTCAAATCTCCACTGGAAATCTTTCAGGCTCACTTACGGGGTGGTTGGGAGGATTCATTTTCTTGCAGGCTGGAGGACTGCAGGCCTCAAATGCTCACTGGTGTTAGCTAGAGATCACCTTTATTCCTTGCCAGTTTGTGTAGTGCTACATGGCGGCTGGCTTCACCAGAATGACTAAGTGAGAGGGCAAGAAAGGATGCAGTGGTAAGATAGAAGTCATGGCATTTGCTATTTTATAATTTAACCTCAGAATAAGTGTCCTATCCCACACTTCTATTCAGTAGAAGCCAATCTAGCCCACACTCAATACACAATGGCGTGAAGATCAGGAGGTGGGGATCATTGAGGGTCACTTCCAAAGTTGGCTATGACACCCCACTCTTGCAAGCAATCTGTGGTTCTACTAAGATTTGACTTGGAGAGGTTAGATAGGTGGACAATCACAGAGAAGGCAATTAACAAGTTCAAAACCTGCTTTACATCATGCAATATTCCCAAGTAACAAACCTGCATGTGTACCCCCAGAATCTAAAATAAAAGTTGGAAAGGAAACCTGCTCGTGACTATTTAAGAAAAAAACAAGTCCTTAGTTTACCCAAACCCCAAGGATTTCCTAGCTTCATGTTTCTCAGTTATTTCTCTCTTCTCTTCCCTTTCCATCATTTCTCAACACAAGGATTGATCAGCAAGTTCTCAAAAATATTGTTTTCTTATACATATAATTAACTTTCCACAGCTTCTGCCAAAATTTTGCACCTGAAAATTTACTTGGGGTTTGGAGCCAGCCAGAAGGTCTTCTCTTTCCCAGTCTCCATCCTTAGCAGGTGGTTTTGACAATAGAAGATACATTATTTCTAGCTCTTACATCCATTTCTTGTCTTCTTAACACTGAAAGGACAACATATGTATGTATATATGTGCATATATATACACACATGCATACAGATTGAAGAATGAATTTGAAAAACTAGGTCAGCCCACTAGAAGCAGGCACATTTTAAAGACAAGGAAACTGAAATTAAGTTACACCAAGTTAAAGGGTCAATGAGTCAATTAGAACAGTGTTGTTCCAACTTATTCCTGAGAACTCTTGTTTAAGGGAGGTATTTCAGGTGTCCTGAAAGCATTTGATACAAATATGTGAAAACGAAAGTTGAAGAAAGAATGAACCCACCATAAAATTGCTTCTAAATGACACATTTGTTAAAGAAACTGTATTGTTTTTTACTGATTGGCTTTATTAAGAAACAGTCATAAATGTAAACTAAAAAATCAATGTCTTGATCAAATACTGTATTTACTATTTTATATGTTGATCATATGCAAATGGTTTCATTTTTGCAGCCGGTGAAGAACCAAGAGAGACACTCAATCTTGGAGTTATGTATCTTTCCCTGAGTAGCAACGCTTCTGGTTCTTGCGTATAGTTATCCAAAACAATAAAGCGGAATGTTGAGCTTTGCTTGGGAAGTTAGTTAGAGCAAGCGTTACCCTTTGTCCCCATAGAGCAGTGGGCATTTACGCCAAGCCATAAACATCTTTTATAAGCCTTGCAGGTCTATGTCTTGCAGGTGTTAGCACGCAAAGTCTTTGGCTAAAAAAAGAAATCAGGGACTAAGGAATGTCACCCATTCCGATGGCCAGTGTTTGCCTGGCAGAACATTGTCTCAAAGGCTGCCTTCAACAGTTTTTTTGGTAGGGTAATAACTTTATTAAAATAAAATTCATAAATCCCACAATTCACCCCCTGAAATGTACAATCGCATGGTTTTGAGGATATTCACAGGTTTGTGTAACCATCACTACAATCAACTTTAGAACATTTTTATCACTCTAAAAAAGAAACTGTGCCCTGTCCCTTGGTCATCCCCTCCTAAGATCCTCCATCCATCCCCACAACCTTAGGCAACTACTAATCTCATTCTATGTCTATATGGATTTGTCTATGTTAGACATTTCGTGAATTGAATCATACAATATTTATCCTTTTTTATGATGGACTTTCCCTTAGCATATCGTCATCAGGGTCTGTCCATATTGTAGCTTGTATTCATTCTTTCAATCCTTTTTATGGCCAAATACTATACCATTGTATGTATATAGCACATTTTTATATCCGTTTATGAGTCAATGGACATCTGGGCTGTTTGCAGCTTTCACAGGTCATTTTTATACAGGACAAATTTCTCCTTCTGATGTGAACCATGCATGATTTTACTACCATCGTTCCCACAGGCAATACCCAAGTAAACTCAGAAGGGTGTGAGAGATGAAGGGCTTGCGTGCTACAGAGTGTGAAGTCAGATTTCCATTGGACATCTCTTCATACTGGTGCATGCGTTCTTACTAAACAAAGGTAACATCACAGCCATGGGAACAACTGAACTCTTTGGATATGGGCAGTTAAAACAGAATCAGACTCCGAGGGCAGAATATGGAGAATGTTGCATACAGGAGTCAGAGTTTGGGTGAAAGAAAAATATTACAGAAGAGGAAAGGTAATAAAATATACTACTACTATTTCATAGATACTGGTGGGCATCAGGCAAAAGTGGGATGATGATTTTAACAAGAAGAAAATGAACTAGAAGTCAGAAAAATTGTGGCCAAGTTTTCCCTCCTCCTAGTTTAAAAAATAGAAGTTAATTTATAAGATTCCTATGCAGCCATAAAAAATGATGAGTTCGTATCCTTTGTAGGGACATGGATGAAGCTGGAAACCATCATTCTCAGCAAACTATCGCAACGACAAAAAACCAAACACCGCATGTTCTCACTCGTAGGTGGGAATTGAACAATGAGAACACATGGACACAGGAAGGGGAACATCACACACCGGGGCCTGTTGTGGGGTGGGGGGAGGGGGGAGGGTTAGCATTAGGAGATATACCTAATGCTAAATGACGAGTTAATGGGTGCAGCACACCAACATGGCACATGTATACATATGTAACAAACCTGCACGTTGTGCACATGTACCCTAAAACTTAAAGTATAATAATAATAAAATTAAAAAAAGATTCCTGTGACTCAGTACTAGAGGTGTTAATGATGATTATGGGAAAAAATAATCCTTGGAGAAGCAACTCATTAAAGAATACAAAAATTGTATTATTTCCTAAAGGATGACCTTTTCTGCAGAGTTCTTAGTTATTTAGCCTGCCAGTTCCCCAAGTCTTTTCCTTGTATTTGTTTTCTGTTGAAAGTACCATCATCTGACCAAACCTATCCACTGAAAAGTGTACATTTATTCTACATATAATGAATTAGTATTTGCTCTTATTTCATTCCACTTCATGAACTTCTCACTTTTTAGCAGCTTCTAAGAAATCACCTGATGCTTTAATTTCTGTATATATAAGTGCTTATGTACATAAAAATGTAATTCTACATAGATGCATGATGTATTACTTAATGCACCACTTTTAAACAAATGGACCCAAACTATACATCCAAGTGTTATTTGTGAATGTCATGTTACTACTACGTTTGAAGTTCTTTAGGAGGAATAACTTCTACTGTTCTATATAGCATTGTAGGATGACTGTAGTTAACGATAATATATGATATCATTTCAAATAGCTGGAATGAGAATATTGAACATTTCCAACACAAAGAAATGATAAATGTTTGGGGAGCTGGGTATGTTTGGGAAGCTAATGACCTTGATCTTATCACTATACATTATTTGTATGGAAACATCACTATGGACCCCATGAATTTGCCAATTAGGAAAATCAAATTAAAAAAAACAAGATAACATACGACATACCAAAAACCATCCATCTTCTTGTTTCAAGAATATCTGAATTTTAGCAATGACAGTACTTCCCCGTTTTCTGGTATTTGTTATGTCTGGTTCCTGTATCACCTTATAAGTCCCATCATTTATGTTGACCTTCACTAATGCACAGCACCTTTACATGTGTTGTGTTAGCTCATTACCAGGCATATAAGAAAACTGAGGCAGGGAGATTCGGTTACTTGCTCCCTGTCCCATGATCATGAGTCTTTGAGCTATATCTGAGCTCATAGCCTTTGTCAAATTTTCCAACTCTCTTTCTATTCGCTCCCTACTGTGCCATGCTGCCATTTTGATAACTCACCATATTCACAGGGGTTGGCTTTGAATGCATTTGGTTATTTCCCAGAATGAAAGCCACTGTCGGAGACTAGAAAAAAATAATTAGTGAGGATTTTTTTAAAAAAAAAATCAGTTTCTATGTCTGCAAACACCTGGAATTGTATTATAATATATAGACAATATGGTGCAACCAAATCCTAGGTATAGCTGGGCAGGGAAGCAGTGCTACAGGAAGTACTTCATAACTTTCCATTACTCCATAACTCTCTGTGAGAACTGGATTTGCATTTGATCCCCTTCCCACGTTTTTATTTTGAAAAATGTCAAATCTGCAGAAAAGTTGAAATAGTAATACAATAAATACCACTATACCCTTCATTAAGATTTACTAATTATTATTTTACCATTTTCTCACATTTGCTTTCTCTCTCTACAATTTTTGCTTATGCACTCTCTAGTCGATATTATATATGTATCCACAAATACATATATAATACACATATATAAATTAATATAGAATGCATAAATATAATGCATATATATATAGTCACAACTTTCTGAATTACTTGAAAGTAAGGACACTTTACTGATACTTTAGCGTGTATCACCTAAGAACAGAGACATACTTCTGTGTAACCATAATATAATTATCACATTGAAGACATTTAAGATTCATACAATAATATTATCTATTGTACCATCCCATATTAAAAAGTGCCCCTTGTCACAAAAATCTCTTTTCTCCATATTTAAATTCAGGCATCCTTTAATGAACATGCTTTGCATTTATTTGCAATAGGCTTTTGCAAATCTAGAATTGCTTCTCCACATTTTTGGTTCATTGTTTCATAGAATTGACATTTTTAAGAGTCCATGCTAGTTGTTTCATAAAATACTGAATTTGTATTCAATCCAGTATTTGTCTTATTGCTTCCTCATGATTACATTCAGGTGAAGCTCTTTGGTAAGAACATGACTTAGGTGATCTAGAGCAAATTACATCCGGAGTCAGATAATGTTCGTTTCTGCATTTGTTCTAAAGGATTCTTTAATTTAAGATATATTATAATATATACGTGTATTCACATGTGTATATATGTGTGTATACATATATGTGTATACATGTGTATATGTGTGTACACATGTGCATGTGTATACATATGTCTACATATATGTGTTCATTCATGTGTGTACATACGTTTGTGTTTATACATATGTAACATGTGTACATATATTTGGGTTTATACATGTGTGTATACAAATTTGCATATACACATGTGTATATGTGTGTATATGTGTATATACATAACTGTGTATGTATGAGACTAACATTGGAAAGAGATGCTGGGGAAATTAGATTCTGATACAATTACTTTTTTATATCTTTATGTCATACATAAAAAAGAAAAGAAAAGAAATACCAGAGTAATTTTATTAAATAACACACTGACCCAGTCTTGGTGAAAAATTGACTGACTCTGAAACAGGTTTCAATATTTTCTAGTCAAAATGTACAAAGAGAGAAAAGAGCATGGACACAGTTGTGGTGATCTAAAGATACACTCAACTTGTAGCTCAGTATTAGAAATCTCAAGGTCTCCAGGTGACTCTTACTGTACCAAATTGGTATGATTTCCTTCAAGACCTAAATGATTTCCTTGCACACACCTCTAAGAAGTTTCCAAAACTCAAAATACAAGCAGAACTGAACTGTCCTTTTAGATCAACCTGAAATCCAGGCACCTTTTTTGGAAGATTGCTGTAAGGATTTCATAACAAATAAACAATGGCTAGCCCAGGACATGGCTGGAAAGATAGGTTCAATATATGCCCCTCCCTTTTCAAATTCTTCAGCATCTATCCTAAGACAGTTTACAATCTATAGTATTACTGGAGAGTTGCATGTTATGTTGTAAAGAGAGCAGGGGAAAAAAAGAAAAGGGACATGTTGGTTTTTACCAATCAAACGTGAAAAATTCAGATCTTGCTATCCTCATGTGAACAATGATATATTAATATATTTGATAACATGTCCACACATTCATCAGAAACTCAAATATTGGACGTGCAAAATCCTGTGGTTCATTCACAATGTTCAAATAGTAAAGAAAGACACTCTCAGAAAACCTAACTATGTAGCAGCTAAATAAAATCTTTTTTGTTAACAATCTATATTGCGGCTTTATTACTAAAGCAGCTACGTTAAATTTAAATAATTACAAAGATAGTTTCTATAGCTCAGTGTTCCCATTTTTGAGGGAAAAACAGAAGTGTTTCACATTACATGTTGTCTAAACATGCCCCTAAATGCATACTAAAAATGCCAAAATTCCTGCAACTTTACACTTATAAAAATGTGTGTGATGTGATTTATTCCTTCTAAATACTTATCATTGTGTGTTTATTTTCATGACCAATTCTTGACTCAGAGAGGTCACTAAGCATTCATTTAAGTCACACATTAAAATATCCTCTAGACTGAAGATAGCATTGGCTGAATTATTTTAAAAGAAAATACATTATTTCTAAAGCTCTTTTCTAGTGCCACAGCCTGCAGAATGTCATGCTTTCCGTCTGTTTTTTCCTTTATGATTTCCTCCCAGTCAAAATGTAGAAATGTTGACCACCACAGGCTCAACCATCCTTATTCAATCTTACCTATTCTTCAGGCTATCATGTCTTCAATTCACTTTTCTATGTTATTGATTTTCCAGTGTAACTGTGGTACTGGTATTTTTCATTCCTTGTTGGAGGTCACCTTCGTTTAAGAATTGAATAGCCAAAGCAGTTTGAAGTACCTTTATCTTTTCATGAAGAACACGATTTTTTTTTTAAAGTCGCAAGATCAGAATTAATGTTTGATCTCTAAGCTGCAAGTCTTCATGTTATATTAACTATAACAGGGTGCTGATGGAGGATGGAGTTATCATTCCGAGAGAGAATCGTGTCCTAAGGAAAAAGCCCATGTTTTGCTCTTAAAAAAGTAAATTCTTTTTCTTTCTGTAAGCCTTTTAAATCCAAAATTAGTTAGTTTACACTTTGGAAGTGTTTCAATAGATTCATACTGATTTTCTTTAAATTTCAGGCTCCATATGTGTCTTGCTAAGCCTTTTTCATCAAATAGTCTACTCCACTATCTGAAATAAAAAGTTTTCATTTGTGGATTCTAAGATTGAGACTTTACAATATCGTTTTTGTTATTCCCATGGCATTAATAGGGAATGCTTTCACACAAAAGTAAAAAAGTGGGTTACTCTACCAACCACGTAAGATTGTTACAGATATAAGTCAAATAATATTTGTAAGGAAGCTATTGTGTACAAAACATTGTTCTTGTTCCACCTCCTTAAGGGTATAAATTGCACCCACCTTTGTGTTTTGTACAATGCTATGTAGCTAGAAGGAGCTCAGTAATTACACGTCATTGCATCCGTTGATTTTAAGAACTGATTAAACATCAACCCAGTAAATTACGCCTCATCAATTTTCAAATTGCACAAAATAAAATGTCAATCTTCCATCTCCTTTATCAATTGTGAGACTCAGGTTCTTATGGAAGAACAGATTAGGGCATTTACAATGTCTTTTGACAACTTCCTTTAAAAGAAGTCTTAAATCATTTCAAGCCAAAAATATATCATCTCTCTTCTTCCATAACCAGACCTCCAGTTACTCAGTGACTCTTACAATGCTTGAGATGATTCCTGTTTCAGTCTCTTCCCTAGATAAACCCCGTACCCACCCACCATTTGCCCTTAGGCTACATTTTTCTTTTAAGTAAAAACTAGTCAAGGGACGGGAAGGAATCTCATTTTTGTGCCAAGGAATTCCTGGGCTGGTAGAGAAACTGTCAGGTTCTCCTGAGTGTGTGCGAATAAATTAATTCACTTTACCATTGTGGAAATGGCCGGGGAGGCTTGTTTTTCCTCCAGCTGGAGAGAAGCAGTTAATTTCAGCTCAATGAATTGAGTATTGGATCTGGAAGCACAGCCCACTCCGCCGGCGTTCGTGAACAAATAATCCTTCTGCAGAAATGGCAGGTAATTGAGTTGGTGCCGATGGGGTATCAAAGCGGCGCTGCCAGAGTTCAAGTGTCTACTAAATTTTTCCCAAAGTGGAAACTGCACGAATGATCACTTTCCTAGGTATCCTTCCCGGCATTTGGGGCCCTGCTGTTTATGTTAAAGATGGCTTCTACCATAGGCAACCTGACTGAGGAGAAGGGACAAATGGAAAGGAAAGAGTCTTATTAGATATCACCCTTGTAAACAGGATGACATCTGCTTCCCTATACTCTTTCATTATTCTTTTAAATTAAGTTAGGGGATCTTACATTGCTTTTCTTAGCCAGGTGCAGTGGCTCACATCTGTAATCCCAGCACTTTGGGAAGCTGAGGCACACAGATTACTTGAGGTCAGGAGTTCGAGACCAGCCTGGCCAACATGGTGAAACCCAGTCTCTACTAAAAATACAAAAATTAGCCGGGTATGGTGATGCATGCCTGTAGTCCCAGCTACTTGGGAGGCTGAGGTGGGAGGATCACTTGAACATGGGAGGCAGAGTTTGCAGTGAGCCGAGGTGGTGCCACTGCACTCCAACCTGGGCAATAGAGTGAGACAGTGTCTCAAAATAATAATAATAACAATAATAATAATAATAATGATAAGTAAATAAATAAATTGCTTTTCTTACCAAATGCATCAAATGCATAATATGCTTCACAAACAAATGTAGCCTTATTAGTATTTTTATTTTTCTTTCTTTCTTTTTTTTTTTAGACAGGGGCCTGCCCTGTTGCCCAAGCTGGAGTGCAGTGGCATGATCATACCTCACTACAGCCTCAATTTCCTGGGGTCAAGTGATCCTCCTGCCTTAGCCTCTCAAGTAGCTGGGACTGCAGGTACACACCACCATATACAGCTAATTTTTTATTTTTTGTAGAGACAAGGTCTCGCTATGTTGCCCAGGCTGGTCTCAAATTACTGGGCTCAACTGATTTTGCCACTTCTGCCTCCCAAACTGCTGGTATTACAGGCAAGAGCCACTGTGCCCAACCCTTAATAGTATTTTTATAGTAGATGTGGAAACATTTGGTCCATGGATCTGAGTCTAACTTTCAATTCTCTCCCTTAATAACAATAGGTCTTTAAGTTAATCACTTATTTCCTCTGAGCCTTAGCTTTTCAATTTGTAAAGTAGGCATAGTAATATCCATTATTATTACATACTAGTGTCATAATAAAATGTATGTGTTTAAAATAAAGAATGAAGAGACTGGGTGCAGTGGCTCACGCCTGTAATCCCAGCATTTTGGGAGGCTGAAACAGACAGATCACCTGAGGTCAGGAGTTCGAGATCAACCCGGTCAACATGGCGAAACCCCCTCTCTACTAAAAATACAAACAATTAGCCGGGTGTGGTGGCACATGCCTGTAATCCCAGCTACTTGGGGAGCTGAGGCAGGAGAATCGCTTGAACCAGGGAGGCAGAGGTTGCAGTGAGCAGAGATGGCACCACTGCACTCCAGCCTGGGCAACAGAGTGAGGCTCCATCTCAAAAAATAAATAAATAAATAAAAATAAAATAAAGAATAAAGAATTCACATTATAGTCAAGCAAAATCAACTAAAGAATGCCCCCATTGGAATTTTAACCTTAAAGGTTGCCAGGGAAAAGATCTGCTTTTCACACTATTGATTTTGTCAAAAGCCAACACAGACTATGCTGCGTTAAAAAATAAAGAAAGAAAGAAATAAATAAATAAAAAGAAGAACACAAAAGCCTTTTTATTAGAATAAAATTTGACCATGGATATTTGCAGGCAGATATATCTGTATATGTGCACTTAATTATTAATGTCTAGAATCTAGAGCAGTTGTGGTCAAACTGTGACCCTCCACCTGCTCTTCTGTAAATAAAGTTTTACTGGAACACAGCCAGGTCCATTTGTTCATCTATCATCTATGGCACATTCACACTACAACAGCATAGTGGAGTCATTGTGGCAGAAACTATGTCCCACAAAGCCAAAAACACTTGCTATCCAGCCCTTTCCAGAAAAAAGTTGACAAACCCTCATCCAGAGTTCATACACATTTTTCTTCTCAAGAAGTTTTCACTTGATGGAAATCATCCGAAACCTTCCGAGTTGCTCAGATAGGGAAAACTGACCATAAAATCAAGCCAGATTATTACGATTGTTACTTAAAATAGATCTCTCCCAGCTGGAAAAAGTATAAAGACCAAAATGCCACTATGCAGATTCAGCCTAGAGCCTAAGTAACTGGACATCTTGGGAGAGAAGCCTTGAGTAAAAGTCAGATAAAACCAGCCAGGAAGCTCATTTGTCTGCTTTATCTTTGTTATTGTTTCCCTGTATCAGGAAGAACAACACATGACAATGACCTAAAGCTAAAGACAAAAGCAGGGAAAGCAAGTAGCGGATAAACATTTCAGATGGTAAATGTATCTCTGATTGAAAATTATCCTGAAGATACATGCTCAAGATGTTTGCTCTCCTATTTCCTGAACAGGGAGTAAAGGAGAAAAATGAAGCATATTTCTAGATGCTTTTAATTTCCTTAAAACGTATGAAACATTTCTAAATTGACCTTCTCAAGTACACAAAGCTCTCCACAATCTAGGATCCTGGAATCCTTTCTCTCAATTTTGTCTAAATTACTGGACTGTTTGAATCTCCATAATGTTGGATTAGTTTATCACTTAGTGTCTTTGCACGCCTTGGAGTGCCTCACCCCAGATCCCCTCCTCCCCATTCTCCAGCTCTGTTTTGCATCATAGGGAGCCTAAGCCATGCAGACACTATTTTCAAAGATTCATGTCACCAGGCTTCCTGCTAGAATGCACCAGCAGGAGATTCGCTGATGGGAAAAAGGGGAAATCCAGAATATTTCTCACCCCTCTTATAATGTACCTTCTCCATGCATGGCTCAAAATCCTGCTCTTTTTACTGTTGCAGCCTCCATTGAGTTTATTAACATCGCCTTCTCCGTTTGACCATCAAGTATAGTGTTGGTGTCAGCTTTCCACTGTTACTGGGCTCTGAATTCCCTCACTCTGTTCACGTTGACAGCACTTGTGTTATAAATCCCTTCTATCCATTTCCCTCTATGGTACAATCAGTGGTACAATTCCCTCTGTTCCTGGTTGGCTCCTAACTGATACATCACCTTGCTTTTGTGATAATCATTTGGGTGCATTTCTTAAACTTGGTTTCCCCCTTCTATAACCATCTTAAGGATCTATCTGTGTCTGACCATCTTTGTGTATTCCACAGTATCCAGAACACAGCTCAGCACATTGTAGCTGTGCGATAATTATTTATTGAATTAATTTTGGTTGAAATGCTCACGGTGGTCAAAGACTCAAGGGGATAAGATGACTCATTGTCTTACTGGCAGTATTATTTTCTAAACTGTGGACTGGTAGAAACCACCAGCATTCTGCAAATGTATACTGCACTTATTGGATGAAGAAGGGATCACAGCTAAACTGAGAAATCAAGAGTTTGATGGACTGAGAAACCCCACTGGAGATCGATCGCACACAGCCATCAGAAACTGATAACTATTTCTATGCATTATTTCAGGGCACAATTCCTAATACAAGCATAGGAAGACACTTTTCTCATTGGATAATCATCTGATGTACATCATTCTCTTATATTCTGTATTAGGCAACTCAGATATCTGTAATATCTGTAAATTTACATATCTGTAAATATACCTGTAAATTCGACCTTTTGCTTTGTATTTCATGGCTACATTGAAAAAGTCTCCCAAGCTAGTTGAAGAAGACATATTTCCTTTATCTATAAGGAACACTTGGTGCTTGCAGCCATCACAACTTGAGTTTACCCCGTGTGCTTGTCTGAGCAACACTAATTTTGGGGCTTCTTTAAGTGGGCTTACATCTACAGTTTTGTCACTCCTTTCTTAAAGTATCAGAAGAGGAGAAGATGAGTTAAAGCAGTCCAGTGAAAAAAATCCTGCTTGTAGATAGTAAAGTTTGAATCCTATCTCCACTGTTAGCTAGCTCTGTGATCTTCAGGGAAGTTACTCAAGTGTGGTATCTTCATCCTTAGAGTGAGTGTGGTGGAAACTATGTTAGATAGTGTGCTGGGATTGAAAGGAGATGACACACGTGAAAACATACAGCACAGGATTTCACATATGAGTTCCACAGAGGACACTGGCATACGCTGGCCTCACTCTGCATAGAATACAATCATTTCTGGGTAGCCCACTCTGCTGAGACCCACATTAAGAAAGACATATTACATTTTTGCTTCCTCTTCAACTCTTTCCCATTTCTCTATGGCAAATGGGGCATGTCCCAGAAGGAACCACCCCAGCAGAAATTACTTTTCTCATCTTAAACAATAAAATTAGATTTTTAACCTGGGTCCATAATGTAATTGGAGTCCCTATGATGTGTCTCCTGTGTGTATGTGGGGTTTTCTCTTGAAGGAATATTAAGCTATCCATGAAATACATTAACTGGGTCCATAGCACCAAAAATTGTAAAACCACTACTGATATTCATTTTCCTTACTAAATCCAGTTATGGGTGAGCTCCAAAATACTCAACAATTTTATAATGTGAATTTTAGTTACAGGCCATTTTTTTTTGAGAGATAGTCTCGCTGTGTTGCCCAGGCTGAAGTCCAGTGACACCATCATGGCTCACTGCAGCTTTGACCTCCCAGGATCAGATTATACTCCCACCTCAGCCTCTCAAGTACCCAGGACTACTGGCATGCACCCCCATAATCAGCTAATTTTTTTTTTGTAGATACAGGATTGCACTATGTTGCCCAGGCTGGTCTCAAATTCCTGGGCCCAAGCAATCCACCAACCTCAGCCTCCCAAAATGCTGGGATTACAGGCATGAGCCACCATGCCCAGCCTACAGGCCATTTTCAAGAACTATGCTACATTTTCTCTTTTTTTGTGTTGTTTTCCTTAACCTCATTGAGGGGGATAACAGCTGTTTGAAAGAACACATAGAAACAGCGCTAAGAGATTGCTTTTCATGTTCTTACAGAACTGCATTTCATTCTTAAGGATTCCCAAAAATAAAGACCAGCAAGACTTCCTCTGCACTCATTAGCAGAGCTGTCATCCAGTTATCCTACTAGACTTATATTCCATTACTTTCTATCATATATTATATGTTTCAGATGAACAACACATCTTAGGGCTTAGAGAATAAGCTATAAAATGCCCTGGATCTTTGACCTTCAATGTGACCTTCTCCTGGAAACCTTGTTTCCCACAATCTAGTTACTGAGCTCATGTGTCATCAGGGGGACCTGATCAAAATTCTTATCTCAATAGACTTTACTAATTTTCTGTAGTCAGAGTACAGAATACTTTTCTCCAAGCTTCTATGAAATGCATGTTGTGTTGTCCTTATGGTCCTATTGGACCATTAAGTTCCTGAAAATAAGGTCCTCTTCTTTTCATTGTTGAGACACTTTTCTTTCGACTTAGGGTAATGAGACTACAAGAATGAGCAAACTGGTAGCCACTAATTCTTAGAGTGTTAGGTTCAGTCAATCACAATGTCCTAGGCTTTCTTTTGGGAATGATGACCCCATGTTGAGGGAAGAGTCTTTCTTCCAACTCAGGTTCAGAGCCTTAAGAATGAAGCCCAAAGCCTGGGTATTAAGGCTTTACTAAATCTGCATGATTCGGCTCAGCCCAGGCTAGACAGCCTTTCTCTCACCTTTAACATTTTTATCTATCTTAACTCTTATCCCTGGTGTAGAACTTGTTGGAGAACCACAGTCCAAGTAGTATGACTCATTCCTATACTGTTGATAGAAATAGAAGGCAGGGAAATTCTGGGCAGAAAAGGGAGAGTCCCCAGTGAAGTCCCCACCCTCAAACCAAAAAGCCTGGAACCATGGCCCAAAGAGAGAACTTACACCCTTCTTTTCCCCCTCGAATTTTGCCTTCTCCAAAACCACCCATGGCCCACCCCACCTTCCCATCCTGTGCCCATAAAAACCCCAGGCTCAGCCAGCAGAGAGGAGAAGCAGCTGGATGTGAGAGACTACAGTTGGACATTGGAGAGAAGCAGCTTGACTTCAGAGGAACAGCTTGACTCCAGGGGAAGCTTACCTTTGTGCTCCATCCCCTTTTCAGCTCCCTTTCCTACTGAGAGCCACTTTCACCAGCAATAAAAAAATCCCCTGCATTTACCATCTTCAGTTCGTTAGTGCAACCTCATTCCTCCTGGATGCTGGACAAGAACTTGGGTGCCATGAGTGTCAGTACAAAAGGCTGTCACACTGACCCTCCACTGAGCTGTTAACACTTAAGCCGTCTGCAGATTGCAAAGCTAAAAGGCCACTGTAACACTTCCTCTAGTGCTTTAGGAGTCACAGGCACCCTACCCTAGAGGCAGCCATGGGGCCAGCATGGAGTTCACTGTTGCTAGTACCCAAAAGCACTCACCCTGGCTCCTGCATCTCCTCACCTGCACTCCCCCTCCCACAAGGGGTGGAGCAGTGAATGAGTGGAGTTCACCCCTGCCAGCACCCATGCACTCCAGTTCCCACCCATGAAGGGGTCAGGGAAATATCCTGCCTCACTGTTAGCCTTAAATGACCTGGCACAGTTGAATTCAGGTACCCCAAGCAAAACTATTTATAGGGATGAAATGGCCAATGCAAAGAAGAGGCTGCCTACTGTCCTAGCTCAACCATGGGCACCACCCCAAACACAGAACTATCCTGTGGCAGGTACACATCTTTACCATCATTAGCCTGGCTTTCTACATCCATCACTCACCCAGTGAAAGGTGGAGACAGGAATGGAATCTTGCAAGATATTCTGAATGTGTGGACAGTGGTCTGTGGTAGCTCATTCACCCAAGTCGTTGGTGTGGCTTGTGGTCTTCAGTTTTTTCGTCACCTCTAACTTCAAGAGCTGGAGGATAAAGTAGAATCCAATATGATACTGGGAACTGGTTGGTCGATCCCAACCCCTGATCTTCTTCCCATCACCAGTGAAAAAAAATCATCCAATTGTGTTTTGGTTAATTTTTCTACTTTAGCAATGCTCTTAAGATTATTTGTAATACGAAGCAGCAGAGAGTGAAGAGTACTCCATTTGTCTTTCCAGTAAAACACCTGGTAAATAGGAAATAATTAATCATTTATTATTGAACGCATTGACTACATTGCCTGTTCCCTGTACTATAAGTATTCGCCTAAAACACGTATTTCTTCTACAAAAAGTATTCAGCTGATAATACGGAGACTGTGTCTTATTTACACATTTCTTAGCAGGGCACTTTACATATGGAAGAAACTCATTTACTATTTGCAAAGAGCTTATTTCTATTTCTTAATTTTAAAATACTTTTTTTTCCCCTAAAGACAGGGTCTCTCTCTGTCACCCAAGCTGGAGTACAGTGGTCTAATGACAGCTCACTGCAGCCTCAAACTCCCTGGCTCAAGGGATCCTCCTGCCCCGGTTTCCTGAGTAGCTAGGACTGAAGGTGTAGACCACCATGTCTGGCTGGTTTCTTTAAAATTTTTTTTTTGTAGACACGAGGTCTTGTTACAACTTGCCCAGGCTAATCTTGAACTCCAGGGCTCAAGCAATCTTCCTGCCTTGGCCTCCCAAAATGCTAGAATTACAGGTGTGAGTCACTGTACCTGGCCCCAGACAGCCTGTTTCTAAATATCATCTGCCATGCATTTCAGAATGGATCACAACCCTGCTCTGTCCTTCTTCTGGTGCAGCCTAAGCCATCATATTTACCATTCCTGAGTTCTATCATTCATGCTGAGGTATTTGAGAAGATAATAGCTGTTTGAAAGAACACAGAGAAACAGCACTGAGAGGTTGCCTTTCATATACTTACAAAACTACTTACATTTCATTCTTAAGGATTCCCCCCAAAAAACGACATGGAAAGTATATTTTATTCAGCTACTTTAACTTTTTTCTCTAGCCTACATCTATAGGACTACAGTAAATATAGCAAAAACAGGTGGAATAAAATGTCTGTTACAGATTGTCTTTGCTCCAAAGCACAGAATTATGTAATAGAATCCAAAAGCACAATATTTCTCATCTTGAGGAATGAAAATAATGAATTCTGGTAAGCTTTACGTTCTTACTTCTAGTAAAAGAATTCCTGCACTAATATGCTACACAAAAAGTTATATGAGCTTCCAATATGCAAAAGAAATGCATTCAAACATTAAATTTACATAATCCCCTGGTAGGATTTACCTTAACTGCATTGTCCACAAATGATCAAAAGTACTTGAGCAAACTAGCCCCGTATGAAAAATATACTACTACTAAAACCTAATGAACCTTTATATGCAACCTTTTCTACTCCCTACTTCCACTCTGGAAACCTGGGATATACCTGAAAATAGATAGTTACTGATTTCTTGGAAGCAACGAATTGATTGTAAAGGTTGTGTATTGAGAATCACACATATGTCTGGTTCCACATGCTTTGAGATAGTTATGGGGACTTAGGCAATTCACTTTAATTACTGAGTCTAATTTTCTTTCTTTGTAATAAGAGCCTGCAAGGACTAGTTGTGCTTCTGATGGAAAATAAAGTGAGCTGTGGAAGTGACAATAGTATTGTAAGAGTTGAGTGATTTCTTCACCCACATGCTGTCTTTTAAACCTACCAGAGTGGAAACTATTCCGTTCTGCTACTGTACAAAAGCAGTCATAGATGAGGAGTTCCAATAAAACTTTATTTACAAAACAGATGGTCAGTTGGATTTGGTCATGGGTCAAAATTTATCAACCCCCTTTTAAAGGATGGAAAGTAAATTGTTCAGTCATACCTTACTTGGGTTGCTAAACAAGATTTTGAACACATACTAGGTGTTCTTGTTCTAGTGTAGTGAACGTGTTCTTGTTCACTACACTAAGTCCACTGTAAAAACTTTGGAAATTTATTTTAAAAATTAAAGAAAATGACCACCTTTCATCTTCTAGAGATCTTCCATCTTCCAGAGATAACCACGAATAATACTTTTGTATAACTCTCTTTAGTCTTGGTTAAGTAGACTTTAGTGCATGGTTAAGACTGTGTTGGTGGTAGATTCCTGTCTAGTCTATGATTCACTTAACACACGTCATAACCACTTTTCATCACTATTAAAATCCTTCACGGACATCATCTGGATGCAGCGATTTTGCATGCCCTGGAGAACATAGGTCAGCTATTTTGCCTCAAGATGGGACTAAATTTGAAGTGCAAGTTGAAATACAGCTCCGGGTGGGACCATATCCAGTCTAGCTCTCTGCTCTCCTGTCCCTAGCCTGCTGTCCTGCCCTTCTCCTGAGAGGTCTCCTTCAGAAACTCATGTCCATTGATGATTTACTGGGTAAAGAAAATGTGGTGCATATACATAATAGAAAACTACACAGCCGCTCTGCCTTTCTGTGCCAAGGCGGCGCGTGGTCCACGCCGAGCGACAGAGATTCTCAGGCTACGCTCTCAGGATGACCGAGTGGGAGACAGCAGCACCAGCGGTGGCACAGACCCTTGACATCAAGCTTTTTGGGAAGTGGAGCACTGATGATGTGCAGATCAATGACATTTCCCTGCAGGATTACATTGCAGTGACGGAGAAGTATGCCAAGTACCTGCCTCACAGTTCAGGGTGGTATGCCCCCAAACGCTTCCACAAAGCTCAGTGCCCAATTGTGGAGCCCCTCACTAACTCCATGATGATGCATGGCCGCAACAACTGCAAGAAGTTCATGACTGTGCGCATCGTCAAGTATGCCTTCGAGATCATACACCTGCTCACAGGCAAGAACCCTCTGCAAGTCCTGGTGCATCATCAACAGTGGTCCCTGGGAGGGCTCCACACGCATTGGGCGAGCCAGGACTGTGAGACGACAGGCTGTGGACGTGTCCCCACTGCGCCATGTGAATCAGGCCATCTGGCTGCTGTGCACAGGCGCTTGTGAGGCTCCCTTCCGGAACATCAAGACCATTGCTGAGTGTCTGGCAGATAAGCTCATCAATGCCACCTAGGGCTCCTCTAACTCCTATGCCATCAAGAAGAAGGAAGAGCTGCAGCATGTGGCCAAGCCCAACCACTGATTTTCCCGGCTGCTGACCAATAAACCTGTCTGCCCTTCAGGGCAGCAAAAAAAAATAATAATAAAAGAAAGAAAGAGAGAAAGGAAGAAAGAAAGAAAAAGAAAGAAAGAAAGAAAGAAAGAAAGAAAGAAAGAAAGAAAGAAAGAAAGAGAAAGAAAGAAAGAAGGAAGGAAAGAAAAACGAACTACAAAAATAAAATAAAGTCAAGTCTTTAACTGCAATATGGATGAAGCTGGGAGCCATTGTCCTAAGTCCATTAACTCAGAAACAGAAAACCAAATACTGTATGTTCTCACTTATAAGTGAGAGCTAAACAGTGGGCACACATGGGCATAAAAATGGAGATAATAAACACTGGAGACTCCAAAATGGAAGAGGGAGGGGCGTGAGGTTTGGAAAATTACCTATTGGGTACAATGTTCACTATTTGGGTAATGGGTATGCTAGAAGCTGAATCCCCACCATTATGCAATATACTCATATAACAAACAAGCAGATGTACCCCCTAAATCTGAAAAAATATATAATAAAACCTGCTTTATATGATTATTTTGAAAATTAAATGAAATAATACATGTGAGGTGTTTAGCATTATGTCTAGCACATACAAAGGCTTTAATAAATATTAGTATTATTATTACTGAAAAAATCTAATGCACAAGAACCCTTCTCCAGGCTCTTCTAGAAAACTTGACCTAAGACACTGGGTATATACATTTTTAAAAATCAGTTTGGATCTTGGTTTTATGATCCTAATTTTATAAAATATTAGTTCTAAAATTCTTTATTTTTAGTTCTGATCATTTCATATAATTTGAAAATGAGCTAGAAAGAAAAATCTTTATGATTTCCTAAGAAAAATCTAACAAGTTGCCATAAAAGCTTATTGACCTAATCTCTAGCTTTTGGTTTGAGAAAAATCTGTTTACTGAGACAGATAATGGCTCTGTCTCCTGCGTATTCAACATCATCTGACAGTACATTAGTAAACTGCAGGCTTTATTGTTGGGAAAAACAAACTCAAAAGATTAAAATAAATATAATAGCCAGAGACCAACTTAATTTAAAAGTACCCCATGGGAGAAACATAAAAGTGGAATGTTTAGTTCTTGATCTTCAGTACAGAATACAAAGAATGTTAAAAGCGTGGGAAGGAAATAAAACATCTCCACAGTTAAAAAAATATGTCTACCTACTGCATTCAAGACAGAATGTGATCTACCTTCAGAATCCATTGTTCCCAACTCCACATATTTTTTTAAAATTTTGAGACAGAGTCTGACTCTATTGCTCAGGCTGGAGTGCAATGGTACGATCTTGGCTCACTACAACCTCTGCCTCCTGGGTTCAAGCAATTCTTGTGCCTCAGCCTCCCCAGTGGCTGAGATTACAGGTGCGAGACACCACAACCGGCTAATTTTTGTATTTTTAGTAGAGACGGAGTTTCGCCAGGTTGGCCAGGCTGGTCTCGAACTCCTGACCTCAAGTGATCTGTCTGCCTTGGCGTACCAAAATGCTGGGATTACAGGTGTGAGCCACCGTGCCTGGCCCAAACATTAACTTTTTAAAGGTATTATTTCCCCAGCTCTTACTAAGTTAACTATGCTAACTAGGTTTTGTTGTTGTTGTTTCTTTTAATGTCTTCGAATAGAAATTTATTTATCCAAGCAAGTAACTTTGATAAATAAATTTTTCACTAACGTTTTAAACAAAAGGAAGGCATCATTTATTATGGTGACATTTTTCATAACGGGTTTTTAACTCATCTGAAAACAAACCTGAGCCTCATAGAAGGTCTGTTCAATGCAGTGGGGGTCATTGTAATGTCCATCCCCATTGATGTTGTATTAGTCCATTTTCACGCTGCTGATAAAGACATACCTGAGATTGGGCAATTTACAAAAGAAAGAGGTTTAATGGACTTACAGTTCCACGTGGCTGGGGAGGCCTCACAGTCAGGGAGGAAGGCAGAAGTTTCATCTTAGATCACGGCAGGCAAGAGAGAATGTACCAGCAGGGGAAATGCCAGATGCTTATAAAACCATCATAGCTCCTGAGCACTCATTCACTATCAGGAGAACACTATGGGGGAACCGCCTCCATAATTCAATTATGTCCACCTGGCCCCACCCTTGACACGTGGGGATTATGACAATTCGAGGTGAGATTTGGGTGGGGATACAGAGCCAAACCATATCAGATGTGTTACCGGCAGGGTTCATTTGAGGTCTGCATTTCTTAAGAAGTTCCCTTGGCTACTGGTCCCAAAAATGCAGTGCTAACAAACCTTGCCAAAATTCATAGAAAAAAAAAAGGCCTTAGGTGTATCTATGCTGGTAACTTTTGTTTTTGCTTGGTTTTCTTTTTGTAGTGACCGTCTTTTCTCTTATTCAGCATGACCCTGATTTCAACCCTGCCTACTGTCAGTAGTTTTGAAATTAAATAAATCCATGGCTATCCATGGGAGCAATTTTGCTCTCAAGATGACATTTAGCAGAGTTAGAGACCATTTTTGGTGGTTGCAGCCTGGGAAGCTGGTGAATCCTACTGGAATCTAGTGGGTAGAAGCTAGATAAGCTGATAAATATTCTATGATAAACAGGACTGTCCCTTCTCTTCGCAAGAATCATCCACACCCAATGTCATTGGTACTGGAGTTAAGAAATCATAGTTTAAAGCATTTGAGGTGTCTGTTTGCAAGTCAATATTTTCTTTAAATTAGTCACAATCATCGTTACCACCCATTAACTGTGTTGCAGGAAAGATTGAATCAGTGCTTTAAACCAGTTATTCTTGGGCATTTGGGGCACAAGGCTGAGAAAGGTTTAGAACCCTAAGAACAGGGGCAGAAATTAATTGACAGTATCTTCTTGAATGTCCTCTGCCCCTCTATTGAGTTTCCATCACACACTTTTAGCCCCCTGAGGAAATCCCCTCCTCAGAAACACCAAATGTATTGTCTTTAATGAGTTTGGTCTAGAAATTAAAACCAACAAGAAAGATGCTGTCTTGAATCTGTTTATATGGGTGTTGACGTAGAAGAGTTTAGAATGCCAAGAATATGTGTCGAAAGATCAAAAGCAGGCCCCAGACTGGAAACCAGCCAAGCCTGGATGCCCTGGAGCTGGAATCCTGCATGGCTCATAGACAAAAGTGGGTTTTTGGATGCTCTTAAATGAGAAATCATTTTTTACCAGTAAAAGAGAAAAAAGTACCAAGTAGAGAATAATGGGGATACTACCTAAGACACAATTCCCTTGGAGCACAGCTTTGCTTCAGGTTGACCTTTTGTATAGAGTATAGACCCTGTCTTCTCTGGCAAGTGATGTAACTTTCCATCAGCTTCCTTCTTTGTTAATTTAGTTTTTATTCCACCTGTTTCCCTTTAATACTGTCTCTCTCCTTTGGATGTGATTACCTTAATATTGAATCTAGATGGTGGACTTAACTTTTTGGTTGCATTAATCAAAATTTCCATGCAAATTAGTGTAAAACACAATTATGCATGAGTTTCCATCCAGGGTTTCTTAGGTCACCTATTTGATGGCCATCTCTGAATGTCATTAGCGTGAAGCTCAGTCTTTAAACACTGGCATCTAAGAAATACAACTATACTTTTTAAACTCTAATTTTCTAGTTAAAGTGAAATGGAGAAAATATCATCCCAGTTCATTTAGCAAACCAACCATTGCCCACAGTTTTCCCTGGGGTGCTTGTAAAATGCAAAATCTTCCACAGAGAGGCAGTGGTACTTTCTGGTCTTCAGCTTCTGCGGCAATGAATCTGGACTTTGACTTTGGTCCATGTAAGGAGATGAGATTTGCTTTGTCCTGCTGTGGTTTCCAGTTCTGATTTGTGTTGAATGTCAGGAAATGGGAGGCCACCCATGGCCCTCTTCACCTGGGCACACCTTGCAGCCAAACCTCTCTAGGGCCATGTCATCTCCCTGTTTTTTTGTTTGTTTGTTTGTTTTTGTTTTTTTCCCCAGAATCAGAGAGCAGGACCAAGTCCTTTTGCAACACTGAATGTCCTCTGACTTTCTATCCATTTCCTGCTGTACACTTTTAGTTCCATGAGGAAAATCCTTCCTCAGAAATACAAAGCATATTGTCATGGATGGGTGTGATCTTCTAGAAATTAAAGCCAACCAGACAAGTGCTCCCTTGAATCTGTTACATGGCTGTTCCCTTAAAGCCAATGTTTCTATCTAAAAAATCGGTAAGAGAAAGAAGTAGGTTAGCTAATCTTTCAAAAATAAAATATTGCATAAAAACATACCATCTTAGGATAGTTTCTTTAGCCTTTTGCAGATTTTTTTTTTTTTTTCAGATAGAAGCATCTTACTGAGATATTGGCTTTTCTGGCTTCACGGCTGTGTTTTGGGAAATACGAACTTTCACTGAACAGCACTATTCTAGCTGGGGTGTGGTATTACAAAAATATCTATTCTTTAATACATGCATAATTTTCCCCGCTTTTTACAACAAACATAAATGCTCATCTGAGGCCAAATTTTTCCCTAAAGGAGAAAAGCTGCATGTTTTTCAGCCCTGTTGTTTCCCATGGATGCTCTGATCAGTTCAAAGAAAGTTTAGTTGGATTTACTCTAATGCATGAATTATCTCTCTTCTGCCTCTGCAGAGCTCTATATTTAGTAGACTGCTATAAGGCTGTCGGTATTTCCACAATCCTTTCATTCTCCTCATTTGTATGATTGCAAGTGCCAATGACTTCTTGGCATGAGGAAAGCTGTAAATCTCATGAGAATCAATGCTGGTGGGTGTACACTCCCAGATTTGAAACCTAGTATCTTTCCCACATGCACAATTCTGTGCTCTGACAACTTCATTTTATTTATTTTTTTTTTTTACAGATTTTGTATTGGGACACCCAACGCAGGACCTCACAGTTATAACTTAACTGGAGTTACAATATGGATTATGGAAGCTTCCTAGATTTCCCTTTTTATCAAGATAGTTATTCTTTTTTAAAGTATGTATTTAGGGGGTACATGTGCAATTCTGTTACATAGATATCTTGCACAGTAATGAAGCCTGGCTTTCAGTGTAGCCATCAACTAAATAGTGTACTTTATACCTATTAAGAAATTTCTCATCCCTCAATCCCTTCATAAGCCTCCAATTTCTATTATTCCACTCTCTTTGTCCATGTGTACATTATTTAGCTTCCACTTGTGAGTGAGAATATGCAGCATTTAATTTTCCTTTCTGAGTTACTTCACTTAAGATAATGGCCTCCAGTTCCACCCATGTTGCTGCAAAAGACATGATTTTCTTCTTCTTATGGCTGCGTAATATTGCATGGTGTATTATACCACATTTTCTTAATCCAGTCCACCATTGATGGGAACCTGGGTTGATATTATATCTTTCCTATTGTGAGTTGTGCTGCAATAAATGTACAAGTGCAGGTATCTTTTTTATACAACAATTTCTTTTCCTTTGGGTAGATACCCAGTAGTGGCATTGTTGAATCAATGGTAGTTCTATTTTTAGTTATTTGAGAAATCTCCACAGTTTTCCATTGAGGTTCTACTAATTTACATTCCCACCAACAGTGTATAAGCATTCCCTTTTCTTCACATCCTCACCAACATCTGCTATTTTCTGAGTTTTTAATTACAGCCATTCTGACTGGCAAAAGATGATATCTCGTTGTGGTTTTGACTTGGACCACAATGGTGATGATTGTGGTCTCTGATGATTTGAGATGATGAAGATTTTTCATAGACTCATTGGCTTTTGTATGTCTTCTTTTAAAAAATGTCTACTCATGCCCTCTTGCCCAATTTTTCATGGGGTAATTTGTTTATTTGTTGTTGAATTGTTTTAGTAGACTTCATGAACAGGCTTTGTCTATGTGGTTTGACTTCAGTCAATGGTGCTCAGACTTGCTTTACATTCAACACCAAATTTTGGGGGGAACTGGTCGAGTTCATCTCCTCCCAACTACACATTCAACGACATCACACTGATCACTTGAAATCAGTCTCAGTGGGAGTATCTACACCGTAGAAATTGACAAACATTGCAAATCAAACCTCCACCCCAAGTCCTCTGGAGAGGCAGTTACTGAGGATTTACTAGCCCTATATTGCCTGCGTTTCTGACACAGCAGGAGTGATTAAGAATAAGACTGAAAGTAAAAATAGCCTTGTGTGGAAGTACAAAAGGACTGAGATTCTGCTGAAGATGCCAACAGCAGAAATTCTCACTGCCAATGTGTAAAATTGGCAAGATGGAAAAGTGTAAAGATACACCAAGTCCCAAAGAGGATACATCAATCACTACAGAAGAGAGAGAAGAGGTATTCAAGATGCACCCAAGGGAAGACTTCGAGGCAAAAAATTACCTACCCCTGATCAGATTTGGTGCAAATGTATCCTTCAATGACTCCAGTTTTCCTGCAGTCTCGAATGTCAACATCGCGGCATAGATTTGTATAAGTAGTGACATTTCATTTTCACGCATGCGAAATCAGTTATTTTGAATTATACTAACAAGGTACTGTGTGGTTTGTATGTGTTATTCCTATATTCAATACATATAGAAGGCTTATACTGAAGTGGAAAGATCTGCTATCATCTAGTACTAATTCTTCTTTCCAAATCGCTTTAAACCGTTATCTTCCTTGTATTCGCTTCTGTATTTCTGCACATATAGACTGTCAATTGTTCTACAACCAAGTCTGCCTTCTTTCTTAATGTCTACTTTATATTCTGTTCTTCCCATCTATTCTACCTGTAAATATTTCCTAAGATTACTCTAATTCTAGTTTATGTCAATGCTTTAAAATATTTTACATACACCTGTTACTATTAAGTACATTTTAGGTGTTATATCAAGTCAATATTCAACCAGATATATCTGCATTATAATAAAAATCATTGAACCTAGGGCAAGGACTCCAAGGCAAAATTTCCTGATTTTTTCCAAACCTATTATCCAAGAAAGTGGGAATGATTGGTGAATTTTAAAGAAAATTGAAGTCTCATGAAGGAGTGTCTTAAGGTGCTAATTTGGAGCATTTTCCAATTTCCATGATGTAAATATTCCTATCATGTCTGAATCCAAGTTGCAAAATGTTGTTATTGAATTTGGAGATGGGAGGAGATGACCCCAGTTGGTTTCCATGAACCAGTTCCAGCTAGCTTCAGCCAACTGTCCTTACAGAAGGGACATTTCTTGGCTTGTTTGCTTTTAAGTTTGTTTTTTCTATGTTCATTTCACATAATTAAATTTACAATATCTAATATTCTCATTACATAGAATTGAATCTAATAATTGAGATTTCAATGCTTCGTATATTTTTAAAAACCCTTTTGCTTGTATATTTCTCTTTACCTCTCAGAATCAAAGCCATTTCTTTTGAAAACATTAAAATTAAATTATCTTGGCTGCCCAGACATAGAAAGGGAGTTTAACATTAGACATAAGTCAAATCTAGGAGCAGCAAGGATGATTCACCAGAACACTGAGTGTATAAGGACTTCTAATTCCCACATTTTCACACTGGACAAAAACATCTCAGGGACACCTGTGTCACTAAACTGTAAGCTCCGCAATGGGCAGATTTTCTAAATTTTTCTTCATTCCTACTTTGAATGGAACGAATGCTGACCCAGAACACAACTTTCTTATTCATTTTGATTTTTTTGTTGTTGTTGTTGTTGAGACGGAGTCTCCCTCATGTCGCCCAGGCTGGAGTGCAGTGGCGCGATCTCGGCTCACTGCAAGCTCCACCTCCCGGCTCCATGCCATTCTCCTGCCTCAGTCTCCCGAGTAGCTGGGACTACAGGCGCCTGGCTAATTTTTTGTATTTTTAGTAGAGACGGGGTTTCACCGTGTTAGCCAGGATGGTCTCGATTTCCTGACCTCGTGATCCGCCCGCCTCGGCCTCCCAAAGTGCAGGGATTACAGGCGTGAGCCACCGCGCCCGGCCCCATTTTGATTCGTTAGCATTGAAAATTCCCCATTCATCTGTTACCTCCCACAAAAAATAGCCTGCCTAATTATTTTATCGATTTTTTCACCCTAATTCTCTCAGAGACATCTACATGTGCTTTTGATGAGTGCAATTTAAATATATTCATGGCTGATCAAGCCCTGTGACAGGCATTTTGGGAGAGACCCAAGCAAGTACATCTAGCCCTTGCAGTCAAGGAGTTTAAATCTAGAAGATAAAATAGAAGATTGCTTTATAATTAAATGATAAATTTAACCCCCTTCCTTTCATCTCAGGGTAGCTTATCCCAATTAATGTGCACATTATGGCTACTTATCACTCAACAGAAAAGAGAGTTTGATTTTCAATAATGACTTAAATGTCCACGCTAATTCTGTGATGTTCAGAATTGACTCTAGGCTGATTGTATTACAGCAAATTAATGACAGCATAATATTAATGACTTAAGGGTAACTGATGGAAAAGGTCAGTCTAAATTAGTGAAAAGTATGAATTTCTACAATGCTCATTGAAAAATTAAATGCTTAAAATATTTGCCCATAGTGCTGACTATAATGAACAAACATGCTCATTTATAATTATTGAATTAATTATAGTCAAATCTATAGGCTTTTCTTTCTTTTGTTTTAAACTTTCTCACCTGACCTAAGCCAATTTAGCTGTTCATCAGTTCCCAGGTTCCTTGGACCATATCAGGAGGCTCCCAATATAAGACCAGCCCCAGAACTTGGCTTTCTAGGGGATGCTTTACTATGGAGATCAACCCTACCAACAGAACAAATATTTATTAGCCTACAGACACACTGTGATAACCTCAAGAATAGTCTCCATACACAGGAGATTTTCACAAAAGATACCCATTGACATAGAAAGAATGATATTCCAAAGTCAGATTTATACATGTTTAAGGTTGCTTTGGACAAAAGTCTCCCCTGGAAGTGTAGAGGGTGGCGAAGGGTGGGCTACATGGGACTCACTGGATTATAGAACATGAACATTGGCCTGAAGCTACTTGGTGCTGGGCTGCCCACATTCTCAGACACATACAAATTATGTGTATTAGTTCTTTATGGTCAGTGTAACAAAGCATCACACACTTAGTGGTTTAAGACAACACAAACTTATTGTCATATGTTCTGAAGAAATCCAGCATGGCTCTCAATGTGTTAGTATCAAGGTGTTGTCAGGGCTTCATTCCTTCTGGAAGTTCTAAGGGAGAAAATGTTTCCTTGTTCTTTCTAGCATCTAGAGACCACCTATATTTCTTGAGGCATGGCCCCAATTTCCATCTTCAAAGCCAGCAATAGCAGGTTTCATGCCATTATCACTCTGACCTATTTGTCTTTCTCTTCCACTTTTAAAGATTCTGTGATTCCATTGGGCGCACCTAGATAATCCAAGATGATCTCCCTATTTTAAAAATCTCCCTATTTTAATTCCATCTGGGACCGGAATAGCCTTTTGTCATGCAAGTGACATATTCACAGTTTCAGGGAATTCGTATATGAACATCTTTGGTAGAGGCATTATTCAGCCTGCCACACTATATTACCATATATATAGTCACTGTCCATGTCACCCACCAAAAAAACTTATTTCGAATACACCTTGTGATAAATAAGGAAACTCTGTTGTTGATTCCAAAAAGGATATTTGGAATATAAACTTTTGGATATGTTTGGATTTCTGATTAAGGTTCTTAAAATACTAAGGCTCTAGACTGGACTGCAAATAAAGTTAATATTCATACACACATACACCGTGCAGTTTATAAGAAGGCATTTTAAAGCCAATTATCAAACAAACAATATTAGACCATGCACTCAGTTCAATTTGCACTATGAAGCAAATGGAATTTTATCACTTCAATTTTATTTAGCTAATGCTTTCTGAATTAAAAGTGTCCAAAATACAGGCTTAATGGAAATCTCACAGTAAGAACAGCTTGTAGGTAGATTTAGTCCAATCCTCCTATGTTAAAGATGAGAAATGTCAACTGAGAGAGATTAAGTGACCAGCAGAAAGTTAGAGGTGAGACCTAATTCTTCTAGATCCAAATCTAGTTCTGTTACTAAAATATAACACAAATCCTCATTTCTGATAGGGACCTTCGAGTGTCTCCAATTTAGAATTATTACATTTTAATGTGTCAGAGTAAGTCTCTACTTAAAATTGTTTAAATAGAAGCAATCAGCCATCAGGCTGTGGTCTAACTTGAGGTTTCCACTAGTACCTCATTGATTTTATTTTGCACTTAGTGAAATAGAAGGTAAGAATAAAGAGTAAGACTTGGCACTAGAGTACAACCAACCCTTGTCACTCTCTTGTGAAGAGGATCGTAAAAGGTGCATTTGGAATTGTGGGAGAAAAGACCAAAATACGTCTGCTTTACTCCCTGGGTAGCATTTTGTGCATTCTTGGACACACAATGCCATTAACTGTATGGAAACATGAAAAACATATCAATCTCCATAGCAACCATGTTGTGTTCTATTATGATAAATGTGGATGTCAAACATTGAGCAACTGGGAAAAGGGTAAGTGATTTTAAATGTCTGCTGTTCCTGAAACTGCTTGAAGACATTCTGAAATGATGACTGTGTGAAAAGTCACAGTCAATACTCATAGCATTGAGATAACCAAAACATAATATATCTTTCATATACTAAAACAAAATAATTGTGATGTACATCGGCAGATATTCATCTCTGTCAAGGTACTAAGTTGATATGATTTGGTTGTGCCCCCACCTAAATCTCATCTTGAATTGTAGTTCCCATAATCCCCACATGTTGAGGGAGGGAACTTGTGGGAGGTGAATAGATTATAGGGTGGCTCCCCCATGCTGGTCTCATGATAGTGAGTTAGTTCTCAGAATATCTGATGGTTTTATAAGGGGCTTCCAGCTTCACTGGGCACTCATTTATCTCTCCTGCCACCATGTGAAAAAGGACATGTTTGCTTCCCCTTCCACCATGATTGTAAGTTTCCCGAGGCCTTCCCAACCATGTGGAACTGAGTCAGTTAAACCTCTTTCCCTTATAAATTACCCAGTCTCAGGTATTTCTTCATAGCAGTGTTAGAAGGGGCTCATACATAAGTCAAACCTACAGCTTTGGCTGAATGTCCTCAAACTAAGATTTTAGGTGTAGAGTCATCAGAGCTTACAAAGCACTTTACATGCTTTTTAATTTTGTCTTCTAAACAATCCTAGGCAGAGTTCTTCTCATTTTACAGATGAGAAAACTAAGAATCAGAGAGGTGACATGCCCGATCTAAGTTTACTGAGTTAGTAGATGCTTGAGCTAGGGGTCTCACTTAGTCTAATGACTCATTCATGACTGTTTTCCCCTCCAGAAGAGCTATTGCCTTCTAGCTGGGTTGCACTTGCCCTTGCCCCTATTTTTTCTACTTCCTGGTGCATGTTTTACCCAGTGCAGAGTACTTGCAGAATCAGGTGGTCTTTGTCACTCAGAAAGTGTCCTATCTTTTGGTTGCAGAAGCTTTGTTGGAAGGTCTCTCTATGATTTGGATACTGCCCCTATTGGACCATCAACCTGACTCACTGGTCTTCCAAAAGCACCTAAAAGCCATCTTTTATTCTCCAGCCAAATGATGCCAAGACAACAGTCTAAATTCAACCAATGGTCTGATATTCTGATCCCTGTTCCCATTGAAAACCTGCTTTGGAAGATCATCTCAGCAACCCATCTGTTCATTTATCTAACAGATATGTATTCAACAACTGCTGTGTTCAAAATATGCAGGTGAATCAACATGAAAGTTTTGTTTGTGTCCTCAAGAGTCTTCCAGCATAATGAGGACAGCAGTCATTTAGAAAAATCCAATGCAGCTTAGTTGAGTTTTATTACTGAGGCACTTAAATGAGCTACAGTACCAGGGAAATCCCATACAAATGTCGTTTCCCAGGGCAGGGGATTTGTTTTTGTTCACTGTGGTAGACCTAAGTTTGCCTGAGATAGTTAAGCAAGGGTTCCAGAAAAAGGGAGCTTATGTTTGCTAGAAATAGGAAGACATTCCAGGTGAGAAGAGATGGACTTTGCAAAGCAAAGGAGTATTACGGCATAGCGTGGAACATGGTTGAACACTTCATATCATGCAGAAATTGAGAAAAAGTGGGTAAGAGAGGAGACAGAGAAAGAGAAAGAAAGAGAAGGAGAGAGAAGAAAAAGATGAATAAGGAGGAGGAGAAAGAGGAAGAG
This sequence comes from Pan paniscus, assembly GCF_029289425.2. NCBI lineage: Eukaryota > Metazoa > Chordata > Mammalia > Primates > Hominidae > Pan > Pan paniscus. The sequence continues at coordinate 7,944,077 of NC_073272.2, read as the reverse complement.
AAGAAGGAAGATGTGAAAGAGGAGGAGAAATAAAAAAAGAGGTGAGGGAAAGGAAGAGGAGGAGGAGGAGGATGAGAACAAAGAAGAAAAGAGGAGAGGAAAGGCAAGGAGAGGAGAGTAAAGATAAAATAAGGGCCAAACAGAGCTGGGAATGATGGGTCATGCCTGCAATTCCAGCACTTTGGGAGACTGAGACAGGACGATTACTTGAGGCCAGGAGTTGGTGACCAGCCTGGGCAATATAAAGAGACCACTGTCCTAGAAGAAGAAGAAGAAGAGGAAGAAGAGGGGGAAGAAGAAGAAGAAGAAGAAGAGGAAGAAGAAGAAGAAGAAGAGGAGGAGGAAGAAGGAGGAGGAGGAGGAGGAGGAAGGGGAGCGGGCAGGGGAAGGGGGAGCCCAGATAGAGACTGCTGAATTCCGAAATAGCCTTGCATTCTAAGCTTCAGAGTTAAGATGGTACTCAATAGAGATGTAAAACAAATAGTTTTGTTTGTTTGTTTTTTTCGAGACAGAATCTCGCTCTGTCACCCAGGCTGGAGTGCAGTGGTGCGATCTCGGCTCACTGCAAGCTCTGCCACCAGGGTTCACACCATTCTCCTGCCTCAGCCTCCCGAGTAGCTGGGACTACAGGTGCCCGCCACCACACCCGGCTAACGTTTTGTATTTTTAGTAGAGACAGGGTTTCACCCTGTTAGCCACAATGATCTCGATCTCCTGACCTCATGATCCACCCGCCTTGGCCTGCCAAAGTGCTGGGATTACAGGCGTGAGCCACCGCACCTGGCCTAGACTTTTAAAACTCAGTTCCAAGTTGATTTTGAACTCAGAGAGGTCGAAAACATCACCCTAGTCATCCCACTCAAATGTAAATCTCATAAGTGTAGGAATTTGGTTTTTCATTTTGTTTTTTTTTGTTGTGCTTTGCTGCACAATTCCCACTGCTTACAACATTGGCACTGCTGTTGAATAGATGACTTTCTCTTTATCTATGCAGTCCTTAATAAAATGCCTAGCTCAAAGAAGGTGCTTAATAAATTTTAGGTAAACAGATGGATAATTGGAATCAGGACAGATGGATGAGTGGATGAGTATCTGAATGAATGCATTAGAATATAAAATAATAAAGGATGTGTATGAAACAAAGAGAAAGAGAGAGCACTTTGAAGCTGAAAGGAAGAGTTACTAATCATAGAAGAAGGAGGATAAATTATCATGACTCTTCAGTTCATGGCATAGACAAGAGGAATAAACTGGACAACAGAAGATTGAGAAGACGTTTCTGAGGCTACAGATTCTGATAATGTCTTCCCTATCTCCAATACACAACATTGCACTCTACTTATTACAACATTTGCCTTCTTTGATTCGAACAATGCATACCTGATGCAGTTTGTCTGTCTCCAGTTTATAACATTGAAGTTAGTGTACATTTTTTCCTATATTCTGCACCGCTTCAAACCATTGACATGCAAGAAGTTATTATTTCAGGTATTAACAAGAAACTATTTGCTTAACTATTTTTCCACACGATGAATCCTACATATAAACTCAAATGTGCTAAAGAAAAGATATACATATTCAATGGATTCAAATGAATGCTTAAATAGTAGAGACTTATTGAGTGATTTGAGAGTTCTACATTCAACAATTTCAGTAGCATTATACAATCATCATTATGTCCTCCAGAAAAGTATAATGCTGAATTCCAGGCATTTCACATGGTAGGTGATTATATTGCATACAAATAAATTGGCTTTCCTGATTTTGGAAGGCTTTGAGGCTTGTTTTCTGGTTTCAACTTATAGAGAAATCAGGAATACAGATTCATAAATACAGCTCCTTGTATCAATGTGTCAGTAAGCAACATTTTTAAAAAAATTATTTTAAATTCCAGGATACAAGTGCAGAAAGTGCAGGTTTGCTTCATAGGTAAACATGTGCCATGGTGGCTTGCGGCACCTATCAACCCATCACCTAGGTATTAAGCCCGGCATGCATTAGCTATTTACCCTAATGCTCTCTCTCCCCCACCCTCCCTGCAGGCCCCAGTGTGTGTTGTTTCCCTCCTTGTGTCCATGTGTTCTCATTGTTCAGCTCCCACTTATGAGTGAGAACATGCAGTGTTTAGTTTTCTGTTCCTGTGTTAGTTTGCTGAGGATGATGGCTTCCAGTTTCATTCATTTCTCTGCAAAGGACATGATCTACTTCCTTTTTATGGCTGCATAGTATTCCATGCTGTACATGTACCACATTTTCTTTATCCAGTCTATCACTGATGAGCATTTGAGTTCTATGTCTTTGCTATTGTGAATAGTGCTAGTAAGTAACATGTAAAAATAAAAGTAGTCTGGATTTTTCACTAAACCACTAAGGTAATGAGCTTGTTCTTTGGGAAACCAAGAGGAAACTGTTGTAAAAATTTAGATTCTTGTGGAAAGAGTACTTTTTTTTTTTTTTTTTGAGAAGGAGTCTCGCTCTGTCGCCAGGCTGGAATGCAGTGGCACGATCTCAGCTCACTGCAACCTCTGCCTCCAGGGTTCAAGCGATTCTCCTGCCTCAGTCTCCATAGTAGCTGGGACTACAGGCGTGTGCAACCACAGCCAGCTAATTTTTGTATTTTTAGTAGAGACAGGGTTTCACCATGTGGGCCAGGATGGTCTTGAACTCTTGACCTCGTGATCTGCCCACCTCGGCCTCCCAAAGTGCTGGGATTACAGATGTGAGCCACCGTGCCTGGCCAAGAGTACTCTTTTAGAGCAATTAAGAAGGTAGGTGATTAAGGTATAATGCTGGGTCCTTTGACCTCTTTGGATCCCTTTGCTATTTTGCTGGGTTCTTAATAACCCACTCGAATGAGGCAGACAACACTTAGCTATGCCCATGGTTGCTTAAGGTGAATGAATGCAAGCTCTTATTGTCCATCCCCCGACTCTTCTATGTTGGTTCTTATGAATCTCATGAACGCAGAAACAAGTTGACATTTTTCAACTTGCTTTCATCCCACTTGTGAATAGAAAAGGTTCTTCTTCTCAAAAAACTTCTTACAATTTCCGGTAAGGGAAACTGCTGTGTTTCCCAACTATGCCACCACCTACCAATTCACACAGGACACTAGCCTACCAGTAAGTAGCCTAGTCAAGTCATATGACCAACTTTTATTTTCACCAATAATTTCTGATTGACTGGCTGTTATTTCACACAGAAGGCTTTTGTGGAGAATCAGTCTCGTGGATTTTCAGAAGGGGGTGTTTCCATTCAATGATTGCAAGCGTGGCCAGTTCTCAGCATTATTCTTGGCAGATAAATATGAGTTCAAGGAAAAAATAATAAAAGATATGCAGATTCATTAGAGGCAAAGGGAAGTTAAAAGGATTTTCCTCTTTCAGAATTTATCCAGCTGGATTTATAGTTAATCAAATAATTGCTTTAATCATAGAGCATAACTCAGGGCATCTTCCCTCCCTCTCTCTCTCTGTCTCTCTCTGTCTCTCTCTCTCTCGCTCTTTGTCTCTGTCTCTGATAGTTCCAGGGAACCCAGGACTCAGAGATCCTTTGAGTTATAATCACAAGGTCTGACTGAATGAACCAAGTATGTGCTGAAGACTTTTACAATCATAGAATACCAAACAAGATACTGGCATTGTTGTGAATATTTGGGTGGTAGATTCTATTCTTAAATAACATTTAGGATCATCTTGAAGGGCTTATTTTTTCAGAAATAACTTTTTTAAAGAAGAATACCACAAACTTGATGAGGGAGGGTTATTAGAGCCTATTAATTTTTTTTGGCAATTACCTCTAAGAGAAACTGATGGCTTTACATGGTCAGATAGTTATGGGTCATTCAAATCTCTGCAGATCACTTTTAGAGTAACTGTGGGATGTCTTGATAGTCCTCAAGATCAGCGTCTCAAAGCCATTGTCTTAGGAGTATTATTCCTATAGAATGTTAATGGGGATGTGTTATGGGCTCAATTGGGCCCCTGACAAATTCATATGCTGAAGTCAAAACCCGCAGTACCTCAGAATGCATTTGAAGACAGGGCCTTTAATGAGGTAATTACGGTAAAATGATGTCATGGGGTGGACTCTAATCCAACGTGACTGGTGTTTTTATAGTAAGAACAGATTAGGACACAGACACACACAGAGGGTCAGCCACATGAGGACACAGGGAGGAGATGGCATCTACAAGCCAAGGAGAGAGGCCTCAGGAGAAACCAACCCTACTAACAACTTGATCTTGAAATTCCAGCCTCTAGAACTGCGAGAAATGAGAGAAACAAATGTCTGTTGTGTAAACCAAAAAATATATACAGTTAAACACCTATGTTTTCAACAACCTTAGCACTTTGCATAATCTTGCGTGTTATTTGTGTGTTATGTGTGTTATGAAACTACAAGGATTTTTTTTTTTTTTTGAGACAGAGTCTTGCTCTGTCACCCAGGCTGGAGTGCAGTGGTGTGATCTCAGCTCACTGCAACCTCCGCCTCCCACGTTCAAGCAATTCTCTTGCCTCAGCCTCCTGAGTAGCTGATATTACAGGCGCACACCACCATGCCCATCTAATTTTTGTATTTTTAGTAGAGACAGCGTTTCAGCATGTTGGCCAGGCTGGATTCGAACTCCTGATCTCAAATATTCTGCCTGTCTTGGGTTCCCAAAGTGCTGGGATTACAGGTGTGAGCCACCAAACCTGGCTGAAACAATTATTATGTGCTATGTTTTCTAAGCTTTTTTTTTTTTTTTTTTTTTTTTGCCATAGATCCTTTGTACTCAAATGATTTTGAGAAACTATTGTTCCAATAGAATGCTTTTGGAAACATCACTCTACATCAAGCAGCTCTAATTAATGGGAGTATGCACATACCCCAAATTCTCTCAGTTCAGATGTCAAGTTTTGTCAGCATTGCATTTGGTTTTGCTGGGTGGGATTATCAACCAGGAAGAGGGCCCTGAAAAGAAGTCTTGTCCTGGCTCTTTGGTGAGACTGTGTTTTCCAATGCAGGTGGAAACTTTGCCTGTAAATTAAAAATAACAAATATAATGCTTCCTACTCTCAGAGTGGTTTGAGGTTTAGCCCACTTTAATAAGTATTAATTGATCCCAAAAATGTTGTGAAAGAAGGTGGATTTTTGTTTAACAGAGAAGATGAGAGAATAAGCTAAAAAATGCTAGATGGCTTATGGGTGCATTTGAGAGCATGACTTCACAGTTAATTCCAGCAACACCAAGTACTCTGTCTAGGTGAATCAGCTAACCCATCTGAGTCTTCGTTTCTTTATCCATTAAGTGAGAGAAGATAGAAAACACAGTTTTGCCACCCCCCAATGGATAAGATAATTAAATGAGCTGACAAAAGGAGGCTGTTTAGCAGACAGCCTTGTATAATAACCACTCAGTAAGTGTTTCATGTGGTCTTTATCAAGGTTACCCATGAAGGAGTGGTATAGCTGGCTCCCTAATGGTGTGTTCTGATAGTCAATCTCCTATTCATGTCATTGTATATTTAATTTATACTTTTTTTTTTTTAAGAGTTGAGGTCTCACTGTGTTGCCCAGGCTAGACTCAAACTCCTGGGCTCAAGTGATCCTTCCATGTTAGCCTCCCAAAGACTGGGACCACAGGTGAGCCCCACCACGCCCAGCTGCCTCTTGTATAATCACACTTTTGAGACTTGTTGCTAAGAAGGAATTGCCCAGAATTTAATCCTAACTAAGTGAACAGATAAAATTGCTATTATAATCCTTAAAACAAAGATCTATACCACCAGTATAGAAATTGTCAAAACCGTGGTGCCCCTACACATTTATAAAGAAATTCAGAAATTCAAAAATTTATCTAAAAAAGTAGTAATGTTCAAAAGTTCATCAGAGAGACCGGTGAAATTTAATAAAGATGTCTTAGTGAAAATTGCCTAAACACCACAGAAAACAAAATATATATTTGGCACGGCAAAGTCAATTTCTTCATCTTGTTTCGTGACTCTCAAATTTTATAATTCAAACAGTTTTGTTTTGTTTTGGTTTGGTTTGGTTTGATTTGGTTGTATTTCACAGTTAGTTTGGTACATGCATTTCTGGGTCTTTGATAAGGGTTTCATCTAGCTTCCTTTTACACTCTTAGTTCATTTTCATGCTCCATGTCTACATTTTTGTTAAAAATAATATTACAGCATGTCAAAGGACATATTGCCTTAGAAACCAGTAGGCAACTTCCACTAGCTCAACATTCCTGTTCTCTCCTTGCTGCCTAATTGTGGGGTATTCACCTCTGTGCTTGTTCTGTTGTGGGATTTTCTCACCCATATTGCTTTTCACATCAATTTTCCTTTCTGGGACCCTGGCCACACTTGAGTTTCAGACCCCTGTCTCAGAGTTCCTTTGAGATGTTACAGAACAAAACTAACTTGCTTATGTCTGGGAAGCAGAAAAAAATGTCAAGAGTGTTGAAAATGAGAGTTGAAGAAGGTTCTGGTTACAATGGAAGTAAAAGTAGGTAATGAAATCCAAGGAGTGAGAAAATGATGAATGTATCATGGCTTATACAATAAATCGAAAGATGGAATAACCCTTAGGGACTAAGACAGAATCGTGTAGCAAGCAGAAAGTGCTGAGCTTGTGCAATCGACAAATCAGAAAGAGTGAAGGAAAGTCATTGAAGATTTTTAAAATTCACTTCCAGTATAAGACCAGATCTGTGTTCGTGTCAGATGGCTGTTAGCTCCAAGCCTGTTGAAGAGCAGGCTTCAGTTCATCACGGCTCAGTTTGGGCTATGTTCTGTTGATGGCACAGATGGTCAAGAGTTGAGGACTGTTCAACTCAGAGTAACAAAAGGAGAATTCCAAAGCACCATTCTGATGTCACAGATGTTGAGAAGGACTCCACAGAAATTCTATCAGGGAAACTGCAAGAATAGACCTCACCTGGCTCAGTCTAAAGTGAATATTGATGAAATTGGCATGCTTTAGGCATGGGCTAAGACAGAACATTTATGAGCAAGAAGGATGTGGGTGCCTGGTTTTAATGTTTAAAGAATGGCTTACACTATTCTAATGGAGATGGATATAGGAGTAGGAAGCTCAAATTCCTCTTGGTTGCTGTGGAGTTAGGAAGCACTGACATACAAAGAACTGGCTTATTAACAGCTTTCATGAGTGTAGTGTATTTGAAATGGTTCATACCTGCTTTTTCAGTCCCTAATTCTGTCTGTCAACTAGAATCAGCACAACCCGAGTGTATGACATTTATACATTCTGGACACTCTCTTATTCCATTCTGGCATTTTTCTATATTAGCATCCAGCCTGATGGAACTGTATGCCTTACCTGTGTCTGAAATTCTGTGCTATCTGGTTGGGAGGCATTCGTAGACATGCTATTTTCTGGCAATGCAGAGAGATTCTTCCTGTCTTGCTCATATGCAGATTTCTCCTCATTCAGCCCCATATTGACGAATTACCTCATCTTTTAAGAGCCTGAACTTGTCATTTAAGCCTTTCACCAAAAACTAAGGGTCTTCCAGGCCCTGTTGTCTGTATGTGGGATACAGCACAGTGCTGGCCAAGAAAATGAGCTACTATCCACAAGGAGTCCACCATCAAGCCACACAGAGATAAACAAAACACTGAAATTTAATAAACACTACAAGAATGCAACCTGAGTGTATAGGTGGCCACTTTAGAGACTCCATTAAATTAGGGTCAGGGAAGACCACCCCAAAAAAGTAATGGATGTATAGAAGTTGGTCAATACATATGTTGTGGGAAGCCAGAACTAGGAACACCAAATACCATTAAAGCCCAGGGCAATGAGGTGCAGTGAAGGCATTTGTTATGCCGAGCAGTAGCTCTCAAATTTCAAGATGCACATGAATTTTCCGGTGAGCTTGTTATAAAGCCAGTGTTCTAGTTCTGCCCCAACCATTGTCTCTCCTTAGGGCAGGATGGGGCTCCAGGCAGCTGGAATTTACAAGCAGCGATTTAGGATTCTAAGGCTGGCTGTTAATTAGAAATTGGGTTGGAGCAGAGACTGCAAGGGGGAGAGTGATTATCAACCTTGTGTAAACCCATGAGTCTATATGGAAGCAGTTTAGAGATTGTCCTACTAATGGCACACCATAGTAGACACTTCAGTAGGGGAATATGAGATGTATTTAGTAAGATCCTTGGCAACAGTGTACAGAATTGGAAGGGAGCAAGTCTGTACACAATTAATTGGGTAGAAAGTTTTGTAGTTATATCGGCAAGACATGTTGCCAACTTCGACTACAAAGTGTCACTGGTATAGAAAATTAAAGGATTTGAGAGATGTTTGCAGGAAAAAAAATGAAGACCATTTCCATCTTTATGAATTTATATAGATGAGGGATTCATTGTGGTGAAGTAAAGAATGCAGAAGGCAGAAGTTTAAAAAAAGAAGCCAGTTAGTTCCTGAGACAATGTAAGTTTTAGGTACCAAAGATACTGTAGTATCTTTTAATAAAGCTAATGATCTAGTTCTGCCCCAACCATTCTCTCTCCTTAGGACAGGACCAGGCTCCAGGAACCTGGATTTTTATAAGCCGCAATTTAGGATTCTCAGGCTGGTTGTGAATGAGAAATTGGATTAGGGAACAGATTACAAAAGGGAAAGTGAAGATCTCCAGGTGATTGAATATGTGGACATAGAATTCAGAAATAAGATTTGGAATACAAATGGGGACATTTTGGAACCAGTGGAACTTGAAATTCCTCTGGGTGGGGGAGGTATGCAGAATGTGAAAGGAGCCTGCTACAGAACAAGGAAGAGGAACAACATTTTAGGATACAGCAGAAGATGAAGAAGCTAAGCAAGACGGCTGGGCAGGGTGAGTCACTCTTGTAATCCCAGCACTCTGGGAGGCCGAGGCGGGTGGATCACTTCAAGTCAGGAGTTTAAGACCAGCCTGGGCAACACGGTGAAACCCCGTCCCTACTAAAAATACAAAAATTAGCCAGGCGTGGTGGTGCACGCTTGTAATCCCAGCTACTCGGGAGGCTGAGGTGGGAGGATTGCTTGAATCCGGAAGGCAGAGGTTACGGTGAGTCGACATCACACCACTGCACTCCAGCCTGGGCGACAGAGCAAGGCTCCATCAAAAAAAAAAAAAAAAAAGAAAAGAAAAGAAAAAGAAACTAAGTGCGACTTTCCAGAGAAGGAGGGCGAAATGCAGAGAAAAGGGTGACCCAAGAGCCAAGGGCAGAAAAAGCACATTTCAGGATCCAAGACAAACTGCAGCACATGTTTCCAAGAGGTGCAGCCATACATATGTGTAAGAGAGCTGTCAATTTTCACTTGGATTTTAGCTTCACCAGGCACTTGAGTTCCACTTCACAAATGTGAAGGCTGCTCTTCTGAGGATATGCGGATTCTTGTTGAACTCAGTTACAGAGGAGTATGGAAGGAGGAGAACAGAAGACAATGAGGATCCTATTATTGTTTCCCTATGTAGCTTCCCTTCTTGCAAATCCCTCACTGCTCCTGAGGCACAAACTCCTTTAGGAAGAAACAAGTGATTGCCATGACTCCCAGCAAGAGGCTCATGGTGGGGTCCCCACTTCCACAGCACCTCCCTTCTTTGTTGTGTAAAGAAATAGGTCTGCGAAATTTCAGAGTTGCAAGATGGCACATAGGGTTAGAAGCACAGAATAGACACAGGTTTCCCCAAGTTTTAGTTGAGTGGTTATTGCATGGCTACCATAGCGGTGTGGACTCCTTAATCAGTACCTCTGTGTACATTCATTGTTCATTGCTACTATTAATAACCCTTTTATATTGGTGCTGGTATCGGAGAGTGTTTGCTGTGCTGTCTCTCCATTAGATGCTAAAGCCAGACTAAGCCTTTCAATTTCCATCTCACCATATTTAACCTCTTTGGAGGTTTAGCTTAGTGTTGTTAATGGTGCATAGCATGTTCTTTTCCATACTCAATTTGACAAACTACGGGGAATCTTTGATCTTATAATTTAAAGACATCATGTCTTATTTCGGTAGACAGATAATCTCAGAATATTTAAGATTTAATTGAATTGGACATGGTAAAAACATGTTAGCATTATCGAAATACTAAAACCCCTAAATAAAGAAGCATGCATAAACTACAGTGGCTTTTTTTTTTCTGGCACAGATGGTTTATATTTTTATTTTCTGTAATTGAAAAATTAATCTGTCTTTAGATTGCCCAAGGGAGTTACAAGAAGCTTAGCTGCTTTAGATTTTTTTTTAAAGTATTACAGAGTAATTATAAATAGACAGTAGTAGTATTAATCAATCTTTCTAAACTGTTGCTATTTGGATTCTGAATTGTTAATTGACTAATATTATACAATGATAATGTAATTTTATTTTCTCTTCAAAATGTGAAGATATGACAAAAATGTAGCCCCCAAAACATAATTACTTTTAGAATACAATATTCTCTATTATTGAACAAGTCTCATCCTTTAAATTTTGATTCATTCATTCTTTTATTAGTGTTAGAAAACTGGACGTTAACTTTTTAATTAACCCTACTTTGTTTGAGGGGATTGGTAACAATTCATTTACTATGTTTTAATAATTATTTGTAGAAAAAAATGTATGATTTTCCCGGGATCCTATTCTTAATACTAAGTAATTCAAGTAATAATAATAGCAAAGTTAGTACTTTTAGGTAAATCCAATTACTGGCATTTGTCTGATTACTGAGAATTGTTGAGAAAAAGTATTGGTCATATTTGTTAAAATAATCTACTTTATTATATCTGCCTGATAATTTTCTAGTTAATACAAGCTTATCAATCATTTGCTATGCTCATTATATAAAATACCTTCCATTGATTTAATAAATATATGCATGAAAATTTTGAAGGGCACGTAATCTCAGTAGAAGGTATCCTATATACAGGCATGCAATGCATCATAAGCACATCATGGAAAATTGAGTCTCCATCCCCTCAAACATTTATCTTTTGTGTCACAAACAGAAGTAAAAACTAAAAATAAACTTTAAAGTATCATGTGTAGTTATTTATGCAGTTCTGTTCCCCTAAATGCTTATATTCCATCAATTTTCAAAGGGACTTTCCTAACTGTAGCTTTTGCTAACCATGGTGATTAGTTTATATCATCTCAGGGTAGACGTATTGTGGCAGGAACTTACTTATTCCAAATTTACTATGTTCTGTATTACAATTTAAAATCAACTTTGGGGCTGGGCATGGTGGCTCATGCCTGTAATCCCAGCACTTTGGGAGGCCAAGGCTAGCAGATCACCTGAGGTCAGGGAGTTCAAGACCAGCCTGGCTAACATGGCGAAACTCCGTTTCTACTAAAAATACAAAAATTAGCCAGGCGTGATGGTGCATGCCTGTAGTTCCAGCTACTTGGGAGGCTGAGGCAGGAGAATTGCTTGAACCTGGGAGGCAGAGATTGCAGGGAGCTGAGATTGCACCACTGCACTCCAGCCTGGGTAACAGAGCAAGACTCCATCTCAAAAACTAAAAACAACTTTGGGCATTTAAAGTCTACAGTGATGGTGTAATATGTACATTTTCTTCAAGTCTAGTTGTGTGTTTTTTTGCAATAGTGTGTGTTGATCTTGTGACCTGAACCTTTTTACTTATGTGACCCCCTCGGTAACAAGGAACTTGGTGACTATCTCATCAGGTTTTGATGTCTTTGATTCAGGACACAGAACATGTAAGACCACAATTAATTCACTATTGCCTTGACTAGTGCAAGTCTTGTGTATCTCTACTGGAGTTCTCTAGAATTGCAAATGATTGAACTTCTATGAGACTTTCAATGGTTATTGAGCTTCCTGAAGCCAGTGTACACATGGATTTTTTAGAAGGGTAGTTCCGACTAGGGGTATAAGATTTCTTGTATTGAACTATAGTTATGATGCTAAGAATAGACAATCCAACCAACTTTACACTTACTGAAAAAATAAACAGCCCACCCGAAAGTAATGGATGAAGCTCAGTTGTTAAAGTTGTTACTTGGACCTGAGAGTTGTGTAGCACCTGAGGGGACAGAATGAAATGGGGAGGTCATTGTGTCGGTGAAAATATTAACATAGAGTTGGACTGGGCGTGGTGGCTCACACTTGTAACCCCAGCACTTTGGGGGGCCAAGGAAGGAAGATCACTTGAGGCCAGGAGTTTGAGACCAACCTGGCCAACATGGCGAAACCCTATCTCTACTAAAATACAAAAAGTTAGCCAGGTGTGTGGTGCTCACCTGCAATCCCAACTACTCGGGAGGCTGAGGCAAGATAATTGCTTGCACCAGGAAGCAGAGGTTTCAGTGAGCCGAGACCACACCATTGCACTGCAGCCTGAGCGACAGAGCAAGATTCTGTCTCAAAAAAATGAAAACAAACACCCTGCAATATTAACACAGAGTTATGTGAAAATTGTCTGTCTGTGAGACCAGAACACAATCTCAGTTCAGCAGAGTGTGTGCATTGAGAGGTGAAAGGTGATAAAAGCAGACACAAATGTGTTAGCAAGATTTCCTACAGTCTTGAGTGACAGGTCAAGAGGTTAATTATTGATATGGAGGAATAGCAAGGAAGTGATACAAAGCAGAGAAGAATTAAAGCAGGTTCAACTCAGGTGGTTTACAGAAAGAAAGAGAACAAGAAGTGTTTTCTAATATATAATTTTAAATTTGTCTATTTGCCTTAAAGAAGGCATACTGCCTAGTGCTAATTCAGAAATATGTTGGAAAAGGTAGAGATGCATTTTGTTATGCAGACAGAAACAAGAAATTTGGAAATAGATGTAAAAGGTGGAAGATTAATTTTGGAAGAGGAAATGGTATCAGTTAATTATAGATTTATTATGCTTAATGCATCACTATATTCAGTGGCAGCTGTATAGGTTGGAAAAAAAACAGACAAAAATCAAAGAAGAGAGAGAGAAAAAAAGAGAATACTTGCATTCAAGAAACCATAAGAATATGCTAAGTAGACAAAGGGAGTTTGGTCAAATGGAGCCAAAAGAATAATAAAGATGAATGTTCCATGTTCCTCTTAGGGCATTTGTCTTAGAGGACTTCTCATTAAAATTTTGTAATAATAAACCAGAAAAAATTATGTCAGAATGAGGTGACAAACTGGGCCTCATGTGGTTCAAGTAGCTCTGCTTTTTGCAGAAGGACAAGAGAGAATTTGTGTAGAAAGAAGATGCTTCCCTCACCTTACATATGTAGCCATGTTTTAGTTACTTCAAATCTACGTGATGCATCCTCAACTGACTTGGTCCCAGTCAAATGTCACTCCAGTTGATGCCCCTGAATCCACCTTCCATCACCTGCTTTATTGGTGGCCTCCAGTGGTGGGATGGGGACCCAACACCTGGGAACTGTAGGGCTCACTCTCCCCGCATGATGGCTTTAGAATTGGCTGGCGTGGTTGGCTGTGGCTAGTTTCCAAAGAGTGGTCTTGCTCGCTCTTTGTACCCTCAAAAATAGTTAGAAGAACCAAAAGCATTACTAGAAGCTCTACTCTGATGATTAATTGTATGTGTCAACTTGACTGGCCTAAGGGATGCCCAGACAGCTGATAAAACATTATTTCTGAGTATGTCTGACAGAGTGTTTCCAGAAGAGATTAGCATTTGAATCAGTGGACTGAGTAAAGAAGATCACTCAACAATGTGGGCTGGCACTGTCAAATCCCTTGATGGCCTAATGAGAACAAAAAGGCAGAGAGAGGAAGGGTACATTCTCTTTCTTCTTGAGCTGAGACATTCACCTTTTCCTGCCTTGCAAAATCAAGGCCCTGTTTCCCAGGTTTTGGGGCTCCAGGATTTGCACCATCAGCTCTTATGGTTTTCTGGACTTCAGTCTTGGATTAAATTACACAATGAGCTTTGCTAGGTCTCCGTATCTTGCCATAGCATGAACCAATTCCCATAATAAATCTCCTCTCTCTGTATCTATATCTATTTCTGTATCCACCTATATATGTATCCATCTATTTATATCTATATTATTTATATTTAATTTATAGATAAATAGACATATCTATCAATAGGATAAGTTTATCCTGTTGATTGTATTTCTCTGAAGAATCCTCATACAGTTATTGAAGACAGATTATGAGAAACAAAAATCATCCAAAGGAGCTCTCCATGGTCCTTGGTTGACTGTAAAGGGCCTGGATGAAAGTGAAGACAGAAAGAATTATGAGATCCGGAGCCAGATGTGACCTGACAGTTACTCTCATGCAGGTCTCATTATGTGGAAGAGCATTCTGAGGTCCAGACAGGTTAAATCACTTGCAGAGGTCACATGGTGAAGAAATGATGAAGCACCTTGCAGATCAGATGCTGGCTCAGCAAACCCATGTCTTCTTCATCCCAGGCACACAGGCTACATGCACTTCCAAGCCTCCCATGTGCCAGAGGTCTTTGTGGAGCCCAGTTCTCACCAGTGGGGTTGGGTGGGGCGGTTGTGTGCTGTGTGCTACTTATGACATGCAAACCTTCACGCTCTTTTCCGTTCCTTGCTGGCTGCAATGGAAAAAATCCCCAATTTGTTCTTAGATGTCTCACGTTGGAGTTGGGAGAACCACAGTGTAGAAGAAGTCTGGTTTCTAAGATCAGCCATTAACAAAAGCTCCCTTTTCAGTAATGCCCACAGAATAACATTCTCTGAACGAAGAAAGAGCGGACATAAACCCCTGTAATTTCTTCAGTTACTTGTATTTTTCTGATGCCATTTATGTTCATTGAGCTACTGTTATTTGAGGCTGATCTGCTGAAGCCACTGGTATTACTGTAACTGATTCAGTCAGTGGATTAAATGTCTCACAACACGGCCATCTGCTAGAAATGGGGGAAGAGCAATGATGCCCTCAGGCTTTGACAAGCTTCTTGGCTGGCAGAAGAAAGTGGAGTCAGGCTTTGAGACTAGGGATTTAGGGGGGGAAATGAGGCCCCCCAAAGTTGATGATATCATAGCCACACTTTACTATTGTGCCTTGTACTGAATTTGCATGGAGATGGCATATGTCGAGGATTTCAACAGGGCTGCTAAGTTTCTCCAATTGCCTTTCCAATGATCAGCCAAACATCGTATTGGTCAGTACATATATGATTTTAAAATGTAGAATTAGAGAGAGCAAAATAGAGAGAGAGAAGGAAAGCTAACTATAGGAGATATTTAGATAATGCATGTTTTGCAGTGAGTTTGACATTATAATTGAATGACTTTAGCCATTACAATGGCATCTGCTAAAATGTTTTCCACAGGCTGAGATTGCTGCCTTGCCCTTGGTCTACCCCCAAGTTTCTCAACCATCCCACTGTCAGAGGCGTTTGAACCAGAGCAACTCCACTATCTTGAATAGGGGCTGGGGAAAGTAAGGCTGAGATCTGCTGGGCTGAATTCCCAGAAGGTTAGGCATTCTTAGTCACAGGATGAGATAGGAGGACGGCAGAAGATACAAGTCATAAAGACCTTGCTGATAAAACTGATTGCAGTAAACAAGCCGGCCAAAACTCACCAAAACCAAGATGGCAACAAAAGTGACCTCTGGTCATCCTCACTGCTCATTATATGCTAATTATAACGTATTAGCATGCTAAAAGACACTCCCGCCAGCGCCATGACAGTTTACAAATGCCATGGCAACATCCAGAAGTTACACTACATGGTCTGAGAAAGGGAGGAACCCTCAGCTCCAGGAATAGCCCACTCCTTTCCTGGAAATCTCATGAATGGTCCACCCCTTGTTTGGCATATAATGAAGGAGTAATAATAAGTATCCTCAGTGGAGCAGCTCAATGGAGTAACCATTCTTTTTTTTTTTTTTTTTACTTTCTTAATCAACTTGCTTTCACTTTACTCTATGGACTCACCTCAAATTCTTTTTTGTGCGAGATCCAAGAACCCTCTCTTGGGGTCTGGATAGAGACCCCTTTCTGGTAACACCACTACTGACATTTGGAAGGAGATATTTCTTATGATGGGAAGCTGTCATGTGCCCTGTAGTATCGCTGGGCCTCTGCCTGCTAGATGCCAGGAACAACCTCCCAGCAAGGACAAATAAAAAACGTGTCCAGATATTGCTAAACATCCCTAGAGGACCCAGTTGCCTCTGATTTCCCCTGAGTAGCTAAACATAGCCAGAACTTACATTTGTATAAATGAATGAAAGAATGAATAAGTCATTTTCCTAACAATGGTTACTTTACATTTGAAACACTAGATCCCTTTCCCCACTTCTCTTTATGAACACAGAGATCGCCTGGAAAAAGTCTATGCACTTAACCCTTCTACTAGGTGGCTTTGGGTATAGAAGAAAAAAGCCCCACACCCCGGAGCAATCAACATTTAGGAAAGTGAAATCACAGGAGAAAGAGGGTGTCATACAAGTCGCTACTAATTTCCTTGACAAACGCTGTTTTGAGGAGCACTGTTAACTCTCTGAAATCTCTGTTTTCTCCCTCCTGAAAGATTTTTAGGGAGGATTCCTTTCAAAATTGGGTTCCGGGACTCCGTGTTTCCAGTGGAATGCTGTCACCATGAGACCCCGTGACGCACTAGCCCAGGAATGCCGGCAATAGCCAAGCAGAGAGACCTGTGCCTGTTCTCTTCCTGGCACAGAGGCACACAAAACCCAAGCAGACCCACCCAAGTCAGATCCTGGCCTATGGGAAAGCCTTTGTGAATGAGCTCACTGAAGTGGAGAGATGAAAATGAGGGAGCTCTGAAACTGGCAGGGCCTTCAAAGGATTCCTAGGGGCAATTCCTCTGCCCAGAAAACAAGGTAAGGGGCCTAAAGCCCAAACAAGGACCCTCCTGCTTAGTAGGGAGACAGAAAGCTCCACTCTCTTCACCTCGCCTCCGCCCCCCACCCCATAAAACAAAGCTATTCGGGATGCTTCAATTGCCAAGTAGTGCAACAAATCACTTTGCCAAACGTGAACTCTGAAGTCAGGGGTGCTCAGCTGCGGCAAATGCCACTCTGTGTCTTCTCATCCATGCAAGACGCTTTGCAATGAGAATGTTTACACTAGCCCTCCGTAAAGCACACAGTTACAACCCATCAGGAGGTATGCAATCAGCAACCAGGATGCACTGTCTGCTCTGGGCTTAGAGGCTATGAGCTAGGGCCATTTGCATAACTGAGTCAATGAAGGTGGTGAAAAGGGTTTTGATTCCTATCTTGCATGTGGAATCTCATTCTCTCTTAGAGATAATGAGTTATGGGGTCATCTATCCTTCCCTTGGAAAATGATCTGAGATGACACTGTAGCTCCCCATCCTCTGGGATCATTGATGTCTGTAAGATTTTATAGGAAGCAATTGAGTTGAGTGTACCCCCTTTCCCCTGTCCTCAATCTAAGTGATAATCTCTGGCATCCCAAAGGGTGTCAGACTGCTTTGTTGATCTTAATTCTGGAATCCCTCTAATCCCTAACTGGGCTTCCCACAATACCAGTGCCCTGGCTTAAGGGAGGTTTGCAGTATGCACACATCTCTGAGGATGGCTCAACTCTCCTGGCCCCCAAGGAATTCCAGGTATTCCATCCCTCTTAATACCTCCTGAAGTCTCTTAACTTCCACCAGACATCTTGTAATTCAGCCTAAATGACCAGATTTGCGTTTGCACCTGTCAATCAGCCTTTCGAGTTCTTGATGGAGAGAATGGAAAACATTCCATTCTTACCAGACAATTCCTCTCCATGCCACAGAGCTGGCAGAGCACCTAATAGTGATGCTGGGTAAAGTGGCTCTCCAGGGGCACTGGGCTGCTACAGTTTTGAGGACAAGCACCCACACACAGCCAGTGGGCCCCAGGGCAAGCGCACTGTGAGGCATGAGACTCTACCCAGTAAAGCTGGAGCCTTCAACCCCATAACTCCACCAACATTTGAAAACTCCAATTGCCTCTGGAAGATACTGCCGCTTTCTTCTCCAGGAAAGCATCTTCTGTCTGCTGAGAGTAATATTGTGTGTGGAAAGTCCCTTACCACGTAGTGTTCAGACACTGGAGAAAGGGAGAGGGAGTCATCACTCTGAGAGAATCCACGAGAGATCTGTGAAGCTGATGGAATTTCAGGGCGCAGGGTGTCCTATTCATACAGTAGACCTGAGTGTGTTCTGCTCATATTCCAAAACAACAGGACAGGGGAGCTAAGGACCTATATAGAGAGCCTCTGCCTATATAAATCAGCTTTCCTTCCAAACCATAAAGCCAAGGAACACTAGAGCTGTGAATCCTGGGAAGCATTTTGATTTTGTGTTCTTTCACATCTGTCTCATTAGCATACGAAATAAAGTTAGTTAGTTGCAGGTTGTTTCTTTTTAAAAAAAAGAACAAGACAGGTGTAAAATCTATAAACACCTGCTAGATCAGTAACTGCCTCTCAACAAGACCAGCTGGCACATCAACATCTCCAGGAGATCGTATCTTAAATGTAAAGTGAACAGTTAATGTTCCTGAACTACCTCTTATTTTAAAGCCATAGGAAACCTTTGGCGGGGGGGGTGGGGGGCATCTCCCCAAACTCCTGCGCATGACAAGAGCTCTGCACAAAAGATAGGAAGACCCGGTCACCCTAGGCCGCCTCAGCAAGGCGGTTGGTTATGTTCTGCTGAGAAGCCATGGAGCGATTATGTGAAGAAAGCCTGTTCTCTTTACCGGTGCCAAGAAAAAGATTAGATAAGAAAAGGTCACTGGGGCAAGGAGGGGTGAGTGGTTGTTTAAATTTTAACAAACATTGCGCACTCCATAGCGTGGCTGTTTCCCCCACTGTATGATGTTTCAAACATTAATTGAATAAAGGGATGGTCTAAGCAAAGCTAAAAGTAGCCCTAAACAGAATGTTCCTTTGTGATCGGCGAGAATAGTTTGGGACTACATAGTCATGGGGCCTCAGAAGGACAGAAAGTCTACAACCAAGTTTGTGTTTTTTAAATGATTAGATCCAATCTGTGGGTATTTGATAAGTTGCCAAAACATTTCTTTAAATGTGTCGGCTGGGTGCGGTGGCTCACGCCTGTAATCCCAGCACTTTGGGAGGCTGAGGTGGGAGGATCACTGGAGCCCAGGAGTTCGAGACCAGCCTATGCAACATAGGGAGACTCCCATCTCTACAAAAAAATAACAGAAAATCGCCAAGCACCTATAGTCCCAGCTGCTTGGGAGGCTGAGCTGGGAGGGTCGCTTGGACTCAGATCAAGGCTGCAGTGAGTTATGATCGCACCACTGCACTCCAGCTTGGGTGACAGAGCAAGACCTTGTCTCAAAAAAAGAAAAAGGACAGATGTTGCAGGGATGAAGAGTAGGATGAGGTGGGTGGAGGACATCTTTGGGGAAATGACAGGGAGCCGGTGAGACAGAATCCAGAGATGTAGAAGGGAAATCAGTACAGACATTGGCCTAAGCCCTCCTTGTAAGGGACTGCAATGTAAAACGAAACCTTTCATACTACAGGAGACTCCACGGACTCCTTAACCAGAGCAATAAGGGGAAATCTAGCAGCAGTTGTAATCTTAAATTCCTTCTAAGAGGCAGAAAAGATAAGACACATACACAGAGGAGAAGGCCACGTGGAGATGGAAGTAGAGAGTGCAGTGATGTGGTCACAAGCCCAGGGAAGCCTAGAGCCCCCAGGAGCTGGGAGAGGCAGGAAGGTTCCTCCTCTAGCATCTCTGGAAAGGACTGGATACAATTGTAGTGGATTGAACAGTTGCCTCCAGAAAGATAAATCCACATCATAAAGCCCAGAACCCGGAATATGACGTTATTTAGAAAAATAGTCTTTGCAGATTTGTAATTAAAGTCAGATCTGGAGATGAGATTATTCTGACTTACGGTGGCCTTAATTCAATGACCAGTGTCCTTCTAAGAGACAGAAGAGGAGACATGGACACAGAGGAAAATGCCACGTGCCACATAGAGACAGAGGCAGAGACAAGTGATATGGCCACAAGCCTAGGGATACCTGAAGCCCCCACGACCTGGGAGAGGCAGGAAGAGTCCTCCCCTAGAGCCTCCGGAGGGCATGCCACCCCGCCCATACCTTGTTCTCAGACTCCTGTTCTCCAGGACTGGCAGAGGATATAATTTTTATTATGTTAAACCACCCAGTTTGTAATAATTTGTTACAGCGGTCCTAGAAAGCTAAAACTAATAAACTAGTACAGATTCATGACACTACTGTGTTGATTTGCCTCTGCAGAGAAGTAGGTACCATCCAGGCAAGGATTCAAAGCGGCTGGTAGAGAGCTGGGCTCAGAGCAGGAGGAAAGGCCAGGCTTTTGCTGAACTCCTGGATGGACACAAGCTGTGGAAAGGTCACCAGCAATTGGCTGCTAAGAAGACAGGTCAGTGTGTTTACCTGATAGACCCAATTCAAGATCAAAGGAAGCTTCAAAAACAACGCACCAGTTACTTCCAGCAAGAATTCCACGAAGACCCTGAAAATCTTCTATGTCTGTAATGTGGCGGACTCTGGCTGAATACGACCCTGCAAAGGGCATATAAAATGTATCTTGTGTTCCAAAGCTTCTCAGTGTATCTTTTCATTTGTGCCTTTCAAAAACCAACGTGATTCCACAGGGCTGGCCTGTCTCTACAATGTGGGCTGTAAGACAGCCTACTGTACCCCTCTGAGAGGTTTTTCTTAGCTGATTGATTGGGAAGGGTACAGGCACATCCCCGTTCATGGGAGGAAGAGGCGTCTGCTTCAATAAGTATATGACTGTGGCTGGCAGATTAAACAGACACTACAATGGAGTTACTTGGATTCTTAAAGTTACCCAAACAAATGAGCAAAGAAAATTCATATAACCCCACCAAAAAGTGGGCAAATGCCATCAATAGACATTTCTCAAAGGAAGATATACAAATGGTCAACAAACATGCTCCACATGCCAACAAACATGCTCCACATGCCAACAAACAAAAAATGCTCAACATCACTAATCATCAGAGAAATGCAAATTAAAGCCACAACGAGATACCAACTTACCCTGCAAGAAGGGCCATTAATAAAGAGTCAAAAAACAATGAATGTTGGTGTGGATATGGCAAAAAGTGAATGCTTGTACACTGCTGTTGGGAATCTAAATTAGTACAACGTCTATGGAAAACAGTATGGAGATTTCTCAGAGAACTAAAAGTAGACCTACCATTTGATCCAGCAATCCCACTACTGGGCATCTACCCAAAGGAAAAGAAGCCATTATATGAAAAGGACGCCTGCACGCATATGTTTATTGCAGGAGAATTCACAAATGCAAGATATGGAATCAACCTAAGTGCCCATTAACCAATGAGTAAATAAAGAAAATATGGTATATATACAGCATAGAATGCTACTCAGCCATAAAAATGAATGAAATAATATCTTTGTGATGGGGCTGGAAGCCATTATTTTAAGTGAAGTAACTCAGGAATGGAAAACCAAATACTGTAGGTTCTCACTTATAAGTGGGAGCTAAACTATGAATACGCAAAGGCATACGGAGTGGTAAAATAGACACTGGAGACTCAGAAGTTGGGAGGGTGGGAGGGAGGTGAGGGATAAATAACTACATACTGGGTACAATGTACACTACTCAAGTGACAGGTGCACTAAAATCTCAGACCTCACCACTAAACAATTAATCCATGTAGGCAAAAATTACTTGTACCCCAAAAGCTATTGAAATAAAAAATATATAGTTTTAAAAGTTACTACAACTATAGTTGGTGTGATGGTTAGTTTTATGTGTCTGCTTGGCTAGAAACTGGTGACCAGTTGTTTGTCCGAACACGTAGTCTAGATGTTGTTGGGAAGGAACTTTTTTGTTTGTTTGTTTTAGAGACAGGGTCTTGCTCTGTCACATAGGCTGGAGTGCAGTGGTGCAAATAATACAACTCACTCCAGCCTCAACCTTCTGGGCTTAAGCAGTCCTCCTGCCTCAGCCTCCTAAGTAGCTAGGACTACAGGCACAAGCCCCAATGCGTGGCTAAAGTATTAAAAATTTTATAGATATGAGTCTTGCTATGTTGCTCAGGTGGGTCTCACTATGTTGCTCTGACTTCAAGTCATCCTCCTGACTCAGCCTCTCAAAGTGCTGGGATTACAGGCGTGAGCCACCAAGTCCAGCCAAGGGAAGAGATTTTTCTTTTGAGATGTGGTGAACATTTACTATCAGTTGAGTTTTCGTAAAGCACATTGTCCTCCGTAATATGGGTGGGCCCCATTCAGTCAGTCCAAGGCCTCAAGCACAAAGACCAATGTTTCCCAATGAAGGAGAAATTCAGCTTCCAGACTCCAACATAGAAATGCAGCCTGGGTTTCCAGCAGTTAGACACAGGACTGCGTCATCCACTGTTTTCCCGGTCTCCAGCAAGCCAGCCTGCTTTGCACGTTGTTGCCAGCCTCTGGCACAATCGAATAAACCTTTCTCCCTCTCTGTCTTTCCTCTTCCTCTGCGTATATAGGTTGGTGCAAAAGTAATTGTGGTTTTTGCCATTAAAAGTAATTACTTTTGCAACAATTTAATACATGTATCTGTGTGTGTATGTATATCTACATATACATATATGTATATTCACATGTATATGTGTGTATATGTGTATATACACATACGGATATGTATATATACACATATACACGTATATATATATACACATATACATTCATCTATATATGTGTATATATACACATGTGGGTGTGTGTATTATGTGTATATATGTAATGTATATATACTGTATGTTTGCATACATACATGCATGTATATATGTGTATATATACATACAAATGATATATATGTGTATATATACATGCATGTATATATGCACACACACAGTATATATACACACTACATATATATACACACCCATATCCTATTGGTTCTGTTTTTCTGAGAACCCTGACTCATATGGGTGGCTAAGGTATTTTCTTTTTTAATTTTTATGGGTATACAGTAGGTGTATATATTTATGGAGTATGTAGGATATTTTGATACAGGCATACAATATCATATCATGTAAACTTTGGTATCTATCTCCTCAAGCACTTATCCTTTGTGTTACAAACAATCCAACGATACTCTTTTAGTTATTTTAAAATAATAGTTAAATTGTTATTGACTGTAGTCACCCTGTTGTGCTATCAAACACTAAATCTTATTCATTTTTTCTACTATTTTTTGTACCCATTAACCATCTCTACTTCCCCTCTCACCACCACCCCCACTACCCTTCCCAGCCTTTGGTAACCATCATTCTACACTCTATTCCCATGAATTCAATTGTTTTAATTTTTAGCTCCCACAAATAAGTGACCACATGCATAATGTTAACTCTGCTGAACCACTTTGTGTGGGGGGGAGAGACCGAGAGATACAGACAGAGAGAGACAAAAACAGAGAAAGAGAGAGATAAGAGACAGAGATAAAGAGACAGAAGGAAACAGACAGAGAGCTGTGTTTTTTTTTTTGTATATGAAGCATATATTTCTCGTCATCTCTGAATGAAGAATTGTATGTATTAAACCTTTCCAGAGTGGTTTTGTTGTGCACTGTCTTAGCTAACCTAGGACTACACCTTACAACATCCTCTTCTGTCTGTTTCAGAGCCATTGCATCACTCAGACTTCAAAGCTTTCACAGACATTGTTGCCTTTTATTCTTATAATACTTCTCTAAGGTCAAACTAGGTGATATTTTTATTGCCACTATCATCACTTTCTTGTTGTCTCATCTATAGATGAGAATGCTGATAGGAACAAAACCAGAATTTGATCTTTTCATGTTGACTTCTTATCTTTTTTATTACACTGTGCTCCTAGTATTATGAGGTTCCTATGAGCATTCAATTCATGTGTCTATGTTTGTAACACAGTGTCTGATACATAGGATCCGGAATAAACAGCCTTGATAGTAACAATTAACAGTTCACATCAAAATGCCACTCACATTTAGTGAAAAAAAAAGTGGATATATAAAAAGGAAAAAATATAATTTAGTGGATTATCGATGTTCATCTATACCATTTTCATATAGGTCTCGTGTGAAACTGGCCAAATGCATTAATCTGGCAGGTATAAATGCAAGTTTCCAAATGTGTTCTTTTCCTAGAAATGTATGTATTGTTTAAGTCATTGCGCCATTGTGCATGCATGCTCCTCCTGGGAAGTTCAGTGTGACAGAAGATGTTTAAAGACAGACACGAATCTTTGAAAATTGCATTCTCTGAACTGTAAGGCAGATTTCTCCACAATCCCTTGAGTAATGCAAAGCTACGCTTTCAAGCACAAGAGAACTAAAATGTTCCTGAGAGACTGGCCCACAACCCATCACCCTCTTTAGAAAGGCATTAGGCTGATACCTTAATAAGGACTCTGTAAATAGCATTAAAGAACGATTTAAATTGTTTCCTTGAGAACACTAACTTCTGTGTCACCGAAACATTTTGCTAGTAATTATTTAAGAGGGAAATTATCAACGAGCAGAACAGAGGTGAAATTCTTTAGGTTACAAAATGCTTTTAACGTATTCTAGAAAAGAGACCACTCACAAACTTGGAAGTCTCTTTTGCAGAGTGCTCCATCCACTCAGCCTCATACGGATTCCATAGAGAAAAATAAATGACATGATGCCTGCTGTCATCTCGACAAAGTACCAGTAGATGATAAATCATTAAACACTATGGCAGAAGATGCATAACTCGTTTCTTTGCAATGAAGTGGAACAAGTCTGAACCCTCAGGTCCGGAAGCCCAGCTTCCAGTGGCATTGTCTTTACTGAACAAAAGCTCAGACTCATTTTAAAATTATCTTTGACACAGAGGCTGCAATATCACCCTCTCTTCAGGGTTCTTCAGAAGATCCTTTGAAGCTCTTTTTGAATTTAAACATACATTTATAAAGCCATGGTTGTAAGGCAGAGTTCTGCAACCCTTTTGTTGTCGTTGTTCCCCAAGAGCCAGATAATATTTTAGACTTTTCAGTCTGTATACCCAAGAAGCAATGCTGAGAAGATTATGTAAGTACATATACAACCAATTAAGGTTTTTTTCAACTTTTGCATTCAGGGATACATGTGCAGGTTTGTTTCATAGGTAAATGTGTGTCATGGGGGTTTGCTGTGCAGATTATTTCATCACCCAGGTATTCTCATTAGTTATTTTTCCCAATCCTCTCCCTCCTCCCACCCTCCACCCTCTGATAGGCCCCAGTGTGTGTTGTTCTCCTCTAGATATCCATGTGTTCTCAGCATTTAGCTCCCACTTATAAGTGAGAACATGCGGCATTTGGTTTTCTGTTCTTGTGTTAGTTTGCTAAGGATAATAGCCTCCAGATCCATCCATGTCCCTGCAAAAAAACATGATCTCGTTCTTTTTTATGTCCGTATAGTATTTCTTGGTGTATATGTACCACATTTTCTTCACGCAGTCTGTCATTGATGGGCATTTAGGTTGATTCCACGTCATTGCTATTGTGAGTAGTGATGCAATTAACATATGAAACATTCTTAACACACCAGTCATTAAAAACACTGTAACAAACACAGAAACATGGCAGCAGGTCAGATTTAACCCATGGGTCATAGTTTACTGCCCTCTGTCTGAAAGTATCAAGAATGGTCTAAGTTGCCTTATGAATAGTAATTTTAGTAGTAATAATACTATTAAAAATAATCCAAATAACTGAAATTTACCTGTTGAAGCTTACAGAATCATTTCACATGCATTACCTTATTTGATTTAGGTGAGTTCCTTCATTTCAACCATCATTGTACGTGCTATCTCCATTGGGAGCCTTAAGGAGGGGACTAATTTGATTTAATTCCATGCGGATAGAACCATCTTTTGTCTGAGATGTTCATAAAATGCTTTGTGGGATCAGCTGGCAATGAAGGATGGCCCAGCAGTTCTGCATGCTATTTTATTGACATTGCCTTCTACAAGACAGGATTTAGAGAAAAACAATAGGCAGTGCATAATACCACTTAATCCTCAGAAGGATTTTAGAGGATAAAAGATGTGTAGCCAGGTTTCCAGTAGGGACTGTGGAATTTCACCTATTTGCTCTTATGATCACTCACTCAGTCGCATGTGTTACCTCTCCCTGCACAAATGCAAGTTCCATCAGAGACACTTCTCTATTGTTTGCCAGCTCAAATACAAACAAGCCCAAATTCATCTTGCAAAAATCGTTCTTATGTCTGAAGCAATAGATATCGTTCAATGCAGTAGGTTGGACGTAGGTTGCATAGGTAGATTGCAGAGTGCTCCATCCACTCAACTTCATACGGATTCCACAGAGAAAAATAAACGACGTGATGCCTGCTGTCATCTCGACAAAGTACCAGAAGATGATAAATCATTAAACTCTGTGGCAAAAGATGCATGACCAGTTTCTTTGCAATGAAGTGGAGCAAGTCTGAACCCTCAGGTCAGGAAGCCCAGTTCCCTCATGGCCTCACTGGTAAAGGATCATCCTGTGGTTATTAACCTGTCTTTCCCCCTTCACTCCACATGCAGGAATAGGAAGAGTTCTAAGATTTCAGTAAGATAGAAACCCTTCAACGATTTTCTCTTTCCCAATCCTTGCTTTAAGAATGTAACTGCCACAGGGTGTGGTGGCTCACGCCTGTAATCCCAGCACTTTGAGAGGATTGCTTGAGCCCAGGAGTTCCAGACCAGTCTGGGCAACATGGCAAAACCCTGTCTCTAGAAAAAATGTAAAAATTAGCTGGGGATGGTGGCATGAACCTGTAGTTCCAGCTACTTGGGTGGCCGAGGCAGGAGGATCAATTGAGCCCCCAAGGTTGAGGCTACAGTGAGCCATGATCGTGCCACTACACTCCACCCTGGATGACAGAGTGAGACCCTGTCTCAAAGCGAAAAAAAAAAAAAAAGAATTCAGCTCAGAAACTACTAGATTCATACGAGCCAGCATGTGGCTGCTTGAATACTACCACGACGACTATTCCACGGAATCTGCCTTGGCAATAGTCATGTTTTTTATTGGGGTTCATTTAAACATGCAGCACCATAAACTCCTGGAAATAAATACTCCAGGTAATAACACTTTCTCTTTTGCTTCCCCACATTATTTTTGTTCAGTGAAGATACACTTATCAGTTTAAAGGAACTTTGAAAAGTTTTTTAATTATGGTAAAATACACGCAGCCTAAAATGTGCCATTTTAACCATTTTAAAGTGTTCAGTAGTAATTAAGAACACTCACGTTGTTGAGTAAGCAAATCTCCAGAACTCTCTTCTTTACTTTTAACTTTAATTTTAGGTTCAGGCATACACGTGTAGGTCTGTTATTTAGGTGATATTTTTTGGGTCTCTGTCCCCACCCAAATCTCACCTCCAATTGTAATCTCCAGGTGTCCAGGGAGAGACCCGGTGGGAGGTGATTGGATCATGTGGGTGGTTTCCCCCTTGCTGTTCTCGTGATAGTGAGGGAGTTCTCACGAGATCTGATAGTTTATAAGTGACAGTTTCCCCTTCTCTCCCTCTCCTTCCTGCCACCTTGTAAAGAAGGTGCTTGCTTCCCCTTCACCTTCCATCATGATTGTTAGTTTCCTGAGGCCTTCCCACCGGGGCAGAACTGTGAATCAATTAAATCTCTTTATAAATTACCCAGTCTCAGGGTATTCTTTTCAGCATCGTGGAAATGGACTAATACAATAAGTAAACTGCGGGTCACAGGGTGTGGCGTACAGATTGTTTTGTCAGCCAGATAATAAGCATAGCACCAGCTCAGTGTTTTTTCTGATCCTTTCCCTCTTCCCACCTCCCACCCTCAAGAATGTTCCATTGTGTGGTGTTCCCCTCTATGTGTCCATGTGTCCTCATTGTTTAGCTCCCATTGATAAGTGCAAACATATGGTACTTAGTTTTCTGTTTCTGCATTGGTTTGCTTAGGATAATAGCCTCCAGCTCCATCCTTATCACTGCGAAGAACATAATCTTGCAGAATTCTTTTCATCTTGCAAAATGTGGACTCTGTACCTATTAAACAACAAATCCCCATTTCCCCTGCCCCAACCCTCAGGAAACACCATTCTATTTTCTGAATGAATTGCATTCCACAAATCTGATGACTTTAGAAGCCTCCTATGAGTGGGATCACGTATTTCTTTTCTTGTAATAAGTTTATTTCACATAGCTTCATGTTCTCAAGGTTAATAAAGGGAATTTGTTTTTTGTTTTATTTTTTAAAAGCTTGTTTCACAAGGCATAAAATTATAGAATACAATTAACCCCAATGTAGGAACATTTTAGACAAACTTGGGTGGAATATATTTTTCTAAAATCTAGTGATTGGCTCTGTTGCATAAAGATGAACAACATAATTAAAATTCATGTATTCCCTTTTCAAATGGCGTCCACATCGTGTAAAAATATGGGGGCAGTTTTCACAGTTTAGTCTGGGGATTTAATTAGGAACATGGCACTGAGACACAATGTCTGCCAATTAAAAAACTAGAGCACAGGGTAATAACTAATAAAAATGATTTAAAAGTACTTTGGAAACATAGCCTGAAATGTCTGTGCAACAGGATAATGGTGATTTTGGTGGTTATGGGGCAGTTGTTTCCAATAATAGTCGAATGTGCTCAATCCAGAACAATGATGTAAGATGCTTTTAAGATTGGTTACCTTCTTAAAGGGTTATCCTGGTTTTATCCTTATTTAATAGAAAAGGCTTTGTTAGGCACACTTTAAGTAAGACATGAAACACCTAAAAAACAACATCATTAAAGAATATGTATTTTTCCCATGTGTTTTTACCTTTTCTTATTTCAAGGCTTCTTGTCTAATTATTTATATTAAAGAGAAACAATGAGTGTCACATTTGGATTATGAAAAGAACATTCTCTGCTGAGGATAATGCATCTACCTGGAGGAAGAGTGTGTTTGTTTTATCTTCATACAGCAGGGTCATCCTGCACACAAGTGTAAAGGGGATGGTTTTGCAGCAAACTGCAACACTTGGATTTTAGTTAGTGCCTCCTTGCCTCAGATGGGCCGTGTGGCTTTTCTACATCATGTGAAATGAGGAAGCTGCATGGGTCATGAGTCTTCAAATAAAATTGTGGCTGAAACTGCAATCCTTTAAAAACAAGAACAACAGAAATCCATAAGATTCTGAGCAATGGATTCAAGAGCAATCCATAAAACAATCAGAAAGCACTTCTATCATTCATAGTCTCCACCTCTATCATTAACAATCTCCACCCCTCACCCTTAGGCCAAGTGGTGCTCAGAACAGAGTTTGAAAATCTCTGGGCTATGTCAGCTCTCAGATACCACCCAGCTTGGATATACAGTTCAAAGACCTGGTAGTAATAAACAAGCAAGCTGGAGAAAAATCTGCTGGTCATTGGTTGCAAATTAGAAAACATATTTTGGAAGATGCCAGGGATAGCAACTTAATGGCCTTAGTCCCTTTGGTATTCAGAAACCTTGCTAGAGATATAAAAGGAGGGAGTAGGGCATCTGGGGTCCTGAACCTATGGGGGAGTTCTCTGGGCAACACCTAGGAGAGGGCTTTAGGACCAGCCCCTAGTGGCCCATACTGGTAGACCTCTCTAGTGCATTGCCTCGTGGAGGTTTTCACCTCGTTGCTTGGAGTGGGTTCTTCTCTGGGCATCTTCCTGAGTGCGTTGACACAACTGTTCCCCAGGCAGAACCCTGTGTGCCTAATGCATACAAGAGGATGACCATTTTCCCCTCCTGATCCCTATAGAGATTTGGAAGCAGAAGCCTCCCTTTACTTCTTAGGGAAGGGTGGACCTCACTTGAGCAGGTTGTTGCCTACTGGCCTATTAAACTGCTCCATCTTCTACTGCCCACCAGAATGAGAGATGGTTGGACACAATGTCTCATGCCTGAAATCCCAGCACTTTGGGAAGCTGATGTGGGTGGATCACTTGAGCCCAGTGGTTTGAGATCAGCCTGGGCAACATGCTGAGACCCTGACTCTACAGCAGAAAATAAACAAACAAACAAAAAAATTAGCTGGGCATGTTGGTGTGTGTGTATAGTCCCAGCTACTCAGGAGGCTGAGGTGGGAGGATCCTTTGAAGCCAGGGGCTTGATGCTGCAGTGAGCTGTGATTATACCACTGCACTCCAGCCTGGGTGACAGAGTGAGACCCTGTCTCAAAAAAAAAAAAGAAGAGAAGAAAAGAAAAGAAAAAAGAATGAGAGCCTCCTCTGGTAAGCTGCTTTGTTTGGTGCAGAGGAAAAAATCAATTAATTTAAAAAATTATTATCTCATTTAAAAATGAGGAAGAGACACTATCAACATCTAATGAGGAGGATACAATCGGAGAGACAAAAGAGAGAGTACAGATGAAAGATCTTGTGACCACCAAGGAGATAAAATGAGGATATTTTTTAAAGAGACTTTCTGAATTTAAGAATGATATTGGTAAAATTTAAAAATCAATAAATAAGGCAAGTTAAAAAGTGATGAGTCACTGCTAATAAACTACATTGATCTTTTAGAAACACAAATGAAAAAATTATCTCAGGAAGTAGGAGGCAAAAATAGAAAAAAAAAGGACAATTCTTATTAAATTGATTAATCACAAAGGCACAGAAAAAACCTTATAAGCCTCCACAAATGAAGGATTACCTGTAATAAAAAGAAAATTAGTCTTGAATCAAACATACTCATCACCATACAGGAATCTAGAAAACAGTTAATATTACATACTATGACTGGAAAACAGCTGGGATCCAAGCATCCTATATACACTAACTATTTTACTGGAAGGAAAAAGGAAACAGAGAAAAGAAAAGAATTTTTTTTAATATATGCAGCATCTCAGAAGATTTACTTTCCTTACTGAGACTAATATGCACAAAAGTACTCAATATAAACAAACAAAACCTCTGGCCAGTGCAGTGGCTCACATCTGAAATCCCAGCACTTTGGGAGGCCAAGGCAGGAGGATCATTTGAAGCCAGGAGTTCAAGGCCAGCCTGGGCAACACAGCAAGATTGAGACCCCATCTCTACCAAAAATAATTGTTTCAAAAATTAGCATGATGGTGGCACACACCCCGAGTCCTAGCTACTCAGTAGGCTGAAGGATAAGCCCAGGAGTTTGAGGCTGTCGTGAGCTATGATTGCAGTCTGCATTCCAGCCTGGGCCACGAGAAAAACAAAACAGAAAAAGTCTGAGTAGAGATAAAGGAAGATGGTGAGACTAGAAAACCATTTTGAGCAATGGATCTCATTACATAAAAATATGTTTTTAAATATTCATATTTAGAGTTAGATTATAAATATATTTTTTAAAAAGAATGATAATAGTATTAGTGGATATTATAACATGCTCTCTAAAATAATATATATACATACAGAAAAATATGTGTAAATATATAAACAAAAACATATGTGTAAATATGTACACACATATACAGAAACACATATGTGTAAATATATACATATATAGAAACATATGTGTAAGCATATACATACATGTACAAGTACATGTGTAAATATATACACACATATACAGAAACGTGTAAATGTATACATGCATATACAGGAACATATGTACAAATATATACATATACAGAAACATATGTGTAAATATATACATATACAGAAACATGTGTGTAAGTATATACATACATATACCAAAAACATATATGTGTAAATACACACATACACAGAAACATATGTGTAAGTATATACATACATACACCAAAAACATATATGTGTAAATATATACATAAAAATACAGAAACATATGTGTAAATATATACATACACATACACCTAAACAGATATATGTATCTTCTTGCAAGAAAACCATTTACATATATATATATATATTTTTTTTTTTTTTTGAGAGGCAGTCTTGCCCTGTTGCCCAGGCTGCAGTCCAATGGTACGATCTTGACTCACTGCAACCTCCACCTCCCAAGTTCAAGCGATTCTCCTGCCTCAATCTCCCGAGTAGCTGAGATTACAGGCATAAGCCACCACATCCAGCAAATTTTTTGTATTTTTACTAGAGATGGGGTTTCACCATGTTGGCCAGGCTGGTCTCGAACTCCTGACCTCAAGTGATCCACCTGCTTTGGCCTCCCAAAGTGCTGGATTACAGGCATAAGCCACTGTACCTGGCTCATTAATACATTTTAAATTCTCTCTGCAAAATCCTAGGAGTTGAAAGGTAGGGAACTAGTAGGCTCATAAAGAATCTGGATATTGGAAATTAAAATACCTGGATTGAAAATCCCTCCGTGTTATTTAATTTTGAGGTAGTAACAGAGATAAAGATGTTTAGCTACTTACTCAACAAATATTTATTAAGAGCCTATATGGGTAAGGCATTCTTTTAGTCAAGATGATACACCTATCAATAAGATAAGCACAAACTTTTGTTTCCTGAGCCTTACATCTCAGGGGCAAAAGACAGATAACAAGCAAACAAACATAAACATACTTGAAGGTGGTAGAAAGTCCTATGAAAAAATTAAAGCAGAGAATGGACTGGGAAGCATCTTGGAAAATGATAAAAGAAAGCCTCACTTAGAAAGTAGCATTTGAACTGATATTGGAGTAAATGAATGAGCTCTTATACACACACCCCTCACACACACTACTGGGGGAAAGCATTGCAATCAGATATCAAGAATTTAAACGACTGATAAAAGAGGGGAATAAAGTGGATGAGGGGAAGAATGAAAGAATGTGAGGTCAGACAGAGAGACTGGAATTGTATTTCAAGTGAAAAATGGAAACTGTGTGAGAGTGTTATCAGGGATGTGACGGGGTTGCATTTATGTTTGAAAAACCTAACCCTACAACTTTATCTTCTATTGATGAGAAGAACTTGATAACCTGAAAATGCTCCTGTTAGAAAACAACTAGAAGTGCTATGTACGGTGCAACAGCTGTCCTTTAAACGCAAAATCAAATTCCCCCCTCCAAAAGGAAAAAACTCAGCATACCCCAAAAATAAAAAACACAAAACAACATGAATATAAGTGCATGACATTATTGCCACCCTGGGAATTTTGTGCTGGTTTTAGTAAACTACAGGGATTGATGGAGCTGGAACTGAGACACCAGCTAAGTTGAGACCTTTCAAAGTAAAGATAATTTTCTGCCAGTATAGGAGAGTGAAAAAGAAAGTTTGTTTTTTCTTGATCTATAAAAATGGCATTATTGTATATTTTTGACAATTAATTTTGATTGCATGGATCCAGACTTGTAGTTTATACGATCACTATGCTTCTCGAAGCTGCAACATGCAAGTAAAAAATGAACTGGTCCTGGGGGAGTGTCAACACTACAGCTCATAGCAGAAACACATTTAAAAACCTTCTACAGAGGAACACGCTCATCAAGAGCTGCACACAATTCCCATTGATAAAACCCTCCTGAAGATGAGTTCACAATAAAAAAATCACAATATAGTGAAGTCACAACCCAATGCTCATGAAGGTCAAAAGGCACAACACAATTCCCACTGAAAAACCCTCCTGAAGATGAGTTCACAATCAAAAATCACAATACATGTGAAGTCCCAATCCAGTGCTCATGATGGTCAAAAGGCACAAATAGCAATATAATCACAACAACATAATACGTAATCAGATTTGGATTACAAAAAGCATTTAGAATTGAAGAAGGACCAGAAATAAGAGGAAGATATTGTAATTAAAAGACAGATGGGTTTGAAATAAAAATGAGAACTTGTAGAAGTAAAAAGCAAGCCCTGGAACCTAAACCTCGATGGATAAATTAAAGATCAGATTACACATGACTGAACTGAGAAAAAAATGAATGGGCAGAGAGACATGAAAAAATTACTTAGAATGCAGCACATAAATATCAACAGATAGATTGTATCAAAGTCAGTTTTAGAGAGAAGGAAGGTACATGGAAGAGATTCAGGATATAATGACTAAAAGGTGATGGAGAATAACAGCATCCTGAGAATAAGGAACAAGCAATATTCCAAAAGATAATCATGGAAATATTCCAGAATCATATGAAACAGGAACACGCAGAGTCATGAAACAAAATGAATCCCAAGCAGGGGAAATAAAGACAAGTCCACACCCTGGCACATCAAACTGAAATTCAAGAACAGACAAGTGAAAACTCACAAAAGCAACCAGAATAAATAAAACATCATATACAACAGAATAATAATTATAGGAGCAATACAGCTCGTAGTAGGAATGACAGAAGCCAACAAGCAGAGATTTGTTTGTAGTGCCCAGAGAAAGTTACTGTTAAAATTCCATACTTAACAAAATTAACTTTATTAAGTTAATAAAGTTACTTTTCTTTAAAATTAATTAATTAAATTATTAAGATGAACTTAATTTTGAAAGAACAAAAAAAGAATAATGTAGAGGACTTGTCAAGATTTATTATAAAGCTACAGAAAGTAAGGGCATAATTGTGGAATAATCATTGAAAAAATAGAAGAATGAAACTGCATAGAGAGCCTGGAAATTTTTTCCCACATATATGGAAGCATATTTACAGCAGTGTTGTTACGAATTACTGGGAAAAGGATAAACTAATAAATAAAAGTGCTTGTGAAATGGTTATCCATAACGGGTAAAAAGATAGATCCCTATCTCATGCCCTATGAAAAATTAAATAGATTAAAATCTAGAGAGATTAAAGGCCTAAATGTAAAAACCAAAGCTTGAAGGATTTGAAAGCAACCATAGGTAGAAATATTAATTTCCTTGAAATAGAATAGATTTGGCATATAAGACACAAGAATAACAAATTATTTTAAAACAACATCGATTAATTTGAATATACAAAGATCAACATATCTGAAAATTAAAGATACCCTGAAAAAAGAGAAAAACCGGTGTGAAGACTATTTGGAACATATTTTATTCAAAGGGATTATAATTAATATCAAGAATATAAAAATGTAAATATATATGTATGTATGGAAATATATAGAGATATAGCTATTATATATAGCTCTATTTATGAATACACACACACATACTTCAACAAATCAATAAGTAAAGAGAAAAAAACCTCTGTAGGACATATTAAAGGAAAAGAAGAGCATTTAAATGAAGGAAAAAACCTGAATGACCAATTACATGTGAAAAGACCTCTTTTACTGCTGGTTAGGGAAATTCAAATTAAAACAGCAATGAGACTCCACTAAGATGGCAAAAAGTAAAGTCTGACAGTATCAAGCACCAAGGAAGACATGAAGTCAAAAGGGATCCCTTGCTCTGTTGGAGAGAGTGTGCATTTATAGAACCACTTTGGGACGCTATCTTGAAACATCAGGAGAATTGAAGATGTGCTCAGCCTACCAGCCAGCTTTCCACTTGAGAGAAGCTCAAGCTATGGGTGCAGTGTCAAGGACAAGAATGCTAACAGTAACTTGCTTGGAATAACGAAAAGTTAGAAACTGCCCACATTGGAATAATCAACAAGGTGAATAAACTATAGTTACAGGTATCAATTCATTCAATCTCAAATTTAACTATAAATGAAGAATGACCTTCAGCATGATACGTTTACTTAAGTTTTACAAATGAACCTATTATCTTTATATCTATCTATCCATCTACCTGTCTATCAATTCTATTTATCTATCTATCTATCTACCTATCTATTTATCTATTATCTATCTATGCAATCTATCATCTATTCTATCATCTATCATTTGTTGATCTATCATCTATTTTATGATCTATCATCTACCGGTTCATGTATCTCTACCTATCTGTTTATCTATCTATCATCTATTATTTATCTATCATCAATCTATATCTACTTATAGATATAGATACACACATATGCATTGCAATGATAAGGCAATCCAGAGCAATGATAAAACCAAATTAACTAGAGTCCATTGGGAAGGAAGGGATGGAAAATAAAATCCAGAGCATGTACATAGGGGATTTTAAAATATTTCTCTAGTGTATCATTATATTCTGAAAACCAGCATAAAGAAGACATAAGGGAAATATGGTAATGCTATTCACATTACTCCTTCCTCCATCTCCTCCTCACATCCAGCAAACTCCCAACACCTTGTCTCAGTTGCATGGCTACATTCCACAACATCCAAGTCCTGACACTGTCTCCCTCAAAAAATATTTTTGGGACATGAGGAAAATTACAGACATAATTTTCCTAATGTGAAGTGGTTCCTCCTAAGTTTCAAGAATAACAAGAAATATCTAATTCACAATTGATTTAGTTTCCTTTCATTCATTTCACTTTTTTTTCTAAATGTGGTATGTTTACATAACAGCAAATACACAAAAATAACAAATAGTAGAGATTCTCCTATTTGAAACTATAATTTCTTTGTTTCTTTTTTTATTTTTTAGAAATAAGACCCCTGGGAATCTTGGGCATATGCGAAAACACATATGCTCACACACTTAGATAATGAGGTTCAGTCATAGCAATTAGGTTGTATTTAAAATTCCTAGCATCAGTTGTAAGAGTCTAAGTACTTATTTTTTCTGAATGTAACACACCTTTATCTCTGTGCATAGTCTCTAGTATTCCTAAGTCAGTCTCTTTCTTTGCCATGGTCTAACTTGGTAGTCTGAACTTTCCATTCTTTCCTCTGAGTAGGGTAATCTTGAGAGTTGAGGTGATTAACATCTCTAATAATTTGTACAGTATAATGTAGTTAAAAGTTGATGCTTAGGGTAGTGAATGTGTGAAGAGAACAGAAGATCAACAGAGAAGAGAAAAGTTGCTAGCTGGCATGGGCTTTTTCCCAGTCATTATTGCTTGGAAAGAAAGTTAGAATTTTATTGCCAAGATATTTAACTAAATGCCACATATGTGTGTGTGTGTGTGTGTGTGTGTGTAGTGTGTGTGTATATATACACACAAAACACCCAGATACTGATAAGTATATATATATATGCACACACACACCTATATATGCACACATATATATGTATACACATATATATATATATATATCTCAGAGAGGGTGAGAGAGAGAGAGACAGAGAGAGAGAAATAGATTAGGTAGAGATAGATGTAGATAGAATAGATGGTAGATAAATAGGATAGATGGAATAGATGATAGAGATAGATATGGATGCAATAGATAGATACATAAATAACACGAGATAGAATATGTATATATATATCAGATAGGGAGATTAGATATAGATGTGACACACATACATACATATACACAGTTATTTAGAATTCTTGTCAGGCAGCTTTGTGGAGATACTATATGTGTTAACTTCACAATTAAATCTTCACAACTGTCATGAGGTGGAAGCTATCATTATAACAATTTTGCATAAAGAGCTGTTGCCTAAAGAGGCAAGTTACATGACTTGGCCCAGCTAGCAAGAGGTGCAGGGGTGACGTGAATCCAGGCTGTTTGATCTGCAGCTCCTTCTTCCAACCCACCGTGTGCTATTGGAAGTTGCCATTTTTCAGTTTTCCCGAAGTGCGAAGTGGCATCTCAAGAGGATATGAATGTCCATAGAAATACTCACAGAAATCCCTCTTACTGAATTCAGTATTCTGCACCTAAGGCTAATCATCAATATAAAAATTCAACATTCATCTTCGCCATTCTATGTATTGAACCAAATCTCTTCCATATGACAGTTGCATTTTCACTTCCAAGCCATAAGAGGGAGATGAAGGATCCTCTGTAGTTTCTCTTGCTGGCGATAACAGTTGCAAAGGCAAAATTTTGAATGCATCTAAGTTAATCACCAAAGAGAGGCACTAATAGCCCTG
This sequence comes from Pan paniscus, assembly GCF_029289425.2. NCBI lineage: Eukaryota > Metazoa > Chordata > Mammalia > Primates > Hominidae > Pan > Pan paniscus. Next base: position 7,906,329 of record NC_073272.2, on the reverse strand, counting down.
GCTCCATTTAAGTAGCTCCTGCATGGAATGTTCCTTATGTATTGAATATTTTTAAGCCCTATCATTACCATTATCATCTACAGCTACATTCATCATCATCCACAAGTAATGGAAAAGGTTTTCCTCGCTCCCGAAGTACTGTGTGCTCATTTCAGAACGTCCTGTGCTCTTAATGCATTTCTTAATGATGACTCTAGTCTGTGATGAGGCACAGGGGTTTTGGAAGTCAGAAAGCCAGGATCTCATTGCACGCTCATCTTTAGTGGAGACTTCTTGCCTAGCTTGAAATGCAACTCAAATACATAGAGCTCAAATTACCTAGCCTTTCTGCTTCAGGTTATTCAAACCCAACGAAATATTGATATACTTTTAAAGATAATTATTGCACATAAAAAGTCACCTCTGATTTTTGTATGAGCAAGATAATGATTGCACATAACCCACCTCTGATTTTTGTATGAGCAAACACAAGATGGAAAAACGAGAAGCTATTTTCAAAGCACTCAGACCTTGACTTATGTAAGGAGATTTAATATTAAAAAAATTAGTTGCAACTTGAAGTGAGGTCCAGCTTGTCTAAATGTGGAGTTGGTAATGCAAATGAGTCTGAATGGCAATGTGTGTGTGAAGCATTGTTAGAGACAGTGAAAGCCTTCGGTTGGGTTTCTTAGAAGTAGACCTTGACACAAGGATTTGGGTGCGAGGGATTCACTGATGAAAAAACCAGCTGCTCCCATGTCAGAGGGTCTTTGGCTCTGGGATTCTTTGGGTAAAGAGATAAGAGATAAATTTCTAGGAGGAGCAACTCACTGTCAACCAAGGGTCATTCTCCAGAGCAGCAGAGCGGCTGTGAACTGTTAGTAGTCCCCACTTCCAACAGCCAAATGTGCATTGGCCCTTTAAAAAGTATTCTCAGGGCACAAAAACAGCATCTCCACGCCTTCTAACTCCTGCAAGTAGAAATCTCTTCAAGCGTCTATTTAAAATAATATCCCTCTTCATGCTGTGATGCCTAATACATCCCACTCAGAAATTTTAATGTGTTAAAATCAGATCAGGTAATGGCTTATTATGCTAATTGTGATTGTACTTAAGGTCATAGTTGCTAAATCTTTCACTTATATCCTAACTATCAGGTAAGGGTTTGTAAATAAAATGGTGTTTTTTTTTTTTCCCAAGATTTATTGGTATGATTTCCCAATCTGTGGTAGGTTTTGCACACGTGTTTCCTTGCTTATAAATCCTCATGCTTAGCAAGAGCTGATGCTTAGGATAATGATTTCTCAATGAGAAGTTGAGCTGGATTTATTAGCAGCTTTTATAAATCAAGTGCCAAATATATAGTTTAAACTTCAGAAAGCACAGATTTATGTGTCCTTGCAATAAATCATGAGAATAAGTATCCACTAAGTCCTTCTTTTAAGCTAATCTGGTCAATTGCTGGGTAAATACTTCATGTCTTTTAATCCATTTTGTATTCATAATTAGAACTCATTATTTCAGTAAATATCTGTCGATTTATGGTTATCCTAAATGCATGCATTTGGAGAAGTTTGGAAACTTGCCTGCATATTAACGTTACAAAGGATAACTAATGCTATCATCATGAAAATGAATTAAAAATGTACAATAATAATATTGAATCCCATAATTAAAGGATAAGGCAGAACTTCAACGAACTCAGCTTCCATTCTCAAAAAGGCATCATTTAATAATAATTATATGGTAATAAGTCATCAGTTATAATTGTATGATGTTTTATAATTGACTTAGCACTTTATGCATGCTTCTTTATTTTATTCTGATGGTAAGAAGTAGGTTGCATATAATTTTAAAGAATTGATGAGACCAAGCCTCGGACATTCAATGTGTTACCCAACATCACTGAGATAGCCTGTCAGTGGTCTCTTTTCTCCAGGTTTTGGCATCCAGCTCTCCTCCGACATCCACCCCAACATGCGTTAGCATGGATGTGAATGTTAATTGCATGAGGCAAATGTTCTCTATGGCCACTTTGATTTCTCTCTTCAAAGTCTGTGTATACACAAAGAATCATACTAAAGGGTCAAACTGAAATTCCATTTGTTTGTACCTTCCTCCATAATCATGGGAGAGGACAACGTTTAAATAACCCGCCCCCCCCCCAAGTTGACACAAACCACTTGTACAGGTTTTAATGTCACTTTTCTTTCATCTTTATGTAAATTGCCAATTACCAGAGAACCCTGGCCAGGTCTCATTTATTCCAGAAGACATAGACTAATAGTTAAGCACAGAGACCCTCCCGTTTGCCTCACAATGGTGGAGCTAGTTCAATGGCTGTATACAGTCATTTAAAAAAATGAAATAGCCAGACGCGGAGGCTCAAGCCTGTAATCCCAGCACTTTGGGAGGCCGAGGCGGGCAGATCACGAGGTCAGGAGATGGAGACCACCCTGGCTAACATGGTGAAACCCCGTCTCTACTAAAAATACAAAAAATTAGCTGGGCGCGGTGGCGCCGAGGCTGAGGCAGGAGAATGGCGTGAACCCGGGAGGCGGAGCTTGCTATGAGCCGAGATCACACCACTGCACTCCAGCCTGGGCGACAGAGCAAGACTACTTCTCAAAAAACAAAACAAAACAAAAAAATATTGACTTCATTTTGAAGAATGGATTAAACACTTTGTTAATATTATTGAATACTGAAGTAACATTTTATAATTTTGATCAACGATTAATACCAATATGGAAAACAGGATCATCAAAGAAAAGGTTTCCAATGGATCCTATAAATAACAAACTAGTCATTTAAAAAGAAGAAACAAGGACAAGAAAATTGGAAGTTGGGAATGACAAAGTGAGGGGGATGCTGAATGAGGCCACTACATAATTTTGTCATTCAAGCAGGACTCTTGAGAGAAATAGGGACTCAGAAACAAATTTATAATTTTCTAAAGTTTATAATTTTTAAAAACAAACACTGAACATAAATGTTATTAAATTGGTGGAGCTATAAATTAGTTCTATTAAAAAGTATTTCTAGACACAGACACACATCACTTTAAAAAATACTTCTGGCCGGGCGCAGTGTTAAAAAATACTTCTGGCCGGGCGCGGTGGCTCACGCCTGTAATCCCAACACTTTGGGAGGCCGAGGCGGGCGGATCACAAGGTCAGTAGATCGAGACCATCCTGGCTAACACGGTGAAACCCCGTCTCTACTAAAAATACAAAAAATTAGCCAGGCGTGGTGGCATGTGCCTGTAGTCCCAGCTACTCGGGAGGCTGAGGCAGGAGAATGGCGTGAACCTGGGAGGCGGAGCTTTCAGTGAGCCGAGGTCGCACCACTGTACTCCGGCCTGGGTGACAGAGCAAGACTCCGTTTCAAAAAAAAAAAAAAAAAAAAAAAAAAAAAAAAAAAAAAACTTCTTGCATTCTGGTTTGTGATAAAGTGGTGTATTCATTGGCTTGAGCTGCCATAACAAAATATCACAGAGACTGGGCAGCTTAAACAACCTTTTATTTTCTCACAGTTCTGGAAGCTGGAAGTTCAACATCAAGGTGTGGGCAGGGCTGTTTCCTCCTGAGGCCTCCCTCCTTGGCTTGTAGACGCCATCATCTCCCTGTGTCCTCAAAGGGTCCTTCCTCTGTGTAGGTCTGTGTCCTCATGTTCTTTTCTTATAAGGGCACCAGTCCTGTTGAATTAGGGCCCACTCTAGTGACCCTGGTTACCTTAATCATGTACTTAAAAACTCTATTGCCAAACACAGTCACATTCTAAAGTCCTAGGGGTTAGGGGTTCAATATATAAATTGTTCAAGAAAACAATTCAGCTCACAGATGGGGCATGTACAAGTTTTCCTGATCCACCCACTGAATGAAGCTATGAAATCAGGACAGGATGCATGGGGCAGCTATTTGAGGACTCTAAAAATGAAATGGCCACTACCTACTTGTGAGAATGGCCCAAATTTACAACACTGATCAAACCAAATGCTGGTGAGGACACAGAGCAACAAGAACTCTCATTCATTCCTGGTGGGAATGCAGAACAATACAGCCACTTTGGAAGACAATTTGGAAATGTCTTACGAAACCAACAATAGTCTTATAATAATATCTAGGAATTGTGCTCCTAGGTATTTACCAAAATGAATTAAAGACTTACATTCAAACAAAACTGCACATTAATGTTTATAGCAGCTTTACACATAATTGCCAAATCTTGGAAACAACTAAGATGCCCTTCAGTAGATGAACAGAGAAGTAAACTGTGTTAAATGCAGACAATGGAATGTCACCCCTCCCGAAAAAGAAATGAGCTATCAAACCAGTAGAGACACGGAGGAACCTTGAATATGACTAAGAGAAACAAGACAATGTGGAAAGGCTACAGACTGACAGTCTAACTGTAGGACACTCTGGAAAAGGCAGAACTATGGGGACAGTAAACAGATCAGTGCTTGACAGGGGTCTGAGGGACGGAGGGAAGAACAGGCAGAACACAGAGGACTTTTAAGGCAGTGAAAATGCATGAGACTGTAATGGTGGATCCATGTCATTATACATTTGTCAAAACCCACAGGATGCACAACACTAATGAACTCTAATGTAAACTAATGTGAATCCTAATGTAAACTGTGAACTTTGGATGATAGTGATGTGTCAGTGTAGGTTGATAATTGTAATGTACCATCTGTTGCATGATGTTAATTGTAGGGGAAGCTATTCATATGTGGGGCAGTGGGAAGATGCCCCACTTAACTTTGCAGAGAAGCTAAAATGACTATAAAAAATAAAGGCTATTGGCTGGGTGTGGTGGCTCACACTTGTAATCCCAGCACTTTGGGAGGCAGAGGCAGGTGGATCACTTGAGGCCAGGAGTTTGAGACCATCCTGGCCAACATGGTGAAACCCCATCTCTACTAAAAACACAAAAATTAGCCAGCATGGTGGTGCACACCTGTAGTCCCAGCTACTCGGGAGGCTGAGGTAGGAGAATCGCTTGAATCCAGGAGGCAGAGGCTGCAGAGAGCCAAGATCATGTCACTGCACTCCAGGCTGGGTGACAGAGGACACTCCATCTCAAAAAATAAATAAGTAAATGTAAAAAAAGCCTATCAATTAAAAAACAACAGCAACAAAAACTAAATACATCCCATTCAGAAATTGTAATATGTTAAAATCCGATTAGGTAATGGCTTATTGTGCTAATTGAAATTGTACTTACTCAAGGTCACAGTTGCTATGATAGAGGAGACAGGTTGGAGAAGATGAACAGAGTTCCAAGTTCCACCAAGACAGTGATGAGCTGGTTATTGCTTTCCCTTTGGGGTCTGATATGGTTTGGCTCTATGTCCCCACCAAATCTCATGCAGAATTGTAATCCCCAGTGTTGGAGGTGGGGCCCGGTGGGAGGTGATTGGCTTTCATGGAGGCGGTTTCTCATGAATGGTTTAGCATCATCCCCTCTGTGCCATTCTCACGGCAGTAACTGAGTTTTCATGAGATCTGGTTGCTTAAAAGTGTGCAGCACCTCCTCGCCCACTCTTGGTCCTGCTCCTGCCATGTAAGACACCTGCTTCCACTTTGCCTTCTGCCATGAGTAAAAGCTCCCTGAGGCCTTCCATGAAGCAGATGGCTGCCATGCTTCCTGTACGGCCTGCAGAACCATGAGCCAATTAAACCCCTTTTCTTTATAAATTACCCAGTCTCAGGTATTTCTTTATAGCAGTGTGAGAAGGGACTGATACAGGGTCCTTTATCCTGAATGCAATGCACCAACAAACCAGGAACTGAGCTCATTAGCACAGGTAGAGAGGATAACAGAAGCACTTGTTCTGGTTTAAGGATCAAGAAAGATGTGCTGTACCATTCAGAGAGGGTGCAGAAACCCCAATTCTTCTCTTTTACTTTCATTATTTCCCCCTGTTTTCATCTTTGCTTTCCTTTGTGCCAGCCCTTGAGTGACCCTGTAACAATGAAGGTAGTGAGAAAGCCCACAGGTGCCTGATTAGAGAGAACCCTGACTACATGCAAGGTTCATTCCTCTCTGTTCAAAAGAGGAGGACTATTTCAACAGCCTTTTCAGATAATGTGGCCGTTTATTAAAGTTTGTGTGCAATGTGGAATCTAAAATCACAACCATGAACTTTTTGTATGTTCTTAAGGAAAATGTATTGCTCTGTGTCGCACTCACAACGTTTTGTCTTGTTTTTAGTCACTTAAATTTTTTAGCACCATGCAATTGGAAAACAACAGTTGATTGAATTATGCAGATTTTCAATATGTGGACATATTTCACTATACAGGGCCCAAAAGTCACATTTGTTAATGACATCAGCAATCTGATTTGAAAATAGCTTTGCTAAAGGGATTTCTCAGTAGTCAATGAGAGTTTTCCAAAAATCTGATTTTTCCTTGAAGTGAAGGGCTCACTTTATTCAATTCTGAATTACCATGGTGAGTCCATCAGACATTCCTTCAAATGCTTTCACTCTTCCATGAAAACAGCAGCCACTTCAGCATGCAACTGAAGCAACGTGACACTTGTTTTTCCCAAAAACAGCCATCACACTTCAGTATGCAGCAGAAGTGCTCACAAGCAGTTTCCATGTCACCGTAGAGATTATTAACAAGACAGACATAGAAGAGCTGTATACAATTTTATTGTCTCCTCCAAGTCACTCTTAAGTGAAACGGCCCTTCCCCTTCTTTGTTTCTGAGACTGCATGGTGCTAAAAAAAACCACAATGGCTACTTGTACCTTTCAGTGTCACTGTTTTGATTTGCTTTAAGGCACCAGTAGCTTTATTCACCATTGTTTTACCGCTGAAGTGCATATATCAGCATTCAGGAAAAGGTACATGACATGATTATGTTATGAAAGTTGTTTTGACCACCTGGTTTTAAACCCCATCATAGGATCTTGGGGACTCCAAGGGTCTGAAAACCACACTTTGATAATTGCTACTCTTGCCTACTATAAACATTTATAATTGTGGACAATTACAGCTTTGATTTTGATATGTTCTGATAGTGCAGTTCATCTTGTTGCAATTATGAATGATTTGCGAACCACAACTACTCCCAAGTATATGTTTCACCCATTGGTTTCTTACTATGGTAAGAGCTTTGTGCCTACCAAGGTGTGTGTTTTATAAAATTGGTATCACATTATGACAGTAAAACAAATAATTCCATCTTCTGTAGGGAGACCCCCTGAAACTATTGCTATGGAATAAAAGATGAAATGCTCCTGATTATTGTAAATACAAAATTGCATGCAGGATTGTGTAAAGACAATGCCAGGTTGGACTGCCAGAACGAGCCAACAGCGCGTGATGTGCTTCCCCCTGCAGAGAGCCTATGAATGGACATGCAGTCAGGGAGGTTTCGCATCACCAAGATTCCTATCCCAGAAAAGCAGATGTTCATAGCTCTGGGAATGGAATGTGACCCTCATGGAGAGCCTATAAACGGACGCATGGGGGAGCACCTGTCCATATGGATAAGATAGGGCTATAAACGCCCTCATCTTGCCACGGCTCTTCTAGGCCTCTTCTGGTCTAACCAGTTGTCTAGCTTCACGTCCTGTTTCTATGGATTGTTTGTAACCAGCTTTTGCTGCAACTGTTACTGCTGATTAATATCTGGCTAATCATAGGTTATGGAAAGACTGTGTTTCTGTTTTAAGGCTCTGTTAGAAATTACTGATGCACACACTATATTGTAAATTCTTATCTCTGTATACTGTACTTCTACATACAAATGTACTGTACTTCTACACACAAATGTTATGTTAAAGAATTACTTCATCCCCGTGTGACCATCTCACCTCATAATCAAATGACCCTAAATCCCTCACCAACCTACCCCCGCCCTCACTAAACTTAATAATAAATGCTGGTATATCCAGTGCATTGTTGGCACCGTGGGAGCAGAAGATGGTGACCCCCTGGACCCAGCTTTCACTATGTTGTGTGTGTCTATTATTTCTCAACCTGCTGATCCACCTGGGAACAAAGAGAGAGCCCTGTTGCACTGCGGGCTGCTGGCCAGATCCCACAGTAATCGTCCACATTAGACCAGCATTCACAAAAAGCATAGAGTTGCAAGTATAATAATAATTTTTTAAAAATTTGCAAAGCTCTACTTTTATTCCATGAACTGGCTAGAAAAAAAAAAAACTGCGCCATTATCAGAATTAGCTTCATTGATATTCTATTTCTGTCCTCTGATGTTATAGATAGAAAACTGATGCCATTCATGTGCTTGTGAAGGTGAAGCTCTTTTGCTAACAGAGCCATCATGCTAATAGCCATCACTTCACTTTCCGCATGTGAACGAGAACATTCGGAACTGAAAAGGAGGAAAAATAGGCCGGCCATGGTGGCTCATGCCTGTAATCCCAGCACTTTGGGAGGCTGAGGCGGGCAGATCACTTGAGGTCAGGAGTTTGAGACCAACTTGGCCAACATGGTGAAACTCCGTCTCTACTAAAATGCTGGGATAACAGGCATGAGCACGCACGAGAATTTGAGAGCTTGAGAATTTGCCACCATTTGATAATTTTCTGGGGGTTATGGACAGCCTCCCTGGAAGAACGTAGCTCTCTATAAATGCTCTCCATCAAAGTTCAGAGTTCAAGGAGTTCCTGAACTCTATCCAGGGATCTCCCAGAATGGTAATTATTCAATGATGGCTCTATCTCATCTTGGGGGGTCATTGTGGAATTTTGTGAGTTATTTGTGTTTTATTATTGTTATTATACTTATTATCACTATTGACACTTAGTGGACAAATGCCAGGAATGAGAAAAAGTTTAGCAATGTACATAACATGAAACAAAAGAAGAATTGTATCATTTCCCATACTATTTTGAAATATCCTGCAGGTATGTATGTATACATAAAACAATTTTGAAATATCCTGCTAGGTATTTATGTATATATAAAACCTCTCAATGATGACCTGAATCTAAATCTAGAACCTAACTCCATTTTATATCTAAACTCAAGCACTGTTTTTTGCACATTTTTAATAAGCATTGAACTTTCCAGGAAACAGTTGCCAAGTAATTAAAGGGGAAATTATAGTTTATTTATTTGGAAACTTACCAAGAGTTGTTAATAATTTCAGAAAAAATTCCAACACTGTTTATGGTATTTGAGTCCCTGGCACAAAGAATTCACCATCCCCACCCCATACTCCTAACGTGTGTCAAGGGCATTTGCAACTATCACAAACAGCTGATTTGATGTGCACGCATAAATATTGGAGCACTTGCTTGTGTCATGCAGTGAAAATACATAAATTATATTATTGCACATTACTTTCTATTTCTTCTTTGAATTGCAGGTAGGAAACTTCATAGAGCTTTTGAGAATCATTATTTATTGTGCATGTAAAGTATTTGTGCCTGATACTTAGTAAACACTGCACTCTATGAAATTAGCTGTCATTATCATCATTATTAATATTAATATATATGTGTGAGAACAAGTGGCATATTTTAAGTATTTGTCATATAAGTGGGAGATTTGTGTCTCTGAAAGTTTAGAAGAATTGCTCTAGGAATAGTCCAGGTTGAGAGGTTTAAGGAAAATTGTCTTTAAGTAAAGACAGGATGTTAAGATCTACCTTTAAAAGGTAGGCATGTTTTACTCCTGTTCCCTTAAATGTATCCTGTTTTTGACATTACTGAAATGCTTCTTCGACCTAGAAAAGAAATACTAATTGTACTTGTAATTTTAGATAATTTTAACCTTTTTCCGTTGTTCCTTTTAGTACACAGAGTCCACCTCTTCCATATTTACTGAGTGGTGACGGAATGGACAACCATTTACAGAGAAGTCTTTTGCCTCCAACATTAAATGACATGTTTGCTCAAACAAAAGCAAATTCACGGAGCCTCACTGCAAACAGGCCATGGCCATGTCCCTCATGTGGTTGCTCATGAAGTCTTTGTTTACCATGTCTGCCTGTCTCACATCCCTCTGTGATTACAGACACACCTATCACCGTCTGTATTTATGATCAACCATTTTTCTCTCTGTGATCTCCTAGGGACTCCAATGCAATCAACCCCACCAAAAGGGTGACATTTCAGCATTTTAGTTTTGCTGAGACTGCCTTGCTGAGAAGCAAATAAGATGTTTGATTTCTGCTGGTAAAATAAAATTGGCAACCATGAGACCTAAGAGATTCTGAGAAATGGCATGGACTTTATAACTTCTTGTAATAAAAGTCAAATCATGCATTATTTTCTTGGCTGTGTTTCAGGGAGTGAGGGAGTAAAACCAGGGAATCTTTACATATATATATATATATATATATGTGTGTGTGTGTGTGTGTGTGTGTGTGTGTGTGTAGCTATCTATCTATATTTATAAATACAGACACATGTATCTTCAAGATATTTACATATCTTTACAAAAGTGACTTTCCTGAAGGTATTTAAATTATATTCAGGAAAGTGACTTTCCTGAAGATATGTAAATTGCTTACATATATTTTTTCTTATTCTTTGAGAAATGCCTATTGCTCCTTCTTTCATTTCTCAAATAAATCTCCTTCAAATTTCATAACTTGCAATGTAAGATGTGCATAATACGCTCTGTTTTGTGATCCTTAAAGTGCATAGATCCACTTTCTGTCAATATCAGTAATGAGCCAGCTATAATTGCTTATCAGAAAAAAACAATTCCACACTACATCCTACCTAAGTTCTCATCAAGCCCAGTCAGAAGAATTATCTTAATGAAGAGTAATTGAAGGAGAAGTAGCTTACTGACCTTCTAGATTTCTAAAATATCAGGACATTTTGTACTCTGTGTATTTGGATAATGAGTCCTATTTGTTTGTTTGTTTGATTTTTGCCACCACATGACAGTCAAATTTAGCATGGATACTAAAAGTAAAAATTAAAACTAATGGCAAAAGCGCACTTACTTTTGCACCAGCCTAATACATCATCAGCACGCGTTGAAGGGTTCAACGCACATATGTCCTTTAAGCCAGCCCTTTCATAGGTTGTAAGGATATGATGGCAAATGTTCACTACTCCATCTCTTATATTAAAACCCATCTAAAAATATCCAGGCTTATGTTTTAGAACAACCTCCGTTTCTCCTAATGAATCAATGGGCTTTATTTTTCTTGTGGAAGGTCAAACATGGAGCCAATTTTTATGAACTCTGTGGACTCTGTTATGTTACAATTCTCTTCTATAGTTCTGTTTTTCATTCAAATATGTGTTTTTATATGTTATCATATGTACTATAACAAGTATATGACATTTCCCCGTTCCCTAACCTTATGTCCCCAGCACGCCTTCCCTTCAATCTTCTCTGTCGCTTTTTTTTTCTCAAACTTGATGTGCATCCCCTGAACTTGGGAATACCTGACTCTCTCCTGAGAATATGAAACTGCCTTGTGGTGCAGAGCACAGGGCTGTGTCTGAAAATTCACTTCCTCCTATCATCAGGGTGATGGCATGTGGATCGTCATAAAAGGACCAGGGTGAACCCTGCACATCTGCATTGGCTTGAGATCATCTTACAGCGATGAGTTTCCACGTGTGCAGCCTGCAAACGCAGCTTCCCCTCTCTGCTCTTGCCCTCCAGGAGCAGAAGCAGAGGAGGAGGTTTCAGAGTTGCCATCCTGAAGAGCAACACACATTGCCTTTGGCCATAAGAAACAGGAGATAGCAAAGAGCCCACAAATGGGTCCAAAAGAGAGCATTTCAGTCTTGACCATCAGCTAATTCCAGAAAGCAAGGAAAGCGTGTCATCAATGAGAGTGTCATGATACCTGCTGAGTAAGAACCTACTGAGGCTCTTACCTCTCCTCCCTCTTGTAGACCCTGGGAAAAAAAAAAAAAGAAAAACAGCCACCATATAGGGAAGAAGGAGAGGTAAGAAAAGAGACATCATCCCCTTCCCATATACTTTAACTGACTGGTCTTCATCAAGCTGCAGCTGGGGAAAAGGAGAAGTTGTAAATTTATTCGGTGTTTTATTGTTGTTTTGGGGTTTTTTTGTTGTGGTGGTGGTTTTTGAGAAAGGATCTCACTCTGTCACTCAGGCTGGAGTGCAGTGGCATGATCACAGCCCAACATCTCGGGCTCAAGCGACCCTCCCATGTCAGCAGCCTCCCTAGTAGCTGGGACTACAGGCACATTCCACCACGCCTGGCTAAATATTTTAATTTCTTGCTATGTTTTCCAGGCTGGTTCTTGCTATGTTTTCCAGGCTGTTCTCCAACTCCTGGGCTCAAGCAATCCTCCCATCTTGGCCTCCCTTACAACAATTTAAGTTGTGAATTTAAATCAAGATGATTTTTCTTGGCTGGGTACAGTGATTCACACCTGTAATCCCATTGGTTTGGGAGGCTGTGCCAGGGAGAATTGCTTGAGCCCAGAAGTTCGAGACCAACCTGAGAAACACAGAGAGACCCCATCTCTACAAAAGAAAACAAAAATTAGCTAGGCATGGTGGTGCACCTGAAGTCCCAGCTACCTGGGAAGCTGACTTGAGCCCAGGAGGTCAAGGCTGCAGTGAGCTATGATCATGCCACTGCACTCCAGCCTGGGAAACAGAGCAAGACGCTATCTCTGAAAATAAAAAAGGTATAGAAATTATGTCTTGGTGTGCATCTGTACTCCAAGCTATTCAGGAGGCTAAGGCAGGAGGATCACTTGAGCCCAGTAGGTCGAGGCTGCAGTGAGGTATGACTGTGCCACTGCACTCCAGCCTGGGCAACAGACTGAGACCTAGTCTCAAAAAATATAAACTAAAATAGGATGTTTTTTCTTTAACTTTTTTGTCTATAACTGGACGTCTCGTGTAACTGAATGGTGGACTGTGTGACCAAAGCCAGTGGAAAGAGCGAGATTCCCCTCATGGAGGGCGTTGCCGAGAACAGTAAGAAGCAACGTGAGGATGTGCTCTGACTGTATCTCAGGAGTCCCAGAAGCAATGATCCAGCCATATGCTTGATGAATATTTATCAGGTTCTGACTAAAACCACAGACCGTGCTAAGTACCAGGGAAACTGAGAGAAATGAGACGTGGTGCATCTGCTGGATGAACTCATTGTCTTAGAGAAAGTACGGAGAGATCCAGGTACACAGAGAATGTTTTGCCCCCACCACCTCATGCTGCATGGTAAACGATGGATCTAGTGTGAACTCAATGGTTCCCAGTCCTAGCAGGCAATATCGTAATTAATTAAAGGAATGATCCTATGTTCTTCATTCTAAGAAAAAAAAAACTTAAAGGAACATTATTTTACCTTTACTTGCAAGAGACCATTCTAAAAGCATGTCTTGTGCAGCTATTCTATTAAGTAGAATGAGCATTATGCCAGGCACTTTGGGATTAATGGATCATTTTTTAAAAATCTTTGCTACAATTAAAAGTAATTGAGAAGACAAAGTGAATGCCCATAAAACAATAGGCAATAAAAGTCTGAATGTATTTACCTGCTACTTCCAAGCAATTACAATAAATGCTTCACAGTTTTATGAGGGTCGGTGCCACCTTGATTAGTAAAATCTTCATAAACAAAGTGGGATTTGCAGAATGATTAGGATTTACCTCAAAATAAGGAAGAAGAGAAGTCATTCTACAGAGGAGCACAATAAAATGAATCAAGGCAATAAGAATGAGAAGGGAATATTTTCAGATACCTTGCTTAAAACACACTGACAAAAAGTCGAGTTTGTACAATGGGGGGAGTCAACACTCATTTGTCTAAGTAGAGAAGTGAAAATTATAAGGGATCCAAAATTCCAGAAGAAATTTAAACTTATGATTGAACAATGGAAAAGTATAGTAGGGTTTGGAGCAGGGAATTGGGATACACTTAAAGCATTTCAATAAGATTAAACTCATAGAAGAAATTGCCACTAGAGAGAAATAAGAGAGTGTCCAGTCAATTAGGTTCATTGAGAAGCTACTGGCCTCATTCATTGAAGAAGGTGAGTGTAAGAGGCAAAGGTGGAATGAATGGAAAGGAAGACCTGTACAATTTGTGCTTCCACCAATATGACAGACTGGTTATGCCCAAACAACATTCCCACTAAAAAAGCCATGGAAGTTCTAGAAAAAGTGGAATGTTCCTTAAAACACATAACCAATTCTAGGAAAGCAGAAGTCATTAATTGCTAGCGGGTAGAGATACAGCAAGTCAGGAAACCTGGGTGTTCAGAAGACTTGAAACTTCTCTGAGGGGCTTAGTCATTATCAGGATAGAGAATAAACAAGATATTGATCTTGTACCGAGGATGGGGTTGGAATTGAAAGCCCTTCCTGCAGCCACAAACTCGAAAGAGTATTCTGCCAGTCTGGTACTGGACTAGAAAAGATATCCACCTGCTAATATAAGAAAAAAAAAAGATATCCACCTGCTAATAGAAGAAAAAAGAAAAGTGTACCCTTTAGACCTAAAGTCCAGGCTGGAAAAAATGTCTCCTCTAATGAATTTGTAGTTTCAGAATTGTCCTTGCAAAGGTTTGGGTGTTAGACATTACCTTAGATGCACAATTTAAGAAGATTCAAGAAAATAACTGGACATCAGATGGCATCATGTTGGTAACACATAGGATGCCTAGAACTGGGAAGGTGGTTCGTCCCCCGTAACAATGGGCAAAAGGATTCTTACAGATGCACAGGTTAACAAACGTGCAAACACAAATTAAAAACCACAGAAGGCAACAAGCCACCAAGAACAAGAGTTAGCTGTAGAAGCAAACAACATGTTAGACCTTCAAGGAACTCAGACTTTGGGATGCTCAAACATAGAATGTAACACCTCAGACATACAGACTTTTGGATGTAACTCAAATACATTTATGATGTTTACAAAAACAAAGCAGGAAACAGACTGCATGAACAGGGCATCAAGTTAAAAAAAGGGTTTAAAAAAAAGGACAAGCAGGTTTGGCAAAAGCAAACAAACAAAAGATACAACAAATAGAGCATTTGTGACAATACGTTAAAATTAAAACAGTGCAGATTAAACGGAAGATTAGATGGCACTGAAGAAAATTATCAGTGTATCAGAAATTAGATACTAAATATAATACACAAATGTAGGACAAAGAGACAAACAATGGAGCATAAGAGTGAGAAAGACAGTGAGAACAAAAAAATGAGTTCTAGGCCACGCGTGGTGGCTCACATCTGAAATCCTAGCACTTTGGGAGGCTGAGGAAGGCAGATTGCTTGAGTCCAGGAGTTCAAGACCAGCCTGGCCAACATAGTGAGACCCCGTTACTACAAAAAATACAAAAATTAGCTAGGAGTCGTGGCATGTACCTGTGGTCCCAGCTACTGGTGAGCCGAGATCAAGCCACTGTACTCCAGCCTGGGCGACAAAGCAGGACTCCATCTCAAAAAAAAAAAAAAAAAAAGTTAAAATGCGTCTGATATACATCAGATCCAAATCCTAAATACTAGAAAAGCAAGAGTAAAGCAAGAAGCACAGCTGGAAAGAGCTCATATTTATGAAAGCTGTGACTCTTCAGATTCAGAAAGCTCAGTAATTCACAAACTACATAAATTAAGAAGAAATTTACACTTAGCTGGAATGTAGGGAGCTGGCAAACTACGGAAGTCATAGAGATGACGTTCAAAACAGCCAGGGGTGGGAAAGGAGCCATTACTTACAAAAATCAACCATTAGGCTGATGGAGGCTTCTCAACAGCAAAGATAGGAAGCCAGGAAGCAGTGAATAAAGTGTCTTCAAAACGCTGCAAGAAAATTACCATCAACCTAGAGTACCTTTATCTATGGCAAAAATGGTACACCTAGTCATCAAGAAAAACATCCAAGACATAGCCAATTGTACACAACGAAAAGCAATTACCTTGGAAACAAGGAAAACAACTCAAATACTGAGACTGGTGAGTGAGGAAATTGGTTAGTGCCATTACATTTACACAAATACTAAATATATTAAGCAAAAATAATAATGTCTAATTTTGGGAGTAACCAACCAGAATAGGAGAGAAGAGGAAGGAAGAACTTAAAAGATGCAAAGGAGGTGTTTGGAATTTAAGTATTCTCAACTTCTTGTGATATTTCATAGAAGGGTAGAAATACAGATTCCATTTAAACTCTCTGAGTATTCAAAATTTTAAGGGTAACCGATAACAGGATAGAAATAGAGTGTAATCTTTCAAACCAAGGGAGAGGCAGATGAAGTTACATAGAGCAAAATTTCTTTGACAACAAAAATAAATCTAGAATGTTGAAAAGAAAACACAGAAAATACAGGACAAATAAAAAGTATCAATTACAATGGGAGAAATTAAACCAAAATAGAGTAAATGTAAATGGACTCAATTCAACTGTTAGAGAGAGAATTTGACATTTGATTGTAAAATATCTCATTATGTCCAGCTGAAAAAGGCCATCCCTAAAACATTCAGGACACATAAAATTTCGAAAGTAACAGAAGAGAAAAAGACATCCCAGGAAAATAGTAAATACAACCCTCTTATTCTGCCTATATTAATATTATAAGATCTCAAGGTAAAAATCTTTAGTAAAGACATAGCAGATCAGAACATCACGAAAAAAATTAAACTCACCAGGAATTACTGAAAAACAATCCTAGCTTATATATGGCAAATACACACCAGGGAGCAGAAATGTTCCCCAGTGAACTTTGAAAAAAAGAATAATAAGATTGTTGTACGAAGGAAGAAGGTGAAAGAATCAAAAGAGGGATAAATCATTGATGATATCAGGAAAAGAGAATGTATGTCATTAAAAAAGAAAAGTGGATGTCATCACCTCAAATTGGACTATTAGAAATCCAGAAAAATCGAACAGTGCTCATTTTAAAATAATCATTTAGGGAGTTAACATGCTAGATTTTTGGTCTAACACGATGTCTTGAATACTGTCTTCCAATTGGGAAGTCAGCATTCCCCTTGGAATTCCCATTGCCATTGGAACAAAGCAAGTCCTAGATACAAAACTCCCCTCATTTATGAGACTCTAAATCAACTCCGGCTTTTCTCAGCTTCTATTATTACTGAACGTTTATGTTTTCTCTACTTTCAGCTAAATCAATATAAAATATTGATTCTTTCTTTTAACATTTTGCCAAATAGTAGGATATTCATGGAATCAACACCATGGACAAAAATTGTCCAATAAAGAAAGATTGCAGGTTTAACAACAACAACAAAATGCCATTAAAAAGACATGACCTTAACAAAATTCCTATTTAAGGTAGTTTTCCCTGCTGTCGTGCATACCAGTCGCATTAGCAATAAGTCAACTAGCTACCAAAAGTTATGAGGTTCTGGGAGTACATCAGATATATTCCCACCTCAAGTATCTGGTAATTGTTAAATGTATCTTAATTTTACAAATTAAATAAAAATGAAAAGGAACTATCATAGAGGCAGATTGAATTCTCAATCTGAAGGCACGTAAATATTCCTTTCACAGGAAGCTGCTAGGCCACCTGTGCCTCCAAAAGGTATCCAAGGACAGGTATTCCCAACCAAAGCCTGTGGGCAAATGGCAAAGGAAATCAATTTTGACTAATGATCAGTTTCAAGTGGTTGATGAAGGCAGATATGGTCAATAGAAAGGGTATTTAATTTACAATGTGTGCATGACATCATAACTTCAATGTTTTCACATAATTTATTGCATTTTGGCATTTCGTATAATGAACAATGACCATGGGTGATTATGGCTCTAGTTATTTGCGGATGTTGTTATTGAGGTCCAGACAGGTTAAGTATGAATGAGTGAGTGCCAATTCAGGCACCGTAATCCACGTCAAGTCATCTGTAATCCAGTGCTCCTGCACTAAAGCACAATTCATATCGCACAGGAATCCACGAGTTAGCTTCACGAAGTGAAGAAAAAATAGTAGATGGAGTAAGTCTTTGCAGGACTATCATTCAGAGAGGCTGGTAGAGTATATTATTTTCTAAAACAAGCCTCTGGGACTTAATAAGAATTTAACAAAAATGGCAGGTCTTAGATTAAGAGGATGATGTCAATCAACTTTCAAACTTTTCCTGCTTTTAAATTTAATGTAATTCCCATAACTTCTTTGGGGAGTAGGAATACACTAATAGAGGTCTAGCAGTTGCATTTATATTGGACACATCCAAGGTCATGTTTGTATAACAGATATTTTTACAATTATTCCTGTGCATATCTTATTTTTCTTATTACTTGCTACACCCTGCTGTCCCCAACTTTTCCATAAGACAGCCACTTCTTTGACAATATGCATTGTCTTACCCTTTCCTGAGCACAGACAGGGCTGAACCCAAAAGAACTTGTCCACAAGGAACCCAACAATTTCTTCTGGTTAAAATAAAAGGTCAAGAACTCATATTCTGCCATAAACTATGCTTAGCCTAAACCTTTTAAGAGGTATGTTGTTTTGCTTTTTCTTTCATTACCAAAATAAATCCAAGACTATTCTAAAATTTTGATCTATAAATACCTTGAGATAGTATTTATTAAAGTCAACTGAAAAGATTCCTAAAGCAGATTCTGTTTCAATTGTTAGAAAAAGTGAAGTTGACGTAAATCTAGAAAAGGTTTCTGAATGCCAATTCACTTCATGCACAAATATCTAGTATTTATACTTTTTCTGAGTACTTTTTAAAAATAAGTTTTTGTCGCTCATATAAGTAGGACCTCATGTGTTAACTACCCAATAAAAATCAGGGTATGTACAAATGCATATGGGTTGTTCAGAAAGGTTTTCCAACAATATTACTGGAAAAAAAATCTGGAGTCAAATGAGTTTGGAAATCCCGGGGTTAAACAAAACGAAGTAGATTTCTTGACTGCAAGACTTGTGAGAATGCCGATAAGTCTGTGAATCTTTAAATCAGCTGATTGTTGGCATATCAGCATATGTTCTTACCTTCTCTCACTTCAGTGAAAGCTGCATTTCTAAAACATCAACCCATCCATTTATCCATTAAGTGCCTTTTGGCTCACAGCCTGTGTTTGCTTTCAGAGACACATGTGAATGTAAGGCTTACAACATCATGTGTATCATTCCTTTCAATGACAATAAACAGTCCAGCATATTAAATATGTAGTAACACAACTGAACAGACTACCAGAAAATATGCATAAAAATGGATCAGATAAAAGGTAAAAATTAAAGGTCACATTTATCTGGGACAGAAGCCAGCACACACCGAGCATTCACGCCCATTTAACGTGGTCTTCATTCCAGGGGAATATGACTTCTGAGATGAGATCATGAAGGTTAATACACAATTCAATTAGAGTTGAGGTCAACTTCCATCATGCTACTTCCAATAGACTATTCACACCAGCGTTCATCATCCTACCCTTAATAAACTACACCAACCTCTGACATCTGACCCCCCAATAAACTATTCACATCAGCTTCCATCATCCTTTCTCAAGAAATATTTACACCATTTCCATCATCCTATTCCCAATAAACCATATCAATATCCATCATCCTATCTCTTATAAAATATTTACACCAACTTCCTTCACTGTTCACAATAAATATTTACACCATATCCATCACCCTATCCCCCAATAAACTATATCAACTTTTTCCATCCTATTCACGGTAAAATGTTTACACCAATTCCTTCATCCTATATCCAATAAATATTTATACTAACCTTCATCATCCTGTCCCCAGTAAACTATTTCTATCAACTTCTTCTATTATCTTATTTCAATAAACCATTTACACTGATTTCCATCATCTCATCCCCAATGAATTATTTACTTCACCTTCCATCATCTTATCCCCCAAAACTATTCTTGGGGATGAATCCATGACTAGGGTAGCTGTACATTCTCATAAACATTTCCTTCTCCAACCACATTGCATTCATCACCCCCTAACCTTCGTTCAGCCATTCTTACTTGGAGCCACAAGCTTAACCATATCCTAAGATGAGCTCAGTTTCAAGCTACTATGAAGACACTGGGCAAAGCTGAAGATCCCAGTTCAGTGATTGAGACGGAGAGATCTCACGGGGAGATCTGCACCTCAGATAAGAGCCTAGCCTAGGCAGTACTGAGTCAGACCAACTACACAGGCCATGTGGTGCTCCATGTTTGATCTCTGCATAAAGACTCTTCCTTTAAATGCCCAACACAATGTCTTGTCCAATTGTAGAAATGTAAATCAGTCATCTCTAGTCTTTTCTGTTTTCTTTGTAGACTCATCACCTAAATATATTGAAATACTTTTATACCTACTTATACTCTCTATCTATTATAGCCCTTTCCAGAAACGAGGTCTACATCCTTCCTATCTGGTGTATAAAGAATGGTTGTGGCATTTGTCCTAAAACTATGACTTTCTGACTTCCAGGAATGTGTCCTGGTTGTGGTATTCTGAAATTAGCTCAATAAAAATATATAAGTGTTTCCATATGCCATGATTTTATAAACGTCAGTCACGAATTCCAGCTCCCTTAAACTTTCCGGAACAATCAATACCTACCTTATGGCTCACTAATAAACTTTGCTTCTTCCAATTCCGTACTGAGTCTGTAGAAGAAAATCCACCTTCCCAGGTCATTAAAAAGGAAAAATACACGGAAAATCACTTGCACATTCCTGAAGTGGTTGATTTCAGATCTTGGGGGCTACAGACACAAATTTTGGTTTATCATTCTTTGATATGCAAAGAGCTTTAAATTATATTGTTTTTGTTTTTTAGGCATACTTTGGATCTGAACATACTATCAGGTGATGTTAAAGATTGGCCTTTGTGATTATGGAGATTTTGAAGGTTTATCTCTAAGAAAACACGCTGAAAGTAGTGAGAGGCAATGTATACCCTAGTTTTGTTTTGTATGTTTTTAAGAGTAATAGCACCTATTTGAGGTAAGAGAAGAGCAAAGTAAATTTCTGAGAGAGAGAGAATACCAGGGAAGTTGGAGAGCAAGGTAGATGATCTTTTGCAAAATAGAACTTGAATAGTAAAATAGTTTGCAAACTATCAAATTGAATTGTTCTAAATATATAAAGACTTTCTATAATATATTAGGTGAAAAATGGTACAAAATAATCCATATAGAACGCTGACTTCTGTGTTGGAAAGATGGTTAAATAGAATTACGTATTCATTTTCATATCTGCATGAAGGAAACACCAGAAGAATATACAGAAATCTAATAATCTAATATATATACCTGAAAACAACTGATGAAATGTTAGTATGAAATGTCACAACACAAAATGTTTATTTTGAGTTTTGAACTACTTGAACAGCTTACTAATTTTAACATTAAGTAAAACTTAAAAGTTCAAAAGTAAGTCGCATGTAAGCTGATTTTAAAAAGATACGGATTAAATGATTCACTCCTGATTTTTAGTAGATATCTAATATTCAAGACATAATTCTGATCAAGATGAAAGTATTAATTGGGGCTAATATTTTGGGCGTGGGCATGAGTCAAACTATCTGACTATCTATGAGGAGTTCCTTATAGGCACAGAAGGTGGAATTTTGAATGTGCCCACTTGAGATATATAGATATAGGTAGATATAGATATATTGCCTTACTCGAGATTCTCCACGAAAAAAATACTCAGGCAGAACAAGTATTTTCAAAAAATGAAATTTTGTACGAAAAATCACAACGAGTCTAAGGATCGGGGTGATCTCTTACTCAATAATTTTCAAATAATATGTCCAGATTATCTAACAAGCCCTCAAGGGAAACTACGAAAGAGAGGCCCAGAATATAATTGTAGTGTCAAGAAAGTTCAGATCCAGATCAAGTTGACCACCACACAAAAATGCTAAAATTACAACAGAAAAGTGTTTATAATGTTACAGTTGCTGCAGAAGAACACCACCTGTTGCTTGCTGTAGAAGTTACACTTTTCACTGTTGACAAAGAGACAAAGCTCGATTTCTCTTCTGCTTTACCTTGGTGCTAGGCTGGACAGAATAGAATGAGCATGGTTAGGAAGGAGTGGCAGTTTTCGGCATTTTACAAGTTGCCTGCCCAATGTTCATTGTCGTCTCCTTCAGGCTGAGTAGTCCTCTTGCTTTGTTCTGAGTTAGAATATAACCAACTAGAATAGGACTTCATCGTCCATCCTGCCATAAAGCTGGGTGATGCTCTGTGTGACATGGATCTACCCAATGGTCTTTAAAAGGAAACCATTGCCTTGGCTTGGATAAGTGTGCCTTGCTATGATATGAACTTATCTGGCTTATCCCTTGTATTCTCCCATTGTGGAATGGAGACGAAATCACTGGAGCTACAGCTGTCATATTGTGACCATCATGGAGACAGAGACCAAAGAGAGTGGCACCAAATGTGTCCCTAATATTTCTGAATCCCTAAGCAAAAAATAGGCTCATGTCTCCTTCCAGAATTCTTATTAAATGACAACAGGAACCGAAATTGTTTGATAATCATACTAACAACAGATAACATTTAATCAGCAGCCACTATGTGTCAGCTCTTTTCTGGAAACATCTCCTCTACTAGCAAATTTCATGCCCACCACACCCCTATGAAATATATGCTACAATTGTTCCATCTTACAGAGGAGGAAAAGCAGCGGTTGCCCACATTAACACAGGGAGTAAGAAGCAGAGTGGAAATCTGAAGCCACAGAGTCTGGCTTTGAAGGCTATAGGCTTACCCACTAGGCTACACTGGGTTTCCAAGCCCAGCTTCCTCGTAGAGCACCTGCCCACTTCTGAAGCCGGTGCTCTGAGAATCACAGCAGGACGCGATTCTAATAATTCTAATCATCCACTAGGAGTACAATCCTGGTAAAAGAACACCTAAAGCATTTTGAATCTGCTTAAAACTCTGGCCTCAACAATTACCAGCTGAGACATTGAGAATGTGTTGAAGACATCAAAGTAATATTGCCATCTTTGAAGAATCTTGATCAATGGGAAGGTTAAGAATATATATAAGGATGGGGATAACTATAAGAACTTCTTTTATGGCTTTGACCTAAAAAATATATTAAACATAATTCTTGACTCATGAATACTCTCATCATTAGTCCTTGAATGACCTATTTGTTACTGTGTTTATAATAATATAATAGGCACCCACACAAAAATACAATTTTAAAAATAACAGATTTGTGCTGTTTGGTTCCTCTATTCCATCTCCCTGCATTCCTCTGCCCAGAGAAACTGTTATCCTAAATCTTGTATTCACCACTTTCTTGCCTTCTTTGTATTAAGTCTTACTACAGAACTATGTATTTCTAATATATACACGTATGTATATTTATGTTTAGTGCTTAATTTCTATTTAGTTTTTTATACTTGATTAAAACATGTTGAATGCTTTAACTTTTGAAGAATGTGTGCATTTTTAAGTCATCCCTCTCATGACCATTTATTAGATCCCACTGGACTCTATGAAACCAGGTCAGGAAACTAAATCCAGCCCTCCACTTGTGTTTGTAAAGATAGCTACTGTAAACCCATTCTTTTACATATTGATCATGGCTGGGCTTGCGACAACAGCACAGCTGAGTAGTTGTAACAGAAACCTTATGGTCTACAAAGCCAAAAATGTTTACCATCTGCCTATACAGAAGACACGCACTGACCCCTGCTTGGCCGCCATATTGCTACAAAGGTAAGCGATGTAGAGTCTCCCTCGTCAAGGAGCCCTCAGCCCAGAATGATACAGATCTAAGAGTAGCACGAAATGGAATGCAGTGAACACCATTCACAGAACAAGGGTAGAGCATGTGGACAAAAAGGAGGATGCCTCTAGCCATTCCTGGAGCAGGTTAAGAAAGTTTCAACAAAAAGATGACACTGACTGGGGCAAGGAGTGGAGAGGGCATTGGAAAGAGGTGGGAAAGTAGGGAAAGAAACAACAAAGAAGGGGAGAAGGATGTGGATATAGGAAAGGAATTGGTTTATCCTGAAAACCAGAATATCGTTTGTTCTACAGGAAATACAGAAGCAAATATAGAAGGACCATCATTCTACTCTCTGCTTTTAAGAGTTTGACTTTTTTAGATTCCACAGGTAAGTGATCAGGCACTGAGGAGATGTTGGTCAAAGAATACAAAATTTCAGTTAGGAAGAAGTAATAAATTCAAGAAACACACAGTTAATAATAATGTATGCTTGAAAACTGCTAAGAGAGTAGACTTTTAAGTGTTTACCCTGTTAAAGCAAACTAAATATGGCCTGAGAAGGACTCCGTACTTCTATATTTGAGTCCTTGTGGATGAACTGTAACTTAGCTTAATAGTCAGACAAAATTGAAAACCTAACTTAATAATATGCGCCTGTAACAATAGCTGAGTGTTGGCCAATCCCAGCTGCCATACTTCAACCACTAATAGACTGTTCAATGTTCAAACTGCGTTCAAATCAGGCAAACACTGAGCTGTAACCAATCTCACTGTTTCTGTACCTCACTTCCAATTCCTGTACGTCACTTTACCTTTTTGTCTATAAATTCATTCAGACCATGAGGCAACCCGGAGTCTCTCTGAATCTGCTGTGATTCTGGGGACTGCCCGATTCGCGAATTGTTCATTGCTCAATTAAACTCCTTTAAATGTAATTCGGCTGAAGTTTTTCTTTTATCAACCCACCAAATAAATAATAAGTAGGTGAGTTCATCGATATGTTATTTTGATTTAACTGCTTTGCAATGTACACATACATCAAAAATCACATTGTATACCATAAATATATATTATATATAATTTTTATTTTTCAATTAAAAATTGAATAGAAGGACTCCATTTACTGGCAACACCCCCTCACCCTCATGGCACCAGTTTCCTCTGCAAGGGAGTTCTTGTGACCCCACTCTCCCACTCTGAGCAAAGAGAATCACTGAATTAAATGATCTAGTTTACCTTTGAATCCTGACTCCCTGGGAAATATTACTATTTGGAGAAAAAATAGCTTCTTCCCTATCTTTTGAACAGTAGACTTGATATTATTTCAAATCATCGATTCACATGGCAGTTCCATTTTCCTCCCAAAAATATTTATTGATACCTGCCCCCTCCAAAAAAAAAAAAAAACCCAACAACTATGGTTCTATATCATAGCTGAGCACGGCCAATAAATCCAGGAACCTTTCAAAGTATAAAATGACCTTAAGTATAGTGAACTTTAGTTTGCTTAAACTAAGAAATATTTGATGTGCCATATAGGAATCACTTTGGTGAGGTAGATGCACTTGAAGGAGGTTGGTATGGAAGAATAAATTCTCCAGCCTCTCTCTGGGAGAGATATCTTAGAAAGGAATAATTTCTAAAAACACTGAAAAGTTACAAAGATGTTTCATATAAACTACCTAATGAAAAACGAGGATAGTTGCAGCTACGAGTAAATGGTGGTGGTTTCTCCATTTCTCCACCGTCTGCATCTGTCATATTTATTTCCCTAAAAATCCTGAGTACTTTTTTGAGGAAGTTGCCATGGGCATGCAACTGTGAATTTGACTGTCTTCTACAAAGCAGGAATTCTCACACAAAATTGCATCTAAGAGATTGGTTAGGGGTTTGTCCATTCAACTGTGTTTTATAGCTGATGAGTTCTATGTAAAATTACGAAAGAGATGTATTAATAGACACTTCTCTTTTTTTCTTGAATACTAAGTACTTGTTATTTGTCAAGGTAACACAGAATGGCTGTGCTGAATATATTTATTATGAATGTGCATGTATTTAAGTATTATTGATTTTATTATAGAATGCCTAGGGTAGAGGCCAGGCATGGGGGCTCACACCTATAATCCCAGCACTTTGGGAAGCCAAGGAGTTTGAGACCAGTCTGGCCAACATGGTAAAACCCCATCTCTACTAAAAATACAAAAATTAGCTGGGCGTGGTGTCATGCACCTGTAGTCCAAGCTACTTGGGTGGCAGAGGCAGGAGAATCACTTGAACCTAGGAAGCAAAGGTTGCAGTGAGCTGAGATCGCACAACTGCACTACGGCCTGGGTGACAGAGCAAGATTTTGTCTCAAAAAAAAAAAAAAAATGCCTAGGGTTCAGACTATGAATATGCCTCAGAATTCAGATATACCTGAATCCTGTTTAAGAGAAGAAAGAAGATGAGAGTAGAAAGCATCATGAAGCTTAAGAAGTGGCAGGACCACTCATTTGTGTATTTATTCACGTGCTGAGCCAGGGGCATAAAGACAGAGAACTACATTGGTTAAAGTGGCTGTTTTGAAGACAAATACACTCTGCAGCATAGCTGTGCTTTTCTTAATTCATGTAACGTATGGTGAATTGTAAGGCTGGTGAACATTTGGCAGTCTGTTCAGAAAACACCAAAACTTATTTCTAATTTGTGAAAAAATAAATATAAAATTTCAGCAATGTATTATGACAACACTTATTCTAGTTTTACAGGCAGCTGCCATTTTTAGCAGTTGTCAAAATATTGGAACACAAATACTATTAGAGTATTACACTTGAAAAATAGTTATTCTGCACTTCTCATATTATGCATTTTATGATCTACTTCACTGTCATCGCTATGGAATTAATTCTTTCTTTGAAGCCACTTCAATTTTACTTATTTTTAAATGTTTCTTTCTTTCACACTTTTTCTAAAGAGTGGGTGATTATAAATCATTCTGATTTTATTTCTTAATATATTGCTCAGCATTTCCAGCTAAATCATGCTACTGTGTGCTAAGAAGATCATGCTAATCCAATTCATTCATTCTTTTACTTCAGTTTTGAATCAAAAATGGAATTTTATTAATCCAAATGTTGTCATGTACCAGGTTCAGTTTGTACTAAAATGAAAGATTTTTATTGTTGACTCTTAAAGGACAATTTTATTTATTATTTGTTATCAATTTTTGATATCAAAGTTTTGCAACTTTGATATCAAAGAATTTGGTATTTGAAAGTGTGTTAGTTCTACCCTGTCTAAAGTTCTTCATCATATAATATAGACAGAAAATCCACAGTAAACTTATAAGCATTACAATGAAAATTATAAACATCATATTTGATATAAAGTGTATAAATTATACACATTTTATATAAACATTTACATTATAAAAATTATAAACATGAAACTATACAATATGCTTTATAATCTGCATAGTGATAGAAATAAACAGAGATTGCAGATACCTTCCATTTCTGGATGATAAGAGTAGATGCCTGAATGAAAATCTCTCCATGCATCTTTTCAAAAAAGACAAAATAAAAATAAAAATGAGTGAAAATAAAATCATGTATGACCCATGCCTAGTGAAAGACAACAACCATTCCAACTTGCATCTCTCCGTTATGGTCAGCCTTGAGAAAAAGGAAAGAAAGTGTAGGACCCAGAAGAAAAACAGAACAAAACATCCCATAAAGTCTCACGTTGAGTGTTAAAGACGGAGCATGAGCCTTGGTGTCTAAGAAAACCAGGTGGAAGAAAGAGCCTTCAATGTGAGTAGGTCTCAGGTTAGCAGCCTAGAAGTGACATTGCCTGGGGAATAACAATCAGAATAGTCTCATTAGAGAAATAGTTATATCGAGAGAAAGAAGGAAAAAAGGGAAAATTAAGATTCTGCTGGAAGGAAAGAGTAACAAGATACTTCAATCCTATCTTCTCCACCACCATCACCATCACCATGACCGAGCATTAAAAAGACCACACTTTACCATCATAACTGAAGAAAGTGGTCTTGAACTAGAAATCCTGTTTACAAAATGCCAAGAAATTGGGGAAAAGTTAAAGCAATTGCAAACAAAGCTACTGTAAAAAGAAAACAGGAAAGGCAATCCATGCTATTCTAGCTGGAAGGAATTCTCACTCACAGCCGGAAAAAAAAAAAAAAAAAAAGAGTGAAACTCTCCATTTTGTCCTAATATTCTGCAACACTGAGACAACGGTATTTCTACAAAGTCCAAATGCAGTCACTGACCTACAACAATCTCTGGTAAACAACACTGTAGAGTCCCAGTTCCCCAGTTTCTTGAGAACAACATCTAAGATCAGGGAAGCATCTGCTTGGGGCCAGAATTTCAGGTGCTCACAGCTTCAGTGGTTTACCTTTGCATGTCTATTCTTTGAATGATGGCTTCTCCAAACACAAAGCATGTCTAATATTTGAAAAGGAAATCTAAATTATGTGACACTCAAAATCTCTCCCACAGTTTTCACTACGGAGTAAAACTGTAGGCAACAGGCAATCTTACTTCTTCCTTGAATACTTATTGCAGAAGGAATATCACAGCTGCAGAACTCATAGAAAGAAATGCTAGGTATTTCCAAAGTAACATTTCCCAAGTGAGAGTTTGAAAACTGAGACACTTAAAACATTTCATTTACTGTGTATCTCCAAACGGACTTTGGGTGATATTTGATGGGCACTTATAAAATTTTTCCACGGGAGTAATCATCTCCTTTCTCTCTCTCTCTCTCTCTCTCTCTCCCTCTTTCTTGGTCTCTCATTCTCTTTCTCTCTCGCTGTCTCTCCCTCATCCCATTCCACATTTAGAAAGGCTTGGTGGCTTGGAGTTGCCCACTGACACTCCAAACCACCACGCACCTCCAGGTCTAGCAAGCTTTGAAGTTGCTGAGTGTCTGGGTAATGCTTCACCAAGGACTAACTACATCGTATTTTATTACGTGAGGATGGTTAAAAAGATGAAGACTCATGAGGGCAGCCTCATCACACTGGATATTAAAATATGCAACAAATTCACTATCAAGACTATTGGCCGGCGTGGTGGCTCACTCCTGTAATCCGAGCACTTTGGGAGGATGAGGCAGGTGGATTGCTTTAGGTCAGGAGTTTGAGACCAGCCTAGGCAAAATGGTGAAATCCCATCTCTACTAAAAATACGAAAATTAGCAGGGCGTGGTGGCACAAGCTACTCTCAAGGCTGAGGCATGAGAATTGCTTGAACCCAGGAGGTGGAGGTTGCAGATCGTGCCACTACACTCCAGCCTGGGTGACAGAGGGAGACTCCGTCTCAAAAAAAAAAAAAAAAAAAGAAAGAAAGAAAAAAAAGAAAAGATTATCAAACTGGCATAAGAATAAAGAAGGTAATGGAATAGAATAGAAAGTAAAGAAATAGAGCCAAGGATATATAGAAATGTAGTATAGGATGAAGTTAGACCTCACATCATTTGGACAATAGTGGACTTTTTAAAAAATGGTATTATGACAAATGTGTGCAGCCATTTAAGAAAAGGTAAATTTAGATCCACCCATCACACCATATCAAAAAAGAATCCCCAATGGAACATATATCTAAAGTTTTAAAGTTTTTTTAAAAAATGAACTACAAAAGAACTAGCAGGAAAGGTGGAAATTTTTTTCTATGACCTGGATGGAGGAAAATGGCTTTTTATGACACAGAACCCATATCAATAAAAGAAGACTGATAAATGTGAGTACATTTTTAAAAACTCTACATTGCATAAAATGTCATAAGTTAAGTAAAAAGCCAGTGACAAATAATGTGGAGATATTTGCAGGGTTTATAACGGATAAGTGGCTAATATTCTCGATATATAAAAACTTATTTGAAAAAACAAGGAGGAAAGAGACATGTTTTTAAGAACAGGCAAAAAGCACAAATAAATAAATAACAAAAAGACCTTTTAACAAACTAACACAGGGATAGAAAATCAAATACCGCATGTTCTCACTTATAAGTGGGAGCTGAATGATGAGAACACATGGACACATAGAGGGGAACAACACACACTGGGGCCTTTCAGAAGGTGGAGGGAGGGAGGAGGGAAAGGATCAGGAAAATAGCTAATGGGTATTTGGCTTAATGCCTGGGGGATGAAATAATCTGTACCACAAACTCCCATGACATAAGTTTACCCATACAATAAATCTGAACTTGCCCTGAACATAAAATAAAAGTTAAAAAAAATCAAATTAGAAAAAACAAATGACCTTAAGCATATGAAAAGAGGTTGAACTTTACTCACAGTGAAAGGAATGCAAATGAAAACAATATTTTTAGAGGGGAGGCTCCTCATGCATTTTCATTATAAAAGGTTGCTTTTTTGATCAAAAGAATCAGAAATGGTGGGACCATTTAGGGCCAATACTGCAGTTGACTTGTGGGTATTCCTTTGTCTTTTGGAGATTTCAGCTAATCCAAGCACTTTTCAAACCACTGATACTCTCTTGAATGTAACTTTTGTACACTGTTGGAAATACACAGACCAACACGCTCAGTATTTGCGTTGCAAAAATGCACAAAGCTACCTTGATTTTTTCATTACTGATGACATGGGTTGTTAAATTATCTCCTCTATAATTGAGCATAGTGAGTATTAGGCTTTTAGAGTGAAATGCTTTATTACTGTTTTTATAAACAAATGAAAACCTGATGGAGAATTATTTGGCTTGCTGATAATATATTTCACTCTCAGGTAAGGTAATTTTATGTTCAATTAATCTCAGGAGGAGGGAACGGCTGTCTCACCTAAGTCCCTGTTGCCAATTTACATGTATTGTTGTTCCAAGTAATGACCTGACCCGAACTGTCATTAAAAAAGCACATATTTAACCAAATATTCTGTCTCCACGTAGCCCCTATGTCTAGCCTGGATAGTTCATAAGAATTTTTAAATGAGTAAGAGCTGTCTGAAGTATGTTTCCTGCTGTAAAATATACTCTTAAAAGCACCTATGAGTTTATCATGGGTATAATTGATAACAGATTGTTAGTAAATCATTTTTTAAATCTCCTTGCAATGAAAGTATTTTAATTCATATTTTTAATTGTTCCTATCAATGCAACATAAAAAGCTTTCTGATAAATTTTCTGTTGACAATGGTTAGCAATGTGTAAGTATGGTAAAAATCTTCACTGATCAAAACTCCCAATTTTTTATTTAGCAAGATTCATAAGAAAGAGGCAAATATTTAGGGTTTTAAACAATCAGACCCTAAAAAAGTTAGGATATATACTCTGCCCTAATTCCTATCTTCCCAATTTTTTATTACAAAAAATAATTAAAATTGAATTTTATTATGAAAATATTATAAATGGATATAAATTGTTAATGAATTATGAGTGCATATAGGACTGTCATGACATATATTCACTGTATATCTTAATTTCTCTTAAAAATGAGTTCAAGGTCAGGTGCGGTGGCTCATGCCTGTAATCCCAGCACTTTGGGAGGCCGAGGCAGGAGGATCACTTGAGGTCAGGAGTTCAAGACCAGCCTGGCCAACATGGTGAAACCCCATCTCTACTAAAAATACAGAAATTAGGAGGGCATGTTGGCACGTGCCTGTAGTCCCAGCTACTCAGGAGGTTGAGGAATGAGAATCGCTTGAATCTGGGAGGTGGAGGTTTCAGCTAGCTGAGATCATGCCACTGTACTTCAGCCTGGGCAACGAAGCAAGAGTGTCTCAAAAATTTTTTTACAAAAAGAGTTTATTTACCAAGATCCATCATTTGAAAATAGATTATTGACAGGGAGTCTATTAAG
This sequence comes from Pan paniscus, assembly GCF_029289425.2. Classification (NCBI taxonomy): domain Eukaryota; kingdom Metazoa; phylum Chordata; class Mammalia; order Primates; family Hominidae; genus Pan; species Pan paniscus. The sequence continues at coordinate 7,874,879 of NC_073272.2, read as the reverse complement.
GAAAAATATGTATACAGACACAACTTAATCTTAAATTTATGTTTTTAGAGAATTGGAAAATCATTTAGATGATATGATAAATCAATAAAACAGAAAAGGGAATACAATTTGCTTGATATATACTTTCTGCTAAAATATAATTAGAATTTCTTATTTAACATGTTCAATATATTAGATCATAAATATCATAGGTCATCAAATTTGAAAATGGATCGAATCAAAGTATTCTGTGGTACAAGTCTAATTTTAGACAATTTAGCTTTTTATTTTTGCCTGCATCATACTCTGCACCCATCCCCCATAGTCTTATATACCCATTCAGTCTATCTTCTGGCCTGTCATGTAGAGGACTCTGGATTGGAATTAAGCTATCGACTTCTTGTCCCGAATATTCTTCTAATTACTATCAACTACCTGTGCCTTGACTTTATCACCTCTAAGATGAGACAGGAGTTGGTCAACATCAGAGATGCCAACTTTGATTCATCCAATGTCAATCTATGATCAGCTAGAAATGGCTACATTATATTCTTTGTTGAGAAGAAATACAGGCTTAGTTGGAAACAGTATTGATTATTTCATCTGCACAGAAGCCTAAAAAATAGGCTCGTGGCATATATTCCAAATACCTGCTCCTTGTGTCCTGCAAATGTCCAGTTAACTCTTTGTGTGTGTGTGTGTGTGTGTGTGTGTATTTATGTGTAGAAGTGAAGTTTTTGTGTATTTGTGGGTCTGTTTCTCAAGTATCTACTCTGTTTCCTTGATCTGTTTGTCTATCTTCATGGCAATATTGTGATGTCTTGATTACTATAGCTTATGTATATCTTGAAATTAAGTAGTGTTAGACCTTCAAATTTGTTCTTTTTTTATTTTTTGTAGCTATTCCAGGTTTTAAAAATTTACAAATAAATTGTAGAATAAGCTTGTCAATTTTGAGAAAAAAATTAGCTGGGATTTTGACTGGGATTGTGTTGAATCTATCAATCAATGTGGGCAGAACCAATATCTTGACCACACTGAGTCTTCCCAACCATGAGCAAAGTATATCTCCCCATTGATTAAGGTTTTCTTTAACTTCTCAGTAAAGTTTTGTAGTTTTCAGTGCACAAGACTTTCTTGAACATCTTCTGTAGGAATTATCCCTAAGAATTTCATATTGTTGATGTGGTTGTTGTTTTGTTTTCTTAATTTCAGTTTTCAAATGCTCATTGCTGGGATATAGAAATACAATTTATTTTTTGTCTATTGATCTTTATCTTGAAATGTTTCTAAATGCACTTAATAATTATAGTAACTGTTTGGTATATTCAGTCAGATCTTCTACATGGATGACCATGTCATCTGCAAAGGAAGACAGTTTTGACTCTTCCTTTCCAATCTGGAGAATTTTCGTTTTCCTTATTTTACTGGCTACAATCTCCAGTACAATGGTGAGTAGAAGTTGTGAGAGCAGACATACTTGTCTTGTTTCCAACTTGTGGGTGGAGGGAAAGAATAATTCACCATTATGTTATTAGTTGCAGGTTTTATGTAGATGCTCTTTATCAAGTTGAGAAAATTGATTCCTTTTCTAATTTTGATAACAATTTTTAAAAATCAGGAGTGGATGCTGAATTTCAATAATTATTTTTATTCAAATATTAAGGCAATTTTGTTTAATGTTAATATGGCATTGGTTGGTTTGAATGTTAAAACAACCTTATATTTTTAGAATTATCCCTTCTGGTCATGATTTAATAATCTTTTTATGTAGTTTTGCTACAATTTGCTAAAAATGCATTTAGAAATGTTGTCTCTATGGTTATGAGGAATATCAGTCTGTTGTTTTCTTTCCTTGTGCTGCCTTTTGTGCAATGTTATATGATAGTATACATCCACTTTTCCTTCCCAGAATATGCTATCGTTGTAATGCATTTTACTTCTAAATATCTTATAAACCTCACAATACATTCCTATATTTCTTTAATCAATTATCTGTTTAAAACACATAAAAAGATAAAAGTCTCATAGTTTTATCAATTATCTACCATTTCTGCTGCTTCTCCTGCTTTTGTATACAATTGAAATTTCCATCTAATATCAATCCCTCTGCCTAAAGGAATTCTTTGGACATGCATTGTACTGCATGTCTGCTGATCATGAATTCTTTCTGGTTTTAAATGTTTAGAAGTGTCTTTTCTTCACCGTTGTTTGATTTGAAGATATTTTTGCTGGGTATAGAAGACTGTACTTATTATCTGTAATAAGTATAGATTTATTTATTTATTTATTTATTTATTTATTTATTTTTGAGACAGAGTTTCTCTCTGACTCCCAAACTGGAGTGCAGTGACACAATCTCCGCTCACTGCAAGCTCTGCCTCCCAGGTTCACACCATTCTGCCTCAGCCTCCCGAGTAGCTGGGACTACAGGCACCCACCACCACACCCGACTAATTTTTTGTATTTTCTGTTTTAGTAGAGACGGGGTTTCACTGTGTTAGCCGGGATGGTCTCCATCTCCTGACCTAGTGATTCACCCACCTCGGCCTCCCAAAGTGCTGGGATTACAGGCATGAGCCACTGCACGCAGCCTAAGTATAGACTTATCACCTGTAATAAGTATAGACTTCTATAACCAGCAAAAATATAGATACTTATTAGAAGTACTGTAAGTATGTTTCTTCTCTTTTTGCTTACATTATTAGTGACAAGAAATCCAAAGTTATTCTTATCTTTGCTCCTCTATACATAATGTGTTTTTTTCCTTTGGCTAATAGTTATATTTTGTCTTTATCACTAGTTTTGAGCAGTTTGATTATGATGTGCCTTGGCAAAGTTTTTCTCAGCTTCCTTGTGCTTAGAGTTGGTTGAGATTACTGTGTCAATAGGCTGATAGCTTTTTCAAATTTTTTGAAAATTTCTGGCCATTATTTCTTGAAGTGTGTGTGTGTGTGTGTGGGTGGGTGGGTGGGTGTGTGTGTGTCTGCTCCCCTTTCTTTTCCTTTGAGTATTCCAATTACTCACCTATTAGGATACTTGAAGTTGTCCCACAGCTCACTGACGTTCTTTTCGTTTTTACTTTTTTTCTTCTGTGTGTTTCATTTTAGACAGTTTCCATTGCTATTCATTCAAATGCAGTAAGCTTTTTTTCCTTCTTCTTTTTTTGAGACAGTCTTGCTTTTCACCCAGGCTGAAGTGCAGTAGCGCGATCTTGGCTGACTGCAACCTCTGCCTCCCCCGGCTTCAAGCGATTCTCTTCCCTCAACCTCCTGAGTAGTTGGGACTACAGGCGCCAGCCACCACACCCAGCTAAATTTTGTATTTTTAGTAGAGACGGGGTTTCACCATGTTGGCCAGGCTGGTCTCCAACACTGCGACAGGCCCAAATGCTGTAAGCTTTGAATGCCAGAGACAGTGAATTTTACCACTTTGGGGGTTGGGTTTTTGTTTTTTTTTTATTCCTCTAAAATTTCTTAGGTTTTATTCTGTGCTTGAGTTAAGGAATTTTGAATGAGATTGATCTCTTAGAGTCTTGCTTTTCAGGTTTGTTAGGCAGGACCTGATTAGAACTCAGGTTGTTGCTAATCTTTTCTTCCTTACTAAAGCAAGACCAACCTCAAAACTTTATACAGTGTCTCATGTATTTAGGGAATTTTTTTTTCCTTCTGGCTGGTGAAAACAGGCATCATTTACAGCCCTCTGTGAACCTTGAACAGTGTGCTGATTCTTTTGGATGTTTATATCTCCATCCTTGTGTAATTTTCTCATATGCATGCTGCATCAGCAATTGGTTAAATACTCAACAGGAACACTCTGCATGCAGGATTTTTTTTTTTTTTTTTTGAGGGGGCAGTTCTCTGTACATCTCTCTTCTCTCCTGTAACCCTGTGCTTCAAATTCTAGCTGCCTTGTTCTCTCTAAACTACCAGGTTCATCACTTCAAATCAGTCAGTCCACTGGTTCTGTGTAAGTTCCCCTCCTCATACCATTGCCTGGAATCTCTCTCAATGTGGGAGCTATGCAATAAAAAGTATTCACCTCATTTATTAGCTCTCTTTCTGGAATCACTTATCTTTTGATTGATATCCAGTGTCTTAAAAACCATAGTTTCACGTATCGTCTTTGTTTCTTTCTGATGGGAAGGTAATTACCTGTTTACCCCCTCTTAGCCAAAAGTGCAACTTCTGCATTAACTTTCTACACCTAAATTTATATAAATCCCAAGGAAGAGAAAATTTATGCAATGTTTGATTTATGAGAAATATGAATTTTATATATTTGAGAATTTTTCACACCAATAATCTTGCCACCCAGCTACTTTCTCAAATGCAAAGGTGCATTAACTGCTGCCATCAGTCCAAGTTCTCACTGGTTTATCTACAATGCAGAAACAATATGGAGCCATGGTTAGGCAGCCAGACTCTGGTTTGTATCATGGCTCCAAAACTCATCTGCTGTGTTCAATTGGGCAGGTTACCCATGCTTGTCATGCTGCCATTTTTATTTTATTTTATTTTTATTTTTTAGAAGAAGTCTCGCTCTGTTGCCAGGCTGGATGGAGTGCAGTGGCGTGATCTCGGCTCACTGCAACCTCCGCCTCCCGGGTTCAAGCGATTCTCCTGCCTCAGCCTCCCGAATAGCTGGGACTACAAGTGCGTGCCACCACACCCAGCTAATTTTTGTATTTTTAGTAGAGATGAGATTTCACCATGTTGGCCAGGATGGTCTCTATCTCTTGACCTCATGATCCACCCACCTCAGCGTCCCAAAGTTCTGGGGTTACAGGGGTGAGCCACAGTACCCGGCCCATGCTGCCATTTTCTTATGCACAATGTAGGGAAGGCAATAGTGCTGCTTTGTTAAGTCATTGTGAGGACTAAATGAGTTAGTATTTGTAAGACCCTTTGAACACTTCCTGGCATATAATAAGTACCATATGTGGTTGTTTGAAAAAATGGTAAATCTAAAAAGGAATTATAAATGTTGCAGTGGAATAATGGGAAAGTACTATCTGGGATTTCAGGAACCATTATGTAGACAAATAGCTCTCTCATTCCAGTTGTAATGGTTTTATCAATAAATTATGCTTAAATCTTTTATAGCATTATATCACATCGGTATTTTTTAAATGGGTCATCCTGACAAGATTGAAATTAAATCATTAATCTTATTTTTAATTCAGAATTCTAATGATACTTGCGACTAAATACATAGAGTAATTATCCACCCTCCAGCTACTTACTAACAAAAGAAAAGAGCTTTTTTTTTTTTCTTTTCAGAGGAAAAAGATAAACAGGTACTTAAAGGGAAAATGTTAAATGGTCTGATAGAGGAATAAGGTCAGTGTCCAGAAATGAATACATCTAGTGAATTTAGGGGAAGGCATTTCTTAACATCTCCTCTTTGAAACTGGATGTGTATCAGGTATTTCCCTGGAGAGTAGGACAAAGAGGCCCGATTTTTCAAATGGACCAAATGAAGAACTAGGAGTAGAATTCTGATTACCCAGTCATTTTCTGCCTTGAACCCTTTTGCATATAAATGTTCATATTGCCCCTTCCATCATTCTATAATTTCAATCCAAAAGTTATAACCTAAAATCATCCAGCTGTAGCTATCTTAGGATTTAAAGGAGACATGAGTTTTAGTGAACTCTCTTTAAGGATCAGAACTGGACACATAAGTTGGGAAAACATGGTCCTATCATAGGACATTTATTTGGGCATTTTTACATTGTTTGGATTCTGAAAGGTCACTTGACTCAGAGCAAGAAAGTTTGGGTTTGGTTAAGTTTCAATTTACCCATATGAAATGGTGAGATCCAGGTCATTAAATGCTGTATAAACTCGGAGAAGTCAGCGAGGAGTGGATAGACGTCAGTGGCTTTGTAATGTGTTAATTTGGCTTTGCTGAATTAAATTTCCAAGAACTCTCTTTCTTACATATTTCCCCTTTCTGCATGAATTTCCGCAAGGGAGATTCTTGGAGGACGAGGAATGTAGAAAGAAAGCAGCAGCCACTTTGCAGGTCACACACTTAGTCACAGATCTGCTGAATCACCTTGTTAGCAGGAAGCAGCAGCCAGGTCTGCAACTGCCCCACCTGTTCCTGGATCCTCCTTCGGCATCTCCGATTCCTAAGCCAGGTGTATGTGTTTAGCTCTGTAAGGCAGGCTTCTGGATTCTGCAGTTCTGCAGTTCTTCATTACCAAGGTCAGAGACAACGATAAGACATATGTTTTAGTCCATTTGTCTTAGTCCATTTGGGATGTTAAATAAAATACTATGGACTTGGAGCTTGGAAACAACAGAAACTTAATTTTCACAGGTCTGGAGGCTGGGTGTTGAGGGTCAAAGCACTGATAGATTCTGTGTCTGATGAGGACCCACTGGTCCATAGATGGCTCCTTCTTCTTGTGTCCTCATCTGGTCAAAGGAGTAAGGGAGCACTCTGGGGTCTCTTTTACAAGGACACTCATCCAATTGATGAGGCTCCACCTGCATGACCTCATCACTTGGCAAATGCCCCACCTTCTAATACCATCACTATGGGGATGAGGATTTCAACATGTAAATTTTGAGGAAATGGAAATATTCAGACCGTAGCAGCACCATCTTTGTATGGCTGCAAGTCCCACTTGTGGACTCCAGACTGTTCCCAATCTCTCCCACTTCATGGGCATCTTCCCTTCCTAACCGCCTGCCCTATAGACGTTTGGCTCCAGCATTAAATTTGCAAAGACAACAGGCTTAGGTAGGCAGCTCAAACAGTTCCTTAAGTTGTTAAAGTGAAATCTCTGTAACAAATATATTATACATATATATATATATATAAAAACACACATATATACACACACACATATATACATATATACACACACACATATGTACATATATACACACACATACGTTTTCTAGGAGTTCTGCTTTGATGACATTACCCTGATTGATTTACAGGAAGAGGAAAAATCTGGAAGGCATGGTAAATGTATGAATGAGTATAATGCCACCAACAGTGAGAATAAATACTCTCCTGTCATTGTGATGGGACTTGAAACTTTGCTAACCCCAGGTATCAAATCAAGGTATCCACTTGGGTAGGTTTATTCTTCGACAATTTGGAAAAAAGGAAAAATGATCACCAGTGAAACTACCAGCTGGAATCCTTTAATTTAATAATTAACATCAGGAAAATGTTTTCAAATGTCAAAAAATGATTTTTTTTCATTCTGTATCATATTTGTAGATATAAAACAGGGAAAAATGGGGCTTTCTCCCTACTGCTTTAAAAACAAAGTAAACTAATACAATAGTAAATTATTGATTTTTTAAAACACAAGAAATTAGGTAGTGATAATGATCACTTTAAAGATTTTCCTCCCTTTGCAGTTCTTCAAAATAAAATAAAAATAAATAAGAAGACACATATCTTAGGATGAGGAAGTAGCTTCAACATTTCAAGGAGTAGAGTCTTTTAAAGCATTGTTTCTCATTTTTCTTTTTTCTTTTCAGATGGAGTCTCACTCTGTCACCCAGGCTGGAGTGCAGTGGCACGATCCCAGCTTACTGCAATCTCCACCTCCGGCGTTCAAGCGATTCTCCTGCCTCAGCCTCCCGAGTAGCTGGGACTACAGGCACTCGCCACCATGCCCAGCTAATTTTTGTATTTTTAGTAGAGACAGGGTTTTGCCATATTGGCCAGGCTGATCTCAAACTCCTCACCTCAGGTGGTCTGCCCACCTTAGCCTCTCAAAGTGTTGTGATTACATGCCATGTTTCTCCATTTTTAATGGGTATATGAGTCACCTAGAAAACTCAAATGCAGATTACATAATAGGTCCAGTTTGCATCCTGAAATTTGGCATTTTCTACAAGCTCTCTTTCAAGAATTACACTTCCAATAGTAAGATATACATATGTGTGTGTGTATAAAATATATACATAAATGTGTGTAATACACACACACACACATATATATATATATATATATAATTTTTTATTCTTAAAGGCCGAATAAAAAGGATAACTCTAGTACAATAGGAATTTTGGAGGTGGGAGTGGGTGGAAACCTTAAAAACCCTTAGATCTCTGCCGTTGCATGGATGCAGTATTTGACCTCATCTTTGAAGCAATCACATGGTTCTGCCTTATAGCCAAGATTCATTCTATGTCTGAATTCTATAGCTTCTCTGCGGAAGTCTGGGCAGAGATTTGAAAACGTGCCTTTGTTTTATTATTTAGAGACAGGGTCTCACTCTGTCGCCCAGGCTAAAGTGTAGTGGCGCAATCATAGCTTATTGCAGCCTCCAAGTCCTGGGCTCAGGAGATCCTCCAACCTCAACCTCCCAGGTAGCTGGAATTATAGGTTTCACCACCATGCCCAGCTAACTTTTAAAAATTTTTTGTAGAGATGCAGTCACCCTCTGTTGCCCAGGCTGCTCTCAAATGCCTGGCCTCCAGCAACCCGCCTGCCTCAGCTAAAAATGTGCCTTTTAAACAAATTCCCAGATCATCAACCTTCTGGTCTGGCGACTACAGCTTAGCAACTACTGTTTTCTATTATTGTGTCCAGTTGGTTATTCACAGTCTTATTTCTTCTTTTTTTATTGTATGAAAATTAATTACCATTTAAACATTCTCAATTCATACTCTTGTATGATACAAATTACCAATATATGCGTATGTGCATTGTAGGAGAAGAAAAGGAAAAGAGAAGAGAAATGACTTTAAAGAGAAACCTTCCTTTGCTTTAGAAATACATAAATTTGTAGCTGAGCCTGTGTATAAAAGAACATCTAGGAAAATTTTAACAGAATTTTGAACCATTTAAGAAAAAACATGCTCCACATTTGATTACGTATTAAGGCTAAACGATGTCGTCACTTTAACGTACCATTTTTGTATTAAAATATCTCGTCTTTAATTAAGAAATCCGATGCAACACAAGGTACCATCAAGGACAGTAAATTCTTGTACCTGCTGACTCCAAGGAATTCTGAACAGGGCATGGAGCCAGGAAATTTCCCTGGTGATCCGTCCTGACCAGAACCTGCACGAATCCATTCATCTGGATAAGTAGAAACGGCCAGTCCTCATCAAGACTGATTTCTAGAGTTTTGTTCCTTTACAGAAATGGGAGTTTTCTCATAAGGGGACAGAAACCATTCATCAGAGAGCTAAACTCTATTAGTATTTTACTGCTTCTGTAGAAAAGCACCATGCATTTGCCAGCTTAAAACAACACAAATTTATTATCTTACAGTCTTGAGGTCAAGATTCTGACATGCTATCACTGGGCTAAAATCAAGGTATTGGCGGGATATCATTCCTTTTGGAGGCTCTAGGGGAGATTATTCTTTGGTCTATTCCAATTTCTAGAGGCTACCCTCATTCCTTGACGCACAGCCTCTTATCCCCATTTCCACATGATGCTTCAATCTCTCCTCCTTTCCTTCCCCTTCGTTTGTCGTCTTTTTCTTCTTTTTTCTTCTCTCTTCTGTTCCTTCAAGGTAATATCGACTCCAAATACAGACAGGATGCTAAACCCATTTTTAATTGAATGAATAAATCAGTCAGGACTACCCAACGAAACCCAACACGTTTCACATTTTTGGATCCAGTCATGTCTCCCAAAAGCATGCCCTTACATGGCAAATAATAAGTACATAATTCAAATCCTATGATAATTCCATTATGCATCCTTTTGGGTTTACGATGATTTAACTCCCCCTTTGGTCACAGCAGAACCACTCCAGCATCGTTGTGAATTTTGTGATAGAATCGTAGCCATAAAATTTCAGAACCAGAGGCAACTTTGGAGGCAGCAGGTCCAGATTCCTCTTTGTAAAAGAAAACACAGAACCTCACAGTCACTGGCCTGAATGAAGATACCATCATGGTGCAGAGAGCCCAGGGACTAAAGTTCATTCACCTGAAACATGCTCCAATATTCTTTCCATTACTTGACAGCTATTTGCCCTCTCCTCGAACTTCTACCCCTCCTATCTGTTCCTAAATGCAATTTAAGAAAAAATGCTCCTACCTCTAATGCTGTTTGGAGTAGAAACTGGCACAACTCTTTGGGAAAGCGTTTCAGCCATGTGCTTCAGCAACTGTGAAAATATTCATAGCCAAAATTCGAGATGCATCAGAGGGTACATTTTCCTAATTTCAAGCATCACAGTTTGATATGGTTTGGCTGTGTCCCCACCAAAACCTCATCTTGCATTGTAGCTCCCATAATTCCCATGTGTTGTGGGAGGAACTCAGTGGGAAATAACTGAATCATGGGGGAAGTTTCTCCCATACTGTTCTGTGGTAGTGGATAAGTCTCACAAGATCTGATTATTTTATAAGGGATAAACCCCTTCCACTTGGCTCTCATTCTCTCTTCTTGCCTGCCACCCTGTAAGACATCCCTTGCTCGTCTGCCATGATTGTGAGGCCTCCCCAGTCATGTGGAACTGTGAGTCAATTAAACCTTTTTCCTTTATAAATTAACCAGTCTTGGCTATGTCTTTATTAGCAGCTTGAGAACAGACTAATACACAGTTCATCTCCTAAACACCCCTGATATCACAGATATGCAGAACCACAGCACTGTGACATCATCGTGGGCTGGGACTTGCACCAGCTGGGAGGTCAGAGATGCAGCCAAGCCTTGGTTTGTCCCCAGCCCAGAAGAAGGTTAAGGAAGGACAGATGCCAGCTCACCTGATCTGTGATATGTTATAGGAAATTATAATTAAGATACAAGAAGTGTCTCCCGCCCTATTCCTACAACTGCTAGTTGATATTGGAGCTCAAAAGGGGGCACAGGAATGGAGAGAAATTACTACCGACAGCTATTTATGGATGGGGATGGGAAACAAAACTTCACACAGTTCAGACTGAAAGTTTATAAAAGATGCCTGTTGTAGACTCCTGGGTCGATTTTAATTTCAAATGAGACCACCCCCTTATGCACCTTTGTGGGCAGTGGGGGAAGAGTAGGAAGATGGAATGAAGGGGCTGAAACTGGAAAGCTCTTTAACTCTAGAAAACAGACTCATTATGGTGAAGTTCCTTCCCCTCACAAAGTTCATCTCTGCACAGTGTTTTGTATATTTGTCACAATTAATTAACCCAAACTGTTACACTATCATTAACTAACATCCGTATATTATTTAGAGTTCCTTCCTTTTTGCCTAACAGTCTCTTTCTGTTCCAGGGTCTCTTTCAGGGTACCCTACATCTTTAATCATCTTTTCCTCTTAGGTTCCTTTTAACTGTGGCAGTTTCTCAGACTTTCCTTGTTTTCAATGATCTTGACAGTTTTGGAGAGTACAGCTCAGGTTTCTTTGTAGAATGACCCTTAGTTGCAATTTTTCTGATGGTTTTCTCATGTTTAGGCTAGGGTTATAGGTTTTTTAAAGAAAGGCAGAGGTAAAGTACGGTATTAATCACATCCTAGCAAAGAAGCGTCCCACCAACATCACTTATTTCTGTTGACCTTGATGTTGATCACCCAGCTGAGGGAGTATTTGTCAGGTTTATCCACTACAGTTACTACTGGTTGTCATTTAAAAATATATTTAATACAGACAGACATGTGCAATGAAAGAATTAAATTACTTGTAATTGCACCACTGTTATCTATTGGGCATACATCTTTATAGTTATATCTATGACCGTATCTGTATCTGTAGCTGTGTATCTGCAGCTATGTTTACATACACAAAATCATTTTGACTTCTTTTGTTAATTCATGTATTACACTGGTGACCCCCTCTGTCATTAGTTTTCCTGGAACACTATCATGAAATAGTTGCATTGGGTTTCAACTACTTTTAGTTTTACCCCAATTCTCCATTTGGGGTATTCAGTGTCTGTCCACCTCTTCACTGTGAATAAACAAAACTTGGAAGAACATACAAATAAATCTTTGCACCCATCAGTGACTATTTGCATAACCTATGTTTCTAGGAATGGAATTGCTAAGTCAAAGGGTATTCATTGAGTATTATTACAAGGTGAAAAAATAACATGTTGGTAACACTATGGAGAAAAAGGAACACTTATACACTGTTGTTGGGAATGTAAATTAGTTCAGCCACTGTGGAAAGCAGTTTGGAGATTTCTCCAGTAACTTAAATAGAACCAATCTGAAAGTTTGAAGTGTAGGCAGGACTTCTATGTTGCAGGCTGGAGGCAGAAGTCCTTCTTCTTGGGGAATCCTCAGTTTTTGCTTTTAAAGCCCTCAATGATTGAATGAAGCCCTCTGTTATAGAATGAATGTGCGTGTCCCCTACAAAATTCATACACTGAAATCTTAATTCCCCAGGTGATGATGTTAGGAGGTGAGGGCTTTGGGAGGTGATGAGGGCAGAGCCCACAGGAATGGGATTAGTGCCTTTATGAAAGAGACTGTAGAAAGCTCCCTCACTCCTTCCACCATGTGTAGACACAGCAAGAAACTGCCATCTATGAACCAGGAAGAGAGCCCTCACCAGACACAGAATCTGGCACACCTTGATCTTGGACTGCCGGCCTCTAGAACTATGAGAAACAAATGTCTGTTGTGTAAACCTCCTAGTCTATGGTGTTTTTGTAATAGCAGTTCAAGTGGACTAAGACACCTGCACACATCACAGAGGGCATTCTGCTTTTGTCAAAGCATATTATTGTAAATGTTAATCATACCTACATAATACCTTCACAGCATCATCGCAACTGGTCTCTGACAAAACAGGAGCGCACCTTAACCCCGGGCAAGTCGACGCATAAAATGAAACAGCCAAGACAAGAAAGCAAAATCCCAATTGCATCAAGAAGCTGGAGCAAGAAAAGGATAAGTAGCAAAGGGTGGATAAGAACACGCCAGACCAAGGGGATAGCACCTGCAAATGCTGGGAAGAACAAAAGGTCATAAAGCATTCATTCAAGAAACTGCTGCATTCTGCAGGGACTGGAGTTCATAGTATTGATAGAGAAGCTGTGAAACAAAGGTACAGGAGAGATGCAGGGCAGAGAGTAAACTTAGGAACTGGACATCAGTAGCCCTGTTGGCCTTGGTGTTGTGGTCTTACTAAAAGTGAAAATGTTTTACCACTCCATTGGAAAAAAATATTAGTGGCATCTGAGGGAAGTAAACGACACCCCACGGTTTCTGGTGGAAGATAAATTGCTGTAAGTTTCTGGAAAAAAAATACAGCAACGTACAGGAAAGGCTTTAAACATGTAAATACGCTGTGTTTTTTAATTTCAATTTTTATTTTAGATTCAGGGAGTACATGTGCAGGTTTGTTACCTGGGTATATTGTGTGACACTGAGGTTTGTGGCACAGATGATCCCATCACCCAAGTAGTGACATTGGACCCAACAGTTACTTTGCTAAACCTTGCCACCCTCTCTTCCTCCTCATTCTACTAATCCAGTGTCTGCTGTTTCCATCTTTATGTCCATGAGTACCCATGTTTAGCTCCCACTTGTAAGTGAGAACATGCAGTGTTTGGGTATTTGGTTCTCTGTTCCTGCATTAATTCACTCAGGATAATGTCCCCTGGCTGAATCCATGCTGCTGCAAGTAACATGATTTCATTCTTTTTATGGCTGTGTAGTATTCCACGGTGCATATGTACCACATTTTCTCCATCCAGTCCACCATTGATAGGCCATTTAGGTTGATTCCATGTCTTTGCTATTGTGAATACTGACATGATGAACCTGCAGACCAAAGAGCCAGAGGGCAATTCTGGGGTGACTCATCATGTATTCTGATGACATTTTCAAAAGAAAATCATTCCTTGGGGCCAGGTGCAGTAGCTCACACCTGTAATCTGAGATGGGAGGATTACCTGAGGCCAGGAGTTTGAGACCAGCTTGGGCAACACGGTGAAACCCCGTCTCTACAAAAAATACAAAAACTGAGCAGGACTTGGTGGTGCATGCTTGTAGTGCTAGCCACTCAGGAGGTTGAGATGGGAGGATCACCTGAGTCTAGGAAGTCGAGGCTGATCCGAAATTGTGCCACTGCACTCCAGCCTGAGTGACAGAGTGAGACTCTGTCTCATAAACAGAAGGAAGGAAGGAAGGAAGGAAGGAGGGAAAGAAAGAAGAGAGAGAAAGAAAAGAGAGAATGAAAAGAGAGAAAGAAAAGAAAAGAAAGAAAAAGAAAAAGAAAGAAAAGAAAAGGAAGGAAGGAAGGGAGAAAGAAAGGAAGAAAGAGAAAGAGAAAGAAAGAAAAGAAAGAAAGAAAAGAAAAAGAAAGAAAGAAAGAAAGAAAGAAAAGAAAGAGGAAGAAAGAAAGAAAGAACAAATGTTCAGAGTGCACAATGTGCCTACGATTTCACTGGAAACAATCAGCTCATTAGCAGTTATGGGTGCTTCTCAAAATTATACTGCAGGCTCCCCAAGTGCTGCCTAAATTCTCTGGTTATTTCAACTGTGCATGAGAGAATTTGCCCTGTGTGCATGGATGAGTAGCAGGAAGGCCTTCTATTGTTATCACAGAAGACACATGGGAAAATGTGTTTGGGGGCTTACTGCAAATCATACTTACAGGATTGTCAGCATGCTTGCAGAGCAATTATCTGTCATCCCATAAAACAAACCTGTGTCATTATATTCTTGATACATGCATTGGAGCCACCAAAAAAAAAAAAAAAGTTTCCTAGACCTAACTGTGAAAAATCCCAGCCGGGTGCAGTGGCTCACACCTGTAATTTCAGAATTCTATGAGACCAAGGCAGGAAAATCATTTGAGTCTAGGAGTTCGAGACCAGCTGGGCAACATAGTGAGACCCTCATCTGTACAAAAAATAAAAAATTAGCTGGGCATGGTCCGCATGCCTGTTGTTCTAGCTACAGGCTGAGGCAGGAGAATGCCTTGAGCCTGGGAGGTCAAGGCTGCAGTGAGCCCTGACTACATTTCTGCCGGGGCAACAGAAAAAGACCCTGTCAAAAAAAAAAAGAAAAGAAAAGAAAAAGAAAGAGAGAAAAATCCCTAAACATGGATGAATATCGTCTTTTAACCCCTTTTCCATTGACTAGACCATTTTTACTTTGTAGGCCCGGTAACTCATGAAATCTCACCTTTACAAGGAAAAGTCTCTCTGTTTTTTTTTTTCTGCCTCAGAATTCTTTAATATAATGTAGATATCTTAAGACTCAATGCACAAGACAATATGTTGAATTTTCACCAATCTAGAAATGATGAATAGCCTTTTAAATATTCTGAAATTAATTGAATTATGGAATGTTATAGATTGCATAGACTTTTGACAAGATAGAATCCCATCCTGGAGACTGATATAGCTTTGCCTAAAATATGTATTTAGAAAAGTTTTGAACTCGTGTATATACATCATTAACTCACCCTAGTAAAGCACCTGATGACAAAAATGACACGAGTTAGTGCCAACAGCCCATAATCATGTATTTAAATATAGCTTTTATTTTGCATCCTAATTTCTTGTGATACTTGAATGTTCTTTTGATTTCCTGTGATTTAACTTTTTTAATAATTCAACCTTGCGCATTTGTGCTCTCTGTGCTGGAAAGTACAGGTGGCATGAGATTGACAGACCATTCTGAAAACATTACATCAAGAAGAGCAAGTTTTGAGTGGACAGGGGACCTCAGAAAACTGAATGAGGGGGGTCCATTTTTAGTACAAGCTTCGCCAGCAAACAGCTATGTTCCTACCCATATGCAATGTCTCTGAAACCCAGTCTCCTTATTCCTCAAATGCATATGCATTTTACCTGTCTCAAAATTGAGAGATTAACATGAGGTAATGATTATGAGACTCTCTTATAAATGGAAAAGTGCTTTATAGTTGTAAGGTAGCATGACTTTTTTTTTTTTTTTTAAGGAAACTGACAAGTTAATTAAGCTATTCAAGATAATTTTAAAATACCATGTTGTTAATATATTTTAAATAAATTCTAAGATTACCACTCATTTGGTTCATAGCACTGTAAATAAAACTTGTATTTTAATATCATGGAGTAAACCTAATGTCTGTTTTTAATTTTTTGGTCGTTGTTTGTTTTGGGGAAAGCATTAACGTTGAATTTTAATTTTGGTAAATGTTAAGCTCTACTAATGTTATTTAAAAATTCATAATTATCAACATAAGTTTAAGATTATTTATTGAATAGTCACACACCACAGTTGAATGGAAATATATATGTCATATTTTGAACACACACCATGAACCGGATTTTATTTCTCTTTCCCCATGTATGGGAATCCAACAAAATTCTCTGCAGTACAAATACAAAAACAACAAGAGCTAGCATCATACGTAATGGTGAAAGGCTGGATGCTTTTCCCCTAATATCAGGAACAAGACAAAGATTTCTGCTTTCGCCACTTCTATTAAACATTATACTGGAGGTTCTAGCCAAGGCAATTATGTCATTAAAAAAAAGGAATAAAATAAAAGGCATGCATACTGGCAAGGAAGAAGTAAAACAATATCTATTTGCAGATGTCATGATCTTGTAACAAGAAAATTCTAAAGATGCAAGATCAATATTTAAAAAGTCAATTGAATTTCTATATGCTTCCAATGGATGATCCAAAAACAAAATTACGAAAAATAATTCAAGTTGCAATAGCAACAAAAAATAAAATACATTACTTAGGAGTAAATTACAGAAAGCGGTACAACACTTAGACTCTGAAAAGTACGAACATTTGCTCAAGGTAATTAATGAAGACCTACATAAGTGGAAAGGCATCTTGTGTTCTAGGTTTGGAAGACCCGATATTGCTAAGAAGATTGTATTTGACAGGGTGGTCTCCTGAATCACCACAATCCCCAGCAAAATCCCAGTGGACTATGTCAGAAGTGAAAAAGTTGATCCTGAAATTCACATGGAACTGCAAGGCACTCTGAATAGCCAAATCATTCTCAAAAAAGAAGACCAAAGTTGAAGAACTGACACGTTCATTAATTGACGGGTGGATAAACAAAATGTGATATAGCCAGGCAACGGAATAGCTAAACAAAGAAAGGAATGAAGTACTGGTACATGCTGCAACATCCATGTGCCTTGAAAACATTATGCTAAGTGAAATAAGCCAGAAACAATACCACTTTTGATTCTATTTATATAAATGTCTAGAACAGGCAAATCTATAGAGATCATCAATATATTAGTGCTTGCCTGAGGCTGGGGTTGTGGTGGGGTATGGGGGTGGAATGCAGGGTAATAGCCAACGAATACAGTATTTCTTTTGGGGATGATGAAAATATTCTAAAGTAGTTTGTGATTATGGTTGCACAATTATTTTACTGTGCTAAAACCCATT
This sequence comes from Pan paniscus, assembly GCF_029289425.2. NCBI lineage: Eukaryota > Metazoa > Chordata > Mammalia > Primates > Hominidae > Pan > Pan paniscus. The sequence continues at coordinate 7,857,596 of NC_073272.2, read as the reverse complement.
GAATTTTACACCTTAAATGGGTGAATTATATCTGAATAAAACAGTTACCAAAAAAAAAAATAAAACCAAAAAAAAATTTCTATAAGTCAGAGAGCTCTGTAGCTTGGACCACTTTTTTATGCTTCAGCCAGCTCTTTTCACGGTGTTGATTTTTTACCCCCTCATATCCCACAGTTAATTTTCTGTTAAGGGAAAAGATGAATTCTGGGACTTTCAGTGAGTCTTACTTCCTTAGGATACATGAGTCAATTCTCCTGGCCTGCATGTGGGGAAAAAATTCAGGTTTGAAAATATGGAATTCTGATTAACACAATCAATCGATAATCTAATGTTTCTGTTATCAGAAAGGGGTCCCAATCCAAACCCCAAGATAGAGCTCTTGGATCTCCTGCAAGAAAGAATTTGGGGCGAGTCTACAGTGCAAAGCGAAAGCAAGTTTGTTAAGAAAGTAAAGTGGTGAAAGAATAGCTCCTCCATAGACAGAGTAGGCTGTTCCTGAAAGTAAAAGGAGAAATGCGCCCACCCTAGGTACAATGCTTGTTTATATAGAGGATAACAAAAAATCATGGGGAGATGTGCTGTATTACAGGCATTTGTGATAAGGGATTAATTTTCCTTACTATATTTTGCAAGAATCGATATTATTGTCTTTAAAGCAAAATTAGGAATGCTTTTGTTGTCAAGATATCGGGATATCCAGTACATTCCTGAATTTGGGTCTGTTTGGTAAACATTATTAATCTATTCTCCCCTTAACCGTAAACATCTAGAGGCTAGGAGTACCTAACCTCCTTGGAATGCAGCCCAGGAAGTTCCAGCCTCATTTTTCCTAGCCCTATCTCAAGATGGAGTTGCTCAGGTATGAATGCCTCTGACATTTCTAGAGTAACTGCCTAGAACACAGCATACGAGGTCCAGGAGTTCTGTTGATACTGAGCAACTGTGTAAATGAAAGGAAGCATCCCTATCCTCAAATCCAGTATGACCTAGTCCAGCAGATATGAGGGTTTTAAATTTTTCTCTTTTAATTTCATTTATAGTTTATTTTTGAATATAGAAATTGTAAACTTATCTGTGCCCAAATTCATCAATCTTTGTGGTGCACAGGGTTTCTGTCTTTCTTTGAAAGTTATCTCCACTTCAACACCATGTTTGTAAAATAAACCCTGCTCCCTTTTAGAATTTCTACACTTAAATTTAATTGTATATAAGAAAGAATATAAACCACAGGTAGATAAGTAGAAATCTACATCTATATGCATTCTTATATAGTTGAATTTAGTATATTGTATGTGTATAAATATGTACATAGTTACTAAATATAGTAGCAAATTTAGTTACATATACATGTATGCATGAATATATATATGTATACATGCACATATATGTGTACATGCATGTATTTTTCCCTCGAATGGTCAGAACACACAACTTTTTGTTAAATGCATTCTCTCTTCCTCACTGATTTGCAGTGCTCCCTTTGTCATGTACCAAATTCCTTTCTGTGTACCAATCTATTTATGGGCTGTTTGTCCCATCAATTACTCTCTATGTATATTTCTGTGCCAACCCCAAGTAGCTTTAATAAATGTAGCGTTATAAATCTGGATATATAGGTGGGCTGTTCCTCCCCCATTTCTTTTAAAATCAGCTTTTCTAGAACTCAAAGAAATTCTGTTGGCATTTACATTGATATTGCCTTCAATTTACAAATTAATTTAGGGAGATTGACATCTTTACAACACAGAGTCTTCCTCACCAAGAAAAAAATAATATGTTTTCCCACTAACTTAATTCTTACTTAATATACACCAGTAATGTTTCAACATTTTCTCTAAATTTATATTGTACATGGCTTGTTAAGTTAGTTTTGAAGTATTTTATTTGTATTTTGCTTATTTGGTAACACAAATGAGTTGTTTTCCTGTCAGTTTATTTCCTAACAGATTATTACTTTGATGTGGGGAATATATTGAATATGTGTGTTAATTTTATAACCAACTATGTTACTTTACTGACTTAACATCTCCATTCTTACTTTCTGCTTGATTCTCTTAAGTTTTAGTTACAAAATTGTCCCTTCACCCCGATATAATTACTCTACTTCCTCCTTTATAATTGGCACAATATATTTCATTGCCTTCTGTGTACTGCATTGAATAGTAATTCTAAAATAACACTAGTCATTAATGTTCTGGGTTCTCATGAAAGCAACTAAAGAATATGTGGTCTCTTAAAGTCTCTAGGGGCTCAGGCACAATGGCTCACTCCTGTAATCCCAGCACTTTGGGAGGTTGAGGTGGGCAGATCACCTGAGGTCAGGAGTTTGAGACGTGGCCAACATGGTGAAACCCCGTCTCTACTAAAAATACAAAAAAATCAGCCAGGCATGGTGGTGGACACCTGTAATCCCAGCTACTCAAGAGGCTGAGGCAGGAGAATCGCTTGAACCTGGGTGGCAGAGGTTGCAGTGAGCCAAGATCATGCCATTGCACTCCAGCCTGGGCAAAAACAAGAGCAAAACTCAGTCTCAAAATAAATTTTTTAAAAAAGTCTCTAGGAAGAAAATAAAACAAAGAGATGAAACTGAAACTGCCATTGCTAAATTATAACTGAGAAAGTGAAAGAGATCTGACCTAACAAGTTCCATCTTGCTTCTAACCTCCAAGCTGTCCTTTTCCACTCCTGGGCATAGGCTGAACTAACTTTGGTAGGAACTTAGTTTATTCTTTATAGTTTGAAGCAAAGACAATCACAGCCCTTTCCCAAAACAAACCTCCTTCTTGCTTAGGCACTAGACTGCCTTTGTAGGACTAACAAGTTAGTTAAAATATTAGAAATTATGGTTTAGGAGTCACGCAGGCAGAGGCTGCAAGATTCTGAACCTCCCCAAACTCCTCCTGGGGTTAACATCACTATTGTAAAGCCTAAGATCAGAGCTTGAGATATTTTGCAGACCCTGTGCCCAATGGATCAGCTGGTACCACCCAGATCCATAAACTGGCTCATTTGATCTTGTGGTCCCCACCCAGGAGCTGACTCAGCACAAGAGAAAAGCTTTCAGTTCCAATTGAGAGAGGAGAAAGGAAAAAACCTGGTCAGGCAGGCAGTTAGAGTGGGTCCTCAGCTGAATTATTTTAAACAAAAGAACAGCCTGCAGACACAGACAAGGGAACTTGCAAGGGAGTGGGGAGAGCTTGCCTAAGACATGCCCATAGACACACAGATAAGAAAGCATGCACAGGTGACTTGCCAAGACATACCTGCAATGGAAAATTCCATTCCCTCACACATGTGCAGTAAGGGGAACAAAGCAATATGGAGTAACTCAAGTTAAGGGCCTACGTGTGCATTAGGAGGATGGGGTGGATCTACCAGAAGTTTGTGCATTATGCAAATGAGATGACCAGCCCTCATCAGTTTCTTATAAAAGCTTTGCAAAACAGCAGCCCTTTTTCCAGGATCCCTCTCTGTAGCAGAGAGCTGTTCTCTTTCTTTCTCCTATTAAATTTCTCCTCTAAACCTCACCCTTGGAGTGTCTGCATCCTTGATTTCCTTGGCCATGAGACCAAAAACTCTGGATGTCACCCCAGACAACGAGGCCACTTCACTGTGATTTCCATCTCCAACCTGGCCAATCAGAACTCCTGACTCACTGGCTCCCTACCCACCAAATTTCCCTGAAAAACTCTGATCCCCGAATTCTCAGGGAGACTGATTTAAGTAACATTTAACAATAAAACTCTGGTTTCCCACATAGCCGGCTGTGCGTGAATTACTCTTTCCCTATTGCAATTCTCCTCCCTTGATAAATCCCCGCTGTCTAGGCAGCAGGCAAGAACCCATTGGGCAGCTACAAAACAACAAGTAAACTGGTAAAAACTATAGAAAGAAATGAAAGAATGGAGACTGGTGGTTCTGTCCAAGAAAGAATTTTGATCCTGAACTGCTCTTTGAGGATCTTACAAGAGGACCACCAGTGTCAGATGAGCAAACTCAAGCTTTTCATGTCCCTGATTGTCTCTCAAGGAACTCCACCTGCAGCTGGTGAGCAGTAGTAGGCCAGTATTTTCTAGGTTCACCCAGCACCTAGATGGCCTTTGTGGTGATGTTTCCTGACCCCGGAACAAAAGTGTGCATCAATGATGCTCACCTTGATTACTCAGCAAAGGTGGTGTTTGTCATGCTTCTCCAAAGTAAAATTACACATTTGCCTTTAGTCAGAGTTATCTAGAGGGACATAACTAATAGGATAGATGTGTATATATGGGGAATTTATTAAGGAGTATTGACTCACACGACACAAGGTGAAGTCCCACAAAAGGCCAGCTGCAAGCTGAGGAGCAAGGAAGCCAGTCTGAGTCCCAAAACCTCAAAAGTAGGGAAGCTGACAGTGCAGCCTACAGTTGGTGGTTGAAGGTCTGAGTCCCAGAGCTGAAGAACTTGGAGTATGATGTTCAAGGGCGGGAATTATCCAGCATGGGAGAAAGATGTAGGCCTGAAGACTAAGCCAGTCTAGTCCTTCCACATTTGTATTAGTCAGGGTTCTCTAGAAAGACAGAGTTAATGGGATATATATTATATATATACAGCTATATAAAGGGGAATTTAGGCTGGGTGCAGTGGCTCACACCTGTAATCCCAGCACTTTGGGAGGCCGAGGTGGGTGGATCACCTGAGGTCGGGAGTTCGAGACCAGCCTGACCAACATGGAGAAACCCCATCTCTACTGAAAATACAAAATTAGCCAGGCATGGTGGCGCATGCCTGTAATTGCAGCTACTTGGAAGGCTGAGGCAGGAGAATCACTTGAACCAGGGAGGCGGAGGTTGCGGTGAGCCGAGATTGTGCCACTGCACTCCAGCCCGGGCAACAAGAGCAAAACTCCGTCTCAAAATAAATAAATAAAAATAATAATAAAGGGGAGTTTATTAAGTATTAACTCACACAATCACAATCCCAATCACAAGGTCCCTGTATTAGTCTGTTTTCACACTGCTGATAAAGACATACCCAAGACAGGGAAGAAAAGAGGTTTAACTGGCCTTACAGTTCCACATGGCTGGGGAGGCCTCAGAATCATGGCAGAAGGTGAAAGGCACTCCTTTCATGGTGTAAGCAAGAGAAAATGAGGAAGAAGCAATAGCGGAAACCCCTGATAAACCCATTAGATCTCGTGAGACTTATTCACTGTCACAAGAATAGCACAGGAAAGACCAGACCCCATGATTCAATTACCTGCCCCAGGATCCCTCCCACAGCACGTGGGAATTCAGGGAGATATAATTCAAGTTGAGATTTGGGTCGAGACACGGCCAAACCATATCAATCCCACAATAGGCAGTCTGCAGGCTGAGGAGCAAGAAAGCCAGTCTGAGTTCCAAAACTGAAGAACTTGGCGTTCAATGTTAGAGGGCAGGAAGCATCCAGCATGGAAGGAATATGTAGGCTGGGAGACTAGGCCAGTCTCTCTTTTTCACATTTTTCTGCCTGCTTATATTCTAGCTGCACTGGCAGCTGATGAGATGGTGCCCACCCCGATTAATGGTGGGTCTGCCTTTCCCAGCCTACTGACTCAAATGTTAACTTCCTTTGGCAACACCATCACAGACACACCCAGGATCAACAATTTGTATCCTTCAATCCAATCAAGTTGACACTCAGTATTAATCATCACAAGGTTCTTCTGCCTGCTTTGATTCTAGCAACGCTAGCAGCTGATTAGATCGTGTCCACACAGATTGAGGGTGGGTCTGCCTTTCCCAGTCCACTGACTCAAATGTTAATCTCCTTTGGCAACACCCTCACAGACACACCCAGGGACAATACTTTGCATCCTTCAATCCAGTCAAGTTGACACTCAATATTAGCCATCACAGTATCCACTGGGCAGTTCCTTCAAACTGTGAAAATATCCTCTTCTTCATCAAATTTTCTACTCACTTTATCCATATCAGTATGAACTTGCTGTTTCTCATTTCACTCAATAACTTATAATCCATTAGTATTTTCATGCGCGTCCGTGTGAAGAGACCACCAAACAGGCTTTGTGTGAGCAACATGGCTGTTTATTTCACCTGGGTGCAGGCGGGCTGAGTCGGAAAAGAGAGTCAGCAAAGGGAGATGGGGTGGGGCCGTTTTATAGGATTTGGGTAGATAAAGGAAAATTACAGTCAAAGGGGAGTTGTTCTCTGGAGGGCAGGGTGGGGGTCACAAAGTGCTCAGTAGGGGAGCTTTTTGAGACCAGATGAGCCAGGAAAAGGAATTTCACAAGACAATGTCATCAGTTAAGGCAGGAACAGGCCATTTTAACTTCTTTTGTGGTGGAATGTCATCAGTTAAGGCAGGAACCGGCCATCTGGATGTGTACATGTGTTGTGCCCAGACCGTTTGTTCCCCAAAGAAGACCACCAGAGTCCAGAGTCAAAGCCAAGCGGCAAGGATCTTTACTACAAGTTCGAACCTGGTCCCTCCATTTCACCGCCTACAAGAGGGCCCCGAACAATGCGAGTGTTTGCTTTTTATAGCCTGAAAGTTACAGGGGAACAAAGGAATTCTTTTGGTTCCCGCTCTTTCAGTAAAACTTTAAACGGCTGTCCCCTTATCGGAGACTTTCCTGGTGGTGTTTGTACTGGGCTCAGGAAGTTTGAGAGATATATGGCGATATGTGGTGGGATGGGAGGATGGGATGTGTTTGTACTGGGCTTGTTTGTTTTGAGCTCGGGGCTGAGGAATGTGCCTGGCTCCTTTCATTTCCCCCCTCTTCTTTTCAGGTATTTTTAGAGCCAGTCTTGGGTCTTATAAGTCTGATTCTGTTTCAGCGTTTACATGTTGGTATTGGGCTCTGAGTACCATGAGTTGTACAGTGTCAAACCTTTCTCTAACAAACCGCAAAATTCTGTTAACAACACAAGGTCCTACGGTAAGCAGAAATAGTAGACTCAGCAGGGGTCCAAGGAAGGGGGCTAACAGAGAAAACATAGATGAGTTCCACCATTGGTCTGCAGCTGAAGCAAACTGCTGTGTTCTTACTTCTGTGCTTAACTTGCGTAACTGTTGGACCCGGTCTTCCACAAGCCCTGATTCATTTATGTAGAAACAACAGTCTTCCTTTAGAAACATACACGTACCCCCTTTTTCAGCAGTGAGTAGGTCTAAGGCCCTCCGGTTCTGCAAGGTTAGGTCACAGGGGATATGATGGCTTAGCTTGGGCTCAGAGGCCTGACAAGTATGATTAGTTGTTTTGATACTCAAACTGTACCCAGATTGGCCAGTGGTAGCTCTCCAAATTGGCTTGCATCTTTTACCATAATCTCATGACTCTTTGAATATTTTCTGATATGTTATATTCCTAATTACCATCTTACACTGCTCCTGACTCAGCCCAGGATTCTGCAATTTTTCCAAGGAGCCCTGGAATCTACAAACGAATAATAATGTGTAGAAGACAAAATCTGGATCCTCAATGTTCTCATTAACACTGGAGTGTCCTCATGCCCAGAGTCTCTTAGTGAACAGAACTAAAATATGTACACATATATACGATGGGGTCCATGGCTACCGGCCCCCTAAATGTTTGCTGAAAAATCACTGACATGAGGCAGATTGATTAAGAGGAGAAGAGGAATAGAAATGTATTTAATGTGTATATATGGGAGACATAAGAGTGAAGACTCAACTTCCTAATCAGGTTCAGAAGCTTATATGCCACCCTGAGATTACGGAAAGAATTAGGACTTGGATCCTGTTAAAACAGGTGGTGGGGCGGTGGGGCGGGGGGAGAAGAATTCTATTGAGGGGCAACAAATACTTTGTAGGGAGAATGACAGGAGGAGAACAGAGATTAACTTGTAAAGAGTTCTCTTTGGAATTTAAATGATCCTTGGAAGACACTCATTATCGTGGTAAAAAGGTCTGCTCAGGTGTGGGGTTACATCCTGGTCTTTTCTGCAACAGATAAAGAGATAACGGGGAGGAAGAAAAAACAATTGTTTTCCTTTGGGGTTCTGAATTTTAGGCAGATAAGGGAACTTCAGGTTCCTCGGGAGAGAAGGTTGAGGAAGGAGGTCATCAGAGAGACCTTGAGGCTTCTTCAGTTCAGCATGTCAAAATGCCATATTTTGGGGTATTGGTTTCTGAGCCCCAGCAACAAGTACCTATATTTATTTTCTTTATCTCTCAAAAAGACTATCACAAAGCCCATTACTTGATTCTGATACCTCCCATTCTATATCCATACCGTCATGCTCATTCTAGCTTTCCTATCCTTAATTGTAATTCCCTTATCTGATGGAATTTTGGCTCCCATTGTTCCTAATATTTGTGCTTATTTTTATTTGCCCTTCCCCTCTATATGTATCCAATCCTCCATAGCAGCTATCAGATCTTCCCCCAAGACAGATGCCCACTCCCCTTATTTATTTATTTATTTGAGTCTTGTTTTGTCACGCAGGCTGGAGTGCAGTGGCATGATTTCGGCTCACTGCAACCTCCACCTCCCGCATTCAAGAAATTCTCATGCCTCAGTCCCCCGAGTACCTGGAACTACAGGCATGCACCACCACCCCTGGCTAATTTTTTTTGTATTTTTAGTAGAGACGAGGTTTCACCATGTTGGCCAGGCTGGTCTCGAACTCCTGGTCTCAAGTGACCCTTCCACCTCGGCCTCCCAAAGTGTTTGAATTACAGGTGTGAGCCACCGTGCCTGGCCCCCTTCCCCTCATTTAAACTTCAACACCTCACACCAAGTAGTCTTCCTGTATGGTCACCATCCTCACACTGACTCTGACCTCTTTCTCTGGACCACTGGGGCACTTTCCCTTCCCTGGTTTTGGCACCTGTCTTTCTCAACCGCATCCTGTAGATTCAGGACTGAATTTGTCAGAGGTGTTTGAACAAGCTTGACCCCATCTTGAATAGGGGCTGGGTCAAATGAGGTTGAGACCTGCTGGGCTGTCTTCTCAGGAGGTTAGGCATTCTTAGTCATAGGAGATAAGAGGTAGGCACAAGATAGAAGTCAGAGAAATCCCACTGATAAACCAGGTTGCAGTAAAGAAGCTGACCAAAATCCTCCAAAACCAAGATGATGATGAAAGCGACCTCTAGTCTTCCTCACTGATCATTATACGCTAATTATAATGCATTAGCTTGCTAAAAGACACTCCCAACAGTGCCACAACAGTTTACAAACGCCACGGCAATGTCTGGAAGTTACTCTATAAGGTCTAAAAGGAAGAGGAACCCTCAGTTCTGGGAATTCCTTGTCCCCTTCCCAGAAAACTCATGAATAATCTACCCCTTGTTTAGCATACAGTCAAGAAATAACCATAAAAATAGGCAACCAGCAGCCCTCGGAGCTGCTGTGCCTATGGAGTAGCCATTCTTTATTCCTTTATTTTCTTAATAAACTTGCTTTCACTTTACTCTCTGGACTTGCCCCCAATTCTTTCATGTGGGAGATCTGAGAACCCTCTCTTGGGGTCTGAATCCAGGCCACTTCCTAGTAGCAAATTAGTCAAGAAAGTAGGAGAAAGAAGAAGATGTAGAAGAATGCTAGGAATATTTCAACTCTCTTCAAGGGCTTGGTTGAGTTGTGAAGAAAATATTTCACTCTATTTTTCATAGCAAAGGAAAATTCATGCACTGGATTAGGTATAGTAACACTAGTTCATGAAATACACACAAAAATGTAAAATAGCTCAAACACAAGAGATGATTTTCTCATTCTTGTGATATGAAATCCAAATGAGTAATCTTGACTAGCAAAATGATTCTCCTTTGAGGAATAATTCAGGTGCCAATTCCCTTCCATGTTTTGGTACCATAATTTTCTTTCTCATATTCAGTGAATCTGAAAGAGGGGAAAGAATGATGCATATTGTCAGGAAGTTATATGGGAGACCTGAAAGTGGCACACATGAATTCTGCTACCATCTTGTAACCTAGGACCTCACTGCAAGGCAAGCTGGATACATGCACCCCAATGCACCTAGGAAAGAAGAAAGCGGCTTCCTGAACAGTTAACCAGTTTTTGCCAGGTAGCATATACTGTAATTCAAATTTTAAAATACTATATGAACATAAATTCTGAATAATATATGAGGCTATTAGGGAACAATCTTGCTCTTACAGTAGTGTAACTTGTGTGTGTGTTCAATTCTTCAAGCTTGTTTACCACAGTGTTGACTGTTCTCAGTCATTTCTGTTCTACTTGGACTATTTTGCTTCTATGACCCCTTGGCTTTCATCATTTTGGTGCTTTTATTTTCCTTCTCTGCATTCTCCTCCTGCCATCAGATTATCAGAGGATCTCTCTTACCAGCTGCAGGATTTTGGAAAGTTGCTTGCCTTTTCTGCATTCCCTTTCTCAAGAATGAAAAGACATTGGTTGGCTCCATAATTCTTTGTATTTTTATTATTTTCACCCAGGTTTCATGTTCAAGCAGCAGGCAAGATTTACTGAATGTGGCATTTTTTTATTTCTTTCCTTTTTTTTTTTTAGACAGAGTCTTTTCTCTGTCACCCAGCCTGGAGTGTAGTGGCACACTCTGGGCTCACTGCAACCTCAGCCTCCTGGGTTCAAGCGATTTCTCCTGCCTCAGCCTTCTGAGTAGCTGGGATTACAGGTGCACACCACCATGCCCAGATAATTTTTGTATTTTTAGTAGAGATGGGGTGTTACCATGTTGGCCAAGCTGGTCTCAAACTCCTGACCTCAAGTGATCCTCCCAACTTGGCCTCCCAATGTGCTGGGATAACAGGCATGAGCCACTGCACCTGGCCTTTTTTTTTTTTTTTCTTTTTGAGCCAGGTTCTCACTCCATCGCCCAGGCTGGAATACAATGGTGTGATCACAGCTCATTGTAGCATCAAACTCATGGGCTCAAGCAATCCTCCTGCCTCAGTCTCCTGAGTAGCTGGGACCACTGGCTCCTGCCTCCATGACCTGCTGATCTTTTTTTTTAGAGATGGGGTCTCACTATGTTGCCAAGTCTGGTCTCCAACTCCTGGCTTCAAGTGATCCTCCTGCCTCAGTCCCCCAAAGAACTGGGGTTACAGGTGTGAGCCATTGCACCTGGCTCCAATTTTCTATGATTGCCATGGCTTGGATGTGTTCCCAAAAGTCCATGTATTGGAAACCTATTCTCCAATGCAATAGTGCTCAGAGGTGGGGCTTAGGGAGAGATGCCTGAGGGTCCTGAGGCCTCCAACCTCATGAATGGATCAATGGCTGCTTATTTTACTTATTTATTTATTTATTTATTTATTTATTTATTTATTTTTTGAGACGGAGTCTCACTCTGTCGCCCAGGCTGGAGTGCATTGGCGCCATCTCTGCTCACTGCAACCTTCGCCTCCTGGGTTCAAGCAATTCTCTGCCTCAGCCTTCCAAGTAGCTGAGATTACAGGCGCCCACCACCACGCCCAGCTAATTTTTTGTATTCTTAGTAGAGACTGGGTTTCACCATCTTGGCTAGGTTGGTGTTGAACTCCTGACCTCCTGATCCACCTGCCTCGGCCTCCCAAAGTGCTGCGATTGCAGGCATGAGCCACCACGCCTGGCCTTCAATGCTGCTTATAAAAGGGCTTGGGGCCAGGAGTTGAATCTCTTGCTCTCTGGCACTCCTGTCTTCCACCACAAGATGATGCAACATGAAGGCCCTCAATAGCTGTGGGCCCCTCAATCTTTGACTTCCCAGCCTCCAAGACTGTAAGAAAGAAATCTCCATTCTTGATAAATTACCTCATCTGTGGTATACTGTTACAGCACCACATAACAAACTAAGACAATGATTGAAGAGGGAAGTGTTTTTCACCCCCCGGCAACAGGTTTCAATATTTCACTTGTTTATGGTTGAATTAAAGAAAGGAATGCAGAATAAGCATGTCTTTACTCAAACTTCATTGGCCAGAAATGTCAAATAAGTGCTAGTTGGATAAATGTACAAACGAGTGGTACATATACACTATGGAATGCTATGCAGCCATAAAAAGGAATGAGATTATGTCTTTTCAGGGACATGGATGGAGCTGGAAGTCATTATCCCCAGCAAACTAACACAGGAACAGAAAACCAAATACCACATGTTCTCACTTATAAGTGGGAGCTGAACACTGAGAATACATGGACACAGGGAGGGGACAACACACACTGGGGCCTGTCGGTTGGGCCTGGGGAGGAAGAGCATCAAGATAAATAGCTTATGCATGCGGGGCTACATACCTAGGTGATGGGATGATAGGTGCAGGAAACCACCATGTCACACGTTTACCTATGCAACAAACCTGCACATTCTGCACATGTATCTGGGAACTTAAAATTAAATTAAATTAAATTAAAAAATAATATACAAACAAATTCATTTCGAATATACCCAGGCACTCACTAAAAATAGCACCATCAGAAGCATAGATTCCCAGCACAAGCCACAATGCTGGTAGCTCACACCCACTCCTTTACTGGAAAAAAAGCACAGATTTGAGTGATAAGAAAGATAACTCAAATGACCTTGTCCATTTCCCTGCCAACTCAGTTTCCAGTGAATGTTTCCTTGAAACCAACATCATCTAGACGGTGTCAAATATGTAAACATACAAAATAAAAAGAACGTAAATCATGACAGTAATCATGGATACTCTAAAACATGCTGGGAGCTATACGCTACAAGATGAAAAGATTAATGGGCACTGCTCCAACTTTCTTTGTTTTACATAGGTCCTTTGGTATCTCTTGATAAATATTTCCTTTTCCACAACAAAGGGATCATATAGAGCCGGTCAATTTTATTTTATCTGTTGATCATTCTAGAGATTAGAAAAGACCTTAGAGTAGTAAAATTTTCAGTGCTTTTTAAAGTAAATTTGAGATTCTGAGATAACAGACATTGCCAGTCAGTAAGTCAACACTGTTTAAGACGTAAGAGTGAAACCGTCTTTGCAAAATTATGACTGAGACAGTGAAAGAGATCTAACTTAACTGACTCCATCTTGCTTCTAACCTCCAGGCTGTCCTTGTTCATTCCTGGGTGTAGGCTGAACTAACTTTGGGAGAAATTTAGTTTATAGTTTATAGTTTAAGCCAAAGACAGTAACAGCCCTTTCCCAAAGCAGACCTCTTTCTTGCCTGGGGACTAGACTGCCTTTGTAGGACTAACATTAGCCACAAGATTAGAAATTATGGTTTAGGAGTCATGCAGCTGGAGGCTACAAGATTCTGACCCTCCGTAAACTGCTCCTAAGATCAGTGCTTGAGATATTTTGCAGACTCTCCATTTGATGGATCAGCTGGCACTACCCAGATAGTTAAACTGGCTCATCTGATCTTGTGGCCCCCACCCAAGAAATGACTCAGCATAGGAAGACAGCTTCAACGCCCTATGATTTCATTCCTGATCAATCAGCCCTCCTGGCTCACGCGCCTCCCCTCACCCACCAAGTTGTCCTTAAAAACTCTGCTCCCCAGTGCTCGGGGAGACTGATTTCAGTAATAAAAAAACTCCAGTCTACCATACAGCCAGCTCTGTGTGAATTACTCTTTCTCTATTGCAATTGCCCTGTCTTGATGAATCGGCTCTGTCTAGGCCATAAGCAAGGTGAACCCACTGGGTGGTTATAAGAAGACCTGGTCAAAAGATCAAGAATAAAATGAAGAAAGACCAAGTCATGAACTGAAAGTCTGTGTCTCTATCCCCAATCCCCAAACTTATATGGTGAAGCCTTAATTCCCACTGCAATGGTATTTGGAGATGGAGCCTTTGGGAGGTAAGCAAGTCATGAGTGCAGAGTTCTCATCATGGGATTAGTGGCCCTATAAGAAGAACGAAGAGAGAGACGATAAATCTCTGTCCACCATGTGAGGATACAGCAAGAAGACAGCTGTCTGCAGGCCAGGAAGAGAGCCTTCACCACACAGTGGATTTGCTGGTGCCTTGACCTTGGACTTCCCAGCCTCCAAGCAGTGTGAGAAATGAATTTCTGCTGTTTAAGCCACCCAGTATTCTGCTGTATCAGCCCCAGCCAAGTCAGATGAAAAACAGGGGAGAGAAAGACAGAGACCACAGAGATCAAGCCTAGGCTGATATCACATGGACAGCATTTCTACCAGGAGCCATTAGGAATCCTGAGATTCACCTCCACAGCTGTTGGCAGTTTTGTCTTCCCTCTAGTTGACTGTGAATGGGGTGTTATCGGTTACTGTTCTAGTTGTTTGTGGCATAATAGGCATGTACTGGAAAGTTTGTCATCTACTCCATGGGAATTTAGCTAAAAGTTTCATGGCAGAGTAGAATACTAGAATACGTCTCACTTTGCACAGCATAGTTCTCAGACATGTTGCTGTTGTTGGAAGCAACATGGACAGTGTGGCAGCAAGCTGTTGGAAGGAATATTATCCTCTGTAATAAAGGAAGCAAGGGAGAGGGGAATTTCATCTACCTTGCGTGAGTCTTACCTTCCATTTGCATGGTGTGTTGTCAAAACTGAGTACAAGCCCTCAGACCAGAAGCAATTTGAAGGGACATAGAGCTTGGAGGGTGAAGAGAAAGAAGCCCAGTTCTCAAAATCAAGGGAGGTCCTTAGGGATCTTCAAAAGAGGGCAGCTCCATCTCTCCATGGAGGGGAAAAGTCTGAGTTTCCAAACTTAGTCAGCACATTATAGGCAGACTCAGAGAAACTAGAATCCAGGAACAACTTCCCAAGAGATGGGTGACTTCTCTGTTCTGTTTCCTTATTTTCAACATGGGTCTACTCATATCCAGTTTACAAAGTACTTGCGAGGATTCCAACAGAGCATACATGAAAAACTTCTGATACACTTCAATGGCTCTGAAAGTAGTCGTGCTTCTTCCTTTGGCATGCTGAAACTTGGTTCAGAAATGTTGATTTGTTTCAAAACTATTCTTAGAGGTGGCATAACATAATTTCATAATACTAATTGGATTTTGAAACAAAACCTTCCAATGACTAGGCTGTAACTTTGTACATTTTCTGCAAACATCAGGCTTTTACAGCTCTTACCTCATTCCACATCTTACCTCACTCAAAGAGGTTGTTATTCAATAATTAATGGCTGCAAGAGATATGTTGAATCACTACTGTTTAAAATGCACTGAGATGATGTTCTGGGCACTGAAAGAGGCTGGTGAACAAGATGTATTTTTTCTACTTTTGTGTAGCTTAAAATAGACTGGGGAACTACGTTATGTGACGAGTACTCAGAAATACTTAGGGGAACCCCTAACGTGGTGGTCTGGGAACATCCCTTAGAACAATAGGGATGGTCTTCTGAGAGATAACGTATACACTGAAAAGGAATAGATGAGGATGGACATGAGGGATGCGGGGAAAGGGAAGCATGACCCAGGAAGTCAATATCCCATGCCACATCCTGCGGAAGAAAGGAGCGTGGTGTACTTTTGGGACTGCAAGTGGTTCATCACTGCTAAAAAGCAGAGTCAGAAGCAAAGAGCCACAAGAGGTGAAGCTGGAGAGATAAGTAGCAGAATAAGTGGGTTGGGGTGGGAGAGTAACAAAGATTTAGACACAAATCCAAAACATTAGACAATGGTTGCAATTCCTACAGACACACAGGGAAGCATTCCTCATGAATTCATTTGAGTGACACAAAGAGAAACCCTTTGAAAATGACTGCTCTGTATTATTAAACATAGAATTCTATGGCTTCTGTGGAAAAAAAATAGGAATGGAAGGAATGGGCTGAGGTGAGTAAATAACAGTCTCAAGTTCAGAAAGCTTTTTGGATTTCAGAAATGTTATCACAAGAAAAAAGATCTGTTTTGAAATCTTCATAAGGAAAAAGTAAAACCTAGAGAGATCAACGCAGCAATATGCATGGCGATTAGAGATAGTGGATACCAAGGTGAAGAAAATGGAGCTTTTTTTTAATGATAAGAGAATGTATTAGATTTATTGAGGCTACAGTGCCCTGCAGAACATCACTATAAGCTACAAAGAGTAGTTGGGGACTAAGAAAATGAAGACCAATGAAGGAAGGGAGTAAATATTGAGGACATCGTAGAAAAAACTTTCCTTAAGCTGAGAAAATAATTGAGTTTGGTGACTAAGAGTGCTTGCCAAGAATTTCATGGAAAAGGAAAGAATCATATACATTCATTCAAGCAGGAAACATAAGTGACCTAAAAAATGGAAGAAAAAAATAGCTTATCCTCGGGGGTTTTTCCACGAAAAAAATGCCATAAGGTGATTTTAAAACTATGCAGAGCTGTTAAGGAAAATGGTTGTGGGGTGTCATTTGTAGGCATAGTTCATTTCATCTCTGAAGGAAAAGCAAAGTCAATGATAGTGGGAAAGGGTCAATTTAAATATCTACTGTAGGTACATGTTTGAATATGTCATATTACATCAACCTCAGTGGATTATTATATATATCAAAAATAAACATTATGAAAAGCATGTAGAAATTTAGGAAATACAATATACCATATTAAGTATTAACCAGTAAAATACAATTTGATATGAATATGATAACAACGCATAAAATACACTTGAAAAATATTGGTTTGAAATATAGCCACATGTTAATAGTAACTGTCTTTGAGGGAACTTACTATAATGCTTTTATTTTTTTCCCTCTTCAATATGTGAAATGTAAACTTTTGGCCGGATATGGTGGCTCACCCCTGTAATCACAGCACTCTGGGAGGCCAAGGCAGGCAGAAGGCTTGAGCTCAGGAGTTTGAGACCAGCTGGGGCAACAAAGTGAGATTTGTCTCTGCAAAAAAAATTTTTTAAAAAATTAGCCAGGCATGCTGGTATGCACCTGTAGTCCCAGCTACTTGGGAGGCTGAGGTGGAAGGATCACTTGAGCCCAGGAGGCAGAGGTTGCAGTAAGCCAAGACTGAGCCACTGCACTCCAGCCTGGGCAACAGAGCCAGACCCTGTCTCAAAAAAAAAAAAAAAAAGAAAAGAAATGTAAAGTTTTCTATAGTTAGCCTGCATTAATTTCATACAGAAAAACAAAACTTTATTATTTAATTTATTGATGTTTTGTCCACCAATAAATTTATGCAACAGATATTTATGCAAATCATCTTTAAAATATTAACATAATTATGCAAATCATCTTAAAAATAAAATAATGTATTTTCAAGGAATTCATGGGCTAGCGGGAAACCTGGACATGATCAGCAAGCTGGCACCGTCACAACCCCACAGGTGCTGATCCCTTCCTTTGTGTTTCTACTTTCCAGCCTCTGCTTGTGTTTGACCCTTTCTGTGTGACTTCACAGCTCTTTTATTTTTCCCCCCATCTCTTCCCTTTCTCTCTACCTCATAGCTTCTGCTGCTACCTCTTAAGTTTGGGCTTCCTTAGAGTGTTGTCTAGTATGATCTCTGGTTTCTCTTTTTCCTTCCTCGTTCTGTTTCCACATTTGGGTGAGCTCATTTCTCATTCTTTAACACCTCACTTTCCCAGTGTGTTTTCTAGTTGGTATTTCTAGAAGGAGCCTACCCCTAGTCTGTGTCATCTCTTCATACCAGACCGCACCTGATGTGTCTGGCCTCATTCTTCCTCTTAGGTCAGATTTCCCTCCCCTTGGTCCAATACACAGCACTCCGGGAATAAAAACAAGAACTCTCCATAGTAGATCCTTCAACATGGGGTGTGGCCACAGCAGGAAGTATGGCATGGCAGTCCTCCTCATGATTGAAAATCAATACATAAAACCATTGGCCCTCCTAATAACAGACATTTAGCTAATTGCTATTACTGAACATGAATCATGGTGTCACTGTTTAAGACATTGAGCTGTGGAGGATGAAAACAAATCCTTGCCTCTAATCATATCTAATTCTCTTCTCCCTTCTTGCTTTCCCTTGAAATCACTGGATGGCTTTAAGAAACCTATGTTCATTAGATACATGGATTACTGGAAACATTTATAATGATACTGTTAATTGAGTAACGTACCACATGCCTAACACCCATTTAGTTATAGGAACAACCTTAGGAGGCTAGTATTACTATTACTGTGTTATATATAAAGGACACTGAGGTTAGAAAAGTGACATGACTTACCCAGGGCCATATGGCTCATGAGTGGCTGTGTCATGGCTGGAACTCAGGCTTGGTGGCTTCCAAAGCATGACCTGCCCTTGCCTGCACCATCAGAATTCACTATGGGACTGCAACAGTGTGTCACCCCTGTAATCCCAGAGCTTTGGAAGGCCAAGGTAGGAGAATCGCATGAGGCCAGGAGTTGGAGACCAGCTTGGGAAATATAATGAGACCCCCAATCTCTACAAAACAATCTCTATACAAATAAAAAATTAGGCCAGGCGCGTTGGCTCACGCCTATAATCCCAGCACTTTGGGAGGCTGAGGCAGGCAGATCATGAGGTCAGGAGTTCAAGACCAGCCTGGCCAACATTGTGAAACCTGAGCTCTACTAAAAATACAAAAAAACTAGCCGGGCCTGGTGGCAGGTGCTTGTAATCCTAGCTACTCAGAAGGCTAACGCAGGAGAATCACTTGAACCTGGGAGGCGGAGGTTGCAGTGAGCCGAGATCGCACCACTGCACTCCAGTCTGGGCGACAGAGCGAGACTCTGCCTCAAAAAAATAAAAAGCCAGGCATGGTGGCAGGTGCCTGTCTGTAGTCCTAGCTACTATGTAGGCTGATGTGGGAGGATCAGTTGAGCCCAGGAGTTGGAGGCTGCGGTGAGCTATGATCACAGCACTGCACTCCAACCTGGGGACAGGATAAGACCCTGTCTCCAAAAAAAATAAAAATAATAATAAAGAATGCATTGTGACACAGAACACATATACATCAATGTGAGAGATACACACAAATTAGACATTTCTAAATTTTCTGGGCACTTCTGATAACAAAAAAATGAATTTGCTAATGCCTTTCCCAGAGGAAAAAAATGTATAATTTGAATCTAGCACAGAGATGAAGAGACGATAGAGCCTTATCATGAGTTACAAGTATGGGATGAGTGGTAGTTGGCCATCTGCATCTACATGGGTAGAGATTCCTCTCCATGTCTTCGCAAACCTTTGTCTGTGCTCATAAAAAACGGAGTTTGTACTATAAGTACATGTCTCCAGCTTTCCATCATTTCATCTTCATTCTTCCAAACACCCTACATATCTACACATGCCTGATTATGCTAATGATGAAACAAAACCAAGACATAAATGGAAGCCATAGTCACTTGAAAAACAAGTACTTCAGCTTCATTCATTGAAGACCATGTTCATGAACAACTTAATGAGCACATATAGGTGGGAATAAGCTATGCTGAATGCAATTGAGTTTCCCAAGTTTAAGAGGCAAGCCTAGGAATTTGAGATTACATCCTGTTTGTGCATAAACTTCTGAGTAAAGAATTGGAGACAATTATCCAAATAATTCAAAAGAAATACAAAAGTTTCTGCCAGATATAGCAACTTCACTTTTTGACAGTGGCATGCTTTATCTCGAATTAAAGACAAGTAACACACACATACACAGGTGGCATTTTCTTCTACAAGTGGCCTAGATTCATTGTAAAATGTGTTCTTTATAAGAAGTGCAAGTTTCTGTAACCGCAAAGAGTAGGAGGATGAGAAAGAAGGTTATCTTGAGTTCTAATACCGTGTCTACCGCTCACAAAGGTGCAACCCTGAAAAGGCTTAATAAGCATTAGGAGTCCTACTTTCTATGTAACTGTAGCAGAAGAATAACATTGCTTTTCATATTGCTAACCTGCCTGCTCGCCAAAAAAAAAAAAAAAAAAAAAAAAGAATTGAAGATGGTTTATACAAATAAACCCAATATAAATTTAGCTACACTTAATAAATCAAAGGACAGCTATTTCACAGTAGAAGACAGGCTGTGCTGCACATTGAACCTTTACTAATGTTGTTGTGTTTTCTCCCCCAACTCAGATATTCCTGTTGGTGCAAATCCCAGGAAAACTGTCAAGCATCTTGCAAATGTAGGCATTATTACCATTCCACTTCACTTAGATTATTTCTATTTGTTTTTTGTTCCTTAGAGTGCAACTCATTTTATTATTTCTATTCCTGAAAGTGTGCAGTGAAAATATTCCAGTGCAATTAATGTCTGCCCCAAACCATTGGCAATTACTAAAACAAAAAATTCTGTCTCAGGAGGTTAATAATAATACTAAGTTCTATCAAAGAAAGGAAGACGCATGTAATTGGAAAGTTCTGATTAAGGCAGAGGGGTTGCTGGGCTTTCCTCCAGTACCTGCTTACTGCCTGTTCCACTGCCTGCAGCTGTGTCCCTGTGGGATTTTTCATACTACTCCTTTCTCTCTGCACTACTTCAGTCCTTATGTGATCACAGCTCACTCTGCTTTATTCCCCAAAACACCTCCACAACAAAGCTGCTGTGTGGAACCAGCCTGAGCATCAAAATATGCAACAACCTCTTTCCTCCCACATCTCCTTGGGTTGTAGAAAAGTGCAGAGAATGTCACTCCCACCAAAAAGAGAGAGAGATGGAGAGCCTACACACTTGTAACTTGCCTTAAGCCCTCTGAAGAGGACAAGGCCTTCCAAGGAGAAATGCTGTATGCAACTGGGGAGGGAAGGCCAGCCTTTACAATAGCAAATACAACAATATCAGCTGAAATGTTAAACAATTTTTATAGGTCCACTGTGTGACCATGTCTATCTGAAATAGCTGCAAGTCCCTCTAGGGAAAAATTTTGAAAGACTTTGAAGTGGAATGGGTGTCCTAACTATCTCATCCATCTGGGTTATTTCTGCCTCCATTGGCCTTGACCAGGCTATTTTATGACTCTCTAAGTTATAGAACCCCAATAGCAAAGCAAATAATTTGTGTCCGAAGCGATGCAAATGATTTCTAGTTGGATGCCATTGGTTTTCACCATGTGAATTTTGCCAGTGTGATGTTTTCTGGATGCGTCAATTTGGCTACACTATGCAACAGGAATCAAATGCTAGCATCTGGTCATTTACGCAACCATTTGTAGATTCATTTTAGTGTTCTTTATCAGACCAAAAATATGCAAACCGATTGTCTATTTTACCAATTCCTCATTAACTAATAAGTAAAATAAAATATTTAGCACATGATTACTTTATATCTTCACGAGAGTCTGGAATTTACCTTTTTAAAAATTTTAATATCCCTAGAACCCCAGACACAAAGGAAGTTTCTACCTACTGCCCGTCTCTCGATAGGCCTCATTATGTTCTCATGAGAAAGCTTGGAGGCAGGGCAGGAGATACGAGAGAGTCCACTTCAATGACGTAGGCATGCGGTGCGTGGTGTCTCACACCTGGAATCCCAAGCACTTTGGGAGGCTGAAGTGGGAGGATTGCTTGAGCCAGGACTTCAAAACCAGCCAGAGCAACACAGCGAGACCCTGTATTCCCAGCTACTTGGGAGGCTGAGGTGGGAAGATTTCTTGAACCCAGAAGTTCGAGGCTATAGTGAGCTCTGATTATACCACTGCCCACTGCACTCCAGCCTAGGCGACAGAATGAGACCCTCTCTCTGGAAAAAAAAAAAAAAAAAAAAAGGGTGTAGGCCTGAAAATGACCAGCAGTTTCACTGTCAATAAAAAAGTGAAGTCACTTTGTAGTGATTTCTGAGAAAATTTCTGAAAAACCACAAAGTCCCACTGTGATGGGTAATATTGAGTGTCAACTTGATTGGATTGAGGATGCAAAGTATTACTCCTGGGTGTATCCGTGAGGGTGTTGTGAAAGAAGGTTAACATTTGAGTCAGTGGACTGGGAAAGGCAGACTTCCCCTCAATCTGAGTGGACACCATCTCATCAGCTGCCTGGATGGCCAGAATAAAAAGCAGGCAGAAGAATGGGAAACACTAGGCTGAGTCTTCCAGCCTTCATCTTTCTCCCATGCTGGATGCTTCCTGCCCTCGAGCATCAGACTCCAAGTTCTTCAGCTTTTGGACTCTAGGACTTACACCAGTGGTTTGCCAGGGGCTCTTGGGCCTTCAGCCACAGACTGAAGGTTGTTCTGTCGGCTTCCCTACTTTTGAGATTTTGGGACTCAGACTGGCTTTCTGGCTCCTCAGCTTGCAGACAGCTTATTGTGGGACTTCACCTTGTGATCGTGGGAGTCAATTCTCCTAATAAACTCCCCTTCATATATTCATCTATCCTATTAGTTCTGTCCCTCTAGAGACCCCTGACTAATACACCCACAAACTTCCCTGACTCCTTCACTCATTGGAAGCAAAGACTTAAATCACTGAAAAGAGATGCAGCAAACAATATCAACCATTATAGCCCAGGCGAAAACCCTTCCTTCATAGCCAGTGTAAGAATAGAAGACAAATCCTCTAATTTTAGAAAAGGAGCAGATAACTCATCTGGCCCCAAGATCTTATCCTAATATCAAGCAGTGCTCTGCTGCCTCTGGCGAAAAGAGCATGAATTACCTCTCACCATGGCCAACCATAGATTCCTCCCTGAGTTTGGCTGCTGTGAAAGGGAGAGTCTCACCTCCCATCCCTGAGAACATGGGACCAGCCTCAATCAGAGGCTAGATTAGGAAAACAGAACCTACTCTTTCACTCAATCTCCATCACCAGCAGAACACAAACTATGAAGTAACAGCAATGAGCTGCTAGGGAAGGTGGGAGAGTACAAAAGGATGTCTCTCCTGTGAGATGCAGAGAGCAGGAGAAGCAAAAAGCTGAGGGGAGAAAAGAAACAATAAGAAAACCGTCGTGCCTCTTAGATTCCACCCTAAGCCCACGGTAACAGCAACTTACCCCTGGACAAATTCGAAGCCTGGGATGCAATGAAGTTAATCATACGCACAACCAAGCCCAGCTGGGTTAACTGCCCTCCATTATAGGGAAAGATGCAATTATATTTCCAGCTTTGCTAGATTCGTTGACATGCAACCCACACTTAGAAGGGCCCCTCGCACTTGGTTTTTAATGTTTTCCTGTTGCGGTCTTAAAATTAATTACATATATCTTAAAATTATATATACATATATATATATATATAGCATGTATATTATATATATGTATACATGATACAGTGTCTTGCTCTGTTGCCCAGGCTGGAGTGCAGTGCAGTGGGTAGGATCATAGCTCACTGCAGCTTCAAATTCCTGGGCTCAAGGGATCCTCCTGCCTCAGCCTCCTGAATAGCTAAGACTACGAACCCAAGCCACCACACCCAGCTAATTTTTTATTTTTACTTTTGTAGAGATGGGGTCTTGTTATGTTGACCAGGCTAATACTATTTTTGAACAAGAAGCTTAGCATTCTCATTATGTACTGAACCCTGAACAAGACAGAAATGATGCTGGTTTTCTGCTATTCTGCATGCAAAGGCCAGCATTCAACCCATTTGAACAGAAATTCCCATACTGTGGTTTGGGAAACGCTGAGTGTCCGCAAGACCCTTTCAAGGAGTCCTTAGGGTCACAAAGCTTTTCATAATAGCCCCAGACAGTGTTGCCTTTTCCGCCCCCCTCTCTCATTCCCTCCTAAGTTTACAGTAAAGTTTTCCAGAGGCCGCATGACATGTGATATTACAGCAGATTGAATGCAGAAGCAGACAAGAAAATCCAGCTGTCTTTGATCAAGCCCACTAAAAAGATTAGTGCGACTACAAAACCATGTGGTCTTACTCCCTGGTTTTTAAAAATTATTATTTTTAATAAAAATGTTTCTATATTAACATGCAAAGGGTTTATTATATATAAATTTAATAAAATAATATAAATACTTCAAATGTTTTTAGGTTTCTACTTTGATAACTATAACCTACATTATAAATGTTATTTGAGGTCCTCAGTCATTTTTAATAGAGTAAAATGGCCTTAAAACCAAACATCTTGAAGAGCGCTGAGTTAAAGCAGATATCCTGCTAAGTTGCTCCCTATAACAAAAATTTGACAAAGGTTAAAACACTTTTTCCCTGAGCTGATTTGTGTTGACTTGAGAGTCTATGCATGAACCTTGACTTGACCTTGAGGAAGACCTCTGCCCTTCTTTGCTGAGGATACTCCATCATTTCTAAATTGTAAGACCTAGATGACATGTTACAGAGATTTCAGAATATTTAACTGCTTCTCTTCCATGGGGGCTGAAGATGACAATAATATATTAAGAGGTGGGTGAAGATGACTATAACATAAGAAAAGGTGTCATTGAAATTAAATGTATATATACCAAGAGAAAGGGAAGAAGATTTTATATGTGCATAAATGTACATGTTTTCTGCTCTAGTAAGACAATTACAGGTGTGGAATTGGTAAGCCATAAGAACGTTTTATTTTCGCTGAGTTTTAGTGAGTAGGATGCATGCTAGTTATTGTATCAAATAACTCCACAGCTCAGTGCAACAAGCATTTCCTTCCCCCGTATACAGAGATGTCCCTGGTCAAATGGTCCTGGGCGGCTTTTCTCTACAGTAGGTATTTTAATGTGTATATGATTCACCAGGTGGTCTTGTCTCAACGCAGATTCTGATTCAGCAGCTCTAGGATGAGGTTGAGACTGCATTTTAATGTTTTATATTTTTTCTTTGTGCATATTTGTGGGGTACCTGAGAAATTTTGTTACATGTATATAACACATAGGGATCATATCGGGTATTTAGGGTGTTCATCATTCTGCTGCACTACATTTTTGCTGAGTACAGTTACCCTACTCTCCTATCAAGCTTCAAATTTATTCCTTCTATCTTACTGTATGTTTGTCCTCTTTAACCCACGTCTCTTTATCCTCTCTCTTCCCATGCATCCTTCCCAGTCTCTGTATCTGCTTTTCCACTCTCTTCTACCATGGGTTCAAATTTTTTAGCTCCTACATGTAAGTGAAAACCTGCACTATTTGTCTTTTTGCACCTGGCTGATTTCACTTAAAATAATGACCTCCAGTTCCACCCATGTTGCTGCCAAAAGACACAATTTCATTCTTTTTTATGGCTCAATAGTATTCCATTATGTGTATTTTCTTTATCCATTCATGTGTTTGTGGACACTTAGGTTGATTCCATATGTTTGCCATTATGAATAGTGCTGTTATCAACATGGAAGTGCAGGTATCTCTTTGACATATTGATTTCTTTTTTTCAGGGGCAGGTAGATACCTAGTAGTGAGATTGTGGGATTAATGATAATTCTATTTTTAGATTTTTTGTAAAGCTCCGTACTGTTTTCTGTAATGGCTATACTAGTTTAAATTCCTACCAACAGTCAATAAGAATTTTTTTTCTCTAAATCCTCACCGACATCTGTTCTTTTTCTTTTTTAATTTTTTAATTTTTTTTTTTTTGAGATGGAGTCTCCCTCTGTCACCCAGGCTGGAGTGCAGTGATGCGATCTCACCTCATTGCACCCTCTGCCTCCCAGGCTCAAGCGATTCTCCTTCCTCACCCTCCCGAGTAGCTGGGACTACAGGTGCCCATCACCATGCCAGGCAAATTCTTTGTATTTTTAGTAGAGGTGGGTTTTCACCATGTTGGCCAGGCTGGTCTTGAACTCCTGACCTCAAGTGATCCACCTGTCTCAGCCTCCCAAAGTGCTGAATTACAGGCGTGAGCCACCATGCCTGGCCTGTTACTTTTCATTTTTTTAACAAAAGCCATTTTGACTCAGGAAAGTTTATATGAAAAAAATGCTTAGTATCACTAATCATCAGAGAGACTGTGCAATTTTATGAGCTCCAAGATGATGCTTCATGTTGCTGGCTCCTGGACCAGGCTTTGGTGAGGTTGTGAGCCCAAAGGAATGGGGCTCTGGTCAATGTGGTCTTCCCCCTGTGTCCACAGGAAGAGGAATTGCGATTGATGAGTAGCTACCGAGTTTCTATAATACATAAATAGTTAGCTATTACTGTGTATTTATTTAGGATGTTTTGTTTCAGTTTAGATGTGTTACTGCATTTGTCTTTGAAAGGACCTTTTACTTAATTTGTAAATGTTTTATATTTTCATGCTGGTAGTTCAAGGAAAATAGAGTGAAATGTTACTATACTTAGAATTATTACATCAGCCTCGCAGGAAGTCACTCCAAGTTCATAAAACTTTCCAGTTTTCAACTGTGTAGAAAATAATGTATATGATATCCATTTCCAAGACAACGTGCCTCTAATAGGCTTGGGCCCACAAACTATGGAACAAAGGATATACTAGGCCCCTGCTTTAATAGCCGGCACCTGCTTGTCAGGGCCCCCTTAGTTACCCACACTGGAACCAAAGACCTTTATCTAGAGTGAAAGTTTACTAGCCTACAAAATAGCTCGCTTTATCTATTCTTATCAGCTTGCCTGACTACCTGGGTCATAAGTGAAGTACTTGAAGAGCCCCAGAACTGACCATGATTGTAATGCATTATGGGCTGCAACAAAATGCAGTGAGACAACCCTAAAGAAAATACCTAAAAGCCTCAACCCAAAGACCAGTAGGCGACATCCGGGAAGATTGTGATCCCATAGTACTCAGCCTATGAGGAACTGAGGGAGGGACTTGCATACTAGGGGATAAATGGCTTGTTGTAACAGTACTGGTTGTGTCTGCCTACCAGACACCCAATCTTGCAAGACCATCATTAAAAGTCTCGCTTCTGCTATTCTCCATGTCTCTGAGTTCATTCCTTGGGTTTGGACAGGTGAGTGCGTTTCTCACAACCATGGTCAGAAATTTTTTTCTAAAAAGTCCATGTTTCGGCCGGGCGTGGTGGCTCACACCTGTAATCACAACACTTTGGGAGGCTGAGGTAGACAGATCACGAGGTCAAAAGATCGAGACCATCCTGACCAACGTGGTGAAGCCCCATCTTTACTCAAAATACAAAAATTAGCTGGGCATGGTGGCAGGCGCCTGTAATCCCAGCTACTCGGGATGCTGAGGCAGGAGAACTGCTTGAACCCGGGAGGCAGAGGTTGCAGTGAGCCGAGATTGCGCCATTGCACTCCAGCCTAGGCAACAAAGTGAGACTCCATCTCAAAAAAAAAAAACAGTCCATGTCGCATCTCAGTGCCAAGAACTAGGTGTTTAGGTGCCTAGGATGCAAAATAAACAAGCCCAATGAATTTGGCCACATGAAAAAAGTGTCTTAATCCATTTTTGTATGACTGCCTAAAACATGATTATATTTTATAAAACATAAAAATTAAATATGGATGGTCTCGAAAGAGCATAGCTTACATCTAAATTTGTTTAAACAAACTTTTAAGTGATTTACAATGTATTTTGCTATCAAAACACTAAAAGATTTGATTAAAATTTTATCTACTTTGCTATCTGCCGTTTTGTGCAATTACTATCCCCTCCTCTCTTTTAATTATTCCTTAAAGGAAAACTGCAAAGATAATACATGGATAAAGCTGAAGGATTTTATAACCAGGCAGTTTTCTCAGTTTTACAACACTTGCACTTTGACAAAATTTTGAGTCAGAAAATCAAAAGTTTAGTTTTGAGAGAAAAATGCTAAATTGAACACTTGGTGCTGATTATCTCTGATCACTACTTGGGAGGATATATAGAAAAACACATTCTTTTGGTAAATGGATGGTTTCTGAATTGTTGACCCCATCACAGATTCCTATACTTCTTTGATGCATTGATTATAATACAGAAACCACGTGACCCTCAATGGCTGACCAGAGTATACTATTTCTGCATCTACATGAGGTTATTATGGAATGTGGTCTAAATCAAATGGGAAGAGAAGTCATACCGCATGGGACCCTTCCATAGCCACTAACCCTGGTATCAATCTCCATATTCCATGAAGACACTGTTTCTTGAGCAAAGGCTGCGTGTGTGCAGAAACTCAGCCTTGTGGGAGAAAGTGCCTTGGCTTTGAAAAGGCAAAATACACCACTTACATTCTGAGATACATAGATTAATAGATACAGAAATATTATTTAAAAGTCTGTAGAACTACAGCAGACCCATTTTCTTTTCTAGTAGAAGTGTTATCTTTACCTAAGGAATCTAAGGATGGCAATGCTGGAGGGGGAGGGTGTTTTACGAACTTTTATAGAAAGGCAAATGTCAAAATCATTTAACAAGAATAAACTTGAAAACCACACACAGTGGCTCACGCCTATAATCCCAGCACTTTGGGAGGCCAAGACAGGTGGATTGCTTGAGCCCAGGAGTTTGAGACCAGCCTGGGCAACATAGCAAGACCCCTTCTCTCCAAAATATTTTTTAAAAATTAGCCAGGCATGGTGATGCACTCCTGTGGTCCCCGCTACTCTAGAGGCTGAGACGAGAGAATCACTGCAGCCCAGGGGGTCGAGGATGCAGTGAGCTGTGATCACAGCTCTGCACTCCAGCCTGGGCAACAGAGCGAGACTCTGTCTCTCAAAAAGAAGAATAAAGTTGAGTGAGAGGGCAGATTGAACTTACTTGAAGTAAGAGTCTTTGACAATTCAGGAATGAAATGTATCCAACCAAAATTGAGTTTCAAAATGTGGCAAGCATGATAAATAAAAAAAAAAAAAACTATTTCCCTGCTACCATACATAGCTCAAAGAGGAGCTTTTTATTTCTTGGTAATACTTCATACTGACAAAGTGAAAAGGAAGCAAATGTTGTTGTTACAAAGAATTAAAGATAGCTCATATCATTCCATCTCCCAAGAAGAAAATAAATAGGAACAAGGGTAAAAATGAGAGAGAAATGGTGCTGTTTCTTTTTTAAACCACACAAGAGTGTCTAATATGGTTTGGCTGTGTCCCCATCCAAATCTCATCTTGAATTGTAGCTCCCATAATCCCCATGTGTCATGGGAGGGACCCAGTGGGAGGTAACTGAATTATGGGGTGGATTTTTCCTGTGCTGTTCTCATGAGAGTGAATAAGCCTCAGGAGATCTGATGGTTTTTTTAAAGGAGAGTTCCCCTGCACCTGCTCTCTTGCCTTCTGCCATGTAAGACGTGACTTTGCTTCTCCTTCACCTTCCACCATGATTATGAGGCCTCTCCAGCCAGGTGGAACTGTGAGTCCATTAAACCTCCTTTTCTTTATAAATTACCCAGTCTCAGGTATTTCTTTACAGCAGTATGAAAATGGACTAATACAGTGTCCCATCATAGAAAATCATTTAAGTTCCATTCTTTACTTGGATTTATTTCATTTTTTTTTTTTTATAAATGGACACAGTAAATTTTACTCTCTTCAAGCACTAGGAATTTACCAGTAGATGAGCATAGTATGCATAATATAAGTGTGCTTTTAACTAAGATGGGCAGCCATTTCTCTCTTACACAATACATTCCTAAAAATCAACACTAAAGTTGGATATGAGAAAATCCAACAATAACTTACCCACTAACAAGAGAGCTTTAGATCCATAAAACAAAAATGCATATTAAAATATCCCTTTCAGAAAAAAAATCATTGATGACACTATTCCAGCATTTCATACTTGCTGTTTAGTTTTGTTCTTTTTCTTCCAAACAGCAGTAGTGGGCTTAAGCCCAATGAGGTAGAGATTCTACATTTTTCATCTCACTGAAGGATTTTCACTTTTGTTTCAATCTCATTGACTTTTTGAGACATATTTGATATTGCAGTAGTAGCATGCTAGTTGTTCCATTTCCTACCCTTTAAGAAATAAAATTATAGAGGCAAAATCAGTAAGATATTCAAAGAACCTTCTTAGCATCACTGTACAAAGAGGAAGAGTCTATCAAAAAGTTACCATTGACTGGCAGAGAATACTATTCAGCAGAAGCCTGTGGTTCTCCATGATCAGATAATAGAGCAAAGTACAGTTTGGCATATTCACACATAAGCATTGATACAAATATATATAAACACAATGATACATACATGTGTGGATATCTAACTACTTATATATACAATACACATATATTTTAAAATCCTTTTCAAGTTAAACAGAAAAGTGTTAATATTCCAGTTACTAGCAGTGTCAAGGACTAGATCTTTTCATACTCAAATGAGGGTCTACATGTCATATCCAACAAAATGTCCATTGAGTCTTTCTGATTTGGAGGGAGTCTTTACTGGCCAGGGAGTGTGATCTCATGGTTGACTAAGTTCTAGGTTTTGAGTTCTGCTATAGAGTCTGAGTTGGACTGCAGTCTAGTAGAAATGATGAGCTGAAAGTAAGGAAAGTGAGGAAACATTCATCTCCCCAATGAATGCTTTGCCCTGCTATGGTCAAGAGAAATAATTCCAACAATCCCTGTGGATGGCTTAGAGGATGACTTTGCTACATCAGTCTTTTCTTCCTTCAACTGAATGAGAGGGTCCGTTGATCTCTAGTGTGACCCACAAAAGATTTTGAAGGAGATACTAAAGATTGACTTAAGAGAAATGGAAATGTCTTGTGAATGCAACTTGCAACAATTGATTGAAAGAAGGTTCATGGTTTGGAAGGTTTAAAAGCCCCATGAACAAAGGAAAAACAGCAAGAAACTTAAGATATGTGTAGCAAAGAAGACGTGTTTGAACCATGCTGAGAGCTTCGAAATGCAGTTGAAGGCCAGATGGTGGAGGAATTGAAACCCAAGCTTGGGAGATTGTCTTTGAGAGCATTGTGTTGAGCATAGCCTGAGATTCTGGAAAAGAGTGAGCCAACGTCATGAAGGTATCCTGGAATCCTGCAGACTGTGGCTTGGCCACCTTTCACCTGGGTGGTCTGGGAAACTTCTATCCTAATTGGCCCTCAGTCTTATAATCTGCAACGTGAAAGTGATAGGACTGTTGTAAAAATTAAATGTGAGTTCTATGTGAGGTATCTTTTACACGGTAGGCATCCATTAATGTAGGCTTATTATGATTATTACTGAGACACATTCCTTGAGAATATCCCTCACTGGAAGATGGGTAGAACAACGAAGACGTGTGCAGAATGGTGGGGGTGAGGGTATGTAGGAGTTAAGAGTGAAAAAAGGTCTTGAAATTAACCAGGATTTGAGATTTTGTAACATGAATGTAAGGAAAAGAGAGGCAAGCCAACACATACCTGACAAATAATTTCTGATGAAATCCCAATGACTTAATATCTATTTTTTAGAAACAAATTATTTATATTTTAAGAGAACCACTGGATATAGTAATGGCTTAATCCAAGGCATTGAAATAAAATTTTAAGGGTGATAGAGATTGTAGTCATTTGTACAGCTAAAACAGTAACTTTATCATCACGTCATCATTATTATTATTATTATCATCATCATCATCATCATCATCATCACATGAGGTAGGTTGTATCTATCATTATGGAAAGGCTAGGAATGGTTATCTATTGATTTGGGGGTAATCATTAACATTCTTGATATGCTTTGGCTGTGTCCTCACCCAAATCTCATCTTGAACTGTAGCTCCCATAATTCCCATGTGTCATGGGAGGGACCGCTGGTAGATAATTGAATCATGGGGGCGGTTTGCCCCATACTGTTCTCGTGGTAGTGAATAAGTTTCACCAGATCTGATCGTTTTATAAGGGGTTTCCCCTTTCACTTGGTTCTCATTCTCTGTTGCCTGCTGCCATTTAAGACATGCCTTTCACCTTCCACCATGATTGTGAGGCCTCCCCAGTCATGTGGAACAGTGAGTCCATTTAACCTCTGTTTCTTTATAAATTACCCAGTTTCGTGCTGCTGGTATGTCTTTATCAGCAGCATGAAAACGGACTAATACAATTCTTAACGTAGAAGAAGGACCTGGCCATCTGTTCTGTCTATAAACAATCCTGTACCTTCATCACGGACCCTTGCAACATTTAACCACCTCCTCATTCTTCAGGTATGATATTAAATGTTCTGTCCTGTGCAAAGTTCCTATTCCTCCAATATTTTCTATTGTTGTTAACTTTCTGCTGTGTGTACATGGCAATACTGATCATGGTTTGTAATTTCCTATTGTCTGATACATTTCTGGCCACCTCCTGTGCTGGACAGACTTTAAAATGACCCCCAAAAATCTGCACTTTCTAGTTTACACTTTCTTGTATAGTCCTCGTCCCCTGAATGTACCCTGGACCATGGATATAAACTCTATGCTACATAAAACTCCATCTTGCTAGTCCATTCTCTCTAGAGACTTTCTCTCCTGTGGACATTGAAGAATCCCGTGTTCATGTGAGCTGAGGACAGCCCGTAAGAGTGGAGGGTGTCTCCTAGCCCATAACCAACAAGAAGGTGGTCTCTCAGTTCTGCAGCCACAAGGAAACAAATCTGACAACAGCATACCTGAGGTTGGGAGTGAATTCTTCCCAAGTCCAACCTCCAGATGAGAGCTCAGCCCAACACTTTGATGGAAGCCCTCATAGACTCTAAGAAGAGGATTCGGCTAGGCTTTCCCTGAATTCATGGCCCACAGAAACTGTGAGATCATAAATGCATATGGTTTTAAGTTTGGGGTAAGTCACAGTTTCTATCCAGGCAAAAAGAGCACCCATCTATGACCACTGTATGTTCAGTTCAGTGTAGGGCAGTAAACACTAGAGATCTTAATAGAGATATCTTGTAGGATGGACGACTGGATAAATGACCTTAATGAAGAAAGAAGGGAGAAAGTAGTGAATTGGAAATGAATTGCAT
The DNA here is from genome assembly GCF_029289425.2 of Pan paniscus. Classification (NCBI taxonomy): domain Eukaryota; kingdom Metazoa; phylum Chordata; class Mammalia; order Primates; family Hominidae; genus Pan; species Pan paniscus. Next base: position 7,825,054 of record NC_073272.2, on the reverse strand, counting down.
TGAATTCTTGCAAGGATTTGCTCAGTCTCATGGCTGAATTTTTCTGATGTTGGTGGAATCTCTGCAGCTAAGACAATTGTAGCACAAGCTCGTTCACATTCAGTCAACAGCCATCACTAAGTGAGTAAGAGCTTCAGAGCTGGATTTGGGAGGGAAAGGTTGGAACCCCAGTTCTGCTGTTTACCAACTACTGATGTCACCAAAACATTAAACCTCCTTCTATTTTATTCTTTGTAATTTGAACGGGGCAGATAATAAAGCCTCACAGAGAATTAACCAACATATGCAATGGAAGGATAGTTCTGAAAGTATTTAAGAAGGTTGTCCATATCCCAAGCCCATGATCAATGTGATTTGACTTCCTCTGTTTCTTTCCAGAAATATTAAGGAACATTATTAATCAGCTGCAACAAACTCTCAATTATGAGTCTCCTTAATACAAAATTAATCTGGTGTATTCTATTCCATATATCCTATTGTTTCCCTGATTATCATTTGTATTACTCTTATGGAGAAAGGCAACCAATATTAAACTCCTTGACATCACAAGGGTTTTGGTAAATGGTGAGATCGCTCTGTTTCTCTATTTCTATGGCTAGCAGTCCTTCAAACTGCTAGGTACGGTGTTTTGCCCATAGGTTAGACTCATTCATTCAATCGTCCATTTAATAAATATACACTGAGGACATCTTTTGTGCCAAGCATGATAATAGACTCTGATTTTTAAAAATAGAAAAGATGACTATGACTCCAGAGAGCTTTCCATTATTCTGAAACCCCAAATTATACTTTGAGATCTTTTAGTTGTATCAGTAAGAAAATTCTACAGTATAACTGAAGAAAGACCGGGGCTGGTCAGGGTGCTACCTTAATCCAAGCACTATTCCCATTTATAAAATAAACCATACTTCCATAGACAAAACTTCATCTTCCTATACCTGTGGGAAGAATCACACAAGGATATTTTGCATATTCTCCAAGATTTTGCTCTGAATCACTGTGGCCAAGTTTTTCATTGATATTCAATGACTTTTCATATTAACATCACTTTGGAATATATGCTCTTAAAGATGATACTTCTAAGAGATTGTGTGTTCTCGTGATTAGTAAATGGCTACTTTCATCTAATCCCTTAAACTGAACTTTTGATGAATGCTGTGAAAATGGATCAATTAATTCAATTGATGCCATGGTTTGCTTAAGAAGGAGAATGAAAGCAATTCATATTTTATGGATGAAAGGGAGCAGAGTCTTGCAATCTATGAATTTACATTAAAAACAAACATACTAAATACAGATGGTAATTTTTTTAACTTGATGAAATATATGTAGGAACTCTATAACTCTAAGCCATTAGAAAGACAGATTCCCAGCATTGACTATGTCCTTATTTCTTTCTATTCTTGATTTCCATCAACTAAATAGATTCCATTCAGTTATTTAACTTCAATGATAAGTAAATCGGAACAAATACTGCCATGATAAATCAGCCACCCACTAACTGGAATCACATGTTCACTAGAGCATGTCATGTAGGGTTTAAGAGACATTCACAATTTATTCACATTCTCTGGCACTGAGAAAAATAGAAAAGGTAAATTATCTTGTTTGGCAATTTCAAGGCATTCCTGGAGACGTCTAGTTGTTGTTTTACCAGCACATTTTGGTTCTATTGATGACTTAAGTCCACAATCCAATGTACTTTTGAATATATTAGAATCACAAATTGAGATTTCATTGTTGTAACAAAATGTCTTTGAAGACTTTTCTTTTTATTAACATAAAAAGAAAGAAAACCTTTTTGAAACAAAATGATTTAACAATGATGAGAGGAGGCGGATGTGAAACTCTGACTTCCAAGCTGCACAGTGCCCCAACATACCTGCTGGATTTTGTAGCAATTGGAATCAGAGACTAGCATTAAAGGATGTCTGTTCATCCAAAGTTGTCCAAACCTGTTACCTGCAAGACTTTTATGCAGCTCTTTTTCTCTTATTCTTTGATGCTAGCTTGGTCTATAACATCCTCAGAAATATGATCTCTCTCTCTCTCTTTTACTTTCTTGGAGAATCTGAGTTGTATAAATGCCGCAAAAACATTTGCATCAAACTGTTAGAGCACTGGATGTTAAAACACTCATTTTACAACTTAACCCACTGCTTAAATTGCACTGCCAAGATTGCAAAGCTTAAATTATAACTCCCAGAAACATGGACAGTGTAGAACTTAATGAAGAAGGGTCTACCGAGATATATATCTTTCGTATTGCTTCCAGCTAAAGCCGCTCAAGGTGAATCCGTCTGGAAGTTTGTTTAAAAAAAAGCAAAGAAGAGAAAAAAAGCAAGAAACAGCATCACGGAAATGGGAGTTATATAATTCTCTGGGTTATTTTTAGAATCCTTTCCATGGTGTGAAAAATAACGGATGTAAGAATTAAATTAATAAGGTGCATGTAGCTTCTTAGTAACACAGTGAGCTTTCAGATCAGTGGGGTGTGCCGTCTCTGCATCTATAAGAAAAAGGCTTCCAGAACATTAGGCTTGCTTTAACATTTCATGTCAACAATGCACGGCAAATGTCATGTTGTTTTCACGTCTTTATTTTCAAGCTTAGGAGGTGCATCAGAAAGAGGGGGAACTGATTCACTCTCTCAATAATTTGCCAGAAGGCTTTCTCTCCACTGCTCGGGAGTCCTCAGAAACGTCGTTTTCTTGCATACATGCCGAGCAAATATTGTTCTGTTTTCAACAGTTTCCCTACCAGTCTTTTGCTCATGTTTCTCAAGATGATGTGAAACCTGCAAAGATCAGTACAGTTACACATTTCACTCTGCCCTCAAGTGTTGCTGTTATTATTGTTGTTTTTCCTTCAAAACCTGCTTTCTGTTGAATCCAGCCTGATTTCATTCCAAGCCAGGAGGCATGCACTAATCAGCATAACTATTCCATAGCCACCTTTTCTTTTGGGATATCCCGGAAAAAGACACAATGCTCCGTGTTTCATAACAAATATGGGAACATTAGCTCCACAGCTGGAGATGAAAATGTGCATATTACCAAAAATAGTAGGGATTTCAGTAAGGATACTAAACAAACAGCGAGAGGCACCTCATTACAATTGGACAGGGCACAGTCAGACTCCTACAAGTATTTTTTCCTGGCAAGTATTTCCGTTCTCTGATTCAGGGCATACAAGCAAAGCAGCTCAGTAGGTTTGGGGGATGCGGAGGCTAGCCAAACCTTTCATTTGTCTATTTCTGTGGCTTTCCTGCAGACTTCCAGCTCTCAGAAGAAGCCAATAGTATTTGCAAAGGGGCCCAATTAATGCTGAATGGCTTTAAACCTGTTCTGATGGAATTCCACAAAATAAAGTTGCATACACTCACCACAGCTGCAAGTCAGATAACTTCTGCAAGAAGAGAATTTCGAGGAGCAACTTAATAAAACATGTCTCCAGTGCAGGCACCCTAAATTTTGTCAAAAGGTACAGCGTGTGCCAGAAAAATTTCAGAAAGCTTCCCTAACTCCCTGAAGTGGCCAAGATGAGGAAGATTTGGTGTTTCAAACCCAGTCCTCTGCCCTGTGTGCTGGTCTGCTATTTTTCCCTTTTCAAAGTTAAGCATTGATTACTGAGTCCTGGATGGAGGTTCCTCCTCCAAAACTATCCCTTCCTAAACTACATCTCTAAGCCTTGGGTGAAAATATCTCCCATCTTAGGGTGCACTCATAATTCTTCTCCCGTTCCTTCACATCATTATAATGGCTATCCTTTGTAGTTTTCGGAAGCTGCCTTTGGAATTTTTCATCTCCTTGCAGGTTATTTAAATGGTGTCATCATTTTTAAGCATCAGGAACAGTTAAGAACCAGATGAACAATATGTCTCTCTGAGCCATGGCTGCATTTTTTAGGCTTTAGACATCCACGCCACACCACTTAAGGCCATCTTTACTTTGGGAGGCCTTCCTCCTACGTGCTGTGACTGCCTTTAAGTTGTAAATTCTCAGAACCAGCATTTCGCTGCAACCGAACTTCCTGTGACAAGAGTCAGCAGGGTTCAATGTCAAAATTCATCCAATTTGGTGTCTCACGAAGACCTGCTTGTGGTTGGCGGGATGAGAACTCACTCTGTGTGAAGGAGCTTGCAGTCTCGGGCTTGCCTTTTTCACTGAGGACAGAGAACATAGGCTGAATTCTACCCACCTTGTGAGGAGCTGAGCTGCCCCCAACTGTCAGGTTGATACCTTGAAGTTCTGAGAACCTTCGAATGTGACTTAATTTGGAGATAGTCTTTAAAGATGATGTAATCAAGTTAAGATGAGGCCATTAGGTGCGTTCTAAGCCAGTATGACCAGGGTCCTTATAAAAAGGGGAAGTTTGGACACAGAGACAAAACACAGGGAGAAGATGGCATCTGCAAGCGAAGTAGAGAGGGATCAGGAGAAACCAGCCCTGTCGACACCTTGGTCTCACACTTCCTGCCTCTAGGACCGTGAGAGAATAAATGTCTGTTCTATTAACTACCCGGGTTGTGGTACTTTGTTACAACAGTCTGGGAAGACTAAGACTCCCCTATGTATCCCTAGCCACAGATCACCAGAAGGCTGCTGCTTTAAACCTGGGCTACCATTTTCTGAAGTTTTACAAATTATCAAATGTAGTGACAGGATGACATTTGATAAACAAGGAGATACTGTCAGGCCTCTGAGCCCAAGCTAAGCCACCATATCCCCTGTGACCTGCACGTACACATCCAGATGGCCGGTTCCTGCCTTAACTGATGACATTCCACCACAAAAGAAGTGAAAATGGCCTGTTCCTGCCTTAACTGATGACATTGTCTTGTGAAATTCCTTCTCCTGGCTCATCCTGGCTCAAAAGCTCCCCCACTGAGTACCTTGTGACCCCCACTCCTGACCGACAGAGAACAACCCCCTTTGACTGTAATTTTCCTTTATCTACCCAAATCCCATAAGACGGCCCCACCCTTATCTCCCTTCGCTGACTCTCTTTTCGGACTCAGCCCGCCTGCACCCAGGTGATTAAAAGCTTTATTGCTCACACAAAGCCTATTTGGTGGTCTCTTCACACGGACGCACATGAAATTTGGTGCCGTGACTCGGATCGGGGGGCCTCCCTTGGGAGATCAATCCCCTGTCCTCCTGCTCTTTGCTCCGTGAGAAAGGTCCACCTACGACCTCAAGTCCTCAGACCAACCAGCCCAAGAAACATCTCACCAATTTCAAATCCGGTAAGCGGCCTCTTTTTACTCTCTTCTCCAACCTCCCTCACTATCCCTCAACCTCTTTCTCCTTTCAATCTTGGCGCCACACTTCAATCTCTCCCTTCTTTTAATTTCAATTCCTTTCATTTTCTGGTGGAGACAAAGGAGACACGTTTTATCCATGGACCCAAAACTCCGGCGCCAGTCACAGACTGGGAAGGCAGCCTTCCCTTGGTGTTTAATCTTTGCAGGGACGCCTCTCTGATAACTCACCCATGTTTCAGAGGTGTCAGACCACGCAGGGATGCCTGCCTTGGTCCTTCACCCTTAGCGGCAAGTCCCGCTTTTCTGTGGGAGGGGCAAGTACCCCAACCCCTTCTCTCCATGTCTCTACCCCTTCTCCGCCTTTCTGGGGGGTAAGAACCCCCCAACCCCTTCTCCTTCACCCTTAGCGGCAAGTCCCGCTTTTCTAGGGGTGGGGCAAGTACCCCAACCCCTTATATCTCTGCACCCCATCCCTTATTTCCACGCCCCAACCTCTTATACCTCTGCGCCCCGATCCCTTATTTCCATGCCCCAACCTCTTATATCTCTGCATCCCAATCCCTTATTTCCGTGCCCTGACCTCGTATCTCTGTGCCCCGACCCCTTTCCCGCTTTTCTGGAGGGTAAGAACCCCCAAACCCCTTCCCTCCATGTCTTTACGCTCTCTTTTCTCTGGGCTTGCCTCCTTCACTATGGGCAACCTTCCACCCTCTATTCCTCCTTCTTCTCCCTTAGCCTGTGTTCTTAAGAACTTAAAACCTCTCCAACTCTCACCTGACCTAAAATCTAAGCATCTTATTTTCTTCTGCAATGCCACTTGACCCCAATACAAACTCGACAGTAGTTCCAAATAGCCAGAAAACGGCACTTTCAATTTTTCCATCCTACAAGATCTAAATAATTCTTGTCGTAAAATGGGCAAACGGTCTGAGGTGCCTGACGTCCAGGCATTCTTTTACACATCGGTCCGTCCCTAGTCTCTGTGCCCAGTGCAACTCGTCCCAAATCTTCCTTCTTTCCCTCCCACCTGTCCCCTCAGTCCCAACCCCAAGCATTGCTGAGTCTTTCTAATCTTCCTTTTCTACAGACCCATCTGACCTCTCCCCTCCTCCCCAGGCTGCTCCTCGCCAGGCCGAGCTAGGTCCCAGTTCTTCCTCAGCCTCCACTCCTCCACCCTATAATCCTTTTATCACCTCCCCTCCCCTCCTCACACCTGGTCTGGTTTACAGTTTCATTCCGTGAGTAGCCCTCCCCCACCTGCCCAGCAATTTCCTCTTAAAAAGGTGGCTGAAGCTAAAGGCATAGTCAAGGTTAATGCTTCTTTTTCTTTATCCCAAATCAGAAGCATTTAGGCTCTTTTTTATCAAATATAAAACCCAGCCCAGTTCATGGCTCGTTCGGCAGCAACCCTGAGACGCTTTACAGCCCCAGACCCTAAAAGGTCAAAAGGCCATCTTATTCTCAATATACATTTTATTACCCAATCTGCTCCCGACATTAAATAAAACTCCAAAAATTAGAATCTGGCCCTCAAACTCCACAACAGGACTTAATTAACCTCACCTTCAAGGTGCACAATAATAGAAAAAAGTTGCAATTCCTTGCCTCCACTGTGAGACAAACCCCAGCCACATCTTCAGCACACAAGAACTTCCAAACGCCTGAACCACAGCGGCCAGGCGTTCCTCCAGAACCTCCTCCCCCAGGAGCTTGCTACAAGTGCCAGAAATCTGGCCACCAGGCCATGGAATGCCTGCAGCCCAGGATTCCTCCTAAGCCGTGTCCCATCTGTGCGGGACCCCACTGGAAATCGGACTGTTCAACTCACCTGGCAGCCACTCCCAGATCCCCTGGAACTCTGGCCCAAGGCAGTCTGACTGCTTCCCAGATCTTCTTGGCTTAGCGGCTGAAGACCGACGCTGCCTGATTGCCTCGGAAGCCCCCTAGACCATCACGGACGCCGAGCTTCGGGTAACTCTCACAGTGGAAGGTAAGTCCGTCCCCTTAGTCAATACGGAGGCTCCCCACTCCACATTACCTTCTTTTCAAGGGCCTGTTTCCCTTGCCTCCATAACTGTTGTGGGTATTGACGGCCAGGCTTCTAAACCCCTGAAAACTCCCCCACTCTGGTGCCAACTTAGACAATACTCTTTTACGCACTCCTTTTTAGTTATCCCCACCTGCCCAGTTCCCTTATTAGGCCGAGACACTTTAACTAAATTATCTGCTTCCCTGACTATTCCTGGACTACACCTGCATCTCATTGCCACCCTTCTTCCCAATCCAAAGCCTCCTTCGCGTCTTCCTCTCGTATCCCCCCACCTTAACCCACAAGTATGGGACATCTCTACTCCTTCCCTGGCAACCGATCACATGCCCATTACCATCCCATTAAAACCTAATCACCCTTACCCCGCTCAAAGCCAGTATCCCATCCCACAGCACGCTTTTAAAGGATTAAAGCCTGTTATCACTCGCCTGCCACAGCATGGGCTTCTAAAACCTATAAACTCTCCTTACAATTCCCCCATTTTACCTGTCCAAAAACCGGACAAGTCTTACAGATTAGTTCAGGATCTGCACCTTATCAACCAAATTGTTTTGCCTATCCACCCTGTGGTGCCCAACCCGTACACTCTTTTGTCCTCAATACCTTCCTCCACAACTCACTATTCCATTCTCAATCTTAAATATGCTTTTTTCACTATTCCCCTGCACCCTTCGTCCCAGCTTCTCTTTGCTTTCACTTAGACTGACCCTGACACCCATTAGGCTCAGCAAATTACCTGGGCTGTACTTCCACAAGGCTTCACAGACAGCCCCCATTACTTCAGTCAAGCCCAAATTTCATCCTCATCTGTTACCTATCTCGGCATAATTCTCATAAAACCACACGTGTTTTCCCTGCTGATCGTGTCCGATTAATCTCCCAAACCTCAATCCCTTACAAAACAACAACTCCTTTCCTTCCTAGGCATAGTTAGTGCGGTCAGAATTCTTACACAAGAGCCAGGACTGCACCCTGTAGCCTCTCTGTCCAAACAACTTGACCTTACTGTTTTAGCCTAGCCCTCATGTCTGCGTGCAGCGGCTGCCGCTGCTTTAATACTTTTAGAGGCCCTCAAAATCACAAACTATGCTCAACTCACTCTCTACATTTCTCATAACTTCCAAAATCTATTTTCTTCCTCACACCTGACGCATATACTTTCTGCTCCTGGCTCCTTCAGCTGTACTCACTCTTTGTTAAGTCCCACAATTACCATTGTTCCTTGCCCGAACTTCAATCCGGCCTCCCACATTATTCTGGATACCACACCTGACCCTCATGACTGTATCTCTCTGATCCACCTGACATTCACCCCATTTCCCCATATTTCCTTCTTTCCTGTTCCTCACCCTGATCACGCTTGATTTATTGATGGTGGTTCCACCAGGCCTAATCGCCACACAACAGCAAAGGCAGGCTATGCTATAGTACAAGCCACTAGCCCGCCTCTTAGAACCTCTCGTTTCCTTTCCATCGTGGAAATCTATCCTCAAGGAAATAACTTCTCAGTGTTCCATCTGCTATTCTACTACTCCTCAGGGATTATTCAGGCCCCCTCCCTTCCCTACACATCAAGCTCGAGGATTTGCCCCCACCCAGGACTGGCAAATTAGCTTTACTCAACATGCCCAGAGTCAGATAACTAAAATACCTCTTAGTCTAGATAGACACTTTCACTGGATAGGTACAGGCCTTTCCTACAGGGTCTGAGAAGGCCACCGCAGTCATTTCTTCCCTTCTGTCAGACATAATTCCTCAGTTTAGCCTCCCCACCTCTATACAGTCTGATAACAGACCAGCCTTTATTAGTCAAATCAGCCAAGCAGTTTTTCAGGCTCTTAGTATTCAGTGAAACTTTTATATCCCTTATGGTCCTCCATCTTCAGGAAAAGTAGAATGGACTAAAGGTCTTTTAAAAACACACCTCACCAAGCTCAGCCACCAACTTAAAAAGGACTGGACAATACTTAAACCACTTTCCCTTCTCAGAAATCAGGCCTGTCCTCAGAATGCTACAGGGTACAGCCCATTTGAGCTCCTGTATAGACGCTCCTTTTTATTAGGCCCCAGTCTCATTCCAGACACCAGACCAACTTAGACTGTGCTCCCCAAAAAACTTGTCATCCCTACTATCTTCTGTCTAGTCATACTCCTATTCACCGTTCTCAACTACTCATACATGCCCTGTTCTTGTTTACACTGCCGGTTTACACTGTTTCTCCAAGCCATCACAGCTGATATCTCCTGGTGCTATCCCCAAACTGCCACTCTAAACTCTTGAAGTAAATAAATAATCTTTACTGGCAAGGCTATGCTGAACCTCCTTAGGCACTCTAATTAGATGTCCTAGGTCCTCCCAATTCTTAGTCCTTTAATACCTGTTTTTCTCCTTCTCTTATTCCGTTTAGTTTTCCAATTCATACAAAACTGTATCCAGGCCATCACCAATAATTCTAAATGACAAATGTTTCTTCTAACAACCCCACAATATCATCCCTTACCACAAAATCTTCCTTCAGCTTAATCTCTCCCACTCTAGGTTCCCACGCCGCCCCTAATCCCGCTCGAAGCAGCCCTGAGAAACATCGCCCATTATCTCTCCATACCGTCCCCCAAAATTTTCACTGTCCCAACACTTTACCACTATTTCGTTTTATTTTTCTTATTAATATAAGAAGACAGGAATGTCAGGCCTCTGAGCCCAAGCTAAGCCATCATATCCCCTGTGACCTACACATACACATCCAGATGGCCAGTTCCTGCCTTAACTGATGACATTCCACCACAAAAGAAGTGAAAATGGCCTGTTCCTGCCTTAACTGATGACATTGTCTTGTGAAATTCCTTCTCCTGGCTCACCCTAGCTCAAAACTCCCCCACTGAGTACCTTGTGACCCCCACTCCTGCCCACCAGAGAACAACCCCCTTTGACAGTAATTTTCCTTTATCTACCCAAATCCTATAAAACGGCCCCACCCTTATCTCCCTTCGCTGACTCTCTTTTTGGACTCAGCCCGCCTGCACCCAGGTGATTAAAAGCTTTATTGCTCACACAAAGCCTGTTTGGTGGTCACTTCACACGGACACGCATGAAAGATATTGTTAGATCAACCATGAAACTTTCAGAAAGAGCTTTTGTGTGCTCATAGCTAAGTATGCCTTCCAGGACAAATCCTGCAAGCCAGCAAGAAAACAATTGATAAAATCAGCTGCATAAACTCAAAATTTCTAAATAACAATAATGTCCTCAACAGCGTAAAAAGACAAGGCATAGTGAGGGAAAATATATGCAATAAATCTGTACCGGTCATGATTCTCCAGACGAACAGAACCAATAAGCATGTCGGATATCTGTATCAATATTTATATCTTAGTTGGGCATGGTGACATGTACCTGAGCTCCCAGCTACTTGGCAGGCTGAGGCAGGAGGATTGCTTGAGATGGGGAGGTCAAGACTGCAGTGAGCCGTGATTGCACCACTGCACTCCAGCTTGGGCAACAGAGCGAGACCCTGTCTCAAAAAAAACAAATTCATATTGCCTATATATTTACAGATTATAATATATATTATAAATGTATATAAATATTATATATTTAAATATATTATGTACCATATACAGACACATAAATATATATAATCTATATGTTATATGGTATATACTATATAACATATACAGTATGTACTGTATATATGGTATATATGCAAGTCAGCAGGGTTCAATGTCAAAATTCAACCAAATTTGGTGGCTCATGAAGACTTGTTTGTGGTTGGCAGGACCACAGCTCACGCTTTATGATACATATATATGTATATACCATATATAATAATATATGGCATATATATTATTACAGTGTATATATTGTTATACTAATATATGGTACATATATTATTACAATCTATATATTACAATAATATATGATATAATATATTACAATGATATATATGATATAATATGATATAATAATATATGACATTATGGTATATATTATATGTGGTATGTTATATAATATATAGATTATAATTTATAAATATGTCTTAATATATGTATATTAGATAAGTTATATGACATATATTTACATGTTTATCAAGAAGTATTTTACATATAATATATGAAGATGTGTTTATTTCAAGGAATTGGCTCATTGAGTTACAGAGGCTGGCATGTTGAAAATCCATATAACAGCAGTCTGGTGGCCTGGAAACTCAAATAGGTACTGGTGCTGCAGTCAGCAGACAGAATTTCTTCTCCTCCAGAAAACCTCAGTTTTGGTTTTAAGGTCTTTCAACTGATTGGGCAAGGCCAATCCCATAATCAAGGATCGCCTCCTTCACTTAAAGTCTACTGTTTGTGGATTGTTGACCACAACCTCCGGACATGATAGCTTAGCCAAGTTAACACGTTGTGAGTTGTGCACTCCCAAATTCACATCCTGAAATCCCAACCCTCAGTGTCATAGAATGTGAGTGTATTTGGAGATATAGTTGACCCATGGTATCCTTGGAGGATGGATTCTAGAACCCCCCTTGGATACCAACATCTATGAATGCTCAAATCCCTTATGTAAAACGGTGTAGTATTTGCATTTAACCTATGGACATCCTCCTGTATACTTTAAATCAGGGATCCCCAACCCCCAGGGCATGGAATGGTATCAGTCCCATGGCCTGTTAGGAATTGAGTCACACAGCAGGAGGTGAGCAGCAGGCAAGTGAGCTAATGCCTGAGTTGCACCGCCTGTCAGATCAATTGCAGCATTAGATTCTCGTAGGAACATGCACCCAATTGTGAACTGCGCATGCGAAGGATCTAGGTTGTGTGCTCCTCACGAGAATGCAACCATAAATGTAATGCAATTGAATCATCTCAAAACCATTCCCTATCCCCCCACCCCACATCCGTGGAAATATCGTCTTCCACAAAACCTATCCCTGGTGCCAAAAACGTTGGGGATCGCTGCTTTAAATCATTCCTACATTACTTACATTATTCAACACACTGTAAATTCTATATAAATAGCTGTTTTCCTCCATTGTTTGAGGATAACAAGAAAAAAGTATGTATGTGATGTTTGTGTTTAGTACAGACACAACCATCCATTTTTTTTCTGAATATTTTCAAATAGCAGTTGGTTAAATCCACAGATGCAGAACCAACAGATATGGAGAACTGACTAGTCTCTTTAAAGAGATAATTAAGGTAAAATAAAGTCATTAGGGTGGGCCCAGATCCAACAAGACTGGTGTCCCTATAAGAAGCAAAGCTTGGGACACAGACACACACAGAGGGATGACTATGTGAGGACACAGGGAGAAGGTGCCATTTACAAGCCAAGGAGAGAGGCCCCAGGAGGAACCAGCTCTTCCTATACCTTGATCTACGACTTCTAGCCTCCAGGACAGTGAGAAAATTAATTCTGCTATTTAGGCTATCCAGTCTACGTACTTTGTTATGGCAGCTCTAGCAAATGAATGCAACAAAATACAACAGAAAAATACGCACAAAATGCAACAGAAAAATATGTACAAAATACAACAGAATGTGGGCTGGCAAACTTAAAATATATCCAGGATATTTACCACAAAGGAACAAAGACTGAACAGGGAGTTTGAGGGCAACAGAAAGATATATAAATTCAAATAAGTGAAAACTTTTCTTTTTCCCCGTAAGTACCAAAATGCAGATAAAAACAATAGTGAGAGTCCATATTTTTAACCTTCCAATTGATAGCAATCTAACAGATGGATAAGGCATAGGAAGCACTTTAAATAGTGACGGGGAATCAGGCAGCCTCTTGGGAGGGAAATTTGGGAAAACAGACCCACGCTTAAGATGCACACAGCCTCTGACCCAGCACATACTTTTACTTCAAGGAATACATCCTGAGAGATGCACCCCAACATCATGCAGAGATTTATGCTGAAGGGTGTTTGCACTGCATAATTATTTTGAAATATCACAAGAACTAGAAAAAAGAAAACTAAAATGACTGTCAATAGAAGTTAGCTAAATGACAGTGATTCAGACATGGAATAGTAGGCAGCCATGAAAAAGATTGTGCACGCATAGGCAAGTGCGTGCATGCTTGTGTGTGAGGGGAAGGTGAGTGGGTGGGTGAATGCATGTGTGAATGAGACTATTTCCAGAAGGTTGCTGGAGAAAACTGTAACAGCAACAATCTTAAACAGTAGCTCAGAATCTGTTCTTCAAGAACGGTTGACTCTTGTTTGTACATCTTTTCATACACTTGCAATTTTTTCTCCATATCTGCTCTGACTTTTGGTGTAAATCATTGATTAAATATTCATGAATTGCCTCATTTCTATTAACACAGTGCTAGATTGAGCCCTATTCTTGTAAAATAATCATGTTAACACTATAGAGAAGTGGCTTGTAAAACACTGAATTCTGCAAGTGGACTCACTTTGCTCATTCACATAGACTCCACTGAAGTGCTTTAAAGTTAAGTGCTCCTTCATATGCAACTCATTGTAAGATAAAGATTAATAATAAGTTGATTTCTGGAAAAAAGAAAATGCTAGCCTTTCCTCGAAGGTATAAAATATCTTTGAAACAGTCTCGTGCAGCACACCAGCATGGCACATGTATACATATGTAACTAACCTGCACATTGTGCACATGTACGCTAAAACTTAAAGTATAATAATAATAAAATAAAAGAAAAGAAACAGTCTCAACTAAAGATTATCAGACATAACTTCCATCTTTTACATGCATTCTGAAGGCTGGGTTACAATTCACCATATCCGAGCAGACTGTTATATAAAAGTTGACTTAATTACTGAGCACATCACATCTTACATCTGTGTTTTGTGTTTATAAATACAGAAGGAACCATTTATAGTAATAGAACTATGGACTATAAAATGTGTATTCAATAGCTACAAAGAAGAAAAGCCTGTGATCTTAGATTCACAGTTTTCTATCCAGGTTCTAAAAATTCTGGAAAAGATGATGACACACTGAAAGTATTCTCCAAGTGCCAACAATGTGTTCAGTGCTGCCTCCAAGCAGACAGGCTGTAATTGTTAAGAATGCATCTGAGGAGCTCACAGAAAAGACAGTATCTGACATTTATTTAATTGTTCTACACTAGAAAGTGAGTAATTGCCTAGGTGGCTATTACTATGATTAGTAGACGGTATGCATGTAACCATGAGATATGGATTTGAACTCATTACCTTCAGAGTTCAGCAAAGCCTCTTGTGTCAGATAGACTTCAGATAATCTATAGTTATCAAATTGGCTGTAGAGTTTCTTCTGCAGAATTCAAGTCATTTGACAATGCAAAAGCAGAATGCTTCTTTCAAATACTGAGCCAGCTTTTATTGCGGGATTGAGTCACTCTTTGGCCATGTTTTGAGCATCCTTAGTAGCCCTGCCTAAAAGGCACTAAACTTAGAGCTGTGGACTCTAGTTCTTATTCTGCAATGAACTAGGATTGTGGGTGGAATTGTGTCCCCACAAAATTCATATGTTGAAGACCTACTACTTCCTAGCTTCTCAGAATGTGACTTCATTTGGAAATAGGATCATTGTGGATGTATTTAGTTAGGTTGAGATGCGATCATTAGGATGAGCTCTAATCCAATATGACAGGCATCTTCATAGAAAAAACAAATTTGGAGAGATGCACACCAATAGGGAGAATGCCACATGAAGAAAAAGGCAGACATTGAGGCACAGATAGTGCTTGTATAAGTCAAGGAATGCCATAGATTGACAGAAAGCCACCAGCAGGTAAAAGAGAGAGCTGAAACAGATGCTTGCTCATTGAAAGGAACCAATGCAGCCCGTACCTGGATTTCAGACTTCTACTCTCAAGAATAAGACAATAAATTTCAGCCAAGGCTTCTATCTAACTCCAGAACTTGTGCTGACTTTTTCTACAGACAACAGTGAGGAAGGAGACATTTGTTTGCCCAGTCATGAACAGAACATCTGAACTGCAGAAAGAGGTTAAACACAAGAGATTCAATAAAGATATGCTAACCCTACTTTGAGGAATGAGATTTGATCAGAATATAAACTTGGAAGGAAAATTTGAGGTTTAAAAGTACCCTACAGCTAAGCCCTCTGAAGTTGGGAAATTACCATAAAAATTTCCAGAAGAAACTCATCCCCCACAGATGAGAATTGACATGTGCCCTCTCAGTGGGATTTCTTTTTTGTAAACTCAGAGTATCATTTGTTTATATATTTTCTTCTTGATTATTTCTCTCTTTTTTTTGTAATTTTTTAAAAAATAATTTCAACTTTTATTTTAGATTCAGGGGGTATATGTGCAAGTTTATTACCTGGCTATATTGTGTGATGCTAAGGTTTGGGGTACGAATGATCTCGTCACCCAGGTACCGAGCATAGTATCCAACTGTTAGTTTTTCAGGCCTTGCCCTCCTCCCTCTTTCCTCCCTTTAGTAGTCCTCAGTGCCTATTGTTTCCATCTTTATGTCCATATGTGCTCAGTGTTTAGCTCCTAAAAGACACATGCACGTGTATGTTCATGGCAGAGCTATTCACAATAGCAAAGACATGGAGTCAACCTAGGTGCCCATCCACAGTGGCCTGCATAAAGAAAACATGGCATATCTATGCCATGGAATAATACACAGCCATAAAAAAGAATGAAATCATGTTTTTGCAGCAACCAGGATGCAGCTGGAGGCCATTATCCTAAGCAAATTAACGCAGGGACAGAAAACCAAATACTGCATGTTCTCAGTGGGATTTTACTACTTCCCATAGACACAATTTTAGAATGTGAATAAGGCAACGTTTGTAAATGAGGTATACCAATTTCTCCCCTTGGGGAAAAGTAGGGTACAAAACAAGATATAATCAGGAGGACTCACGCAGAAAGGTCCCCATTCCCATGCTGTGTGTCCTCAAATGGTCAACCATGAGCTCTTACACTGGAATGTTAGGCTGTCCTCTCAGGCCAGGCATCCATTGGGCTGTTGCTGTGCTAACCTTTCCTCTACCCCACGATAGCACATTCTAATCTAGGACACTGTACAACATGACTGTAAGCAGTTGAGAGTGACAATATGTAAAAGGAATGACTTTAAACAGGTTTCTAGGTATGCATGCCCCGCAATCCCATGCTCTGGGTCCTGGAGAAATTCCCCCTCTGGGACAAATTGGCCCTCGTATGGCCATGAAAAATGTGCTTCTCATTTCCTTGACCACAGGGAATGTTATTTAGTGAGATCCCAAGCTGCTGTGCTCTGAAATCCATCACCTCATTTGCAACATGCTCATTCTTCCTAGAGACTTAATCTCCCCAATGACTGAGGATGGCAGGGATACTAAGGTGAGTCCTTTATTGGAGACACAGGACCCGTGATGGCCAGCATTGGCTGGAGGGCTACCAGACCACCATGCCCAGTCTTCCTGCTCCTACCCTCTTTCCTTTATGGGAAGTCAGAGTAGCATTGAGCTCTCTCTAGTGGATCTCCTAGCCTCTTTGGGGTGAAAAGAAATCTCATTCGGGACATGATTTCATTCTTTTTTATGGCTGTGTAGTATTCCATGGTGTAGATACACTACATTTTCTTTATGCAGGCCACTGTGGATGAACACCTAGGTTGACTCCATGTCTTTGCTATTGTGAATAGCTCTGCCATGAACATACATATGCGTGTGTCTTTTAGGAGCTAAACATTTTCGCTCCCACGGGTAATTCTCTCAAAACAATCCTTGCCCATCTCATCACATCTGGGTATTGCTTCTCCAAGGATCTGTCGTGGGGTCTTCTTACTAGGCAACCAAGATTAATACAGGCGTCCTTTGGTTCAGCCTTTTCCATCCAAAAAAGGCACGTCTTTGTTTTTCCCAAGGAGAAGCTGTTTTCTCTCAAATGAGAAGTTAAAGCTCCACCAGTTCAAAAAGAGTTTTTAAAAAAATGTTTGCAGCATTCCAATGTCCCTTTTTCTCCTTTCTAGCCATGAATCTCAAAAAAACAAATAATGAGGTTTCAGTTTTGGTGAAAGTACAAGCTTCCCAAGGAATTGGTGTATCTTTCTATTTGCAAGGAATGTCTGCCTGTGTCTGATGGGTGTATGTGACTGTTTTTTGATATTTTTCAGGACAAAAGAAACATGGGTATGTCAGAATAGCTGAATATGAATATTTTTGAAAAAATAATCTGAATTGTAGAATAAATGATAGTGAGAGCTGAAGAGAAAGTCAGAGCTCAGGACAAAACACAGCATGGTTTAAATTTTTTCCTTTTCTTTTCTTTCTTTTAAGTTCACTCCTAAGCTGCCCCACATACATATATTTAGGTCAAAAGCTAGAATCTGTTACTCAGTGATATCAATGCTGGATTGACATTAGGTTGACCCAGATAGCATATTTTTTAAAATGCCAATACCAGGTCCAAGTCGCGGAAGTCCTGATTCAATTGGTGGCAGGTGCAATCCTTGCTGGACACGAGCGGTTTTTACCCCCCTTCCCCACTGATTACAATGCACAGCTGCAGTTGGTCTGGGCTACGGCATTGAACTCTTTGAGTTAAATCGCTGATCCATTAGGAGAAATAGACTACTTGGTTTGTCTCTGCCCCTGAAAGGATGGTAGGACTGAGCCAAGAGCCAGGGTGTGGGTGGATAATTTTGCAAAATTGGTGATTGTGACACATGTTTGACTGACTCAGTAATTTTAGCAATTGAAATGATCCAATCTGTCATGTAAAATTGTCCAGAAAAAATGTGTATATATTACAGAAAATATTTCTGAAGATTATCACTGCTTTCAAAAAAACTACATAATGATTTAAAAAATAATCCAATAGATAGAGCTTCATACATAAGAGGGGCTAAGTGGAATATCTATTATTCCATTAAATCTTCATAGTAAACATTTTGGATAGATATGGTAAAGTAATATTTCCTTGTATCTGACCTCAAGGTATAGTTCAGTATGTGAATGAAATTTTGTGTGTTTGTACATGATTTAGTACATTAAACTGAATAGGAGCTCTCACTGATGTATTTAGAAGTTTTAATATATTTTTATAAAGCAGTTGAAATACAAAAAAAGCATATTTAGAAATTTTTGACTAATGTAGATATAATTTTAGTTTCATTCCATTACACTCCTTCTCCCTGCTCTCCAAAAACGGAATCCCTCAAGTGAATGTAAATAGGTAGGAAAGAACTCCTAGTTCTTTGTGACATGCAATGGAAATACAAGGGTAGCCCACTATGTAGCTTCCAATTTCCCAGGAATCACTTTAAAATATCCAACCAGAAACAGATGAAATCAATTTTAGTAATATTTAATGTAACCAAATACAGACAAAATATAATCCTTCTAACACGTGATCAACTTAAAAATATTGATGAGATATACTCTATTCTTTTTTGTCGTGGTGGTGGTGGTGTTAAACCTTTGGAATCTGATGTATATTTTACACTTAGAGCACATCTCAATTTGGACTCACTGCATTAAAAGTGCTCATAGTCACATATGTCTACTGTATCGTGCAGCCGAGGTCTTAGTCAAAATTTTTTTCTCCAGTCAATAACCCATGAATACACCACGGATATTAAAGAATCATAGTAGGTTAGAGAAGAAAGGGAGTATACATCTTTTTCTGGTCTAAGGACCCACTTTAGAAATAATAATACTAAGGCTCAGAGGGGGTCAACTGGCTTGTATAAGGTCACAAAATTAACGAGAAAACTAGGACTAAGACTCAAATCTCAGCATCAGGTTGATGACTTTTCTGCGTGTGTTTGTGTGTGTGTATGTAAATTTAATTATCAGCTATTTTGTGCTTACTACTAATGTTCTACTATTATAGATTTATTCTTGTTTATTATTCACAGGGTCTGTAGTGGACACATGTTAGAGGAGTCCCATGGTTCAGTGGTTCATTATACAATTCAATTCCCCTTGAATATAGGCAGGAATGGTGACTTTCTTCTAGCCAAAAACACGGCAAAGGTGAAGGGAGTGTTTTAGATGTAATTTACATCCTGAATCAGTTGATTTTGAGTTGTCTGCCTTATCATGGGTGGGCTTGGTTTAATCAGGAGAATGACCTGAAAAAGACTGAGGTGACAGCCTCTCTTTGAAGACCTGATGAAATAACGCCATGTTGGAGAAACCCAGGTAGCAAGAAAGAGTGGGTGGCCTCTAGGGAGTGTGGGTAGCTTCTATGACCCAAACGTGGCCTCTAGTCAAGAGGTAGCAAAATGAAAGTCCCCTAACCACATAGTTGCAAGGAAATAAATTATGCTAACATTCTGAATGAATTTGAAAATATCTCCCTCCACATTTGAGACTCAGGATGAGAACATAGCTTAACTACCCGCTTCACTGCAGCCTTTTGAGAACATGAATAGAGGACCCAGCTAAGCCATACCTAGATTCCTGACTTACAGAAACTATAAGATAATAAACATATGTTACTTTAAGCCTCTATATTTGAAGTGTAATTTATTACAAGATGATAGTAAACTATCAATATCTGTTCCCAAATTTTCAGCCAATGTAGCCGTTGATAATTGATCATTTTTAACAGTGGGATAATTTATTAATTTTGAAAATGCTCTCAGTCAAGCAAAGTGGTTTGGGAGAGTTAACAAATCAAGCATGATTGAGTGAAAACTTAAATAGTACTGTTATGCGTTAGTCATCTAACTTTTGGTTGTATGTGTTAGTTTTCTTGCTTGATCTATTTAGTTTGAACAGCTGTAAGGAAAATTGAGATTCCCTTTTAAAAAATTAACTAACATGTGCCCCAATAAAAATGCTAATGAATAACAAAATACTAATGTTTATTAGAACTCTGATGCATATTGGAATATTTTTAAAAATTGTGATGTTGAATGTTACATAAGTGAAGGAGGGCACTCTATTTCAGACTTTGGTCAGGAGTTGCAGCAAGAGCATCCATGAGCATCTGATGACCAGCAGTTCCAATGCCAAGGTCTTATAAATGATCCTGCTTCTATGTCTGGATGCTAACTTAATAGCTATTCCAGCAGGGGGCCTTCTGTTAGTTCATATAAAGGCCACAACCCATTTATTAAAAGCTTTTTGGCATTGTCATATAAAAGACAGAGAGAAAAAAATCAATGTGTTAACTTCAAAAATCAATAGATTGCTGAGGTTTGGAGGTGAGTGTAAACAGCACATAATTAGGAAGATCTTGGGAGAAAAAGGATCTAATATTTAAACCTGTCGCACAATCAACACAAGGTCAGATGTTCTGAAAGCATGTGCTCTTAAGGCAAATCCTTCCTAAATTGTACTCCACATTTGGTCTCAGGAGT
Source organism: Pan paniscus (assembly GCF_029289425.2). Classification (NCBI taxonomy): domain Eukaryota; kingdom Metazoa; phylum Chordata; class Mammalia; order Primates; family Hominidae; genus Pan; species Pan paniscus. The sequence continues at coordinate 7,804,431 of NC_073272.2, read as the reverse complement.
AGAAAAACTTACAAACTAAGCAACATTAATCTCTCAGCATGATCAGTTCTTTGAGGAAAAAGAACAACAGCAATAATTTTAGGTATTTTTTACATATTTATTCCAAGTCACTCACTCTGATAATAGTCATGATACGGATAAAATGTTAATTTATTAAAGCTCTTAGCCCTTAAAATAGAAGGGCTGTTAATTGCTTTAATTAATGGGCAAATTGAGTCAGAGATAAATAAAGTTTGTTTGGATTCAGAACCAGGGCCTTTAACTCTACACCTCACTGATGTTATAATGGAATTAGATATGTATTAGTTATCTATTGCTGTGTAACAAATTACCTCCAAATGTAGCACCTTACAACAACCACCACTGATTATTTCACAGTTTCTGCAGATCAAGGACCTGGGCATGGCTTAGGTGGGTTTGGAGCTCAGCGTCTCACAGGCATGCAGTCAAGATGTTGGCTGGTTGTGTTCTTATCTGGAGATTTAAAAAAGGAAGAATCTGGTTCTAAGCTTAGCCAGGTTGTTGCAGAATTAAGTTACTTGGGGCTGTAGCACTGAGAGTTCTGGCCATTTCTTGCTGCCAGATGAGGACCAGTCCCCCATCCTAGGTCATCCTTAGCAGCTTGACAGTTGGGTCTCTCATGTTGATGACTGACTTCTTCAAAGTCAGCAAGAGAAGTCTCTAGCAAGAGTCTGCTAACAAGATTGAGTTTTATGTGGCATAAAGTAAACAAAACACAGAAGTCACACCCCACGATCCTGGACACACCCAAGGGATGTATCCTCATGCACAAGGGTGTAAATACCAGAAGATGAGAGGCATTGAGGGTCACTTTAAAGTCTACCCACTACAGCCAAGAGGACATGTGGGCTTCTCCAATATGGGTGCTTATATCATTGAGCCCACAAGGAGAACCTTTCGATCTGATGAAGTTAGACCTGCCCAAGATAATCACCCATTGGATTTACTTAAAATCAACTAATTTGAGGTTATTAATTACATCACAATTTTTTTTCACCTTCTCTATATTCTGCATAACTAGAAGCAAGGCACAGGTCCTACCACACTCTATGGGGGGGAATGGCACACAGGTCTGGACACCTCTATGGGGACTATTGGCATCACCTTGGAAATATATTGTCTATCACCATATATTTGAAATGCTTATGCACGAGATCTGAGAATACAGAATTCCAAACAAAACTACCATTGTGCAACTGTTCATAAAAGAAAGAAAGATACTTTTCTGGCATAAATGACTCCAAAAATGTTTTATCCAGATCTTTATACAGACAATATGAAAGGATATACTTTATCATAAATATAAATATAAATAAAATGAAATAAGTTCTAGGCTTCAATGTGCAAGATAAATGAAGGCCACTATGAGCCATGTTGTTAAATCTATAATGTTAATTGTAAAGATAATGTTAACATAATATTAAAATGTTATACCAAAAAGTAAGCTGGAATTGAAATGTTAATAAGGGATGAGACGTAGGGAAGGGCCTTGACCAGGTTGGGTACATTAACACCATTGTCTTGTGCAGAAAGAGGATAAGAGCTATGAAGTTTACTAGAAAGTTAGAAAATCTGAATATTTAAAAGAGCAAGTGAAAAAACTGAGCCGCCAATGAATAAAATCCCTAGAGGTCAGAAAAAGAGAGGGAAAAAAAGAAAGCTAAGTGTCAGGGGGTGAAAAATGGAAAATACAATTTGAGATAGTAGAAATATGCCCACTTATCTATTATCACACCAGACATGAAAGGCTAAACTTCCCTTTTAAAAAGGCACAGACACTCAGGTTTAATTAAAACTAAATAAAATGATAACCCAGCTCTAAACTATTTAATACTGACACGTCTATGAAAAAAAGATACGAAAATAATGGAAATGAAACTTGCATACCGTAAAAGCAATAATCAAAATGAAGTTGATCTACAATAGAATTGAAGACAAAAGTAGGTAACAGAAGTTTAGGGATTTTACATCATAAATAAAACATGCCACCAGAAATCCATAATAATCAAAATCTCATTACATTGAGACTGAGAGTCTTTATAAATAAATATGTGTGTGTCTGTGTATGTGAATATATTATGTTATTATGTGTGTGTGTGTCTGTGTATGTGAATATATTATGTGTGTGTGTGTCTGTGTATGTGAATATGTGTATATATATATTTATGTGTATATACATATACACACACACACAAAATGACAGAATTACTAAAAGATATTTTAAAACCACATCTGTAGTGGAAAAATTGAATGAACATTTGTCAAGAGTTGATAAAGAAAGCAGAACCCTCCCCCACCAAATAAAAAAGAGAGAGAAAAGGATAAAACTTACAATGTAGTAATTAACAAACATCATCTGATTGATATATCAATATGTATCACAAAAAGAGACATTACGTGTTGTTTTTCAGGCATCTAAATTATTTTGCAAGATTAACCTGTGCTACAAACAAAATCTCAAAAATTCCGTAGTCAAATTCATAGAGACAACATTCTCTGTCTATTGTGCAATTATACACCAGCAATAAAGGAATATAAAAAAATATGGAATTTAAACGTCTAACAATGCTACAGCCACATATAAAAACATGCAGAATGAGCATTATTCACAATAGCAAAGACATGAAATCAATCTAGGTGCCCATGAACAGTAGACTGGAAATATAAAATGTGGTGCATATATACCATGGACTACTATACAGCCATGAAAATCAATGAGATGATGTCCTTTGCAGCAACATAGATGCAGTTGAAGGCCATTATCCTAAGTGAATTAATGGAGAAACAGAAAATGAAAGACCACATGTTCTTACTTATAAGTAGGAGCTAAACAATGGGTACACATGGAGATAAAGATGGGAACTATAGACACTGAGGAGTCCAAAAGGGGTCGGTAGGGAAGGGTAGAGAAGCTACCTTTTGGTACTATGTTCACTATTTGCATGACGGGTTCAGCTGAAGCCCAAATCTCAGCATCATGCAACATATTCATGCAATAAACCTGCACGTGTACCTCCAAATCTAAGATTTAATATGTAAATAAATAAAAAGCAAAACATGCAGAATGCATTGGCTAGGAGAGGAAATTGGAAACACACAAATAAAAAAAAAACAATAAAAATTCTTTAAAACCACTATTCGAAAACATAAGAGAGTGACTTTGCATCCTTGATTTAAGAACAAGCCTTCTGGAAAATGTTAAATCCACTGATCTTAGCCTAATTTAGGCTATTACCAAAGACTCCTGTTCATGCAGACTCTATAACTGTTTAACTGATTTCATGCATTCTGATTTTCCAAGGGTCAGATCGTAGTTTTTGAAATGTGACTACATTCCATGTGGTTAGCCTCGATTCTGTTTTCCCGGGGCTTGACCATAGAAATCGTGCATGGACATAGAAATGCACATTTGTTATTATTAGCAATATGTGTTCATTTTATTCTGTGATGGAAGCACTTGCCATTCATGGCTATGCTACTAACATGTTTACATTTAGAACTTTCCATTTGCAAGGGAAACATTAGTCTTAGAAATGTCTTGGGTGCTACTCAAGCATTGCCTAATAGTATGTAGCAACCATATGGCACCTGGAAATATATTGATTTATGAGTTCCCTAAAGCACCCAGGCAGGAAATGAAGGATGAAAAGAATGTCACACCACAAGGTAAAAATAGGGTGCAATCACTAATTACTGTTTTTTTATGTTGACACTGAAATTTCAGGTGCAGGTTTTTAAAAACCATTCTAGGTTGAAAATGGATTTTAGAATGCCTTTGCTAGAACAACAGATCTAATTAAATATCTGGAAAGAAAAGTGCTTTTCTTTGCTTTAGCAGAACTACGGTAGATAAAGTCAATATAAAGATGTGACTTACGCATAGATCTATTGTTAATGTCCTTTTTGAAATACTTCGCAAGTGATTTAATTGATGATTACGCAAAATAAAATTAAACTTAGACTTCATTATAGCTGCAATATAGCTTTCAAGTAGTTGTTTACAATTTAAAAAGATGAACTGACTACTGACCTGTGTGAGTACAGCAACTGACACTGAGGTTATTGCTATACCTGGTGGAATTCAACAATAAGGGGGAAAAAGTCTAGAAAAGTAGACTAGATAAACATTATTGCTGCAATTCATTAATGATATGTTTGTGTAACAATGTAATAATTGCATTGAAGTCAACAGCTTTACATAGAACCTTGTCTCATAATAAAAGGAACTAGGAAAATTCAATTAGATGTTGTAAAGTACCAACCTCGGCACGTTTGGTTTTAAATGTGGAGCAATTAAAAAGAAAACAATATTCATTTAATGATTTTATGTGAAATAAGATTATCTTCGCAATCCATTTGGTACTTTTCATCAACATTTTTATTTTCCTCTCTCCCTCCTGTATCCTAACATAGCTTTAGATAGTGATTTAGGCAAAGATGTTCTGAACATTTAGTAGCAAAGATAATAGGTCAAATTAAAGTTAATAATTGAAAGGTTGCTGCGTGATAAATGGAATCATGTACTTCATGTACCTAAAACACTCTGTCTCTTTTAACTACAGAAAGTAGCCCAGGTGTCAGCCACGATGTTTTTCTAAATCCCCCTGTAGTTTGAAGTCTCCTTTTAATAGGCACATATTGAAGGAGGAAGGGCCCACCTCATATCCTGCTTTCGTTTCTCATCACTATCCCTGGGGACTCCAGGGGACTCCAGGAGACATCCACCCTCTGTCTAGTCCTCATTTGGGGTTAGGGATGAACCTGCCCCATGGCTCCATCCTACTATAAATAGCAACAGCCTCTCAGGCTTCCATCCGCAAACCCTACCCCAGTGACTTCAGACCTCCTACGGGGCACTCTGACAAAACCATGGAAGGTGTGGGTCATGGGGGAGGTGGACAGATCACTTGAGGCCAGGAATTTGAGTCAAGCCTGGGCAACATGGTGAAACTCCATCTCTACAAAAAACACAAAGAGATAATTGGGAGTGGTGGCACATGCCTATGGTCCCAGCAACGTGGGAGGCTGAGGTGGGAGGATAGCTTGAGGCCAGGGGTTGGAGGTTGCAGTGTGTTAAGATCATGCCATGGCACTCCAACCTGGGTGACAGAGTGAGACCCTGCTCAAAAAAACAATTTTATGATTCCAAATCTATGTTGCTTTTGTTTTAGTGCTTTAAAATGTTTAAATATTTTTATGTTCACTTTTATTTTTTTCACTTAAGTTTTATGTTTTGGTGAAAAAAAATCACCCAACTCCCCAGTCAACTTCAAAAAATATTTTTGACACACAATCTCTAACTCCACTGCCTTGAACAACTATGGTGACATAGACCCTTTACTTGGAATTTATGGCACCGAGCAAACCCGCCTATAAATAACAGGTATGTTAATTGTGTTAAATGAAATGCTTGAGGAAGAATGAAGAGTTTTTAGGGTGTTCAATTTCTCATAGTGTCTGTTTTGTCTGCAGAATGAAACTGAGACAGACAACGCATTTCTTGGTGTTCAGTACAGGGTATAATTAAGTCTCAGTGCTTAATAAATAATAAATGCAGCAACTAAGCACACAGTATTCCTACCCTGCTTAATGAAAATAATTAGTTTAAATAAATGACTTCATTGTTTAAGGCCCAGAGAACCTACAGAAAAAGTTCCGTATACTCTCAGCTTGAGATTTATTTAAGAATAAAATGTGAGGAAGGAATGCTTTCCCAGGCTGGAAGATCCCATTAGGTCCAAGTGGAGATCAGAATTTTTAAATTGAATTCTTTATGGAATTTTTCATGTTTCAGTTTCCTAGAAAAAGCCGTGGTGTGCTTGCTTTCTTCTCTCAGTAGTCACGAAATCAAATTTTTAAAAAAATAGTGCCAAACAGAGTGTTGGAACGTTTCAAAAACAAAAAACAACACAAAAAAATCATTCAAACTGGTTGAAGTTTGTCTTCATGCCCAGCCCAAATTGAGGCTGATTTAATGGCTAGACCAAATTGGTTGTTCAATTTCAAGGTCTACCAAAACCAATTGAGTGTACTTTCCATTCAGATGACTGCAGACCTATTAAGAGAGCCGATCCACTTCTAAAAAACAGCAACAACAGCCTGAACCTCCTCCACTAACTTGGACATTGTGTTTTGTCTGACATACCCAGAAACAGAAGCAACCAATTTTCTGTCTTAGTTTTAGGTCACGTCGGGTAAATCCGCAGTATCTTTCATGACTATGTTTCTTTCATCTGTATATGGATTTTTTTTGAGCATTGCTATTGAGTATTTCAACATATGGTTTAGTAAGAAAATCTTCTTTGTATGACATGAGAATGTGAGAGGTAATTTGTCCTTTTATCTCATTTTTCAAATCCAAATCCCAAGGGAAGACACTCTTCCAAATGAGAATATTGTTATATATTTGCTTATCTTAGAAGAAGCTCCTATGGAAATTAAAAGGGCAACATGGCAAACCCTCATCAGTTTCCCAAGCATTAAAGTGAAGTGGATTCACTGTGACTATTTGGGTTTCTCGATACCATTTTTTTTGGTTGAATTCTCTCTGGGGCCTTGATTGACACTCCCTTAAAATAGGTAAGACTCAGATTAGATTCAGGGCAGATACAACCAATTCCACCCAAGCGGTAACAACCAAAGCAGAATGGAAAAATCTAGTTAACGACTAAAACTTCCCCACATACATTTGAGGGCACTTCTCAATCTCAAGGTCAATCGCAAGTGAAACCTGCAAAGAAGAAGCCAATCTTACGACATCCATGAAGACCTCAGTATTTCAACTTGGTGCTGGGCCCAAATGTTTTGCAAGTAGGGGAAATGGAGTTCTCCTCATGAAGTGCAATTAAATAATGATTGCTCACACCCTGAGAAAACACAGACACTGCAGATTAGCTACCTTTTTTTTTTTTTTTTAAGAGACAGAGTCTCTCTCTGTTGCTGAGGCTGGAGTACAGTGGTGAGATCATGGCTCACTGCAGCCTCAAACTCTTGGGCTCATGTGATCCTCCTGCCTCAGCAGGAGTACAGGCACACAGCACCATGTCCAGCTAATTTTTTTCTTTATTTTGTAGAGAAGGGGTCTCACTGTGTTGCCTAAACTGGTCTCAAACTCTTGGCCTTACGTGATCCTCCTGCCTTGGCCTCCCAAAGTACTGGGATTAGAGATGTGAGTCACCATGCCCAGCCATTCCTAATGCAAGCAATTTGCCACCAAAAGTTTCTTGACTTTATTACAAGCCAAACATATAAATTGATGAGATTCTACAGTGTCGCGGAAACCTAGCCAAAGTATTTTCCATCACATTTTTTTTCCTCATAGTCTCTTCACCGTAGCTATCTGATTTTCATCCCCAGTAAAAATTGTTAGCTATGCCCCATGAATCACAGTTAAAAGAGAACACATTTAAAGAAATAATAAGCTTGCCATTAGAACCAGCAGAAAGGTCTTTCATATCAGTTATTTCCTTTTCTAGAAATATCCCCAGCTGAAATACCAAAAGTTTTGCATGGCCTTTTTAAAAATGTAACATAATCTTCATAAATGTTTTAAAACATCAAACTTGACCAACAGAACATTTCTACTGTCACTCTGTGAAAGTAAATACGAATGACCATGTAGGAGTAGGGCTTTTCAATCTGCATAATAGCCTTAGTATTCTTGGTGAAAGCTGCCTGTGAACTCCCCAGACAACTGAATGCAAGAAATCAAATTTAGCACATTCCTATAGTTAACTTCATAAATTGTTTCCTGCCTGTCTTTTTTTTCTCATAAAATAAAATATTCATCCATTGCAAATGTTCAAATTCAATCACTATATTACTTTTACTGAAATGTCTACTTCAATAAGAGAAAGCAGAAGATATTATAAGAACTAAATGTTATAAAAGGTTTCACTAAAAACAACTGAAATTTTGTGTCACCATCGTTAATCCCTTTAACGGGTGAGGTACATGTTTATATTCCTCTGTCTCAACAAAACAAACTTCTATCATGTTCACAGAAAAAAAGGGCTTTTAATTATATCCTTCACTATAGTTTAATATGACATTGACTTGTGATAAAAAAAATAAGTTTGCCAATCCTTGATTTAGATTGACAGGTACAGAAGACTGTCTTGATGACTCAGGTTGAGTGAGAATGTCTACTGTAATTGTGCCTGATTCATTCCCAACTGTACTGTAAGATCAAGTCTCTCTAAATCTTCCACTGAAGAACTAGGGGAAAGGGCTGTTGCTGTCATCTTTAATAACGAGGAAGCTGTCACAATTACTGTGTCCATTTTGTTTATTTTGCATTTTGTTGAAATATAAAATTCCTTAATCATGTTGTTATAAAATATTTAAATATCACTGGTAAAACAAATAAGTAAAATCTATAAATTATGGGAAGATATTAGCTAATCTTTTGAAACTAACTTTAATACCTGTCTCCTAAACATATTAGTAAAGCCCCACACTTAATAGCTCAGTTTCTTTTAGGCCCATGTCCCCCTCACTCCCATCCCCAGCTCATAATAAGTTGACCACACCTCCTTTGGAGAAAAGGGGCCTCAGCCGAGTACAGGAACCAATCTCCAATAGCATTATAACCAAATCTGCATTTTTTAAAACTACATTTCAAATAATAGCCATTCTGACTTAGGTGAGATGGTATCTTATTGTGATTTTAATTTGCACTTCTCTGATGACCCATGAAGTGGAGTATTTGTTCATGTTTCTTGGCTGCATGTATGTCTTCTTTTGAGAACTGTCTATTCATGTCCTTGGTCCACTTTTTAATGGGTTGTTTGTTGTTTTCTTGTCAAATTGCTTATGTTCTTTATAGATTCCAGATATTAGACCTTCACTGCATGCATAGTTTGCAAATATTTTATCTCGTTCTGTAGGTTGTCTATTTACTCTGCTGATAGTTTTCTTTGCTGTGCAGAAACTCTTTAGTTAAACTAAGTGTCATTTCTCAATTTTTGTCTCTGTTGTGATTGCTTGTCAGGTCTTAGTCTAAATTTGTATTTTCACATGGTAGGTTTTATGGGGGTAGGTAAATTTTTGGATAGTTATTAAGCTTCCAAATATTAAAACTCAAGATCGGTCCATAAAAACCACAGTTTCCAACAAGCATGGGTCCTTTGAAAAGGTCTGGCTCCATCCATGCTCAAAGCACAAAGTGATCAGGTTGAAAGGATTTTCGCCAGGCTTGTCAGAATCATTTAATTATTTTACATAAAATTACAATAAAGCCAACTGGGACAAGCCGAGTTCATGAAGAGCCATCAAAACCCAACAAACCCTGAAATGGGAAAGCTGAACTAGAGTCAACTAACAGGTAGATATATAGATGTAGACTATGACTATACACTATGTTTCACTGTTTTATTAATTGGACATCAATTAATCAATTTTTTAATTCTTGGAAGGCATCCTATGTAACCCAAGACTTATTCACATTGCATCTTCCAGTTCTCCCTAATAGTTGCAGTGGTCTCCTAGACCCATTTTGCACTGGCTCATTAGAGTTAATCTCTCGTATTTCAGAATTTTAAAAAATGCCATTATTAAACACAGTCTCCATTAAAAATTTAATTATATAATCTTAAAATTAGATACATTATTTTAAAAGGTGCTAAATGCTCAAAACTCATCATTGACTAATTATTGTACTTCATTTTAAAGTTATCTATATTCTTGAGGTTATTTAAGTCTATTACATCTTCATTGTGGAAACCCTACAAAATCCTATACTAATGTACATCTCTTTGTATGTCCATGCTCTGGGATTTCACTTTGGTATATGAAATTGGACAGAATCCAAGTACATACACTTTGGAAATCAGTAAATGCTACCAATGAAAGCTTCTGCCTCTGCCAGATACCCACTTGTTAATATTTACCACCATACTTCATGTAGAATATTTTCCTCATAATATTAATAAACATTTTCTGAGGACCATGCCTTATGCCTTTAGTTTTGTTTTGCTTTGCTTTTTTTGAAACAGGGTCTCATTCCAGTGCCCAGGCTGGAGTGCAGTGGTGCCATCATGGTTCACTGGAGTCTTGAACTCCTGGGCCGACGTGATCCTCCTGCCTCAGCCTCCTCAGTAGCTGGGACTACAGGTGCACACCACCATGTCCAGCTAATTTTTTGTATTTTTGGTAGATACAGAGTCTCACCGTGTTGCCCAGGCTGGTCTCGAACTCCTGTACTCAAGCGATACTGCCACCTTGGCCTCCCAAATTGCTGGGATTACAGGTGTGAGCCACTGCGCCTGACCTTATCCCTTTTTTGTACAAATTAACATGTCAAGCACCGTACTGAGTATATCCACCTCAGTAAATTCTTATTTACTTACTTTTGGTGAGTGGCTATTGATGCTATTTGAAGAAATGGTGACATTTTATAATTTGTCCCTTAAGTCATAGATTCAGTGCCTTATAGAAATATTTATCAGCCTATTGTTCATTATCCCCACCACCACCCCCAGGGAGACAATTTAGATGTATTTTTAAAATTTGCGCCAACTGTATGATTTTCACACAGCAGACATATCGTGCATTTGCTTGCATACGCTATGTATATCTTTATATATAAAAAGAGTAGTTGTTTTGCTCCTCAAGGACCATCTTTTACTTTCTAGAGGGTGACATCACCCTGTCAAGCAGGAAAGTCTAATAGTTTAACAACACCATTTGCTGTTGTCATTTCTCATTCCTTGTTAGCTAAGCCATATTCCTTGAAACTCTTCTTCAGTATTTTGCTCCTGTCTTCTGCTGTTTCTGCTTCTGGATAGAAAAAAAATCTTCAAAGTCCTACCCATAGCATTATGATCTACATAAGTCAAGACATGCTTAACAGACTCTCTAACTGTCACTTTTCTCATCTGTGTTATGGAGAGATCAAAGACCATCTTCTCACACTTGTTGAAAATATTCAGGAAGAGGTTGCATGTGGAAAACTCAACCCCATTCACTGATTGTAAGTGAATCACTCTTCCCCTTCCGGTTTGGTCAGTTTCATTTGAGTAGATGAGAACATCTTAAATACTGTTTATAGACTCAATCTTACATAGACCAGATGAAAATATTTATCTTTGTATTAATAGTTTGCTCTCTTTCTTTCTCTCTCTCTCTCTCTCTCTCTCTGTGTGTTTGTGTATCTGTCTCTCTCTTCTTTATCTTTTTACTCTTGCTTTTTTCTGCTTTCTTTCTGTCCTTAATTTTTTCATTTTAGCAAAATAGTAAGTAGGCTTAAAATACCTAGACTACTGGCTGGGCACGGTGACTCACACCTGTAACCTCAGCACATGGAGAGGCCGAGGCAGGTAGATCACTTGAGCCCAGGAGTTTGAGACCAGGCAGGCCTACACGGTGAAACCCTGTCTCTACTAAAAATATCAAAAGAATTAGCCAGGCATAGTGGTAGGCACCTGTAATCGTAGCTACTGGGGAGGCTGAGGCAGGAGAATTGCTTGAGCCTGAGAGGTGGAGGTTGCAGTGGGCCGAGATTGAGCCACTGCACTCCAGCCTGGGTGACAGAGGGAAACTCCATCTCAAAAAGAAAAAACAAACAAAAACAACAAAAATACCTACAGTACTGAAAAAAAAAAGCCTGAAACTGGAAATGGAGTAAAAGAAAAACTCTGCGAATAGCCGGCCACTTCAAGAAATGCAGAAGGAAAAGTTTGCTTCTCTAGGAGTCCTCAACCAGGGTAATTTAGCTTCTAAACCAATGCAGGGTGTTTGACCTCCACAATAAATGAAAAGTGCATGTCCTTAATTAAGAAAAAGGCGGCCCGAAGGAAGCCAGATGGTAGAGGAATGAGCCATTGGAGGGAAGATAGCTTTGCTTCTCTGACAAGGCAGGTGTGGTGCAAACTGATGGACCCCCAGGAAGACCCAGTGTCTGAGGCCTAGGTAACATTGCAGTGAAGTACTTGCCCGTCTAATTCTGTGATTTAAAGTGCCAACACAGGAAGAGCAAAAGTCTCGTGAGTTGTCAGTTGCTGCCTACTTTTTATTCAGGTTTTCTGTTCATACAGAGCAGAAGAATTAAAGGGGAAAACTCCTCCAGGGGCAAGCTCTCTAAAGTGTCAGAATCACTCTCCCCAAGCTCTGGGGAACTAGCCCGGTGGGGATGGCCAGGGGGAATTCAAACCCAGGACATGTGGTTTTGTTTTATTTTTATTTTTTGGAGGTTTCAGCTATATATAAAAATAAATGTGCCAAGCATGGTGGCTCACGCCTGTAATCCCAGCATTTTGGGAAGCCAAGGTGGGTGGATCACTTGAGGCCAGGAGTTTGAGACCAGCCTGAACAACACAGCGAAACCCTGTCTCTACTAAAAATACCAAAATTACCTGGGTGTGGTGGTGATGCACACTTGTAATCCCAGCTACTTGGGAGGCTGACGCAGGAGAATCACTTGAACCCGGGAGGCAGAGATTGCAGTGAGCTGAGATCATCCACTGCACTCCAGCCTGGGCAACAGAGAAACTCTGTCTCAAAAAAAAAAAATTAAAATAAAGATATATTAAAAGAGGGTTATAAAAGTCATGAAATATTTTATGTACACACACGGAAATAGTTGATTGCAGCACTATTCACAATAGCAAAGACTTGGAACCAACCCAAATGTCCAACAATGATAGAGTGGATTAAGAAAATGTGGCACATATACACCATGGAATACTATGCAGCCATAAAAAATGATGAGTTCGTGTCCTTTGTAGGGACATGGATGAAGCTGGAAACCATCATTCTCAGCAAACTATCGCAAGGACAAAAAACCAAACACCGCATGTTCTCACTCATAGGTGGGAATTGAACAATGAGAACACATGGACACAGGAAGGGGAACATCACACACCGGAGACTGTTGTGGGGTGGGGGGAGGGGGAAGGGATAGCATTAGGAGATATACCTAATGCTAAATGACGAGTTAATGGGTGCAGCACACCAACATGGCACATGTATACATATGTAACCTGCACGTTGTGCACATGTACCCTAAAACTTAAGTATAATAATAATAAAATAAAATTTTAAAAAAAGAAAATACAATGATTGTGTATGTCCTGAAGAATCTCAGGTTGGGGCCCTGCTATTATAGATGGTGAAGCCCTTGATGCATGAATTTCCTACCGCTGGATCTCCTTCCTCATCCTGCCTCCTCTTCTTGAGCTGGAAGTGTGGCCCAGGGTGATGCCTGAAGCCAGTCAGGAGGGTGCTTTCCTGGGAGAGGAAGCCTCTTGTGTAACTCTGGACACAAGGATGGGTCCCAACAGGCTGAGGTCTCAGGCCAACCAAGGGCTTCTCAAAGAAAAAGTGTGAGACAGCTTGAAATTTACAAAGGGCAGCCTACAGGTCCCTGTTGGGAAGCAGAAGAATTTGCTACATTTCACAGTCCTTGCCTGTCACTGCCCAGTTCTGTCCAAGGGGGAAAAGGGTGGTTGGAGGGGTGGGGGTTGTGGGATGGGTGTGTGTGTGTGTGTGTGTGCACGAGAGAGAGAGAGAGAGAGAGAGAGAGAAAGGGGGAGGAAGGGAGACAGAAATTACTTTTTCTTAGTGTTATGAAACACAATTCCAATTTGAATAAAAATATCTGTAAATGATTTTTATTTTCTTTGAATTGGCCAACTTGAAACAAAGATTCCTTTGTAGTCTTGTATATCCTATGTGCAAGGGGCTCCTATTATAGATATTTATCCCTGTTTACTATCAAAGGGCGCTTTACCATCGGGGTCTAAGAACAGAATGGCTTAATTTTGCTAGTCGTTGGTGCCGGTAACTTAAGAATTATGATGATGTGCGTGGAAACTGTGTTTATTTGGGACTTCCATCCTTTCCTGTTGTTAATAAAAAGCATGTTACTTCATTTAATACCAGAAGGCCAATGACATTAATATTTTTATTAGATCTCATGTGCAAATGACTTCACCTTGGTCAACATAAGACAAGAATCTCAACATTCAAGAAAGACACAACGTAAATGGAAAGATGTGGTAATATCCACTGCTCCCAGTAAGTTTCTATTGATTTTTTTGAGTGATTGGATCAGTGTACCAAATGAAAGTGAACTGAAGAAAATGAAGGCAAATTCAACATTATATTATGTTAAATATGTGAAGGGGAAAAAGATGATAAATGTATTGATTCCCACTGAACAGTACACTTAAAAATGGCAAAGACAGTAAATTATATATGTATATTTTACCTCAATTTAAAAAATAAATTCGCCAGGCCCCGTGGCTCACGCCTGTAATCATAGCACTATGGGAGGCCTAGGTGGGTGGATCACTTGAAGTCAGGAGTTCGAGACCAGCCTGGCCAACATGGTGAAGCCCTGTCTTTACTAAAAATACAAAAATTTTCCTGGTATGGTGGCAGGCACCTGTAATCCCAGCTACTTAGGAGGTTGAAGCAGGAGAATTGCTTGAGCCTGGGAGGCAGAGGTTGCAGTGAGCAGAGATCGTGCCATTGCACTCCAGCCTGGGTGAAAGAGTGAGGCCCTGTCTCAATAAAATAAAATAAAATAAAAAATAAATATAAAACAAATAGCTTTAAAGCAAGGCATTAGGGACAGATGTGGAAACGGAATCCACAGTGTGATGGATGGCGACCCCCACCAACCCACACACACACACACACACACACACTGTGTGTGCCATTGCAAGTAGGCCAATTACGTGCTGTTAGAAGGTTAAGGTGCTTTTAATGTAGGGAGGTGGGATGATGAATTTTTCTGAGGAAGGGATTTTGGGGGAAATGGGTGGGTCAAAGGAGATTGCACTGATGCCGTGTTGAAGAAGGTTTTGGGGACTATGCGTCAGTCCACGAAGAAGAAAGCATCTCCTGTGGAAGGAACATGAAACACTCTAGTCAGCAACTAGCAGTATTTGATCAGCCAACACCTACCGGTTTCACGATGGTTCTTGGCCAGGAACCTCAACACTCCCTTCTCTCCTCCACCAAGAGTATTTGCAAATACACAGTGAGTGTTTGCTTGTCAAAATGACTGGGGAGCCTACTGCAATTATGACACAGGTGCCAGAACTGGTAAGCATTCTGAAAGGCACTGGAGTTGGACATATCACAGAGATTCAAAATGCCAGTGGGAACGTGGTGAGAAGAATTACCAAGGGTGGCTTTCAAGGTTGTGCAAATTGAAGAAGGGATTCTTTGTCATTTTTTTGATGGTTTGTTTGTTTGTGTTTTGCTTTAGAGCAATGGTTCTCAATGATAGTGATTTTGTCCCCCAAGAGACACTGAGCAATGTCTGAAGACATTTTTGATTGTCACAAGTGGGTGAGTGGGGGAATGATACTAGCATCTAGTGGATGGAGGCCAGGGATGCTGTCCAGCATCCTGAAATGCACATGATATCCCTCTGCAACAAAGAATTTTGCAGCCACAAATATCAATTGTGCTCAGCTTGAGAAACCTTGCTACAGAACTTTCCATGTGTATGTAGCTCAGAAAATTAGAAGTACCTGGAATGGCATAATATTTCTAAGATTCTCACACCCTGCTTAGCACAGGGCCTCCCAGATAGTAGGAGGATTTGCTAATTGTGTACTGATGTGATGAATTGTAGAAAGATCAAGATTGTTGATGAAAGCAAAGCGATTCTCAGACAAAGTGAAGAAAATCTATTTTGCTTGATGCAGAAACTACAGATTTGGTTGTCAAATTCCTCCTCTTCCTTAATTTGATACATTTTGGCAGGCTTTATGAGCAGATGATGGACGTTTTACTCTGGTTCATTCATCTATGCTGTGTCTGAAAGAGTTGTAGCAGCAATCCTGCAAATTGGAAAATATCTAACATATTTGTTCAACTTAGTCAATTTTTTTACTCTTCCTATCTGCTAAAGTTGTGTATTGTCATCTATATCCATATCTATTCCTACATACATATTTATATGCATATGTAAATAATAGTAGTCTATTACAACATAGTGGCTTCAAAAAATACACATTTCATATGTCTTACCTTCTGTGGATCAGAATTTAGAAAATAGTTGAATCCTCTGCATTGAGTTTATTTACAAGGTGCCATCAAGGTGCCAGCCAGGGCTGAGGTCTCATCTGAAGACTCCAGTGGGGAAGAACTCATGTTGAACTCACATCATTGTGGGTAGAATTTGGCTTCTCACAGACTGCTGAACTGAGGGCTTTAGTTTCTCATTGACTGCTGGCTAAGGCCCACTATTAGTCTCTCGATATGTGAACTTTCTCAACATGGAAGTTTATGAGCACCTATTATTATCACAGGGGCACCCCAGAATGTGTGGGACAGGCCTTAGCCATCCCATGCAGTATTTGACATTCTCCTTTAATGCCATATCCATTCCACATTGATCCTTTTGGTGACACAAATATTAAAATGAACAAAAGACATTCCACAGTCATAATAACAAAATAGGTGATTTTTTTTCAATCATCAGTCAGCAAGGCAGAAGGCTGGATGGCAAGATGGAAGTCACAGTCTTTATATTCTAACCACAGAGGTGACATCCCTTAAACATTGAAGTATTGAATTGGTTAAAGCCAAGTTAATCCAGTAGAGGACAGATAAATATATATAAATATGTAATATATGGTATACAGGCCTGGTGCAGTGGCTCACGCCTGTAATATCAGCACTTTGAGAGGCCAAGGCGGACAGATCACTTGAGGTCAGGAGTTCAAGACCAGCTTGGCCAACATGGTGAAACCCCATCTCTACTAAAAATGCAAAAATTAGCTGGGTGTGGTGGCACGCATCTATAGTCCCAACTACTTGGGAGACTGGGGAATAAGAATTGTTTGAACCCAGGAGGCAGAAGTTGCAGTGAGCTGAGATCATGCCACTGCACTCCAGCCTGGGCAACGGAGTGAGAACCCATCTAAACAAACAAACAAAAAAGTATGGGCTGGGCAAGGTGGCTCATGCCTGTAATCCCAGCACTTTGGGAGGCTGAGGCCGGTGGATCATCTGAGGTCAGGAGACCAGCCTTGCCAACATGGTGAAACCCCATCTCTACTAAAAATACAAAATTAGTCAGGCATGGTGGCGGGCACCTGCAATCCCAGCTACTTGGGAGGCTGAGGCAGAGAATTGCTTGAACCCAGGAGGTGGAGGTTGCAGTGAGCTGAGATCGCACCACTGCACTCCAGCCTGGGAGACGAGTGAAACTCTCTCTCAAAAAAAAAAAAAATGTAATATGTGGTATGTTCTCTCTGTGTGTGTGTGTGTGAGTGTGTGTGTGCGCATGTGTGTGTGTGTGCGCGTGTGTGTGTGTACGTGTATGTATTTTTAGAATGAGTGTTGCTCTGTTGCCCAGGCTGGAGTGCAGTGGTGCACAATCGCAACTCACTACAGCCTTGAACTCCTGGACTCAAGCAATCCTCCTCCTTCAGCCTCCTGAGTACCTGGATCTATTGTTGTGCACCACTGCACCTGGCTAATTTTTCAATGTTTTTAGAGATGGGGTCTATGTTGTCCAAGCTGGTCTCAAACTCCTGGCCTCAAGTGATCCTCCTGCCTCTGCTTCCCAAAGTATTGGGATTACAGGTATGAGCCACTGTGCCAGGCCTGTAGTCTATAATCTTTACATATATATAAAATGTTCTTTTTTTTTTTTTTTCACTCTGTCGCCAGGCTGGAGTACAGTGGCACAATCTCGACTCACTGCAACCTCCGCCTCCAGGGTTCAAGTGATTCTTCTGCCTCAGCCTCCTGAGTGGCTGGGACTACAGGCACCTGCCACCATGCCTGGCTAATTTTTTGTATTTTTAGTAGAGACGGGGTTTCACCATGTTGACCAGGATGGTCTCGATCTCTTGACATTGTGATCCATCTGCCTCGGCCTCCCAAAGTGCTGGGATTACAGGCATGAGCCACCGTGCCCAGCCAAATGTTCTTTTATAAATTACATGTATTATCTACATATATAATATACACTATATATACTATATATACACACATTATATAGTGCATTCCTTTTTTTTTAGAGAGGGTTGGGTTCTGTTGCCCAGGCTCGAGGGCTGTGGCACAATCTCAGCTCACTGCACTGCAACCTTCACCTCCTGGGCTAAAACGATCCTCCCACCTCAGCCTCCCAAGTAGCTGGGACTACAGGTGCATGCCACCACGCTCAACTATTTCTTTTTTTGTATTTTTTGCAGAGATGGGTTTCACCACGTTGCCCAGGCTGGTCTCAAACTCCTGGGCTCAAGTCATCTGCCCGCCTGGGCCTCCCAAGGTGCTTGGATTACAGGCGTGAGCCACAATGCCCAGAAATGCATACTTTTAAATTGGGTTTCCCACAGCCACCTCAAAGACAGAGAACAGAGGATGGGCCAACACCCCCACTACCAGCACACACACTTCATTTACAGCATCCGTACATGGCCTATGTCATAATTCCTAGCTTCATGTTGTTGTGGAAAAATAAAGTTGACTTTCTTTGAAAAAAATCTGTATACCATTGCCACCTCCCATATTATGTCTGCAAAGCTCATGTCATCAATTATTCCACTTTAATATTTTAAAACTGTAATTTTTCATAAGCTTTATCTTAAGGACAGCACTGGGTTAACAAGAATTCTGAAGACAGTAAGACAGTCACCATACATCGTATCAGGGGTACATACTATCAACATAACATCACTGTTGATGTTGACCTTGCCCACCTGTTTGAGGTAGTGTTTGCCAGGTGGCTCCACTGTGAAGTTACTCTTTTGTCACTCCTTTCCAAACTGTAGGTAGAAAGTCACTATGTCAGCCCACACTTCAGGAGTGTGGATTAATGCTCCCCTCCATGAGAGTGGACTATGGTATTAGTGCATTCTTACATTGCTATAAATAAATAACCTGAGACTGGCTAATTTATAAAGGAAAGAGGTTTAATCGGCTCTCGGTCCTGCAGGCTGTACAGGAAGCATGAGAATATCTGCTTGGCTTCTTGGGAGGTCTCAGGAAACTTACAATCATGGCAGAAGATGAAGGGGAAGCTAGGTGTCTCACATGGCCAGCATGGGAGGAAGAGAGAGAGAGGGAGGAGGTGGCACACACTTTTAAAAAACCAGATCTCATGAGAACTCACCCACTATACAGTACCAAGGGGGGATGGTGCTGAACACACAGATCCAAACCATATCAGGATACCTGAATAAATTATTTGGAATGATTTATCTGTTACCCTTCCCAATTTCTTTATATAATCAATCATTTGTGTATATCAATATTGAACTCATAAATGATTTTTTATTCTTTGGGTTATAATACAATACTGCTTTATTTATTCAGTTGCTCGAAGAGATACAACTCTGGCCATTGGGAGCTCTTTTGGTTGGTTCTTCTGTCCCTTTGACATACTCTTATCATTGCATTTTGTTTATCTTTGCTTTTTGTCTGTTTTAGCACATTTTTACTTTCTGTAACTACATTATGCTCCAGGCTCATCTTGGATATTTCCTGCCTGAGTCCTAGAATCATTTATTTCTTTATAAATTCCTGGATTCTTTTATTGGATAATGGTATTACAAACCAAACTCTGAGCACTAGGTGTGCTCATTGGTACTTAGACATTGTGGCTTTTAGATTTCACCAATTATTTTTAATTATGATTATCATTCCATTATCATCAAGTGCCAGGAAAAATACAGCATAATAACAGCATGACTCTGTGGCTTTGTGTGTTTCATGTAGGTTTTCTTCCTATAATATTATTGGCAAGCACCAATCAATAGCTAAATTTTAATCACCTGTTAGCCAGTCTTTAATAATCTATGATAGGGTGTTAGATTAACTGATTGATATGGTTTGACTGTGTCCCCACCCAAATCTCATCTTGAATTGTAGCTCCCATAATTCCCACATGTCATGGGAGGGACCCGTGGGTGGTAATTAAATCATGGCCGGTCTTTCCCATGCTGTTCTTGTGATAGTGAGTAAGTCTCACGAGATCTGATAGTTTTATAAAGGGGAGTTCACCTGCACAAGCTTTCTTACCCGCTGCTGTGGAAGAAGTCCCTTTGTTCTTCCTTCGTCTTCCAACATAATTGTGAGGCCTCCCCAGTCATGTGGAACTGTGAGTCTATGAAACCTCTTTCCTTTATAAGTTTGTGTTTATTAGCAGCATGAGAATGGACTAATACACTGATTTTATAGGTACTAGATCTCTCCCAAATTACTGAAAATGATTTTGTGGTTTTTTCAACAAAATGAACTAGATCTGGTTGAAGTGGCTGCTTGGCATCAGATTGATTATTCTAAAAATCCACTGTAATTAGTCTGATTAAGGATAAAGTTCTAGCACTGTTCTGCCAACATGTATTTATGGAGTTTCACTAAGGCCCGGCAGGTGCAAGCAACAGAGAGAGTGATGAGTGGATATTGTAATTGGTTTTCATGGCAATGAGAACAAACCAGTGCCAGGGGATGACGAAAAGTGTGACTGAACCTAGGCATGAGCTCAGAAATTTGAAGTTAATTCTCAGCGAGTCACTAGAATCAGTCCAGAGACAAGGCGTCTCCAAACATGAAAAAGCATGGCAGTGTAGAAGGTGAGAAAAGCAAGCTGCCTTGGGGAAAGTTACAATTATCCAAGAAGCTGTGCCTGACTGCTATGCTCAGAATGCTCCTCCCCACCAAATTTGTACCTTGAAACTGAATTCCCCATATGATAATATTAAGAAGTAGGCCATTTATGATGTGATAAGATCCCTCATGAATGGGATCAGTGCCCTCACAGAAGATGATCCCTTTGTCTCTTTTGTCACATGAGGACACACAGCAGCCATCATCTTTGAAGGAGGGAACCCTCCCCATATGCTCAATCTGCTGGTGCTTTGAACTTGGACTTCTGGCCTTCAATAAATTGCTGTGGTTTATAAATTACTCAGTCTAAGACAATCTGTAATAGGAGCCCGAACGGACTAAGAGAGTGGCTTATTGGACATACGGAAATACTGTCTCATTAACAAAGAATGGAAAGTCCACAGCAAGATTAAATACATCAGGAAGCAGGACATCATTGACCTCAGCCAGGGATATTTTGTATAATTTTACTTTTTTTCTACAGTCAATGAGTCAGTAAGTGTAGGTAACCACAAATTTATTGGCTCAATTTTGAACTTGAAGATGGAGTTACGGAGTTATGGTAGGTGTGGGGAAGAGAAGAGTCATACTGAAAACCAACTCCTGATATAAAGAGTCAACTAGAAGCAGAGTAGGCATGAAAGATTCTGTGGTATGTGGCATAAATGGGTTTGCCAGATAAAAATCCAGGATGCCCAGTTTCATTTTGGTTGTTGTTGCCATTACCTCTTTTTTTTTTTTGTGAGACGGAGTCTCGCTCTATCGCCCAGGCTGGAGTGCAGTGGTGTGATCTCAGCTCACTGCGACTTCTGCCGCCAGGTTTCAAGTGATCCTCCAGCCTCAGCCTTCTGAGTAGCTGGGACTACAGGTGCGCACCACAACACCCTGCTAATTTTTGTATTTTTTAGTAGAGAGGGGGTCTCACCATGTTGGCCCGGCTGACATCGAACTCCTGAACTCAAGTGATCCACCTGCCTTGGCCTCCCAAAGTACTAGAATTACAAGCGTGAGCCACTGTGCCCAGCCCTCAGTTACATTTGAATATGAGACAAACAAAGAAAAAACCAGCATAATTATATCTCAAATATTGCATGAAACTTTCTTTTAGTAATGTTTTTGTGAGTCCTATATTTTTAGCTGTTAAATCTGGCAACCCTAGGCCCAGATGTCTGTGCTAACGTCTGGTCTATCTACCACTTAGATAGATACTTGTGTGGTTATAAGCTGTATACTTGTGTAGTTATAAGCCGACCACTCCACTTCTCCCAGACAGCTTCCTTACATAAGTTTCCTATGACAAAGCCCCTGTCTTAATACTGCTCATCTTCTCGAAGATGCATTTTAAAAAATCCATTAACACCTTTCATATTAATTAGGGCACTTCCTCTGCAAGTAACATAAACCCATTTAAATAAGCTTAATCAAAAGAAAACAGAAAAGGAAATGTGTTCAAGGATACAGGATGTCTCACAGGTTCCAAGGGCAGTATAGCAAAATGAACACTGTCCACTAAAAATTCATGTCTACCCAGAACCTGGGAATGTGACCTTATTTGGAAACAGGGGCTTTGCAGATGTAATTAAGGTAAGGATGAAGATGAGATCATACCAGATTAAGGTGGGTCCTAAATCTAATGAGAATGTCCTTACAAGAGACTGAAAAAGACACATGAAGACAGATACAGAGGAGAAGGCCATGGGGAGATGGAGGCAGAGACTGGAGTGATGCGGCCACAAGCCCAGGGATGCCTGGAGCCACCAGGAGCTGGGATAGACAGGAAGGATACTCCCCTAGGTCCCCTGGAGGGAGAATGGCCATGCAGACACCTTGATCTCAGACTTTTGATCTCTAGAACTAGGGGAGAGTAAATGTCTTTGGTTTAAGCTGCTCAGTTTAAGGTACTGTGTTACAGGAGGCCTAGGAAATTCATACAGGTAAGAATGTGATGGGGCCGGGTGTGGTAGAGTGCACCTGTCATTTCAGCACTTAGGGAGACTGAGAAGCAGGAGGATCCTGTGAGGTCAGGAGTTTGGGACCAGCCTGGGCAATCTAGTGAGACCCTGTCTTTATACTAGATTGGTGCAAAAGTAATTGCGGTTTTTGCCATTAAAAGTAATTGCAAAAACCAAAATTACTTTTGCACCAACTTAATAAAAATTACAAAAATTAGCTGGGCGTGGAGGCACACACCTGTAGACCCAGCTACTGAGGAGGCTGAGGCAGCAGGATCTCTTGAGCTCAGGAATTCAAGGTTGCAGTGAGCTATGATAATGCCACTGCACTCTAGCCTGGGCAACAGAGCAAGACTCTGTCTCTAAAAGAAAAACAACAAGAACAGCAAAATAATATGATGAAGATGTAGAAGGATGTGCAGCCCTTCTCTTTGTCATTCATTACCTTTCTGTCTTCATATCTACTTTGTACATTGTATATAAGCTTCCTCCATTTTCCACTGGACAAGGTGGAAAAGCATGACCAGGAAGGCCCCTAAATTTACCTGTTGCCTGTCCACTCCTCTAGAGCCACCATTTGCTGTGTGTGTGGCTGTGTCCATGGACTGCAGTGTCACAGTTGTGAGCCAGCTTTCCAGGGACTGCATACCCATAGCCCGGCTCAGCTTAGATGCTCAACCTTGGACCAAGCAACGTGGCCAGAAGATGAAAATCCCTTTGGGTGGATGCTACTTTAACTCTCAGCCTGGATGACCAGATACCTAGGAGGCCATGCAAAGCTGTCCTCCAGGCAAGAGCTTCTCCAACTTTGGCGTTTGGTGCAAATCACCAGAGAACATGTTAAAACGCAGTTTTGATACAGTTGATCTGGGGTGGGGGCTCAAAGTTATGCATTTTTAACAGGCTTCCAGGTATTAATAACACCCATGATATTAGACCCAGGACTATACTTTGTTTAGCAAAGTATCAAAACTCTAGATCTTTTTGTATATTTGCAGGAGAAGAACAAGGTATTGCATGGGTCCAGGTGTTCTTTACATAATTTTAGTCATGACTATTCCAGGAAAATATTACCAGGCTCCTAATACACCAATGCTTTATAACAGATCAAACCCCACTCAAAACAATCCCATTGGTATTTATACATATGTTCCATCTGCTCTGTTTCCACATGTATGCATACACACATGTGTGTACTTGTCACATGCAAAACGGTATTTGCAATACATTCCCTGTCTTCTCAATGAATAAGACCTGGAAAAAACCAAAATAAGTGTTTTTTAAAAATTCCAATACAGACCTCGAGTTTGAAAAGATAAAAGGGAACCATTGTCCTAGGAATTTTTTGTCAACCTCATTTTATTTCAGCTAAAATTATAAACCATACTGCATTCACCAGAGGTGGTCTATATGCCTATATACCTATGTCTAACACCGGTCATTAACAAGAAAGAAAGCTGTTTGCTTGAGCTTTAATAAATAAAACACATTGATGCTACCTCTTATTATGTCTTCCCCCCATGTTAAATGTCTCCTTTTAAAGTACAAAGGAAGAAAACAGGAAGAGAGTCCATGTGCACACCCACAACAGAGATACAATCAGGCATAAGTCAACCATCCTGGGAATATAAACCCCTCTGTATTGTATAGATATATATAAATATAAATGTAGATATAGATAAATATGTATCAATATATAGAGATAACTATTCATATAGACAGATCCATATCTCTATAGTTATCTATAGAAGATACAGATACGCATATATATGTCATAGATACCTATAGAAGATACAGATATCTATAGAGATAGAGATACAGATATACATTGAAACAGACATAACAATTTCTATAAACATCTATATGGAGATAAATTTATGAATTTATATAAGCCTATCTATATGCCTATTTCTAAATCTCTCTCTATATACATGCATATCAATAATTCCAAGGTCCCAAAACTTAGAGAAAGATTTATGTATATTTCCATACTTTTAAAAGTGTAGTGCATGTTGTCATTCATCAAAGCGACATAGACATTGTAAAAGATTTTCATTTTAAAAGTCTTAGGCAAGAACAGTGGTACAGTCGCTGCAGAATGTCATTTAAAAATGAACTCTATTTTGGGCCTCTTATTTGGGATTCAATATCCTTGGTTTTCTTACAAAAGCAATAGTTAATGGATTTCTCACCGTCAATGAATGTAGTGAAATTTTGGAGCCTGAATCTTTTTTAAAAATCAGGGCCATTTAAAAGTCATTTAGGCTCATCATGCCCAGTGATGAAATAATAACTGGGGACAGAATTTAAAATAATCAAATGGAAGGCCAGCAAAGAGCATAACTCTCTACTGTGGATGCATGTTACATAATTAATGGTGTGTTACAGGTTTGAAATAACAGAAGTCAGAAGGACAAAGGCTTCAAGAAACCAGAAATAGACTCTTGCCCACAAAGATATCTTTATTCTCATTCATCAGATGCAAAAATCGAATTAAGGGCATGTACAACCTTTTTAACGGAAAATATCAATTTAAAGTATTTCCTTCAAGCTGTATTAATCTTATAAAATACTTTCCCTACAAAACCAATGGGAATAATCAAGAGCATCTCTTTATCTCCTCCATCTGGATTTCTGTAATTACATTTACATGTAAGAAATGTTACATACATTCAACTATTTCAATAAAATCTTATTTAAGTGACTGACATTAATTTTAAATTTATGATAATTCAACTTCAACTGGTCTGGAGTTTACTTCCTATCATTGAAAGAAAAAGGTTTATTTAGCAACTTTGGAGTGTAAAATAAGACAGAATGAATTTTGCTTAACCTTAAGGGTGCAAATATTTCTAAGGTTTACAGCATATTACTCTTATTTAATCTACGTTGTTAATTACCTTATATTTTAAAAGACTTTAAATCCTGTTTGGGAATAACATTTCTTAAATGTTTTCTAAAAAACTGAGTATGTTGTTTACCCTGGTTTATGATTTATACACATATATATTTTTAGATATTT
This sequence comes from Pan paniscus, assembly GCF_029289425.2. Taxonomy (NCBI): domain Eukaryota; kingdom Metazoa; phylum Chordata; class Mammalia; order Primates; family Hominidae; genus Pan; species Pan paniscus. The sequence goes on along the minus strand of NC_073272.2, from coordinate 7,778,856 downwards.
TCTAGTTTACATATATATCTATATGTAAATATCTATAGCTATATCTTTTTATATATCTATATCTATATATTTCCATGTGTGTATATAGATAGATATAGGTATCAAAACAAGTATTATATAAATGTTACTCTTTGTCCTATCATTTCTCAAATTTATTAAACCTCATGTTCTGAACTGGCCTCATATAATGGTGACCACCTAAGGCAATTATCATCAACATGTTTCCGAGATATTTTTCTAAAATGGTGTCTACAATGGCAAGTGAAAGTAAGAAACACCACAAATAAACTAACAGATGAATAAAAATAAAGTGGAACAATCGTTCGGATCAGAAGGGGCATTGGGTAAAGAATTAGCTATGCGAGGGCAAAGACTATGTCTTATTTATCCATCTTGAGTATTTTGCAGAGTTTGTGGAACAAGCAACAGTTCTCACATTCACGCTTAGTGAATACTGAATAAAAATAGCAATCAGCAAACCACTTAACAATGACCCACCACAACCCTGCTATTTCTGAATTTACCTTCTTTTTTTTTCCTTTCACAGTCAGACTATAATTATGATTTCAACTTCCTCATCGGATCCCCAGTCATGAATCTATCTAACATATTCAGCTGAAGGCTGTCAAGGATCTACTGATTCCAAAACGCAGTGGTACTCTCCCATCGCCCTTCACTCCTAAAATCTCTGAAGACCGTGACACAGTTGACTCCTGCCTACTCCTTGTGGAGGTTAAAGTCCTTCCTTGAATTCCATACCACACTTTCTCTTACCAAAGATCTTCTGCAGATGGGAGAATGACCCTATTTTAGGTTGTTATCAAGACCCTACCCAGTGTCACTTTCTCCAAAGATTTGCCTTTTCTCTTAAGGGAACACTTTCTCTATTTTACACCAAAATGTTAAGTATCATATCCATAGGGTTTGTGCTTGGATCCATAGATCCTACCTTAAGATCCCTATTCAGGTCAGATCTCCTGTCCCAAAGATCTCAGGTCTGTGGGTCATTGGTATTTCTATGATCCACCAGCACCTCATTTTTCTTTCCATACAAGTGACTCTGGCTGAGTGCACTCTCATTCATCTTAGCCTTCCCATCTCACCACATGAAGGCTATCTCTAGTATCTTCTCATTTTAGGGCTCCATCCCATTTTTGCTCAACCTCTGCAACTATGCATATAGTCAAATGCCACTCATAGTGAAATAAATTCATCATAACTGTGTTATTTTCACTAATACTGCCCTAATTTATGAATGCAGCAGTCTCGCTGTACTCTTTTGTTCTAGAATGTCCCAGCCCTTAAATCCCCTCAGAGTAAACTCTCTGAAAGGTAATCTCTGCTACCATCCCCGACTAACACCCATAAGGATTCCAGTCAATGAATATTCATCAACCTCTGTAGTCCAGCCTGACCAATTTCTTCTTATTCTCCTCTATGAATCATAAGAACCTATCATCAGCTCACCACCACTCCTGTTTTCAGGGTTTAATTTGAGGATTATCTAAAAAAGCAACCTCATGTAGCAGGGTGGCCCCCCAAATGCAGGTTCCAAGAACTCACTCAAGACCTGCTAAGTGTGAATCCTGGTGTTTAGCTCTAGAGGCATGGATTTTGTAACCATCTTCCTGGTTCATCCTTGTGCACCTTGAACTTCCAAAGCCTTTGCTCACACTATATCTGTTTCTCGTCTCCAGATATTGTTAACTTGGAATAATTTCCCACCCCTGCTCTCCAATTCCCCAGGGAAACCTTGTTCATCTGTGAACCATTTTCTCAGCATCCCAATAGGAAGCCTGTTACGCCTTCTGTATGCTTTGGAGATGGCATATGTCACACATTGAGTTGCATTTTAATAATTAAAGAGCTTAATTTATCCTCTTATTAGATTTTAAGCACCTTCTACACTATACATATTTCTCTCTCTAATAATGATTAGTAATTAATAACATAGTATATATTACTATTGCACAAACAATTATTATCCTACTGAAAATATTTCTGTTTCACTTGGACCATTGTATTAGGAGAGTCAGTATGAATCAGTAGTGCCCCACTGGCTTCACCAGTATTGCATTCAGAGTTCTACATATTGATCTCACAGGAGCTTGAACATAATACCAGAATGTGGTTGATGGAGACACTGAGATGGAAAATCAGAGAGAACAAGTAGTGTGGTATAGATTATTTCTCATGTTCCCTCCAGTTCTTGTACCAAACTCAGCTTATATATCTTTCTTGGAACCCTACAGTTTTATTTCATTTTATGACTCCCCCCAGCTCCCACATTTCACCATACTCCACAATTAGATTTAAAATGGAAGCATGAAGAATGATACTCTTATCTCTTCCAGGAATCGTGGATCTAAACCTCTGTAGCTCCTCTGTCTGTGTTGCAATCTGGTGGCCCAATTGTTAAAAATTGGTGTTTTGGGTCCTATCCTGGTCTCCTATAAGGGATTTTGGATTAGGGAAAATGATAATTTCATAACATCTTATATTCACTTTTTCTTACAATCATGATTCCACCTGTCTAAGATGCTTTCTGACTTTTTTCTTTTTTTGAGGGAGGGTCTCATTCTGCAACCCAGGCTGGAGTACAGTGGCATGATCATGGCTCACTGCAGCCTCTACCTCTCTGGCTCAAGTGACCTTCCCCCTTCAGCCTCCTGCACTACCACTCCCAGCTAGTTTTTAATTTTTTCATAGAAACAGGGTCTCACTATGTTGCCCTATTTTTCAAATTATTTAAAAAAACTCTCAATGGAGTCATTCAGATAGAAGTGAAAATGTGCTTGCCTGCTCTCTTCCAGGTCACATATCTCAGGGAAGAGATCTGGTACCCAACCAATCCACCCACAAGCTAAGCCAAGCATTCAGATTTTGCCCAAACTCTCCTTCCCAATCTCACTTTATCATGCTGCCTTATTTAGAAGTGACGTCTCCCCACATCAACTTCTCTTCCCTTCACTACCCTTCCCTTCCTTTTTCCTCCCTTCCCTTTCTCCTTTTCTCTTTCTCTCTCTGTGTCTCTCATTCAGGACTTCATTTGTTGCATCCATTCTTGCAACAATCTTACAATTATTTTCTTTTCTTTCCACATTGGCCCTCTTCAACTTGTTCTCCATATTGCCATCACAGTGATTGTCCTAAAATATAAATCTGATCATTTCTTCCCCTCTCCCTGCAGAAAATATGTTACTGGCTTTCCCACCGCCTACAGGATAAATTCCACCTTTTCAGTATGGCACTCAAAATTCTTCACAATTAGGTCTTTAATCCTTTCCTTACCACCTTCTTTTCATACTCAATGTCATGGCATTCCAAACCCTCCCTATTTCTAGATCTCCACACATACAGTATTGCTATGATGTCTTTATCCATGGCTTCTTTCTCAACTTCTTGACCCAATCAGTGTCTGTGTACCATTTCTTCCCTACTCAGAAAGTTCTTCCTTTGCAAACCCTTCTTTAATCATTTTCACCTCCATGGGTCCCTATGAATTCATATGTATCCTTGTGCACACCTTCTTGTAATCATATTTTTTCTCATGCTTTTGGCTATCTTGTCCACTAGACTGTATGCTTTCTCAAAAATAAATGGATGAGTTTCACTCACAGATGCATGTCAGTGCTTAGGACTGCACCAGTGCTAAAAAAAAAAACAACCCTGAATTTATGAATAAGTCAATGAATTAATACATTCTTGGCAAAACCCATGACTTTCTGGCCTACTATAAATTACTGTGTTCAAGGTGAGATTCTGCTTTAGTTTAGGATACAGATATCTACATATACGTCCATATATCTGCAGCTATATATCCATATCCATGTATATCACTGATTTGGGGAATAAGCTATACTTATTAACAATATTAGTATGTTAATGGGTCTTCAATATCTATGCAATAATGGAAAAAGTACATGCATATTTCTAAACATCTATCCAGTAATTGGAACACACACATATGTATGGATGGATCTATGTTTTTTTTATTATTGGGTATAGATATCTATTAATAGATAAGTGTATATTTATGTACCTATCTTGTTGGTAAAAGGTGCTTTTATACATATTATTTCATTTAGTCTCCACAAGAAACCCACAGGAAAGGTAATTTTAATCTCAGTTTAACAGATTCACAGAACATAACTGACTTTACAACAAGGCAAAGTTTGTGAGGATAGAGTCTTAACATGAAACCAGGTCCCCAAATTGGTGTCTATCACCTTCCCCATTATTGGTCAGGCTGCCCAAGTATCCTTCACATCACCATGGCAGGCTTCCTGCTTTGGTTTACTGCCTAAAGCAGAAGCAATTAGGAGGATATCCTATGTGTTGCGGACACTATCTTTTTCCTTCCATAAATGAATTAATGGGCCATGAAATAATTTTAAGAAAAGCTAACTTTTCTGGCCAAGCAGAAGAATAAAAGTAATCACCATGTAATATTGTTGTGAAGACTACCTGGCCCCACACATTAACTCAGCTAATCATTACAGTATTACACGGTGATTATCTGTTCCATTTTACAGATACAGAAATGGAGGCAAACGATTAAAATACACACCTAAGGTCACATGCATCTTGAACCCAAGCAATCTCATTTTAAAATCCGTGTTCATTGTCACAACACTCTATTATGCCCTCTGATCTTTGCATTGCCAATTTAAATCCAACTTTCTCCAACTCAACTTTAAGTACAGGGGTCATACCCCCGTCCTCGCCCCCCGCAACTTGAAACTCCCTGGGAAAGATAACCTCCTGGACCCTGGAAATGAAGAGGCGTATTTAAAAACAAATGCCTCATCCTGGGCACAACTCCAATATTTTATCAAAATCATGAAAGTATAAGAATAGAAGTAAACAAAAAGCTTTCATCGATCCCCTCTCAACCATACCCTGAGCATAAAACAGGTCCTGTACTTTACAGAACTGTATTCCAAATTTTGCTGCTCTTAAAATTTTTTTTTATATCATTGCTTCCCAAATGAATTACAATAACGCAGACATAGGGACTGCTGGAGATCGTGACCTTAAACAGTTAAAGATGTTTGCATATACTGCAGCATGTTTGGTGTGGAGGGTATCTAGAGAGTCCTAAAAAAGCAAAGAGGAAGAAGGTTTGCTGTACGCGTCTGGTGCGGTGGCACCGTTTGCCATGCCCACCTGCTCTATCTCCCGAGTACCCGGGATCTCTCCGTTACAGCTGGTTTGCATTGGGATTAGCAGCTCTTTGCATGAGGTTGTAGCTGTGGATGTGGTTTCTGTAGTGATGGGGCCGACTCCGGAGATCTATTGGCTGCTGGCTTTGTAAATTTCATTCAGTTTGGTCCAATGGCAGAGGGAGAGCCCCGGAGACAGCAGGACCTCTCTCCTCAATCTCTCTTTTTCTTGCAGAACCGTCTCTCTCCCTTCTCTGTCTCTTAGCACAGAGCTCTTATTCAGCCACTAGCTCGGCCCTTCCTGCTTCAATTGTAATGCTTGTTCTGCCCGTCCACAGACTATTGGCGGCAGAAACAACGAATTTCCTCCAAACTAGGCGGTGTTGGTGGCTCTTGCATTCCTCTGGATGAGGAAATCTAGTTGGGGGGTTCCAGAAGGGGAAGGCTCCTGGGCTTTCAATACATCCTCCTGAATCATACCTCGTTTCGGGTTCCCTAGAAAAATCTGGACGTGTAAAAAGAACTCTTAACGGCCGATGCAGCTCTTCCAAAGCTAAGGTAGGTGCAGTTTTAAGACGTGTCTCTGGGACATTATTCTTATTTTAAAAAGCCGTTTAAACATTTTGACTTGCAGCAAAGGATGGAAAGCCTCACTGCAGATACTTGAGCTTCACTTCATCTGATCTTTATTTTTTCCTTTTATGATTATTAATATTATTTTTGGAAAATTTGGACAGGACTTTCTCCCATCTGTCTCGCTGCATTTCTTAGGTGTGGGTGGGAGTGTAGACCTTCATACGGTTTTTACATGCAACCTCTCCACAGAAATATTTGGTTTTATTTTCACTTAAAGAGAAAAATCCAGACCACCGTTGTTTGGAAGCGTTTTGCTGCAATCAGCTATTTGAACGGCTCTGGGGCCGTGTGTGATGTGTTTACAAAGTAGCGCTGCCTTCCACACAAATAAACAGAAGACTGTGGCGGGGAGAGGAGGAAAAAAATATATATTTATCTGCAGTACAGGGAGAAGAAGGAGCGAAGCGGCCAGGGCTGGAGATGGTGAAGGCAGGAAGACTTCTGCAAACTGTGAGGCATGGGAGGCTTTTCTTTTCTTTTTCTCCCCCCCCCAACCCCCCCTTCTTCTTTAAGAAAACTGTCAGCTACCACCGCCTGGGGTGCTTTTTTGAGGGGGTGGGGGGGGTGCTGTTAACCAGAAAGAAAAAGGGAAAACCGGCTTGGTTGGGGTTGCATTTAAGCGATTTTTTTTCCCCTCCTTCATCTCCGGGCCTCGGATAAGATGACGGCTTGGGTGATGCACGAAATAACGCACGTGATTGATTAGACCTGGCTTGGCTTGGCTAGGGAACGATCCAGGCGCGCTGGAGACCCCGCGTGAAGATGAAATGACGGTAGCTCCGGGCTGCTTCTGTAAACCGGGGAGCGGGCTCCATGCACCCCTTTCCCGTGTGTGTGGGTTTCGAGGCGGGTGGGAAGGGTGAGGCAAGCCGCAGAAGGAGGGTACAGCTGGTGGTTTTGCTTCTTTCGGAGCCTTTGAGTGTAGTCTGAACCTTTGAGGGGGGCGCGGGGGGGGCTTGCAGCTGCCGCCCTGGGAACCATCTCTGAACTGCCCGCTTTTCCGAAGGAGCGGAAAAGTTGGAAGCTGCGAGGACAGACTACCGGAGCCCTGGTCTGGGTCTCGGGGGATCTGGAGCCCTAGTCGGTGCCCACTGAGAACACCCCTTCTCGGAGCGAGGGTGTCGGGGGGAGTGTTAAGCCTGCGGGGCGCACGGTCCGCCAGCCCCCGAGGTGGGGACGGGGGAGGAGGCTGAGGAGTCAGTTCCAAAAGGCGCACCACCTCTACAGCCCTGGAAAACGCAACCGCCACCCCCTCTTCCCTTCCATCCCATCCCAAGCCTCTCTGCTGTCCCGGGCCGATTTCATCTCGTCTCTTCCCCCGCCTCCCCGCTTCCCCGCCTCCCAATTCCCGCGCGGCTCGGCTCAGCCCCTTCCCACTCCAGTGGGCAGAACTGATGGAGAAGATCCGCCAAGCGCGCAGCCGGCGGCGGAGGAGACAGTGCGGGGTGGGCGAGGGGCTTCGAGACCACGCAGAGAGAGAGTGAACTTCAGTCCTGACCCCTCCCCAAGGCCGCGGCTGGGGCGCCCCCAGCCCGCGCTGGCACCCGCGTGGCCTGACCTGCGGAAGCGCGAGCGGGGATGAGGTAGGGAGAGGGAGGTAGGTGCCGCTCGGCTGCAGATGATGCGTGGGTGGGGGGCTTGCTGTGGGAGGAGAGGCCCAGGTCCCGGCCTGCGCCCTCCACTCCGCGGCTGCTCCCTCCGCCTCTGGTTTTCCAAGAGGCCTGTCGCTACCCCGGGGGACACTCTCATCCTTCAGTCAGTCTCCTGGACACCCCTTCCTCCTCCTGTCCCTCAACCTGACCTGGCTCTTTCGCCCCTCCGAGAACCGGTAGGCTGGGGTCCCTCGGCGGGGTTCTCCTGGGCCGCACCCGAAGCTTTGCGCCCCCGGTATCGGGGCCCAGTGCTCCGTGCAACCCTGGGCCCGGGCGCACGATTCCGGCGCCTGCTCGCCACCAGACACAGCGCCCTTTCTTCCCGGAGCGGCGGGGGCGGGAGCAGGGGGGTCAGGCCAACCCTTGCACCCCCGAGGCCTGGCCCGGGCCACCCTGGGAACGGATGTTCTGCATGGAGGGCGAGGGGCAGCCGGAGGACGTCCTCCGCATCATACCCCTCCCCTTCCCCAGAAGGCTTTTTTTTTTTTTTTTTGGACTGCGGGTTTCTTTTTCTCTGGCTTCTTCCTCTGAACCTACGGCAGGTGTCAGCCTCTTTTTATGTATGTGCTGCTGCTATCTCGGGGATGGCGGGGGAGGGGGTGCAGGAGGCAGCGTGAAGGGGTCCTAGGAGGTTCCGGAGGGGTTTTGGCCCCTGCGGTGCGCCGGGGCTTGCAACTCGCGCGGGCGCTGGGCGCGCGCGTCACGAATTCAGCCTAGGGCTTGGGCGAGTCTGCGGGGAGTGAGGACAGAGGATCCCGATCTGTCATTTGGACCCAACTTAAGAAATTTGGGGTGGGGGTTGGGTGGGGGTTTTGGAACTAAGCAGGTGATGTTCTTGCGAGCTGGATCCACAAGGTGGTAGTATGGCTTCTTTTTATTTTTATTTTATTTTATTTCTATTTGGTCATTTTTTTGGGGGGGGGCGGTGGTTTGTTGTTGTTGTTGTTGCTCTTATCTTATGCTTTTTGAAGGCATCCGTTGCCCGTAGGGTTTACATCGGAGCGCGTTGCATTATATTTTCTTGAAAGGGGGTGGTGTGCGTGAGCTCCCATCTCAGAATCAGCCCTTCCGGTGATGTGAGGAAGGCAAAAGCAAAAAAAAAAAAAAAAAAAAAAAAAAAGAAAGAAAAAAAAGGAAAAGAAAAAGTTTAGGGAGACCTCGTTATCCTGACGAAGCAAAATTGTCAGTTTGTGTGGGCGTTCTGCGGGCAACATAGAAGTGCATGCTTAAGAAATCCGGGGTAGCTTCCTTCTCCAGCTAGAAATTAAATGGCCAGGGTGCAAACACCTGACTTTGATGAGAACAAAGCGGCAGAAACTGCAAAAGACCTGCATGGTTTGAATGGACGCACTGAGCCTTTTCCTAGGGGATGGCAGAGCGGGGTGAAATCAGATAGCAAAGAAATCTGCAGTTTTGTGGGGGCAGATTTGGAGAGTGGAGAATTATTTCATACCTTTAGTTGGCTGTGGGGAAGATGTTAGCAGTAATCCATTAAATCCTCAGCATAGATTTTCCTGTGGAAATGAGCAAAATGTTAAGAGGGGGAGGGATGGCTAATGGCACATGGTTGCGTTAATCCCTGTATTTCCAGAAAAAAATATGGAATTTCTGTGTATCCTAAAATTAAGTATACAGGAATTTCATGGAGAACTCTGCAAGCATGTATTTTCTTAGATTAGAAATTCAGTATTTTATTACTCAATGAAATGTAGAATGCGTGTGTGTGTATGTGTGTATACAGACATACACACACGCATTCTACATTTCTACATATATGTGTGTGTGTATATATATATATATATATAATGTCCATTTTAAAGAGTATTTTCTTTGACATGTAAGAACATAATCAGGGCCAGTTGTAGCAAGTGGAAAATTACTTCATCAGTTTTAAGTCAGTAGATTAAAATGGGAGGCTTCATTTTTTTTTTTGAAATCAGAATAATAATTGCATTTTCATAATAATGCCTGTGCGTGGATGCAGTTTTAAAGATGCTTTGATGTTTTCTTCTCCAGTGGAAGAATTGCTACTTTTCTTTGCATTTTATTTAAATAAACTAATGCCGAGTATACAGTTGGCCCTCAAACCAGTAACCTAGCTGATTTTTACCCAAACCTAAGAATGTAACAGATACTTGATAAGGGACTGGTGGCTGCATAAGGTAGATAATGAAGTTATCTTGATGCTGTGAAATTTACAAGCAGACTTGAAAGAATTTGAAAGTTCATAGTTGTTGGCCTGGAATGTAGCCTAATGGTAAATATATAGATTTTTTAAAATTTGTGAACTTGGCTATTTCATTGTTTTGTGTGTAGTAATTTGTGGAAAGCTTATAGTCTCTCCACAAAGATGAGAGTGTTGACTGACTCCGCAACAGAGACTTGCTTTTGGAAGTGCAGGGGTCTCTTTAAAAGCCATTTGGAATACTGTGCTTTTATTTCTAGACCACAACCAAAAGGTTCTCAAAAAACTAAACATTCAAGTGCACGAGGGAATGACCTCCGTTTAACATTCTTTCTTTTTAATTGGTACGCCACATTTCAAACCTTTTGTAATACTGTTGAATATTGCCAATAATGCAACTTGTTAAGCGAATGCATTGCATTCAAATGAAGTAGCAATATACAAATATTTTAAGTCCTTTAGTATCCTCCTTCTAAAGATAGGCTTATCTGGTTAAAATATACTTATATTCCAAATAAGGTGAGAGTTGGTCTTAGGATGTGAATGTCAAGTGTAAGAGACACGATTTTAGTTTGTAAACCAGAATGTATTCTTTCTGTACTGCTTTCTGACTTTTAACAATATGTATTCTATTCCCAAATGGGGAAATATGTTCAGTTTAGTTTAAATCTGTTGCTCTTTTTGTGTGTGTTTTTGTCTGAGTACTGTACTTTTTCGGAGGAGAGACTTCGTCTCCTATTTAATTATGTGAATGGATATTCAGACAGATTTGAATAGCCACCACTGATTTCTTAAACTCCTGAGCTACCAGTTTTAAATCAAAGATACATCTTTTGCACAGTCAATTAGAGGAAGTGAGAATCAAAATGGAAGCCCAGGCTGCTGAGGCAATTAGGTCATCTGCTGTGCTCTCTACTACCATTCACTCAACGAATATTTTCCAGTTCTGTCATTTTTCTCTAAACAACCTACATTTGGACTTTGAAAGGCTCCACTGTTCTTTGTTAAGTGAACGGCAGTGTAGGAAGCCCTTCCTCATTTTTCTTGGAGCACAGTAGCACACATGAACAAGAAAAAAAGAAGGTGATAGCTCCTAGCAGTTTGTCATTGTGCCATTTATAGGCTTTGAATAAATGTATAGATGAAAAGGCTTTCCCTCTGCAGGTGGTTACATTAAACAAAAAATAAGTAAATAAAAGCCTCATAAAATCATTACGGGAGTGGAAGGTTGGTGGTGGAAAACAGCCCATCTACCTCGGGCTGAGATTTCAAACTTTAGACATCTCGTGTTCAGTTCACGTGTCCCAGGTGTGTGCGGAACACCTCCATACACCACATCTTCCCAAGGCACTCTCATCTTCCCAGAAATGGTACCTGAAGGAGAACAGACCTAACCCCAACAATACTAAAATATGTATATAAAAAACTATATATAGTAAGATATGTATCCTACTATATCATATATATATGGTAATACATATTATAGTAAGGTCTGCATCATGTATATAAAAATACACTGTATATCTTATTATTATATATATAGTGAGATGAGGTGTATTAATCCATTCTCAGGCTGCTAAAAAAGACATACCCAAGACTGGGTAATTTGTAAAGGAAAGAGGTTTAAATGACTCACAGTTCAGCATGGCTGGAGAGGCCTCAGGAAACTTACAATCATGGTGGAAGGGGAAGCAAATACTTCCTTCTTCACATGATGGCAGGAAGGAGAGGAATGAGAACCGAGTGAAGGGGGAAACCCCTTATAAAATCAACGGATCTTGTGAGAACTTACTCACTATCATAAGAATAGCATGGGGCAAACTGCCCCCATGATTCAATTACTTCCCACCACATCCCTCCACGACACGTGGGGATTATGGGAGCTACAATCCAAGATGAGGTTTGGTGGGGACAAAGCCAAACCATATCATGAGGTTTTATTGAATTTATTTGAGACAGGAAAAGAGTAATCCTCCATAATTTAGAAAGGAGATGAAGTACAATGATCATTTAGGTCCTCATTAGTTGAGGAATACATTTCAAAGAGAGAAATGTTAATTTCAGTATAGTGCTAATGAAACGATCTAGGCTTTCACTGCTCTCTGGAAATGTGGATAAATGGACCAGAATTTTGTTTGGGTTGTTTTATTTTAAATGTATATTATATAAAGAAATCATGGTTTGTCAAAGTAACAGAGTGCTATTTTTGGCTTACAACGGGACTTTCTTAGCTCCACCTGTTAATATCGGTGATCATTTTGGTTTTAAGAGGCTGGTACCTGATTGGATGATGAAAACTTGGATCTCAAAGCCATCACCCCAGACATGTGATTTTATTAACATCTCTGGGCATCTCTCCGGCTCCCACATCAACCCTTCATCCAGGCTCATTTTCTGTTTGTTTTTGTTTGGTTGTTTGTATGCTTTGGTTGGGGAGAGGGGACACGGATTTTGCTAAGGGCACCTTTTTCAGGAGTGAAACTTAGCCTGTCATATAAGCTGAAAAGGAACTTGGGTTGTTTCAAGTTGCATTACGTGGTAAGTTTTTGGATCCTTTAAAAAAAAAAGGACTGAGGTTACTAAAAGTGTTATTGGCACTGATAAAAGGGCTATGGTGAATTGTGGTTTGTTTTTGCAAAGTGCAGAAAAGGCCTCTTTGGTTCTGTGACGATGGCTGTGGTTAAGTTGCATGAGGTGCCATTTTCCATGTTTAGTATTTCAACACCACCAATATGTGGCTCTGGAGTATGGGACGGGCAAGTCCAAGAACTCAGTGAGGCATGCCATGTGACTCCAGTGGTCAGAGCTGTTCAGCATGGAACTATGGTCTCAAAAGCATGGCGGATGGGGGCAGAAGAAACTCACTGCAGCTGAGTGCCTTTAACTTATTCCACTCTTCAGTACTCTCTGTGACTATAACTCTGTGAATGGGTTAGGTGGGGAAACTCACAAAAGTAAATGCATGTTTTCACAAACAAAATATGTCATTGTTAACTGTTTTCCTAAGTGAGACAATATGCCCCCATGCCCTGAAGCTACATGGTAAGAATGGCAGTGTGTATGAGCGGGTGTATACACATACATGTATGCATATGCTAACACATTAACTAGGAACTAGTCTTTGCCGAAAATTTTTTTTCTCAGCCATTGCAACACATTAGATAAAAGCAAATATATATATGTACTATAAGAAGGAAAAATGTGGTTTTCCGTTATTTTCTTTTTCTTATCCTCATCATTCACCAAATCTATGTTATATTAAACAACTCATAACATGTGGCCTGGGTAATAGAGTGAGACCCCAACTCCAGAAAGAAACAAAAATTAAAAACAAATTAGCCGGGCATGATGGCAAGTACCTGTGGTTCCAGCTGAGGTGGGAGGATCACTTGAGCCCAGGAGTTCAGGGCTGCAGTGAGCTATGATTACGCCAGTGTACTCCAGCCTGGGAGACAGAGCAAGGCCCTATCTCTAAAAATATAAATAAATAAATAAATAAATAAATAAATAAATAATAAGTAAAAATAGAAAATGTACAATGAAAGTTATCAAGTTGGCCAGGCGTGGTGGCTCACGCCTGTAATCCCAGCACTTTGGGAGGCTGAGGTGGGCGAATCACCTGAGGTCAGTAGTTCAAGACTAGCCTGGCCAACATGGCGAAATCCTGTCTCTACTAAAAATACAAAAACTAGCTGGGTGTGGTGGTGTGTGCCTGTAATCCCAGCTATACAGGAGGCTGAGGCCGGAGAATTGCTTGAACCTGGGAGGGGGAGGTTGCAGCGAGCCAAGATCGTGCCATTGCACTGTAGCTTGGGTGACAGAGTGAGACTCTGTCTCAAAAAAAAAAAAAAAGAAAGTTATAAAGTTACCTATGATGGGTCTGGATGTACTCCTTGTCTAGGAGTGAAGACATTCGTTAACATGAGACCTAAGTAAGTAGAAAGTATGTGTTTAAGGGACAGGTGTCCATTTTCTCTAGGTCTCCTGGAAGCTTTTTTTTTCTAATTTGAGTACTAATTCCAAAAAAGGTGTTACCGCCTATGTTTATAGTGAAACTATCTATGTGTGACAAAATTCTACCCTCTGTTGTCCATCAATATTGTGCAATGTTGTGTACTCGTATGGAGAAATAGACAACTTTTACAAAAATCAAACTAGGCACCCTTTACCAACGCTAAACTCATAACCCTTTTATCTGCCTTTGTAGAAGATTCGCACCTTTATTTCTCTTGGTCCCCAAAGGCTTCGCTGAGAGACTGTTCCCATTGAAGCCTTGTGGCAAAGTCAGTAGAGCGTTGTGTCAGCCCAGCTTCAGAAACTCTGCATTCACTTTTAATAAATATGGAGAAGTTTGAAGTCACAAAAGCTGAGAACCTCATTACAGTCTCTTTATATTCTTGGGTCCCTCTCTTCCTGCAGACTTCCTTGAATTCAAATTTAATGTGCGCTACTCATTCACATTGCACCTACTGAAAAGCATTGACAATCCCAGGTGACAACAGGAGCAAAAGGGAATGAATGCTAGAGGGTTTCTCATTTAGGTTGTTCACTCACCACTGTGCACAGGTTCTTTAGAATTTTACCTACACATGAAATAATATATAGTAAAATTCATATACATCTATAATAAATATATTCCAATGTATATATATTGTATATATATTGTTCTTGTTCTTTTGTATGAAAAGTACATGCAAATTTTGTATGTATAGACATATATACGTATATATATGTATGTATATATATATATATACACACACACACAAACCATATATATAGTTTGACATGCATTTTCCCAAAGAAACTATATTGTATGTGGTGAATGAACTTCCAGGCTGGTTCACAGGAGCTATTGTTAGTTAATGGTGCACAGAAACCACAGCTTCCTTCCCTCTTCCCTTCCTTTCTTCTTTCCTTCCTTCCTTCCCTCCTTCCTTCCTTCTTTTTCTCTTCTTTCTTTCCTTCCTTCTTTCCTTCTTTCCTTCATTCCCTCCCTCTCTCCTTCCTACCTTTTTCTCTTCTTTCTTTCCTTCCTTTCTGCTTTCCCTCCTTCCCTCCTTCTCTCCTTCCCTTCGATCTATCATCCTTCTCCCTCCCTCCCTGACTCCTTTCTTCCTTCCTTTTCTCTTCTTTCTTTCTTTCTTTCTTCCTTCCTTCCCTCCCTTCCTCCCTTCGTTCCTCCATTCCTCCCTTCTTCTTTCCATCCTTTCTTCCTTCCTTCTTCCCTTCCTTCTTTCTTCCCTCATTCCTTTATTCTATTTGGATGAGTGACAAGGTCTCAGGGATCCTTAAAGTATTAAAGAGAAAATGAAGATAATTCTATAGAAAAACAGATCAAATAGGAAAGAGTAATGAAAAGAAAGACTCCTGGAATGACAAAGAAGCATGTTCATGACAATTTAATAGAATTTCCCACATGCCATATTTGTATAGCTGGTTATATTTTAAAACTTTGTCAAACCCTGTATTTATAAAACCTTGGTTTTGATTTTAGTAAATTCTATGAATAAATGCATACATAAAGCAGATTACTTTGATTCGACAAAAACATACGGGCACCTGTGAGCTTTTTTTTTTTTTTATGTGGTAGTGGAAATAGCCTCATTAATTAATGGCTATTTCCTATATTCTTTTTAAAATTAATAAGCAACAGTCAGATATTTCAGCATTTTTAAGGCATGAACAATACCTTGGATTCTAATATATTTTAGTCTAAAATATCTGGTAACATCACAGATAATTGTTTCAAACTCTACCACCCCTCACATAATTTATTTTTCAACAATTTAAAGTCTTTTAGAATAATGAGATAACCTTAAAAATAGACAACATTACTCATACTGGTGAGCTAGGATTGCTTAAAGATGGGGCATAGATTGCATTGTCTCAGAGGAAAATATTTTATGAAGATTCTTGAAAAAGTATAAGAACTCCCGAATCAGGGATTCTTTCTTGAAGAGGCTCCCTGGTCCAATATTTTTGGAAAACCATGTATCATTTGCCTCTCTTCAATTATATCCTGAAAATGGACACATTATGGCCTTAAAGTCTCCTGTACTAATGGGTTTAGCAGCTGTGACAGGTAACTTAGGGTTCTTTGTAATGAGTTTTAACCAAATTAACCACAAGAGTGTTGAGAATCCTTCCGTTGACACAGAGCAGAAAGAAGTACTAACAGGGTATGAAGATACTTGAAAGTGTTTAAATTACCAAGACTACTTGGAGATATGAACTTGTTGGTTTTTTTCTTTATTTCACGAATTTATTCAAAACTTGTTGAGTACCAATAAGTGGGGTACGAAGAAGATGAAATTGCTTATCTTTCCTATATTAACCATACACTAATGTTATTTTGCACCTCTGGTTTTATGTTTAAGAACAAATAAATTTTAACAGAATTTTTCTTCTGGTGTGTGCGTGTGTGTGTGTGTTTAATCTCTCATGTCCTATGTCAAAAGTTAAGGAAAACAACAGCTTGATTCAGTCTTCATACATCTTTCTTAAATAGTTAAAGGCAAAATCATCAGAGCTACATAGCCCAAATATTAGGAATTAAGTTCATGTTTGAATTCTCAGAGGGTAATTATATAGTTCGATTTTAACTTCTTCAACAGACAGACTACTACAGTTGATGAGCAAGGAGATGAAAGTATTTGATAAACATCATGGAGTTAATATGATTCTTGAGGGAGGGGAGAAGGCTGCCTGTCTTAGGTAATGCTTTTGAGGGTAGGTTTGTCCTAGCCTTGAGGTAGCAGGCTTGCTCTGTTGGCTGAAGAAGCCTTAACATGCATGCCCGTATTGCAAATTTACCCACATGCCAACTGTATGCTGTGGGAAGAAATGAATAATGTAGATCCCATTACAGGGAATTAGGCAGAACGGATAGACTTAGTGCATCAGAACCAATGAGAAGTAGACAAGACATTTAGAAAATAACAACAGCAATGAAAACAAATATAAATAAACCACAATCAAAACCCTTACGTTTGGGTTTCTAGTTGCCTGTTACCACAGAGGGTTCTGGTTACTAGCTAAAATGTAACCCAGTAGGAAGGTCAAGACAAGGCCCTTCATGCTGTCTCAAACAGTAACAAACAGTAAGGATGACCCAGGGAGAAAGGGTAACAAGTTACATGGAAGTTAAATACCAGTTACCTGTGCAGAGACTGAAAATATAAAGCAGACACAGGAATGGTAGTAGTAGAAAGTGGGGAAAATCTGAATTTGTTGCAGCATAAAACCAACCAACCAACCCTACTGAGGGAATCAATACCTCAAAAAAAAATCTTCTGACAGTCTAGGTTCATGGTAGAGATTAAACGGTACCATATTATGAGGACAGAACAATAAATCACACATGGCTTCCCATAGAATTTGTGTGACAGTGGTTGTGTACTATGATTCAGTCTGCCATGACAATTTCACCAGTAAAATAACCTTCCAGGATTTATTTGATATCTCAATTGATAAGCCTCCCGTAAGTGAATAACCAGAATATGACATAATTTATAAAAATTAACTTAAAATTACACAAGAAGTTATGTGTCTAGTCATTTCACAATCAAATGTATTTAGGCATTTAATCTAGTAAGATCCCAATTAATAAAAAATTGTTTCTTTCTAGACCAACATGTATCCTGATGTTATATATACATATGTAAATTATATACATATATTTGTATATGTAAAATACACATACATTTACATATGCATACATAGCTCACTTTTTATTGGGGAACACATCTTCCTGAAGGTTTTTCAAAGAATAATTATTCTACCTGTAATGCTGTAGCAGTATTTGTAAAAAGTTCAAATGTGGCTGGGTACAGTGGCTCATGCCTGTAATTCCAGCATTTTGAGAGGCCAAGGAAGGAGGGTTACTTGAGCCCAGGACTTTGAGACCAGTCTAGGAAACACCATCCATACGAAAAAAATTTAAAAATAAGTCAGGTGTGGTGGTGCATGTCTGTAGTCCCTGTTACTCAGGAGGCTGAGGTGTAAGGATCACTTGAGGAGTATATCAGGAGTTTGAGGCTGCAGTGAGCTATGACCTCACTACTGCATTGCAGCCTGGGCAACAGAGTGACACTCCATCTCTTAAAAAGAATTCAAATGCCTCATTTATCTGGACAGAATTTGATTGGTGTTATTCTGTTGTTGAATAATTCCAGGGTATGCATTTACCTTTTCTCTATTGACTTTAAACATAGCTTATGAAAAACAAACAAACAAAAACTAAACAGAGGAGTTTGCAAAACTATATTTAAAAGTAAACCATACTCCCTCACCCCTGACTCCACAAAAATACTGTTTAATGTAGAGAAACCACAGATGGTGCAGCTCCCAAATCTGGAGCATCCTCAGGTACCTGGGGGCATTCTGGAGTGAGGGGCTGAGCCTCAGAGGCATTTGGTCACACTTGGGTGGGGATGCCTCATTGGCTAGTGAAGAAGCAGCTGTCTCTTCCATGTAGTGGTCAGTTGTGGCCTCTCCCGGAAGGGAATTTATCCAGCAGTGTGTGTTCCTGAAGATGCTAATAGCAAATTATGTTCAGTGAAGCCAGCTGCATCCTGTTGGTCTTGCTAGTCCCGGGATTCTTGCCACAGCAGGTCAGAATGGAAGGGAGCTGCTTATCTTTCCTCCTTACTTCCTCTCCCCATCCCAGCTCTCATCTGACATCCTTCCAACACCTATATGACAGGAAAAAAATTCTCTCTTCAAATTAAGAAAAGGGTCTGGTCTGGGTACGATGGCTCATGCCTGTAATCCCAGCACTTTGGGAGGACGAGGTGGGTGGATCATATGAGGTCAGGAGTTCAAGTAGTGAAACCCCATCTCTACTAAAAATACAAAAATTAGCCAGGTGTGGTGGCACGTGCCTGTAGTCCCAGCTACTCAGGAGGCTGAGGCAGGAGAATGGCTTGAACTCAGGAGTCGGAGGTTGCAGTAAGCTGATATCACGCCACTGCACTCCAGCCTGGGCGACAGAGCAAGACTCTCTCTCAAAAAAAAAAAAAAAAAAAAGTGTTTGAGTATTTACTCTCCACATCTTTCAGCTATTTCACTTCACTGGGAGTAGACAGGACAGGATGGCTCCAGGGAGAGTGCTATTGTTACCTTGTTATCCACTTTCAATTTGGAAAGGTGAAAATATGCTTCAATGTCTACTAAATTGCCTGCATTGAATTTGAAGTACAGTTTGTTGGGATACTGATGATGAAATTGGAAAACAGAATCACAGATTGTTAGGACTTGAATGTACTTGAGCAATCATTTGTATTCCCTCATGTACACAAGGAAATTGAGTCACAGAGAGTTTCAGTGATTTATCCTCATCCTTTTTTTTTTTTTTTGAGACGGAGTTTCGCTTTCGTTACCCACGCTGGAGTGCAATGGCGCAGTCTCGGCTCACCGCAACCTCTGCCTCCCAGGTTCAAGTGTTTCTCCTGCCTCAGTCTCCTAGCTGGGATTACAGGCACGCACCACCACTGCTGGCTAATTTTGTATTTTTAGTAGAGACAGGGTTTCTCCATGTTGGTCAGCTGGTCTCGAACTCCCGACCTCAGGTGATCCACCTGCCTCGGCCTCTCAAAGTGCTGGGATTACAGGCGTGAGCCACCATGCCCGGCCGTGATTTATCTCCATAATTTTAAACACTATCCCTGAAATGAAAAAGGAATACCCCCAATTTTTAACATATCTGCTTACGCCAGTTCATGACAAGCTTACAAAATTAGAAGAAATTTTAAATGGGCAAAATAAAGCAAAGTGCATTATTTAATTTTCAAAACAGACTTTTCTTTATTATGCAGCAGAGATTTAAACAGATAAATCATTTCTATGAAAGGGACTAGCAGAGAAAGCAGGAAAAGACATGTCCCACATTAAAAGCTGAACTTGTTGGTGGGAACTCATTTTGTTTTATGAGTTACGATGAATGCACCTTAGCTGTTTCTAACCCCGCTCCCATTCCCTGTTTTTATTTGTAAGTCAGAACCCAGCATTTTCCATTTTTTGAAGTGTTAATTAATTGCATTTGTTTAATGCACCTTGCTGTGCCTCAGGCATTGTTAAGAAAGGATAAGATCTTTTTCAGGGATGATTCTTTCCTTTCCTTACAGGGCTTTGTCTGTGATGAGAACTTTCTATACACATATTTTTCTTTTTAAGAGACGGGGTCTCACTATGTTGCGCAGGCTGGTCTCGAACGCCTGGGCTCAAGGGATCCTTCGGACTGACCTCCTGAAATACTGGGATTACTGGCGCGAGCCACCGCACTTGGCTCTATCTTTCTGCAAAAACTGGTGGATTCTACTTCTCTCTCCATCTATGTTTGGTCCTGGGAGATATAATCAAGAGAAAAGAAACATCTACCTTCATTAGATTAAGAGTCAAACAAAAGGGCCTAGAGGCAAAGAGGCTCCACGACCCTCTTTTGCGGGTGAGCCTGTGCATTGAAATCTTCAGCTTCAAAGAGACACAGAAGGCAAAATAGGAAGTTGGATTTGCAGGAGTTAGTCTCTTGGAGGGTCTTGTAAAATTGAAGGGTTCACATATGCCCTGTCAACTCTCCAAGAGAGAGATGACTTGGTGAAATCTGTATTTTGTGATGATTAGTCTTTCTCAGAGGGCTGGTTCAAGGGCAAACGAAGGGCAGAATAAGGACTTGCAGATGTGTTAAGAACAGAACCCGCTGTGTTGTGCGTCAACGACAAAAGCCCATTCCACTCCTGACCTTCATATTTTGGGGTAATTGTTTTTTGCAGTGCAGACCTGTGAAACCTGGAGTATTTTCAGTCACAGCTTTTATCGAGATGCTTTCTGTTGACCTGAGAATTAATTATGGTTTGTCAAACAGCTTGACGACCTTGTCAGTGGTGTTTTTTGGTTTTTACAACTCCCCATCTAAGGATTTGAGAATGCCGCAGTGGATAAAACTGTGTGACTGACGTTCATTATTTTTTTCCACAATGCTTTAAAGTAAGTGCGCTGGGAATGCTCCATTTATTATGTAGAGGAGAGACATTTCCAAACTTTAACTTTGTTGCTGTTGCTTTTGTACACTGAGGCATTGATTCTGCAGGATTAAAACAAGGTGCTGATTATTCCATTTGGTGGAAAGTTCCAGGACTGGAAGCCAGCAGAATTGTTCCACTGAGATGATAATTCTGACTCTTTGATTCTTACACATTGACTACTTTTACAAAATACAAACCTGTTTTAATCTTTTTAAAGGACATTTGTGCGCTACTGTTTTCATTTTTTAAAATAACCTTTTAAAAAATTTTAGGATAGTTTCAGGTTTGCTGAAAGGTTGCAAAGATAGTACAGAGAGTTACTCTTTAACTCCACACCCATATCGCATCTTACCTGACCATCTGTTACAATTAAGGAACCAACATTAGTACGTTACTAAGAACTGACATCACAATTTGTTTGGATTTCACTGGTGTCCACCTAATGTCCTTTTTCTCTTCTGAGGTACCATCTGAAATACCACACTGCATGGATTTGCCCTATTTTCTTAGCCTCATCTAGTCTGTGACAGTTTCTCACTTTTTCCTTGTTTTTCATGACCTTAATAGTTTTGAGGTATTAATGTCATGGAGAATGTCCACCAACTAGAGCCAGTCTGATGTTTTGACAGGGGTATGTGTTTGGGGGAGGAAATCCACAGAGATGAAGGTTTCCTTCATCTCACCCTAGCAAGGGTGACTACTGTCCACAAGACTTTTGCTGTTGGTGTTGGCTTTGATCACCTGGCTGACAGAGAGTTTGTCAGTTTTCTCTGCTGTAAAGTTGTACTCTCCCCTCCCTGCCCAAGTCTAGTCTTTGAAACCAAGTCCCTAAAGTGGGGTGGGGGTGGGAGAAGAGGCAGAATTAAGCTCCACTTTCCGGATGGTGGAATATCGATAAATTATTTGGAATTCTTCTCTAAGAAAGATGGGTCTCTCCCCTTTATTTACTTAATCAATCATTTATATCAGTATAGACACATGGATATTTTAGATATGCTTTGGGCTACATTACTGTGACTTATTCCACTTTATATTCCTTGTGGCCATGATGTAGACACCAGAGAGTCTATTCACTTGAATAGCAAGTAAATGAGGGGACTCAATGGTAAATGACTCTTAGAGAAACTCTCAGCCCTGCTGGTTCATGGATGCTCAGCTTGCAAAAACACCTTCTTCCATCAGGAAACCTCAGTGGATGGGCAAACATTACAGCGTCCTTGAATATGCTTCATTGCTTTAATCTACGAACTTCCTATGCAGTAAGCAAAACCATCCATACCACAGCTTAAGAGTGGGGCTTTCCTCCCAACACTCATCCTAGTGTCTTTTGATAAAGAGGTATAAAGTTGAAGGAACATGTTACTAACCAGAAGACTTCCAGAGGACCCCATTGATCAGGGTAGATGAATGGCTGTGTGCGTCTTGTCACAACCATCAATATTTCAAAAGGTGATATCATCCTCTTAACCTTATGATGTGTTTTAACATAAAATTTTAATATGCATACAGGCGGTGATTACTTAAGCATTGCTTAAGAAGCAGTCTTTTTTTTTTTTAATTCATGTAACTGGATCTATTCTCTGAATAAGGAATATAAGCAAATCGTAGCCATTTCAAGGACTCTTTTTTTTTTTAAATGGAGTCTTGCTCTGTCGCCCAGGCTGGAGTGCAGTGGCGCGATCTTGGCTCACTGCAACCTCCACCTCCCGGTTCAAGCCATTCTCCTGTCTCAGCCTCCCAAGTAGCTGGGATTACAGGTGCCCACGAGCACACCAGGCTGATTTTTGTGTTTTTAGTAGAGATGGTGTTTCACCATGTTAGCCAGGCTGGTCTCGAACTCCTGACCTCAGATGAGCCGCCCACCTCAACCTCCTGACGTGCTGGGATTACAGACATGAGCCACTGTGCCCAGCCTCAAGGAGGCTTTTAAGGGCAGGATGTTTTTTTTTTTCTTATGGTGAAGGAATGAAGAGTAGTATGGGAAAGAAATACAGAAACTTTGAAAAAAGAAATGTAAAACTGGATCATCATTCCATAGGCTAGTAGTTAATAGTAAATAACTGTATAGTTTGTTCCAGGGATTTTGTGAATATTTTAAACACAGATGATAATTCTCTATCTACATCTACGTGTTTACCTGCATTTATATCATATGTACGTATGGACATATATATTTGCCTGTAGATCACATCTTTGTATGGTATCTGTACCAATATTAGAGTCTATAGCTACAGCATATCAATAACTGTATCTATTCTTATCTATATCTTAATCATATCTATTTTTGTATCTGTACACATATCTTTACCGATATTCACATTATATTTCTATGTCTAGATCTATATATATCTCTATCTATACCATTTTGAACTTTACATTTCCTACAATATGATAGCATAAGCTATTTTAGGATTATTAAAAATCTTCATAAGCATTGTTTTTCATGGTTAATTTTCTCAAAAGACTATGCTTTAACATACCCAGTTCTTTATATATTTTTTGACATTTGGGTTATTTTAATGTTTTTGCTCCTCTAATGTATTTTTCTTTATTTTTTTACTCCACACCCCTCCCGCCTCTAATTTTCAAATTGGGCATTCTTCATTATAGGGGCATTGCATATTTTCTTTTGTATGTTTCAAAAAACATTCTGCATTGGTCTGTACACATTTTTCCCTCTTGTATCCCTTCTGTAAACATTTGTATTCACTTGAAACCTTATGGAATATTTTACTACAGAAAATTTCTGGTTATGATAAAAAAAGGCAGAGAAGATAGAATAAAGGATCCCATGTGCCCATCAGTTGGCTTCAGCAATTATGAATGGATAGCCTAATCTTTAGTATCTAACTTCATTCATATTTCCATTCTTATTATGGCATGATGTAATTCATTTAAAGATATGTCTGTACATTGCTCTAAAATATAGGAACCATTTTATTTTACACAGCTGCAGAATCTTTTCCATGCCTAAAATTATCAACAGTAGTTCCTCTGTATCATCCACTATAAAGTTGTAACTGTCAAAATGATCTTCTCGTAGTTTTGTAACTCACGCAAGGTCAAGGTCTAGCACTGCAATAGGTTGATTTGTCTTTTACATTTCTTTTAATTGATATAGCTTCCCTATCTTTTTATGCACATTCTTGTTGAAAAAACTGCTCTTTTTACTCTACATGAAAGTGGGTTTTAGAATTGGAAAATGTAGTTGTCAAGTTATTTTAGAAGGAACGTGTGTATTTTCCGTAATGCACAGTCTTAAGTTACTAACTCCTTAGGAGCAAACGCTGTGTGACTTGGTAGTGTTCCACCCAGAAGGAATGCTGCTGGGTAAATTTGGCCAGCTACGTAACAGCTCTTTGGACTCAGTATATCTCAGTTTTATCTATTTTTAACAAGGTTTTATTTTGAAGACAGGGTCTCGCTCTGTCGCCCATGCTGGAGTGCAGTGATGCAATCATAGCTCGATGCGGCCTTGAACTTCTGGGCTCAAGCAATCTTCCCACCTCAGCCTCATATTATCTAGTACCTGGCAGAGATACAGATCTGATGAGAAGCAAAGATAGAGGGGTGTCAGAAGGTAGCTTTTGTTGCACCATTACATACACACACACACACAAACGGGCGCACACGCACGCACAAAGAATCAACTGCAATTTTTTCCTCTTTGCCAACCCACAGTTAAGTAAAATTATTAGTTCTATTGAACTCCACATTGCATGTGATATTTTGAATGATAGAGGCTAAAGAGAGGCCAAAGAGGGAGGATTGCTTGAGGCCAGGAGTTCAAGACCAGCTTCGACAACATAGTGAGACCGCGTTTCTACAGAAAAAAAGAAAAAAAATAGCCAGATGTGATGGCTCGCTCCTGTAATCCCAGCTACTGGAGAGGCTGAGACAGGAGGATGGCTTGAGCCGAGGAGTTGGAGGCTGCAGTGAACTCTGATAGTGCCACTGCACTCCAGCCTGGGTGACAGAGAGATTCTGTCTCTAAAAAACAGGAAAAATATGACTAAAGAAAACCAAACTAATCTAATCTATACAGTTATAAATAGTTGGCTATCATTCTTATGCTAATGTAAGTATGCCTCATTTTAAGAAGAGTTGTGTGTGTGTATGTGTGTGTATCTGTGAGTGTGTGTGTATGCATGATATAAATCCAGACTTCTAAACGAGTATCAGGGATGGTGAACTATTATTAGTAGATCATTGGAACCTGTTACACAAGGATGCACTAGAGAATTTTACAAACTATTAAATTCTGTATAATTTAAAATGTGACTTGATTTACTCAGATATTTTAAAAGGATGCATGTCTCTTACAAAACAAGATTTACTAACTTTGGTGCTCTTGACGTTGAGGCTGGATAATTCTTTGTTGTGGTGGCTGTCCTGTGCCTTGTGTGATGCTGAATGGTATTGCTGGACTCAAGCTTCTAGGTGCCCGTTGTATACACGTTCCTGTTTTAAAAAAAACATATAAATTTAACGGGCACAAGTGCTGTTTTGTTACATGGATATATTGCATAGTGATGAAATCTGGGTTTTTAGTGTAACCACCACCCAAATAACATACATTGTATCCATTAAGTAATTTCTCATTCCTCATCATCCTACCACCCTCCCACCTTTTTGATTCTCCAGGGTCTATTATTCCACTCTCTGTGTCCATGTGTACACATTATTTAGCTCCCACTTAGGAGTGAGGACATGTGGTTTTTGACTTTCTGTTTCCGAGTTGTTTCACTTAAGGTAATGGCCTCCAGTTCCATCCATGCTCCTGCAAAAGAGATAGTTTCGTTCTTTTTATGGCTGAATAATATTTCGTTATTCATATATACCACATTTTCTTTATTCATTTATCCATCGATGGATGCCTAGCTGGATTCCATATCTTTGCTATTGTGAATAGTGCTGTATTAAACATATGCGTGCAGGTATCCTTTTGACATAGCGATTTCTTTTTATTTGGGTAGATACCCAGTAGTGGGATTGCTAGATAAGATGGTAGTTCTATTTTTAGTTCTTTGAGGACTCTCCATACTGTTTTCCATAGAACTTATACTAATTTACATACCCATCAACAGTGTATGTGGATTCCCTTTTCTCTGCATCCTCATCAACCTCTGTTATGTTTTGAGTTTGACATCCACAATGTCTCCAGACAGTCTCAGATATCCCCTTGGGAGTAAAATCCATCCCAGTTAAAAAGCTCTGTTATGAAATGAGGTGTACTTATTCCAAGTTTTACATGGGGAATTTCACTGGTTTTTGGGTTCTAGTAGCCCCGACGTGTATACTGGGCATGACCAGATAAGATAAACTGGGCAAAGAGTGCAATGAGAGATAGTAACCACATTATTTTGGAAGATGTTTTTCATAACCAGAATAGACTTTATGAATTCTATCAATTGTAATGAGAATCGGATTGACATTTGGGGACAGTTAATATAATGCACGTTATCCGAAAGGAGGTGACATTGATTTATATAAGTGAGAGCTTACGAGAAAACAAAGACTGGAAATAAAGAAAAAGAAAATCCTTGATAAGTATCTGATAGAACAAAGTGCAGAACGAAATGCAGCTAGCTTATCTAAAACTGGGCAAAATCATGTTCCAAATGAAAGCTCAGTAGATGGGAAGAGAGTATTTGAACATTTGATGTGAAAAATGAGATTTACTGTTCCACAGATATGAACACATTGATGAGAGCTGTCAGTTATTAGAACTTATTAACATCAATGGGAACACCAGAAATGTGCTGCACAGAAAATTAAATTTAAGACTCTTTGAAAATGGTGTTATATTTTCTGAACTGTTACATTGATTGATTAAAATTAGATTATCCAACAAAATAAGAACTTTTGATATTCTGTGAGTGAATATGAGATGAATTTATGTGGCAAATGTGTTTTTAAAAGATGTATTATTAACCTCAGAGATTCAGAATTAATGTCGCCAACCCCAAAGAATGCAGTATAACATTTGTCATAAGTGACCTCATAATAGGTTATTTTGTAATATCGTTTTTAATTTTGATAATAAATGGACACCTTTTACATCTTTAATAATAAAAGGATATATGCAAAACCAGTTATTTTTATTCCAATGTTAATAAAATAGCAATAAGCCTCATTTCATTTGAAGCACCAACTTTCACTCCATATCAAATTTCTAAAAGTCTGGGAGATACTCACCAACTAGTCAAGAAGATTTTCATTCTATAAAATTGTATAATGCAGTGAATCCTGTTCTTTTCCCATATGCATTTATTTAATATTTATATTTGATACAAGGAATCTATATTATTTTCATTAAGCCACTCACAAACGTAAGTGTTTTACTTCTTCTTGGGTACATTTTTAAAAATTTGGTTACATTTTTGAGATGTTGATGCCATGGTTAAAATATTCCAACTAAGTAATGGGATGGGTTTACAATAAGTTTTTGCTCTACAAGGAAATAGGTCAATAAATCAGGCTCCAGCCAATTATAGGAGAAAAGGAAAAGTTAACTTATTATACATTATTGCACACAGTGTTTGATGTATGTATGCAAATTGCTCCCAAATACAGTTTGGTTGCAGTTGTGCTCCACATTTATGGTGGATGCAGTTTTGAATATGTGCAGAGAGAATATATTCTGACCTCATTCATCAATGTGATGCAAATGTGTAGAAATGGCAAGGTCATTTTTGTATGATGATAAAATGCCTGTTTGAAAGTAAACTCATCCACCCATCCATCCAAAGGTTGCATTTTCTCAATTCCCAATTCTAAATATGTGTGTGTGTGTGTGTGTGTGTGAGAGAGAGAGAGAGAATCTAGTGCAATTTTATTGTTCTACTTTGTTCCAGGCTTGACATTTTAGTGATTGAAACTAAAATACCTTGATTCTTACCCTCTAATTTTACAAATAAAATCTGGTTTACTGTTATGGATTGAACTGTGTTACAGATTGAATTGTGTTCCCCAAAAAGATATATTGAAATCCTAATGCCCAGCACCTCAGAATGTGATCTTATTTTGAAATAAGGTCTTTGCAGATGTAATTACAATGAGGTGATTAAGGTGGCCCTCATTCCGTACAACTGGTGTCGTAACCACCATGTGAAGACACAGACACTCACAGGGTGAAGACGGCCATCTGATGATGGAAGGTTGGCATGATGCAACTACAAAAAGGGAATGCCAAGGATTACTGGCAACTCCCTGAATTTAGAAGAGACAGGAAAGTATCCTCACCAAGAACCCTCAGAGGGAGCATGGCCAACATCATGATTTTGGACTTCTAGACTTCAGAACTTTGAGAGAGTATATTCCTGTTTCCTGAGACATAAGCCTTGTGATTCTTTTTGATAGTAACTCTAGGAAACTCATACACCAAGACACAGAGTTATTTATTTAAATTCATTTTTTTTCATTTAAAAATACTTATTTGACAAAGACTGTAATATGGAAAGTGTCCAGTGTGATGACTGGATGTACGTATACATTGTGTAACAATGATCACAATCAAATTAATGAACATATCACTCATAGCCCATGTGGTACATAATGGATGGACCTGAAGTTATGCAGCCAGCTTGGGGCAGAGCTGGGTTTGAAGGGCAGACTCCTCACCCAGCCACACTTGTCTTCCAGAATCACTTTCACATCGTCATGAGGATTTTAGAGACTCCACTGCTCCATGTCACTGCATCAACACATTGTGGAGTGGGGGGCTCATATTTCATTGCAGGTGTCTGAAGATCAACAGTTGGGTTTCCCTTCCCTCAACTGTAAACTGAGTGAGTTGGACCTGTCTCCAGGGCCTTTCTAAGCTATGTGATTTGAGAACAATGATCATTGTAATTAAGACGCTTGACTTGAATACTGCTCATTTTAAACCATGATTAGGGATATGAGATGCTCCGTGTGTTTTCTAAATAAACTTCATTGTGACCTGGTTAAGTGTTGGATATGAATTGGCAAGAGGAGGCTTGCTAGTAGAAATGGTGTAATTTAAAACCCATTCAGAAGTATTTACACACTGCAAGACATCTAGATCCTCAGAAGTCAGGTAGTATCCTAAAAGCACAGTGTGTAATTTATGGTAGATAATTGAAATTGCACTGAAATTGAACTTGGTGGTGGGGAGTACACTTCATAGTATTCAATTTTTGCCTTCACTTTATTCTATGTCTGACTGTCAGGAAATAGGAACTGCAACATTGGGTTTCTCCAGTGTATTTTCAACTTCAAACTTGTGAATTGTAAACCATTAAACAAATGATCAAACACTACATCTTTCCCTGCTCTTGTATGGACATAGAGTTTTGTTATTCATGCCTTCTGTTTTCTTATCTGGGAAGAGATCTTTCTTAACCTTTAGAAATTGGATTAATGCGACCCTCTTTAACCTCACATTTGATGTGAATGTCAGAACTTTTTGAAACTTAGCTGTGCTTTTAGTACACTGATCACTGAGTGCCCGTTGACTGGCAGGCACTGGGCTGCCCAGTGAGGTAGGTGAAGAAGAGACACCAGCTCCCTCCTGGAGTGTGTGCTCTGCTGGAGGATAAAGACACTTCTCAAGCAATAGCATAAATGCTTCTGACACCATGACTCTAATCAGAGTGGCACAGCCAATGGGCATGGGGCTAGGAGAATATGAGAATTCGTAGGTATGGGGATGCTGTCAGGGTTCATGAAAGGTCTTCCCAATGATGAGAAAACTGCAAGTTGGGAGGAGGTAGAAATAACTGGAAGAAATGGTTGTAGAGATGAATACATTGGGGGATGATCGTGTTGCAGGGTGACATCTTTTAGTGATAAAAGGGATAGAGTATGAGCTCCTGCTGCAGACCCTCAGCGATGTGTTGTAATGGTAAGAATTGGCTCATGGTTTCCTGGTTTGCCTGATTGCTGCATCCACAAAACCATGGGTTCTGGGGTTAATTCCCATCCATTTTGTTGCTGAATTTCTTAGAATGATAGTCTTCGGTACATTGTTACTGAAAGGAGGTGCTAAACCCAATGTCTTCATTGCTTTTGAAGCAGATGGTCCAGTGTAGTGTTTCTCAAACATAAGCATCAGAGTGTCCTAGAGGGCTTGTTAAAGGCAAATTGTTGGGATCCATCCCAGGAGTTTCTGAGTCAGCAGATCTGAGATGGGACCCATAATTCCCCAGTTGAAGTTGCCGTTGCTGGTCTTGGGATCACCCTTTTAGAACTACTGCCTTAGGGTATTTCTGGGTTACATGTGCACACATGACCTGCTTAAGTTTTGAGCTCAACATTCTGTTTTATTCCTTCCTGTTCAGAGGCCGGCATCCACAGCTCTGGGTCTCATCATTTGCTTTTTGTCATCCAGTTGTGCTCTACTGATTTATAAGTTATCTTTATGTTTTCAGTTTCCCAGTCAATTCAAGCCAATGCATATTTATTGGGCATCTACCATGTGCTATGGACTGTGAGGGACTTAAAGATTAATAACAACAACCATAAAAACTCATTGACGTGCTGGGCATTATTTATTTCCCCATGGCCCCCAAATGCTAGGCTTATAATTCAAAACACTACAGCAACTTGAAGGCAGCAGATTGTTTCTCATTTCAGGGATCCACAGGTATATGGCTTCTCAAACGAAGGTCTGGTAATTCCACGCTGCATGCAGCTATTCTTCCTTTAAAGACAGAAACCATGCATACAACATATTTTCTTCCTTCTTCGTTTATACATTTGATAACTATGTACTGACATCTTACTTTGAGAAGGTCACCATGCCAGATACCGTCAGTGATAGAAACACAGATAAGATTCAACCTCTGATCCCAGGGAGACTCTCAGTAAGGAAGAGAAAATGAGAAATGAAAATACCTATACTACAAGGCATGCACGTCACACATTCCATAAGTGGGTAAAAACACAGACCTTGGCAGCACAGAATCTTGTTTTCCATTTGTGTCATTTAGGACACTGCATTGGTTATCTATTGCTGCATAAAAAATTCTTCTAAACCTTAGGTTAAAACTGCAAACATTTATCATCTCATGCATTTCTATACATCAGGGATTTAGGAGCAGTGTAGCTGGCCAGTTCTAGCTCAGGGTCCGTCATGATGTTGTGGTCAAGTTGTAGACAGGGCTTGCAGTTTTATGACGGTGTTGGAGAATCTCACTTATGTGTCACTTGGCAGGAGGCTTCAGTTCTTGGCCACATGGGCTTCTCCCTAGGGCTAGACGTGTGACATTAACAGCTGGCTTTTCTGAAAGTGAGGAGAGAAAGAGGGAGGCTGAAAGAGAGTCTAAGGTGAAAGCCACACACTCTTAGAACTTGATCTTGGAGGTGACACCTTGTCACTTTTGCACTTGATTTGGAGGTGACGCCTTGTCACTTTTGCTACATGCTATTGGTTGTTCAAATCAAATCTGGCACCATGTGGATGAGGATTCCAGGAAGGTGTTAATTGCAGGTGTCAGTTGGCCATCTCGGAAGCTAGACTATCACCAGAAGCTCTTCCAAAGGAGGTGGCTTATGAGCTGCATAGAATTTTGTCATAAGGACAAAGGAGAAAGTGTGAACAAACACATAGGTACAGCAAGTGTTGAGGAATGGGCTGTGTTGTGTTGAGTGTTGTCTCAAGGGCATGTTGAGTTTGGGTGATGAAATTGAAATCAGATCATTTCAGGTGGTGCAACTTGATGGTAAGCCATATAGATGTTATTCTGTAGGCAATGGGGCAATCATATTCGGACTTTTGCAGAATTATTTAAGGAATAGCAGTTTCATGATAGTAGAGGTAGGGATAGAAGACAGAAGGTCAGTAATGCAAGTTGAGATCTAGTTATAGATTCAACTGTGGTAGAGATTGAGGAAATGGGGATGGCATGAGGCTCTGCAGAGGCATTGGAAGGATGATACTGATAGAATCTTGCAAACTATTGGATAGAGGCCAAGACAATGAATAACCATCCAAGGTTGCAGTTATGGGTGGAGTTGTCCAGTTAAGAAAAGGGAGAGAGTTCAGAGGTAGGTGAAGGTCAGCATTATTAGATGCTTTGGAGACACATGAGACTGACAGAGATGTTTACTATTTTTTTTGGTGATTATAAGGTAATCAATAGACTTTGAGAGATTACTGTTTTTCAGTCTTCCATATTATGTTGCTTGGGTGCATTTTTCTTTTTTCCTGAAACTTGGCAGACATATCCATTATCAAGACGTTTTCAGAGGGGCATGGTGGCTCATGCCTGTAATTCCAGCACTTTGGGAGGCTGAAGCAGGATTGCTTGAGCTCAGGAGTTGGAGACCAGCCTGGGCAACATGGTGAAACTCCATCTCTACACAAAGTACAAAAATTAGTCAGGCATGGCAGCATATGCCTGTAGTCCCACCTACTCGGGAGGCTGAGGTTGGAGGATTGCTTGAGCCTGGGAGGCGGAGGCTGCAGTGAGCCCAGATCACACTACTGCACTCCATCTTGGGTGACACAGTGAGACCCTGTCTCAAAAAAAAAAAAAAAAGAAAATGAAAAGACCTTTTCAACCATTCTAATCATAATTCCAAGACCTATTTGTGTCCTGACTTCAAGAGCAGGTACTCTTATTGAGAAACATTTCTGTAATTGTTCCCACTTCCCTTATACCTTTTTTTCTGACAGCAGGTGGCATCCCCTCAGTTGTCTAGCTGACCACTGGAAGGGCTGACCCCTCAACAAACCCATATCCTGCTTGGAGTTTCTCTATAGGCCCTGTCTTATTTATTGCTCCTGCTTTGAGTAACTTTCTCCTTCCTCAAATCTATTCTTCTAATTTTCCTTCACTGCCTATTAATTGAACTGACTTTTCTGACTGTCTGTTCCTCCTGCCTTTGCAGTTACTGTCGCTCCCTAAATTCCATCCTCGAATCACTCCTCTTCCTTCCGTACTGTCCTATGTAGCTTTGCATCTACTCATGGTTTGATGATTATTTCCATTGGAGAGACCACAGGGGTCTCTATCTTCTGCTCTCACTTCTCTTCCAAGTTCCTTCCTGCCCTTACAGCTCCCCTTTCAACAACATTGCCTATATGCTCTGGCCAAAACTCAATTCAGTGTTCCCAAAATTGTCCCATCATCTTTCTTGCCAAGCTTACCCTGCTCCCTGCTCATGGCATCTTCTCCTCTCAATTCCTCATCTTGGATTTGAATCCCCTCTCTTTCCCATCCCCAGTGTAAATCACTTTCAGAAATAACAGGTCCTGTCATTTCTTCTTCTGAGATACATCTGTACTTTCCTTGGTCATCTTCTCACTTTATGTGTTACTATTTTAATCATATCCTGTCTATGACTTGTACACTCTCCAATCTATTTTTAAAGCTATTCTTTCTTCATCTTCACAAATAATTGATTATGTAAGACTACTATCTCGTTCAAAATTCATCAACAAGCGTCCACTGTGCTTCACCACCTGCCCCATCTCCGTCGTTACAACTGCAGTCATCATTTTACTCCTCTGGGTGTTATACTTCATCCTCCACCCATCCTGAGTATGGATAGGAATCACTGCATTTCACCTTGGTTTCTTGCTTTTTCTCATTCTTCTCAGGCTCTCTTTCAACCTGGAATACTGTTATTTTCCCATCTCCACACCTTATTCATGACTGAGGGCTAAAATGCTGTTTCTTTCACTGCTCTCTCTAACATGCAGTGTTTGTATTCCTCTGTGGTAGTCATCAATTTCCATTACAGAGGCCAGGAGACCTGATACTTTCTTGAGTGTGAATTTCAGTAGTTGACGTCTTGTGTCTCAGTTTCCTCAGCTGTTGAGGGCTGTGAGAAGAGTACTACCTCGAGGGATGTTTGCAAAATAAATAAGTTAAGGTCAGGCACTGTGGCTCATGCCTGTAATCCAAGCACTTTGGGAGGCTGAGGCAGGAGGACTGCTTGATCCCAGGAGTTCGAGACCAGCCTGGGCAACATAGGGAGACCCTGTCTGTACAAATAATAATAATAATAATAATAAAAATTAGGCAGGTATGATGGCACATGCCTGTGATCCCAGCTACTTGGGAAGCTGAGACAGGAGGATTGCTTGAGCCTGGGTATTCAAGGTTATAATGAGCTAGGATTGCACCATTGCACTCCAGCGTGGGTGACAGAGCAAGATCTTGTAAAAAAAAAAAAAAAGAAAAAGAAAAAAAAAAAAGAAAAGGAAAGGAATAAATTAAGCATATAAAGCACTTTAAAACAGGTATTTAGAAAGTGTTGAAGGCGGCCTTGACATTACTTATCTTTGGCCCATCCTTGTCTTTCTCCTTCGTAGTCTAAAATGTTTTACAAACGACTGTTTCTCATGACACTGAGAATGAACCCCAAATTCCTTTCACTGACCTATTCCACTTTTATACAGTAAGCCTCTTGCTCACTTCTCCAGCTTCATCCCAGGCCATCCTCTTCTCACTGCACTGCTGTCCCAGTCCTCTTTTGGTTTTGTGATCTGAGTGGATACCATGTTAGGACATTTTTGTGTGCCACTCCCTCTGCCCAGAGCACCCTGTCCTGTTCCCATTTAAAGTGGGTTCCACCCTCGATTGTGTTCTTATTTAACCCATTATTTACTTTCTTCTCTGAGCTCACCTGATCTCAAAGGCTTTTTTATTCTTTGTCTACTTATGGATATGTGTGGAGGATCTGGGGGGTTAGTGAATTTTTCTCTGCATTCTCTAAACATGTGTATTGCATGAATCTGGAATAGATCAGCCCTTACTGGGTATTTATTAAAGAAATGAATAGTTGTAAGACACTCTATAGATATTCATTTAATGAATGAGAAAATCAAATGTTGCCTGGTAAAAACAAGTGTTAAGTCAGCTATCACAGTTTTCTGAGATATGCAGCCAAGCCAGGGAGACTGAGGGAAGGCCGTCTTTCATTGTAAAATCAACGCACTGTGGGGGAAAGTTCCTCTCTCACCTAAGGGAATATGGATCTTCCTTGATTGTTCACTTTGGTATTTCTAAATTAGCATGATTTACCAAAAATGTTTGGATCACTCAGTACATGCATGTGGTTTTTTCTAAATGGCTATCTTTAAAAAAACTTCCTCATCCGTATTAATGTCCCTAGAGATTTTACATTTTTTGCTTGTATTTCATTAAAGATGATGTCATAGAAAATTTTTGTCAAATTTCTCATTCTGGTCCGTGCCTGGAAGATTGACAGTGATGCAGTCTAAGAAAGTTCAGGATTTTGAAGTTTAATCATTTACATTCTAACACTAAAGCTACAAATCTGCTGTGCAGTGTTGCTTACTTCTACTGCTCACTGGATGGATGAGTCTATGTGCTTTTTAAATTCCTTATAAAGATGTGGGTCAAAACTAGCAGTGTGGTCAATAAATTAATTTCTTGAGAGTTTATCAGAATTGTGGGATGATATGGGAGGAGCAAAATTGTGTAAAATCAATCCTCTATTTTTAAACTTATTCTTCTAAAATTCTAAATAGAATTTTTTAATTCATTAATATTTTCTTGATTTCATAATGCTAAAAATTAAGTAAGATGAATGTTGTGTTGAGAAATGGGAGCAAATCCAAGACCAAAAATCAGATGATTTATTAAATTTGCAAGTTAAAAAAAATAAATACAGTTTGAAAGATTGCTCTGTTTGAGGAAAGGACATACAATTTTGTTAAGATAACTTAGGGTAGAAATCAAGGTCATTTATGTTCATTTGAACATTCATATTCACATCTGGAAATATCCAGAATGACTACACTAAAACCTGCAGGTAAATTCTTTTCTCAGCTGAGCATACCATATTGTTGTAGTTAATCAAGAAATCTACCAAAATTAAATTTGTCCTCCTACTTTTTAGTTTAGAAATTTAGGGGGTCACTGGGACTCAAAAGAAAATTCAATAAATAATGGACCATCCTAGAGATACTTCTTTTTAACTTAAAAATCCCTCTGAGATATCCTCAGGTTTTAAAAATACCTTTGTATTTTCCTGTTTTTGTGTGTGTTTGTGTAGGCCTACATCTTCATATTAGTCATCAGTGTTGTCAGAACCTTGGCTAGAATCATAGTCTAGACCTCTTGAGGTCACTGGGTGGTTGGCTACATTTTCCACCTCTTGCTTTTCATGGGTCCCACTCTGAGAAACATGCTCCTTCTCTCTCTCTCCTCTTTCAAGGTCATCTTTGAGGACATCTTCTGAAGCTTTTTCTGAGATGCTGCCTCTTCTGAGCACGACATTGTCTATTCTTGTATCACCAGTATAGGAGCTCATGCAATTTGTAAGCACTTGCCTTAATGATGCACTCCCTGAAAGACCTTGAGGAGAGGGATCAGGTGGCATTCTTGCTTCCAGGAGTTCAAGAGCAACCAGGGCAACATAGTGAGACTCCGTCTCTATAAAAAATACAAAAAAAAAAAAATAGCTGAGCATGGTGGTGCATGCCTGTAGTCCCAGCTATTCAGGAGACTGAGGTGAGAGGATTGCTTGAGCCTAGGAGGTTGAGGCTGCAGTGATCCAAGGTTGCACCATTGCACTCCAGTCTAGGCAACAGATAAATATGAGTACAAATGGCTGATCATCTTCATATTAATATGAAATTGCATTTTTTGATACAGGATCTCGCTTTTGATACAGGATCTCGTTCTGTCTTGTGGCCTTCTGTAATAGGTTATCTTGTCCAAATTCTGGAATAAAGTCCAGAAGAATTTTAATCTAGATAATTTATTCTTTAACCTTTGAAATATTGTATCAGCTACATGACAATGGCTTATAACTAGCTCTAAATAAATGAAATAACATTTGCGAGAGTGAATCACGTCACTGAGAACCAAGGGGAAACATGAAATAGTGATTATTTGAACAGAGAGTGTTAGTGGTCTGCATTCTGCCTTGCACCCAAATGGCATCACCTATGGGTGTGATAAAAAGCCCCTGTCTTTCTCTCCCTCCTCAGTGCTTGGGATTTCCAACAACAACAAAAGAGAAGCCAGGAAGAATGCTGTGTTGTGAGTACCCCCAGGAAGGGTTTTCCTTTATGAAGAGGCAGACCTAGTTAGGAAATATATAACCATGGACTGCAGGAAAGACAGTTGAGTCTGCATGGAGGATAGAGACCAGGGACCCCATAAGAGGAGAGGTGGTGACCGAGGCCTGCAGGTTGCATGGAAACATTCCTGACATCAAGGGCAGCAACTGTGAACACACTCCTACTAGGCAGAACTAGAATGGATGAACAGAGTTCTTTTCAGGGAGACTCACCAGGTAGATGACTACACATGAGACAGTTTCTTTTTTTTTTTTTTTTTTTTTTGAGACAGAGTCTCGCTCTGTCGCCCAGGCTGGAGTGCAGTGGCGCCATCTCGGCTCACTGCAAGCTCCGCCTCCCGGGTTCACGCCATTCTCCTGCCTCAGCCTCCCGAGTAGCTGAGACTACAGGCGCCCGCCACCACGCCCGGCTAATTTTTTTGTATTTTTAGTAGAGACAGGGTTAAACCGTGTTAGCCAGGACGGTCTGGATCTCCTGACCTCGTGATCCGCCCACCTCGGCCTCCCGAGTAGCTGGGATTACAGGCGTGAGCCACCATGCCCGGCGAAACACTTTCAGTGGGAATATTTTGTTCCATCAGATTTTAGCAATATCGGATTTGAAAATAGGGGAAGCACACACAGATACAATTAGTTTCACCATCTCACTTGTGTATCTAAACAAACCTGTAAACAAAGCTAAGCGAACCAAGAAACAAACAAAACCTCAAACCTAATACAGTAATAATAGGCTGGGGGTGGTGGCTCATGACTATTATTAATCTCAGCACTTTGGTAGGCTAATACAGAAGAATTGCTTGAGCCCAGAGTTCGAGACCAGCCTGGGCAAAATAGTGAGATCCTATCTCTATAAAGATTATTTAAAAAATTAGCCAGGTTTCGAGGCATCCACCTGTAGTCCCAGGTACTTGGGAGGCTGAGGCAGGGGGATCACCTGAGCCTAGGAATTTGAGATTACAGCCAGCTGTGATTGTGCCATTGAATTCCAGCCTGGGTAAAAGAGTGAGATCTGTCTCCAAAGTTAATAAATAAGTAAAATAATAATAATAATTTTTACCGTATCACAAAAAATATAGCCAGTCAGATACAATGCACACTAATTATTGTAAAATTTTCTGAAACACACATACATCACTAACTTGATAATTGTAAATTTAACACTGATTGGAGGGTGTGAACAAAGGTATGATCAAGCAAAATAAATGTATAGGCAATTTCAAAGTCTTAATAATACAATTTCAAGAGCTAATATTAATTGAGCATTTACTATATGCACACTCATGCATCATGGGACTGTGTTTGGTGCTAATATCAAAAAACTTTATTTTTTCTTCCACTGGTAATTTTTGTCACTGTTGAAAACTGTTTCAGCCATGGATCCCCACAGTGCGGAGATTGCAGGATGTGGGAGAGAAATGATGGTCTCAATCCCCACCTGAGCCAGTGTCCTATGGCGGGTGAAAGCCAAGCCACCCAGCTTGAGTTCTGGCTCCACTTTTATAGTTCTGTGGTGTTGCGCAGGTTAGCTAATATGTCCCTGCATTAGTGTTCTCAACTAATGGGGATAAAGCTCACATATACCTTGTATGTTTTTGGAGACAATTAAGAGTATATGTAAAGAATTCAGCAAGTTAGATGCTGACCCACTATGTACGTATTGGCTATTATAACTTATTATTCGGACAAACAGCTAATGCATGTGGAGCTTAATACCTAGGTGATGGGTTGATAGGTGCAGCAAACCACTATGGCACACGTTTACCTATGTAAGAAACCTGCACATTCTGAACATGTATCCCGGAACTTAAAGTAAAATAAAAATAAAAATAAAAAAAAACTATTATTACTACTATTATTAGAATTGTTTGGATGAGGAGGTAGCTTGATATCTTGAAAAAATGCATGGTCTTTGGAGTCAAGATAGGTCTTACTCCCTGCTTCAGTGAGCTGCATTACTTAACACCTGGATATCATTTTTTTCCCAATGTAAAATAAGATGTCATAATAACTCCTGCCCTTGGCTGTAGAAGGGTCAGTGAAGATGAATGTTATTATGATTGTTGTTAAATGCAAATTCATTTTTACAAATACAGTTTCATCAACAATATTTATGATAATGCCTATTAATAACAAAATGTGCTAGGTGTTATGAGAAATCAAAAACATAGTTAAAATATGATCTTGTCTTCCTGTAATTTAATAATGTGCTGGCTCATTAGCTATGAAACCCAAAGGCCTTATCTACTTTGTATTAATATTTTTTCAAGCATGGAAGTAAGCCCAGAAGGGTATTGAGTGATGTATCCTCTTCTTCCCTTACCATCTTTCCTATAGATGCAAAATCCTGAGTGTGAAAGGCCACGTGGTACTCTGTTAGATATCTCGCAGGTGTTACTTATCGATGGTTCTTGCTTAAAAGTAGAAGGAGGAGTGTCACATGAGACACATCCTATAAAGAGAGCATTCCGGGTGAGATGGCAAGAAAAACTCTGAATGGTCCTGAGATGATAACTGATCCAATGGAGATGATATATCTATTCAGTTGACGCAAACATAATTGCGGTTTATACCCTTGAATGTAAGGCAAAAACTGCAATTACGCTTGCACCAACCTAATATATATATCTTTTGGAGACAGGGTCTTGCTCTGTCGCCCAGGCTGGAGTGTAGTGGTGCGATCACAGCTCACTGCAGCCTCAACCTCCCAGGCTCAAGTGATCCTCCCACCTCAGCCTCCTGAGTCCGCTGGGACCATAGACACATGCCGCCACATCCAGCTAATTTTGAGATAAGTTTTCTTGCAGTAGAGTCAATGGCAGTGTTGTTCTGACCTTCTGCCACAGCAAAACATCTCTGCAGGTTGAGGATTAGTTCTTGCAAATAAGTGATTTCTAAATGATTGATTGGTTCTTTTCACACATTTTGCAGATTTATTTTATTAAACAAGTTATATCTAATGGAGAAATACACTGAATTGATGATCTCCAACAAAACTTTAATGCCACCCAGATTAATGCCAACCAGATTATGAGTTGCCCATTGGAAACCTCAAAGAGTCTTCATTGATTTTGTATTCTCAAACTGCATATGTGTGCTAAAATGGTTGCATAGAGATTCCACATGCAGCCATGCATGTGTGTAGGTGCTCCCACTAGACTAGTTCCTTGACTTATTAGGGAACTAGTTAAGAATTACTTCATGTCGGCCGGGCGCGGTGGCTCACGCCTGTAATCCCAGCACTTTGGGAGGCCGAGGCGGGCGGATCACGCGGTCAGGAGATCGAGACCATCCTGGCTAACACGGTGAAACCCCGTCTCTACTAAAAATACAAAAAATTAGCCGGGCGTGGTAGCGGGCGCCTGTAGTCCCAGCTACTCGGGAGGCTGAGGCAGGAGAATGGCGTGAACCCGGGAGGCGGAGCTTGCAGTGAGCCGAGATCGCGCCACTGCACTCCAGCCTGGGCGACAGAGCGAGACTCCGTCTCAAAAAAAAAAAAAAAAAAAAAGAACTACTTCATGTCATGATCGGCTAGTTCTTGTAACTACCCATAAGAAAGCTTATAAGGAATGTCACATTGGTTTTGAAACAATATCATCTCTTTTACTGATGGAGAGAGGTATGTTTTTCTTTTTTTTTTTAAATAGGGAACAATGTGCTAAGATGGAAAAAAAAATCAAGTAGGTTTCCAGGGAGGCATTTTTAAAGGCACCATCTCAGAAGGACGAGGCAATGGTAAGTATCAGGAATAGTTATTGGCGAGTCCAGCACAGCAGTCAATGACTGTGTTCTGGACTGCACCGCTGGACTCGGGAACCACTGTGTGGCCAGGCTGTGGGCTCCGGCAGTTGTTCAAAACCCTGAACCTGGAGCTCAGACCAGAGGGTTGCATGGTAGGCTCACTGTCATTCATTGTAACCCTAAGAACCTCATCCTTCCTTGAGCCCGATTGTTCCCATCTGATCAGAGCTTAGATGCAAGATTGGGAAGAAAGGTGGTGGAGTTGGGGTCTGCCTGGAGGACAGCCCAGGTGAGTCATGGCTGGGAGAGCAGTAGGTTCATTCTCACCACCTCATTTTTCTAAGGGGAAACAGATCCACAAGGGAAGGTCAGCCCCAGATCATTGGCCATACTTATGGGAAACATGTGCTGCTGTTACGCAGGCCCCTTCATTCTGTTTGCATGCTCTCCTTGTAACCCCTGGGCCTATCAGGACGCCAGGGTGTCTGTTGGAAGAGGCATCCAAGAAGGATCTTTAGGCTGCAGGATGGAAGCACACACTACAGCATGACCTTAGGTAGATGGTTCATTCATTACCTTTTAATATCTTCCTCTTTCTTTGCTGTCAAACATGGGTAATAAAATACCTAACCTGTCATATTATAAGAAGTAATTGAGGCCAGGTGCAGTGGGTCATGCCTGTAATCCCAACACGTTGGGAGGCTGAGGAGGGAGAATCACTTGGGTTCAGGAGTTCGAGACCAGCCTGGGCCACACAGTGAGACTTCATCTCTACAAAAAATTTAAAAATTAGCCAGACATGGTGGTGCACACCTGTAGTCCCAGCTACTTGGGAGGCTGAGGTGGGAGGATCGATTGAGCTCAGGAGTTTGAGGCTGTGTAGCTGTGATTGCTCCACTGCACTCCAGCCTGGCCAACAAGCAAGACCCTGTCTCAAAGAAAAAAAAAATTAGGTGAAAACAATGTCTATGAAACGCTCAGTGCCTGGTGATGTCTAAGGAATGCCCAAACTTTCTAGGTAAGGGGTAGGGGATGCATTGCGTGAGAGTCCCATTGGATGAGCATGAATG
The DNA here is from genome assembly GCF_029289425.2 of Pan paniscus. Taxonomy (NCBI): domain Eukaryota; kingdom Metazoa; phylum Chordata; class Mammalia; order Primates; family Hominidae; genus Pan; species Pan paniscus. The sequence continues at coordinate 7,737,360 of NC_073272.2, read as the reverse complement.
GGAACTCATCACTATTGCTGAAAGTGCCTGATCCAGAATTAAAATATTTCAACAGAAAATTCAGAGGAAACTTTAGAATGCTGAAAAATGCCATATTGGTCAGTCTTACTGGTGAATTGACTTTTCTGAAGTACATACACACTTTTTTTTTTTGAGATGGAGTCTCGCTCTTTCATCCAGGCTGTAGTGCAGTGGCACAATTTCAGCTCACTGCAACCTCCGCCTCCCAGGTTCAAGTGATTCTCCTGCCTCAGCCTCCCAAGTAGCTGGGATTACAGGCACCTGCTGCAACGCTCAGCTAGTTTTTGTATTTTTAGTAGGGGTGAGGTTTTACCATGTTGGCCAGGCTGGTCTTGAACTCCTGACCTCAGGTGATCCGCCTGCTTTTGCCTCCCAAAGTGCTGGGATTACAGGTGTGAGCCACCACTCCCTTCCCACCCAGCTAATTTTTGTATTTTTAGTAGAGGCAGGGTTTCACCATGTTGACCAGGCTGGTCTCGAACTCCTGACCTCAAGTGATCCATCCGCTTTGGCCTCCAAAAGTGCTGGGATTACAGGCATGAGCCACTGTGCCCAGCACACACTTCACTTTGGATCAAGCCCTTTAGAGCATCTGAACTTCTTTTCCAGTCCCTTGCTGCACCCAGGCAATCCCAAGCCTGGTGCCTTCCTATCTCCAGCCTTTGATTTAGGCTATTCTGCCTGCCTGTGTGCAACATTTCCTTTCCCTCCTTACTGAAGTTCTACCCCATCCTGTGTTGCATGAGTTGATGGATAATTTTGAAAAAATAATTGTTGGTAATCATTAACCTCTACTGACTTATTTCATTGATGTATTTTTGAGCCTGGTTAAACCAAGTCTAGCAGTGCTTTCGGATTACTTTGGTGGTGAAAATTGTTTACTTAAAAAAAAAAAACAATTTGAAACAAATAAAAGTAGAAAGCAGTGGTTTCAAGCTCATTTGGAGTGTCCAAAGTGACATGCCTGGAAACTTAGGATTTTGAAATAATTGTCTGCTCCTCCTCATGGCCACACTTCGGGGTACATCTCATAAAGTAGACAAACACAGATGAAGGTCAGCTGTCTGACTCACTGTATGTAAACCTCTCAGAAATTCACCCTTGGCTGCACTGCTCACCGGAAGTCCATTTTCTTCTAGAGTAAACATTTGCAATGATCTAGGACTCAAAAAGTCCATCTTGGGCCATTTGAATGACCCCAGCATCTCATTTTACCCTTTGTATTTGTTGCCCCTGCAGAGTGGGGTTCAAAATGTCAGACAGGTACTACTAGTACAGGCAGAGGGGACACTCAGACCATGAGATCCTTCTCACTGTCTGGACATTAGAAAGAGAGCAGAGCCCAAGGAAAAGATATGGGTAGAATACTTTTGTGATATACAGCTGTGAGCCCATGTTAGTGGAGATATTTCACAATTGAAAATCTGGACCCTTCCCCACAAACTCAAATTTTAGAAAAGTTCATCTGATGCTTTCATACATCTCAAGTAAATGGCTCTGTCTTTTCATGGTTCAGCTGCAAATCTGAAGTCTTTACAATTTGATTGCTTAAATATTGGTTATTGACAAATTTTCTTATCAATTTGAATGTTGTAGCTTCCAAACTTTTGTCAAAATTTAGACCACAAAGGCCTTTTGAGTATCTCTTTAATGATTGCCAGATAATTTTCCTATCCATGGCTTTCTCTTTACAGAATAAAACTTCAGTATTTTTCCTTGATTCTAGAAGATTGTCAAGGTCATGTCCTTTATGGAACTCTTGTTTCCAACAAAGTTGATTTTTAAACATCTCTCCATATTTCCTGCCATAAACAAATACTAGGTTTTGTTTTTCAAAGATAATTTGTAATTTATAAAGAAAGATTAATGCTGTCCCACCTCCCCCATTTGATCATTAACATACAAATTGGAAGAAAATCATACATGGAAAAATGATTGATCAGCTGTTTGCTATTTTTATCTAGTATAGATTTATTTGTCTTATCAAAGGTAAAATGAATAAAGGTACACATCATTTTTCATCAGCATATACAGCTAAATAATCAATAATGATACATTATGTAAATCCCTTTGGCTCCTGAATTACACAACTTTCTTCTTTTTTCCATTTTCTTTTTTTTCAACCTGGACGAGTCTTAATAAATAATCAAGGCCTGAAGTCTGAGAAATGTTTGTCTTCTCTCTCACACCTACAGCCTTTGGAACAGGAACCCATTGCAGCATTGGTTGTAATTATTTCAGTAGCTGCAGTGCAAAGCACATTCAGGTGAATATAATCAGACTGTCCTAGTTCCAAGGAGAAGCAGTAGTAACAGGTCTGGCATCAGGCTCAGAGCTACAGACGAGTCACAGCTTATAATATGATAGACTCACTTTATGAAACCCAAAGGGAACATTATATAAAGTGCACAATCATGAGAAGGAAATGAGAACTTCTGAACCTAGGACTTTTTAAAAATTGTTTTACCATATGCACTTAGGTTCAAACTACATTTGAAACCACTGGGCATTATCAGCATGTCTCTGCAAGAGTCAGCTACTGCTTTTGCTTAATTGGTAGCTGCATTTTCTCTTAAGGGGGAATGCTTTGGAGTGTGTTTTCCTGATAATTTGGAGTGGTCTTTGCTGAATGGTGATCCTAGGTTGGAATTTCCTACATTGTACACCAAGAATCAGTTGGCTGGATGAAAAACAAGTGACAAAGGGTTTTTCCTTTCCCAGTATTCTCAAAATCCTCAGAACTGAAGGCATCATGACTCTTCAGTGACATCAGTTGTCCTTGAGGAGGGGTGGAGGATTTCGTGGAGACACACATAGGCCTGATAATGAGGACATCTATGCTGTAATCCAGGTCTGCTGCTAATTAGTTGTTTGCAATTACTAGGTTTTTGGTATGTTTAAAGACTGCAGAGACAGGCATTCATTCCTTTTCACTATAAAGAATGTGTGAATGTAAATTAAGAACCACAGCTAGCTGAGAAGTACAAATAATTTGTGAAGCCTATTTAATACTCGAAAATTTCAATTTATGTCAGTTCATTCAATTTTTCTATATACAGTTGACTGAACACTTTCTGGTTTTGTAACCCCTATTAGGGAAAATTCTTTGCAATGGATTTTCATGATAATCTGGATAGTCTTAGTGATCTTATGTTAGAATTTATTTTATTGCTAGGATGACTTAGTCCAATTCAAAACTGATGATCAAGAAAAATTCCTTTCATGGCATTCCTGAAAACATAATTTTTATTTTTAAGTCAAGGGATGAAGGGGTGAACTAGGAAATTGGAAAGTCAGTATTATATGGAACTGAATTTGTGAGTATGTTGAAGATTCTGATGATCAGGATAATTCTAGGGGCCTGTAAGTTTGAACATTGAGATTGTTGATACTAAGTTCTGAACACATATTACCCAAATGAATCTTTTATTAAACATTTTGTGATTTCAAAGGACATAGAGTAGTTATGCAAATCAATGTGGTGCAGCAACTACAGTATAACCTTCAGATGTTAGGGAATCAACGACTAAAAAAAAAAAAGGACAGTATTTGAATGTTATTACAAAGACACCTGCGATTCTTGAAGGACATTTCAAAGGCAGACAATGGGGTAAATTGTGATTGAAATACACGCGCAATCTCTATGATATGCTCCTTCCACTTAGAAAGTGGGATGAAAGCTCATCAATTGAAGAGTAATTGCTAAAAAAGATTTCTCCTCTATCTAGCTTTGGAGTATTTAGGAGCTAATCAGAGTATTTCGTCTTCTCGGAAATTAAAAGAGATGAACAGAGTTGTGCAGACATGGGGAAAATAAAGTTTAGTTTAATATTTAGCTTTTAAAATTAGTACTTGGACATTTTAAAAAGTGTACAATTATCAAAACTTCAATATCTAATCCTTTTATGTAAACTGTGGTGGATACATGGAAACACCAGGGACGGGTGCTGGTTCTTGTTAACTTTTCTTTCTCTGTCAGCCACAAGAGTGCCTGTCCCATAGCAGTAAACTAATAAGTATTTGCTAAATTAAGAAGTGGGAAGGGCGTTGTAGGTTATTGATCAAACGAAAATAAATATATTTTGTTCTTTATTCAAAAATTTCCCCGACTTAATTTTTTTAAAATGTAACTTAATTTTTTAAAGCTCATCTGTGTTTCTTTTGTTTTGTGTCGAGTCAAAGATTATTTTATGTCAATTACCTTTTCATGCTGAGGCAACAGTTTCAGTTTTCCCGTTCTGCAAAACTAATTTCCTGATTCCTCTCTCACCAGGGACCATTCCCCTCCAAAATCCTACAAGGTGGGTCCATGACATCTGCTAGAGAAAAAGAGGGACATGTTGGAGCGATAGGATTCCCATGGGCACTGACATACTGGCCTCTGGGGATAGGAAGATTAATGCTTAGTACAAGAAAGAAGGAAAAGAAGGCCTTGGCGAGGACTGTTTTATCTCAGCATTTCTCAGAAGCTCCTTCAGTGGAGACTTCGCCTGGGACCTTCGCCCCACCTTCTTCTAATGGCACTTCCTCCCTGTGGGGCTCCACGCGGGACGTTACATCGGTGATGCGTAGGGCATCGGGTGCGGAAATGTGTGCGTGCCTCCTGGCGTGTGCGTGCCTCCTGGCGTGTGCCTGTGCGTGTACGTGCGCATGCGTCCGCCTCCCGGGTTCACGCCATTCCCTGGCCTCAGCCTCCGGGGTAGCTGGGGCTGCAGGCGCTCGCCATCACGCCCGGCTTTTTTTTTTTTTTTTTTTTTTTTTTTGTATTTTTAGTAGAGACGGGGTTTCACCGTGTTAGCCAGGACGGTCTAGGAAATTTTTAAGCCACTCTGACTAAAGAAGGTAGAGTTGGCCGGGCGCGGTGGCTCAAACCTGTAATCCCAGCACTTTGGGAGGCCGAGGCGGGCGGGTCACTAGGTCAGGAGATGGAGACCATCCTGGCTAAAGCGGTGAAACCCCGTCTCTACTAAAAATACAAAAAAATTAGCCGGGCGCGGTGGCGGGCGCCTGTAGTCCCAGCTACTCGGGAGGCTGAGGCAGGAGAATGGCGTGAACCCGGGAGGCGGAGCTTGCAGTGAGCTGAGATCGTGCCACTGCACTCTAGCCTGGGCGACACAGCGAGACTCCGTCTAAAAAAAAAAAAAAGAAGGTGGAGGTAGAGTTTATATTTCCTTTAAATTTCTAGAGAAAACAGATTGTCATATATTTTTATAGAGACAAAATACTGATGAAGGTGATATACAGGTAGCTTACTTATGATTTTTCTAAGATTTAATTAGATGGTAAATTTACAGTAATTATTAATATGTTCACTGCTTTTATTAAAAACCATCAATTCTGAATCCACAATGACACAAATGGTGAGTAAGGCTTGTGTCTTGTATCTGTGTTCTTGCAGTGCTTAAATGTCAAGAGAAAAACAAAGACTTTTAACATGATTTTTAAGGAACGTTTTCATTCTATGGTGGTTTCTAATGTATGTGTTTGTCTTTAGACTTCCTTTATCCTTTTCCTTTCATCTCTTTCTCAAACTCATAAGGTTTCCTTTGTGCAGATACTTTTTTGCCTGTTTTTCCTCCCTAGTTTATGCTGCTTTTCTGTCAAGAGGCTATATTTCAGAATGGGAAAAAAGGGCAAGCATATATAGTTAAATGAATCATTTTACACTATTTGTAAGTTATTATACATAAGCTAATGTTTGATCTCTGGAGGATAAAAATGAGCTCAAGTTTGAGCAAATGATGGTGCCGCACACATGCCCTACCTTATGGTGAGTCAACTATGGCCTATGGGTGGTGGCCAATTTTTGTAAATAAAATGTTTTGCAACCCAACCACACACTTAAATTTACATTTTCATATATGGTTCTTTTATACTACAGTGCCAGAGTGGAATGGTTGCCCCAGACACTGCATGGCCTACAAAGCCTAAAATATTTATCATGTGATCCTTTACCAGAAAACATTGGCAATGCATACTTTGGCAATTCATGGTGATCATCTTGGGCCTATGAGTTAATGCATCCGTGCATACATTTTAAATTAGAAATATGTAATACATTAGCATTAACAACAGAGCATATGCTTTTGTATTAGGAATTCTATGAATGCATGCACTACAACTGTTAAACACAGAGCAAGTTTAAAGCCTGGCATCTGGGGTGTATGGATGAGTGGGGCCTGGGAACACCCTTGAATTTTACCTGTAAAATTTATGTGCACCAGGGAAAGATTCAGTGGCGTTCAACAACACAAGAAGCTGCAGCTGGCTCATGTGGGTTTTCATTGGTGGTCTCTGGCTGCTCAAGTGATGGATTCCAGTTGCTGGTTGATCTCTCTTAGGGCTAAGGTTCATTATTGCACAGATTGATCTTGGAGAAACATCTTGACTGTTTTTTTCACACTCCAATCCATTTGTTTTATGATCTAGAAGAAAGGAACGCTTAAATGCAAACAATTATTGTGATTTTTATTCCGCTTCACTAAACTTTTTAATGAAGTGCATTTTGTACAGTTAAAACCGGGGGGTTCCTGGATTCTATTTTTTGTGGGAATTTTTGAGAGAGAAGTAATTCTGACTCAGTACGCTTCCTTGGAGTGGATAATTAATATTAATGGGGAATGGAGTTGTTTTGTCTTTCGCTGGCATGTTGTTCTCTGCCACACCTGGCATGCTGTGGACCTGTAGTAAATATTAACTAAATATATTTTAGACACAGATGATTAAGGATCTTTTGCTGAAAAACATTCTCTTAATCTTTTATACTTCCCTTTCCACAGTGCCTGCTGAAAACATGAATTTCAATTGTGTTTCTAAGTCTTGGTCAATTTAAGTGTGACATGGGGTGATGGGGAAATAGCAGTTAGGACTAAAGGTAGAAGGTAACATGATCCATGTGAATTGTGGTCAGTGCAAAGGCCTGGAACAGCAGTCACTCTTTCCTGTCCATGAACCTTTGTGCTATTCCTCTTTGTACACAGTTTAAAATATAAATAAGAAAATGTCATGCTGCCAAGTATGTATCACAGTGCAGGCCACGTAGAAGATGCTTTATATGTGTTGGATGCAGGCCAGTGTTCTCAACTCAGCAGTTTCAGAGGAAGTGAAACAAGCCCTGGCTGGAAACCAGTAGCCGTAAGGTCTAAGTCCTGGCTGAGCAGTCCAAATGGGTTCCCTAACCTATTGCCCATCCCCTCAGCTAAGAAGGGCAGGCAGTGCCCCTGGGCAATGCTGGTTTTATCCAACTCTCAGAAGGCGCCATTCTTTGCCTACGCTCTCCTGTGTATTAGTCCAAAGCCCACCAACTTCCTGAGTGGAGTTCCTTCACATTCTGCAGAAAACCTTCTGTGGTGCTTTAACATTGGATGGGAAGATGAAGTTATCTTGGGCTCTGGGCTATGTTAGTCATGTTTTGGTAAACGAAGCATTCTGTTTTCACCAGGGGATGAGTAGGTATAATTTTCCTTCTTGAGTTTTGCAAACCTGGGTGGAGAGGAAAATCAGTGCAATGTCTTATGAATTTTTTTTTTAATAGAAGATAGCAACTTGGAAGCAATTGAGTGTTGAGTCTAAGAGATTCCCCCCCCCAGCATTTGTTCTGATCTCATATATATGTACAGAAAAATATAAATTATTTAGCATTGACTTATCTGTAATTAAGTCTTCTAAAAGGACTACTGTTTTAGCTGCTATATTTTCTTCTCAATTACTTGGAAAATTTAAACCTTCCTTGGGGAATGTTTAGTCTTTCACTTGTCCTTTTAATGGTAATTGATTGGATTGTTCAAATTATGCTGTTCTGAGAAGAAGTTAACAAATAAAATCTGGCAAAGTAATAAGCAAATGGCATCAGGTAAATGAAAAGAACAGCACACTGTGTCCAGTGATATGTGTCTTCACTAATTTCTTACCTTTCAAAAGTTGAAGATTGATAATCAAGGTAAACTTTAAAATGGAAAATTTGCCAGCTACAGATTTTAAAGTTCATAAAAGGTGGTTTTTTGATAGCTTTTGTTGCTACTATTTCTATTTAGCCTTTTATAATAATTAGTTAAAAATCTCAACTAATTCTTTTGATAAGATATCATAGGTTGCGTTTTTCAATGTTTAAGCCAGATACTTGCTTAAAAATCAGTTAATTAACTGAGAGTGAATAATTGTCATTTATTATTTTATATTTGAAATATTAGGTTATAGTTTAAACATTTTACTTAAAGTGTAACTAGAATACTGGACACATTTTGCTAACACTCAGTGTTTTCAGATGTTTTTAAAATCATCACCATTTCTATGGTTAAGTCTTAGAACAACACTCTGAAATGATGTGGCATCAACCATCTGAGAAAGTAATTAAAAGGGATAAAATAGTACCACATGAGTTGGGATTCCTTGACTATCCAACCAAAAAATTACTGATTTTAGGAAACATTCTATTTAATCTAATTATCCTTCAAAGTGAGTGGACCTTTGACATCATTTTCAACAGCAGTGCCATCTTGTTTTTGTGTAGTTGAAGATCAGTTCATTGATCTTATGTCTCAGGAAGAAATTGCAGTATTTCTTTTTTTTCTTTTTTTTTTTTTAAGACGGAGTCTTGCTCTCTTGTCCAGGCTGGAGTGCAGTGGCGCGATCTCCGCTCACTTGCAAACTCCGCCTCCCGTGTTCATGCATATCTCCTGCCTCAGCCTCCCAAGTGGCTGGGACCACAGGCGCCCACCACCACTCCTGGCTAATTTTTGTATTTTTAATAGAGACAGGGTTTCACCATGTTAGCCAGGATGGTCTTGATCTCCTGACCTCGTGATCTGCCTGCCTCAGCCTCCCAAAGTGCTGGGATTAGAGGCATGCGCCACCAAGCCCGGCCAGTATTTATTTTTTTGGTGTTTAAAAGGTTAAACTGCTTTGGAAAGAAATTTCAAAATGATTTGGGTTTTCCGGGCTTAGAAAGCAAACTCCAGCTCTAATAGTATATGCTTTTTTTCTACAAATGTTTTCCACTAGATGGTTATAGAGAATCGTTTCAATTGATTTATTTCTGATGTCTTCTATATTTGGAAATGCAGTCGTTCACATCTAATGGACACTTTCTAGCAGCCCTATTTCATCCCTCCTGTATACTTCTTAACTAGGATTCCAGAAGGAGCAGTCACATTTGTTTTTCCTTACTTTCCACTCCTTCTTCAGCATGTTCATGTTCTCAGCTGTAACACATAATCACAAACTTAATGGTTTGAAGAACACTCATTAGTAAACATGGTTCTGGAGGCCACTTTCTGAAATGGACCTGGTGGAGCTACAATCTTAGTGTCAGCAGGGCTCCTTCCTTCGGAAGGCTCCAAGGGAGAATCTTTCTCCTTGTCGTTTTCCCCCATGGAGGCTACCTGCATTCCTTAGCTGTTGTGGCAGGTCACATCTCCCTCTCTGACTCTGACCCTCCTGCCTCCCTCTTATAAGGGCCCTTGTAATGCCACTGGGCTCACCCAGCTAACCCAGGATCATCTCTTTATCTCAAAATCCTTAACTTAATCACATCTGCAAAGTCCCTTTGCCGTGAAAGGTCACATATTCACAGACTCTGGGGATTAAGATGTGGATAGCTTTGGGGACAGTGCATTATTCAGCCTCAGGATGCTATAATCGTATGATTGATGCATCTCAGGGGTCATCTTAGTTGGCCTCTGCAACATCTTTCTCCCTATTGATACCTTTCCTGGGATGCTTTCCTCAACATCTTTGACAACACCCTTGTTTTCCCTTTTTCTCCCTGATGGCTGCTTTTCTCTTTATTTTCCTTCTTCCCTTGTCTCTTTCCCTCCTCCTTGCTCCATCTCCCTTGGGAATCCCATTGTACATTGTATACTCGATGGAAGGTATGTTTGGAATATTATCACGTGTGTGACCAAAGACTGATGGCCAGTGAAATGGTCTTAGGTGATTTGGCCCTAAGTTCCCTTTTCTATCCCATTTCATGACATCTGTCTACATATCCTGTGTCTCAGGCATGTTGAAGGACACAGAACCTTCTGGTACCAGCAGTGTTTAGCCACAGACCTCCGTGTCACTGTTATTGCTACCTTCCTCCCTTGCCTGACTTTTCTCCCTGCAGTGGAGGTCCTAATGATTCCACATTCACCTGAAAGTCATTTCTCAAGGGAGCCTTCCATGACCTGCTCCCCCTCTATAATCATGTATCCAAAAGAGTACCCCCATTATAACCCTCTTTCCTCTCTTGTTAATTTCAATGCCTTACTTCCCTACCAGACTAAAAATTCCCCTGAATACAGGAAATATCTTACGTTATTGTAATCACCACTCCGTCTAATGCAGTGCCCCACTGCTATGGTTTGAATATCCCCTCCAAAACTTATGTTGAAACTTAATTCTCAGTGTGGCGGTATTAAGAGGTGGGCCTTTAAGAGGTGATTGGATCAAGGATTAATGGATTAATGTGTAAAAGGATTAATTGGTTAAGAAGAAGGAGAGAGACCTGAGGTAGCACTGAGCCCTTTGGCTATGTGATAACATGGGCCACCTCAGGAATCAGCAGAGAGTCCCTATTAGCAAGAAGCTTCTCATCAGATGCAGCCCCTTAACCTTGGACTTCTCAGCCCCCAGAACTTTAAGAAATAAATTCCTTTTGTTCATAAAATTACTCAGTTTCAGATGTTCTCTTATAAGCAGCGGGAAACAGGACTACTAAGACACACAGTCAAAAATTATTTATTAAATTAATAATATTACCATAAAATCATAGTAGTTAAATCTGTGTTTAGAGATAGTTTCACTCCTTTTAGTCTATCACTTTTAAATCTACGTATTCATGTTAGTTCCGTGGTATGAGCGTCTGTGTGCATAGGTGTAATTATAGCATAATAGATTACTAAAGCAGTCATGAAACACTTGAGGGTTCTTTGTACCACTGCTCAAATTTATTTACATCCATACACACTTGTTAAAAGAGGTAGAGAGTTTCAGATGCCCTTAACTATCCTTATTCCCCACAGGCCTACCCTCATATTTCTGATAGCAGCTGATATACCAGGGAGACTGAAAATTAAGTTCCATCCTAAGCACAGAGACTTAAGAGTTGCTGTCACTTAGAGAGAGAGAGAAGCAAACTATTGGTGCCTCCAAATGCAATATTGGTTTTCCCCAAAGAATGCTTTATCTTCGCTTTACTTAAAGAAAAAAGCAGGGCAGGGCAGTGGAAATGAACTGATAACCTTGTGTCTGTGGATATAACTCTGCTCCAGGGAAGATATTAAAGGGTAATGCTTTGAAAATAACATCAAGAAATGAAAGTTAACATAAAAAAAAAAAGCTGTCAGTACTTTAGGCATTCCAAAGTCCTGTGGAGAGTGGCTTAACTGGAGTTTATAGCAACTCTGAGACATTTTTTTTTAGTACAGTTCTGCCACTACTTTCTATGTTTATAAACAATGAACAGATGCATTCAGTGCTAGTTACCTAGAATCAACTCTCATACCCAGCATTACACTCGAACGTTGAATGTTGTATTAGTCCGTTCTTGCATTGCTTTAAGAAAATACCTGAGGCTGGGTAATTTATAAAGGAAAGAGGTTTAATTGGTTCATGGTTCTGCAGGATGTACAGGAAGCATAGGGGCTTTTGCTTCTGGAGAGTCCTCAGGGAACTTACAATCTTGGCGGAAGGTAAAGGGGGAGTGAGCTTTCTTACATGGCCAGAGCAGGAGGAAGAGAGAGAGAGGGGCAAGGTGCTGCACACTTTTAAACAACCAGATCTCATGAGAACTCACTCACTATACAGTACCAAGGGGGCCGATGCTAAACCATTCATGAGAACTCCGCCCCCATCATCCAGTCTCCTCCCACCAGGCCCCACCTCCATCACTGGGAATTACAGTTCGACATGAGATTTGGATAGGGACACATTTTCATCTTAATTTGTATTTTGGTATAGTTTCATAGGAAATATTTAGGTTGGTGTTCTCTCGCATGGAAATTCACTTAGAGCTTTTACTTGCTTGTTACTTGTTTTAAAGCCTTTCCCATTGAACCAATTTATTAAGGGCATCTATTTAATTTTCTGTGGCAAAACATGGTAAATGTACTAAAAACTAGAAGAGATCTTACTGCCTTGATACTAGTTTATTGCTTGTTTATTAGGTGCCCTGAAAAGATAACTTTAGCATCCACTGCTTGCTAACCATCCTTGTCTTCAGCATCATTAGAAGATACGAAGGAGTAAGGAAGGTGCTTATGAGAAAACAGAAGCTATGGCATCCCCCATCATAGCCACATGAGTCTTGAATAGGCCGCCTGCTTCTCTGTCTTCTTTTTGCAAGTGGGTTGCATCCTAGCTTTGGTGGTGTCCTTGTAACTTTGGAATTGCCTTCTGGTCTCGAGAGAAGACCACTCTGTCTCTTTCCAGCTGCTGGACCTGAGAGATTGGGCTGCAGGTGGCAAATGGTCGCTACTGAGAAAACTGAAAGCAATGACAGCCATATAATATGGTGTGAACACCATACGGATCAAACTGGGACATCACAGTCAGCACACACTCATCCAATTCTCAGACCAAGGCACACCATGAAATTCTGACATTTAGGTTTCCCGCCTCTTAGGAATTCCATCAAAATTATATAAGTAGCACTATTCTAAATTTTAACCTACTATCATTTTAAAAAATGACTTACTCACAGCCCCAACACTCATCGGAGCAGGTTGATATTGTAGAAAACTCTAGCCCTATGCAACTGGAGTGATCTTGATGCTAAGACAATATGACCCAAAGCCTTGTCCTTTCCTCTTGGCTATATGAATATTTTCTAACTTTTGTGAACAAAATATGCCTCTTTTTCCTCATGATGGTGTTTCAAAATGAGTCGATGGGTGTTTTTCAGTTATTAGTGGATAGGAGCTCTCTTAGCTCAGTCCTTCAAAAGCTTGTGTTTGATGTTGTAGCTTTGTAAATTATCTCAATGTATGCATACACACATACTCCCCTACCTAAAAAGGTCAATAGATGCTTAGAATTCCTTCCTTCCTTCCTTCCTTCCTTCCTTCCTTCCTTCCTTCCTTCCTTCCTTCCTTCCTTCCTTCCTTTTTTTCAGGGTCTTGCTTTGTCGCTCAGGCTGGAGTGTAGTAGTACAATCATAGCTCACTGCAGCTTTGAGCTCCTGGGCTCAAGTAATCTTCCCATCTCACACCTCAGCCTCTCCTGGGACCACAGGCATGCACCACCACACCCAGCTGATTTAAAATTTGTTTTTTTAGAGACACGGTCTTCCTATGTTGTTCAGGCTGGTCTCGAACTCCCGGACTCTAGTGATCCTCCTGTCTTGTGCTCCTTGGATTACAGGCATAAGCCGCCACGCCCAGCCACGTAGTATTTCTATATTTTACTTTTAGCATAAGTCCGTGAAAGAACTATATTTCTCATGCTTTGTTCAACTGTGCACATCATGATGTTGAAGGATTTGCACGATGGCTATGATGGTGGCTGTCACTGCACTACAATACTTTTTTTGAAAATAAATGAAATATTCATTGTTCACTAGAATAGTCTTACAGGCATTTGTTTCTTTAGAATTTGGAAACTTCTTTTTATATTCATGGTCGTATTTCATTCTGCTAGCAGTTTAGGCAGATTCAGTCTGTCCCACTTTCCAGTGGTAGAAACAGGTGTGAAGAAGTGAAGTAGTTGTTGGAAAATCACTGTGGTTTGCTTCCCAGGGGTTGCCTTGTCCACTGATTACAAAAGTATCATAACACATGGCACCTTCCCACAAGGAGTTTAGAGTTTGAAAAGTCAATATATTAATGTACATAGGGGACCCACTTCCACTCAAAGCAAACATTGAGTCAGGTATCAGAGCTCAGTGGGTGAACACAATGGCATTTAATTATCCTAAATTACTTTATATAATCAATATCTACTAACTGCCTTTGTTATGATGCTACCCATCATTTTTTGAGTCACAAGCTTTCAACCTTTGTCTAACTAAAAGATGGATATCTGCATTTTATATTAGGTGGTCTGGAAGCCATAGTAATATTAGAGAGCACATAGGGAATGTTTTAGTCCATTTGGGCTACTATAAGGAAATACCATAGACTGTGTAGCTTATAAACAACAGACATTTATTGCTCAGTTCTGGAGGCTGGGAGTCCAAGATCAAGGTATGGCAGATTCAGTGTCTGGTGAGCACCCACATCCTGGTTTGTAGATGGTGCCTTCTCCCTGTATCCTCATGTGGTAGAAGGGGTGAGGGAGCTGAGTTCCCTTTTATGAGGGCACTAATCCCATTCATGAGGCTCCAACCTCATGACCTCATCACCTCCCAAGGACCTCACCTCCTGATACCATCATCTTGGGGGTCACAATTTCAACATAGGAATTTGGAGGGACACAAACATTCAGATCATAGCAGGGAGAGAGATGAGCCTTGCCCAACTCCATGAAGCCATGTAGATTTTTTCAGTCTCAGTCCTATTTCCATTTTTTAATGTTGAGTTTTGAACTCTATTAATGTCTCCTGGTATTTTCAAAACTTTGTAGAGCTTTCATCATCAATATTAAACCTTTCACATTCAAAGAACATGATTATTTTGTGTGAGTAGCGTGTTGTTATTTGACAAATGAGTACAATTATAAATAAATCTTGACCATCTTGATAGAGGAAATAAATGCACGTGTCAAGATATACTATAATGCTTTTGTAATCAAAACAATGATGGGGCCAGGCGCAGTGGCTCACGCCTGTAATCCCAGCACTTTGGGATTACACCCACTGAGGTGGGTGGATCACTTGAGGTCAGGAGTTCGAGACCACCCTGGCCAACATGGTGAAACCCCATCTCTACTAAAAATACAAAAATTAGCCAGGCATGGTGGTGCACGCCTGTAATTCCAGCTACTCAGGAGGCTGAGGCAGGAGAATCGCTTGAGCCCAGGAGGCAGAGGTTGCAATGAGTCAAGATGGTGTCACTGCATTCTAGCCTGGGCAACAGAGTGAGACTCTGTCTCAAAAACAAAACAATCAAACAAAAAGCAATGATGGATAGAACAGGGTATTATTTAAATGAAAACTGTAAGGGGAGTTGTATGCTCTCAAATGTCATTATGCACAGTCTAATATTTTCCCTTTTACTTTGTCACTCTACCTGCTAATTTGCTTCCTTAATTCAGAGTTATGTCTTTGGTTATTAGTTATAATATAGGCTGACAATTATGTAGCGTTTCTTCTGTGCTAGGACCTGTTCCAAGTGCTTTTTATATTAACTCATTGGTCTCAACCACTCTACCTGATAGTTACCATTAGTATTAGTTTCCTATCTGTGCTGCAGTAACAAGTTACTACAGACTTAGTGGCTGCTTACAGCTCTAGAGGTCAGAAGTCCAAAATGAGCCTTAGGAGGCTAAAATCAAGGTATCATCAGGACACCGTTCTTTTTGGAGGCTCTAGGAGAGGACAGATTTCCCTGCCTTTTCCAGATTCTAGAGACTTCTTACTCTCCTTGGCTCATAAGTTCCTTTCTGCACCTTCAATGCCAGTAGATTGAGTCCTTCTCGTTCTGTCATCTTTCTGGTTCTTCCTCTTTTCTTTTTCCCTTTTCTACTTATAAGGATCCTTGTGATTCTGTGGACCCACTGGATAACCTGGAATCATCTCCCCATTTCGAGGTCTGCTGACTGGGAACCTTAATTCTACCTGCCTCTTTCATTTGAATCTCTTTTCCATGTAAGGTCACACAAAGTCACAAGTTCTTGTATTAACACATGGTCATCCCGGGGGGTCCATTATTCTGCAGACCACACAGTTGTTATCTTCATTTTACAGACAAGAAAGACAAACAGTGAGAGTTAAATCACTTACTCAGGGTTGTTGGGCTGCTAAATGGTAGAGCCAGTTAAAATTAGGAGTGTACACAGGGAAGCTAGGCAGTGTTGTGGTCAAGGGCCTTGGCCCCCTAAAGGTTCAATGAAAAATCATGGAGACAAAGTGATTTTTACTGTCCACTCAACTGGATTGCATAGAGGAAGAGAGAGACCAGGAGCCTGGCTGGCTGGTGAGAAATTCTTACCCTTTAGCCGGCAGTGTGGGTTCCTGGGTTCTCTGCACTGTGGCTTCCAAAAGAGCAGAGCGTCTTTGTTGACCCCGCTCGCTGTGTCATAACTGTAGGGGCCAAGGCTCTTTACTCCCTAAAATTTTAATGAAAAATCACTGACTAGGCAGACTGATTAACAGGAGAAATGACATTACAAGTGTATTTAATGCGGATACACAGGAGCCTTTGGAATGAAGATCTACCCTCCAAATGAGGTCCAGAAGCTTATACACCATCCTGAGGTTACAGAAAGAGTTGGGGCTTGGATCCCAGTAAAACAGGTGATGGGAGGGGGAGGTGAGGAATTCTGTTGAGGAGATTATTAGGACAGAGATTAACTTGTAAATAGTTCTCTTTGAAAATTAAATGATCCTTGGAGACACCCTTGGAAAACTGTCTGCTCAGGTATGGTTTTATCTTGTTTTTTTTTTTTTTTTTTCTGTAATAGATAATGATATAACTTGAAGGGGTTGAAAAACAACTGTAGGTTGTCAAATGTATCCCATATCCTAGCCCTCACTTCTGGTTCCATCTTACTTTTCTATGTAAGTTTTCACTTCTAGTTCTATTTCTTACTTAGAAATTGTGTTAATCACTGGTATAAGTAGCATCTTTGCCAGATAAAAAGGAAAAACAAAAACAAATGCTTTATGACGATATGTGGGAGAAAAGAATGTAATAGTACTTGAGAAATATTGGAACTGGTTATATACTAGATGGTGTTGGGTAGTGTTTAATAAAATGATTATATTTCATAGAGAACATTTTCTCTACTCTGAGGCAGAAATACAGAGATAATTTTATACTATACTCATCCTTTCTCCTAATCATATTATTTTTTAAAATTCAAGTTAGAATTTGAGTGACTGTATTGCTGCTGTGCTGTTTTTCTCAGAGGAAAAATCATAGCAAATTATTTCAAAGATAGATGGAGAACATGGTGTTTCTCTATATCCAGGTTGGATTGAATGTTGTATTAGCCAATGGAAACCTTCCTCTTCACCCTCTGGAGGGTCACGGAAAATCATGTCACAAAAGGCAGATTAATAGAAAGCAATACATATTTATTAAGTTGTAGATTTGTGTAACACAGGAGCCTTCAGAATGAGGACACAAAGATACAGGGGAGACTGTCCAATTTTTTTTTTTATTTCAACTTATTTTAGATTCAGGGGGTACATGTGTAGGTTTGCTAGATGGGAATATTGCGTGATGCTGAGGTATAGGGTACAATTGATCCCAATCAATGGTGGTAAGCATAGTGACCACCAGCTAGTTTTTCAGTCCTCACCCTACTCACTTCCCATTCTAGTAGTCCCCTGTGCCTATTGCTCCCATCTTTATTTCCGTGTTTTCTCAAGCTCCCACTTATAAGTGAGAACATGCAGTATTTGGTTTTCTGTTTTTATGTTGACTCACTTAGGATAATGGCCTCCAGCAGTATCCATGTTTCTGCAAGGGACCTGATTTTGTTCTTTTTCATGGTTGCATAGTATTCCACAGTGCATATGTGGAGACCACATTTTCTTTATTTATTCCACCCTAGATGGGCATCTAGGTTGATTCCATGTCTGTCTTTGCTATTGTGAATAGTACTGCAGTGAACATACAAATGCATGCGTCTTTTTTGTAGAACGATTTATTTTCCTTTGAGTATATACCCAGTAACGGGATTCCTGGGTCAAATGGTAGTTTTGTTTCATTTAAGTCCTTTGAGAAATCTCCAAACTACTTTCCACAGTGGCTGAACTAATTTACAATCTCAGCAAGAATGTATAAGTGTTCCCTTTTTTTCTGCAAACTCACTGGCATCTGTTATTTTTTTTTTTTTGACTATTTAATGATGGCCGTTCTGACTGGTGTGAGATGGTTTCTCATTGTGGTTTTGATTTACATTTCCCTAATGATCAATGATGTGGAGCATTTTTCAGATGTTTATTGATTGCTTATATGCCCTCTTTTGAGAAGTGTGTGTTCATGTTCTAGGCACAGTTTTTTTTTTGTTTTTTTTTTTTTTTGCTTTGTTTTGTTTTGTTTGAGACAGAGTCTAGCTCTGTTGCCCAGGCTGGAGTGCAGTAGCACGATCTCGGCTCACTGCAACCTCTACCTCCTGGGTTCAAAAAATCCTGCCTCAGCCTCCTAAGTAGGTGGGATTACAGGTGCCCACCACCATGCCTGGCTAATTATTTTGTATTTTTTTAGTAGAGACAGGGTTTCACCATGTTGGCCAGGCTAGTTTTGAGCTCCTGACCTCAAGTGATCTGCCGCCTCGGCCTCCTAAAGTGCTAGGATTACAGGCGTGAGCGACCACTACCAGCCCTTGGCACAGTTTTTAATGGGGTTATTTGGAAACTCAGTTTTTATGCTAAGGTTCAACTAACTGTGGACAACCCAGTAGAAATAGGGTTGGACAAAAAGGGCCTGATCTAAAGCTAATGGACTGAGTGGGGAAACCCAGCCAGGTCTTTCTGCCTAGATTCTTCTTGGCCTCTCTGAGCAGCATTCCTTCTGGGTGTGAGGTAGGACCCTCTCTGGAATGGGGGGTCTTAGGACCTACAGTCAAAAAGGCAGGTCAGAGGATTTATTTATGGCCAGTGTTTACAGAAAGGCAGGGGAAAGTTGAGGTCATCTTTTTTTGGTTTCATGGGTGCTTTGTGGGGAAGGGGTCTGGTTTGTATGACCTGCTTTAGGGAGGAGGGATTCCAGTTCCTATGGCCAGCCTTCGGGGAGAATGGAATTGAGAGACAACAGGTCAGGGGAGGGTCAGAGAAAAACCTTTTGCCTCTGAGGCTGCTGAAGCCTTCATTTTGTGGTATCATTCTCTGAGCCCCAACAACACAAATTTTTTTAACTTCATGCAAAACTCTTAGGTCAGTTGAGCCTAGAATACAGGTTTCTACGCTGTGTGGCTAAAGTACGGTCCTTCCCTCCTCTCCACAGGGAGCAGATGAAATTTATTTTGGAGGAAGTTAACTCAGAATAGAAGGACCCAGAGATGTCAGAGAGTGGAGTGGGGGCGAGAGCCCAGACTCCGTATCTGTCCTGAGAAAGTTAGGACATAAGGACCCACAGACATCAGAGAGTGGAGTAGGGGTGAGGGCCCAGGTTCTGTGTCTGTAAGGGAATTGTCTACAGTGTGCATACTCACAGCCATCAGCTTTCTTGTTCTTCCTTCCAAGTTGAAAGTCACTGGACTCCTTCAAGTCCATCCTGGAGGATCCCTTTCTTGGTAAACTGAACTGGCAGAGAAAAGTATTCCATAACTGGCATTTGGAGGCCATTTGGGCCTATTACTTATTTATTGTACAATATGTTCACCTGCTGAGGAAGGACCCCTGGCTATCCACACAGACCTGATTCTTAAGTGAGAAAAGACAGTCTTACATCCTAGATATTTTTGAGAAGCTTTCAATAAGAAATTCTTTTTAAAAATTGAAAAAAGAATCATCTGGAGGTAGCACACACAACACCAACCAAGAAAACAGAGACAAAATTTCTAATCTGTAACTTGTAGGAGATATGATGAAATAGTGACTCATAAAAAACATGGGAATTCTATTAAAATGTGACATATTAGGCAAATTAAATAATCAGATTGGAGAACGATTATGAGGATATCTCCAATGGACAAAACTTTAATGAGAGAGAGATAGCAAAATGGAAAGGAACGAATATGGAGACTCTAGGAATCTTGACATTCGAAGAGTATTTTCAGGAAGGACAACAGAATACAAATAAGCAAAAGTGACTTATGAATAATTTTTAAAATAATCCCAGCATTGAGGGATCTACACTTCCAGGCTTATGAAACAACACTCAGGGCTCACCATAGTGAATGAATTGAAACTCCAAACTACAAAAGCACATTGCGAGATTTCAGAAGAACAAATATATAGGGAAGATCCTAAGAGCTTGGAGGCTGTATTAGGCCGTTCTTGCATTGATATAAAGAAATACTCGAGACTGGGTAATTTACAAAGAAAAGAGGTTTAATTGGCTCATGGTTCTGCAGGCTGTACAGGAAGCATGGCGGCTCCTGGGGAGGCCTCAGGAACGTGTCAATCATGGCAGAAGGGGAAGGGGAAGCAGGCACATCTTACGTGGCTGGAGCACGAGGAAGAGAGAGAGAGGACGTGCTACAGCCTTTCAAACCACCAGGTCTCCTGAGAACTCACTCACTATACAGTACCAAGGGGTGTGTACAGTACCATTCAAGAGAACTCTGCTCCCCATGATGCCATCACCTCCCACCAGGCCCCATCTCCAACACTGGGGATTACAATTCAATATGAGATTTGGGCAGGGACACAGATCCAAATCATATCAGAGGCAAAGAAAAAAAAACTTATTAAGAATCAAGAATTTGTAATGTCATAGAATGCTTCATGTCTTCACTGAACGTTAAAAGATAGAAACTTTCACAATTCTAAGAAAAAACAATTTACTATGTAGAACTCTTGGAGCAAACTGTCCATGGGCAGGCAGGGTCAAGGCATTTACGCTGATGTAGCATTTCCGAAAATTTACCTTTTGTGCACCCTTTCTTGGAAAGCTGTGTGATTATGTGTTCCTTCAAACAGCGGAATAAATGACAAATAGAAAGATGGGGAATCCAAGGAACAGTGGCCTTCACAGAAGAGAGCTGAAAGAATGCAGGTCTCAGATTAATGCCCAGAGCAGGCTGGGACAGCTGGAATCCTAGAGTGAGACTTCAAGGAGAAAGTACATAAAAGAAAAGGAAATGAGCCATTTGACCATGTAGAAATAGTACTTGAGATGGGCTTTAGTTCCCTTGGAACATTCAGAAAAATTGAACAATAGACACACAGAAAAGCATGAAATGAAAATGTGAAGGAGTTGTTGTCTCCAGATAAAACAGGAGGCAATTCAATGAAGGAGATTTAATTAGAGTAGAACGCTTCATTCAGGAGTGATTATTAATTGCACAGTTACAATAAAGTTAAAGAGAGAAGGCCGGGTGTAGTGGCTCACGCCTGTAATCCCAGCACTCTGGGAGGCCAAGATAGGCAGATCTCTTGAGTCCAACAGTTCGAGACCAGCCTGGGCAATGTGGCGAAATCCCACCTCTACAAAAAATTCAAAAATTATCTGGGCATGGTGGTGTGTGGCTGTAGTCCCAGTTACTGCAGAGGCTGAGGTGGGAAGATTGCTGGAGCCTGGAAGGTTGGGGCTGCGGTGAGTTGTGACTGTACCATTGCACTCCAGCCTGGGCAACAGAGCAAGACCCTGTCTCGAAAAAACAAAAAGGCAGAAGGGGCAAATAGAGTGGTGGTTGCCCATTGATAATTTATAGGTAATATCTAAAAATAATATATCAAGAAAAAATAGCATAAACTATTACTTAGAAATATCATAGAGCATATATTTGGAGAGGAGAAGCTAAGAAATCTGAAAGCATTTGCTTTCTAAAGCAAGTGTGGTCATGGGATGTTGTATGTTGGGCAAGAAAGTGCTGTTTGTTGTGCAAATAACACTTGTAGTAGTTTGACCTTTAAAACTTCATGCATGCCTTTCTTTATTGAAACAAATTTTTTTCAAAAGAAAAATGATAAGGCCAAGATTGAATGGTATGTGAATGTGAATATGACAGTTAAAAGCATGATTTCTCAAATGTACCTGCCCATTGGAATCACCTGGAGAATGTAATAGGTATCAATGCCTGTGCTGTGGTCCTCCAGAGATTCTGACTTGCTTGGTCTGCAATGCAGACTGGGCAGTGAGATTTTTCAATTCTCCTTAGGGATTCTAAGATGCAGCAGAGTTTAGGAAGCATGGATCTAGGTAGCTCAGATTCTTACTTGAATTTAAAAATCTCTAGCTGGGTGCAGTGGCTCATGCCTGCAATCCCAGCACTTTGTGCTGGGCTGAGGTGGGAGGATTGCTTGAGCCCAAGAGTTCCAGACCAGCCTGGGCAACATAGCATGCCTGTGTTCCCAGCTATTCAGGAGACTGAGGTGAGAGGATCGCTTGAGCCCTGGAGGTCAAGGCTGCAGTGAGCTGAGATTATACCGCTGCACTCAAGCCTGGGCAACAGAGTGAGACCCTGTTTCAAAAAAAAAAAAATCTTGTCCAGTGTTCTCTTCACCAAGATACAGTGGTTTCAGTAATAAACTACTACTAACATGATGATTTAGATTGAGCCAACTTCATCACTCAGTCATTTCTTTGTTATCTGATATGTTCTTTATGGAAAGGCTTTAATTGCTTGAAAATGACCTAATGCTTCTCCCAAGCTTCCCATTTTTTTTTTCCCTTTCTTAACTGAAGTCACAGAATGTTCTCGTGTGTGGAATGCTTTGTCTATCCTACGGGAAGCCAATTGTGCATGGCTCATGGCGCCATGCTGGCTTAATTGTTCCAATTCCTCCTGTTTCTCCGACCACACATGAGGTTGAATTAAATATAATTTCCTCAGTTTGCATTTCCCAGGCAGTCGTCCTAAGTGGCTTCTTGGAGGAGCTCTGTGCATTCCACTGGTCTAATTCTGTGATGCCCTTTAACTCGAGGGCCAAGGACATAATTACCAGCTCTAGAAATTCGTTCCGTGGTCAAGGATGCTTGTGCAGAGGCCAAATTTTCTTTCATTATAATTTGGCCTTTGCCAAGCTTCAAAGTGAAGGGGATTGAGTTCCTACTAAAGAGTATTGGCACCTAGGAAGTGAATGCTTTCTCTATCTTTTGCAGCTAGTGTGTTCTACATTTCTTCAATGTACCTTCTGCCTGGTAAATGTCAGATTATTTGTTGATCATCCTCAGGGTGTAGTTCTTTGTGTTGTTAAATAAGAACCCAGTGGCTTAAAAGCATTGGCTTTTGAGAAGTCATTTTTATCCTGGATGATAACTCAAATCCATGCAGTGCTGATATTTACAGCTGGGAGGTGACATGATCTTATCCTTCGGTCTGTTGCTCAAATTATTGATTTCAGTAGGACTTACTGGCTCCCTTCTGTCTTGGGGATACCTTTGATCTGTCTTGCCTTGGGGGACCCTCCCTCTGACCTGGAATAGCAGCCTATTTCCACAAGAAGGGACCCTCTGAGAGAGGACAGTCTTCATACCGCCTCTTCCGATTTTCCTTTATCTTTTATGGATTTTGGCTTTATAACTTTACTCTTAGAATGTCCTTAAAGCTAATGATTTTTTAATGTTCTCTAGTGTATTACTAAAAGCTCTTCATCTACTTGAAAGACTGGGGCAGGAAGATTGCTTGAGCCCAAAAGGTCGAGGCTGCAGTGAGTTGTGATCCTGCCACTGTATTCCAGCCTGGGTGACAGAGCAAGACCCTGTCTCAAAAAAATAAAAAGGACAGGTGCAGTGGCTCACGCCTATAATCCCAGCACTTTGGGAGGCTGAAGCAGGAGGATTGCTTGAAGCCAGAGTTCTAGACCAGCCTGCAACATAGAGAGACCCATCTCTTCAAAAAATAATAAAAAAAAATAGCTGGACATGATGGCACACCCCTGTAGTCCCAGCTTCTTGTGGGGCTGAGACCAGCAGGAGGACTTCTAGAGCCTAGGAATTCCAGGATGCAGTGAGCAATATGTATGTGTTAATACATAGTGAAACCAGTTATTGGAGAATTAGTATATGTCCTCCCACAAATTCAGTATGTTTTCCTAATTATCCAATTAATTCAAAGGGCATAAACATAATAGATGCAAATTATTTTACGTTTTTTGTTTAAAAACCTTTTTGACTGAATCAGTCTATGACGCTTTAGTATTTGAAGTTGCGGACAGAACTTAGTCTTAAGATAGCACTCGCTTTGTTGATAGATTTCCGTGGAGGGAATTTTTGCCAGATGATAATTTAGCTTGAAGATGTTATAGATGTGGACAGTCACACCCTCTAAGTTACACAGTCTGGGGTGGGCCAATTGAAAAGAACATGCAGAAACACAGGCTTGTTAAGGGATAATTAAACGTGGGGGAAATAGAACAGTCATGGCAGAGGATTTAATAGGGTTTAATTGGGTTAGGAAGAATAGGCCGGAATGAAAGAATAGCTCTTAATAGGAGGTCTAGAAATAGCCAAGGAAAGCATTAATTGCAGAAAATCTGTGACATCTGATTACTGTAGTGAAAGAAAGATCCACCTTTAAAAATCCTATCTATACAGAAAGAAGTGATAGGGAGAAGGAAATCTTCCCACGGACATATTTAAGAAAAACAGTGGGGAGGTTTGAGATTTCAAAGGGCCATGGTTCAGGTTATAATTCAAAAGAGAGGCAAATGATAGTCCTACTCTTCTTGAGTTTCAGGAAGGGGGAGGATTTTGCCACTTGCTGTGAAATAATTTTGGAGCTTCTATAACCTTGATCCTTTCATCCTATTTTTTCTTGGACTTGGGATGTGGGGAGTGGATAAGATGGGGATGGAGAAGAAGCAGGGTTTGAAATGCCTCTTTTGATTCTGTTCATTCCCAGAATTCTTCTCCATGGGCCTTAAAGAGTAGAGACTCCTTCCTGGTACATGACATCCAGTGGCCAATTAATGAAACTTTATTTCCTCAGATAAGTTCCCTTCCTCCATTAATTTGTGGGAATTCAGATGAAAACTTACTTGGACTGTGGTTTTCTATGTGTTTGTGAATGGAAGGACATGTTTGTCTTTGACCTTCCTTTAGTTTCACGTCTTAGTCTTGATATTTAAGTAGCTTTGGTTCAGACAGAGAAGGACCATGTGTGCAGTTGCTGGGACTGCTCTCTAGCTTGGAGGTTCCCTGGTCTTGGGAAGGATCTCCCTGCCCTATGCAGGTGGCATAGATGTTTAATTTTCTACATGAGAGAAGCGCTAGAGTTTTTTTATTCATTACTTGTGTGCACAGCTGTGGCCTCTAGGGAAGCTCAGCTGAGGTGGTCTCAGGTTCCACCAAAGGTTACCGGGGAGAGATGACTAGGAAGACAGGAAGACGTGTCTCACTTGGGAGGGTATGGCAAGAGCTAGGCAAGACCTCCTGGTGGAGATATTTGCCTTTTATTCTTTCTTTTTTTTTTTTTTTTTTTTTTTGAGACAGTTTCACTCTGTCACCCGGGCTGAAGTGTAGTGGTGCGATCATGGCTCACACCAACCTCCCCGTCTCGAGCTCAAGCCATCCTCCCACCTCAGCCTCTTGAGTAGCTAGGGCTACAGGCATGCAACACCATGTCCAGCTAATTTTTAAATTATTTTTAGAAACAAGGTTTTGCCATGTTGCCCAGACTGGTCTTGAACTCCTAGGCTCAAGTGATCCTCCCGCCTCAGCCTCCGAAAGTGTTGGGATTATAGGCATGAGCCATGTTGCCTGACCCATTTATTCTCAAGTACTTATGCTTAGGGCAGGTCTTCCAAGGGAAGAGAACAGCCAGATAAGACTCGTATGAGATAGCTGAGGAGGTGGCATTTCATCCTTCCATGCACATGCTCCTTATCCACAAGCTGAAACCTGTAACCTTTGCTGTCCCCACTAGGTCATGATAGGTAGACACGCAGGTGATGACCACAGACTGGCAATTAGCCAAGGATTCTCAGCTGTGCACGCTACATGTGTGAGTGTGTGTGACAGATCCCTTTGGCAGTTTGGTGGAAAATTGATACATTTTGTAAAAATGATATGTTTAAGTCATACAATATGGTAAATAACGCATAAAAGGAAATCGGTTTTATTGAAATAGTTACCAAGGTATATTAATATTAATATTTAAAGTTGGTGCAGTGGCTCATGCCTGTAAACACCAGCATTTGGGGAGGCTGAGGTGAGAGGATTGCTTGAGGTCAGGAGTTCAAGACCAGCCTGGCCAACAAAGTGAGACTCTGTTTCTACAATCAATAAAATAAAAAATAAAAATAAAAAGATATATTTAAACTGGGCTATAGTAATACATGTACATCTTTATTGTGTGTTAAGTACCTGGATCTACTTAAGAGGTTTGTAATAGTCACAATTTCAAAGTACAGTAAGCGTAAACAGTATTTTGGGATATCTGTGATAACAGTGTTAAGTGTCCTACCTACACGGATAATGGAAGCAAATACTAAATTTCAGTGCATGGTAGTGAAACTAAAGATGTAATTACTTTTGCCCATTGCAATTTGTAGAACCCATGGAATCTATCTAAAGACTCCTGGGTGGCAAAGGATAAATGCTTGAGGGTATGATACCCCATTCTCCAAGATGTGATTATTACATATTGCATGCCTGTATCAAAACAACTCATGTGCCCCATATATATATGTATATGTATATGTATATGTATATACACGTGCTATGTACTCACAAAAAAATAAATAAAGACACCTGGGTGGGATTGGGGTTTTTGGACTTAGGGTGGAGAACATCTGCATTTAGAATTGTGTAGAGGAAAGGTTTTGATTTATTTATTATACCTCTGTTTTCTTTAAAAAACCTGCATGTGTAGTAGGAATTTTGCCAGAGGTGGGAATGTGAGAGTCACTAGTTTGCAGCGTAGAGCATTCTATACTGAGATAATTATTTTTATGTCAAAAAGAAAGTGAAGAATCTGGCAGATTAGAATCTTCATGTTATTTTCATTTAAAAAGCTTGGAAGTGTCAATATCAATTAATATTGACTGCTATTTACTGACATTTTTGGCAAAAAACACATTTCATTTTAATGAATTTTGTCTTGTTTGAATGTTTGTAAGGCTTTGGAGGTAGTTTTAGGAGATAGTTGCCTTTGATTCCTGAGGTATATTCTTGGGTCTACCCTGATTCTGTCTCTTGACTTTGCACCTCTTTCCTTCCTGAACCCTGTTTAAAAGAACCTTCCTTTTACGACTCTTTTCTTCCATCCTATTCTTCCTTCCCATGCTAATGTGAGACACAGAGGTTTTTATGAGAAGCCTGTTGTCTATATGCTGGATCTTGGAAGCCTTGGTTATTTCCTAGAGATGGAAGGTCTGATCTCAGTTAAGTTCTGACCCCAGGACAAGAAGCCTCTCTGGAGTAACTACTCACTGGGATAGAGCCTGTTTTCACAAATTAATATTCCTGTCTGGGGAAGGCAGAGGAAACATTTTGGGGAGTGGGTGGAGGTGATGAGGTTCAAGCCTGAGGATGAAGCTTGCCTTTCCTGGGAGCTTGTACAGTGTCATACTCAGGAAATAAACTGTGTGGGAAAGGTGGTGTTTAGTAATCTAGAGCCGAACACCTTGTAAGGCCCTCACCTTGTCATTCTGCACTGTCAGAAGCACATGAGAAAAGAGTGTAGGCTGCCAGAGCAAGCATCACACCGAAATAGGAACTTCTCAGATAGAGCCGTCTGCCTAAAACAAAGTAACCTTAGCAAATAGGATCTGTGCTACAGAAAATGGAGCACTCTAGCCAGGGTTGTGAGATGGAGCTGGTCCTGGGGTCACAGGTGGTGTCTTGGGAAACGTTCTGAAGACACTCAGCTTTTCGGATATTGCACAGTTCATTAGGAGAGGTATGGGCAGTGGTTATGAAGCTCCTTATGTAAGAGACATAGAGATACACTCAACAGTATTACTCCAGAGGGTTCTGGCTCCTGTCTTGCACTTGGGAGTACACACTTGTTCTTGTCCACATTAACCTCCAACTGTCCACATGATCAACCATCTGCAGACCCACTGCCAGTTGAGGGTCGTGCCAGGTCAGAAGTACTAACTGCAGGTTAAACTGTGCTATTTAGAAATTGAGTGTTTTTTTCTTACTCAAACTGACAGTTTTCCTTTGTAGAAGAACTCACTCAGCTTCCACTCTGGCTTAAATATTTCCTTTACATGATCAATATTATCTCTGTCCATCAGATACAGCAATGAGAAAGCCTTTTAAAGGAAATGGGGTTAAAAGTGACTGGGTATCTAGAATTCTTTATTTTGTTTGCTAAATTGCAGGCAAATATATTCCCAGAACTAGTTGTGATACCTTTTCAGAAATAGGCTTATTTGACATTGGCTGAAAGTAATACTCTAACACTTTACTGCTGTGTCAATGAGTGAAATTCCTGCAGGCAAAAACAATAGGGACTACATCATGAAGCCTATGAGAATTTTATGGTGGAAACATGAGTGGAGCAGGTGGTGGAAGTAGCTCATCTTCTGTGGTTGTGGTACCCACAGGAGATGAGCTAAGGAGAATGCCCTGAAACCTAACCTTGCCAATTTTCTGTCTTCTGTGTCCTGGTTCCTTCTGGTTTCCTTGTGTCTCTTTTCTTCCTTTTAATTTAATAGTGTTTACTGAAGACCTTCTGTCTTCCAAGTTCAAGTATTAGTCATCTCTGGGCTTTGCCCTTAGATACTTATCATAGTCTAGCAATGAATGTAAGCATTGAGGAAGTAATGGTGACATAATGTGAATGTTCAGTGTGGTATCATCTTCCCCACTCTTTGTAAATCTTGGTGGTCTTAATTCTTGAATGTCAATGCTTACCCCCTCTATGCTGTCTTTACAGAAGTCCTCTGGCCTAGCTCTCTCTACATGTCTAAAATTGTAGAAGCATCTTCTAGGCACTCCATTGAAAAGTCCATTCTGCGGAAGCCCACCATCCCACAGAAGGAGCAGGTGGGAGGCAGTGGACCACAGGCTGGCTGCATGGTAGCAATTGAAAAGCAATGGAGCACAGGCTGGCTTCATGGTAACAGTTGAAAAGCAATGGAGCACAGGCTGGCTTAATTGTAGCAATTGAAAGGCAAGCTTCATCTCATCAGCTGGAGTGTTTACTACTTGAGGATGGGTACTTGATTGGTGTATCTTTACATTTTATCAAAATGGGTTTCACCTTGGAAGCATTCAGTGGTACCTCAGTGAATAATTGTAATTAGCTAGGATTTCTTTGGGGAATACTTATTGTTCTAAATTTATATGTGTTTACATATATGTACTGTATTAGTCTTTTTTCACACTGCTGATAAAGACATACTGGAGACTGGGTAATTTATAAAGAAAAAGAGATTTAATGGACTCACAGTTCCATCTGGTTGGGGAGGCTTCACAATTATGGCAAAAGGCAAGGTAAGAACAAAGGCATGTCTTACATGGCGGAAGGCAAAAAGAGAGAGCTTGTTCAGGGGAACTCCTCATTATAAAACCATCAGATCTCATGAGACTTACTATCACGAGAACAGTATGGGGGAAACTGCCCTCTTGATTCAGTTATCTCCCACAGGGTCCCTCTCCCTATACGTGGGAATTATGGGAGCTACAATTCAAGATGAGATTTGTGTGGGGACACAGTCAAACCATATCACATACATATGCATATCTTTATGTAAGGTGTGTGAATATAGGTGTATATATTCATATACTCTTGTACTTTCTCAAACACAAACCATAGCACGTGCAATAATATCCTTGAGTTACATCTGCTACTCTGCCCGTTTTACACATAAGAGATGGAAGCATTGATGGTTATATTAGGTAGGGTTCTCTAGAGGAACAGAACTAATAGGACAGATAGATATATAAAGGGGAGTTTATCAAGTAGTATTTGTTCACACAATCACAAGGTCCCACAACAGGCCATCTGCAAGCTGAGGAGCAAGGAAGCCAGTCCGAATCCCAAAGCTGAAGGACTTGGAGTCTGATGTTTGAGGGCAGGAAGCATCTAGCACAGGAGAAAGATGTAGACTTGGAGGCTAAGCTAGTCTAGTCTTTTCATGTTTTTCTGTCTCTGCTTTATATTTGCTGGCAGCTGATTAGATGGTGCCCACCCAGATTAAGGGTGGGTCTGCCTTCCCCAGCCCTCTGACTCAAATATTAATCTCCTTTGGCAACACCCTCAGAGCCACACCCAGGATCAATACTTTGCATTCTTCAATCCAATGAAGTTGACACTCAGCATTAACCATCACAATGGTGTATACACCCTTCTCTGGTTGCTGATGGAGTTAAAGTGAGAGCCAGGATTTGAATCATAGTCATAAAACTGCACAAAACCTCTGCCCCATACTACCTCCCAAATACATAATACACACATGAGTAGGTGTTTTTGTGCCTGTTATAGTGCATTTGAGCCTGTTGTTCTTAGTTTGCTCTTATGTAGGACCATCTCTCTGAAAACAGATGATCAGCATCATATGCAACAGGTAGTATTGATTATCTGTAGCATAAAGGCATGGAACACGGGATTTTCAGGGAATGGAGTAGGAAAAATTCCTGAACCTAAGCAGCTTAATAGTTTAATATTTCACTTGGTTAGTTCGAATATGTATGTTTATATGCACATGCATGAAATGACATGGATAAAATAAGTTTTAATGTATCTATATAAATCTCTTTAAACCTCAAAAAATGTATATATCCAAACTAATTATTTGTCAGTCTCTCCCTCTCTTTCTCCCTCTCTCTCTTTCCACATATTTATATATAAATATTTCTGCAAACTAACCAACTGAAATATTAAGCTCCTATCTATGTTTTATATGTATTTCTGCAAATAGCCAACCAAAATATTAAAGCAATTAAACCCCTAAATATAATATTTCTTTTATCTATTATATTATTTCTTCAAACTAACCAACTGAAATATTAAGCTTCTATGTTTTATATATATAAAATATTTCTCCAAATAACCAAGCAAAATATTGAGGTATTAAGCTCCTGTGAATGTTTTATATTATTCTATGTATATAGAATAATATATTTTATATGTTTTTTATTATATTTTATATTTTATATTATTCTATATATAGAATAATATATTTTATATCCTATATTATATATAGAATAATATATTTTATATCCTATATTATATATAGAATAATATATTTTATATCCTATATTATATATAGAATAATATATTTTATATCCTATATTATATATAGAATAATATATTTTATATCCTATATTATATATAGAATAATATATTTTATATCCTATATTATATATAGAATAATATATTTTATATCCTATATTATATATAGAATAATATATTTTATATCCTATATTATATATAGAATAATATATTTTATATCCTATATTATATATAGAATAATATATTTTATATCCTATATTATATATAGAATAATATATTTTATATCCTATATTATATGTAGAATAATATATTTTATATCCTATATTATATGTAGAATAATATATTTTATATCCTATATTATATGTAGAATAATATATTTTATATCCTATATTATATGTAGAATAATATATTTTATATCCTATATTATATGTAGAATAATATATTTTATATCCTATATTATATGTAGAATAATATATTTTATATCCTATATTATATGTAGAATAATATATTTTATATTCTATATTATATGTAGAATAATATATTTTATATTCTATATTATATGTAGAATAATATTTTATTTTCTATATTATATGTAGAATAATATTTTATTTTCTATATTATATATCGAATAATATATTTTATATTCTATATTATATATCGAATAATATTTTTTATATTCTATATTATATATCGAATATATTTTATTTATATTTTATTTTATAATATATTTTGTAATATATATGTTTTTTATATATAGAATAATATATTTTATATTATTCTCTCTCTATATATAGCAGGTTAGTTTGAAGATATCTATACGTATAATATATTAAAATTTATTTTCGGCCAGGCGCGTTGGCTCACGCCTGTAATCCCAGCACTCTGGGAGGCCAAGGCGGGCGGATAATGAGGTCAGGAGTTCAAGACTAGCCTGGCCAATATGGTGAAACCCTGTCTCTACTAAAAATACAAAAAATTAGCTGGGCATGGGGGCATATGCTTGTAGTCCTGGCTACTCAGGAGGCTGAGGCAAGAGAATCCGGGAGGCAGAAGTTGTAGTGAGCCGAGATCTCACCACTGCACTCCAGCCTGGGTGACAGAGTGAAACTCTGTCTCAAAAAAAAAAAAATTATTTTATAGATATAATTTCATATATGATAAGTTAAAGTACAAACTCTTGAAACAACTCCTCTTATATATGAGGGGAAAGAAGAAGATTATTTGTACAGTACAATTAGTACAGTGAATTCTGGGAAAAAGTCAGTAAATACTCATTTCAAATCCTCATGTACAATTCAAGTAAAGAAAAATCTGGTGGCATTTTTATATCCTGCTAATAAAGGTTATCTGGTGTTAGAAAACATATTTTATTTTTACATGTACATAGTAGGTGTATATATTTGTGGGTACATGAGATATTTTGATATAGGCATATGTGTAAAAATCACATTAGAATAAATGGAGTATACATCACCTGAAGCATTTATCATTTCTTTGTGTTACAGACTTTCCAATTATGCTTTTAGTTATTTAAAAATATACAGTAAATTAATGTTGACTGCAGTCACCCTGTTGTGCTATCAAATACTAGATCTTATTCATTCTGTCTATATTTTTGTGCCCATTAACCATCCCCACTTCTCTCTCCCATTACCCTTCCCAGCCTCTGGTAGCCATCATTCTACTCTCTGTCTCCCTGACTGCAACTGGAAGAAATATTTTTAAAGAATAGGCTGGAAGGCCACACTGACTCTCACTGTTTCTGGCACACTAAACCTTGCCATTTTCTGCAGTAGGGATTGTCTCGCTTCAGTTATGCCTTGCTACTTCAGTGAAGGACTTTCTGTTCCCACTGGGCTCCTATACTGAGTCTGCTTTGGAGATAATAGTCTGAGATGTCAGAGCGTCTTAGTGGTGAAAGCAACTTAAGAGGTCACTGGCACAAGCCCTCGTTTTGCAGTGGAGGGAGTTGATGGCGAGGGCACTTGGCTAATTAGTGACCAGGGCTATAGCAGGCTCAGGTGCCATGACTGTGCTTACCATGGCTGGCAGGATCCCAGGGCTTTTCTGTGTAATATGTGGGTGGATGGTCTATTGCCTTGGGCTTGTCGCATAATCATGGAGAAAACAGTTTATATTTTCCCTTCAATTTTTAAATCCAAGATAGTTTGATAGCACATGGGAAAATAAAGTCATTGAGTAAAACTTATACGGATGAGAATCTTTTGATTAAATTTTCATTGTAAAATAATCATAGTCATAAAAAGTGTATGAAAATGTGTATTTGGATATTCATTTTAAAGAGTAAAAAATAATCAGATACATAGTATTGTACCCACTGACAGACAAGGAAAGAGAACATTCCCACTGTTTTTATATATCAGTGTGAGTTGCTTCCCTCTCTCCTACCTTTCAGTGAAATCTAATCCCCCAAGATTTGGTTTTCATACTGTCCTTGCTGTATATTTCAGGACAAACATAGCTCTGAGCAATATATTGTTTAGTTTTACTATTATGTAAATAAAATCACACTATTTGTAGTCTTCTGTGACTTGCCTTTTATGTTTGAGATTTTCCCATTTTCCTCCATATATCTGTATTTTATTCATTTTTGACTGTTTTGTAAAGCCTTCTGTTTTAATATGCCAACATTTATTTATTCATTATCCTATTTATGGATATCTGGATTGTGGCAATATTTTTTGCAATTATAATTGGGGCTTATTTATCCTCAGCAAACTAACGCAGGAACAGAAAACCAAACACTGCATGTTCTCACTCATAAGTGGGAGCTGAATGATGAGAACACATGGACACATGGGGGAGGGAAACAACACACAGTTGGGCCTGTCTGGGGATGCACGGAGGGGAGAGCATCAGGAAGACTAGCTAATAGATGCTGGGCTTAATACATAGGTGATGGGTTGATTTGTGCAGCAAACCACCATGGCACATGTTTACCTATGTAACAAACCTGCACATCCTGCACATGTACCTTGGAACTTAAAAGTTGAAGAAAAAAATATGGGGCTGCAGTGGACATTTCCGTGCATGTTTCCTGATGCATGGGAGTTCTAGTTGCTCCACATCGTTGCTCAGTACTTGGTATCATTGTTTGTTTGTATTTTTATTAATCCTATTGTGATTTCATCTGCATTTCACCAATAATGAATGACATTGAGCCTCTTGTCCTATGTTGAGGCTATCTGTAGATTTGAGGACTCCTTCCTGGATGTGGATTTATGGTGGAGAAACCAACAAAGATGGCTTCGAGTGTAGGCTGAATTACTAGAAAAGTAATGATCTAGTTATCCAAATATGAAACAAAAGCATGGAAGCAGTTTGGGGATTGGAGAATGAGATTTTTAGGAGCACCATAAGATGTCTATCTGACTATATTCTTGAAGAGAAAATAGTCATGGCACTACAGGCATGGTGGCACATACCATGTTATCAGCTGGCACTACAGGTGTATGCCTCCATGACCTTGAGGACATATGACTTTGAGTTCGGTGAGAGAGATGAACACAAAGCCTAGAGAGATCTGCAAATCATTTGATTTAGATTTAGAAATTGTGTCTGGAAAACATTTAATTTGACACAGAAAATCAAGCATTAATGCACTTTTATTATTTGCCAGTCCTTGTGCTAGCTTTAGATATGCAGAAGATGAATAAGAAGAAAAAATGCATCACAGGTAGGGATAGATACCTTCATGAGAATGTAAGCTCCTAGTGGGCAGGAACTCCTTCTTTACCCCATTACGTACCCTTACCTAGCATAGTGATCTTTACGGGATACTTCTGTGGTCTGAAGGCTTGTGTCTTTCCAGAATCCACATGTTGACGTTGTAACCCCAAAGTGATGGTGCTAGGAGGTAGGGCCTTTGGGGCTGATGAGATCATGAGGGTGGATGCCCCAGAATGGTATTAATGACATTTTAAAAGATACCCCAGGGAGATTCCTTGCCCTTTTCCCCTTTTCCAAAGTTATAAGGAAAATACAGCCCTCTAGGAAGCAGGCCCTCACCATACACTGAATCTACTATGCCTTGATCTTGGACTTCCAGCCTCCAGAGCTGTGAGCAATGAATATCTGTGGTTTATAAGCCCCCCAAGCTATGATATTTTGTTACAGCAGCCTGAATGGACTAAGCCAACTTCTAAGTTTTGGTGTTGTCTTATTTCTTTGGTTGGTGTAGGATCTTTCTGTCCACATAGTTTACTCTAGAAAGATGTATGCCCTATTCCTCATGGTATATTTGTCTTTCCTATCTGTGGAATATCCTCTTATCCAATTCGTCTTGGCTGGGCAACATATAAGCCATTAACTCTTTACCCTTGGGTTTAGTTTGGGTTCTGCTAAGCCCCCTGCTGAAAATTCTGGTTTCTACAATTATGGCTCATGCATGTTCCTGACCCATTAAACTTCAGTGGAAGAACAGAAATGGTGAGGGAGGTGATGGAGTTGATACCTTGAGCTGCCATATGGTGCAAGATCATCTTGAAGATAGGACATTTGTCATCCTTTTTTTTTTTAAGAGATGGGGTCTTGCTAATTTGCCCAGGCTAAACTCAAACTCCTGGGCTCAAGTGATGCTCCTGGCTCAGCCTCCCAATTACCTGGCAATACAGGCATGTGCCACCATGCCTGGCCACATTTTTACTCTCCAATTGCTTAATATATAGTAAAGATAATGGTTCAAAATGGTAAATTTTTTTTGTGTGTATACCAATAACTTTTTTTTTACCTTAAACTTATTCAATCTTTATTTGACAATTTTTTAAAATTTCAACTTTTTTTTTTTTATTCATGGGATATATGTGCAGGATTTTTTACCTGGGTGTATTGGATGGTGGTGAGGTTTGAGGTACAGTTGATTCTGCCACACAGGTATGGAGTATAGCACCCAACAGGTAGTTTTTCTACCTTTTCCCCCTCCCTCTCCCTGCTGTAGTAGTCCCAAGTTTCTGTTATTGCTTTATGTCCATGAGTACCCAATGTTTAGCTCCCACTTCTAAGTGAGAACATGTGGTATTTGATTTTCTGTTTCTGCATTAATTAACTTAAAATAATGGCTTCCAGCTGCATCCATGTTGCTGCAAAGGACATGATTTCATTTGCTTTTTTTTGTTTGTTTGTTTTGTTTTTTTGAGACGGAGTCTCGCTCTGTTGCCCAGGCTGGAGTGCAGTGGTGCGATCTCGGCTCACTGCAAGCTCTGCCTCCCGGGTTCACGCTATTCTCCTGCCTCAGCCTCCTGAGTAGCTGGGACTACAGGTGCCTGCCACCACGCCCGGCTAATTTTTTGTATTTTTAGTAGAGATGGGGTTTCACTGTGTTAGCCAGGATGGTCTCGATCTCCTGACCTCGTGATCCACCTGCCTCGGCCTCCCAAAGTGCTGGGATTACAGGCGTGAGCCACCGCGCCGGCTGATTTGTTTTTATGGCTGCATAGTATTCCGTGGTATATACGCATCACATTTTCTTTATTCAATCTACTGTTGATGGACTCTTAGATTGATTCCATGTCTTTGCTATTGTGAATAGTGCTGTGATGAGCATACATGTGCATGTGTCTTTTTGGTAGAACAATTTATTTTCCTTTGTATATATACCCAGTAATGTGATTGCTAGGTCAAATGGTAGTTACTCTTTTAAGTTCCTTGAGAAATCTCCATACTGCTTTACACAATGGCTGAACTAATTGACATTCTCACCAACGGTGTGTATAGCCTTCTCTTTTCTCTGCAGCCTCAACAGCATCTGTTGTTTTTTGATGTTTTATGAATAGCCATTCTGACTAGTGTGAGATGGTATCTCATTGTGGTTTTGACTTGCATTTCTCTGGTGAAAAATGGTGGATTTTTAAATGGGATTTCATTTTTAGATTTAATAGAAACTGCATAGGTGACTGTGCAAAGAACTCTTAAGATTTGACAAAAGGCAAATTAGATTGTAATCTCCTTTATGTAGGAGGGGAAATAAAAACCAGAATATTAAAATATCTACATGTACAAAAATAGACAAAGTGGCAGATTGCTGGTGTTGGATGGATGTTGAGCAGGGATGGAGGACTTGTGTGTGCATGCATGCATGGCCATGCGTGGAGAGTGGTCATTCATTTTGGTAACAGCATAGAGCTTTGGGCTTCAGAACAAAAGATAAGCCACATCCCACTCAGGTACCCTAAAATGTTGTCTCCACTAGACACAAAAGAAAAGGAAGCCAGAGATGTCTGTAGCTTATGCAGAGTTTTGGGAATAGCTATTCTAGACTTTCTTAGTGAACAGTATAGAAGGATTATTGTACAAGCCCAGTAATTTGGGCAAGGATCAGATTCTGTTGCTTTTGTTTTCTGGATGCTCCGTAATGAATGTGAGATGGAAGCGGATGTCTCAAGTGCTTCTTGTTCTCAGAAACCTCCTGGCAGCAGACATCTCAGTGGGCCCAGACGTTCAGCGTGGCTGGAAGTAAAACACAGGGAAGGGTGCTCTTTCTCATTTATCCTATTTTTTTTTAAAAGCATCTACAAAGCTTCCTGTTTTCTAATATATTCCCAGGCCTTTGAAAGACAAGGCCATAAACACCCAGGAGATGTGACTTTATTCTTTTTAAGGTCCAGATACCAAAATGCCTGTCATCAGGGCTCACCTTAATTAAATACGTATCTTAAAATTAAACCAATCTCAATTTAAGGAATGTATACTTTGGGGAGAAATTTATTACAATTTTTATTCAGAACACTTTAAATTCTGATAGGCCTGAAGAGTGTGAGCCTTGCCTTAATTGCAACCTGAGTCAGAATAACTGCCCTGCAGAGAATCATTTAAAATACCCAATCAAGTTATAAATTAGTCAAAATGCCATAATAATAATAAAATATTATTATTTTATGCAGTCTTTGCAGAGAATACATGCTATATAGCCCTTCTTCACTCCCAAAGTATATGTATATATTTAATGAAGTTTTCACCTTTTTTATTAACATTTTTAATCCATTAACAATTTTAGAATTCATTTTGTAGCATATCCTCTTTATCTTAGAAATATTAAATATCTACCTATTTATGAATAACTATCAATAACCACATTTCACCCTTTGTGAAATCCTTTTCAGTTTTTGAAACTCACATGGGAGATCTTGTTTTGTTTTTCCCCACAAGGATGTAGGTTGGTTAAATTTACAGTGATTCTTTAATGATGATAATGTACATTTGATTGATATCAATAATAAATATTGATATCTTCAATATCAACATTTCTTGTAATGCTAAAAATTTACAAGTTGCCAATTTTTTGAATATGACTATATTTTCACACACACACACATACACGACAGCACTAATTATATTCACTAAATATACCTACAGATACTTAATCATTTACACAGCCACTATAATTTTATACTTGATGCCTTAAACCAGTAATTCTCACTTGAGGGTGGTTTTGGCCCCTGGGCTATCTAGCACTATCTAGAGACATTTTCCATAGTTAAAACTGGGTAGGAGGTGCCACTATCATCTAGTGAGTAGAGGTCAGGGATGCTGCAAAATACTGTACATTGTACAGGCGACGCCCCCACAACAAAGAATTATATGGTTCACAATGTCATTTATACTGAGATGGGGAAACGCTGGGCTTTAATTATAGTAATTTTGTGCAAATTAGCCAAATTTCAAAAAACAAGGGAGTGAAAAAAGATAGCTCTCAACCTGTGAATATTGTGAATGCCCAATCTAGACCTAGTAAGTGTACAGATGCCCTTGGGCCCGTCTTTTTAGGTTGCTGCTGCTTCATAATCGCTCACTGCCCATCAGGACCTTGTGGGATGTAGATTTAGGCAGAGGAGGGTTTTGATCATACAGCTGGATCAGTCATAACCAATAAGTGACTCATAGTCTCATTCACATTGAGTTTGAGAATTTAAGGTGTGGGCTGGAATTCCTTATGGA
Source organism: Pan paniscus (assembly GCF_029289425.2). Lineage (NCBI taxonomy): Eukaryota > Metazoa > Chordata > Mammalia > Primates > Hominidae > Pan > Pan paniscus. Next base: position 7,698,561 of record NC_073272.2, on the reverse strand, counting down.
ACTAACTTTATATACCTTGGAAGAAGTCCACCCACTGAATTCTACATTTATTGAGCTCTGTGTTTCAGGGAATGTGCAATACCTTGAGGATACATACTATCTCATTTAGTCCCAAGTAGCTTTTAAATATTTGAGAGTGGTTTTGGCCCCCAGGCTGAAAGTAACAGCTACCTCTGGTTAAAAATCTTTCAGGAAAGAAGCAACCAAACAGGACATCACCTCTTTGTTTTTCTTGTCTGTCTCTTAATTATTCAGAAATGGGATTGCTGTATGGCAGACATCCAAATGTTGTCTACAGTAGAATTCAGAGATAGAAGCAAACACCTAAATCAGTCATTGGTGAGATGCTATTTGTCACTTTCAAAGTTACAATCCAGATTTTCAGTGTGTTTTCATCCAACTCTGGTGAACTTTTCCCAGGATGTCATGTACTATGGAATTTACCCCCATTGTATTATTGTTCTGTGATAGATCCAGCTCCAATATGTTTTATTTAAAAAAAAAAAGCCGTGTGATGTATTCTGTTCAACTGATTACTTAAATGAAATGGATAATTATTTTCTGATGCAGATGCTCTGAATAACCCACAAAATCCTTAGAAACACATTTGTATATTTTGAGTTGAAGAACATGCTAAAGGCACCCTCCTTGCAACACCTAGTGAAATATTTTCTGTTCCTAGGGGATCATTTAACAACATAATGTCCATTGCTGCACAGCATTCTTTTATTGTCACAGGAGCAGCGACTTATGTAGGGATAGTTATATTATCCATGTAAAGACAAATTGAGGTGGTGACCCTTTAAAAGTTGACTCCAGGCTCAATGGGAAAGTAACTCAAATGCAGCCTCAGCTTTTTAAATGGGCTGAAGGGTGAAGAGGATACCCTCTAAGGCATGCAGTGGCTTACTGGAAAGTCAGGATAATTGTATCAACACTTTTAATTATGAATGAAGTCTTCAAGAAACTAGCACTACAGCATGTACTTGAAATGCACCATCTTGTATAGTGTTTTACAAGGAAACTGAGATTCAGAGCAGTGAAGTGTGTAGCCTAAATATATATGCACTTGACCAGACCAAGGAGAATTTGTGTCCAAAGTCTACACTCTTTTCATTTGATGATGTTCCCTTTGTGGCCTGATAAATATCCACATCATGATGCCAGATTGACTTGGATGCATGCTTCCGTCTTTCTCCTACTGGAAAACTTTTAGAGCTCCATGCATGTCTCCTTAGGAAAATGTGACAATTTCCTTAAACATTTGAGAAACAGTGTTTTGGAAGTACCCATGTATTGATAACCAGTCTGGTAAACAATAGCAAAACTGGGAGGTGTTGTTGCTATAATCTGCATAACCTGTATAACTCTTGAACATCTGTTTGATCATTCAACACAGATTTGTTTAGTGTTTTCTAAATGTCAGGCATTGTTCATGGTGATAGGATGTACAGAGGAATTAAGACAAGTGGTGGCTGCTAGGCATGGTGACTCATGCCTGTAATCCCAACACTTTGAAAGGTCGAGGGGGAGGATCCCTTGAGGCCAGCCTGGACAACATAGGGTGACCCAATGTCTACAAAAAAATCCAACAAATTAGCCGGACATAGTGATGCATGCTTGTGGTCCCAGCTACTCGGGAGGGTGAGGCGGGAGGATGGGTTAAGCCCAGGAGTTGGAGGCTGCAGTGAGCTATGATAGCACCACTGCACTGCAGCTTGGGCAATATAGCAAGACACCATCTCTAAAAAAAACAAAATAAATAAAGACAGGTGATGTTCTTGCTGTTGCCTACTATGTGGAGATGGCACTATACACATTTCTATACAAATGAATAGGAATTTCATAGAGAGATGTTGTGGATTTCGTGGAAGAGCCAGCCAGTGTTCTAGGTGGTCGTTGTGTGGCTTCATTATTCTTGTCTGCTTTCTTCCTCTTTTAGGCTGCCTTGGAGTTCTCATAAGAAATTGTCCCTGGAAGTGTTGGATGGTCACAGCTTCCTTGGAGCATTGCAGTTGCTGGAATCCAGTTTCAGGATTAAGGGAGGGCTGCCTCCTTGCAATGGGCTGCCAAGAAAACGGCTGTGCTTGTTCTTAACCTCAGGCTCTGTCTGTGATCAGTCTGAGAGTCTCTCCCAGGTCTACTGCTCCCTGGAAAGCCCTATCTCTCTGCAGGCTCGCCTCTGGGCTTTGTCTCCTTGGAGCCACATCACTGGGACAGCTGTGGATGTGGATGCAGATTTGAACCATGTCACGGCCCCAGGGACTGCTATGGCTTCCTTTGTTGTTCACCCCGGTCTGCGTCATGTTAAACTCCAATGTCCTCCTGTGGTTAACTGCTCTTGCCATCAAGTTCACCCTCATTGACAGCCAAGCACAGTATCCAGTTGTCAACACAAATTATGGCAAAATCCGGGGCCTAAGAACACCGTTACCCAATGAGATCTTGGGTCCAGTGGAGCAGTACTTAGGGGTCCCCTATGCCTCACCCCCAACTGGAGAGAGGCGGTTTCAGCCCCCAGAACCCCCGTCCTCCTGGACTGGCATCCGAAATACTACTCAGTTTGCTGCTGTGTGCCCCCAGCACCTGGATGAGAGATCCTTACTGCATGACATGCTGCCCATCTGGTTTACCGCCAATTTGGATACTTTGATGACCTATGTTCAAGATCAAAATGAAGACTGCCTTTACTTAAACATCTACGTGCCCACGGAAGATGGTGAGTACCTCACTGGAACAGAAAACAATACCTCTTGTGCAGTGTGTAGAGAGATTTGCTAGGAGGGTTTTATAATGTCTCATGCATGATCTCTTCTATAACCCGTTTATTTTATTTTAATTTATTTTTCATATTCCAAATGCAATTCTTGCAGCAACTTACCACGTGTTCCACTTGTATGTATTGGGCCATCTACTGACTGGACAAAACTATAAATAATGACTTTAATTATTTTCATATATTGCCTTCTTAACTTTTTATAATGCTTATTTGCAGATGAAAATAAATATGAGCATATAATGTTGCATGTTATACCTGAATCATCTGTAAAGGAATGAATCTATAGAAAAATAATAGAATTAAGTACACTATTATGCTCCAGTTTGCAAACTGAAAGATAGAGAAAATGGTTCTTTCTGCCTTAATGACTTAAGATATTAGCACCTTTTTTGAGTTTTCAAAGAAATACTTGATTGTTTTTAATATACAAGTAGGGGATAGTTCATACAATGGTTGGATTTCATTGTTTAGAATCGGTTTTCTTAACGTAAATTTGGATGTTCTTTTCTTCCAATATTCGCTGCAATCAAGTGGCAAAATGTAATCAGATGATTCTAGCTACATTAGAGATGAATGCGTTTGTATTTTTAAAAATTTCCTTTTTTATATAAAACAACAATGAAAGTCTGTAGACACAATAACGTTTAATATATTAACCTAATGTTAGTAAAACATGAATAGTTTTATGTCTGTATAGATTTCAAATTCAGATTTCCTTGGAAGAATAACCAGACTAAAGTATGCCACAGTGGTATCACATTTCCCAGTTAGCATTTCCATATGCCGTTTTTAGATGAGGAGAAAGAACAACAGAGAATAAAATATACCTGGAAAGAAAGGAAGTTAATTTGTGGGAATGATAGATGTATCTAATGTAGAGACTAGAGTGTGTCCTTTGTATAAAGTTCTTCGTGGAAAGTGTGATAAATTTCTTTTATGGAGAAATTTCTTCTTCTTTTTTTTTTTTTAAACTTCAATCCCTGGAAAACATTTTTCAGTAAGATTTGGCTGAAAATAGTAAATCGACAACGACGTTAATCCACTGATCTCCAAAATTGTTTTGCATCTATCAGATTACTCTTTCTCCATATAAATGCCAGATAGTTTAAGTAGAGTGTCATGAAAAACCTTACCAGGGTTGTGTGTCACTGAGGTTACAAATTGTCATTGAGATTACAAAGAACAGCCCAGAGAAAGAAATTAAAGGATTCTGCTTCATTATATTAGTGGTTTCTGGCATATTGCCCTTGTCGTTATGGTGACAGACCTCTCAATTATCTCATAAAGTCCAGGTCTGAATGTGATTCAAGGAGTTAAACTGACATTTGGACGCTGTACTTCCATGGGGTGTTCTGAGCTGTCTCCGTGCCTAACAGTCCCTCTTTGTGTGTGCGTGTGAGATGAATAAGAGCTCTCAAAAGCAATTAGGGTTCTCATTTGAGCAGCCACCTGGGTTGAGATCTTTCTCATAATGAACTATTCAAACAAAAACCAAAAAGAAAGGAAGACAAAAATGGGGAGAAAACCCCCCAAACAGGACAAAGGGTTAAAATTGCTTTCATAATACTTTGGATGTGCTAGAGTCTGGTGATTTTGTAGAGCTAGCCTTGGCAACAATGAATGCACTTCAAATAGAAGGCCTCCTCATATAGGAGTTGGACAGAATGAGACCACCCATGAAAAAGAATCAATAGCCTCCCTGACTGCAGAGCCCTGTATGTACAATTGTGTGGATGGAGACCACAAACGGTGTGGCCGTTTCATTGCAATTCGGTATTGAATTAAAATTTGAGGAATGTAAATATGTGAAAAATGCTATTGAGTGAAAAAGTAATCCAAACTTCATAATAAACCCAGTTCCACTTGTTTAGATCTTTAGGCTTTTTGAAGCAATATGTGCATATGATCTTGACAAGGGAATCAGAAATCTAATAGTGAGTGACTGAAAAGGTAGAATCGATCTCCCCACGATGTGTAAACTTTAGAATTTTGCTGGTGAGAGTTCAAAGCTACAGCCCTGCATGTTTGTACCATCCACAAGTCACAGCCTATTGGGTTAGGAGTTTTTATTTTTGGTTGCTTGCTTGTTTTCTTAACTCTATCAACGAAGAACCAGTGCAGGCCAGGCGCGGTGGCTCACGCCTGTAATCCCAGTACTTTGGGAGGCCGAGGCAGGCAGATCACGTGGTTAGGAGATCGAGACCATCCTGGCCAACATGGTGAAACCCCGTCTCTACTAAAAATACAAAAATTAGCTGGGCATGGTGGCGCGTGTCTGTAATCCCAGCTACTCAGGAGGCTGAGGCAGGAGAATTGCTTGAACCAAGGAGGTGGAGGTTGCAGTGAGCCACAATCGTGCCATTGCACTCCAGCCTGGCAACATAGCAAGACTCCGTCTCAAAAACAAAAACAAAAACAAAAAAAGAACCAATGCAGAGCTTTAGATGTTTAATTATTAATTATTCACTAAATGAATGAACTCCGCATCCACAACATATTGAAATGTTGGCATCATGCTGATTCTCTCCAAAGGCCTTCTCTTAGGGAGTATCTCAGTTCAGATCAATGCTTTTATTTAGCAGGAGAGATAGCAATATTATTATTTGGAATTCAAAATTCCACTCTGACCAGTCTGACAAAGCCAGAAAGACAAATCTAAACAATAACAACAGCAAAAATCTACTTTTTTTGTTTAGCTTTGTCTTTCTGCCTTGATCAGATTGGCTCAAATTTCTATGTTTCTACTTTCATAAAATGTGTAGGTATATTAAAAATACAAAAATAGACTATTTTAGATACGTACTTATCCTTACATTTAAGAACTAACTTGCATGAGGAAAAGTGTTGGAAATTTCTTCATAGTACAATAGTTTATGAAACATATATTTTTTTTCTGTAGAAAACAATACTTTTTATAATTCCCTTTAAAATAAATCAGGTCTTGCTGAAGGTGAGTCTTTTCATTTAAACTGGCATCATGATCTACTAAACTTAGGCTTGGGTCTTTATAACTATTTCCTACCTTACAAATTTCTTTATTTAAATTTTCATAGGTTATTAATTTCTCTTTGTTGTTAGACAACAGGCTAATTAATTAACTTGAATTGCATATTTAACCTTTTGATAGGTGCTCAAATAAGGTCAAAGTCAGTCAAGCCAGTCGGAAGCTCTAGTAGGACACGTGGGCCATTGTTGACAAGGAACAGTTGGAGACCGATTGACCGAATCTGCATGGTGTATGTGTGTGTGTATATGTGACAGAGAGAGAGAGAGAGAGAGCAGAGAGAGTGTGACTGAGTGACTACTTTGAGGAAGCAATGCAGAATATGGCTTGGTAGCTTGATTAAACATAAATTGTGAAAGTCAAGCCGAGAAGTTCCAGTCTCACATACTAAGTCCACTTGAGTTCAAACATGAGGGGATGGCAGTACAGTTCGTGATTCGTCTTGGTCCCCAAGGAGACTGAACACAGAAAGATGAGTTATGGAAACACTTAAGGTTTTTAATGAGAACCGGTGATACTGTTTAGAAGTGAGGTTAAAAAGTAAGGGAAAAATAAAAGACACATTTTGAAGGAGTTGCTCAGACAAGATATCATATTAAATATAAAGCTTGGAGGAGAAAGAGCCACAAGTGAGTCCAGATTGCCTTGGGAAATGGACAGACCCATGGAACCACTTCCTGAGTGACCTACACCTGCGCTTTTTCTCTGGATCCTTGGACATACATCTTAAGGTCTTATTCTTGAAAGATTTCAGGGGTGAGAAGCCCTTCCATTCTTCATCATGGGACTAAAAATACTGGGAAATATAAAGGAAAATATAAATGAAAGTCATTATCGCCCAGGCACAGTGGCTCATGCCTCTAATCCCAGCACTTTGGGAGGTCATGGTGGGTGGATCACTTGAGGTCAGGAATTCGTGACCAGCCTGGCCAATATGGTGAAACCCCGTCTTTACTACAAATACAAAAAATTAGCTGGGCATGGTGGTGTGCGCCTGTAATCTCAGCTACTTAGGAGGCTGAGGCAGGAGAATGACCTGAACTCGAGAGGTGGAGGGAGGTTGCAGTGAGCCGAGATCGCACCACTGCACTCCAGCCTGGGCAACAGAGTGAGAATCCCTCTCAAAACAAAACAAAGCACCACTCATTATCATTGTATTTGCGTTGTAGCATAACAGCAAATGCCATTATGATTTCTAGAAAAGTGAAATTTTGGGTTGTTTTTTTTTTTGCAAGCAATACAATTGAAAAAGGAAGATATTAAAAAAGAACAGATTATTGGATGCAAGGTGTCCCTATCATCTTTTTCCCCCAAGATGACACCTGACTCTTTGAATACTATGACTTAAGTAAGCTTGCTATGATTGTTGATTGAGGACCTATTTGGTGAAAACATGGAGCTTTATGATGAAATATAAACAGACACGACATGGATAATGACCTGTAGGAGTTTGCACAGTTAATAAACCTAGAGGTAGATAATAAGCCAGAGCATCCTAGTTAGGGAACAAAGAAAGCTCTGTGACAGCTCAGGGACAAGCTATTTTTTGAGGAAAAACTTGATGGAAGCTGTTAAGTTGTTGAGCTGTGCCATGAAGAATATATGGGTGATGGAAGGGATTCATCTATTAAAGCATCTGATGAATGGAACATTTGAACACAGAAATCTATGTTAAGCAGCTTGGTGTCAATCGTTGCTGTTGTTACTACTTGGGTGTTAAGTGTGGCGTGGTAACAGAAGCTGTGCTTTAGCATGGGCTGTTTCTGGCAGTGCCATATCATGAAAGTTCTTTTTTTTTTTTTTTTTCCTTTTAGAAACAGGATTTCGCTCTGTCATCCAGGGTGAAGTACAGTGGTGCACTCATAGCTCCCTGCAGCCTCAACCTCCTGGGCTCAAGGGATCCTTCCATCTCAGCTTCCTGAGTACCTGGGACTACAGGTGCACTCCACCATACCTGGCTAATCTTTTTAGTTTCTGTAGAGATGGGGTGTCACTATGTTGCTCTGGCTGGTCTTGGGTTCAAGTGATCCTCCCACCTCGGCCTCCCAAAATGCTGGCATTACCAGCATAAGCCATTGCACTGGGCCCATAAACTTTTTTATGTTATCCACAGCTGCTGACCCTATACTTTCTAGGGTAGACGAGCTACCTAAGATGAAAGGGTGGCAGGAGAACAACAGGGAAAGAAGCTGGAAAGTCAACCAGCTTTGCTAGCGATTTTCCAAAAAAAAAAATGTATTCGCTTCTTTTATAGATACCACTGGATGTAATTCAAGATATAATTTATAGCACGGTTTTCATCCTTGAATAGCTCCCATCTTTTCTGAGGGTCTTAAAAACTTTTCTGGCATTCTGCATTAGTCAAGAGGTATTTGTGTTCACATGGTAGAAGGCAACCTAGCCTCAATCTGACTTTGAGGGAAAAAACGGAAATTTATTAGAAGGGCTATGGGATATCCAAACTTACTGTAAAAGTTGAGAAATCAGATTGGGAGAATGGCAGGGATGCAGCTAGACTTTAGACGCACCTGGAAGCAATGAATCCAAGGACATCACCAATCTTCATGTCTCGTTCTTTGCTTCTTTCTGGAAATAGGCTTGCTTTAAATGGCAGGAAGAGGGTTCTCTGCAGTTTTTGTTAGTTGCATTTTGTTTTTCTCAGTACCACCAGTGAGGGACAAAGTTCCATAATTCCATACTAAAAATCCCAGGGCGGGGTTTTGATTGGCCCACTTGACTCAGGAGTAAGAAGAGATAAAACTGGGCTGTTCTTGGGTATACCAGTTGGCAGGGGGAGAAGGACAGTTCTCACCATAAGGTGTCTGGAATGAGCAGGCACTACTTCACTTCACTGTCCAAAATATTTTTGAGCATCGATTATATGCCAGACATGCCTTAGAGGCTGAGATTGTGAGAGATACAAGCATTCCTAATTTTGAGAGATAGGTACTTGTAGGCAGAAAAGTCATGGTCCCTGAGAGATGTGCAAGCACCGCCCTCCACCCCTACCCCCCAACCAACTCGCCCATTCCTGGAACCTGGGAATAGGTTGGAGGCATGGCACCTGACTTCTTCAATACTCTGCCTTAAATAATGACTTCAAATGGCAAAGGGGAATTAAGGTTGCCGATTGAATTATGTTTGCTAATCAGCAGACCTTCCAATAGGGAGAATCTATCCTGGATTCTCATATATATTAACAGAGACCCTCCACTGTGGATGCAGAAGACTCAAAAGGAGATCAGAGTTGGTGTAAAGCAACATGAGAAAGAGATACCTGGACATGGCTGGCTTTGAATATGAGAGAGCCAGGAGAAAGGAACGCAGGTGGCAGTCTCTAGAAGCCGGAAGAGACAGGGAAACAGATTTTTCCTTAGAGCTTCCAGAAAGGAGCCCGACAGCCCTCCTGATACCTTGATTCTAGCCCCATGGAAGAAACTCTGACCTTAGAACTGTAAAAGAATAAATGTGTGCTGTTCTAAGCTTACTAAGTTTGTGGAGATTTGTCTTAGTGGTAATAGAAAACTAAGGAAGAGTTTTATCACCCTGTAATATTATTTGAAATTCATAATGAAGTATTACTCTGAAAACAAATAAAAGTTCAGAGTCTCTGAAGTTGTTTGGTTTCGGGCCTTCTGGACCCCTCTCCATTCTGGGATTCTACTTCCAAGAATTTCTAGTTGAAAACACCCTTGGGCACTTAGAGCTTTCTACCTTGCTCAAGCATGCTAAGGAGATCATATCAATTCTTATTTTAGGGCAGACATTTTTCAGATTTTTAAAAATGTATTTTTTAAAAATATGAGAGATAGGTACCCTGTCTCTGAATGGGGTCTTGCACTGTGGCCCATGCTGCAGTGCAGTGTCACAGTCATAGCTCACTGCAGCCTCAAACTCCTGGCCGCAAGTGATCCCCCAACTTCAGCCTCCTGAGTGTCTGGGACTATAGGCTGAGACTACTATGTTGAGGTTCAGAGAAGAAGCATGTCCAGGTGTCTGCAAATTAGAAAATGGTGGCAGATTTTTTAAAAAAGAAACGATGAAAAATTATCCCCGATTAGATTTACATTACAATTTTCAGCCACCATGACTGGCTAGTTTTTAAATTTTTAAAGAGTTGCCCAGACTGGTCCAGAACCCTAGCCTCAAGTGATCCTTTGATCTCAAACTCCAGAGTTCTGGGATTACAGGTGTGAGCCACCACGCCCAGTGACATTTTGCAAATTTGACATTTTGCATCATGTTAATATAGCCTCATGGCCAATTGTCCTAAATGGTATATTCAAAAGATAATACTGTTTTGACACAGAAAGGTACCAAAGGGTCATTTAGAATTTTTTCAGGAAGCTATAACAGATTTCCAGAGTAGATGGCTTTGAATGACATATAACAAAATACCCAAATTGTTCTTTCCTCATCTGTCTCCACAGAGTTTCACTCAAGATCGCGGCTGCACCTTTACATGTCTTATTTTCCTACTTACAAACACTGCTGACAAAATCCTCTGTGTTCCCCACTCCTTCCGGCTACACCTTAAGCTGTGGTCTCTTCTGGGCAAAGTGATTCTCTGACCTTTTCAAGCTACACCTTGTTTCCTCCTCCAACCAAAACTTGTTTGCTGGAGTTGAAATGCCAGTTTAGCCCCTTAGCAGATCAGTCATTATGGGCAAGTGACCCAGCTTGCTTGGGCCACAGTGTCCTTATGTCTAAAATAGAGGCGGCTGAGAGGTTTAAGGTTTTAATCCATATAAAGTGCTTAGTAGCCAGCACATACAAGCACCCTGTAATCTGATGTTAGTGCAGCTTCATTAATAACAGAAAAGGGAACCCGAAAATTTCAGCAAAATTGCATGTGCATAGTGGGTCTGGTATGTATATTACTCTAGGCATAATAAATGTTGAACGTCTGTGACATAACTATTGTAGTAGTAGAGGGGTAAGCTTAAGAAGTAAGACCAATAAATAGCCCATCATTTCTGGCAGTTTCTAGTATGGTTTTAACAGAAGGGAATTTTGGGAGGAATAACATTTTTAAAAAGAGCCAACTATTATCATTCTGCTTTATTCCTAACTTTAGTCCTTTTGAGCCTGTGTTATCAAATGGATTTTGAGCATATGTGAATTAGAGAAATTAATCACTAGGAAAGGATTAGAATTAATTAATTTTCCTTAATTAAGGAAAAGTTCCTTAAACTGTGAAAAGGCAGTAACACCATTCTTTGTGTGTGAGATTAAAGAGAAATTAATTTTCTTTCTCTTCTTGTCTAGACACACAAAGTCCAATTGTACACATACAGTCACAAAATATAGGTGAAAAACGAAAACTGTGTTAACACAGTGAGACAGATGTTTTAACCAATCAACATCAACATGCAACTAGCTGAAAATAATTAAATTACTCCAGTTTTCATCTGTCAGTTGGATGTTTGACATTGTGTAGACACAGCTTATAAGTAAAGATAATTATGAAAGATTATTAAATAAAGATCTCCCTGACACGGATTAATTGAAAAGTATTTAGTATTTTTTGTAAGCACAGTTAAACTGGAGTGGATTTCCGATAGCATGTGTCTCTCCCCCAGCTCAAAAAGCTTTCAGCAATTTGAATACTGAGTAATAATCTTATTGAGGGTTTAGAAATTACATATGTTTGGAATAATACTATTTAGTAGTATGAATTATGCCTGTTTGAATAATTAAGAAATATCTTTTCCTAACAAAGAACATTTTCCCTTATGTACATAATCTTCCAATACATGAATTTTAATTCAATTCAATTTGCAATTTAGATTCTTGTCATAATTTGAACAAATACAGATTACCTAGAATATATTAAAAATCAAATTTTCACATAGTGCATATCATAAGAATTTTTTTTAGAAATTGTCAGAGATAGAAACTTTAGGTACAACTAGTCCACTGAAATATTTGGCCATTTAAAACAATTAGCTCATTATTTATTTGTGCAGTCTTGCTTCCTAAGATGTTGTAGTCTTATTTGTTGTCAATTAATATTGCTGGTTTGAACACTGTTATTTATTTTCCATACTATTTTAGCCAAGCTATTAATTTTTATTATTTAGTATTTTTTTAATTTTTTTTTTTTATGTTTGAGACAGTCTTGCTCTGTCACCCAGGCTGGAGTGCAGTGGTATGATCTCTGCTCACTGCAGCCTCCACCTCTCAGGTTCAAGTGATTCTCCTGCCTCAGCCTGCCGAGTACCTGGGACTATAGGTGCCCACCACCACACCCAGGTAATTTTTGTATTTTTAGTAGAGATGGGGTTTCACCATGTTAGCCAGGCTCAAACTCCTGACCTCAGGTGATCCTCCTGCCTTGGCCTCCCAAAGTGCTGGGATTACAGGTGTGAGCCACCGTGCCTGGCCTAGCCAAGCCACTTAACCTTTAAATATTTAGTGTCCTCAGCTATTAAAAATAAGAGTAATATGATTATACATCCTATGAATTTGTTTTATAATTATTGTGATTTGGGAGTAAACAACTATATAAGAAATAATTATAAAATAGATAAGATTAGTGCATATTAAGACTTTGATGTCAGGTTAATTGAATGTTAATCCCATGACTTTATCTTTCATTGCAAGATTCTTTGCCTGAGTGGGGTACTGGAAGCCATTGTTGAGAGTAGATCCGATCTTACTAGACTGTTGGTTGGTTCTCCTAAAACCAGGCTGTTTTCATAATGAGTTAGTTTAACATTTTGTCTTTATGTTTAAGCACCCCTTTCCTTGGTGCAGTCACAGCCAAACTGCAAACAGAAATCGAGAAGTTGTGAGCTCCAGATTTGACAGCCACAGAGAGTTTGTGAGATCAAAAACATCTACTCTCAGTAAATAAATCAGAGCTACCTAAATCACATAGTCAGCTTAAAGGCAAGGGAACCAGAGGGAAAAACTCCAAAGGAGTGATCTCTTCATGCAATTGCTACTGGTAAAATAAAGCAAAGATGAGACAGTGTAGTCTCCACCTTATTATTTCAATCTAATATTCTATATTGAGGTTCAGAGAAGCAGGTCCAGATTTCCACAAATTAGAAAGTGGTGGCTTGCTCTTGTAATCCTAGCACTTGGGGAGGTCTAGGTGGGTGGATTGCTTGAGCCCAGGAGTTAAGACCAGCCTGGGCAACATGACAAAACCCTGTCCTTACCAGAAAAAAAAAAAAATTAGCTGGGCATGGTGGTGCTGGCCTGTAGTCCCAGCTACTTGAGGGGATGAGGCGGGAGGATCACTTGTGCTTGGGAGATCAAGGCTATGGTGAGCTGAGATCACAGCAGTGCACTCCAGCCTGGGTGACACAGTGAGACCCTGTATCTAAAAAAGAAATAAAAGAGAAACATTTCCTTGTTAGACTTTACGTATCTGACGATGACTTTTGATGGTGAAGGTAGGCATTGGTATGTGGTCTGTGGTGTGTGTGTGGGTGTGTGTGTGTGTGTGTCTGTGTGTGAATGCTATTGAAGGAAAGCCGGTAGGAGAAATATCCACAATTCAGTTAAGATCAAACATGTTACAATTTTCTGGGAAGTGCCAAGTTATACAACACCTAAACTATATCCTCTTCCTCTCTGAAACCCCAAACATCCCAAAGTCTCCTTCAAGCCAGACATCCTCTTGGTCTACTGTGCATGGTGTCTGCACGGTCCTCAAGTTTGCCTCAGGGAAAGTGCCTGTTGCCATCAGAAAGAAAGAATGCAGCAGGTACTGATTTATCTCAGGCAGAGGAGCTCTTGTGGTGAGTTTCAACAAGATATGAAAATTGTAGGTTCTTGAACACTCCTTTTCTTCTTCCTTAAAATGGATGTCTTTAGCTACATTCTACTCTCTTCTCTGTCTTTTATGACATAATCAGTCATTCACTCAACAAGGGAACATCTAATATTCACCTAACATCCCATTTGCCTGTCACATATGGACTTTAGCCTCCAGTCGGGCCAGTGACACTATTGATCTCCTAATTCCAATCTAGACTCTTTGGGTATTTTTTTCTCTTTTCCATTCCTTATTTTCTTTAGAGGCATTTTAGATAACTCATTTAAAAATTATTAGTAAATAAATCATTATTTGCAATCAGCATAGACAAGGCCTTGGGTGAGTCTAAGTGGATATCCGGAGAGATCTAAACCCGCTGCTGGAAAAGTGAGTGGGAAAGCTCCATTGATATGTGACCCAACTAAACCAACGTTTCATAAAAAGCAGTGTCTTCAGCGACTGCTTTAGGATTTCAGGGAAAAGAAAATGGAGGCAAATCTGAAAGTGGATGTTTTCTATGGAGGATCCTTGATAGAAAAGTTTTCACCCAGCCTTGAGTGAATATGCAGAGCATAAACACATGTTTGTGCAGTGAGGAAATGCTGTCTATGTTTCCTAAAATGGAAGTTCTTGTTTATTGCTTCTTTAGCTGCACAGAGACATAAAAGATGCAAAACTGGGGAGAAGGGAGAGATAAAACTAAGACAAAACTGGAGGAGGGTGCAATGATGTTGTAATTTAACATGCAAAATACTCACTTGGGTATTTTTTAAATTGTTACATTGTGACATTGGAGGGTTCATAAATGGAATTCCATCCAAACTAATTCTAATGCCTATCTTTTCTTTTTAGCAGACTATAGAATAAAGTTAAATCAAAGAACATGAGGTCCCATTCTTACCAAATTCAAATATACTTTTTATCACCTGGTGTTTAAATCATTAATACAAAAGCTTTCAGTCTCCTCCAAATTTCTATTCTAGTAAAGTACTTTCATAATTTTATATTGGAAATGTACTAATCCAGATAACTAGTATGAAATCAAGTTATAATACTATTTTGCATGTTTCTAAAATGTTTACATTTAAAAATAGAGAAGTAAGCCTTAGGGAGAAAACTGCAGCTTTCCCAAGAATATTAAAATGTTAACAAATTATTTCATTTTGAGCTAAAATCAGATAATAATGAGAACAAATTTCACCATCGCACATTCTACAGGGATCTTTGCATTTTATACTTTTTTTTTGTTTTGCTTTATAAGAGGGGATTTTGGTATATTGAATATCATACTGGAAATTTACCTGGACGGAAACGATAGAGTCAACTTAGACTTTAATCACAGAATGATAACATCTTCCAAGGAGAAGGAGCTTTTGAGGTCATTTCACCAAAACTCTTTCACCATACAGTATTTTCCCGTTCATTAACCTTTTGGCACTCTAAGCAGAGATGAAGTATCCTCCCCTGAGTTCCTAGAAGTTGAATTTAATCACCATTTTGCGAGTCTGCCCTCCCCAGTAGATGGTAAACCCTTTGAAGACCCAGAGCATTTTTGAGATAAAAGAATGAATCATATACTTCAGTACATGGAACAAATGAATAAACCTGTAGTGCCTGGCCACCCAGCTTTTTTTTTGAACCTGACCGATAAAGACGTTTACAGCTTCTTAATTTCATTATCAGAGAAAGGGTTGGCAATATTTACCTGAGCACTCTCTACAAACAGAGATGAAGAAATTTGGAATGTTTCCTTTCTCTCCTAATACATAGCTTTGGAAGTCTTAGAAAACATGTTGGTATGTTCCTTCTAGGTAGTCTTTTGCAAGCATCCTCTTCAGTGTCAAGCATCTATTCTCATGCATCACATTACAGGTTATGAATATACCCAGAGTTTATGTGAGATCTTTTTTTGTCAAATGCATTAAACCCTTGGCTTATGTATATTGAGCTGGAAGACACATGTTTTTGCAATATTTTAAAAGTAATATATTTTATAATATGCCTTAGAAATTAAAAAGAAAATAGAATACCTCCACTTCCTATGACAAAATGTCAGCATATACAGCAAGGCAAAGCCATTTGTTGCTGAAGCTCAGTTTTTCCCACCGGATGCTGAATGCACAACAATCACCAGCCAAGCCAGGAGCCTGTTTACTGCATGTTTCCCTGAAATGCCAAGCCCCTGAGGTGTTACAAGGAGGGAAGGCAGCATACATGTGTGATAGAATGGCCAATAAACTAATTGGTTTATAGTTTTGAGAAAGCAGCTGGTTGCCTGTTTTTAAATGCAGTGGTCTATAATTTGATAGAATGCAGAAGGAATCATTTCCAAGAAATTAATTAAAGTTCATAGGTTGGAAAATAATGGAGCTCATCATTAGGGAAAGCTTATTCTAAGACTTAGGATAAAATGAGCTTCCTCTTGCATTTCATTCAACTTAAGGTTTTGTAGTTACTTGTCATCATCAAAAATATCATCAGAGTCATCGCCATCATCATTATCTAAATTTGAGTAGCTATGAGAAGGTATTGTGAGGTCCTAGCTTTAGAGGAATCAATTTCTTTGAGATTTGATATTTTTATTTTAGGACTGCAGAGCATAGGTTAGAATCTGTGTTTTAAAAACTTTGACAGGCCACGTCATAGGTAGTAAAGTTTTCTCTTGGCATGAGTTTTGAGTTGACTTGTGTTATGGTTGAATTGTGTCTCTCAAAAATATTGTTTATGTCTTAACTCCTGGTGCCTAGGAATTTCACCTTATTTGAAAATAGGATTTCTGCAAATGTAATCAAGGTAAGATGAGTTCATACTGTGTTAGGGAAGATCCTAAACCCAATATAATTGGTGTTCTTGTAAGAAGAGACACAACAACAAAGACAGAAACAGGGAGAACACCATGTGAGGATGGAAGCAAACATTGAAGTGATTCATCCCTAAGCCAGGGAGCACTGTTGGAAACCACCAGGAACCAAGAACAACTCAATCCAAGACAGAAGCATGAAATGGATTTTCTTTAAGAGCCTCTAGAAGGAATCATCTTAATTTTGGACTTTGCCCCAGAACAGTGAGACAATGCGTTCTTGTTTCAAGTCACCAAGTTTGTGGTAATTAGTTACAAAGCCCCAGAAATGAATGCAGTCTGGATTAGGTATATTCTGCGTACATATGCTGCCTAAGAATGCCAGAAGCCAGAAGAGGTGATGTCTGCATTTTTGGTTCCTAAAATCCTCTCTCAGTACCCACTGCTCTGTCCAGGGCAAAGCTCCCCTGACACATTTTTAGCCTTTAGGCTATGTCCTATCTCCCCTGCTCACCAGAGAAGTAGGTCTTGGATTCCAGTCTCTCAAGGCTGGCATTTTCCAAGTGAAAGACACTGCCTTTGTGTAAATCCTTCCCCCTTGAGTGTAGGCAGGACATAGGATTTGTTTGTGTCTCATGGAATATGATAGAGATAATGGAACACCACTTCCATGATTATGTTACATAAGCATATAAATTGTGTCTTACTAGTATACCCTTTTTGTTGCATTCTTGGTTTCCATGCTTTGATGAAAGAGCAGCCATGTTAAACAGGTGCATATGGCAAGAAGCTCAGAGCTGCCTCTGAAACAACAGCCAGCAAGGAACAGAGGCTTTCAGTCCAGCAGTCCACAGGGCATTGAATCCTGCCAACAACCACATAAGTTTGGAAGCGAACCTTCCTCAGTTATTCAGCTTTAAAATGAGACCCCAGCTCAGGCCAACACCTTCATCAGTGAGAGACTTCAAAGCAGTGGACCCTGCTAAGGTTGTGCCTGGATTCCTGATATGCAGAAACTCTCATAAAATAAATACATTACTTGAAACTGTTAAGTTTTGGTTATTTGTTACATAGCAGTCAATAACTAATGTGGCATAATATGCAAAACATGGATTTCAGCTGAGCACAGTAATCCCAGCTCCTTGGGAGGCTGAGGTGGGAGGATTGCTTGAGGTCAGGAGGTCGAGGCTGCAGTGAGCTATGATAGCACCATTGCAATCATAGCTCATGGCAGCTATGAGCCTGGGAGACAGAGCAAGACCTTGTTTCTAAAAAGACATGGATTTCAAATTTGGCCAGATTGTAACCCAACTTCTACATAGATATTATGTCTCCATTGGAGGGATATATATTTTGAGACTTTGCAATCCTTAATTACTTAGGAACAATTAGTTAGCAAGTGAAAGAAATTCAGGTTGAATTCACTTAAGGGAAAAGAAGAGATTTTCGGGTTCCATTTACTAGCGGTGCATTTAGTTTCGAAAATGGTGTCCTCAGGTCTAATCATTGCTGTTAGGAATCTGGCACTTTGGCGCCATGTTTCTTCTTTGGCTTTCTTAGAGAGGCTTGTCCGTGTGTGGTGGTAGGCAGTCAACAGCATTTCCTAGTATGTCATCCTTTTCTCAGAGAAGCACATTGGCCTAGCAACTATGCGTACTGGCCTAATTTTAGTTGCATGCCAACCAATGTCTATATCCAGTGGAAAGAGATACTTGAATTGATATGGACTGCTTGGGTTATGTATACTCTTCAGAAATGAGAAGAGATTGGGTAAGTCCAGTAGGCTTAGGGTAGATGGAAGTAAGATTGCTCCCCAGAGGAAAATTGAATGCTAGGTAAGCAAAACTCATTGATGTCCATTGTTGCTTATATTACAAATAGTACCAAACAAGAAAGAATGGCATGGCTGCTTCATGGAAGAGGAGATGAACTTGGGGCAAAACCTTACCTAGGATATTTCCTTTTTTCAGCTAAAAAGAGGAACTTGGACATTCAGAAATGAGAAAACTTGTATATCAGTTGCTGTTGTTGTTGGTTTGTAAACAGCTGTAGCTCTTAGTGACATAGAGAGATAAAGTGACAGGAACAGATGAGGATGTTTCTATTAGGATGTTATCCAGGCAGTTCTATGTTGGGAGTCACCCTCCTGGGACACTCCTGGGTCTGGAAGCTGTCAGCTGGTGGCAAATCAGAGATAGTCTGAGATTTAATGCCAGATGGGAAACGTGACCTCAAATGAATGAGGCTGTTTAGGAGTGGGCGCAACATGCTGTGCTTGCCATCTCTTTTAAGAGTTCTAACTGAAAGGTTAGGTTTACTGAAGGATAAGCCAATCTGGGGAGCTGATCTGGTGAACATGAATTTGGCCAAACTTCAGGCTAAGCGTTTAGCAGGGTGAAAGTTTGGGAAGAGTTTCGTTGTAGAACATTAGGCAAATGGCTGACAAAAGAGCTTCCAGTTCTCTCACAAGGAATTCTTCAAAAAGCAAAGGAGGTCCTTCTCAGTCAGCCTGCTCTTTCTGCTCAGTAGACTTCTTTGTGAGACTATGCTGTGAGTGAGTTCTCAGGCTGGTGATATAACCTGGTCTTCAATTCTTGTGCAGCTCTGTAAGTCCACGTAGGCACCACTAAATATCCTTATGACATTAAGTGTCATTGGATTGTTTGCTAACATTTGCTTCCATATGGGCCCCAGGCATTAGCAAACATGTAGTTTATTCATTTATTTATTCACTCAGTGAATATTTATTGAACTTATTCTAATTGTCAGGCCACTTTGCTAAATGTTGTTCCATCACTTTCCTTGCAGACCATACAGGGGAAAATGCACAACTAACTGGAATCATCATTTAGTGTAATCCATGCAATGATGCAACAAGTTGGGGAGATGTGAGAACATCTGGCAGGAGCATGTGTCCCAGACTGAGAGGGTGAAAATGCACTAAGGAGAAATTTGAAGAATCAGTAACTGACCAAATTGCTGGGAGGAGAGTCATTTCAGACAGACAGAGGAGCACGTTCAAGGCTGAAGTCTACAGCCTGACATTAATATCGATTCTCTTAGCTAAGTGTTGTTAAAGAAACCAAATGACAGTGAATTTGAAGTCCTGCACTCAGCCAACCGTATGAAGTGTAGTCACTGTATGGTCAGTTAATTACAGGGCAGCATCCTTCAGTCATCAGTCGAGCTAGAGAGAATATTGACAGATGTGCTCTTATGAAAGCTGAGAAGCTCAACCAGGACAAGTATTTAGCTAAAAGGGGGTCTGACCTCCTTTTAGAGATGGGAAGCAAGGGTGGACAGCATAACCTGTAGACTAAATCTATCACACTGCTGTTTTTGCGAAGGGTTTAATGGAACACAAATAAGCCCTTTTATTTATGTATTGTCTATGTCTGCTTTCACACTACAAAGACGAAGTTGAGTAGTTGCAAAAGAGACCATATGGCCTGCAAAGTCTACAATATGTACTATCTTACCCTTTATTTTAAAAAGTTTTCTGACCCCTGATGTAAAGGACCAACTTCATGAAGTCGCATGTGGATTTTCTAGTTATCATATAGACATGAATGGAAGAGTACAGAAGTTCCATGTCAGACAGCAATTGTTTTCAAACTTGCTATGAATGTTTTCCAAATGCAGATTCCTGGGCTCCATCCAGGCTTCCAGTGACTCAAAATCTGGGTATAGATTCCAACAATTTGCCTTTTAGTGACCTTAGAGGTGATATTGATGGCAAAAATTTTATATATGTACACATTCATGAAACAGAAAATTGGACATGAAATATTTTTTAATCCACATATAAACAGATACTCCTTTCTGTCATTAAAAACCAATTAGGAAAAAATGATAAAAGCCTGATTTTAAAACCATGGTCCATATGGCTTATGCAAGATAATTTTCTGAAGTGACCTTCAAGATGAAACAGTTGCAAAGTATATCTGTGTTCAGTTAAATTAGGAGGTGTGTGTGCAACAAGGAATTATTAGCCGTAGATCTTTAAAATCAAATCAATGTAAACAAAACACTGTCAGCCCAGTGGCCAAAGAACACAATCAATCAAAATATGAATAAATATACACAATTATACACTACTACTACTAGATGATGATGATGATGGTGATGATGGTGATGATGATGGTTATGATGGTGATGATGAGGATGGTGATGGTGATAGTGATGATGATGGTGATAATGATGATGGTGGTTATCGTGATGACGATGGTGATGATGGTGATGGTGATGGTTGTGATGATGATAGCAATGAAGATAACAATTATTGTGATGATAATTTATGGCGATAATAATGATTGTGGTGATGGTCTGTTTCCATGCGTCAATCTCAGTTGCTCCCCCAGACTCCATACAAACAGAACCACCTTAGAGATGTTTCAAACTTACCGTGTTCGAAACTTAACTGCTGCTTTTGACACAATGAATGCCCTCCTGTCTCCATTTTTACCGTCTTAGGAGAACTCACACCATCCCCTCATCACTCAGTGAGCCAAGTGTGCTAGCTGCTGATCCACATGTCTGAATGGCCGCCTTGAGGAATTGACATTACCTTGGGGACCTACAGGGAGCAATGATGCTGGACTGGGGCAAGGATGAATAAAGGAGGGATAAGTCCAAGTTGTTGGGGGAAGACAGGGCAGCCAACTCTATCTGGAGCTCTCAGATGGGTTTAGCGGTTGTGGAGATATTTCTAATGGCATTTTGAAGACGTGGAAGAATGTTATTAGGCATAGCAGAGATTCTTAACTAAGAGCAATTTTGGCCCCACTGTAAGGGACATTTGACAATGTCTAGAGATATTGTTGGTTGTCACAACTGGGGAGGTGCCACTGACATGGAGTAGGTAGTGACCAGAGATGCTGCTGAACATCGTAAAATGCAGAAGAACGACTCACACAGCAGAGAATTATCTAGTCCAAAATGTCAGTAGTTCTGATATTGAGAAACTTGGCTCTGTATTGTGCATGTGTAATCGTTTTTTACTTACTGATTCTAGATTCAACTGGCAAGGGGGTGTCAGCAATGTCTGGAGATATTTTGGATTATCCCATCTGGGCAGTGTGTGCTCCTGACATCTAGAAGGCAGAGGATGCTGCTAAACATCCTACAATGCACAGTACAGCCCTCACAACAAACATAATCATCCAGCCCCCAAATGCCCACAGTGCTGATGTTGTGAAACCCTGCTCTAAGTCAAAGCATTGTCTTACTCAATTTTTAATTCCTAGTGTATATCAGTGGTTCTCAACTTTGGGGAGGGGACAGGTTTGCTTCCAGTGTACATTTGGCAATGTGGGAAGACATTTTTGTTTGTTGTGAGTATGGAGTGTGTTACTGGGAATGGAGGCAAGGGATGCCACTAGACATCTTACAGTGCATAGGACAGCCTCCACCCCTCAGAATGATCTGGCCCCTAATGTGAACAGTACTGAGGTAGAGAAAACATGAGGTAGACTGTAGAAGCCTATAGAAGAAGAGAATCTGAGAAAATTGTTGTGCTTGGGGAACACTGAAGAATGTGGAGCAATTGAACAAATGCTTGTGCAGACAGATTGGCACCAAATTGCAATGGAGCACCAATGGGACAGTGAAAAGGGACAAGTCCTACAATGCACAGTTCTTGACCATCCCCAAAGTGCTCCAAAGCTACAGAAGTTGGTGTGCATGTATTATCTCATTGATCCTATTTGGGAATTATCATGTTGACAGCTGGAGTCCCATGAAGGAACATTTTTAAGCAGCAAAGTGACAAGCTCTGATTTGCCTTTTGAGATTAATGACTCAGAGACTGCCAGTTATTTGTTAACTTGCTTGATTCAGCCTAAGCAGACATCTAGAGGGTGTAATTTGATTTATTCTGCAGAGGGGTGATTGGCCCCTACATTATCTTGGCACACTGCCTGAATTTCTGAACACCAAAGACTTATTTATTTAGTGTATGGCCATCTCATTTCCAAGAGTCATCAAAGAAGTGAGAATGGATTAGATAGGGAACAAGCTGACCATTGGATTAGTTTATCAGATGATTAGCATGCCATGCTAATTTATCAAGACATGGAACATTTAAAGAAGGGGAGAGTAACATATACAGGGAAGATAGGAGATCTTTGTCCCAATTATTTCTTTTTTTTTAATGCATGAATAGTCTTTTGGTAAATATAGTTTATGTTTGTTTCTGCTTTCTAAGTTAGGCTGCAAAATATTATTTATCGGTGATATTCTTTGAAATTGATTGGCATGGCAAGACTGTAAAAGAGTATCCATAGGTGTATTTAAAAATAAAAGATCGTCTTTTCATCTTTGCAGAAAAACATGTATTTACTATTGCTTGGAATAGAAAGCAGAATTTTGCTTTAGCCATTAGGAAGTGACAAACACTACGCCATAATTATAGTGAGAAGAAAGCATCAAAAAGAAATGTTTTGGTTTTTTTTATATACAGTTGGCACAAAAATGTCCACATATATGAATACTCTAAAGAATGCACCATAAAAAGAACCTTCCACCACTATTAACAGAATTAATCAGTGCTCATTACCATGGGATCGGGGATACATTTTTACATGTTCTTGATTAGATTCAAGAGCCAAAGAATAAGGCCTAATTGATGAAAGTGGGCTCTAATTTTGTGCTTTTAAAATAATGGCCTCTGGCCAAATATGGGCAAAAGAAACAGCACTTGATTTGTTACTTTACATTTGTTTCTTGCATCCTGCTCGAAAATAGAGATGATTTACAGTTTTAATATATTTTTCATGCACAATTAACATCATTGTTGCCAGTTTTATAGAAGAGGCAGGAAAGTGGGCCTTCTATGATTTATTGTGAGTGCATGAAACAGAAGTAATGCTATTAGCAACAGAGTTTTAGTAGGAAAAAGTTAAAGCACACAGTCTTAAAAAGGAAAGGTTGGTGTCAAAATTATGTTTGCTTTAGGTAAGCTTTATACCTCCATGGATGGCTTTTTTTATAGTAACAACAACAGTAACTGTATTTACATTGGGGCCTTTTCTCTGTTTCAGAGGCTTTCATGTGGAGTGCCAAAATGGTAAAATATTTAACATTGTTATATGAAGGAGTGAGGGAAAATCCAATCAAGATTGGCATTTTTTAAAAAAGAAAAGGAGCATAGGGAATATTTTAAAGATTTGGGGCCAAGGCTCGTGGCTGATGCCTGTAATCCCAGTGTTTTGAGAGGCTGAGGAAGGAGAATCACTTGATCCAGGAGTTTGAGACCAGCCTGGGCAACATAGCGAGACCTCCACCTCTATAAAAAAGACTAAAAAGTTAGCTGAGTGTGATGGCACGTACCTGTAGTCTCAGTTACTAGGAAGGCTGAGGTGGGAGGATAGCTTGAGCCCAGGAGGGCCAGGCTTCAGTGAGCTGTAATCACATCACTGCACTCCAGCCTGGGCAACAGAGCAAGACGCTGTGTCTCAAAGAAAAAAAAAAAAAAAGATTTGGTATCTTTCTTTCCCCCACAGTTTGCATGTACATTGAAAACTGTGCATTTAAGCCAAAATAGTTTTTTTTTAAACATTTCACTATAAAAAAGGAGTCTGGCTTTCACATGGGTACATGATTTTGCTTTGGCTTCTTCAATTCCCACCTGCCCTGTTGTGAGACCCATGAAGTAAGCAAAGCATTCTTTTTGCCACGGAAATGAAACTCCTAAACATATTGTTTATTATCACATAACGGAAAGAGAGAAACGTTTCAAAAATAAGGATACATGAAGCCCTTATTGAAAAGCAATCATACATTGGTGAATTTAATGTTTTGGAGCAAAAACTGTTATGTTGGATACCTATTAGTCTTTTTAGCTAGTGAAATATGTACAAGGCAAAATCAAGCATCAATAGAAGGGTCCAACTAAGCTTGTTTCTCATATGGTTTCTCTGCCAGCTCACACCTCAAGGGTGCCTCCTGCCTGCAATGTGTACTCTCTGGTCCACACACTGATTTCCCCTTTTCTGTTTCATGGGGTGACTTGCTGACCTTCTCTGTGCATGGCTAGTAGTACTCTATTGACTGGCAAGGGTTGTGTCTTCCACTTGGGTCTTCCAAGCTGCTGAAGAAAGCAACACAGAAAGTATAGCTGACAATAATTATCTGTCAAATGTATGTGAATCACAGTGTGGATGGTCGACCTGTTGTTTCTTTTTTCTCTTTGAAAGGAAGATTTCAGTTTTCTCTGCAGCCATGGTACTTTATAAATTATTTCCTCTTCCATCTCTTAAAAGTCACTGTTATTTACCACCCCATTAGCTGTGGATGGCGTGAAATGCCCACTCATGCAGCACAGGAGGATACACAGATTGTCACACATCTTTTCAGGAGACCACACAGCAGTGGGTAGTGTAGTATTAAATAAATGCCTGGAATAGGAGCTGGGAATGCATTGCACTTCAAGGAATTTTATCCATAGGATGTAACTGGGAAAGTGCAGAAGAATGCATATATATGGTTGTTCATTGTTACATGTTTTATGATAGCAAAAAAAAATTAAAAAATATTCAACTTTCATTTTAGACACGGATTTGCAGTTTTGCTACATGGGAATACTGTGTGATGCTGAAGTTTGGGGTATAGATCCCATTACCCAGGTAGCGAACATGGTACCCAACAGGTAGTTTTTCAACCCACACCCCCCTGTCTTCCTCCCCTTCTAGTAGTCCCTAGTGTGGAGTGTTCCCATATTTATGTCCATGTGTACTCAGTGTTTAGCCCCCACTTATAAGCGAGAACATGTGATATTTTGTTTTGTTTTCTATTCCTCCATTAAGTAACCAAAATTTTTAACAACGTAGAATCCATTACATAATTAGAGATACAATACAAGCATTGAATACCAGCTGTTAAAATGGCATTACAGGATAATATTTAGTGATATGGAGGAATATTCAGAGTGTATTATATACAAACATTTTCATCATATCATTTTTTACTAGAGTGGACTGTCATTTTCTTGTGGGCTCCCTTGTATTATTTACTCTATTGCATCTCAGTTTTGTTGCATATTATGTAAAATAGAAGATAATGATAGCTTGGCGCATTCTCTGCTGAGACTATTTACAGTGGTGTAAAAAGATGTTGCCAGGGGTGTGTGCCTCAGTCTGTCCCAGCCTTCGTAGGGCCCCATGTTTCAACTCCCTAATAACCCATTGAAGACACACGGGCACACAGGGGAGAATGCTCTGGTTTAAACAGTCAACCATAAGCCAGACACAGTGGTGCAACCTGTGTTGCACCTTGTGGTAGCCTCTTGCTACCCAAGAGGCTGAGACAGAGGATCTCTTGAGGTCAGGAGTTCAAGACCAGCCTGGGCAACATAGCAAAACTCCCATCTCTAAAAAATAAAAGCAAACTCAACCATTTTGAGTTTTACATGTTGTAAATATCTTCTCCCACTGGCACCCACCCATCATTCCTGGTTTTGATTGAAACAAAACCATTAGTTTTAATGTAGCAAAATGCCATCAACATATTTTTCTTTCTAACAGTTTCTCCTACGTAGTGCCTGTTAAAGAAATCCTGTTCTACCCCAACATCACAAAAACATTTTCCTATAAGTATCAGAATTTCATTGTTCATACAGACATTTTTTAATCCATGCAGAGTTTATTTTTATATATGAAATGAGGTGGGAATCTCATGTTATTTTTTTCCCCAATAGGGGAACATTGCTTTGACACATGAAGGAAGCAATGTATTCTTTTTTTTCTTTTGAGACAGAGTCTTGCTCTGTAGCCCAGGCTGGAGTGCAATGGTGCGGCCTCAGCTCACTGCAACCTCTCCCTCTCAGGTTCAAGCGATTCTCCTGCCTCAGCCTCCCAAGTAGCTGGGATTACAGGCACACGCCACCATGCCCAGCTAATTTTTGTAATTTTAGTAGAGACGGGGTTTCACCATGTTGGCCAGGCTGGCCTTGAACTGCTGACCTTGTGATCCACCCTCCTCGGCCTCCCTAAGTACTGGGATTACAGGCATGAACCACTGTGCCCAGCTACAACGTATTCTTTCCCAATGATTTGTGGTGTCAGCCAGGACCTTGATAGGGATAAATGGCATGCAACTTGAGAAATGTAATTAAGATGGGGACAGGATAGTGGAGCCCTTATGTGAAGTTGCTGATGCCCACTGAGGTTGAACTGGACCTACCTACCAGGGAGGGAACTGGAGGTCATATATACAGGCCTTACTCGCCTTCTGCCCTCCGGATTACCTGCTAGTGTCTTCCTTGGCTGAAACCCAGGAGCAGCCAGAAGGCAAGAGTGAACCTGTTTATTTACCTTCCACACCAGAGAGGAGTGGAGATGAGGAAAAGTTAATCTTGAAGGGGACAGACTCCTCCCCCCACAAAATAGTACAAGCTTTTAAAATTCATCATATATACATCAGCCAATCCAAGGGCTTTATATTTGGTCTTGTTGATTTCCTGATCCATTCCTGCAAGATTAAAGTATGACTCAAATAGTACAAACGCCCATATATTTTTCATCTTCAACATTCTCGTTGCTTTTTGTAGAATTTATTCTTTCATATACAATATGGAATCAATGTATCAAAAACTGCAACATTCTTCTGTCTTTGCTGGGAATTGTATTTATTGAAATGTTGGTTTGAGGAAAAATAAACATCTTCCAAGCTCATGTTATCTCATTTGTAAACTGGCATAGTTCATTACTTGTTGGATCTAATCATAGCTTTATTAAAGACTTTGAGCATTATGTGTTAATTGATTATTATTATTTTGCAAATGATATCTTCAATTACATTTTCTACTCCTGGTATAAAAGAATGTCGATCTTTTTTATACATTGATTATATGTTCAGCCATCTTTTTTGATTCCCTATTATTTCTAGTAGCTTTTCTGTTAAATTACATGGTTTCCATAAGAATGGTGACATTATGTACAAATAATGACCATTTTCTCTCTTTCCTTTCAATACTTGTAATTTTCATTTCCTTTATAACTTGTACCATTGTATGGCCCACTGACGTCCAGTGCGAGGATGAATACTGTTGGTACAAACTTTTGTTCCCATTCATGACTTTACAGGAAATGAGTCTAACATCTTTTTTGTAAATGCAGCGTTGAGGAGAGATTTTAAAGCATGCAGTCATTATCAGATAATATGAATTACTTGCAATTCCCAGTTTTTTCTAAGTTTTTAAAAATGTTTTCTTTTGTTCATAAATATTGATTATGACCAAATAATCAACTGGCATTTCTACAGCTGGTTATATGATTCTTCTCTTATAATTAATGTGCTCTGAAAATTAATATATTTTTAAATATATATTCAATTTCGGGAATAACACATTTTTAATCTTAAAAGAAACATTTTTAAAATGGCCATTATTCTATTATAGTGGAACATATTGTATATTAAAAATAGCTACTATTCTACTAAGTTTGGTTTGTAAATATTCCACTTAGGATGTCTACATCTACCTTCATAAATGAATTTGATTTATAATTTTCTGATGTTATACACTCTATACTTTTGATATGAATGTTAAACTGTCCATACAAAAGGATTTGGGTAGCTTTCTGTAATTTTATATTTTCTGAAGAAAACTTAAATAAGTAGAATTACTAAAATTTTTGTGAAAATTATCTTGGGTGGTGAGTTTTTATGTGGGAGATTTTTAGTGATTCTTTCATTACTACTTATAGCTTTTAGTTTATTCATTTCTTTGTGTAAAGTTGCTTTGTTTTTTTTTTCCTCAAATATTTCAATTTCTTTTTTTAATACCAGGGCTTATACTATTAAAATAGTATTTTGTATTTTTTATAACTTTGTTTGTTATTTTAAAAATGATTTTCCTCTTTAAAGACTATTTGTTTTCATTATTTGTTGTATATTATTTGTTTCATTATTTGTTGTATATGTTACTCTTCCTTGGTCAGTCTTGCCAGAAGTTTGTTTATATTATTAAGCTTTTCAATAAACTAGCTTTCATTTTGGTAATTAGCTCAACTGTTTTTTCTCTGTTTCAGTAATTTCTGCTCTTACCTTGATCATATCCTATTTTCAGATTTATTTGGATTTATTCTGTTTTCTCTTCTTCCTGTTTCTTGACTTGCCTCCATGGCTCGTTTATTTCCAATTCTTCTTGTTACCTTGTAAAGATATTTGAAGTTTTAATTATTCCTTTTAAGCACTTCTTCAGTCCCATCTGACAAATTTTCACGTGACATTTGAACTATCACTGGACTCTGACTGTTTTGTGTTTATACGGTAGCATAAAGGCACATGCACACATATACACACACACATAGATGTGTGTGTGTATATGTTTAGTGTTCTATCATTATTTTGAATGCTTTTTACTATTGATTTCTAATTCTGTTGACCGATAGAATATAGTGCTGTATGCTGCTGTTTCTTTTAAGTACTCTTTATGAAAGGCAGATTTTGTAAACGTTCGGTGTGTGCTTGAAAGCTATGGACACATTTACACATACATAGACATATTCACAAATACAAATACAGATATACGTGTATATGTGAGAATGTGTGTTTTGAGGAGCATAGGTTTCCATAGATACCCACCAGATCACATGTATGGGTTACTTCAGTCTTCTATATCTTATTTATTTTGGTGGGTGGGGCTAGGGACAGAGTCTCGCTCTGTTGCTCAGGCTGGAGTGCAGTGGCCTGATCTCCGCTCACTGCAACCTCGGCATTCTGGCTTCAAGTAGTTCTCCTGCCTCAGCCTTCCAAGTAGCTGGGATCACAGGTGCACACCACCACGCCCAGCTAACTTTTGTATTTTTAGTAGAGACGCGGTTTCACTTTGTTGGCCAGGCTGGTCTCCAACTCCCGGCCTCAAGTGATCCACCAGCCTCGGCCTCCCAAAGTGCTGGGATTACAGGCGTGGGCCACTGCAACTGGCCTATATCCTCAATTACATTTTGTCTCCTAAGTTTATCACTCCAAGAATGTTGTGTTTTATTCTACTGTAACATTTTATCTTTTCTTATCTGTCCTTTATCTTATATATTTAATGTATATGGATATACTATGTTATATATATGTAGTATGTATATATAAAATGTACTTATATACCTTTTACATGTTTTGAAGCTTTATTATTAGGATGTTACATGAAAGTGTCAGTTACACCTTTTTAATCTTCCATTCCTTTTCTAGTATTTATTATCCATTTTTGACATTTACTATTTTTGTTTGATACTAAATTTGCTTCCTGTGATATTTTTTCATTTATATTTTGTTTTATATTTACAATTTTTAGTGTCTTCATTTTCAAGTTTATGTATCCATTCTAAATATATCTTTTCAACAATATGTTGCTAAAAGTATTTTAATCAATATTTTATCTTTATTCTAATTTTATTTCTGCAATTATCATTATTATAGATTTCACTTCTGACATTTTATTTTATATTTATCAATCATGCTTTTTAAATTTTACCTTTTTTTTTTTGCTTTACCTGACTTCCATTATATAATTTTAAAAGTTTCTTTTACTGACCTTATTATTATATTCTTCTTTCTTCTGTTTTTTTTCCTTCTTATAGTTGGGACTCATCAAATTTCCCTCTTCTTTTCCCATTTTATGCTGCACTTATATTTTAATGAAGAGGTATCTAGTCTTCTTATTAGCTATCAAACATTTCAGTATCCATAATTTTCCTCAAAACAAGATATTGATTTAGCATTTTCTCTACTCTTCAGCATCTCTCTCTCTCAATCACCCCACACTGTGTTAGATTCTAAGAGAATCTGGGCTCTAGATCATGTTAAAAATTTGATTTTAGATCATTGTTTCTTCGGAATAATTTTTTGTCATTACCTGTATTATGTTGCTGTGTTCTGGGTTCCTCTCCTTGCAGAAATATATTGTGTCAAGATTTCTGTGATGTAAGTGGATTTGGATTTAAGCTATCATTTAAATGACAGTTTCACTGGACATAAAATCCAGGCTGATTTTCTTTCCCTTGTACTTGCGGGGGGTGAGAAGCCACTGCATTTTGTATCCTACGTTGCTTTGCAATTAGCCTGGTTTTCATTCCTTTGCACATCGCCTGCTTTTTCTCATTGGAAAAATTAGACATATTTTGTTTACATTTGAGGTACTCAAAAATTGGAATTTATTTTTGCTTTGTTCTGTTTTAAATCAACCTATTATTTACTTTGTGAGTACTTTCACTTTTAAGCCTTTTTTTTTTCTTTCATTCTGGGAAATTCTCAGCCTTTCTGTCTAATGTAGTTCTTCCTAGTCTTTTTCTCTTTGTTCTCTTTCTGGGTCATTTTTTTTATAGGACTGGTAACACTTCTATTTCCATCTTCCATACTTTAGCATTTGGAGGATGTTTTTCCACCATTTTTCATCCCAGATCCATTTTGGGAAAATGTCTCTCTGTCTTTTGGCTCCTATGTGCATTGTTTGTGGGTATCCTTCCATTTCAGTCTGTTCTTTGTGCTCTCCAGTTCAACAATTTCATTTCTTCTCCCCGGTATCTCGCGTGACTTCCTTTGAAACCCTTTGTTCCAACTTCATATCGCTATCATTGTCTCTGTGTCCATTGGAGGGATCTGCTTCTTTTGAATCCCAGTTTGTTTACTTGGGTCATTTTATTATTATTATTTTTTAAATAGGATGTTCCTTTTCTTTTAAGTGCTTTGCTTTTTGACTGGCTCTTAAAAATTTCTTGGGAGTTCTTTTATTTTCTTGAGGCCGGTAGAGGTCTTGGAAGGTACCAAGTGTCCAATGGGCAGTCAAAAGCCCACATCTCTGCCTGGCGCGGTGGCTCACACCTGTAATCCCAGCACTTTGGGAGGCCGAGGCAGGTGGATCATCTGAAGAGTTCAAGACCAGCCTGACCAATATGGTGAAACCCCATCTCTACTAAAAATACAAAAATTACCTGGGCATGGAGGCATGTGCCTGTAGTCCCAGCTACTTGGGAAGCTGAGGCAGGAGAATCACTTGAACCCGGGAGGCAGAGGTTGCAGTGAGCAGAGATTGTGCCACTGCACTCCAGCCTAGGTGACAGAGTATGACTGCATCTCAAGAAAAAAATAAAAAACAAAAAATAAAGGCCCACCTCTCGATTTCATGCCTCTGGGTAAATTGGAGGGAAAAGAGGGTCCCTCTGTGAAGAGCCCTTGGAACTCGAGTTCTAATTTCTAAACCAAGAACTTTATATTCTTTCCTCCCTCCCTATCACTTCCATCCACTGGCTGGCTCTTATCTGAAAACTGTCGTGTGCAGTTATAAATACTCAACACTTAGGGAAGGAGAAGGAATTCTGAGAGATTTCACCAGCCTGATTCTTTTCATTGCCATAAAATTCCACTGCTTTACCAGAAATCCTTGGAATGTGGCTTTCCTAGCTTTGCACTGTGACCTTCTTCATTCGGAATAACGAAGATGGGAAAAGCATTGATCCGCCCAGTGAGGAGCGAAGAGCAATACCTAGGTGGAAAGCTCTATCTCCCTTGACTGTCCTGTGAAATGCACCTGAGTCTCAGAGGACTCCACTGCCATCTGTCTGTCCAGGAATTTCCCATTTTGTATGGCGACTTCAAAGTAGGTAAATACTTTGATTAAAGGAATAGAGAACAGAATTTGGGTAGCTTGTTCAAAAGATGGCATGGAAAATTCCATGACTGGAGTAGTTGTGAAGCATCACTCTTCCTGTAAGAATAAAGGAGGCATTTGCCAGATGTCTGAAAACACACAGACACACACATAAAGGAATTACTTCTGGCTGCAAGAATATTCTCTCTCAGCATCTTCCTGCATCTCCACGGGCAAACAGACCCACAACAGTCTGGGATTTTTTAATTGCCAACAGTTTTCATTGCATGAGAGCCTGACATGTCTGTTGCATGATAGGGTGTGTTTTTATTTTTGGCTTCCTATTGGTTTCAACATATCCCTCCTTCCATGTCATAATGACAATTTCAAAGACCTGAGTTGAACCTAGAACACTTTTTTTGTCAGACACAACAATGCAGTGGATGTTAGTCATAGAGTAATCCAAACAGAGATAATTTTGTATATTCTAGAATATTATGTTTTCAAACGTAGGTTTTGATGTACCATAAGTTTTCTTCTGCCATTGAGGCGATATATGTGTGTGTGTGTGTGTGTGTGTGTATGTATATATATGTGTGTATTTTAAATTTAAATTAGATATTTTTTAGAGGCCTTAGCCCTTAAGCAGAATTCCCTCCTAATTTAATGATTTTGGACGAAGCTCTTTGTGAATCATTTAAAAACACATTCATGCTTCTTCAAACAGAGGTAACAAAGGATATAGCACCTTGACTTGTTGACTAAGTGCTGTCTTGGTAGATGTTATTTAGCATAGAAGATGCCTGCAGGGTCAATTCTACTCTCTAAAGTTTCTTGAGGCTGTGTTAAATGAAATCAAACACCTGTGGATTTTTTATTCTTGTTTACGCTTTTTATACCTCTCCTTTCTTCTCCCTGGGCAACCTGCTTTCACACTAGTGCCTACCTCTGTTTTCCCTTCAGAATGTGATCTATGCTACACAATCTGATTAACAAGCTCACCAGAGTTCTACTGGACATAGAATAAAGAAACCAGTATAGTTTTCTCTCTAGGGACAAGGCAGTGAGGAAGCCAGTTTGAATACAGGTTCTTGCTCTTGTAAGCATTGACATTCAGCAGGTTCCTTACTTTCTGAACACTGCAGTTATATGATAGGCAGACAGGGACTAAGAATAACACCTACCTCAACGGGGCTGTTGTGAGGATTACTGAGATAATTTATGTAAATCCCTAGCACAATGCCTGACTCATGCGAGATCTTTAATTTATGGTAGCAGTTACTAATTTCATTTATCATAATGAGCTGCCTGAGCTACCAAGGAGCTCTGCCACTCCCAGTACTGTTCTACAGTTCTTTAATTCAACAAAGAAATTTTTCTTTAGTTCCAAATAAGTGCCAGGCATCAGGCTAGGTGCTGGGTGTATGATGATGATCAAAACAGTGTTCGTATGGGGGTAGTCATCATTTTGTAGATGGGCCATTTTTTATGATGTCCCTCTTCATTATAGGTCTTGATTCTTGCCTCTGTTTTGTATACATATGTGTTGCGGCAGGGGCTTGCTATAAAAATCAGAATTGCCCAGGCTGAGCGCAGTGGTGCAATCATGGCTCATTGCAGTGGTGCAATCATGGCTCATTGCAGCTTCGGGCTTAAGTGATCCTCCCACCTCAGCCTTCTTAGTAGCTGGGATTACAGGCACACTCCACCACACCTGCCTCTGTTTTGTGTAGCTGTGATTACGTAGCAATTTTCTGAATCAGTGACAAGATGCAATGCATATTTTTTTCAGTAGGTTAATTAATTTATCTAATCTACATTTGGAGCTATTTTTTGGAGTGTTAGTCATCATAATAAATATGGTGGCACTGTCAATAGTAATATAATGGTACCTTAATTCCATAATACAAAGATCACGTCTTCATGACTGATGGACCATTTCAAACCCATAGGTATATTTGCTCGCTCTGTAAAGTATACAAAAGTAAGAATCCTGGACATCTTTAAAAGTTGTAAATTTTTATGCAAAAACTTACATTCACGCCATCTTTTGAATATTGAAAAGATTTGGGAACATGGCGCCTATATGTGACTGTGGATGAGGTGGGGCTGTTCCCTTCAGACACAGAACTCACTTTGCCATAGTCACACTCCCCACCGCTCCCTATTGTGTCTCCAACCCCCAGGCTGTTGTCTGTTTCTTTTGCAACGTTATTACCCACTCATAGATGGTCAACCTTATGATCATTGTTACTTTCTTTTTCTCAAAATCTTTCTAGTATTTGTGATTTTTTTCATGTGGGTATTTTGAGCTTTTTGCATTAAGAATTCGGGATCACATACTCAAAAGTTTAGTATTTACCAGTTTGTATTATTGAGCACTTCAGAAATTTATTTCTGTTGCTGTTATCAACTCATAAAATATCTGTTTAATTATCCAACTAAAGACTAGATAGGATAGTGATTCCTATTTTCTCCAAGCTCATATCTGTGAACTCCTTGATTGCCCAACATAGGCATTCAATCATTCATTCAACAAATACTCATTGAAGACCTACTATGATCTGGGCACTTTTCTAGGTGCTGATAATTGTAGTGAAATAATAGACCACAGTGGACAATGTTTCTTTATGGAATTTAAGTGAATAAGGAAGTTATTTTGGAGTATTTCAGATCGTGATTCCTGCTACGAAGAAAAATAATTCGGAATAAAGTAGATAAGGAATAATAGGAATGGACCCACACAGTTATTATTTTTATTGCTGTGGTCATACTGATATCTGAAGCAAGTAAGAGAAGAGTTTCCTATGAGGATGGAATAGCATGTGCAAAGACCTTGGAGTTGTAGAATCCTTGATGCATCCAAGGAATATGGAGAAGACCAGTTGGGCTAGAGTTGACAAAATGAGGGTGAAGTGGGGGAATAAGAATAGAGAGGTGCTGGACAGTAGGCTGTTGAGAGGGCTTTAGCTTTTCCGTGATGAATATTGGAACCCACAATGTAATTTTGAGCATGAAAATGAGAGCCTTGATTTACATTTTTATCAGATCACCCTGAGTTCTGGTTGGAGAATGAGCTCTAAGGATCTGTGGGTATATTTAGGGAGATACTTAGGTGACCTTTGCAATAATACGCTCAAGGGAGGATGCTGGCTTCACCAGAGAGCTGATAGATAAGGCATGGCCAGATTCTGGGAATATTTTAAAGGAAGATCCAACAAATCGATTATTCCTAGAATGCAGAATGAATGAGAAAGAGACAACTTTGGCCAACCCCAATTCCTTTGGCCGCCGTAACTGGAAGAATTGCGTTGCCATGTGCTGAGAACAGGGAGATTGTGAGAGGAGCACTTTAGGGTGAGGAAATTAGGAGACTGCTTTTGTTTAAGTTAAGAACAACCAAGGAGAGATAGATGTCTTAGAGACAGCTGGGTACAGTAGTGTGGTCATGAAGAGAGGTCTACGCTGGAGATACAAGGTCAGGAGACATGAGCATGTAGATGATATTTACAGTTGTGAGACTGAATCGCATTTCCAACACAATGAATGTAGATAGAGAGGAGAAGTAAGTGTACTAGAAGAAAAAGAAGGATGAAGAGGAGGAGAGAGAGAAGACAGTGAGGAAGAGGAAAGAAGCAGCATGCATGTGTGCACTTGTATGAGAAAGAGAGAGAGAGGGAGAGAGTGGAAGATATAGACAGAATGAGAAAGAGAGAGACTGGGGGTAGAATTACATCCACCCAAAACCCGAATTTTAATGACTTACAATATGAAAGCTTCATTTTTTTTTCTGTTATGTTGCACTTCACTGATGGACTATCATCAGCCCCACTTCTCTTCCAAGTCTTTATTCCAGAATCCAGGCTGGAGGCCATGCCTGAACTGAGGAAATGGTGTTCATATACAACAGTTCTTTCAGCTTCTGCTCAGATGTGGCATTGCACATCCACTCATATGCGATTGTCCAAAGCATTTTTCTATTCTCTGGGAGGTACTTCAAGGGGCACAACAGTGGCTGGGGATGGAGGGGGCTGTGAATAGACTTTCAGGAAAAAGGATCAACTGTGCTAAATGCTGCTGATGAGTGCGGTAACACAAGGATGAGTAACTTGAGTAGCTTGTAGAGAAGTATAGGCCATTTGTTTCATGCCCAGGAACAAGGCAGGACCAGGAATCCTGGTTGAGATGCTGCAGGTTGGGCTAGTTGGAGGTGGGGGCAAGTTTTTCTCTCACTGCTGGGACTTACTCAGGTTAACAGATGGGACATTGTGGAGGAGCTGGAGACGGAGGAGAAAGTGTAGAAGAGTTATCTAGGAGATGGATTGAGAGTGTTTGATGTGAGAGGCAGTAGAGCATGCATTGAACCTAGGCTGTATGGTTGGAGGGTTTTTTTCCAGCCACGTCCTGTCTGCTCAGGTTCAGAGGAGGTAGGAGGTAGATTGAACCAGCCACAGGTGATGCTCCATGAGTAACGAAGGGCTGAGAGTCAGGAATTGAGGAGTCCAAGGCATTAACTGAAAAGATGGTTCATGGAATTTAACAAAGATGAGGACAAATATGAGGAGAGGAGGCAGTCAAGGGAGAGAGAAAGAGTAGGGTTGGGATACAGGGAATGAAAGTGAGCTCCTTAAGATGAATGGCTAATCCCGCAAAACTGGCTAATTCCCATAAGGTGAACGGCTAATCCCATTAGTGCATTGTTGACATGAAAATGTCCTCACCAAATAAGGAAGAAAAATTTGATTTTCTTATGTGGAAAAAGCAAGACCAAAAGCAATCAACCAAAATCGTATCTAATACCTGGCAGTCCATTAGAACACACTAAACACACACATAAAGAGAAAAATGAAGTATGTTAATTGTGAAACTTGTATCTCCAAAAACTGGAAAGCTTCTTGGCACTTAAAAAGGTTCGGCCAGGCATGATGTCTCACGCCTGTAATCCCAGCACTTTGGGAGGCTGAGACGGGCGGATCACTTGAGGTCAGGAGTTCGAGACCAGCCTGGCCAAAATGGTGAAACCCTGTCTCTAGTGAAAATACAAAAATTAGCCGGGCATGGTGGTGCATGCCTATAGTTCCAGCTACTCGGGAGGCTGAGGCAGAAGAATCACTTGAACCTGGGAGGCGGGGGCTGAGATAGAAGAATCACTTGAACCTGGGAGGCGGGGGCTGAGGCAGAAGAATCACTTGAACCTGGGAGGCGGGGGCTGCAGTGAACTGAAATCGTGCCATTGCACTCCAGCCTGGGTGACAGAGTGAGATGCCGTCTCAAAAAAAAAAAAAAAAAAAAAAAAAGAAAGGTTCAATACCTAGTTGTTGAATGAAAGTGGACGTGTGAATTCAAAGTTTCCGCTCTTTCACAGTGTTAAGTGTTTTTTTTTTGTTTTGTTTTGTTTTGTTTTTTTTTTTTTGACAGAGTCTCGGTCTGTCACCCAGGCTGGAGTGCAGTGGCACAATCTTGGCTTACTGCAAACTCTGCCTCCCGGGTTCACGCCATTCTCCTGCCTTAGCCTCCTGAGTAGCTGGGACTGCAGGCGCCCACCACCACGCCTGGCTAATTTTTTGTATTTTTAGTAGAGACGGGGTTTCACCGTGTTAGCCAGGATGGTCTCGATCTCCTGACCTCCTGATGCACCCACCTTGGCCTCCCAAAGTGCTGGGATTACAGACATGAGCCACCGCGCTCAGCCTCATTCAGTTCTTCATTACATTTGTAAAGGTAACTCTAACTCCGTGAGAGCACTTTCTCGCTCACCTCTTAATTCTTGAGCAAACAGAGAAGCTGTGCATGATAAAGCTGGAGAATTGGGTGGTGTCTTCCTATTAAGCTTACAGGAAAGTACTGGGCATTTGGAACAGGTGTTGCATCTTGAGAGCCACAGAGTCAGGTGTGCACGTTAAAACGATGCTTCTAATTGTTGCATGGAGACAGAGAAGACAATCACAAAGATTCTGCCTTGACCTCCTTACCTCTCCAGTTCTAAAAACATTTCTCCCACTACAGAAAGCATCCATCTGTGTGTTTTTGCCTCCACGTGGTCCTATTCCTGAAATGCTCCTTCCAAGTCTGTACTTTTCCAAGAGCTACTATTTCTGGATCTTTTGCAGTTGCTTCAGCAAGAATCAGTTCTGGCTTCCTCGGTTCTACCATGCCAACTTTACCTTCTCATCCCTCAGTGGGATGCTAGGGCTTGGGTTAATTCGTCTCTCTCCTTCAAGGCGACCTGAAGCCCCTGAGAACAGGGGCATATTTTTGCCCAGCCATTACCTACAATGATACAGGAGTCCTGTAATATTCGTTAGAGAAGTGTGTCCACTGAACATGAATTTCCTATCCTGTTCCTTCTAAAAAGGATGTATGAGTTATCCTATATCCCCAAGGCACAACATGACTTTGTTCTGATATGTGCCACCGTGATCCTGTAAAATTTGTTTTGTTTCCAGTCCCTAAGAATAAATGTCTCTTAAAGTATTGTAGTCATTCACTCTACATTTTTATGAGTTATTACTGGCCCACCTACAACCATATTTCCTCCGAAATTCATCCATCCTCCTGGAATTACCTGATTCTGAATTATTAAGTGGTTCTCTTGGCCATTTGCTCAAAAAAAGAGCACACTTATTCCAACACACAGGCATTGTTTCTAAATTATTATTGTTTTTTCTTCCTAGAAACCATTTAGAGATGAAGATCCACTTTAGAACATGAACCCATTTAGTTTAGACTATAACAATTGAAGATATGGTGACTACTGTTTATTTCTGTTAGGGATATATTTTTTGTAGATTTCACAAAAGACAGAACCTGCTGTGTGGCAGCTTATCTGCAGGACACCGATGGTTTGTAGGACGATGGTGAGGCTTTGTGACAAGGCAGAAATGTGGAAGGCTGGCAAGATTGTTTACTGAGCTTCCCCTAAGGATGGAATAATTCACCAATCCCACAACTCCTCCACCCTCAGTCACTACCAATAGTTGTGCCTCAGTGTTTTCTTTTTAATGATTGTATGTATTAAGAAAAAAATCCTCATATGTAGTGTTTAGTTTATCTGATTTTCGTTACTAAAATAATAAAGGAGAAAAGTAAATAATTCATATAAAAGTAAACTTTCTTATTCCAAGCAGGTGTATGTGTGCATGTTTGTGTGTGTGTGTGTGTGTGTGTGTGTGTGTTTGCCACTTTGATGGAAAGAGGCTGACTTTGCAGAGACTATTTTTTTTTAAGAACTTTCCATTAAATTAGAGCTTTAAGTTATAACACTGATTGCATAGGCCAGGGAAAATGGTAGGATGTGGCTTAAAAGGCAATCTCACAAGAAGTATGACTTTTATCTTATATTATAAACAACAGCACAACCTTGGAATTTGTCCCAATAAATTCCATAAGTATAAAATAAACTAAATAAGTAAAGTGACTAATATCCTACTAAGTCTTTTCCTTTACACATGCTTTTTTGCCTAAAGCCATTTAAAGTCGCTGAGGATTTAAATCTATGATTCTTTCATGGAGTAGAAGAAACCCAGAGAATATAGAAATTTAGAAAAACTTTAAGACTTATTGGTTTAACAGAAATAGGCCGGGTGCGGTGGCTCATGCCTCTAATCCCAGCACTTTGGGATGCTGAGCTGGGTGGATCACTTGAGGTAGGAGTTCAATACCAGCTTGGCCAACATGGTGAAACCCCCTCTCTACTAAAAATACAAAAATTAGCCGGGCGTAGTGGTGCACACCTGTAGTTACAGCTACTTGGGAAGCTGAGGCAAGAGAATCACTTGAACCCAGGAGACAGAGGCTGCAGTGAGCTGAGATTGCGCCACTGCACTTCCAGCCTGGGTGACAGGGCAAGACTCCATCTCAAAAACAACAGCAACAAACAAAACAAAACAAAAAACCCAGAGGTAGATCTAATTCTGCAGACTGCAATCACTCAGTTATGGATGGATAAGTCAGTCCTTAAGTCCATCTGCTGTTTGTGTATCGTGCATTTTTTTTTTTTTTTTTGAAACAAGCACGTTCCCACCTGGATTGAATGTTAATATTCACTGAAAGCCAGGGCATTGCAATGAGCCCTTAGGATGTTATAATTCTGGGCCATTTTTACAGTTCAGGATTTCAGATTTATTGCAGTGTTGTAAATTTTTAGTTTCTTGTCTTTCTCTAACATCTAGTAAGTTCCAAAACTTAAAGAACTACAGGTTTTCTTGATAAATACCTGTGTCACTACTTTTTATTTTTAGATTTTTCTTTTTTACTACATGATCTGAGGTAAAAGTTAAATATATATGAATTATTGTTTTGAAAAATATTACCTATAATAGTTTTTTAAAAGAAACTTTAATTTTAGATTTGTGCTAAATTGGCGAAGATTGTGTAGAGTTTTCCTTATACCCCACCCTCAAATTCCACTACTAGAAACACCTTACATCATTATTGTACATTTGACACTATTAATGAGCCAATATGTGTGCAGTTTTTTACTAAAGCCCACCCATTCTTCTGATTTCGTTGGTATTTTCCTTCTGTCTTTTTTCTTTCCTCAAATCCTATCCAGGATCCCACGTTACATTTAGCCGTCACGTCTCCTTGAGCTCCTCTTGACTGTGACAGTTTTTCTTCTTTTGTCTTTCATGACCTTAACAGTTTTGAGGAGGGCTGGTCACGGGATTGGTACCTTGTTTGGTTTGTCTGATGTTTTTCTCATGGTTATACTGGGGGGCTATGGATTGTGCAGAGGAAGACCAGAGGTGAAGTGCCACTTTCATTACATTGTATCAAGGGCACATACTAGCACCATGACATTGCAGTTGATACTAACCTTGATCCCATGGATGAGGTGATGTTGGCCAGATATCTCCAGTATCACATTCGTCCTCCTGCACACACACTTTCTATACTGTACCCTGTGGAAAGAGGTCACTACGTGCAGCCTACACTTAAGAAAGCAGGAGGCCGGGCGTGGTGGCTCACGCCTCTAATCCCAGCTACTCCAGAGGCTGAGGCAGGAGAATCACTTGAACCCGGGAGAAGGAAATTGCAGTGAGCCGAGATCGCGCCATTGCACTTCAGCCTGGGTGATAGAGCGAGACTCCATCTCAAAAAAACAAAAATAAATTAAAAAAAAAAAAAAAAGAAAGCGGGGACTATGATCCCCTCCTTGAGGGCAGAGTATCTACAGAAATTATTTGAAGTTATTTTGCATGAGAGATGTGCCTATTCTCGCCTACTCATTTATTTATTCCCTCATTTACATATATCAGTATGGACTCATGGATATTTATTTTATACTTTGGGTTGCAATCTAATGTGATGTTGTTTATCTGCATAGATTTTGTGTTTACGTAACTTTTTTTCAAATTCCTGAGGGATAGCTTTTTAAAAAATCCCTGTTTTTACTTTAGATCCAAGGATTACGTCTGCAGGTGTGTTACAAGGGTGTCTTGTGTGATGCTGAGGTTCAGGCTTCCGTTGATCCCGTCACTAGGTTATTCTGTGCCCAGATAATGAGCACAGGAAGTTTTTTAGTCCTTGTCCCCCCTCTGCAACAGATTATAGGAAATAATCTGAGACTGATCATTTTTAATTTTCAAGCACTGAACATGCAGTTATTTTATCTAGAAGGTAGACCAGCAAAACAAAATTATATTTGACATTTTAGCATATAAGTATTTTCTAGTTAACTTTGACATACAAGAAGCCAGGTTATGAATGTATTTGTTCATGACTCTAGCTTGTTTGGTTAAAATTATTCTCCTGCCAACCAAATGCTTTTTTGCTACCCTGAATATTTAAAAAATTTTTACAATATTTCATCTTTAAGAGCTATAAATGTATGTTTTAATATCCCAGGGTAAGATATAGGGATATTTTTTAGTCTGTCGAGGCTGCTATAACAAAATACCTTAGACTGGGTAATTTATAAACAATAGGCATTTATTGTTATTATTATCATTAAGACAGGGTCTCTTTCTGTTGCTCAGGCTGGAGTGCAGTGGCTTGATCATGGTTCACTGTAGCCTTGACTTCCTGGGCTCAACTGATCCTCCCACCTCAGCCTCCTGAGTAGCTGGGACCATACGTGTGTGCCACCATCCCTGGCTAATTTTTATTTTTTTAATTTTTAGTAGCGATGAGGACTCACTACGTTGACCAGGGTGGTTTTGAACTCCTGGCCTTAAACATTTCTCCTGCCTTGACCTCCCAAAGTGTTGGGATTACAGGTATGAGCCACTTTGCCCAGCTAACAACACACATTTATTTCTCATGGTCCTGGGAAGTCCAGGATCAAGGTGCTAGCAGATTCAGTGTCTAGTGAGGGCCCATTCCCCCAAATGGCATCTTCTTGATTTATCCTCGCATGGTGGAAGGGACAAGGTGGAAGGGCCTGCAGCCTCTTTTATAAGGACACTAATCCCATTCATGAGGGTAGAGTTATCATGTTGTGTATTGGATTTCAGCATATGAATTTTGGGAGGAACTACCATTCAGACTATATAGCAAGATACATTAGGTTTGGGGTGTTCTGCACTTGAGTGAATCTATGTAAGCCCTTTCACATATTTTTACTTTCGCTGAAATAAAACTAAATAAGGAAACCAATGCTATCCTATATCTTAAAATGAGAATGGTTTGTAACAGCTCATTGCCTTGCATCATGGTTTTTAGGGTTAGGGTTCGGGTTAGGGTTAGGATTAGCTTCACTTTGCTGGGCAGAGTAGGTATTTCCGCCTCGAACCACCTCTAAGGGCTTCAGCTTTCAGTAACGCACCTGTCACTTCTAATGCAAAACCTTGAGTCCTCTGTCTGTGTGCAGATTCAGGAACAGGTTTGAGGTCTAAGAATTTTCTTATTATTGCCTTCCATTTCAATTTCTAGTTCCTCCAAAGTCCTTCACAATGATGACCGAGAGGAGACACTCAAAAATTTGTTAGCCAGGGTCTCAAAGTACATAGAAGCTGTTTCTCTTGGGTGGATATTACAAGTGCCTCTACAGGCAACTGCATTTCTTTCTCTTTCCAGGATTTTTGCTTATTGTCCAGATATGCTCCTCCTAGTGAGAGGGACACTTCTGATTTTTCCTGCCTCCATGGAACAAGGGCTTCAGAGAAGAAACTCTCTACAGCCCCTTTGTTCCATTAATAATTTATAATTAAATGCATTTCCAGGATGAAGGCTGCCTAGGAGTAGAGAAGCATATTAGAAGAACCAATCTGCTGCGTATCTGCTTATAGGGTTTGAGCCCAGTCAAGGAGGGATGCACAGAAACTCAGGATTCTGACAGCCCAGCCCCCTTGCAATTGGGAGGGTCGCCAAATTTCTTTCTTGCAAGGGGT
This sequence comes from Pan paniscus, assembly GCF_029289425.2. Lineage (NCBI taxonomy): Eukaryota > Metazoa > Chordata > Mammalia > Primates > Hominidae > Pan > Pan paniscus. Next base: position 7,655,297 of record NC_073272.2, on the reverse strand, counting down.
ACTTACTGTCTGTGAGTGGGAGCCTCTTGTGGATAAGGAGTGAGGGCAGAGAGGGAACAGCAGAGCCCTGGGAAGTTCTTTCCACTTGACTCTGAGCGTCTAGACAGCAGCCTGCCGCCACCCCCTAGATTGGCTTTGTACCTGTGAGCAAAGTTTCTGACTGTGCCATACATCTCTGGAATACATTTAGTTGCTAACGGAGATATTACTATAATTCCACAAATGTTTTTAGTCTCTCCTTGGGGCTGTGCCCTTCTGTGTGGCTTGGCAGAAGAGAAAGGAGAGAAAGATTATACATGGCAGCCTTGCTTTGGAGGGAGTGAAACCTGTGATTTTCCTTTTCTGTGTCAGGAAAGCGTTTTTCTGCTGCTTGACTAGCCACCTCCCAGGCACATTAACCAGTCAGGTGATGCTGACATTTGTACCCCCTAATCTGGCTTACTTCTGAAACCCTCCCTTTGAGCCCTAACTGCTATAATTAGGAGACTGGATGCTAACAGGTTTGGAAAAAGGTTTGCAATCTCAAAATAAAGTAGTGATTTTGAAAGAGAAACGTATAGTAGAGTTAGCTATGGGGTTTGCACATTCTGCATTTATGTTTGTTTGTTTTTATTTTTTCACTCAGACTGCTTACAGATGCAGTGAGCACACCCAAATGCATGTGATCAATGCATGTCTGACTTCTGCAGCTATGGAAGGTCTGGGTTTGTAAGATCACTGCTGTAGACCCTTGTTTGACCTTTTTGGATTGCTGGATCAGAAAGTGAGAGATTGCGAAAGTTTTCTTAAAAGAACAAGTCAGTGAATCAATTCATTAATTCTTTTGTTCATTAGGATTAGTTAATATACTGCTACAGTAAAACCTTTTGTTATTGTCTGTAATAATAAAAGTTGGATTATGGCATGGCTAACCCCAATCTCCATACAATCTGCTCATAGTTTTGACCTCATTCTAATATAACCCTGTATTTCATGTGATTGAATGTTTTGCACCATATTTATAATATTACATCCAGGTATTACTTGGTTTCTGAAGGTTTATAAAATTGTAAATGCAGTACATAGGGTATTAGAGATTTTGTTGTTTTATTTTTTTAGAGACTGGGTCTTGCTCTATCAACCCAGGCTGGAGTGCAGTGGTGCAATCATAGCTCACTGTAACCTTGAACTCCTGGGCTCAAACGACCCTCCACCCTCAGCCTCTGGAGTAGCTTGTATTATAGGTGCATGCCACCATATCTGGCTAATTTTTTATTTTGATTTTTGTAGCGATAGCATCTCAGTGTATTGCCCAGATTGGTCTCAAAATCCTAGCCTCAAGCAATCTTCCTGCATTGGCCTTCCAAAGTGCTGGGATTACAGGTGCCAGCCACTGTGCTTGGCCATTACCTAGAGTTTTTGTTAGAGATAATGAAATAAGAATGAGATTAAAATGAGGTTAGTCTCATGCTGCTTAAAACAGTGATATGCTTAGGAGCAGCTGCAGGAACATCTGATCCAATCTTGGAGGCAGCCTGGAGGGCTTCCCAGGGGAAGCACAATGTAGTCCAAAACCTGAGAGATGAGCAGGGATTGACTAACTAAAGAGCAGACCTACACACCAAATTCTGCCATCAGTTCCTTGCATGGCATGGAAAATTGATTTCTACAACTACGCATTATTTTTCTTCCTTTTTTTTTTTGAAACAGATTCTCGCTTTGTCACCCAGGCTGGAGTGCAGTAGAGCGATTTTGGCTCACTGCAGCCTCGACCTCCTGGGCTCAAGTGATCCTCCCACCTGAGCTTCCCTAGTAGAGTAGCTGGTACTACATATGCACACCACCATGCCCAGCCAATTATTTATTTATTTATTTATTTATTTTTGTAGAAACAGGGTTTTGCCATGTTGGCCAGGCTGCTCTTGAACTCCTGAGCTCAAGTGATCAGCCCACCTCGGCCTCCTAAAGTGCTGGGATTACAGGCATGAGCCACCATTTTTATTTGGTATGTGTGCATTCATAGTTATTCTACAAAAAATAATATTTAATAATAATTCACAGTATCCTGCAGATTCCAAAATAAAGTAAGCTTAAGTTCTGTTGGAAAATGAATTTCTGTGAGAAGGCTTTGGTGCTTTGACTTGAAGCTGACATCAACATTAGTGTTGGGCATTTGGCTACACACCTGTCACATTCAAAAGCCAATTCACTTTGAGTCTTTATTTTGTTGGCAGTAAGGGCTGCACATTTTGATCCACTGTGTATTTTCCTAGCCCAGATTCTACTCAAAGCAGAGGTTTAGAGAAAACCCTTGTTTATTGCAAATATTATGCCAAAAATAGGGATGAGGAACCAGCACTGTGTTGTGGGAAGGAATGAGAAATAATCACTATTTACAATAGCCGAGTTGTGGAATCAACCTAAGTGTCCATCAACAGTGCATTGGATAAAGAAAATGTAGTACATCTACAACACAGAATACTAGGCAGCCACAAAATAGAATGGAATCATGTCCTTTGCAGCAACATGAATGTGGCTGGAGGCCATTATCCTAGGTGAAATAACTCAAAAACATAAAATCAAATATAGCATGTTGTCACTTATAACTGGGAGCTAAACAATGGGTACACATGGATATAAAGATGGAAACAATCAACACTGGGGACTCAAACAAGGGAAAGGCTGGGAGGGGGTGAGGGTTGAAAAATTAACCTGTGGGTACAATGTTCACTCTTTGTGTGAGTGGAACCCTAGAAGTCCATATGTCACCAGTGTGCAATATACCCATGTAAGAAACCTGCACATGCACCCCTGAATCCAAATTAAAATTTAAAAACAAACAAAAACACAAAAAAGTGTATTGGCCACAGAGGAGTGACTGCTGCTTGACCCAGTGAGGTTGTCTGAAAAACCCTTATGTTATGTGTCTCCAGACCACCTTTACCCGGTGAAAATGGAGGACCCATATTCACACCATCTTTCACCTCTTATTAGTTTACTGGGGGTAACCTCTGCAGGCTGCTTGGGGAGTGCTAAGTAGGTTTTAGTGTGCATCCACTGTGAGGCATCAGAGAAACTTCAGGAAATCAAGAAAAAGGCAAGTTTGCAGGTATGAAGTGAGGCTGCACCTGCGTGAAGCTGGCTGAAGTCTAGGCAGAGCAGATCACCACAAGAGCGGCTGGAATAAGCCATGTGGCCGAATGGCATCCAGCACAACGATCAAGTGAAACAGAGCTCCTCCCAGCTGTGGTAGAACTAGGGTCAAAGTATGTGAAAGTGTTCAAAGATTCTTCGCATTGAATTCAAGCTCATCATTGTCCACAAATCAATGAGACCATGTCTATATTGGTAAAGAAAGAAAAAAGCATAAATTCATATTTCAATTTTTAGGTTATCTGAATAAATGAATTTCAAGAGTGCTTAAGGTTTTTGCTAGATGTTTGCAGGTTTTTGCCTGGAGAGGCACAGGCAGTTCTTTGTCCTGTCATTCTAGCCTTCCACTTGTAGGGATTCCCTGGAAAGTTGACATAACCGCTGATTCCTAGTTCTGTTTTGTGGGAAGTATCAAGATTAAGAGACCCTCTGGGTGAACAAGATGTCTTTCAATAGATGAATGGGTAAATAAACTATGGTGTATTCAGACAATGGAATATTATTCCATGCTATAAAGAAATGAGCTATTAAGCCATGAAAAGACATGGAGGAAAATTAAATGCATATTACTAAGTGAAAGAAGCTGATGGGAAAAGGCTACATACAGTATGATTCCAACTATAGGACATTCTGGAAAAAGCAGAACTAGGGGGACAATAAAAAATCCATCACTGTCAGAGTTTCGGTTGGGGATGGGGAAAGAAAAGATAAATAGGTGGATCATAGAGGATTTTTATGGCAGGGAAGATATTCTGTGTTATACTGTAATGGTGGATGCAAGGAGGTTCTTTTTGTCTAATTAACTGTTCACATTCATCATAATTGATTCCATACAGTATGCATGGATTTCCAGGGTCCAAGTGTTAACCAACTTCAGTGGACTTAAACCACTCTGTAAATGGGGTGCTCTTTAGTGTTTGTTTTGTGTACTGTTCTAGGACTGGTTAATAGAAATCAGAGGACATACAGATCCAGAGTCCCTTATCTACAATTTGAAAGTCAAAAACAGTTCAAAACTTTACAGTGATATCAAAACTCATTTGGAGGCAAAACCTGATCTGACAGATGACTATTCGTGTTCTTTCTTTTCCACCTCAGGGTGGACATTTAGATATTTTCCTGCAGGAATATTAATGAGTTTGATTTGGGAGTGATGTTCCATATTCCTCTGAGGGTGCTGCATAAAACAGATGTAAAAAAATTAAAAAGTTCTGAGTCCCCTTCCTCTTGTCCACAAAAGCATATTCATTCCCAAGGGTTTCAGATCCCCATTGATGGATCTGTGATATCAAAGGTCTCATTGATAATGTTGGTGGTCAGTGGAAAATAGTTGTGTGGAGAGAGATGTGTTAGTCTGGACCTCATGCAATGACTGCAGAAATAATTTTATGATTTCCAAAGAACAACAGACAATCTAACCACCTCCCTTACCTTTAAAGACTGACATCTGTGTTGTGTTCATGGATGATTATGCAAATCAAGAAAAGTGGCTTCCATCAAAATAATGTCATTTCTTTTTGGAGAAAAGAGCCTGGGACTGAGTTGTGTTATGTGTGCAGTTTGCCAGCTAAACTCCTGGCTTAATGATTGGGATGGGTTTCCAAGGGCTGGTTCTGAGACTCAGTGGCTGTTAGTTAGGTGGTAATTTCCCCATTAACATTAATGAGAAATGAAATAAGTTACTTAAGAAAATGTGCTAGACGATAGTCTCTAAGTACTGAAAAGTAAATGAACCCACCTACGTTTGTTCACATAAAATTTCTTAGTATATTTTAAATTTGCTAATCTAATGTACTTTTTTTTTTGCTTGTGCTTTAACTTTGTTAAATTATGTCAAGTAAAACATTTTATTCCGTATTCTAAATTACATAAATGTGTCACACACAATGTCATGAATCAAGTTTGTCTAAAGAGGAGATAGGCCAAGGCAGGTGGATCACTTGAGGTCGGGAGTTCAAGACCAGCCTGGCCAACATGGTGAAACCCCATCTCTACTAAAAATACAAAAGTTAGTGGGGCATGGTGGTGCACACCTGTAATCCCAGCTACTCAGGAGGCTGAGGCAGGAGAGTGGCTTGACCCTGAAAGGTGGAAGTTGCAGTGAGTCAAAATCATACCACTGCATTCCAGCCTGGGAGACAGAGTGGGACTCCATCTCAAAAAAAAAAAAAGGAGATAATACACTTTCACGTTTGTAAAATAATGTTGATTAAATGGTCTAATGTGATTTTATCTTGCTAATCCAGTTACCGTCCCAGTATCTGAATTATGATAACAGTTTACGCAGCATAGTTTTCTAACAGTTTTGGTTCCATCTCTGCTATTAAATTCAGGCCACTAGATCTGTTTGGTTCAACTTGGATTAGGGTGTGAGGTTCTGTTTTCCTACCTCTAACTCCATATACATTGTCCATGCTCCTGACCTTCCATGCAGGAGGCTTGCAGGTATCTCCTTAATCTGTCTGTCATCTGTTTCTTTCTGCCATCTCAGGGACTCCTGATCTTTCCAGACTGCCCATCCTCTCCTGTCCCTTTGACTCTTCCTTTTTTGTTCACTTTCTATAACTCCAGTCTGATCATCTAAATAGTCTGAGGGGAAGATGAGGTACTGAAGGCACTCCTGTAAGAATACTTCTCAAGTTCCTAGGTCCAAGTTTCCGTTGCATCTTGGTTTCTATTTCAGTCTGAGCAGCTAGAGAGAGAGAGAGCAAAAAAGATCTTCAGGATAAAAGTGAGAGAGAGAGAAGATGGGGAAATAAATATAAATGAACAACTGATAAATGCATTGAGCTATAACTCTGCCAAATGAACACAGAAACTCATGTGCAGTTAGATATTATCCACCTGAGAATGTAGTTGATAACATATTTCATCATAAATAATATCGTCTAAAGCCCTTACTTGGGAAGATTATGAAGCAAGCCAAGTCTCATGCAGTATGTCCTTCTGTTCTCTTGACAAGCATAAGTTTCTATTTCTGTATTGCAAGAAATTTTTAGTCACATGCAATTCCAACAATGCTTTAAGCTGGTTATTACTAAGTAGAAGGTAAATGTTTGATGATGGAAGAATTTGCGGTGGAGGTGAAATTTAGGATAAATATTAGCAACTTTGAAAAGTAAGATGTAGATCTGTGCGGTACCAGAAAACATTTAACAGATTCAGAAGTTAGTTTATGTGTACCTATATGTGCACACACATGCACACACAATGCATGCACACTTATGCAAATCACACACACATGCCTCACACACAAGTGCAACACTCAGGTGCACCCAATTGCACATACGTATTCTATTACTATTCTTTGCAATGCTTTGAATGCTCATCATGTACCACAAAGTTATGGTCTAATTCATAATACCATAAGGTGCGTGTACTTTAGAGATACTGTGTATTTCCTTTCAACATCGAACTAGTGACTATTAATGTTTTAAAATCAAATTTGATAACGTTCTGAAATAAAATACTGATGTATTAAGTACCAATGCGTTGACATCAGGTTTCATAGGTGTTGAACTGTAGCGAGGAAAACAGTTATCAGGTGTCCTACTGTAACTCTACCCAGCAGGAAAGCTCTATGTAATGATGGTAGAATATCCAAATGATGGTGTCCACATCTGCACAGGTACGATTTGAGATTCACTGACTTATTTAGGAGGATTCAGTAAAATTTCGCAGATGTTATTATGTAGTAACATTTGGCTCATTCATATTCTGCACTCCTAGACATTGCAGAAAGACATGCAACTGTGATTTCCATCTCATCCCTTTCACCGTATTTTGAAACATTTAGTTAGGTCTACCAGTTACCCTAAGTTGTATTTTTTACCCTCTAAAAAGGAACAAGAGAAGTTGGAATCCATCCCAGCTTTCCTTCCAGAAAATGGAGGGGAGGAACAATTGGAATGGAGAGGAACTCCAGGGAGAAAAAGACAAAAGGCACATGAGTGAGTTTGTCTAGGCTGGGAGAGTAGGCGATCACATGAGATTTGTGAACTAATTTTGTTCTCCTTCTGTTTCCACTGATAAGCACTTTATGAGTGCCACCAGTGTAAGTAAATATTAAACCTCATCTCAATTAGTATCTACTCTTTTCCAAATATATGCTTATGTCAGAAAATGAGCAGTAGAAAGCAACCACAGGATACCACCTGCACACCCACAGGCTGAGCATTGCATACTTTCAAGGAGTGCTGTTGTGTTTTCAAACTTAGTAATTTCCCAAAACAGAGAATTCACAGCTTCCCTAATCACCTTCCTCAGAACCCTGAATCTTGTTAATTGAGTCATTTTTCTGATGATCATGTACTCATACAATTGACTAAATGTCTCACTGTGCCTTCCTGATAAGTAGTGTCTCTACATGTGAAGTATCTATTTAATCTATCTACCCCTCTCTCTCTATCTAATCTGTCGATTTCTTATCTATCTAATTTATATCTATCTATCATCTCTATGTATCTATGTATGTATGCATATATGTATGTATCTATATATATCGATCTATCTTATCTATATGTATCTATCATCTCTATGCATCTATGTATCTATGTATGTATGTATGTATGTATGTATATATCTATCAATCCTCTCTCTCTCTCTCTCTCAGTTCAGCAAATTACTTACAGGTTTTTGTTATGTAACTGAGCAAAATTATATACACACACATAAGAAGGCTGGAAGTTCAAGATCAAAGTGCTCACAGATTCAGTGTCTGGTGGGGACCCACTTCCTGATTCATAGACAGCGCCTTCTCACTGTGTCCTCACATAGTGGAAAGGGCAAGGGAGCTCTGTGGGATCCCTTTTATAAGGGCACTGATCCCATTCATGAAACTCCACTGTCATGACCTCATTACCTCCAAAAGGCGCCCACCTCCTAATACTGTCCCGTTGGGGATTAAGATTTATATATTTTTTCTTTTTAATTTCTAATTTTTGTGGGTACATGGTAGGTATATATATTTATGGAGTACATGAGATATTTTGGGGTAGACATGCAATGCATAATAATCATATCATAGAAAATGGGGTGTCCATCTCCTCAAGCATTTATCTTTTGTGTTACAAACAATCAAATTATATTATTTTAGTTATTTTAAAATGTACAATTAGGCCAGGCACGGTGGCTCACGTCTGTAATCCCATCACTTTGGGAGGCTGAGGCAGGCGGATCACGAGGTCAGGAGATAGAGACCAGCCTGGCTAACACAGTGAAATCCCATCTCTACTAAAAATACAAAAAAATTAGCTAGGCGTGGTGGCGGGCACCTGTAGTCCCAGCTACTCAGGAGGCTGAGGCAGGAGAATGGCGTGAACCTGGGAAGCAGAGGTTGCAGTGAGCTGAGATCATGCCACTGCACTCCAGCCTGGGCGACAGAGCGAGATTCGGTCTCAAAAAAAAAAAAAAGTACAATTAAATTACTATTGACTATAGTATTGACTATAGTCACCCTGTTGTGCTAGCAAATACTAGGTCTTATTTATTCTTTCTGACTATAATTTTTGTACCCATTAACCACCCCACTTCCCCACATCCCACCCCCACTACCCTTTCCAGTGCCTGATAACCCTTTTTTGACTCTCTATGCACATGAGTTCAATCTTTTTGATTTTTAGCTCCCACAAATAAGTGAGAACATATGATAACAGTCTTTCTGTCCCTGGCTTATTTCACTTAACATAATGATCTCCAGTTTTATCTATGTTGTAAATGACAGGATCTGATTCTTTTTTATAGCTGAATAATACTCCATTGTGTATATGTACCACATTTTCCTTTATCCATTCACCTGTTGATGGACAGTTAGTTTGCTTCCAAATCTTGGCTATTGTGAACAAAGCTGCAACAAACATGGGGGTGTGGATATCTCTTTGATATACTGATTTCCTTTCTTTGGGGGTTTGGATATAAACATATGAATTTTGAGAGGACAGAACATTCAGACTATAGCATACTGTACCATCTATCTATCTGTCCATCCATCTGTTTATCTGTCTCCCATTCCTGAATATTGCATGGCATATTTTGTTAATTATTTCCAATGTCATATTGAGTTTTAAAGTAAGATTACATTTCTGAGAGGCCTCACGTGGGGGCATCCTGAAAAGTACATTCTCTTTATAGTTTAAATGTTTTGGTTTTTTTCTTTATTTTTTTCATATTTAATTATATTTCTTTCAAGTGACTCCTTTGGGAGACATGATTTTCCTACCTCCTGGGACTGCCACATTTCCCCTGCCTCTTGGAATGCAATCGATCTCTAGTCTGCCTCAAGTATAAAGATGATATTCATGTTGATGACATTGAGAAGGATGAGGAGAAAGGAGTTGATCAGAGATCTATATTCATGGTATATATGTTTATCGTATATATATTTATCTGCTTATCGTCTTCAGAATATAAACTCCAAGACTGTGGGTCTTTGTTTTCTTCAGTACTACCTTGCAGAGTCTAGGCCTATTCAAAACTTAATATTTGTGAAGTGCATGAATGAACAAATGAATTCTAATGTTATCACTGCCGTTGGTATGGCATCTGTTTCTCTATCTGTATTGTCCTCTCTACTTTTCATTATTTGTTTAATTCCCACTCATTGAGACAGATTGCAGAAGATTCCTTTGCCAACTGCTTCTGGGTAGAGATAAATTTCCCTCCACGGAGCTCCCACTGGACTCTACCTGCAGCTATATGTTATCTTGTATTTTCCAACACTCATCTGTACCACATAAGACTTGATTGAGTGAAGACCCTGACTTAGCTTTGCATAAAACCAAAGTAAATGCTTTCCACACATAGCCATCCACAGACATTTTCACATTTTATGCAGCAACTGATGAACTAGGCTAGTGTTGGGAACAGGCCCCCTAAAATCTGGCCATAAACTTGCCCCCAAACTGGCCAAAACAAAATCTCTGCAGCACTGTGACATGTTCATGATGGCCATGACCCCCATGCTGGAAGGCTGTGGGTTTACCAGAATGAGGGCAAGGAACACCTGGCTCACCCAGGGCAGAAAACCACTTAAAGGTGTTCTTAAACCACAAATAATAGCATGAGCGATCTGTGCCTTAAGGACATGCTCCTGCTGCAGATAACTAGCCAGAGCCCATCCCTTTATTTCAGCCCATCCCTTTGTTTCCCATAAAGAACACTTTTAGTTATCTATAATCTATAAAAACAATGCTTATCACTGGCTTGCTGTCAATAAATATGTGGGTGAACTGTTTGAGGCTCTCACCTCTGAAGGCTGTGAGACCCCTGATTTCCCACTCCACACTTCTATATTTCTGTGTGTCTTTAATTCCTCTAGCGCTGCTGGGTTAGGGTCTCCCGGACCGAGCTGGTCTTGGCAGGCTATAAAGACATTTTCTACTGGCTTAACAGAGAAGAAAAACAAAGCTTAGGGAGACTGATTATGCAGAATTTAATTTGCAACAAGCAAAGACAAGTCTATTGACTTCAAATGGACATCATCACATTGTCATCTGATAATTTTTCCAGCATCCTTTGCCTCCTCTGTGTTAAATTATAAATTAATGCTGATTTATACAGTTCAGTTCAGCTTCACAAATATTTAATGAGCACTTGCTCTGTACCAGGTATTATTATATAAGTAGTTCTTTATGGTGTAAGAATGGATAGTAGATACTTTTTTATCCATTCAACTTTAAAAGGTTGATGCCTAGTCATAGATACTAGGAAACACTTAAGTGAATGAGGACAAGTTTTCTGCTGTCAAAGAGAGAGATCAGACACCAACTAGAGTCCAAGAAAGAACAAAGTAATTTTGATCAACAAAACTCATAGAAGAAAATAAGCATTCTTTGTTGTTACATATACTTCAGAGCCATTTTAGTGCTCAAAGTTTGATAGAAATTGATACACAGGACTTGCTGCTCTGAATTGGCTGTCCCAGAATATTCTACGAGCTACAACCAGACCTGACATTAACCTGTAGTTACTTGTGGTTTATTCATCTATCCATCTAAATGTTATGAGCATCTCCTATGTACTCTTCATGGTACTAGACTTTAGACACTGAATACGGAGCAAAAAAGACATAGTTTCTTATTTAATGTGGCTTATACTCTGATGTAGCGTTTCTTCACCAGGGGTAATTTTGCCTCAGGGGACATTTGGCGATGTCTAAAGACAGTGTAGGTTGTCATGACTGAGATTTGTTGCTGATGTCTAGTGGGAAGAGGCCAGACCCCCTTCACAATAAAGAATTATCTGACCAAAAAAGGTCAGCAGTGCCAAGGTTGAGAAACTCTTCCAGCAGTTGAAGAAAAATAATCATCAGATCACCCACAAGTATAATTACAAACTGAAATACATGTTAGATGCTGGTAGAGCTGATTTCCAAAGTTTCTGATCTAGTTGTGAGGATACATATTGATATTGAGAACGGGCGGTTGAAGGGGCAATAGTGAGTTATTAGGGTAAGAAGGTCTTGGTGAGCAGAGGGACTTTCATGCGAAGACTCCAGGGCTCGAAGGAGCCCAGTGCAATCAGGATCTGAAGTGACAGGTGTGGCTTGAGAACAGCGGCAATGGGGAGTTAGGCAGGAGGGGAAGCTGGAAATGCAGGCAGGGGTAGACAATAAAAGTACGCAGGCCGTTTATATTATACAATCCTGTAGACTTCTTTCTTCTTTCATTCTTGATACTTTTCTATAATAACATTCAAGCATTGAATCAGCACCCTTTGTTGTCTTCTGTCATGTAGCCCAAAGGTTTACCTTGGAGACACAAAGGCAACTAGGACAATGGTTTCTGCACTAGGGAGATCATATTCTCACTCAGAAGACATTTGCAGGGTGTGATTAGTGAGTCTCACATACATGTGAATTTCTTCCTAAGACCTTGTGCTTTTCTAGTTTTTATTTTTTTATTATTATTTTTATTTATGTATTTTATTTGAGAGAGCCTCGCTCTGCCACCCACACTGGAGTGCAGTGGTGTGATCATAGATAGCTCACTGCAGCCTCCAACTCCTGGGCTCAAGCAATCCTCTTCCCTCAGCCTCCCAAATAGCTAGAACTACAAACATCCACAACCACACCCAGCTTATTTTATTTTTTGTAGAGGCAAGGCTGTCTCTACAAATTACGTTGCCCAGGCTGGTCTCAAGTGCCTGGGCTCAAGCGATCCTCCGGCCTGGGTCTACCAAAGTACTGGGATTCCAGATGTGAGCCATTGCACCCTACCCTCTAGTTTTTAATTGGTTTATTTTCTTCTCATATTTCAGTTGAGCATTATTCATTTATTGCTGTTGAGGTTTTACTTTTTTTTTTCTTCCCAAAGGTAGATTGTAGACAACTCACCTTTGTTACTAATTTGAAATGCTAGATGTTAATTCTTAATGTTGTAGCTGTAAAGGGCCATGATTTGAGGACGTGTTATTTTTTTAAGCCTGAGTTTGGATTGGTCTGACTTGAATGCAGTTGCTAAGCCATTGAATGAGGGGGCGTCCCTGAACTAATGAGTGACATGGACCTTTTCTTATAGGTGAGAGTCCATTTGTGATAAAGGCATTGTTTTAGGATACATAAGGGTCATGGTGTATATTCTTAGCAAGTGTTATGAATACATTCGATCTATTTCTTTTGAATTTTAGTGTTTCTCTACTCTCCATCTTACTAAACCAGGTGTCCCAGATTTCGGGTTCAGCACATTTATCTCTGGGGTTACATAGAGGGACTAACTAGGTGGAGTTTAGGGTAAGGGGGTATTCAGAGTCCTGCCCTCCTGCAACCACAGCAACACCCCCAAGTCTCTCTCATTAGATTGTATTTGTTCTCCTACTTATGTTCTTTGGCCTCTGCTATAAACATTTTCAAAAAAGTATCCAATGAAAACAATGTTGTCAATGACTGTCTTTAGTAAGTCTGTAGTCAGATTCATATCTTTAAAATATGTACACTGTGTGAATATTTCAAAGTATGTATCATGAAAACAAATAAGCAAAAAAAAAAAAAAAAAGCCAAGAAAGCTGAGATGGCTCTATTAATATCAGGCAAAGATACCTTCAAGATAAGGATTATTTCCAAAATAAAAGAGAGACATTTCATAATGATACAAGGAAGAATTCACCTAAGAGAACTAATAATTTTAATTTGTGTACACCTAATAAGAGAGCTGTTAATTACACAATTAGCAAGCAATAAATGCAAAGAAAGACTCATCAATAATGACAGTTGGAGATGTTAAGATGTTACCACAATAGATGAAAGATGAAGATAGAAAACACACACACACACACACACACACACACACACACACACGATATGAAAATTTTCAACAGCACCATCAACGCCCTTGGCAACTTCGTACTTCGAGTCCAACCTCCCTTCACAATCTAATACAGAAACAAACAACCCATGATTTTTCTGCATTTCGTGGTTAGGTTCCCTGTGGCTCAAGGCCTCTGGAGCAAATGATGTTGTCTTTTAGATTTTCATGCTAAGAAGATACTCATGTTCGTATGTGTGTGCTTTTTCCTCTATAGCATCCTTAATGTTGGCCTCCAGATGAGAGTCTCTGACAATGGGGCTTTAACATCAAACAGCCAAAGTCTCTCAGTGAGTTAACCTCTTTGGCCTTAAATTTCTCACATAATGACATACAACAGTCCGCTCTTCTTCAAGTGGCCTTTGAGGAGTCTAGGGACACGTGTGAATTCACTTCCACACCTCAGCTGCATTGCGAATTCAATTATTGTGCTGGGAGATGTTGTACCATTATTTTTTTTTAAAGGTGCATATTCTAAAGGTTAATCTTGAGGCTATCACATTAAGGGTTAACATTTTATCGGGGGCATTATAGAGTGCATTTTTGATGGCTGTGATTTCAGATAACAAGCTTGTTGTTTCTATTTTTCAGCTCTAGCTTGGCCTCTAATCAGTAGGGAAGGCTGGTTCCTAAATGCAGGAAATGAGGCTCAATAGAACATGAAAAGCCAGTGTTAATACACCATTCAATCTCAAGAAAGAGTGGGAGGAAGAATGACAGAGCTGTTTTTTGACAGATGAGTGGTTAGGCATCCCCCTAGCTCTCCAAGTCACCACTAGGATGAACTTTCAGGATGCAGTGTCCTGTGGAATTTGACTGTGAAACATAACTTCTTCATAAGGCAGATGTTGTAACGCAGTTCTGGATTTTGTACCTACAGACAGCTCTGTGTTATGGTAACTGTTTTCTGTTGGCACAACAAACAATTAGTTAGCTTCATGCTGTAGAATATTTCCAGATGCCCTGATACTCCAAACCATTGGTCATTGCAGCCTCCATATTCAGATGTAGCGGCTATAAACAGGTGATGCATGCATCCTGGCCAGGGACCATTTTGATTTTTCCACCTTTTTCTTTCCCAAATTCAGGGTTTTTCCACATTAGCACTATTAAAACTTTTGGGGTGCTTCCTGTGCGTTGTAAGATGTTTAGCAGCACTCCTGGCGTCTACCCACTCCAAGTCTGTAGCACCTAACCCCCATCCTTAATTGTGACAACCAAAACTACCTGCAGGCATTGCCAAGTGGCTCCTCAGGGGGCAGCATTGTCTTCATTGAGCACCAGTATGGTAATCCTAGCCTAATCTATTGTGTTACCTTATTGTTCCTTAACATATATGGGGTAGAATTAGAATTACAGGAACGTGAATTTCTTTCAACAATTATTTCTTTACAATTATGTAATAAAATCATAAAAGGTAAAACTGTATCTTTTTAGAAGCCAAGAAGCAACAGTTTATGAAACAAAACCTCTTTTAGTATTTCATATTAATCAATAGATATTGTGGAAAGGCTAGTTCTTCTTTAAGGTAACAGTTGCTTAAGAGTTGAAGTGCAGCTTATGAGTTTTACAAGCCCTGATTTATGCACAGCTTGAGGCATTGTTGTTTTGCAACTATTGTTTTCCAGCAGCACTGCTATCTTATAAAAGCATATATCAGCAATAGTATAGAATTGCATATATGCTTCAGAGTCAGTGCAATCATTAAATAGCATGCAATCTGAGTAGAGTCTACCCAAAGCTGGAATTCAGAGCGCATATTTACGCACTTAGCAACATTGCCATAATTACACACACACACACACACACACACACACACACACGCACGCACTTAAAGCCTTAGCCATTTAAAAATAGAATTCAACAACTAAGGCTCGTACACATAGAACTCTATTCATAGCAGGATTTCCAATGTGCAAATTTGATGGAATTACTCTTTTTAAAAAAAAAAGATTGCTGCAACATTTTTCATTAACACCATAAACATTTACACATGATTCACCCCAAATTGCACCCTAGATGTATTTACCCTGACTTGGCAATTTCATACTTCATGTCTCTACTTCCCTTCATGCTTCAATACAGAAACAGACAACCGATGACTTTTCTGTATTTCTGTGGCTCAAGTCCTCTGGCCAACCTGATAAATGACTTAGGCTATTCGATAACCTGCAGCAGATCCTCTGAGATCTTCTTTAGAAATTTCCTCCAAGATCCTAACTACATTCATTTGTAGAAATATTTGAGATGCAATGCATACCCTGTCTAGTATCCCCCCACCCCATAACAGAAATGTGAAGTAGGGTGATCTGTCATCTTTGTGCAGGTCATTGCCAGCTCTAGCACCAGAATCTCCTCACCTGGGGAATATCTCAGTCCCAGGCCAACTGGGACTTGGATACTCTAATTCTAGGTGTGGTTGAAGCATCAGTGGGTTCCTATAACACTGGCACAGGGAAAAACATTAACAGTGGAACAGAATAGAGAGTCCAGAAGTGCATATGAATAGAGAAGCTGGTCCCAGCTGGGACCAGCTTTTTAACCTTGCCAAATCTTGCTATTGCATCTTTAGCTTTTCTTCTTTCCTTTTTATACCTTCTTCCTTCTACTTTCTTTTTAGTTTCTTCTGTTTTTCTCCACTAATTTCTTAAGTGAGATGATTCACTCATTACTTTTTGCCCTTGTGTTTGTTACTGATGTTAGTATTTATGGCTTTAAATTTTCTCTACTGCTAATTTTCCTGCCTCCTGTAAATTCTAAAACACAGTATTTCAGTATTTGTCTATTAAGTGTTAAGTGAGATTTGTGTGACGTTCTAATAAACAGTTAATTTTTAAGTGTTTTGTGTGTATTTTCTAATGATGAGATACAAAGTTATGTAATTGTCTATCAAATCATCGGTTAACTGTTTAGTTTATGGCATCTGTTTTTCCTATTTTTTGTTTGATCTATTAAAATTGAAAATAGGTTTCTTTGTATCTTCCATTAATGAATGAATTTATAAATTCTTCCTATAATACTACTGATTTGGGGTTTTTTAAAGAACGTATGTGGCATAAAATATATAACAAGTTATCTCCTTGAAGAATGAAATATTTTACTATGTAATATTCTTGCTATCTCTTAAAATGCTTTCTGTTTTACAATAGATATCCAATATTAGTAGAAATATGCTTGTTTCTTTTTTACTTTTGGGTTGGCTATTGCTGAGAATAGATTTTTTATATTTTCACCTTTAGTAATTTCAGATATTATGGTTGTATCATTTCATATGACAGATATCTATAATTTCTTTTTTTCAATGTGACAGTTTCAGTCTAGTAATTGCATAACTTATGCTATTTATGAGTTTGAAGATATTTGATATAATTCAACGTATTTTAATCTTTCGGATTTTCTTTTTTATGCATTCCTTTTAATAAATGAGTTTGTTCTTTTTCTGTATTTTCTTCTTAATTTGCCATTTACTTGATTTCTACTTTTCAAGAAAAGCTTGCAGTTGTAAAACTCAGATTTAAGTCATTAAAGTCTAAAATTAAGCAAGACCTTAGCTCCATTCTAGAAAATACCAATCACCTGTCTCCCTAGTTACAGGCTATTATTGTTCAGTATTTAAATTTTATCATTTTGCTTTATCTAACAAGAATATTGATGTTGTTGTATTTAAACAGTTAGGATTTACATTCATGCTTGCCTTTTATTTGCTCACTATTCCTTTTTTGCATATTAGTCCTAATTCGATCTGTTTTCCCCCCTGCTTGAGATATGTTTTTAAAAATATGTATCATGAATATTTGTTATAAACTCTTTCAGTTTTTGTTTGATTGAATACCTTTGTTCCCTGCTCATTCCTGAAAGATATTTTTGCTTATTATGCAAATCCAGGTGGACCATTATTTCACATTTCACTGTCTTCTGGCTATACAGATGTCAGTTGGTTTTGAGTTAAACTTTATGCACAGGTTGTCTTTGGCAAGGGCTAAAATTTAAGATCTCCTGTTTATTTTTGGCATTCATCAGTTTCATGTCAATATTGATTTTTTTTTTTTGCTTTATCCATTCTTCCTATGGTTTCTGTGCCTTTGGATTCATATATTTAATCATTATTTGAAGATCTTAGGGATCACCTTTCAAATACTGACACTTCTCCATTCTTCCTGTTTTCTCAAATTTTGATTTGATATATGAGATTCTCATTTTTGCACCTATGTCTCCTAAATTGACTTTTATATTATTAGTTTCTGTCTTCTGTTTTTTGTAAGATTTTCCCAGACATATCTTTTATTTATTGTCTTTTCTTCTGTGTCTAATCTCTTTAGCTAATCCATTAATTTCTATTTATTTCAACAAATACAGTTTTCATTTATTTCATTTCTATGTGGTCATTTTTCAAATCTTCCTTGTCCTTTCCAGTAATTTCCTGTTTTTTGTTTATTGTTTCCTGTTTCAAACTTTATTTTTTAAATAGCTATTTTATGTTTTGTGTGCAGCACCTGTAATACCTCAGTGCTCATGGGCTTAGTGATCTTTGACTGTGAACTCATGTTTGTTTGATCTTAATCTGTGGGAATTTTCTGGCCTATGCTGGCATTCTTTCCCCAGGCAGGTAGGTTCGCTTTCCTTCTGATAGAAGCTAGAGTGTAAGACTTGAGCTCTTTCAAGGGTCCAAATTCTCCACCTTACTGGAAGCCAAGCTTGGGTTTCTGGCCCCAGCCCCTTGTCTTACATATCTGGCTGCCCTTCCAGCTACCTGCTCCCTTTGTCTGAGGTCAGTGCTACTATGGGTGTGTTACATAAGGGCAGACTTCCCTTAGGTCCAGTTTTCCCTTTGCTCAGGACACCCAAATATTCTTTTGCTTACACTGTTGGAGGAGCTTTATGTGGGAAAGCTTAATTTTGGATATTTCTCTTCCTTGTGCCCACAAGTTCACTAGCAAGTGCATCTTATCAGGAGGTAATTGTTTTGTTCAGGGAAGGTCTCCCAGAGTGATGTGTTACCTGCTGATGATAGTAGTGGAAGCTTTTCCTTTGAGAAGGTTTCACCAATGGAAAAACAGGAAGGAATGAGGGAGGGAGGGAGGGAGGAAGGGGGGAAGAAAGAAAGGAAGAAAGGAAGGAAGAGAGAGAAGGAAGGAGTAAAAAAAAGAAAGGGAGGAAGGGAGAGAGGGAAGGAGTGAAAAAAGAACAAAGGAAGAAAGGAAGGAAGGAAGTAAAGAAGGAGAGGAGGAAGAAGTACTGAGAAACATCTTACTCAATGGTGAGACCCAGTTCGTACATGTTCTTATCCTATGAGCTAATTTTTTCTCTTTTGTTTTTCTTCAGAGAATTGGCTGTCTCTTACTCTGTAATACAGATCTGTGAGAAAATAGCTTTTATAAAAAGAGATTTTGTAGTATTACACAGTTGGCAGGAATATAGTTGTCTGTTGTAATAATGAATACTAATCTAGAATAGGAGGCTGAGAAGAAAAATATCATTAAAATGGTAATGGCTTTTTTTTATGTGAATGAAACTCATCCAGTATTGGTTTTGAAAGATATCTAAGTTCTAGGAGCAGACTAGCAGAATCTCCTTTAATACTCTAAGGAAAGGACGCTTTTAGAAAGTAGGCATTGCCTCCTTATGTGAAAACTGCATTCCTTTCATGAGGGTTCCATTTTCTGGAACACAGGATGTAAGACAGGAGACATAAGAAGGGATCTTGTAGCAGTGCAGATGAATCAAGTCACTGCACTTTCTTATTTGATCTTATTTTAAAAAGATGCTTCCAGGGAAGCAGGACCTTGGAACCCACAAAGTCTGGAGCAAGTCATTGACCTCGCAAGGTATTCACGTCCTCACAGTAAAATGGAGAATAAAATCGCTAGTTTTTAAGGATACTCTTAGGAATAAATAACTTGTTATAGCACATATCAGACCATCAATCATGCCAGCCTGTTTTCCTTTCTCTCTTACTCTCTCCCTCTGTTCATTTTCTCCATCTTCTCTCCAACTATTCCTCCCTCTCTACCACTGTTGCTTCCTCCCTCCCTCCCTTCCTTCCTTCCATTTTTTCCTTCCTTCCTTTCTACATCCCTCCTTCCCCTCTCTTTCTTTTCCTTTGCTTCCTTTTCTTTTTCTTCCTCTCTCTTTTTCCTACAAAATAGAATTTGTCAACTTTGGCACTCATGACATGTGGAGCTGATCACCCCGTCTTTGTTGTAGGAGGTGTCCTATGCATTGTAGGAGGTTTAGTTTAGCAGCATGCCTGGGCTCTGCCCAGTAGATGACAGTGGCACCACTACCACAAGTTATGAAAACCAAAAATATCTCCAGACATTGTCAAATATTGCCTCTGAGGCGAAACCACCCCCGGTTGTGAACCACCGCTCAAAAATACACTTCATATCAATAAAAATCCTGCTTTATATATATATATATATTTTGCTCAGTTCAGGGTTATTAAGATTGTAAGACACTACTGTTTTTACAAGATTTCTAGGGATGTTCTTTGATTGAGTCTTAAAATCTTACTTTCACTGTTGATGAAAAATTGAAATTATGTTGTTATTTTTATATTCCTTCATATAGCAGCATAAAACTTGGTATTTTATGGGAATGAGTATGCATCTTGTTCTGATTCTATGGTCTACTTTTATGTGTCTCAAAATGAGATTCAGATAAAAGAAAATTAAAACGAGAGCAAAAGTGAATATCAAGGTAAAGGTATAGCATTCTGATTATCTGCTGCTTGTCCATCTCAGGTATGCAATACTGACACTGTGCCACTAGTAGCTTCTTGACATTCTTAAGATGAAAATAGTTTAGTTTTTATCTAAATATATTAATAGAGAATATACAATATATATTTATTCATATATTAATACTGGAACAATAGAGTAAGGTTAAACACTCAAAATTTAGCTCAACCCTGAGATTATTATGAAGTACTTACAAAAATAAAAACTAAAAAGACATTAGTAGCATACTTCCCAGCTTCATCTCTGTAGGAGGTGTGACCTTAGCTCAGGGCTTGGAGAATAGGACATGTGTTTACATGATTGACTCTTGTTGGGATTGTTCTCAGAGCTCTCCTGACCTTGGTCCACACACTTGGGAGCACATGATTCCTAATACTGATAACCACAGTCTCATGAATTTTTCTCATTTTGCAGAGGAGGGAATTGAGGCACTAGATGGTAATATCTTTTTCGTTTCACATAGTTGCTGGTGGCCAAGGGAAGCTGGCGCTCAGCTTGTCCCAGGCCGTATCTAAGACATTTGTCTGGCCCCTTGCTTTCCTTCCTTTCATGCACACAGCAAGCGTATCCAACTTTTCTATGCTGGTCTATTTCTAGAAGGTGTTATTTGACATGGCATCACCTCCTTTGTAGCCCTCTATGAGAATGATAGAATGACCTCTCTTTTAAACCTATCTCCTTATCCGCCCCAACACATACCCCTTTGGGGTGGGGGCATAAGGGGGTATCCCTTCTCCACACTAACTTTACCTACTTCTCTCTTCATTGTCTCTCTGCAGCAGATAATATAAGCAAGAAAAAGATTAAGTTAATTACATGCACCTCAAGTTTCAGTAGGAATATCCCACAATTCCTCTGTCTCTTAATTTAACTGTTATTTATTGAACACCTGCTGTGTTCTTGGGAAAATTCCAGGTGCTGGATGGAATTAGTTTATGATGATAGCTAAGACTTGCAGAGACATTAATGTGCTGTTCTTCTTCTTCTTCAGAAAGTATAGCCATGTACAAACTACTAAAGGACGATATCAAATGTTGGGGAGATAAATATCAAAATACAGAGCTTCCATACCTGTAGTTTTCGTTAGTTTAATAGGCGTTAACATTTACTCATTTTCAGCTACCTACATTTCTTGAGCCGTGCCTATACCACTCATTGTAATTTAATTGCATAATAAATTACACTGTATTTGCTGTTTATAGAAATTTAGAAATTTAGTTTAATGATATGTTTATAATTTTCTTACTACTATGGATAATACATTTAATGACTATAATTAAATTCTTGCAAAATTTTTGAATTGTTTTTAGTAATTTACTAATGATTTTCCCAGGTATTAATTTAATATATTGAAATTTTGTCTTTATAGCATAGAGGTTTTTTATTTCATTCATTTATTTAACAGGTATTTATCATTCATCTGCTTTATGCAAGGAAAAAAATGGTCAAGACAAGGATGCCAAGTCTTTAACCTCAGGGAACTTACAGTTTATGTACAGGGACACATACTCATCACATAAACAGAGAAAGGAATGTATATTCATATGAACTCGGCATCATATATTCTTCTTTATGTTATCATTAATAACATCCAAATGTCAACAACACATCTATTGTTACTTTGGTTAAAAAGCTATACAGACAGTAGTAGATATGGTACTTGGATGAAGAAAGCTGAAGTTTATTATTTTCTCTTTCTAGTTTTAATCCCTAAGGGTCATTGATAAAAGACTTACACAAACCCCCCTTTAGTAACCTAATAATGTATAATAATCCTGTTCTTAAAATGGTGATAGAGATTTGCTTGGTTTCTACTACATAACACCATAATACCATATTAAGACTTGAATCTCTTTATATCGTGGAACAACTCAGGTAGTGTTACAAACTGCTGTTACTGAATAAATGCGGAGAAGAACAAGCTCTCCAGAGCAGTGCCATGCCTGTGTCTGATGTTTCCCAGGATAGAAAACTGCGCAGATGTTGATGGTTTGTTTCAGGTGCCTTGACAGCCTGATCATGGGCTCTAGCTGTGGACCATGAAAAATGGCTTCTGCAGGGGCTTAAGAAAGACAATGAAGAGCTTTGCATTTTCTCTTGGCATTTCCTGCTATTGTTTAAAAGGTCACATATGCAATTTAAAATGTTCCATGCATGGAGCATGACAAATGCCACGTAGAAAATGAAACTGCTTTCGTTGACATTTTTGGCCAATTTCCAAAGGGTACCATTTTTCGCCTTTTCCCTTTTGTGGATTTGCAAAATTTGGCTTGTGCAAAATGCGTGCCCCACGGTGCACTCTAGGTTGGTAAGTGCCACATGTTAGGTAGAAAATCGTGTGTAGATGAGAATGGCACATTCAGAATAAAAGTGAGAAATTAAATGACATCAAAAAAATAGAGAAAAACTTGTAAATGAGTCCATCAGAACTATCAGAAGCTCAAAAAGAAAGAAAGGCTTGGAACTCATCAATAACAATGTCCAATCACATTCATATGTAAAGAAAGTGAAATCAACTTTGTTTTATTTTAGTTAATTTTACTTTATTTTATTTTATTATCCTTTTACCTAGCTGAATGGCAAAACTCAGTTCAGTTATCTTTGGGCATGGAAAAATGAGCACTCTCACAGTTTGCTAGTTGGAGGAAGAATTGAAGTAGAGTTTTAGAAGACATTGGGTATTATACAACAAAATTTAGAAAGAGACCCACTTTACTCCTCTGGAAGCATTTTTGCTTCCAGGAATCTATCTTACAGATATATACACAAAGATATATGTACATAGGTGATCATTGCAACTGAAATTTTTCTCATCAGGAAGATGAGTGAATTCTTTTAAGCACTTAGAATATTAAAACTATCTTTCCCTTGAAATTGAAGAGGCAGAGCAAAATGTGAGGACACAGAGTAATATTCACATAAACTCCTTAAACCTATGTATGCATGTATAGATACTTGTATATATATATAGATATGAATGCACAATAGTATCCATACACATATGTGTACATATGTGTGCATGTGGGTGAATGCTTGTGTGTAGATTTGTGTACAAATATGTGTATGTTGCTGTATTAAAAAAAGTCAAAAAATAAATTATTAACAATGTTTGCCTCTTAGAAGGCGACTATGATACGGTGCCCTTAGAGAGAGGCTTTGATTGGCAGAGAAAATGAAAAACCATAACTGCACCTATATTTAAGATTTTAAAAAATTCTTTGTAGTGAGTTTGAGTAACTTTTAAAAGTACATTGACATTTCATTTATGCAGATCTTCTAGGTATGTATAAAAAGCCATGAGAAAAAGATGATTTCATGCGATAGAGAAAACTAGCACAGGTTAGAATTTGGACTCAGCTGATGAGACAGTATCTGCCCAAACCAATTTAATCAAAGCTTTGTTACATGAGCCGGGTGTGGTGAGTCACACCTGTGACTGCAGTGCTTTGGGAGACCGAGGAGTGAGGATCACTTGAGGCCAGGAGTTCAAGACCAGGCCGGGCAGCATAATGAGATCCCTTCTCTACAAAAAGTTTAAAAAATCTAGCCAGGCGTGGTGACTCAGGCCTGTGGTCTCAGCTACTCAGAAGACTGAGGTGGGAGGGTTGCATGAGCCCATGAGTTTGAGGCTGCAGTGAGCTATGATCACACCACTACACTCCAGCCTGGGTGACAGAACAAGACCCCATCCTTAAAAAATTTTGTTTTAAACACTTCGTTGTGTGGAAGAAAGCTGTATATTTAAACAAATATAACCAAACCCGTAATACTGGGGAGAAAGATTGATGGATTGTTGAAAGGATTATACCCGTTAGGCCAATTTTGAGATTTAGGCAAGGAATCTCAGAAGTTCCAAAAAGTTCTGCTGTAGTTCAGTGTTACAGGGAAATCCACTCAAGGGAATAATATATGGCTTGCAATCATTTTGCTTTTTTGTTTCATTTCCTATTATTCATTGCTTCATTGGGCTTGAGAGAAGCCCCACAGAGGAATAAGAAATACCCTACATCATTCACATCTTCTTGACTTTTGAAAATTAAATTTTATATACTTAAAAGCAGCCATGACACATGAAAACATTTTCTTTCTTCCTCAAATCTTCTTTACCTAGCCTCACCCAAACCAAACTTTAATTTTTACATTAATTTTTCTTTTCCAAAGCTATGCAGCTGACACTCATCTGCTCACTTGGCATAATTCATTTGGCATCCAGTAAGTTTAAGAAATTCTGTCTGGGCTTCATGCAATCATAACCTACATCAAAATAGCAACACTTATAATAACAGTAATAATAGTATTTTTTACTGTTCACATGGATTTTCTCCCTTAATTTTCATGACATCTCAACAAAATAGACAAAATACATGGGCTTCTCCTCAGCCCTGAACTTTGCCTATCGTTAACCCCTTGAAGAAAAATGGCGCTGAGCTATCAGTCAGTCATTCCCTGGCAGAAAGGGAACAGAATAAGTGTAGATGGCTTTCTGAAGACATTGACTTGATTTCTGTCACCAACAATGGCATATTCAGGCTGTGCTCCATGCCAGGTGCTGTGTGGGCATGGAGTCCACCACACCAGGGGAATTCTCAGAAGCAGCATTGAAAACACATAGGAAAGCATTACTTAAGCCTGTATAAACATAAGCTCTGTCCAGACATGGAATACAGTGGGAGTTCTTCCTAGGATAATCCCAAATACTAATACATCAGAAAGCTTACCTATAACATGAGAATTCAAGGCAAAGGCATTTTTGGTATGTAAGTAAAATATTAGGTTGAATCCATCTCTTAATGCGGATGTTGAAGAATTAATGTTATATCCATGAAGCCAGTGTTGACTGGAAGGACTCAAAAAAATCTGAAGAATATAAATTCCTTGACCTCCTTTATTGAAGACTTCAGCTCCATTACGCGACCACCTCACAGTCCTCATTCGGTTGCCTTTTGCCTGTTTCTGACTTACTGAAGGACAATGGTGTGGAGCTACGATTTATCACCCAGAAAATGATTACTAAAGTCCGTATTCTACTCTGAATACTGAAAACTCTGAAGTAATGACCCTAACCTAAACCTCCTCTTCTTCTGGCTATCACTTCTTCCTTCCCACTTTGATCACTCTTCCATGAATCCTTGCAAACCTCCTAGTACTGAGTATCCTTCCAGCCACCAAACGTCTGACATAGATCGCTGGATCTGACTTTAAGTCTCTCACTAAGACCCTCAATTTCCTCCTCTGCTTGTGGTGGGCTCACCCTGTTGTTTCTCAGCTAAGGGTGCATCCAGATATCAATTTCTTGTGTCCCATAGCACTGCTAGCATTAAGTGAATTACTGCATGGTTTGGCCTCATTAGTGTGTGGTTTCCAGAAACACTTGAGATCTTACTGTTGGCTTGTAATCTGTCTTAGTCCATTTTGTGCTGCTATAACAGAATATCTGAAACTGGGTTGTAAAACATAGAAATTTATTTCTCCTAGTTCCAGAGGCTGGCAAGTCCAAGATCAAGGCACCATCATCTGGCAAGACCTTCTTGAACATCATCAAATGGCAGAAGGGCAAAGAGCTTAAGAGAGTGAACCCACTCCTGCAAGCCCTTTTTATAATTACACTCATCTGTTCATGAAGGCAGAGCCTTTGTTACCTAAACACCTGCCATTGTCCCCTCTCCTGCAACACTGTCTTACTAGGGTTTAATAATATTCATGTCAACGCATGAATTCGGGGAACACATTCACACCATAGGACAACCCATTTACACTCTCTCCTCATTGGGGTCAAAGGGCATCAATTTAAGGTTTTTTGACCTTTTTTGTTTTCATTATATCTCATTTTTATACTAACGGATTCATTTGTTCGTATAACTCTCCTGTCTTCCAGAATCTGGGACAGTTTTCCACCTCCCAAGTGGGATCTAGGAGTTAACCCCCACCATCAACCCAAGTACTCCTCCTGTGTCCAATGGCCAGTCAGCCTCAATCCTGTCTTCTCTTGAGTTATGACATATTTTTCTCCTTCCATTAATAGTGACCATTACTGTAATAGGAATTTATACTTCTTTGTCTTCCAGTTCTCCAAAACTGGTTCTCTATCCTTTCAATTTTATGCTAACAAATCTCATTAAAGTATGACCAGTGATTTCTACATTGCCAAAACCCAGTGGTGTCTTTTTAGTGATGATCCTATATCAATTTGATGGGCACTTTATCACTTGCAGAATTCTTATTCCTTTTCATTTTATCACTATGTTCTGGTTTTATTCTATAATTGTGAGAAGTTCTTCTGTATTTTCTTCTCTTATTATTCTTAAATGTTGACTTTTCCTAGAATTTGTTCTTGACTTCATTCTGTATATTGTATGTCTAGGTAATTCATTGCATCTTCTTATCTTCAACTATCTGCCTCTATGTGGATGATTCTCAAGTCTTTATTTCCAGCTCAGGCCACTAGCTTCAGTTACAGTGTTTGTAATTTTAGCCCCTATTAGAAATCTCTAGTTGAGTGTCACATAGACACTCCAAACACAACACATTCAAATATTAAGAGATGCTCTTCCTCTAAAACCTATTCCTCTCTGCACCCTCCTGTTAGTTAAAGGTGCCCCATATACCAGTGTGTCCAAGATACAAACTCTGTTGGATTTTACTTCTCTTTTCTCAGCACTTATGTAAATGGATGTCTACTTCTCATTTCTGCCCTACAAAACATTCCTAGCTATGTGCTGTCTTCCTGTGGCCCACTGTGATAGCTTCCTTATCTCAGTTTAGATTGTTATGCAGTCCATTACTCTTCTGCCTCCTACCTTCAAGCTACTATTGGAGTCATCTTCCTGATTCTCACATTTGATGGCTTCAGTGGCTAAGTGATGCATTCCAATCTTTCTTAGTTCATTTTATGCTGCTACAACAAAACACCTGAAACTGGGTTATAAAAAATAGAAATGTATTTCTCATAGTTCTAGAGGCTGGGAAGTCCAGGATCAAGGCACCATCATCATCTGGCAAGACCATTTTGCACATCATCAAATGGCACAGGGGCAAAGAGCTCAAGAGAGTGAACCCACTCCTGCAAGCCGTTAAAAACGCATCATGGCAAAATCTCTTTTTTTACCACCTGGGAAAACCTAAGACCCTTGGGACAGCACAGAAGACTCCTTAATCTGCCCATGTGTCCCTTTTCAGTGTTAGCTTCTTTTACTTTTTCTTGTACACCTCGTGCCCTTGCCCCTTGGAACAAACAGCTCACAGTTCCCTCAGCACACCCATCCTTCTACCTGCCCGGGAGCTGCCTTCTGATAAGTTGTATCTCGATGACTTCCTCCCCACTCTCCATCTGGGAAGATCCCAGTCATTCATTTGTTAAGGCCCAGTGAAAAAGATTTTATTTATTTTCCTTCATATAATATTTTTATGTATACATATATATGCATATGTATGCTATCTATCTATTAGATACATCTTGTTTTGGCTTATTTTTATTTTTTATGTTTTGAGACAGAGTCTCAGTCTGTCACCCAGGCTGGATTGCAGTGGCATGATCACAGCTCACTGCAACCTCGACCTCCTGGGCTCAAGCAATCCTCCCACCTCAGCCTCCCGAGTATCTGGGACTACAGGTGCATACCACCATGCCCAGCTAATTTTTGTATTTTTTTTTTTTTGTGGAGACACAGTCCCACTATATTGCCCAGGCTGTTTTTGAATTCCTGGGCTCAAGCAATCCACCTGCGTCAGCCTTCTATAGTGCTGGGATTGCATGCCTGTGCCACTGTGTCTGACGTTATCCTTGTTATTTTAATGCCTACCTCATTTGTCTTTTTCAAATAATAATCAACAAATGATTTCTGGATTGATAAATGCATGAATGAAATGATAGTTTGCCAAAATACAGAATATTAAAACCATAGGGTAACCTTGAGACAATTTAGGTAAAAAATAGGGGATTATTTTATATTAGAAGATTATTCAATGTATTATTAAAATGTTTGTTTATTGCATGTGTTTTAAGTGTTGAGAATTTAACAGAGAATGAGACATGAATGGTCTAAGTGTTTATGCATCATAATAAAGTTGAAGAAATGTAGGGTTCCCATGGTGTTTCTTCTCAAACTTTGATAATAACACTTCTTTATTGATCGCAACTGTACATTGGCAGCACCACCTCCAGACTGGAAAATAAGATCGATTTCTCCTTTGCATTTCTTTTATAACCTTGCAATTTTATTCCTCTTGGGCTTACTGTTATGAGTTTGGTTTCTAGTTTCTAGAGCATGAGTTCTAAGAAGTGGAAATTAAGATGGAAGGAAGTTACTATAGTGAGAGGGTGTCATGCCCTGCAGGCTAGGTATCTTAGAGTCTGACTGCAACTCCCTTGACACAGGCAGTTCTTTTTCTTGCCTGCAGCCCTTTCCAAACAAATATCACCAGCCTCATATTCCCCTCCCCTTTATAGATGGAGCCCCTTTGTCAAGCAGGCCAGTTTACTGGGAAAAGGCCCTTCTCAGACATGCTTTCTCATCCTGATGCTTTGCCTTTACCAGGAGTGAGGCCAGAACCTTCAGCATGCATTTATATCAAAAAAGAGAGATGTGCTGTTTTCATTTAAATTCCACATTTCCACTGGGCATAGTGGCTCATGCCTGTAATCCCAGCACTTTGGGAGGCTAGGGCAGGAAAATCGCTTGAGACCAGGAGATCATGACCAGCCCAGGCAACATAATGAGACCCCGTCTCTACAATTTTTTTTGAGAAAGGGTCTCAGTCTGTCACCCAGGCTGGATTGCAGTGGCATGACCACAGCTCCCTGCAGCCTCAACCTCCTAGGCTCAAGCAATCCTCCCACCTCAGCCTCTGGAGTAGCTTGGACCACAGGTGTGCACCACCATGCCTGGATAATTTTTGTGTTTTTTGGTAGAGACAGGGTTTTGCCATGTTGGTCAGGCTGGTCTTGAACTCCTGACCTCAGGTGATCTGCCTGCCTTGGCCTCCCAAAGTGCTGGGATTACAGGTGCGAGTCACTGCGCTCAGCCTCTATAATTTTTTTTTTTTAATTAGTGTGCTAGTAGTCTCAGCTACTTAGAAGGCTGAAGCAGAAGGATTGCCTGAGCCCAGGGGTTTGAGGATACAATGAGCCGTGATCACATTCCACCCTGGGTGACATAGTGAGACGCTGTCTCTATTAAAAAAATAAATAAACAAATTATAAATTTTCACATAGTCGTAAACCTCTGAAGATGTGGATACTTCATTTGTCACATTTAGGTCTTTAATACACTAATACCTTCTCTTGGGAAACAGTGTTTCTCAGTCTCTCCCGTATTGATAATGTTTCCACTTTGCCCTTGAAGATTTTGTGGGTTATGGGGAAACAGTTTATGGGGTGTCTTTCAGCAGAACCACAACCCTTTTTAGGAAGAAGCTAATTATGGTGTGAAAGGGACAGGTGCTCTTATTAGGTAGTGATAGTAAGAGTTAAAACCCAGTTCTCTTGAGCTGTTACTTGGATTCTTCAACTGAGGGTGATTTTGCATCTTTGGCACTAGATGTCATTCAACTGACAGTCATGGACTCCCAGGGGACCCCCAAACTCTATGTCACCTTTATGAGTAGGCGAGAATGGATTTTTCTTGGAGAGGAGTGTCTCCTCAAAGAAGTCTGTGACCTAGAAGAAAAGATGAAAAATCTCTGCTTTGGATTCGGAATGTCAGGACTGCTCACTTGGAACTTAAGGAGAGTTTCTTCCTAGTATATACGAGACTGAACCTTATGGGGTTGCCATTTTCTTAGACCCAAAGCTTTCAAATACAGTCATTTTCATATGACTTTTACTTAGACAATAAGATCATCATGTATTCCTTTTTTCCTCTTTCAGCATCTGGCATTTTTCTCCTCTTGGGCTTGTTGTTCTGTTTTTTTTTTTTTTCTGGTTTCTAGACCATAAGCATTCATGCATTCACATTATGTTGCCTCCTAAGTTGTAAGCTCTCCAAAGAGAGGGAATATAGCTGCTTTATGTCTTCACCCAACTTTGAGTAGAGATGATGGCAGGAAACAGAGAGCATTTTCACAGAGAAGATGGAGTCCATTTGAGTCAGGGGATCTTGTTTGAAATCTTACCTGTGTGATCTGGGGTGAATTAATACAGCTGTCTGGAAAATTTAGAACTGAGACCTCAGAGGATTGCAGTAAGGAGTCCTAGAAGTTAGGATTTCCTCAGTAAATATAAATACTTATTCTCTTGGGTAATGAAGCTGACCCACAGGATGATGCCAATTATCTCCTTGGTATTATAAGCACATAAACAATAGTTCACATTTATTGAGTGCTTACTATGTGTAAGATACAATTATGTGCTTTGGGATATGTGTTCACACATGAAACAAGTGTTTATTTAGTGCCTACTCTGTGCCCAACACTGGAGATGCAGTTGTCATGAGCACTAACACCATCCCAATATCATGGTGCTCATGTACCCATGTGGGAAAAAGTAAAGACAGGCTCAAGCATATAAAATAGGGAAGGTGGTCTTAGGATAATTCAAGCTGGATTGGGATCAGTAGTGATTGAAGGGCTAGATTAAATGAGGAGTTTAGGACATGCATCTCTGCAAGATGGCATTTGAGCAAGAAACATAGGCAAGACTTATCTACTTTAATTTTCACAGTAGGGTCATGAGATTACACTGTTTATTAACTCTGTTACAGAGATGTGGAAACTGAGATTAGGATGATTGAATAACAGCCAGATTAGTAATAGGGCTGGTAGTCTTTAATGCAAGTCTCATGGGCTATGCTGCACACAGTCTTAACAACTTGCCACCTCCCGTGG
The DNA here is from genome assembly GCF_029289425.2 of Pan paniscus. Lineage (NCBI taxonomy): Eukaryota > Metazoa > Chordata > Mammalia > Primates > Hominidae > Pan > Pan paniscus. The sequence continues at coordinate 7,624,306 of NC_073272.2, read as the reverse complement.
TATAAGAGAGGAACCAACCCAATTCCCGTTGCCTGCCTTCCCTGCTATATTAGTCTATTCTTACACTGCTATAAAAAATACCTGAGACTGGGTAATTTATAAAGGAAAGAGGTTTAATTGACTCACAGTTCCGCATAGCTGGGAAGGCCTCAGGAAATTTACAATCAGGGCAAAAGGTGAAAGGGAAGAAAAGCACCTTCTTCACAGGGCAGCAGGAAGGAGAGAAGTGCTGAGCAAGGAGGAAGAACCCCATATAAAACCATCAGATCTCATGAGAACTCACTCGCTATCATGAGAACATCATGGGGGAACTGTCCCCATGATCTAATCACCCCCCATGAGGTCCCTCCCCCAACACGTGGGGATTACAATTTGGATTACAATTCAAGATGAGATTTGGGTGGAGACACAGAGCCAGACCATATCACTTGCCATCTAATTACCTTGATCAACTACCCTGCAACCATTCCTTAGTGAGTAATAGGGACACACTCAGGAATGGTTTTAATAGAATTTAAAAGTTATCAGTATTGTAGTTTAATTGTAATTTTAAAAATGGTGAACCTCACATCAGTGGCTAGGATCAGCAGATGATATGCTGCATCTTGGGGTCAATCATTGCCGCAAGCACATTATTAGAGTTGCTGTTAATAGTCATGGAAACCACCCTGTACCTTCTTCCCCCAGTGCAACCAACCTGGCAGTGATTGACCTACTCGGTAGCGAGTTGCTAGACATCAGGAGAAGTCAGAAGTAAGTGGAAGAAGGCCAGGTGTCTGCAAGACCCCCCCACTACCCATAGCAGTAACAACACATATGCATAGGAATAGGTTAAATGAGTCTTCACTCATTGATCCATTCATTCATCTTTCCTCCATGAATTAACTATTCATGACCCATTGTTGTTGACTCTGAAGATACGATAGCAAACAGGATGCACAAATTGTCCTGCTGTTACTTTAGTTATGGGGACAGAAGATAAAGCAGTGATCAAATGCATGAAGGACAGAATTGCTGATGGTGAGCATAGCTTTGAGGGAAATGAAGCAACGATAACATCTAATGTGGGTTATGAGGATCTTTGAGATGGAGTGGCCAGGGCATGTCTTTATGAGGGTGAGGAATTTAAGCATCCCAGACACAAGTTCTGACTCAAACATCAGCCTTTTAATTATGTGAAAGGGTCTCGCAAAATTTAGTAAACTTAGTGGTAGGAGTTCAGGTAACACTACAAGAAACCAAGCTTTCTTTGTGAATGGTGAGGTTAGAAGGGGTTTGTTGCTGAAAATCCCATTTGCAGGTTCTAAGGCTGGGGATGAAGTAGAAGGAACAATCTCTTGTCATTTGCCAAGCAAAGAACAATCCCTGTATCTGGCAAAAGAGACATACCTTTCTATGAATCCTGGTTTTGATCATAAGCCAAACTTCTATATTAGTTTTCCCTTTTTGGTTGAGTTAGTGAACAATTGGATGATTAGCTAAATGTTGCTGAAATAGGAGGAAGGCAGATTAAAAATACAGAAAGTAACTCTTATTTAATGATTTGAAAAAACGAGGTTAATCCGACAAAATTTTAAGGAAAAGTGAGATAATTTTGGTGTATAAAACTATGAAATTTTAGGCTGGGCATGGTGGCTGACACCTGTAGTCATAGCACTTTGGGAAGCTGAGGCAGGAGGATTGCTTGACCCCAGGAGTTCGAGACCAGCCTGGGCAACATAGCGAAACCCCGTCTCTACAAAAATTACAGAAATTAGCTAGGCATCCTGGTGTGTGCCTATGGTCCCAGCTATGAGGGAGGCTGAGGCAAGGAGAATTGCTTGAACCCGAGAGTTCAAGGCCTCGGTGCACTCTGTCCTGGCTTGTAGAGTGAGACCCTGTTTCACACACACACACACACACACACACACACACACACACACAAAATAAAATTTTGGAATGTAATAACATTGATGCTGAAGTGAATTGTGGAAAAATATCATATAAAATATATTTTAATCACATAGTATAAATTTCTCTCTGTGCATTAGTTACCAAAATTTGAACATAAACATTTTCAAATACACACTTGTGCAAATGTCAGGGATAGCAGGTGGTATATCACTTTTTATATTTAAAATGCATGTAGGAATGAAAGGAAAAAGGTAAAAATATGTTAAGTTTAGAATTCTAATGAAAGAACATATTGGAACTATGAAAACATTATGGAGGACTTTGTTCATTTATGGTCTGAGCACCGATGATGCTAAACATGGTCCTTCAACTTTAGCTGGCAGCCATTTGAAATGAACACACTAAACACCATGAGAAGCAACTGCATGAAAAGTAAAGAGAGTTATCCAAGTGAACTTCATATCTCATCATTTGCCTGTGTTTATGTAATAGTAAAGACCCAAGGAATTGGTCTAATTAATTGGTATTTTATTTTAGTGATGAAATAATGAGTGCGGTTGAGCATGCCAGATGTATTCATCTGATACATTCTTCCAGTCACATGGTAGGCTGCATTAGGTGATAATGCTTCACCCTGCATTCATTTATAAGTTAGTGAAGGGAAGTCCACAACTCTGGTCTCAGAGCATTTATCCCATTGTTGATCAGCCAAGCTGTTGCTCTTACTTAGCTGCTAAGGAATGAAGCTAATTGGACCATTCCAGCATGTAAAATATGTAAAATATGTCCTTTCATGGAACTCTGAAACAAACAATGAGAACAACCAGAAAAATTGCCAGAGTCATACAAAAGCTGTCTATTTCTAAATGATCATTCCTCAAGCTCTTGTCATCTACTGGGAGCCCCTAGATGGATGTATAGTTGTTGCTGTTGTGGCTGATTTTGATAGGACTAACATAGGACCAGTGTATGGAGCTGTTTATTAAGATGGTTTTGTTGCTGAGTATTTACATTTTGGGTGTTCTCGGATAACATACATTAATTCCTACTGCAGTATTTAATAAAGTGTAACTAGTGCCTGTATCACCTGTCTGAAGACATTCAAATATGGAGCGTTTGTTTCTTTCTCTAGTGCAGATACTAAATATCATATTGTAATTAGAGCTATACAGAGATTTAGCATATAGGACTGGCAAGTCTTGGAGGCCAATTTTACGATGTGGGAAGGGGGGGCGTGATTTAGAGTGGACAAATAAAGTGTGGGAAAATTTTGTGTTTCTGGCTTGAGTGACCAGCTCTTACCTCTCCTCCCCATATTCTCTTCCTTGCCTCAGTGCAAATTCACGCTGTCTGCATTTTGTATGATCACCCTCTGTCTTAGTCCATTAAGTTTTGCAATTAAGGAATCTCTGAGACTGGGTGACATATAGAGGAAAGAGATTTATTTGGCTATGATTCTGCAGGCTGTACATGAATCACGGCATCAGGATCTGCTTCTGGTGAGGGTGTCAGGAAGCTTCCACTCATGGTGGAAGGTGAAGAAGAGCTGGTGTATGCAGAGATCACGTGGCAAGAGAAGAAGCAAGAGAATGGGGGGAAGGAGGTGCTAGGCTCTTTTAAACAGTCAGCTCTTGGGGGAATGAACAGAGCAAGAATTCAGTCATTACTGCAAGGCTAGCACCAAGCTGCTCATGAGGGATCCACCTCCATGACTCAAACACCTCCCACTAGGCTTCATCTCCAACATTGGGAATCAAATGTCAGCCTGATACTTGGAGAGGACAAACATCCAAACTATAGCACTCTGTCTCCTTAGGTGCACCTTTCTTCTTCAGTGACTAATCTAGAGTTCTCTTTGGAAAATGCAAATGTAGTTATGTTTCTTTTTTGCTTTTATGCCTTACTGGTTCCCTGTTCTTTATAGCATCACGTTGCATCTTCATCAACTGGGGAACCAGTTGATGAAGAGAAGATCAGCATCCTGAAGTATCTTGTAACTTCTTGAAGTATCTTGAAGTATCTTCAAGATTCAGAATGCATGTTACCTTCTCTGCAAAGTGCTCTTTGCACCTTGTCCAGTGTAGCTGTGTTAACTCCAGTGCACCTTCCTGATGATCTTCCTAAGGCTCTTAACTTCTTGTCATTAGTCGTTTCTGTGACCATCTTGCCTATAGGAATGTGGGCTACTGTGGGCAAGTACAATGCCTGGCATGCAGCAGGCTCTCCAGAAATGCTTGTTTGGCTTCTAGAGTTCTCTTTGCTGTTACCACATCCATCCCTTTATCATCCTTTTTTCCCTAGTCATCTTTCCTCTGTACCTTTGCCGTTGGTTCTTTCTCCATGAATCAATATAAATAGTACAAGCTTTGTGCATAGCAGACTTTCACTCTTGTCTCATGATTTCATTTCTTTCTTCTGCATACTGAAAGGCAAGTACCTTTCTCTCTCTGACTCTCAATTTACTCATCTGTATAATTTTGATGGTTCTTTCAATTGTCTGCTGTTGCTGATGATGGCACGAACTCAGATATGCAAAGTATCAGACTTTAACTTTTGTCTCATGATTTCATTGCTTTCTTCTGCATACTTAAAGACCATTACCTTCCTCTCTATGACTCTCAAGTTCCTCATCTGTATAATTTTGATAGTTGTTTCTACTGCCTGCCATTGCTACGACAATGGCACAAACTCAGATATGCAAAGTACCTGTGGGTTAAATGTGAACAAAACCTTCAACCTGCTGCAAGATAATCTGACCTCTGCTTGACTGTCTAGCTCTGTTTTCCTGGCAGTTGGATGAAGAACATGGCAACAATATTCTTGGCCACATTGCTTACAATACAAACGATCCCCTATTTGTAAATAGCATCATGACCAGGAGAAACCATAAAGACCTGAAAGAACCTAGTGGTAATACCATCCCACCTCAGGCTTCCCGGAGGGCAAGTTTTGGAGTCACTTTGCAGCTGCTATGTTCACTCTAGGAACCATGGAAACTCTGCTCATGGAGTATTTACAGGGAATATTGGCTGCTGTGAAGGCTGGGACTTCAATGCCAAGGAATACCCAATTCCCGTGGAAATGGACCTTGTAGGGATCTTTGCATCTCAGCTGTCCTTTGGGGAGCAGATGGTTCCCAGATGCCTGCTGCAGCCTTCCTGATGAGCTGAGCTTCTTGTCTGTATTGTTTTGAGTCGGTTGGCACCATGGTAACTTTGGGGGGGTCTTGTGATTCTGCATGTTTAATGGAACCTGAGAAGACCCTTACTGGACATTAAAGAACAAAGACAAATGTCCCTGTGACAGAATACTGGCTCAACAATTGGTTTTCTCTCTGATGCCTCTTCCCTGCTTGGAAAGCCCTTTTCTTTTATCCTTCATAATCACTTCTTACATCTGGCACAGTGTTCAGCTTTGCATTATTCCTTCATTATCTTTTCTCATCCCACATTAAAAAAAATTCTTTAAATTGTGGCCAAATGAACATGACATAAAATGTACCATTTTCACATGTGCAGTTCAAGAGTATTAAGTACATTCACATTGTTGTGCAAACATGCTTTTTTTCACTCTGTGCCCTCATTTTGCTCTTTCCTGGTTTCCAATGCAGTATCTTATATATGATCTAATAAATGTGTCCTGGGCATCTCAGTCTTGTATATTTTGGTCCTCTGTTATATCAGGTACACCTTAAGGGTAGAGATTGTGCCCTACTAATCTTCCTCCTTCATCACATGAAATGTTGTGCTTGCATAGTACATTTTCTTCACTCCCCTCCCTGTTATTTTTTATGTATATCATGACACTTATTTGCCAAGGATGGCTTTGGCCCTCTATGCAAAATGTCACCAATGGGAACAATGCTAAAGTCTGCATAAATCTTAAGTTTAATTCTAATTTTAAATATTTGAATATAGTGCTAGTGTTGTCATTCTATAGGATTCATTAATTCATCCCATCAACAAACACTTATTGAGTTCCAAATTTGTTCAAAACATGGCCGTATGTGCTGCTGCAGAAAAAATGTAAAAAGTCAGTTTCTAGTGTAAGGGAAATAAAATATGGATATCATTAAGTCCTGGAGAAGGCAGGGGGTGACTGATTTCAGGCTTGTACCATAGGGATTCCCAGGAGGAGTAAGTAGGTTGCAGCATTTAAAAAGGGATCATGAAAGACATGCCACTTTAACTAGTTCCAAATGGAATTTTGGAAGCAGAGCCATTGGATGTTATAGCTGAAGTAATATTTTAAGCAAGGTGTCAGAACAGGATTGAGGCATAATTTCAGAAGAACATGAAGTCCTTGTTTACTAATGCAGAATATGTTTTATGATAGGCTGGAAAGTGAATCTGTGACTAGATTTGGGAGTGATTCAGTGTACAATGAATATGGCAGTAAAGAGCTTGGACTTAATTCGGGCTGCTGGTCTGGTCAGCCCTTGTGTTTGGAGAGATGAGTAACATTTGCAAAGGTGGAGAGAAGGAATTGGAGATTCTAGTTAGGTGCTTTGGGCATATGTTCAGTGAGGGATGAGGCATTAATGTTCATCAAGGCAGCATTCACAAGGGCTATGGCGGCACTGAATGGGAGAGCAGACAGACACAGGTGTCATCCCAGAGGTGGACTCCGTATGGCACAGCGGCAAGGGAGTGTGAAGGGTTATGACAGATGCTGAGTAGGTGCTAGCAACATATTTTTTAAAATAGTGGCAAAATATATGTAAGATCTATAATTTTTGCATGTACAGTTCAGGGATATTAACAATATTCACACTGTTGTGCAAACATGCTTTTTTCACTCTGTCCTCATTTTACTCTTTCCTCATTTACAGTGCAGTATCTTATATATGATCTAATAACTGTCCCCTAAGCATCTCAGTCTTGTATATTTTGGCCCACTGTTCTATCACGTACACTTTGAGGGGGCATTTTCAGATAATTCCAGGTAAAACGTAAACCTCATGATGGCAGCTAAGAAAACAGGGGCGTTCTCTGCATTGGTTAGTTGCAGGGCTATTAGTCAAAATTCCAAATCTCATATGCAGAAGGCCAGGATCTGCAGTCTTAAGTAGTTCAGTTTGTTTCACGGAGGTAAATAAAAGAAAAAAGGCATGCTGAAGATACATATCCCTGGCCTCTAGATAATCAGACAGTAAGATCTCTCCCACACACCAGAGAAATCTATTTCCAGCTTTCTGTTGCAGTCCATGAAAATGACAGAAAATACATGCCCTGCTTGGACCACAGCCTAGCTCATGGGAAAAAAAAGGAAAAGAAAAAAGAACCCGAGCTTGCGGTGGATGGTTCCTATGGAGTGTTTTTGGCACTGTCAGAGTGCACACTCTGACAGGCTGGGCATGGTGGCTGACACCTGTAGTCGTAGCACTCCATGGCACTGAATTTACGGTGGAAGGATCACATTGGCAAGTCAAATCCTTGGGCTACAGGAAAGACTCCCATGTGCTGCTTTTATGCTCCCCAGCAGCCAGGCTGTCGTTCACAAAGCACTCTCCAAGCATCTTCATTTAATGTTGTTGGGCACAAGGCCCTGGTGACCCCGTTAAAATTCAAATCTTGCTCATGACAAAGTGAGGGCAGGTTTTCAGTTGACATTTGGAGGTTTCTCCAGCCATGTTAGAAACAAAATGCATTTAAGTGATGAGCCCTTGATACATAAGAAGGTGCAGAGCCAGCTGGATTTCTCCGGGACCATGAGGGAATCCATCTGATTAGGGCTTCTGAAGCCGAAGGAAACTACAGAGAGATGTAACTTGGCTGACTCTCAGTTCATTATTTTCTCTTGGTAAGAGCACTTCTCATATTGGACAATCTTTTCTTCACTGATTTAGATATTATTTTAGATGCACCTTTTCTTTTTGTTACGGAAGCTTTATTTTAAAATAAAGTTAACCTAAAATGGGCGTATTACTCTCCCCCCGCCCCACCGCTAATGATTTAGAACATGAAAATAATCCACAAGACCATGGGTGCTGTCTTCAGCTACAATTACTACTTTCTTAATTGTCATGGAAACATGATTTATTATTGGATGTTTTTTTACTGTCTTATGCAAAGATTTCATATGAGCCGCAATACACACTGTTTCATATGGGTAAGTCTCAATATTATCTGACAAAGAGAGCTTCTCTGCCCAAGTTTATGAAAAGTACATTTTTTTTTAAGTCACTGTCTTGCCCAGGCTGCAGTGCAGTGGTACAATCATAGCTCACTGCAGCCTCAACCTCCTGGGCTCAAGCAGTCCGCTCACCTCAGCTTCCTTAGTAGCTAGGTGTTTTGGTTTGGCTTTTTATCCCCACTTGAATATCATCTTGAATTGTAATCCCCGGATGTTGAGGGAGGAATCTGGCGGGAGATGATTGGATCATGGGGGTGGTCTCCCTTATTCTGTTCTAATGATAGTGAGTGAGTTCTCACGAGATCTGATGGTTTTAAAAGTGTCTGGCAGGTTCCTCCTTCGCACATTCTTCTCTCTCTTCCCACCATGTGAAAAAGGTCCTTGCTTCCATCCCGCCACCTTCTGCCATGCTTGTAAGTTTACTGAGGCCCCCCATGCCATGCGGAGGTCAATTAAACCTCTTTCCTTCTTAAATTACCCAGTCTCGGGTATTTATTTATAGAAGTGTGAAAACAAACTAGGACACTAGGACTACAGGCACATGCCATCACGGCCAGCTAGTTTATGTTTATTTTTTAATTTTTGTAGAGATGGGGTCTCACTATGTTGCTCAGGCTAGTCTCAAACTTTTGGCCTTGAGCAGTCTTTCCACCTAGACCTCCCAGAGTGTTGGGATTACAGGCATGATCCACTGCACCTGGCTGAAAAGTTTCTATTGAATGGAAAGAACAATGCTGTGAAAATATATTTTATTAATGTTCAGGAAATTATGGAATTTGAAAAACTCTAGCTTTTTAGCAGTTTTAATGGCTACTATGTGCTTCTAAAATTTGTACCTGCTTTTTTGAAGTGTTATATGCATTTTTGTTTGTTGATGGTGGTGATGTTTTTGCTGTTGATCTCACCTGCTAACATGGAAACATTTCAAGAAGTGGAAAAATGTCTTATTTTAGTACATACTATGGTGTCAGCTACATTAAAAAAAAAAGCCTTAAAGAATGTAGCTTGAATTGAGGGTTGCTATGACTTTTTGTTGTAGTAGATTTATGAATTGTGTATCATCATTTTCCTTCAGTGGAAAATTCAGTAACTAGTATGTTACTGGTTCCTGGATTCCAAGGGAGGAGAACATGAAGCATTGCAATGGAATTAAACTCCAATGAGCTTGACCCAGCTACGATATTGAAGTGAGGGAATACATAAAGACGTGGGTGTATGTGTGTGATCTGTTGGTATTAAAGTGCCAGGATTACAACATTCTATGAAAATGGCTAATCATATTCAATATTTATTTGAGACGCTTAAGATGCATGGTTTGGGTGGAACTAGGGTTAGGGGGCTGCTGTTTTGAACAGCCAAACTAGAATTCTGCTCAATTATCTCACACAGGCACACTTCTGAGGCGTTTCTTACATGATGCCTCAAGAAAGCTTTGCTCCATTTTGTATTTCAGCATGAATACAAATTTTTGAAATTTCCACAGTAAAGTGTTTAGACTTACCAAAAGGTAGGCCTTGTTATAATAACACCAGTAGGACCAATGTAGTCATTTCTAAAATGATTCAAGCACTTTATGTTTCTGGATGAGCTATTAGATCTTACCTTATGTGTCTGGATGAGCTATTAGATCGTTACATATTTTAAAGTGAATTTTTGAAATTGTTGGTTCATTGTTTAAATTTTCAATTTTGTTTCTGTTGCATTAATCTCTGAGATTTGAAAATGAGAAAAGAAAAAAGATGGATACACATTAATGCTTTTATACCTTCCTTTGTAACAGCAATTGATTGTGCAGTTGCTTTTGGCTGTAGTTAGTCCTTTTCTTAAATTAGTTTCTGGTATGGATGTCTACTTTTATTTAATTTTTTTTTTTTTTTTTTGAGACGGAGTCTTGCTCTGTCACCCTGGCTAGAGTGCAGTGGCACGATCTCGGCTCACTGCAAGCTCCACCCCCGAGGTTCAAGCAATTCTCCTGCCTCAGCCAGCTGAGTAGCTGGGACTATAGGCACCTGCCACCACGCCAGGCTAACTTTTGTATTTTTAGTAAAGACGGGGTTTCACTGTGTTAGCCAGGATGGTATCAATCTCCTGACCTCTTGATCCACCCGCCTCAGTCTCCCAAAGTGCTGGGATTACAGGCGTGAGCCACCGCACCCGGCCCCACTTTTATTTAATTTTTACTCAATTTTACATTTTATATGCCTTGTTACTTCATTTCTTAGCACCAGAACTACAAGTTTAATTCTTCAAACATCTTCTTTAGCACCTCATAAGGTATTCTTTGTTACTTGGTGATAGAGAACTATGTAATTTGATTTTCTTCTTTTGCAATGGAGTGTTCAAATACGTCGTTGCTTTTAGGTGAGGGATGTGATTAATTAGAAAAATGAGTGGATCTTAGCTCAATGAAATTTAATCAGCAGAATGGAATTTTCCATTCAGAGCAAATGAGTTCCTAGGACTGGACACACCTAGATCTGCTGACCCAAAACCCTTTATAGATTTCATTTCTGAATGAGCTATTAGATCATTGTATATTTTCAGGTGAATTTTTACAATTGTTGATTCATCGTTTAATTTTTAGTTTCATTTTCTGTTGCATTAATCTCTGAGATTTGACATATAGAAGAAACTCTCATGCCAGCCCCAAACCCTTTCCCTATCTCCTCCTCCCTTGCCTTCCTGGAGTGGAGGGAATGTCAGGGATAAGCAGAGCACAGAAGACACTCATAGACATTCTGAGAAAGCTTTTCTCTGTAGAAGGGACCAACACATCTTGCACCCTCTCCCTCTCTTGCCCCCTGCCTGCATGTGGGTGCAGGTGCTTTTGTCAGGACCCCACTGCTTATCTCAGGTCAGGAGCTGGCAAACCTATGAACAAGATGGAAACCCAACTGCTGACCAGGGTGGTGTTCTGACAGGAGAGAAGACTTGGGCCCTTATAGACACTGTTGAATCGCTAAGCTGTAAACAGTTTTCTTTGGTCTTATTGTCTGGTAAAATCAATTCTCTTTCATCCTTTTTAAAGACCTCAGTTTGGGCTTTAGAATCCATACTGGCAAATGCTTCCTCACTAATATTGTGAGATTTAATTAGAGATAGCATTTTATGTGCTCACCTAAAACTGTACGGTAGACACAAAGGAGTCTGGGTCTCAGATCCCAACACGTGGATTATAGAGAAGGCAGAATGCTATAATGCCTTGAGGGTGAGCCATCCATTATTTGGGGATTTGAAAAAGGACAATTTCTGTTTTATGTTTCTGTCCTCCTAAATGGAGTTGAGAGACAGCTTCTTTTCTCCTTAGCATTTGGGCAAGAACAGAATCCAGTAAAACCACTGAGGAAGGTCATCATTGCAGCGTTTATTTAACATGAGTAATTCTAGCATGAGCTGGCATGCCATTTACATCCATCTGTTTTAAGTGTTTGCAAGCAGAATGGTAATAAGAAACTGGGGTAAGTGTTAAAAATAATTATATGGAATATAGATTGCCCCAGATGCACTATCTAATGCTGATGGGAAAGGAGAGAGCAGGGGGTACCTGGAACCTGGACTTCTCCTTGGAAACATGCCATGACCGGGTATGTTACTGGATTGCATAGGTGCAGAACATGGAACATTGCAGTGGAATTAAACTCCAATGAGCTCAGCCCAACTACGATATTGGAGTGAGGAATGCATGAAGACAAAACCTTTATTATAAGTCTGTGTGTGTGTGTGTGTGTGTGTGTGTGTGTGTGTGATCTGTTGGGATTAAAGTGCCAGGATTACAGCATTCTATGAAAATGGTAGTGGAGAAAAGGAAAGGTAGAGGAAAAGAGAAAAACCAAAGCAAGAGGAAAACCACTGGAAGAAAAGAAGATGGGAAGGAGAAAGGGCATCTCTGAAGAATGTAAGGAGTACAAGATCCCTTACAGGCAGTGAACACATAAGAAGGCATCATTCACCAGAAAGTCATACCAGTTTATGTATTAAAACTGGGAATGGCAATGATAGGCATTAGTTAGAGATTATGCTTTAAATTGTATGCATTTGCATATTTTTATATGTTTTATTTAATTTTGTTTTGGGGGGGACTGTATCTCACTCTGTTGCCCAGGCTGATGTGCAGTGGTACAATCCTAGTTTACTGCAACCTTGAACTCCTGGGCTTAAGTGACCCTCTCACCTCAGCCTCCCAAGTAGCTGGGACTACAGGCATGTGCTACTATGTCCAACTAATTTTGTTATTTTTTTGTAGAGACAGGGTCTCAGTGTATTGCCCAGGCTGGTCTGGAACTCCTGGGCTCAAGTGATCCTCCTGCCTTGGCCTCCCAAAGTGCTGGGATTACAGGCGTGAGCCACTGTGACCAGCCCATTTGCATATTTATTGTTTTTGTTTGTTTGTTTTTTGAGACAGAGTCTCACTCTGTCACCCAGGCTGGAGTGCAATGACGCGATCTTGGCTCACTGCAACCTCTGCCTGCTGCGTTCACGCGATTCTCCTGCCTCAGCCTCCCAAGTAGCTGGGATTACAGGTGCCCACCACCAAACCCGGCTAATTTTTTGTATTTTTAGTAGAGACAGGGTTTCACTATGTTGGGCAGACTGGTCTCGAACTCCTGACCTCATGATCCGCCTGCCTCATCCTCCCAAAGTGCTGGGATTACAGGTGTGAGCCACTGTGACCAGCCCATTTGCACATTTAGTGTTTATTTTCTTAATCAGTATCGAAACTGTGAAAGGGAATGTTAAAACGGTGGAGCCAGGTGAAAAAGAAAATCCAAGAGTCAGAAGAGAGCATCCAAAGAAGAAGGCAGAGGCAATAACAAGTAGACTCTGAGACTGAAATTAAACTGTATGGCTAGAAGAAGGGCTAGCATAGGATAAGATGAGGTGACATGCTAACATGGAAGATTGAGAAGAATTGCAAATGAGAAATCACGGATAAAACACTGACTGCCTAATAGGATAAAAGCAGAGGATGTTCATAAACAGCTGTCATCGAGGAAAACATGGGAAAGGTTTTGCCCTCTGAGCAGAACAATCCTGCATGTCAAGGGGGAGCCTCATATACCATGTAACCTCATGTTAAACCATAAATACTTACCAATACCTCTTACAGTGTGCCAGGACACAAACTATTAAACCTGATGCAGATAATGCCTTTTAAAATGAGTATTATATTTGATTATTATTTCTAATAATGTTATAACTATGTTTAAACCATCCACTTTATTCCCTAGACGAAATATAATTGAATTAAATGTTAAACATATTTGACATGCATTTCTCGGGGCTTTTGATTTAACATTTTAAAATATGCAATTTAGCTATTTTAAAAAACAGTCTTAAAAAATAACATAGTATATCAAGATAGGCAGAAGGAAAATTTAGGCACCAAATAATAGAGTACATGTTTCCTGACCCATATTATGTGTTTTGGTTGGGAGATGATCTTTGGAAAGTGCTGATTCTGTTTTTGTTTCCATAAAACAAAATTTCCAGAGATTATATATTGGATTCCGCTTGAAAGAGTTCAGTAGACATTGCACTTCTATCACACTGATAGCCCAGGAGGAATTTTAACTATGTAATTATTTAACCGCAAAATTTTCCACCTTCTCCCCTTAAACATTTGGTGGATAAATTATGATAAAAGCAGTCATGATATGCAGTTCGGTTTCATAGTTTCCTTTCTCTTCCTTTTTGCTATATTTCCTAAAGTTCTATTATGGAGAGATACCAGTTTTAAATGTCAAGCAATGTTAACATCTTTGCATCTTTATCTTTTCCTATCCACTCTTCTCTCTTTTCTTTTTTTTTAAGGGCCAGAGAGTGACACTTAGCCAATACTTAACCAGTACTCTCTTTCTGTTTGTTTGTGGGAATTTTATATCTATTTTTTCTTTTTCAATTTTTATTTTAGGTTCAGAGGGTACATGTGCAGGTTTGTTACATGGGTAAATTGGGTGTCGCTGGGGTTTGGTGTACAGATGATTTTGTCACGCAGGTAGTGAGCATAGTACCTGATAGGTAGTTTTTTGACCCTCAGCCTTTTCCCACCCACCACTTTGAAGTAGACCCTTGTGTTTATTGTTCCCCTTTTTGGGCCCGTGCGTCCTCAATGTTTAGATCCCACTTGTAAGTGAGAACATGCAGTACTTGCTTTTCTGTTTCTGCATTAGTTCTCTTAAGATAATGGCCTCCAGCTGCACTCTTGTTGCTTCAAAGAACATGATTTTGTTCTTTTTATGGCTGTATAGTATTCCATGATGTATATTACACCACATTTTCTTTATCCAGTTCACCGTTGATGGCCATCTAGGTGGATTCCATGTCTTTGCTATTGTGAATAGTGCTGTGCTGAACATGCAGGTGCGTGTGTCTGTTTGGTAGAATGATTTATATTCCTTTGGATAGATATCCAGTAATGAGAATGCTGGGTCGAATGGTAGTGACTTGTCTCTTAATAGTTTTTACTTTGCCTCAATCTCCTGATTCTCTCCCTTTTTTTCCTGGCCATTCCCGCTGCACTTGCCTCATTTGCTATTGATGACATGCTTGTCCCCTGCTTCCATAGATGTGTCCACAAATGCATGTGCACACGTGCTTCAGCTAAAGATTCCTCAGCTAAAGATCCTCCCTCTCCATCAGGGTTTCTCTCTTCAGCTCACCTGCCCTTCTCTACATGGTTTTAAAGTGAGATGATTGTAAATGTGTTTTTCACAATGGAAATTCTCCCAGCGGGCGGGGAGGAAAAAAGACATCTTGAAATATTTTCTGAGAACTATGAGGACCGGCAGAGTTTGACATGTTTTTGAGGCGATAAAGTCATGTGTCCATCTGTGAAAGACAGGCATTGGCTTTATCCACATCCACACAGCCTTCCCCGCTGTGTGGCTTCATTATTGATTTGCCGTCATGTAGAGTCGATAATGAGAAAACCTAGGTAGCCTTGAACCCAACTTTGCAAGAACCTTTTAGGACTCTGGGACTTCTAACCCTCTATGAAGGTGGAGTTAAGGGGATATAGGCACAGAATGGGGCAGAAGGGAAAGACATTAAGAGACAGCCTTTAGCAGACCAGAGAATACATGCCGTTTATCAAATTGTTAGATGTCTGTGCACCAGGAATGTTGATTCAATTATGGTATCTAAAAATAGGACAGAAATAAGGAGGAAATAAAAGGAAATGAAATAGCAGTTTACCTCTGGCAAAAACAAAGAGCCCAATCAGAAAAACTAGACAAAGCCACCTGTAGGACTGGAAGAAACCATGTGAGTTAGGTATCACTAACCTTGGAAGGACAAGGACTTCCTAGTATTTTTGTATTTTGTGAAGCACTTTCTCTGCATTTTCTTAATTTGTCCTTAAGTGATTATCTCTCAACCAACCCCAAAATTTGACTCTTCAAATCATTTATTCTCTAAGATTTTTAAGCATTCAACTGTAATGGCTTATGTATCAGCATAGTCTTATATAATTCTAAAACAACATTCATAGCATGGTATCTTGTAATATTTGATTTTCACTATTAATTCTTTCAGTTATTATTTGAGTGCCTGTCACATGCCAGGTATTGTTCTAAGCTTCAGGGATGCATCCATGTACAAAATAAATAAAATTTCCTCCCTTGTGCCACTTATATTCTATAGGTGGATGGAAAACAAACTTAAGAGTTAAATAAATTAGATTTTATTTAAAGACAGGGTCTTGCCCTGTCATTCAGGCTGGGTGCAGTGTTTAATCATAGCTCACCGTACTCTCCAACTCCCGGGCTCAAGCAGTACTCTCACATCAGCCTCCCAAGTACCTAGGACTACAGGTGTTGCCACCATGCCCAGCTATTTATTTTCTGTATGTTTTTCTTTTTGTAGAGATTGGGTCTTGCTATGTTGCCCAAGCTGGTCTGGAACTCCTAGGTTCAAGCAACCCTCCCTCCTTGGCCCCCCAAATTACTAGGATCACAGACATGAGCCACCATACATGGCCAAAGTTTTGTATTATTTTATAAGGTGATGAGTGCTGTGAAGAAAACTAGAAGAGGATAAGTGGAATTAGAATTGCTAGGGAAGTTGCAGTATTTTAAGTAGGGTGGTCAATGACAACCTCAGTGAAAAGGGGATGTGGGAGTAGAGAATTGAAATAGCTAAGGGAAAAAGCCATGATGATATATGAGAAGGATGTTCCAGGCAGAGGGAACAGCCAGTGCTAAGGCTCTGGGGTAGGAACGTCCCTGTTCTGTTTAGGGCAGAGCAGTGTATTAGTCTGTTCTCAAGCTGCCAATAAAGATATGCTCAAGACTTGGGAATTTATAAAGGAAAGAGTTTTAGTGGACTCACAGTTCCACATGGTTGGGGAGGCCTTACAATCATAGCAGAGGGCAAGGAGGAGCAAAGTCATGTCTTACATGGATGGCAGCAGGCAAGAGAGAGTGTGTGCAGTCCCTTTACAAAACCATCAGGTTTTGTGATACTTACTCACTATCACCAGAACAGCATGGGAAAGACACACCCCCATGATTCAGTTACCTCCCATCAGGTCCCTCCCATGATTATGAGAGCTACAATTTAAGATGAGATTTGGGTGGGGACACAGCCAAACCATATCAAGCAGTAAGATCCATGTTTCTAGAGTATCAGAGTATGCCATCAGAATGGCAGGTATCAGAGTAGGGTGATGCTATCGAGAACTTTGTAATTCTGAGAACCAGGGAGAACAAATGGAAGGATTTCAACAGATAATTCATGTGTCAAGGTGTGTTTTAAAGGAGCACTTTGCTTAGCTGAGGCTTGTCTGTAGGGGCAAAGGTGGAATGTGGGAGACCAGTTAGAAGGCTGATGTAAGAGTCAAGATAAGAACCTACAGCTGGGAGGTGAGAAGTGGTTGGAGTTTTTTATACATTTGAAGTAAGATTTGCTAGTTATATGGATGTGGAGTGTGGGAGATCGAAGGAAGTCCAGAGTTTTTTGGCCTAAACACTGGAAAAGGTAGAGGTGGTCACAGGTGACATTGGAGGATGGGCTAGTAGAGACATTCTTAAGTTATCATCAAAGTTTAAATGTTTGAGTTTGAAATGTCTATGAGACATCAAACGGAAGATATCCCATAAGGAGATGGATGTCAGAGTCTGAAGTTCAAGGCAGAAATCTGTGCTGAAGAGAAAAAATGTCAGCCTAGATAGTGTCGATGGTATCTAAAGCTATGAGGCTGAATAAAATTATCAAGAGAGTTCTGTGGACAGAGAAGAGAAAGGACCAAGGCTGGAGCTTGCCAACAATTTGAGATTGGCAACAATACGAGGAACCTGGAAAGGAAATGAACATAATTGTCCAGGGTGTAAAAGAAAGTCTGGTAACGTGGAAGTGAAGGGGAGAAAAAGGTATTTCAATGACAGAGAGGTAGTCAACTGGGTGTAATTCAAATAGGTCATAAAATGCGCATCTGCTGCTATGGTTTCCACTACAGATGCAAGGAAAAAGTGTCCTCGTCCTTTTGTCTGTCTGATTGTGGCAGTTGAGATTGAATAGAGGTAGACAGAGGGGAAAAAAGAATGAGGAAAATTGAGAACATAGCAATGCAAATGTCATTTTTGACCTTTAGTAGAAAAGTAATAATTTTGGTGGAGTATTGGGGGTAAAAGCCCCAATTGGGGCAGGTTTCAGAGAGAATAAGAGCAATAAAATTGGAATCAATATCAATAAATATTTTCAAGGATATTTTCAGAAAAGGAACAATATAGACACAATTTTTTTTAAGATGAGAAAATTGTTTTATTGCTTTTAAGATGGAAAATCTAACCACATTTCTCTGTGCTGTAGGGTTGATCTAGAGGCGTGGAGGTATCAATCAGTACAGTGTATAGTGTGCTACATTAACAAATATCCCTAAAATGGCAGCGACATCCACAGCCACTAAAGTTGATTTCTCGCTCATGTTCAAAGCTCGCTAAGGGTTGACTGTGGCTGTTTTCTGTGTATTCTTAATTCTGGGACCCGGGCTGATGGAGAAGACTCATTTATTCTTATTATTACTAATTATTTTTGTTATTTTAGCAAAGGGGGAAAATGGGCAGAACCACATTATAGCTCTTAAGGTTTTCGCTTGGAAGTAGCCCCACTAATTTCTGTTCATGTTTCATCTGCCAAAGCAAGTCAATTAGCTATAACTGAAGTCATGGAAGTGAGTCAGTGAAATTCTTTCGAGTTAGGGACAGGGAAAGTCTTGCAAGTGTGTATTTGTCCCCTTGAGAGGTGTGGACAGTTTTTTACACAATAATACAACATACAAGAGGAAAACAATTCTGAGGATATAGCAAGAGCAAGGTGTTCTATTGTTGGGTTGTCAAGAGTTGATGGAGTTTGATGGGTGAGAGTCAGCCTTATATTGGGTTCCTATCATTATTCTCTTATGAAAAGAGGAGGCACAAAAGATGGGGCCATTATTGTCACATGGGTAAATGGGTTAGTGGTGGTTTGTGCATGTTTTCTTGAGATAGAATTTCTTCAGTGTAGTAAGAAGCCAGGTCATATTCTAACAGTGAAGATGGAGCAGGAGGGATTGGGGATTAGAAGAGGAAGAAGAAGGTGCTATTTAGCAGAGCCTTTAAGGGAATTCATCAGAGAAATTTAGTATGATATACAGGCATCTCGATTAACCTACTGGAGGTTTGTGTTCATGAATTTAACGTGAGATAAGTCAGCATGATTAAATATCTTCTTTCATCTGTGCTGATCAGTAAAGGTGAGGCGGATGCATGCTGGGTGGAGAGGTGGATTTCACCAGGGTTGGAGTTTTGCCAAGGAAGAATCAAGAATTAAGGCTGGATTAGAATTGAGGGTGTCTAAAGGATCGTGGATCTGCTATGACTCCACAACTCTAAGAAAAGAAGATTCGGTACCACCATCCTCATTATGGAAATAACAAACGAATGAAACAAAACCATTTGTCACTTTCTACAAGATTCAGAGGGCTTGTATGTCTATGATCTCAGGCCTCAAAAAGAGTAAATCAGTTACCTTTTTCCCACATAACTCTGTGTGTGTGTTAGTACAATTTTGTATGTTTGCCCTAGAATGTGAACCATAAATTTGTGAAATGAAAGCAGTGAATAGGAAAAAAGGTAAAGATACAGTTTTGTATTATCTGTAGCAAAAATATTACCACAGCTATGTAATCCACAAAAATGGAAGAAATTTATTAGGTATTTAATTTTTATCCAAGAGTAGTAAAATGAAGGCAGCTATATAATTATGTAGGTGACTGTTAAAATATTAGACTTTTTGTTGAAATTTTTTGGCTCAGAAAACAGGTTTCATGCCATGCTGAAAAATTACTTAGTTTGATGAAAAAGTAAACAAGACATGACAGTGAAATCATACAGTGTTGAAACAGGAAATAGCAAAAATGTATTTTTCTCAGTAAATAAGTGGCTGGCATAAGTTGTCCTCATTTTGGGGTCAAGATCTTATTTTGGTGTCTCAGCTGAAGATGACCTCTTCACAATCCATTAGGTATTGTGACACTGATTAATTATTATCAAGCAGAAAGTATTTTTTGGAAGTACTTTGCACTAGGCAGGTAAGGCAGTCGCTACCACAGGGGCACAGGTTTCGAAGCAGTTCAGGAGGAGCCAACGTCTTGCTGAGAAACCCAAGGCAGACAGCAATTAGAGGATAAGATAATGTATAATTAACTGCCACCGTGTGTGGGGTAGACAATTAGAGAACAAGGCAACACAGATGTTGTAAGGTGCTGATTATGGGTTTGAACAATAATGAAAAATGGAAGACAACATCATCAGCGTGGGCTGACGCTGTCAGGGGTGGTGTGTTTTCTCATGTGCTGTTACCCTCTAATCAGTGTTGAGTTGGATAGTATTCCCAGGAATGGCTGTTTGGCTTCGCTTCTCTTACCAGAGAATTGCTCTGCCTTATAAATGTAGAGACTGACATGTAGACACACTTGGATCATGAATTTCCATTCTACTCTACAAGAAGTACAGCTGCAAAGAAAATCAAATCACGTTCAGTACCTTTCTGGAATTTTCCCAAGTACTCAGTAGTCATTCTAGCTCACATCTTAACTCTGCTAGGGTTCAATAAGTATACCAAATGCATATTTTTTTTAGCTGATTCCAAAATCTAATTCACTTTGATCAATAGTCATCTCCTATGAATTCCTTGTGTTTTCTTCACTATAAAATATTTTTGTGATTCATCTTTCAGTAGACGAAAGGTGAGGTACTTTGAGATTATATTTCTACTAAATCATGAATGATTCATTATTTTACTGAAAGTAAACACATCCATCATATTAAATCCATATCATGTTCTGTTGTATATTGTCACTTAAGTGTTTTTATTATTTTTAAACAGGTTGTATAATTGCATAGAGCTTCAGGCTATCTACATAGACAAAATATCTGAATAAAAGTACAATGATCATATTTTATCTTGTCAGTTTAAATTATGTTTAATGATTTTAATTCCAGGGAAAACTCTAATGTACCAAGTTACCAACTGAAATGTGCCCAGTATCAATCCTTTATTTTTAAATATAACATTGTAAGTTGTTAAGTAAGTTGTTAACTCTTATCCCTAAAAAGACATAATGTTCCCTTTTCTTATCATATGCTAAAATAAAAATTTCTAACAATGAATGTGCCATTTTTATAAGCCAACAAACTATGCAAGTAAGGATCTCAATAGAAGATTTAAACAAAATAATTATTTTGCTCCATATTCTGTTGCTTTTGTTTTTTGATGAGATAATTAATTTTCATGGAATTTTAAATGATCAATTTGTAGTAAATTTTGGGAAATATGTCCATTATTTAATCACAGATTTAGTATCTTAAACACATTGACAATGTCAAACTTGTCTGCAGCAAATGGTTACTGTTAAAAATTTGCCATAGGGGTGAGAACTGCAATTTATACTATTTCCAAGCTATCAATGCTTCAATTATTACATGTGTTTATATATATATGTGTGTATGAACATGTGTGTGTGTGTGTGCATGTATACACAAATTTTAAAGTAATGGCTTACTGAAAGGCCTTTTTTTCTCTTCATATGACTAAGATATCTGAAATTCTGCCCAAAATTGCTAAGATTATATGCCCTTCTGAAAAATTGCAATGTGTTTATGACGTATTTTTATGATATTTCAGTACTGGATATGTTCATTACCCCATGTATGAAGTCTTATCTTGTGATGATGAGTTGATCAGACCTATTACATTGAGAATATTTTTAGGTATAAACTTTATATAGTCTCTGACGAAAATCTGACGGTGAGTGTGTAGGGCTCACCTGATTGTATTTTCATTGTTGTTGACTTTCATTATTTCACTAATTTGGGAGCAAGGGCTTCTTTTTTATGGTCTATTTCTAGATCATCTTCCCTTAGATTACATCATGTAATGAACTGGCAGAAGATATTAAGTAGATCTTATTCAAACAAGAACTTTGAACCTAAATGGAGATTTATCAAGCTAAATTAGCCTAATTGTCTGTAACAGTGACCACAGCATATTAATAAAACCTGTGACCCTTACATATATACATGTGCATTTTAATGATCTTCCACTATGAAAGGCATTTTGTGATTTAATCTGCTTGATGAACGATTAATATGATATTCACTAATTTTTACTCATCTTATTCTTAATTCATCTAATTTATCTAATTCTTAGTAATCTAAATGATTCAAGCCTCTTACAGATTTTTATCTCTACCCAGTTTTTCATCCAGCTGTCCGTGTGGTCATCTCTGCCTTGGTGTGCTTGAGAATTATTTCTGATTCTATGACACCAATGCACTTTGCAGTCTTTGAACTTGAATTGGCAGAATCAAGCTTCCTCTAGACAAATCACTGAATCTCTTTTCTCACGTTAAGGTTTGTAGGAACCCTATTCTCAAAGCTGCCAAAACACTACTGCTTAGTCTATGCAAATCAACAACTACAAATGCACGTCACTCAATCAACATTATGAAACTCCTTTTTGGAATGATTGATGATCACAAAATGTGATCTTGTGACAATATGATATATTCATTTAAGCCACATTGAGGTTTCAAATTGGCACCATTGACAACGTACCTCTTTCATGCTAAGTGTAATAATTTGTTGCCTCTCATTTTCCTATGCTGCTTCACTTCATTAAATCTGAATAATTAAAAATTTTCGTAGCATCGCCAAAGTCACTTCCCAGGAGCTAGGGAATGTGTCGATCTGTACGCTGATCCAGTTCCTGCTGACGTTTGCTTGGATGCAGAGGCCATCCATCGCTTTCCATTGATTTTTGTCAATTGATGCTTTTCTTCCTTCTTTCCTGGTGACTTAGGAAATGTTCTGAAACTGTGCATTCAAGTCAACACATGTTAGATTCATAACTAGGATTCACCTTCACAGTGGACTGGTCCCAATTTGCTGTATTTTTATTCAGCCTGTCAACTCACACTATCTGACTAAAAGACGCTAATGCAGTGTTGGCCAGTCCCCTGTCATCTCTTTCTAATTGTTTGGTCTCAAAGCAATGGTGCATGTTACACATATCCATTTAACTGTCCAATTAACGCATGTTTCTAGACAATTCTGATAGAAAGGGTCTCTTTTCTTCCTTCAGCCCAAACAAAGCAAAACAAAACAAAAGGGCACTTATACGATGTTGATCTATGTTTTATCTTTTTTTTTTTTTGAGATGGAATCTCCCTCTATCACCCTGGCTGGAGTGCAGTGGCGCGATCCCCGCTCCCTACAACCTCCGCCTCCCGGGTTCAAACAGTTCTCCTGCCTCAGCCTTCCGAGTAGCTGGGACTACAAGCATGCACCACCACACCCGGCTAAGTTTTGTATTTTTAATAGAGATGGGGTTTTGCCATGTTGGCCAGGCTGGTCTCAAACTCCTGACCTCAAGTGATCCACACACCTTGGCCTCCCAAAATGCTGGGATTACAGGTGTGAGCCACCACCCCTGGCCTGTTTTTGTTTTATCTTAAATCTCTTAGGCTGAGACTCATATGGTCCCACTTACCCATCTTTTTACAGCATGAAATTGTCCAGTTAAAATTACAGCTCTTTATTAATGGCCTTAAGACTCTTCATTTTGAATGGATAAAATAGTAATAGGCTGTGAGCACCAACAGTATTAATGTATCATTCATGCATGATATAGTAGTGTTGACATCTTTCTTTTCCTTTTCTGTTTTTAAATGAAGTTCAGGAAACCAATATGAAAGGTAAGAAATTGCCAACATCTTGGACTATCAAATCATGGCAGACACTGAATTAAATAATTCAACAAATCTTTGGCAGCATCAGTTTCAAAGATATTTAGATACAACCACCGTGTAATTCTACACAATTTAATTAAATCATTTATCAAATCCTCTACAACTTGAATAATTTAACTGATATCAGAATAATCCATTTTTCAGATAATTATTTTTATATTTAATGTGTTAAATATAAAAATATGACACTTCTCTTGCATAATTTGCAGAATGTTATTTATTTCATTATTTTATTATTTTTTTTTAAATTTCAACTTTTATTTGATACATGTACAGATTTATTAAATGGAAATATTGCCTGATGCTGGGGTTTGCAGGAAGGATCCTGTCACCCAGGTAGTGAGCATAACATCCAATAGGTAGTTTTGTAAGCCCCCCCACAACCAGCACCCTATAGTAGTTCTCAGTGTCTTGCTCTTTTGCCCAGGTGCAATCAAAGCTCACCACAGCCTCCAACTCCTGGACTCAAGTGATCCTCCTGCCTCAGCTTCCTGAGTAAATAGGACTACAGATGCCACCATGGCCAACTAATTTTTTAATTTTTACTTTGTAGAGATGGAGTGTTGCTATGTTGACTAGGATGATCATCCACTCCTGGCCTCAAATGATCCTCCCGGCTAGGCCTTCCAATGTGCCAGGATTAGAAGTGTGAGCCACCTCGCCCAGCCCCAATGCCTGATCTTTAAGAGCTTCAGGCAGTTGAAGGGTTTTGTCTGCCTGCCACAGCCTTCCATCTTTTTGAGATGTGTTTACCTGAGACAGCTAAGTAGGTGACAACCTGAACTACGGTTGCTGGCAATTGGAAAACAGAAGATTGCTCTGTTGATCCATTGGGAGAAGTACAGTAGTCTGTAGAGGAACAGAATCCCAGGGTTTTTTTCTGGCATGGAATCACTCTAGAGAGCCACATTAAAAATTTAATTCCTGCTGAGCACAGTGGCTTACGCCTGTAATCCCAGCACTTTGGGAGGCCGAGGAGGGCGGATCATGAGGTCAGGAGTTCGAGACCAGCCTGACCAACATGGAGAAACCCCGTCTCTACTAAAAATACAAAAATTAGCTGGGTGTGGTGGCCTGCACCTGTAATCCCAGCTACTCGGGAGGCTGAGGCAGGAGAATTGCTTGAACCCGGGAGATGGAGGTTGCAGTGAGCTGAGTTTGCACCATTGCACTCCACCTTGGGCAAAACAAGCAAAAAAACTCCATCCCAAAAAAAATTAATTCCCCTTTGACTGTTGATTTTATTTATTTATTTATTTATTTATTAATTATTTTTTTAGAGACAGGGTCTTGCTCTGTCTTTCAGATTGGAGTGGTATGATCATAGCTCACTGCAACCTTGAAATCCTGAGGTCAAGTGATCCTCCCACCTCAGCTTCCCAAGTAGCTTGGTTGACAGGCATGCACCACTACACCTAGCTAATTTTTCTATTTTTATTTTTGTAGAAACAGGGTCTCGCTCTGCTGCCCAGTCTGGTCTTGAACTCCTGGCCTCAAACGATCCTCCCACCTAGTTCTTCCAAAGTGCTGGGTTTATAGGTGTGATAGTGCCGAGCCATTCGGCTGCTGTTTTTACATTTATACCATTATCTTCATCCTAAATAGGAATTCTGATAGTATTGTTGGCAGAATAGGGTCAACTGGAACACACATTTTTGTTCTCTAGGTAAAGATGATGAAACTTAAAATGTAGCTAATGTTATTCCTGCAATGAATATGTCAATTTCTAATCTGGGGACAAAAATAAATAAAAAAAAAAGTTGCACGTATTAAACACCCTCTTGACTAAGTGGCAGCTGTAATGATTTCACTTGGGGATAGCCATTGCTTCTTAACTCATGCTAACAGTGCATTAAAGCTATTGATTTTTAGTGGCTGCTGTGCTTTCGTGATTGTAGATCATTTCTCTCTTTGGAAACTCTGTTTGATGACAAAGCTGGCTCTGTTGCAGAGTAATGATAAAAGAAAGGACCTACCAGAATTTCAAGTGAAATGTGTAACATATGTGATAATGCATGGTGACTGCAATGATTATTTCCTGATGTTGCTATTTAATAGCCATGAAAGCATCCTACTGAAATAGAGTATTTCTGCTTTGAATGGCTTAGTTAGCTCAAAAATTTTGAAAGCTTTCTCAGTAAAGCATGGTGCCAGGCACTGAAAGATTCCTTTTGGAGGAGCCAGAGTCAATTTGGATGATGTTTATAAAATGCTGCTGGAAAATTGGGTGGTGTTTTCTAAATGATCTTCCTAGTAATGATTTATGCTGTAAATCAGAAAGGTTGCCATCTCTCTGGATGGAAATGCATAGTCATATGCCCGTAAATGCAGGGATTTGACCTCCTATAAAAAAGCTCTCTCTTCCCCCTCATTTATGTGATGATTGTGTACCATCTGAGCGCTGAGAAACCCATTGGCCATCTTCCACTTGTGTGTGGCTGGAGGTGCTTGCTGCAGCTCTGTGATGCCCTGAGCCAGCATGCTCGTGGAGTTCCAGTCTGCTGCATGAACAACAAGTGGAGAAACATGATCTTCCTAAACTGCTCACAAGCTGCTAAATGAGTGATTTGTGTTCCCTTTGAATTCATGCTGTAAATGGAAATGCTTGCTCCTTCCTGGGTTATTACTCTGTGTACACGCCATTTGAGGATGCAGATAATTGTTGCATCTTCACTGAAGCATCCCATCTTAGTCCAGATTTCCGTTTTCACAGACCAAAAGGGCAAAGTCAGACTTGGCAGACAGCGCAGCTTCAGTCTCATGGGGGGATTTCTTTGTCTCATCAGCCTCAGTCATGGGCTTTCCAGCCATTATAATTTCACATGTAATACGGTGGGTGTCCATCTAAGCAAGTGAGGTGCCTCAGTAGGTTTGGAGGAGGCACTTGGAGCTGATGTAGAGAAAGGAGAGTGAATTAAAAGTGGAAGGAGGCAAATTAAAAGAAGCGAGGAAACATTCTTTTTCACACCAGAGAAAGGTTTTCAAAACACTAGGGAAGCCTCAGAACCAATCCAGGTACTGCTTTTATTTCTGAACTCTGTTATAATTTGTGATGTCAGAAGCTTCTATGGAATCTATGGATATGTGCAGAAATAATGTGCTGCTGTGCCCATTCTGTGTTATACATTTAGAAGCAGTTGCGGTATCATGGGATACATAATATTCTTTAATCCCAATAGGGGCTTCCATTCTAAATATAACAAAAACAGTTGGGAAAGGCACACATACACAGGTTGGCCTGTAGAGATGGAGGTGGCCAATGTGGTGTGTTTTGAACAGACGGGGATGCTCTCTGCGTACTGCCCCCACACCACAGGACAGCTGACAGGCAGCCCAAATGCCCGTGCAGACTGCTGAACTCCAGATGGCTTGCTGGTGCTGGCTGGCACGCCTTCAAGTCCTGCCTTTCTTGGGTCCCTAACAGAATTCACATTACCTGAAATTTCAGGGAATTTGTGGGGCTGGCTAAACAGATTCCTTACATAACTGGTGATGTGCGGTCAGAAAGAGAACAGATGAGTAAGATTGCATTGGCTGCCTGTGTGTATTAGTTTTCTTTTGCTGCATATTGAATTACTGCAAACTCAGTGGCTTAAAATCACACACATTTATTATGTCACAATTTCTGTGGTCAGGCGTCTGGGCATGTCTGAGCTGGATTTCCTCCTCAGTGCCACACAGAGATGCTATCAAGGTGTTGGCTGGGCAGCATGACTCTCGGGAGGCTCATGGTCCTCTTCCAAGGTCACTCAGGTATTGGCAGAATCTGGTTTATTTTGGTTGTAGGATTGAGGTCCCCTCTTTCTTGGTGGATGTCAGCAGGGGTCAATGTCAGCTCCTAGAGGTCCCCCAGGCAGCTTCTTGCCATGAAGCCATCTCAGGGACTGTCTCCCAATACGGCGACACGTATCTTCAAGTCCAGCAGGAGAATCTCTTACTTCCAGTCGGCTAATAAAATAATCTTAGATAACATAACCTAATCAAGGCAATGGCATCCCATCCCATTTCCTAGGTAATGTAATACACTCAAGGGATGACTTCTATCAACCTCATAGGTCCGGCTCAAATTCAACTTCCTGGGATTACAGGAGGGCATGGCTTATTAGGTCCTTCTGAGTCATAAATGCTCTAATGTATAAACTTCCTAGGGTTCCTATAACATATTAACACTGGGTGGTAAATGGTTTAAACTGGGTGACTTACAACAACAGAAATATATTCTCTCCCAGTTCTGGAGGCCAGAAGACCAAAATCAAGGTGTTGGCAGGGTTGGTTTCTTCTGGAGCCTCCGAGGGAGAATCTGTTCCTTGTCTCTCTCCTACTTTCTGGGGGGCTGCCGGTTAACTTTTGGCTTTTCTTGGAAGCGTCACTTCAATGTCTGTCTTCATCTTTACAAGGCCTTCTTCTCTCCGTATGTTTCTGGATCCTCTCCTCTTCTTAAAAGGATACTAGTCATTGGGTCTAGGGACCACTGCAAATCTGTGATGATTTTATCTCCAAAGAAATTACATGATCACATCTGCAAAGACCCTGCAGTAGTACCTCTTTATCCATGGTTTTGCTTTCCAGGGTTTCAGTTCCCTGTGATCATTTAATCTCTAGGCTTAGTCAGTTAACTGTTGAGAGATTAAGAGTTAATCTCTTGCTGTGTATAATTTATGAATTAAACTTTATCATAGACATTAATACATAGGAGACAACATAGTATCTATACAATTTGATACTAGCTGCAGTTTCAGGCCTTGAAACATATCCTCATAGATAAGGATGTGGGGTGTTATATATTTCCACATAGGAACACATTCTGAGATTCTGGTGGATGTGAATTTTTGGGACATTATTCAACCCAGTACACCCCGTCAAGCTTTGCCCATGACCTGACACTGCCCAATCCTCTGGTCTCATCTTGTGGGGACTCTCCTTCACCTTTTCTGGAATATTTCCTTACAACTTCCTTTCTAACTCCTTAACTCCTAATTCAGATCATCTTGGGCTAGGAGTAATATTCAGTACTCAATCATTAGAGAAGATGGGGTCACCAGGAGATAAATAGGTAAGCAGATAGGTAGGTTGATAGAGATAGATAGATAGATAGATAGATAGATAGACAGACAGACAGACAGACATGGGTGAATAGATGATGGAGATGGATAGATAGAAAGATAGGTAGATAGATGATATATGTGTAAGAATAGATAGATAGATATGAATAGGTGGATAGATGATAGATCGATGGATAGATACATGGATAGAGATGATAGATATAGGTAGATAGAGATGGATAGATAAATGATAGAAAGGCAGATAGATACATAGATGCATAGACAGATATGGATACATGGATAGATGATAGATAGAGATGGGTAGACAGATATGGATACATGGATAGATGATAGATAGAGATGGGTAGACAGGTAGATATATGGTAGATATAAAGATGTTAGAGATGGATAGATGATAGAGATGGATAGATAGGTAGGTAGATAAGTAGATATAAATTTAGATAGAGATGAATAGACAGGTAGATAGGTAAATAGTCAGACAGACAGGTAGGTAGGTAGAGGACAGAGATGGATAGATAGACAGGTAGATGATAGATGGTAGAGATGGATAGATAGAAAGACCTCTTAATCCCTATGTATCAATCCATCTCTATAGCTATCTGTAATCACACATGTATATGTCTACATGCTCATTAATAACATTTTCACAGTAGGAATTCAGTGATTTAGTGATTATTGAATTAATTGTTGCATAAGGCTCCCTGAGGGCAACACTGGGTCTTCTTGTTCACTATCCTCAGTGCTATCATTTTACAGTGGGAGGAAGCTTACCTTCCTACCAAAAGCATTCTGTGGCTCTGAAGTGGGAGAAAGATAGATTCTCTGCCACCTTTCCCAAACCAGGGATCCTGGTTCCAACATCAGGATTTACCTGGCGCTTAAAGGATTCATTCCATTGCATTAATTGTATTCATGCACATGAGTATTTTCTGAGCATCTCTGAGGAAGGCAACAGTTTCTATGGTGAACGGTGTGAATGAGGCACAGTCACTCCTCATTACAGCACTGGAAGTAATCACAACGATGATAACATACCCTGCATTCTATCCAGAGCCATCTTTAAGATTTAAAAAATTAAAAAATTTACTTGGCATTATTTTCTTCATTTGAGTAGCTCTTTAAGGTATTTTGTGACCCCCCCCCATTTTATTTTTCCTTTTGTAGAGAAGGCATAATTTTACTTTCACCCTCTTAAGAGTTTTTTCTGATGGTCCTGAGAATTAAATGGACAAAGGACAGATCAGCAGGAGAAAAACATACAAACCCATGTAATTTAAGGTTTCTGTGACATGAGAAAACCCTCAGATGGAAACGAAGACTCAAAGAAGTGGCGA
Source organism: Pan paniscus (assembly GCF_029289425.2). Lineage (NCBI taxonomy): Eukaryota > Metazoa > Chordata > Mammalia > Primates > Hominidae > Pan > Pan paniscus. The sequence goes on along the minus strand of NC_073272.2, from coordinate 7,594,595 downwards.
CACTTCAATGCTTTTAGAGAAGATTGAACAAAGAGAGACGATGGTGGAAAAGTAGCTAACCTATGTGGAGGCTAAAGAAATATGTGGTTTATTTTAACATGGTCTTTTAGTACACAATTCTCTTATTTCAGCCTCCCCTTCTCACTGACAAGAATGCTTTTTCCTTCTGGTATAGGGAGGGCATAGTCCATACAGGAGTTTCATCTCTTGCTTTCAGAAAGGAAAACAGGATCAGAGCAGCTTTCTTGCACCTGCTGTTTTTTTCCTCCCCTCCCCTCCCCTCCCGTCCCCTCCCCTCCCGTCCCCTCCCCTCCCCTCCCCTTTCCTGGCCTGGAGCTTAAATAACCATATACCAACATAGCATTTCTGGGGTGGCAGATTCTGCCAGCCTTTCACTTTACATCCTCCTGTTATCATCTGAATTTTTGAATTATCACTCACAACTTTTGTACATGGTTTCTTAATATTTTACAAATATCTATATGCAAAAATAATGTTCATTTGGCATACTCTTATTCTTTTTTAAAATTTTATTTTATTTTATTTTAAGTTCTGGGATCCATGTGCAGGACATGCAGGTGTGTTGCATAGGTCAACGTGTGCCATGGGGGTTTGCTGCCCCTACCAATCCATCACCTAGGTATTAAGCCCCGCATCCATTAGCTATTATGCTAATGCTCTCCCTTCCCCCCGCCCTCCCTGACAGACCCCAGTGTGTGTTGTTTCCCTCCCTGTGTCCATGTGTTCCAATTGTTCAGCTCCCACTTATAAGTGAGAACATGTGGTGTTTGGTTTTCTGTTCCTGCATTAGTTTGCTGAGGATAATGGCTTCCACCTCCATCCATGTCTCTGCAAAGGACATGATCTTGTTCTGTTTTATGGCTGCATAGTATTCCATGGTGTATATGTACCACATTTTCTTTATCCAGTCAATCACTGATGGGCATTTGGGTTGATTCCATGTCTTTGCGATTGTGAATAGCGCTGCAATGAACATACACTTGCATGTCCACATTGAGAAACCATCTCACACAAGTCAGAATGGCGATTATTAGAAAACTCATATTCTTTAATAACATCTTTGAAATGATGATTCTTCAGTCTTGAATCATCAGTGCTTCCAGGCCATACCTTCCCCATTCTTAACTTGAATCCTGACCTCGTTCTTGAGCTTATTGGAGTTGCCCTGAGCTTGATTTCTTAGAGTGAATTATCCTGTGATTTTTACTCTATGCCTAAGTTAGATGGACTTTCTTAGCATGCTAATCTCTAAAAATACCTTTTCAAAGGAGAGATTGGGAAAGGTTTTGTACCAAAACATGGTAGATCTTGTTCCATTATCAACTGCGTCTCGTGTCAGAGAGTTCTAAGGTGAGTGAAATTGTGCGTGTTTGTAGTGTGGTCATAAAGACATTTCACAGAGTGGATCGCAAACAAACCAACAGAGCACAGAGGGCTTGAGAGCAATGGCAGCTGGTGGAAGCACAGGACAGGGCACAGCGGGAATTTCATGGGACCACGAACCAAGAACAGAACCCATGACCAGGCTGTTTTTCCTTCCAGGGGCCCAGGCTTTCTCAGCTCAGCCTTCACTTGCATGCTGCTTTGAGCATGTTTGGCTTCTTTGAGAAAATGAGCCACCCAAGAGGCCTACATCCAAATCACCTGCACTCAGATCCCAGCCAGGAGTATGGAGGGCCCACGTGGGGTGGAGTGGTGCACGTCCTCACCACCTTAGACACAGGGACCACCTACCTCATTTTAGATGGAGTGGGCAGAAAATCTGCACACATACCTCCAAAGGTGTCCTCTATTGTAGAGACACCTTTTGTTTTTCTCCCTCAATCCTGGACATTTTGTTTGTTTTTCTTTATTTCACTAATTTTACATTAAACTGCCAGGATATGTCTCCATGTCTAGCTCTTTTTGTGAATTATTCTGGAAATAACACCCTCTGCAAGGCTGTTAAAGTGACAAAGGTATTTTTCAATCACGTCTGATTCCTTTCAGATATTTCCATCTTCCTACTCCATCATCCATCTCTTTTTAAAAATTTTGTTTTGTTTTTGAGACAAGGCCTTGCTCTGTCACCCAGATTGGAGTGCAGTAGCATGATCGTAGCTCGCTGCAGCCTTGGTCCCGGGCTTAGGTGATCCTCCCACCTCAGCGCCCCCAAGTAGCTGGGACTGCAGGTGCACACCCCACGGCCAGCTAATTTTTGTGTTGTTAGTAGATACTGGGTTTTACCATGTTGCCCAGGCTGGTCTCGAACTCCTGGGCTCAAGTGATCCGCCTGCCTCAGCCTTAATGTTTTCTTTACCAGTTGGTTCCCTCTCTTTCCCACACTTGCTAAGACCACTACTGGTTCACTGTCACGATGTCACTTACTTTTTTGACTACCTTCAGTGATCTTTCTTTTCTGATTTATGTATATATTTCCTGAGTGATGTCATTCTTTATTAAAAATGTATATGTATATATGTGTACACAAAAGTATACATATATGTGTATATATCCTAAATGATTCTATTATTTATTGAAATAAATAATGTATGTATAATTATATATTTATATATAATGTAAGCATTATTATATAATGTATATTATGGATACATTATATATACATTTTATACACAATTAGGTTCTGTATATACTATATATGTATGTATACACACATGTGTATATATATGTGTTTATAATATATACAAATGATTGTAAGTGTGTGTATATGTGTTTATGTGTATATATAGTATATATATATAACATTAATGTGATAAAAGTGTATGTGCCTATATGTGTATTTGTGTTTTTGTACATACTCATGACCACATTTAAAGAATACCATTGTAAAAGCTGACCATATAATCGTCTATGCGCATATATATATATGCAGCAAAAATGCCATCATCTTCATTAATAAATGCTTTCTTTATTAATAAGTATACATTGGTTCACAATATCAACCTCAGCATTATATACATTTCAACAAACATGCTCATTGTTTTAAGCATACATTATTAATTCATATTTATTTTGTTTTAAGTTGAGATTGTTATAACTCCCTTAGCTAATGGTACTTTTAAAAAAGAATGACTTTATTGTACTCAAATTATCACTAGTGGGATAAATAATGTAATGATGGGAAAAAGCTTCCTTTGTTCCAGCTATAATTATCTGTAGTTGTTTATTTGTTTTATTCAACTTAACATTCATGTTTTATTCAAATCATCAATATTATAATGATTTTGTTCTGTTACCAAAGATCTTATTGGGAATTCTAAAGTAATAAATTATTTTGAAGAGGTATCGATACTATTACACTCTTGATTTATACCTGGATCAATGAATGTTTTTAAATATGTAAGCGTTCTTTTATGTTTCTCGTTATTTTATATATTTTATGTAACATGTGCTGTACACTTCTTAGAGTTATTGCTAGAACATTTATCATGAATGTGCAAAGAATTTTTTCAAATATATTTATGTGCATATATATGACAAATCATTTTGTGTTAATTTTATACAATTCTAAATAATAAGTGACTCATTCTAAATTATTTAGCTGATTCTCTAAATTCTCTTTCTCTTGTTGGATAGTCATATGCAGGAGTGACTTTGTCTCCTTCTTTCTGATATTTTCAGTTCTCAATACTTTTTAATAAAAACATATAGGCTTCGAGTCTGTAGAAGTATCTTGAAATATGATGGTGAGAGAACATCATTGCCCTGTTTATACTTTTAGTGAAAATTCACTTAGTGCAACATTTCTTTTCCTATTTGTTGATAAGATTAAAAAGGATTTCCTGCCAAAATAAATATTCCATGTACTCTACTTTTTAAATTAAATACATTAATAGTACCAGATACTATTTGCCATCTTTCAAATAGCTTTTTTCTCCTTTGACCTTTCCCTCAGCTATCACCTGACTTTTTTCCTTCAACTGTGAATGAGACAAAGCAAAACACCCTACTTCTTCCCATTGAACCATCTTACTGTATTTGTAGAGTCAACCTAATTCCTTATTAGGTCACTGCATAGTTTTTTTTAAATTTAATATTTTATACTATTTATTATAATGATCATTGGAGGAATAATCAGAACGTGTTAAGATTCTTTACAAGTAACTTTTACATTTTAGTGTTCTTGGCCTTTGAACTGCGTTTTGGATGAAGAACTGTTAGGATTTTCTGTGCTTGGGGGGGTGCTAAAGGTGTTTACACCTGAGTGAATGCCCAGAACTTGATCATATAGATTTTTCTATTGACAGTCTCACCTTCTTATGGTTATTCTCTTGTAAATTATCTTTACCTCAAGACCAAGATTTGCAAATATATTGATTTTCAGTAGGTGCAGTGTTCACATAGTATCTCCTGAAACAATCACTTTTTGCAGTGTCTTTTGTATATCACTGGTTGCGTCCCTTTACTCAGATCTAAGGTACATCTGTTTCTGTATTTTTCCTTATGAGTGGTCTGGATTTTAATTCTTTCAATACACTTTATATTTTATTGGAGTATGCTTTGCCAACGCATCCTTTTTATCTCAGACTGTTCTTATGTCTTTGTAATAAAGAAACTGCATCTTATTTTACTCCATGAAAAATCACAAATGATTAAGTGTTCCTTTAGAGTGTTCCTGAGAGGACTGTGGTTGTCTTTTATTCTACATTGTGTGTCTTTTTTAAGACTTTATTAGCGCAGTTTTAGGTTCACAACAAAATAGAGGGGAACGTACAGAGAGTTCTCATATATCCCCTGCCCCATACATGGACGGTCTTCCCTATTTTCCACATCACCCACCAGAGGGGTGTGTTTGTTACAATCCATGAACTTACACTGACATCTTCATCACCCAAAGTCCGTCCTTTACAGTAGGCTACAGTCTTGGTGGTGGTGTACATTCTGTGGGTTCAGACAAATCCGTAATAACATAAATCCACCATTACAGTATCACACAGTATAGTTCTGCAACCCTAAAAATCTTCCATAAAAAAACCTCCACAATTTTAGCAGTTTGCAACAACAAAGGCTTATTTCCTTTTTCTGAAGTTCATATCGGTTGTGGGTGGACTTGCTTGTTACTTAGGTAGACTGATATTAGAAGGTGGGAAAAGAATAATACCTCTCCAGGAAAGGATAGGAACTATTTTGAACCAATAATACAGCTCACTACACAAAATGAGTGAACACAGTCACACTGAAAGAGAGATGAGTGACATATGCTTAAGTTATGCTTATGTTGACAAGGTCTCACTCACCTGAACTGGAGTGCAGTGCCACAATTATAGCTCACTGCAGCCTGCAATCCCTGGACTCAAGCAGTCCTCCCACCTCAGCCTCCTGAGCAGCTGGGACTACAGGCACACACCTGTGTGATTTTGTTATTTATTTATTTATTTATTTATTTATTTTTAATAGAAACAGGTTCTCATTATGTTCCTAGACTGGTCTCAAACTTCAGCGTTCAAGCAGTCCTCTTGCCTTGGCCTCTCAGAGTGCTGGAATTACAGGCATGAGCCACTGCGCCCAGCCTCCTTTAGTGTTTAACTGAACAGAATAAAGAACCTCTTCATTATGGTGAATTGGCTAAGTTCAAAAGAGTAGCAAAAGCCTTCGTGGGCAGTAATAATTACTCTATCTTCCAAATACTTGAGTGACCTTATGCTTCTTAAAATATATATTTTAGGGCTCTTAATTGAAATCAATTACCTTTCTAGCCTCTATTACAGCATACTCAGAAATTGAAGAGCGGGATGATTTTGTATAAATCTAGACTAATTTTGTTTTTCTGCAATGACTAGAACCATTTACCATGTCAGGTACACACACAAGAAACGCTAAGGGCGAGTTGTGAATGATTTGACTAGGAACAATAGTTGGGCTGCTTTTAGATGTCTCCTTTTGCTACATAGACAGCAAAAGGAGAATTCACCAAAGGTGCCAGCCCTTCAGAATCCTTGTCCCACACCACCAAAAAGTCCTGTGACAGAAATTCCACCTATTAATCAGCTGCTGTGTCCTGACTACGGAGAAAAGTATGATGCAACAGAACGCAAACTTTTCCACAATCTCATAACAAGGAAAAAATATATGTATGTATAATATGTGTACATATATAAGAAAATATATATTACATATATAGTAAATACATACAAATACACGTGTGTGTATGTATATATACACACATATTTTGTTTTGTTAGGTATTTTTTATGACTATTTATTTAAAAAAGTCACATTGAAAATAAAATTGACTTTTATTTGCCCTAAGTTACCTCTTGAAATATTGTGTTAAAAACCTAATAACTTCTGACAGGTATATATATACCTGTAGAGGTTAATATATATACGTGTGTGTGTGTGTGTGTGTGTATGCGCGTGCATAGAAGTTATTAGGTTTTGTTTGTTTGATGGTTTTGTTGTTGTTTTTTTTGAGATGGAATCTCACTCTGTCGTGCAGGCTAGAGTGCAGTGGCGTGATCTTGGCTCACTGCAGCCTCCGCCTCCTGGATTCTAGTGATTCTTGTGCCTCAGTCTCCCAAGTAGCTGTGATTACAGGCATGTGACACCATGTCTGGCTATTTTTTGTATTTTTAGTAAAGATGAGGTTTCACCTTGTTGGCCAGACTTGTCTTGAACTCCTGGCCTCAGGTGATCTGCCTGCCCTGGCCTCCCAAAGTGCCAGGATTACAGGCGTGAGCCACTGCGCCAGGCATTATTAGGTTTCTAGTACAACATTTCAAGAGTTATATGTATAGATATGTGTACGTGTGTGTGTATATATATATATATATATATCGTGTATACGATATATATATATATATAACCTCTATGGGTATGTTAGGTTTTTAATACAACATTTCAACAAGCATCTTAGGACAAATGAAAGTCAATTATCTTCTCAACATGACTTTTCTTAATAAACATACATTTAAAAATACCTGGCAAAATACATTATTTAGTACCTATTTTTAAACACACTGTGGTTTAATCTCAAGCTCATAGATTCTTCGAGATAATATTGTCTATCAGCTGAAAATTCTAAAAAAAAAAATGGGAAAGGCTCATGTAAATATAATAGGATTTGTATTTCATTTCTGAGGACAGAAACATTTCAATAGTAAAATTTGCAACAAAAAATGCTTATGGAAAGTTAGACAATGCTCTAGGACTCTAATAGTAAGCACAGGAATATGTCAGAGACCCATAAAATCTTTAGATTTATTTTGATTCCTACCTGTAAAAGTGTGAAATCAATTATTGCTAAATCCAGCAAAACATCAAAGGAAAATTACTATTCACCTTTTTCTCTCAGTCTGTCTTCCAAAGCTACTAAGAGAAAAACAAGAAAAATACAGAAAATCCTATTTCCATTATTACAATGAAGCATTTTTGAGCTAGTAGAAAATTAGAATTAGACCTTGCTTTTACTGGCATCACAAAAGCATTTCATCCTGTTTTTTGAAATGACAAATGGCAGAATTCTTATATACTATATGCTAACCAAAATCACGTTATTGCCACGTCATGAATTATAATTTAATATCTACTCTCAAAGTTAAATAAGAAGATGCAATATTGCATTTCCCTGCTTGAGAGGAGAATTAGTTACACTTGTTACGTAAAGGCTGTATTCATCACTGGTTGTCATAGCTGTTATGACTGTGACTCTTATAATAGAGGTGGGCTTGCAGCCAAAAATATATGATTCATCCAAAAGATATTTACCATGTAACTTATATTATATGTGCTGAATATTTTGGTAGGCATTGCAAATTAAGGAATATGGTGTTGAAAAATCACAGGTAACACCTTTTTCTTGTTGCTAACAATCTAACAGGGAGACCTTATTTAACAAGATATCATATTACACATTACAATTCATTTTGTGAAGAAAAATGCCAACTACAGTGAATAATTGAGGAACCCAAGTTCATTTATGAATGGAAGGTTGGGATGAACAGGGAATGCCTTTCTGAGGAAATGGAATTTAAGCTGATCAGTAAAAATGAATCTTCCAGGAGCATATGGGCTTTGCAGATGGGGGAAACAGCAGAGAATGCCCAAAAGTTCTAAAGGAAACCTGATGATGAAATGAGTTAAGCCATGTTCCTGGTAGAGTATCAGTTAGCTTTTGCTACGTAAGGAACCATCTCAAAGCCGAGCATCTCAAACAACCTTTATTTAGCTAAGCATCTCAAACAACCTCTATTTAGGTTATGATTCTTGGCTGGACATCTGGGCTGTGCTCAGCTGGGAGGCTCTTCAGTCTAGAGTCAGCTTCCAGGTCTGTTGGGTGCTCATTGGCCAAGCACTATCTTAACAGGGTGCTTGACAGTGCTCCATGTGGAATATCATCCTCTAACAGGCTAGCATAGACTCTTCATGGAAGCTTGTCAGGGTTGCATGTAGGTGTGTTCAAGTCCTCTTATAATGAAAGCTAAGAATAAGGACAGTGTGTCACCCCCCACATCCGGAATGTCCAAATAAGCAAATCCAGAAAGACACAAATGAATGGGTAGTTTCCAGGGGCTGAGAGTGACCACTAAATGGTACCATATTTTTTTGGGGGGGATCATGAAAATGTTCTGCCATTAGATATTGTCAATTATTGCACAGATCCATGAATATATTAAAAACCATTGGATTGCATACTTTGACACGGTGATGTGTATGGTATATTAATTATATCTCAATTAAGCAATTATATCTGTCTATCATTTATCTGTAAACCAGATAAAATAAGACAGGCTAGGTATATAGAAAAATAGAACAGAACAAGGTAGACAGAAACAGAATCTAGCAGATATAAAACTTGGCATGTAAGTAAAGAGCTGTAATACCTATGTAGCTGGAAATGGAACTGTTCTGTAAGGAAATAATTAAAATAATCTCTGTGCTCTAGCATCCAGATAAATAAATTCCAGGTGAGTTATGACCCAGATGTGAAATAAAACCTTAAAACTGTTAGGAGAATATGTAAGCAAATAAAATGTCTTTGTGTTTCTGGATTAAGTAATCATTTTTTTTAAAAAAAGCAGAAATTATAGAGAAAAAATAGTGATAAATTATAATACTTATGCATTTTAAAGCATTACTTTAGATAATTAAAAATCAATAAAATGGTTAAAGACAACAGACTAGATATCACCAATGCTCAACTGTGTAAACTTGGGCAAATTATTTAATATCTGTGTACCTAATTTTCCTCAGCTATAAAATGATACTAGTTACACATCTCATAAGGTATTTATGAAAAATGCATATTCGGAGCTGGACACAGTGGCTCACACCTGTAATACAGCACTTTGGGAGGCTGAGGTGGGAGACTTGCTTGAGGCCAAGAGTTCAAGACTAGCCTGGACAACATAGTGAGACTTTATCTCTACAAGAAATAGAAAAAAATTAACCAGGTGTGGTGGTGCACACCTGTAGTCCCAGCTACTCGGGAGGCTGAGGTCGAAGAATCACTGGAGCCCTTGAGTTGGAGGCTGCGGTAAGCTACAGTTGTGTGACTGCACTCCAGCCTGTGTGACAGAGCAAGACTTTGTCTCTAAAAAACAAACAAAATGCATATTCAATATGCATAAAGCCCTTAGAACCATATGCAGCACTGCTATGCACTGTTAAATGTTTGCTTTTACATGCTCAAAAAGAGGCCAGCATCCATGAATATAAAGATTTCCTACAAATCAATAACAGACATTCAGCCAGTCAAAAATTGGATTGCTATTCAAGATGGGAATTTAGAATGGGAATATAGAAATGCATCTGTACTAGTTTTAAGGAACATGCAAATTGAAATATAAACTGTTAATATTTTATACTCATCAAAGTGGCAAATGTATTGTCTGATAATGTCAAGTATTGACAACAGAGTAAGGGCCAGGAAATTTTCTTACCTGCTAGTGGGTGTATAGCATAATACAACTTGTTTGGAAAGAACTATGCCAGTATCTACTGAAGATAAAATTAGTATTACCCTATGTATCAGTTAGCTACTGCTGCATAACATAGGACTCTAAAAGTCAATGCCTTAAGACAATAAGCGCCTATTACTGCTTATGAGCCTCTGCATCTTGTTAGCTGGAAATTTATTTTGGTCTTGGCTGGGCTCATTCATGTGTATGCATTGTTGATTTGGAGTGAGTTCTCTTAGGTAATTGGGGGTTGCTGGAGGTAATTTTGCCTAGGTTGGGGCCAATGGGTTCTTCTCTATGAGATCTCTTGTTGTGCAACCTGCTAGTCTGAATTTTTCACAGGGCAGCGGCAGAGTTTCAAGAGAGTAAGAATAGGTACAGGGGATTTGAGTCCCAGTCTTGGAAACAGCACATCATTATATTTTTTCTTTTGAAAAAATGCAATCTTAAAGCCACTCAAGATTCAAGGGGTGAAAGTACAGACTCTCTATGTATGAGGAATAGTAAATTCACGGGGAGGATTGTAGAACTGGGAACCTTTTGCCTGTCAGTGGACTACACCCTGTAATTCAACAATTGTCTATCTATTAGTTATGTGCCCTGGAGCTGGGGTCTTCAAACTGGCAGATGTCTTTTCAAAATTTTTCAAAGTATGACTCTGCTGATGATTTTAAAGAAACTAATTTTCAGGTACTCAGCCCCCAGATGTTCTCCTTTCTAAGCCTTCCTGGTCACCAAAAGCTTCTTCCCACATCACAAAAGGATGACCTTCAGTAGGCATGACACTTTGTTACCAACCTTTTCTGCCAGGGTTTATAATACAAGAAATATCTTTTTGAATGCTGCTTTCTGGAAAGCCCCTTTGCTGAAGGCTCCATAAAATAAGCCTCCTATCTTATACATATTTCCATTAAGAGTGAAGTTTGGTCCTGTTCAGGTGTTCTGATTTCAGAAAAAGAAAAAAGAAGCCATAGGTCAGCTATGGCAGTTCTTTCAAATGCAGAAACTGAACTTTTCTGTTGCTAACCAATTTTTCAAGGTGCATATACATTGGGTGAAGCCCATCGGTAAATGATCCAATCCGAAAATCATCTGAAGGTCATCTTTCAAATTCATTGTGGTAGTATTATTCAAGTGGAGGCTCAAATATATTTCAAGTGTATGCATGGAATATTTTCCCCAGCTAGAGTCTGTTCTCCAGGTGTATGGAGGAAAGAGGAGGTGTCCAGGTTGTGTACCTGTTCTTCTCATCTTTCTGGGGCTATTCATGTCCCTTCTGTGCCCTCAGCCTCCAACCCATGCTTCTGCTCAGAGCAGCCTGTTTTCTTTGCTCCCATAAATTTATTCCTGGCCCCAGATCTTCTGTGCATATTTAGAAGCCCTAACCCACTTCCTCACCAGCCACCCCTCTATCCCCAGACTCTCCTACCAGGAACAGCAGAGGATCCTAAATTCATGCATGCATTTTCCTGCCCCGTTGGAATGATCTGTGTGCATGTCTGTCTCTGATGTTCATCTCCTTCTTCAGTGTGGGTGTGTCATTACCTCTTTTAGCCAGGACTGCATGGCATTACCTCTCTTAGTCGGAACTGCATGTTAAAAGGGTCAACACATATTTGCAGAAGGAATTGGCTTCTGAGTGAATGAACCCATGTGTCATGGGCAGTCTGTGAGGACATGCCAGTCACTTCCTTGCTGCCGAGAGCTGGGGATATTGCATTGGATTAGAAGATTAAGCCCATATTATTCTATGGCCAAGTGACAAAATAATCAATTACATCCACATCTGTGATAGCCAAGAAAACATTTCTTTCAGTGCCCCTCCCCCACCCCCCACCGTATGCAACTTTCCCTGTGTGGAAATAATGTACTTAGCTTAAAAAGTCTCTTTCTCTACTTAACAAGACTAAGTTGAAAATTAACCTTGCCCACTTAAAAGAAAACGAATATGCAGTAAACTATGAACTACTAATACAGTTCAATATGATATCTCATGCAGAACAATAATGCTGAAGGTTCTTTTTGGTTCTATTATTTCCTTATATTCTTGCTTAGATAAGATCACATTTGTATCTATTGACTTTCTATGATGATTTAGATACGTAAGTGGCAATAATTAATATATTAAAAATACAGATTTAAATTGTTTTTCTGACTTGTAATGTTAACAGCAGTATATGTGACTGTGAGGTTTTCCTTTGATGTTAATTTTCACTTTGACAATAGTCTTCATTTTCCAATTTATTTTTATTTTTTTTATTTTTATTTTCATTTTTTTTTGTGATAAGGTCTGGCTGTTTCACCCAGGCTGGAGTGCAGCAGGGCGATCTCAGCTCACTGCAACCTCCACCTCCTAGACTCAAGTGATCCTGCCACCTCAGTCTCCCGAATAGCTGGGACAACAGGCATGCACCACCATGTCTGGCTAATTTTTTGTAATTTTCATAGAGAAGAGGTTTCACCATGTTGGTCAGTCTGTTCCGGAACTCCTGACCTCCGCCCACCTCGACGTCCCAAAGTGTTGGGATTACAGGCATGAGCCACCGCGCCCATATCATTTTCCAAATTCTTTACAAAGTTTTTCTCTTACATTCATAACATAAAGTGCTATTTTAAATAGACTAACTTTTGAAAATAACATAGATAAAGCACTAAATGGGGACATCAGAGGAACAGGTTAAAAAAAGCTGGAATATTCTTCAGGATTAGGGACATTGAGATTTTATTTATAAAATGATATTTAAATTTTAATAATAGAATGGTTGTACTTTTGCTTGGAGTATTTAAATCTTCTCTTTAATATTTAAAGCCAGTTCTGCACAGAGGTTTTACGGAGATGCTAATTGTTGTATGAAAAGGAATATTATTCTGGAATTTTGAGGAAGGGTAGACATAGAGAAGAGAAAGGAAACTCACAGCCTACCTAGGTTTTATTTGGGCTTTGTGTGTGTGTGTGTGTGTGTGTGTGTGTGTGTGTGTGTGTGTGTGTGTGCCAGCCACAAGCTGGGTTTATTCTTGAATAAACTGTAGACAAATTGTTTTTCCTGAATCTTCTAAAACCTGCATTTACATAGTCCATGGTTGTGTCTAAACTAGATACTCAAGAGAACTTGGTTTGTTTTAAAAGCATTTAATTAGTTATATTTACATGGACAAATAGAGCAGCAGTTTATTAAAAAAGAATGAAAGGATAAACAAATTAAATATACGTAGAACAGGAAAGACAGCATCTAATTATGTTTCTGGGTCAGGCTCTGATATACAAGATTAATTTAAAGTTGGGATTTGGCAAGTAATTTCTATCGAAATCTCAGCAGGAGTTTTTATTGCAACTAACAAGCTGATTTGGAAATTTTCATGGAAAGGCAAAGGATCTAGAGCAATCAAAAAGACCTTGGAAAAGGGGAAGAAAGTTGGAGGGCTTCCATTTCTCTATTTTAAAAGGTACTATAAAGATATAGTAATCAAGATAGCAGGCAACTCACATGGGTATAAATTTAGACCAATGAAATATAATTAATTACAGTTGGCCCTTGAACAACGTGAAGGTTAGAATCCCTGAACAGTTGAAAATTCACTTAAAACTTTTTACCCCCGCAACACTTAACAACCAATAGTCTACTGTTGACTGGAAGCCTTACCAATAACATAAACAGCTAATTATCACATCTTTTGTATGTTATATATACAATGCACTGTATTCTCACAATAAACTAAGTTAGAGAAAAGAAAATACCATTAAGAAAATCATAAGGAAGAGAACATATATTTACCACTCATTAAATAGAAGTGGATCTTCTTAAAGATCTTCATCCTCATCTTCAGGTTGAATAGGCTGAGGAGGACGAGGGAGAGGAGAGGTTGGTCTTGCAGTCTCGGGTGGCAGAGGCAGAAGAAAATCCACATATAAGTGGATCTGCACAGTTCAGAACTGTGTTGTTCAAGCGTCAATTATAAGGGTTTAGAAATAAATCCTTCAATTTGTAGTCAATAGATTTTTAACAATGGTGCCAAAACAATTAAAGGAGGCAAGGATAGTCTTTTCAATAAATGGTTCTGAGACAATTGGATATTCATATGTAAAAAGATCAATTTCAACTCTTACCTCTTATTGTATCCAAAAATTAACTCAAAATGAATGACAGGTGGAAATATAAGAATTAAAGCTCTTAAACTTTTAGGAAACTTCAGCAACACAGGAGAAGGTCTTCAGGGCCATGGATTGGGAAAGATTTCATAAATATGACCTCAAAAGTACAATCCTTAAAAGAATTGATCAAGTGAAACTCATCAAAATTAAAAACTTTTACACTTCAAAAGGCACTATTGAGAACATAAAGTGCTATTTGTTGAGAAAACCAAAAGACAAGCCATAAACTGGGAGAGGAGATTTGCCAACCATATTCCCAATAAAAGACTTTTATCTAGAAAATATGTAAACAAACCACTTACTATTCAATAATAAGAAGGAAAGAAATTATTTTTTAATGGGCAAAAATAAATTAATAGACATTTCTGCAAAGAGAGTGTACATGAGAAGATATTTAATATCATTAGTTACTAAACATTAGCTAAATGCAAATGAAAACTACAATGAGGCCAGGTGCAGTGGCTCATGCTTGTAATCCCAGCACTTTAGGAGGCCAAGATGAGTGGATCGCTTGAGGCAGGAGTTCAAGACCAACCTGGCCAACAGGGCAAGACCCATGTCTACTAAAAATACAAAAATTAACCAGGAATAGTGGTGCATGCCTGTAGTCCCAGCCACTTGAGAGGCTGAGGCACGAGAATTGCTTAAACCCAGGAGGTGGAGGTTGTAGTGAGCCGAGATCGTACCACTGCACTCCAGCCTGGGCAACAGAGCAAGACTTTGAAAAAAAAAAAAAAAAACCTACGATGAGACACCATTTCACATCCATTAGTATGGTTATAACAAAAAAGGATATTAGCAAGTGTTGGCTAGGTAATAGAGAAATAGAGACCCTTTATACCACCGTTGGTGAGAATGCCAGGTATTGCAGCTGATTTGGAAAATAGTCTGTCAGTTTATTAAAACATTAAGCATAAATTTGCCTTATGAAACAGCAATTTCACCCCTAGGTATCTATGCAATAGAGATGAAAACATATATCCATGCAAAAAATAGTACACAAATGTTCATAGCAGCTTTATTAATAATAATCAACAAGTAGAAATAAACCAAATGTCACTCAACAAATAAATGGATTTAAAAGATGTGGTATACCCATACAATGGAAAATAATTTAGCCATAAAAAGGAATGAAGTATTGATGCATGCTACAGTATGGAAGGACATTGAAAACGTATGCTAAGTAAAAGAAACCAGACACAAAATACCACATATTATATGAGTTCATTTATATGAAATGCCTAGAGAAGGCAAATCTTGTAAAGACAGAAAGTGGATCAGCAAGGCTATCACACCCATGCACCCACCCAGGTCTGGTTTTAAAAGGTATTAAGCCCCCATGAAATGGACATTATTTGACTTTTGTTTGATATATGGAAACAGCATTATCAAGTCTTGGTTTCAAAATATGTTTAAGCCCTTCTGAGTTATGTAGAACAGAGGAGTGTTTTCCATTCACAAGTGTTGGAGATGACAATATTTTCCCTTTGCCTTAATCCGCTTACCCTAGAACCCTATAGGAAGGCAAAGACTGTCTTGATTGATTGACGCAGTTAAAGTTATTGATAGTGGGATATGCACATATGGGCTGCGTCTGTCTATGAGAAGGAAGCAATGGAGCCAATTAATTAATTCAAGCAAAATTAAATGTGCACACCTTTTAAATGTGGAAACTATAAAAACCAAAATGGTGCTCTGTGCACTAAGAGCATAAGCTAGTTTTTGCTATCCTTAAGGGCCTCTTCCTGCATTTTGCCTATATTAAAATTCCTATGCAGATCTTATTGAGGTGATCAAGGTAGATGACTTCGATTTTTATTTTCTTCAACAAATTCACGTACCAATAACTTTCAAATGATATTTAGTAACTATTTTAAACACAGAGGACATGATCTTCAAACGATATTTAATAGCTATTTTACACACAGAGGACATAACTTTCAAATGATATTTAATAACTATTGTAAACACATAGGACATGGTCTATAATGTTTTGTCCTGACTTAAATATTTATTGCATGTAGTAGATTTTAATAGAAGAAAACAAGAGTGAATAGTGGGTAGTGCTTCTCTAAACACAGAGTGGAGGTAAATCTTAGTGATTTAAATTAGTCACAATTCTGACTTTTTGAGATTGCATGTTTATAAGTTTTTAATGCATGAAATTAATGTCAATTATATAATATTTTGAATAAAGTCCTTCCATGTTTACTGTGTGTGTTTTTGCTTGCCTTATGAAAATTTCTAACCATAATGTGTCAGTAACATTTCAAAAATTTATTTAAATTATAACATGTTAACATCAGAGGACCATTGAATACGCCATAAGCATTTCTTTAAAGAATGTGGGAAATGTCTTTTCTAATAATTTAATTTTCTCTTTTTTAAAAACAACTCACGTTAGCATTTTTTTTTGCAGTAGCATCATTTTAACTCCCAACTGCATATTCACAGGATATCTAATATTTTTTGCAAGTAACATTTTGAATTTGTTCTTCTTGACATCTTTATGTTTATATGCATTTTGCATTTCCCTATCTCATTTTTTTGAAATCCAAATGTAACAGATTTCAACTTTTTGTGTTACATTCTTTTTTTTTTCTTTTTCTGGGTAGCATCTCTCTCTTTTCTTAATTTTTTGAAAACCTGTTGTTTTTGAATTCTCTTTTTTCCCTTTATTTTCCTTCTCAATATGACCCCAGGAGCCAACACAAAGAAAAACGCAGATGATATAACGAGTAATGACCGTGGTGAAGACGAAGGTATTTTTTGTTTTTTCAAAGCTCAACCCCAATGCATGATTTTGTATCTATCTATCTCTCTTTTTTTTTCATTTCAATCTGTTTTTTCTCCCCTTATTTAAAACTAGTACACTTTGGTGTGCTTCTTTAATTATTTTCTTCTTGTATAGAAACCACTGTCATTTTTTAATCCCGGTTACCATGTACAGGAAACAAATCACTGTGAGAAGTATAAACATTGTTTCTAAACGTGAAAAGAGCAATGAACTACTGTTTACAGAGAAGCCCTTTTTTTTTTTTTTTTTTTTTGGCTTGGTCACAAGAAGAGAAAATGGAATTTTAAAACATGCATGTATAGTCTATTTTCTCCCTTCCAAATGTTATTTTGTAAGTTAATATACTACTTTGGAGCTTTGGTTTCCTTAATTATTTTTATAAACTACAAAACTCTACAGCACCTTAGAAGAATTTTTTTTTTGGGGGGGGGGGCTGAAATATCAGTTTTTTTTTTTCTTCACAAACATATTGATTCCAACATAGATTTCTGATTATCTGCTCACAGTGAAGTACACCAAAAAGTGTTTTAACGAGATGCTGTTGTTAACGAGCCCTGATGCATTCAGGACTGCCTTTTACAGCATTTAAGTGGTGGGGGGGGGGGAAGATAAGAGTATCTCAGAACTGAAAAAGGACAAAAAGCTAGCTATGTTCATCTTTCTTTTCACACCACGGCTTTTTTGAAAACGTTTTTCTCCTTAAAATGTTTTGTTGCTGTGAAGTTTCTTCTTAAGGCTACCAAATTGCTCAACACATTGTCTACCAGAAGTGAAAGGATTTTTTTTTAAAAGATGGTAGGTCTGAGGTACTCATGCAGACAACTCGCACGCTGTTTTTCTGCCCTTTCTGCACAAGAAATGATTTTTTTTTTTTAAAGAGGAGAAGCAACAAAAAAAGTACTCAAGCAAGCCGTTCTTCATTGGTAAGGCTCTATAGGAGTAGCTAAAAGCACATTTTTCCCATCTGGGTAGCAAAATGCATGGAACTCCATTAAGGCCCTGGCTGGACCTTTGGGTCTCTGTCTGAAAGGCAATTTAAAGCCCAAAAGTGAGTCCTGAATTATCCTTGCTGGTCAAGCCCAACGTCCATGACAGGGTCTTTTGACCAATTCTTGTAGTTGCTCCCCTCCTTGCTTATCTTCATAAATCAACTGTTCTCCAAGAAAAGAAATCTTGCCAACACCCTTTCTGTGCCCAGTCTTCCCTTAACATTTTGAATATTATTATTTTTACTGAGCTCATAGAGCTGTCACTGTCTCAAGTAGCTCTCTCAGAGATCTCCATTCTGATGGCCATAGGAGATCAAAATCTACACCTGCTTCAGGTAGCCCCTTCTTTGATAAGGGCTTCTGAATGCCTGACGTTTTATCAGTATTGAGCAAATACATAAAAACGAAATAAACTTTTGTCTCATACCTTATACTGCTCTAATTTGTATCCTGTTTGGCCTTCTCTTTTTAATACATTTCCTCTCGATAATTAGGATCTGTTTTCACAGTGTTCCCAGTGAATCTTTATTACCATTAAAATGCCATCTAATTTTCATTTCATATTGTTAAGTTATGATTTTTTGACTTTGCATTAATATAACAACTGGTTATTACTTCCACAAGTTCAAGAGAGTCTTGTTCTATATTTTATGAAAGGTAAGACATGTTAATCTCACATATTTTCCAAGGGAGCACTTTAAAGCAGCCCTTCAAAATCTCTACTTACTCTTTTTTTCCACAATTTACTAGGCAACCGCTGGTAATGGTAAAAGAAATGAGGCCAAAAACAGCAAATTAGGAACCAGAAAGAAGCAGTGGATCATGAGAAAAGCCATTTCTTATTCATATAGCAGAAGACATTTCCCGTAGTGTATGATGAATAAATGATTAATAGAAGATTTTTACTTCATATTTGAATTTTATATGAGAAAACAAAAAACACTTTTCTGCCGTGGATTAAATATCTGCAAATAAATACTTGGGTAACTTGACACTCTTTTGTGTGCTTTACTGTGACCAATGGGTATGTCGTGTCTTCTGTATGCACCCAGTAAAATTGTGATCATAATTCATTCAAATTGGAGCCACCATCCAAACGATGGTAATTCACATCCTCAGAATTCCTTTGTGGTATTTCAAAAGTGTCCCTGTGGATTATGAGGAAAAAAAAAACTTTATTGATGAAAAAATTGAAAATAAATATGCATAAATACTTGAGTTTTCTTTTAGTAACAAAGATATTTAAATTGTTTGTACACACACACACACACACACACACACACACACACACATCTGTATCCAGAAATATTTATACGTGAGGTCAGTCTTCCAAAGATTAAATGCAGCCCTAATGGCTGATTAATGTTATAAAACAGGTCTTTTCACAAAGCAGGCCCTACAGATGGTCTCCAACTTTCTGTCATCACAGATCATTGTTTTTACATCATTGTTAATTTAAATAATAAAGTAAATTACCAAGAGGAATCATTGGTTGCAAGTCACAATGGGAGTTTATATTCCCTGTGAAAATATAAAGCATTTAAATAGTTTGGATTCTTTTGCCATTTTTTATTACATCTCTTTTATTTTTGTCACCTAAGTATGTTAGTATGTTACTGTAATCACTGGAACAAAGACATTTGCTTGGACATCTTTTCTTTTTTTTCCCTATTTCTGTTCAGTTAAAAATTTTTAACTGTTGATTTTGCTTTCTTGTCATTATCTGTCCCTTATTGATAGTTTATAGCTTCACTACTACTTTTATGTTTTTATTGTTAAATTGAAGATGAATGTGTACACTCACCTGCTAATTAAGATGCAACTATATTAAAATTAATTATAATTTTGAAGTTGATTTTATACTTAATTAGAAGATAAAATATATTTTGTCAAGGGTCCCATGTGTTTATTCAATTTAAATCACATTTTAGGGTTTGAGCAAAATTTAGGAAATGTGTACTTTACCTGAAACCATTTCTTTTAGTGCTTTAGATATATATAGAAGCTTAGATGAGCAGAGTATGCTAAATTTCTGTATGCTTCTTAAAATACCATTTCCATAAATAGAAAACGTAATAGCATTGATCATTTTCCTTAGACACTCTTATCAAGGGTCATATCATCCATAAAAATAAATGTGGTTAATTCAAGTCAAAATAGGGAAATCAGTGAATCTCCTTTTTTCTTAATTTAGCATTGGCGAGTCAGTGTGATTCTTTATTGTGTTTCCTTACTTGGCTTTTTTTTCCAGATATTCATGATCAGAACAGTAAGAAGCCCGTCATGGTCTATATCCATGGGGGATCTTACATGGAGGGCACCGGCAACATGATTGACGGCAGCATTTTGGCCAGCTACGGAAACGTCATCGTGATCACCATTAACTACCGTCTGGGAATACTAGGTAAGTGATTTCATCATGTGAATGACTGAGCAAGAGGAAACATGAAAAGTCCACTTCTCGTTTTGACGGGGCTCGTGGATTTGAATCCTGTTATTCCAGTTCCTGGTTAATTCCACTTCACGGTATTTACTTTATGTGATTGGATATGTTTATTCCTTTTACTACCTTTGTGCAACATGGTCATGAAACCCTTCTCAAACCAATGCAGACTTTAAGATCTTAAAGATGAAATGAAATTTTATTTATAGCATGTTTCTCCCTTGGAGTTCAATGAATGTATGTTTGTCTACATAGACCTGTACAATGAACACATATTTGGTGATATTATAGTTGGGAATGGCCATAGATCTTAGCTTTCTTTTCTGATTGTGTCATTGTATGAATCAGTATATTGTGTGGAGGAAAAGATTTTATCCAATTCTCTAACTGATTATGTTGAGCCTTTGGAAGATCTGTTGTTTTGGTTCCATTGCATTTGCATGCAAGGAAACTTAGCTGTTAGTTGACTTTTGTTCCATTGATGATCTACGATTAAAAGCTAAATACATGGAAATTCAAGTTTAGTTCCTCCTTGTTTTGATGTTTCATTTCTTTTCTTTCTTTCTTTTTTTTTTTTTTTCTTTGAGATGGAATCTCACTCTGTCGCCCAGGCTGGAGTGCAGTGGTGCGATCTTGTCACTACAACCTCTGCCTCCCAGGTTCAAGTGATTCTTCTGCCTCAGCCTCCCAAGTAGCTGGGACTACAGGCGCATGCCACCACACTCAGCTAATTTTTGTGTTTTTAATAGAGACAGGGTTTCACCGTATTGGCCAGGCTGGTCTCGAACTCCTGACCTCGTGATCCGCCTGCCTCGGCCTTCCAAAGTGCAGGGATTACAGGTGTGAGCCACCACACCCGGCCATCATTCATCTTCTTCTAATTGTAGGTTGGAAAATTATACATCTTCAGGGTCAGATTTCAGTACCTTCTGAGATGGCCTTTCCTGGTGTTGGTTAGTTTGTGAATAATATTCCTAAGACCTATGTAAAAACATTTGTTTTCCAGGCAAAAATGCATTAAAATGGTATAGAAGATAAAGTTTTTAACAAGTTAGCCATGAGAGAGATGTATATATTGGTTCCAGTGTGATTATGATACAATATGAAATACAAAACAAAATGAAGGCCAGGCGTGGTGGCTCTTGCCTATAATCCCAGCACTTTGGGAGGCCCAGGCAGGCAGATCACTTGAGGTCAGGAATTAGAAAACAGCCTGACCAAAGTGGTGAAACCCTGTCTCTACTAAAAATACAAAAATTAACTGGGCCTGATGGCAGACGCCTGTAATCCCAGCTACTCAGGAGGCTGAGGCGGGAGAATCTCAGTAGGTCGAGGTTGCAATGAGCAGAGATAGCGCCATTGCACTCCAGCCTGGGCGACCGAGTGAGACTTTTCTCAAAAAAAAAAAAAAATAATAATAATAGTAATAAATTAATTAAAATAAAAAGCAAAATAAGATGGACTAAAGGAGGTCTGTCAAACAAGAAATATGACTGAAAATGTTTTCTTCAAATATGGCCAAGAATATTTTCTTTTCAATCAGATGACTTCATTTCATTTTGAGTGGGTTTTTTTTTTCCTCTGTGAAAACATTAACCTGTAAGAAGCCCTAAAAGGTGGTGAATTGCTGAGAAACCCTAAGAGGTGGTGTAAGAAACCCTAAGAGAAATGCATTTCTTACTTTGAAATGCAAATCAGTCACAGGTGTTGCTAAAGTTGTATCTTTTGAAACATTGATAAAGAACTCAAAATTCCAGGTTGGTTTCTGCATTAAAGAAAATAAACACCACCAAAAAACCTTTTAGTATCAAAAAGCTTATTATGTCGTTGGCTTTATTTCCTATATTTTTTGTAGTTTTCTGTGAGCCACATCTTGGCGGAATAATGTCTCTGAACTTTTGCATAGCAGTAATTGCACGCTTCACTGAATAGTTTTCAGAGGCGC
This sequence comes from Pan paniscus, assembly GCF_029289425.2. Lineage (NCBI taxonomy): Eukaryota > Metazoa > Chordata > Mammalia > Primates > Hominidae > Pan > Pan paniscus. The sequence continues at coordinate 7,572,352 of NC_073272.2, read as the reverse complement.
TGGATAGTTGCTTTGGCTACTAGTGTTGGAAACAGGAAATTGTGCTTCTTGATGTTTTACAAAAGGTTCATTCTGACAAAGAGGTGGAAGGAGGAAAGTACGTGTGAGGGCACTGCACAGGCCCTCTTCAAAGGGAGCAGTGTGTGCACTGCCTGTAGCACGGCCACACGGAAGAAAGCTTGGGCATGCTTTTCTGAAGGAAGCAGTGGGCATCAAGAAAATTCTTGCTTTGCTGGAATCACACAATATTCTGTTGCATGCGTGATGAATTGATGTGTCTGATAAGATAGAGTTTCAAAATAAATTGATCTCCTTTTCCCCCTAAAGCTCAGTTGTATCAAGCAACTCTACACTATGATTTTTTTTTTATCAGTTTTGTCCCTTCGTGAATCAATTGCACATCTTGCAAATTAGCCTGGAAATTATACACACTTTTTTTAGAGGAAAAAAAAAGCTAATTGAAAAATTGTTAAGTCTACTTTTTGTTATGGAGAGTTTTTAAAAGTCATAAGATAACAGAGAGCTGTAAAATTGGTGGGGAAGAAATAAAAGAAGCGATTTAGCATCTCTATGCCGGTCTATTTACATTCCTCCAATGAGCTAGTGTGGAACAGCCAAGCACACTACAGACCCCCTTTCATTTGATGGAATGAAATGTGCCAAGTTTGCCGATTTTACAGGACGATAGAGACTTTAAAATGTGACTGCATTGGTTTTTATTATGGATCTTGCATTTACTATTGTCCTCTTGAAAACAGCTAGGCGGCATTTACTTTTTGCTTGCAGGAAACTCCTATTATCGGTCTTGAAAAAATGTTTTTAAACCTTTGGCATCCAGATCTTTAAAAAGATGATCAAATAAAATACACAGCAGACACTGCAATGATCATTTCAGTGAGTGCATTTCATACAAGTAGATACAATTTTAGGCAAAAAGTTGAAATATTCTTTGAGTTCTTTTTCTTCCAATAAAAGTCATAAATGCATAAATGTTATCTTCCTACCTGAGGAATGGAAAAATATTGTTTTAAGATTTTTTTTTTTTTAATGGAGTAACAAATGCTATTTTCCGTTACCCAAAAGAGAGGATTAAAAAGATGAAACATGCCCATAATGGAAGCGGAATGCTGGCATTGGAAAGAATGTAGATTGCAGCCAGAGACAGACAGGAGCTAACAACTTTCCTCTACCTCTGCCTTGAGAAAGTCAGCTAGCGTTTCCTCAGACTCTTTCCTTAGATGTAGAAGGCAGTGGTCTCTCCCTTGCAAGGTTGTTGTACAGTATAAAAGTTCCATGGTTCAAAATAACACACTTTACCTCATTAATATATAATCTGCTTGTCAATAAAAAAATAACTTTTTTCTTTTCTTTTTTTTTTTTTTTTGAGATGGAGTCTCGCTTTTATTGCCCAGGCAGTGGCATGATCTCGGCTCACTGCAACCTCTGCCTCCCAGGTCCAAGCGCTTCTCCTGCCTCAGCCTCCGCAGTAGCTGGGATTACAGGCGCCTGCCACCACACCCTGCTAATTTTTGTATTTTTAGTAGAGACGGGGTTTTGCCATTTTGGCCAGGCTGGTCTCAAACTCCTGCGTTTGAGATCAACGCAGGAGATCCACCCGCCAGGAGATCCACCCGCCTTGGCCTCCCAAAGTGCTGGGATTACCAGCGTGAGCCACTGTGCCTGGCCAAAAAATAACCTTTTAAAAAAGATTTAATGGACTCATGTAGACGAAGTTTCATAGGCTCTCAGCAGCAACCATTATACCCAGTCACACTACAATTTCTAGTGTTATTAATACCATTATGCATTGTATTAATACTACTGTTTATCCACAGTAAGAATTGTAGCTGACCCAATCTGTAATGGCTAATATCTATCAAATATTGGCATCCAGACTGAACCATGTTAATTTAAAAAAACATTACAAGACACTTCTAGACATTAAATAAATCAGAAGATCATCATGTTTGCTATTTTTAAAAAAATGATCAGAACTGTGCTACACAATCTTGCTAGCCATTGGCCATATAATTTATGATCCAATCCAGGACATGTTTGAGAGTTGCTCATGTGCTATGAATAAACTGGGATTGTCCCAGGCAAATTGAGATGTACCATTATAGCTATAAAGTAATTCTTTATATCTACATGAAGTGTCTTCTGATTGAATTGGTGTTCAGTTTGTTTTTAAAGAAGCTGCACTTCTATAAACAGATTTCCTATGTGTTCTGCTATACACCCTTGTCACTAGGAAGGTGTATATGTTACCACAAAGGGATCCTAATCCAGACCCTAAGAGAGGGTTCTTGGGTCTCGTGCAAGAAGGAATTGGAGGCAAATCCGTAAAGTGAAAGTAAGTTTATTAGGAAAGTAAAGGAATAAAGAATGACTGCTCCATAAGCAGAGCAGCCCAAGGGCTGCTAGTTGGCTATTTTTATGATTATTTCTTGATTATATGCTAAGCAAGGGGTTGGTTATTCATGAGATTTCCAGGAAAGGGGTGGCAATTATTGGAACTAAGGGTTCCTCCCCTTTTTAGACCATATAGGGTAACTTCCTGACATTGTCATGGCATTTGTAAGCTGTCATGGTGCTTGTGGAAGGGTCTTTTAGCATGCTAATGCATTGTAATTAGCGTATAATTAGCGTATAATGAGTAGTGAGGATGACCAGACATCACTCTAGTTGCCATCTTGGTTTTGGTGGGTTTTGGCTGTTTTTTTTTTACTGCATCCTTTTATCAGCAAGGTCTTTGTGGCCTGTATCTTGTGCTGACCTCCTGTCTCATCCTGTGGCTAAGAATGCCTAACCTCTTGGGAATGCAGCCCAGTAGGTCCCAGCCTTACGTTACCCAGCCCTTATTCAAGATGGAGGTGCTCTGGTTCAAACGTCTCTGACATATATATTCAAGAATTTGGAAAACCTCAAGTTCACCAATGCCTCTCAGATTAGTCATTGCCAGGGTGTGTGGTGTTCCTATCTGCTCAGAAGCCAGAAGCCAGCAAAATCCTTGCTGAGCTGTACGTGCCAGGGCATTTGCCTGGTCTCACCTAACCACTTGAGTACTTATGCCCTATCACCCATTCACCTCACAACATCCATACGTATCATTTACCCCTAAGAAGATTAGACATTAATCCAGGTAATAAACTTTCAGAACAATCACCTCCAGACAGAAACTGCAGAGGATAATCTGATAAATCTGAATCCCTGTAAGGCCATTACTGAATCAATAAATACTCTTTTCTCCATCTTAGTCCCTTACTTTAGTATAACTTGAGTTCTCCCCAATCTGTTTTTTTTTTTTTTGTTCATGATAGTCCAAAGACCTTCGATGTAAAAGAGAATGCATCTTGCTCATGCTTTTTGATGGAAATACCTGAAACTTATTTATTCCTTCCCCTTTCCAGTTGTCTCCAAGTGCAAGTCTATACCTGCAGTGGATTTCATCTGCCTCCATTTAAATATGTATTTCCGTTTAGCTCACATGGTACTATCACCTTTTTGGTCATCCTATGACTTCATGCTTCATGTATGCTGAAATTAATTGTTGCTTCAAAAGAGTCCCAACTATGTAACATCAACTCATTGTGTGCCTCTATGTGGCTGGCAGATATTACTTCATTTAATCTTCATAAACTCCCTTGGAAGAGTTAACCTTATGTCCTACCTATGAGGAGATGAATGCTTTGAGGTAATGGGATTTACTCATGGCATCACACCTTCTAGCAGTCAGAACAGGGACTGAAACCCGGGTGTAACTGAAGCCAGAGCTCTGACTTACCACTCAGAACTCATCCACAGCCTTGTTAATTAATGTCAAGTATGAATTAGTAAACCATGGAATGAGTGAAGAAATTGAGTATCACTTTAGCATCAGATGTAGCTTTTATCATTATGCAAAAAAGTTCTTACTGCTGATCAAGATACACAATTGTGATAAGATGCTTACAGTGTATTTTTAAGTTCCTCAAAGTGGGTCCTTGAAGGCTGATTCATTTCCATTCAATCGATACTGGTTTGCTTTGGTTCATGGTGATGGTGGCATTAACCACAACAATGGCATTTGTCACATCAAAGCTCTTCGGTGCAGTAGAACTAGTGTTTCATCAGGAAATTTGGTGTCCTACCCCCAGTTCCCATGTCATTGCTGGCTTGCTGTGTCGTGTGCATAAATTGAGTCAAATGATCATTTCGGTGCATTTCTTACAATCTTTCACATATTATAGCTATCCTGAAAATTTTCATCTGAGGGTAGATTGCGTCATGGTCTTCTGAAGTAGTCTTTCTCTTTAAGACCATTCATTGAATAAACCTATTAGACGCTTTGGAGTCATAATTGAATATAAGACAGAAATGGTTTGATATAAAAGCAACCAACATGCATAGCAGAAACAGCATTTGTAGTCATAATTTGGGTGACTTAACCCATATGCACGTGCTTAGCCTAATAATGTGGTCACTTTCCCTGTTCTGGTGTCCCTTGTAGGGTTTTCCTCTGAAATTGAGGGAGGGTGGGCTGAGCTCTGAAGCATTCTTGCAACATCGGCCAGAGTGGTCTCACCTTTATGCTTTTGTGATATGTGTGAGCCATGTAATATTCCACTCAACAAAAGAAGCCTGGAAATCATTAGAAGAGAGGACCAATACGTTCTTCCCAAGAGTTACAGCCTCAATTCCATGGGTGTGCATTTATGTGACATGCATCTGACATTAGTGGGAGTTCAATGGGTCACTATAATTTCCCTGAAGCACACCTGCTGAAAAATGTCAAGCTGTCTTATAAATGACCTGTACGTTCTTCTCCCCTTTGGAAGTTAGAGGAGTTGCTCTATTTTTGGTACATTTGCTATTTCATTTCTTTTTTTCTAACAATATTTCTTTTCTTCAATGCTTTATGAAGGATTTTATTTGAAATGATAAATGGAACACATCTTATGTATCAAGTCAAAAGTTCATAAGCATATATATTAAAAAAGAAAGCATCATTTCCTTTTTCGAGAATCAACACACCTTGATGCCAGCCTCCTGGTTTCATTAGAATCCCTCTCTTCTCTTCCCCTAACCAAAATGTCTCAGATTCCCCCGATTTGATTTCTGTAAATGGCCTACTTTGACTGGAAGAATTGCCTCTCTCTGTCTAAAACAGGACCCAGGCGTTACTAAAACAAAACACTGCAAAAAGTTAAATGAGGAGAAAGGAAAGTTAAGCATTGTACTTAGTGAGAAATACATAAACAAAAGTAGAGACGTAAAAGAAGCATGAGAGAAGGGTGAGAAAGTGAAATCCTGAGAAGATGAATGGTGTGTGAGCACTCAAACCCAGGAAGTAGCAAAAGGTGGAAGGAAGAATGGGAGCGTTTAGAATAAGATTCTTTGTGGGCTGGGTGGCAGATGTTATCGGTAAAGCCAGCCTGGGGAGTTGGCAAGGGTCCATGCAGTAGATAACACAGTAATAGAATGAACACATTGCAGAAGATAGGGCAACCTCTAATCCAAAAATTATCAGATAAAGAAAAACCAAGACACTTTGCAAAACAAAAAAACAAAAAACAAAAAAACACAACACAATGTCTTGTTTTTCATCATCATCTTCTTTATAATGAGGTTTCCATGCATTGAATACACACTTGGAAACACTGTAATCCCATGGTTGTTGTGGCTGCAGATTGATAGGTGTGGACAGGTCTTTGGTGGGGCAAACAAAACCAGGATCATGTTTTTTTGCTCTCAGAATGATCATTTGCTTGGACTTTCCTATTCTGCCTCCTAGTGGCTCAAAATGCCCACTGCATTCATTGGATTTATTCAGGATGTGAAGAAGGTCAGGGGAAATTAAGGATGAGTGCTTTGTCATTAGGACCTGAGAGGCAAATGGAGCAGAGATGGGGACGACTGCAGTGGGATAAGGACTCTCTCACCAGGAAGGTGCCATTGACGTAACAGTTGATGGGAACAGCAGAGCAAAGAGGCTCCCTCGTCCTCAGCTGACTCAACAACAAGCGAGACATCAGATGGAACGGTATTTATTGGGCAAGGAAAATCAGGGGAAGGCTAGGTGCAGTGGCTCTCACCTGTAATCCCAGCACTGTGGGAGGCCAAGGTGGGAGGATTCCTTGAGGCCAGGAGTTCCAGATCAGCCTGGACAACCTAGTGAGACCCTGTCTCAGAAAGAAAGAAAGAAAGAAAGAGAGAGGGAGAGGGAGGGAGGGAGAGAGAGAGAGAGAGAGAGAGACAGAGAGAGAGAGAGAGAGAAAAGAAGGAAGGAAAAAGAAAAAATTAGCCAGATGTGGTGATGTATGCCTGGTGTACCAGCTACTTGAAAAGCTGAGGCAGGAGGATTGCTTGAGCCTAGGAGTTCGAGGCTGCAGTATGCTGTGATTGCACTCCAGTCTCAGCAACAGAGTGAAGTCCTGTCTCAAATTTTTAAAAAAGACTCAAAAGAAAAATCAAGGGAGGAGTGGAGACAAGGTAGAAAAGAATTTTTTTTATGTTGTGCTTTTTTCCCTAATGTATTCATTTAATCATCAAATAAAAATTGAATATATTGATCATGTACAAAGTGATGTTTTGAAATATGTATCCATTGAGAAATGGCTAAATCGAGCTAATTCACAAGTGCATTACTTCAAATGCTTATTTTTCTAGTGCAAACACTTAAAATCTACTTTCTTAGAGATGTTCAAATATTCAATTCCTTGTGATTCAACTTTGTTTGCCATACTGAACAGATCTTTTGAACTTTTTCCTGCCAACTGAAACTTTGTAACCTTTGGCCAACATCTCCCGTTTCCTCTCCACCTCCAGCTTCAAGTTCTGTAAGAGAACATTCTACTCTCTGCTTCTGTAAGCTTGACTTTTTTTTAGATTCCACATATAAGTAAGAACATGTGATATTTGTCTTTCTGTGTCTGGCTTGTATCACTTAACATAATGTCCTCTGGTTCATCCATGTAGTCCCAAATGACACAACTTCTTTCCTTTTTTTTTGAGGTAGAATAAAAGTCCCTTATGTGTATAAAACCCATTTTCTTTATTCATTCATCTAATGATGGACATTCAGGTTGATTCCATATTTCAGCTGTTGTGATTAGTGCTGCAATGAACATGGGAGTGCAGATTTCTCTTCAAAGACTTCTTTTTTCCAATCCCAAATACACAAAATTATCATCCAGCATCTGTCATGCTATGGAGACTCTCCTTGATCTATTTATAAACGATTCAGGATTTCTTTAAAGAAGCTGAAATTTTATTTTTACATGCATAACCATATTTAGAAATCAAAATATTCAAAAAGAAATCACAGAAGAATCTATTCCATCAATATATAATTCCCAGTTAATTGATTATATAATGTCATTTAAGCATGAGTTAGTAGTCACAGAGAATATGCCTTAAAAATGTTCTGTCTTTGAAAGTTTTACATTCAAAGCAGTCTCTTAAGATTATTAATTCTAAAAGACACCATCCCTTTCTCTCTTCAGCCTGTTTTCTTCATTTTGCTTCTCATCCAGTATGTGAAAGGTTGATGATTTTTAGTTGATGAGGTTGACGTACCCTCTTTCTCCTTGGGGACAGAAGGACATAAGTTGTGCTTTAAATGAAAATAAGAGTATGATGAGTATCCTAAGGGATGATGGAAAGTTCCAGGGAGAAGCATTGAAATTGAGAGCCAAATTCAAGTACATTGGAATTAGGGTTCTGGTGATAATTCTGTCAGTATCTGCATATATTCAAGGAAATTAGTCCTTTCGAGTAGGATAATGGAAAAATCTCTAAAAGGCAATCTGAGCGGGATGTTTAAAGACTACGTGATTATTATGCACTGCATGCCTGTGCCAAAACATCTCAAGTACCCCACAAATATATACACTTACTATGTACCCATAAAGTTTAAAAAAATGTAAGACTACTACACATATTCTGGCCTGCAGCTTTTTTTCCCCTGACATTTGCCTACCAGCCTGTAATAGCACAGGCAATTCTACAAGAAGCATGAATATGCACATATGTACATGCATGACAGCAGTGATACAAAGACAGATGTGTTGTGTTCTAGTATAATTGTCTTATTTTTGTCCAATCCAACGTTAATAAGTCATTAGCTTTATGGAAATGAACCCTAGGGGATGAAACATACAGGTGCAAAGTAAATTTCCTAGGGACTAAATTATAACCAAATTATGGCAGGTACACCCTGCATTTAGCGATATAAATATATGTTTCAAATAAAATTGTAACATATTGATTGGCACGTCCAGCCATATTCTTAAGATACTTTATCCTTTGACTAAAAATAATAATAATCGCTTTTTTGAATGAAGTGTTTAATTTTCAGTGTAAAAAGTCAGGAATATTTTAGAATGCTCGACGCAACATTGCTTCAATGAGCTAGGGCCTGTATGAAGATAAGTCACTAGAAAGTCTGTGTTGATTCAGTTAATTATTTGAGATTATATGCACTGATTTTCACTGTGTTAAGTATAGTGGCATTTACTAGAGGCTCAGATGTTATAGAGAGAAGGCTGTGTCCAGTTATAGGGCTGTAGTCATAAACAGGTGGGTAAAATCAACACATCATTATAAATCATAAACAGGCAGGTATGATAAACACATAATGATAAGCATTTCAGCACTGGGTGCAGTGTTGCATGCCTGTAGTCTCAGCTACTCGCGAGGCTGACGATCTTTGGAGCTTAGGAGTTCAAGAGCAGCCTGGGCAACATAGTGAGACCCCATCTTTAAACATTAAAAAGAACAACAAAAAAACATCATTTCAGTGTAGACAGGCATAACATGATCTCACAGCGAAACACTACGATTTGTACACAAGAAAACTAAGCTTTGCACTGGTGTTGGGAGAACATTTTGGAATGATAAACTATTTCCTGTTTGTTTTAAGAAATATTTGGTAAGGTTTAAAGTAGTGTCTGCCTCTTTACTAAAATATTCCAGTATCTGTTTAGATGTCCCAGTTGCTCTTAGATACTTGGTGGTAAACATATATATACACATATATAGCGCATATATGTGTATATATGTGGGTGTGGGTGCATATGGGTGTGTATATATCTATGTGTGTATACATACATATATGTGTACATACATACATATGTATACATATACATGTATCAGTTGTTTGCGCTTGTGATATACACACAGATCTATATGTGTGTATATATATGTATCTATATATGTACACACGCTAATGTGTGTGTATACATATATAAAATATGTTCCTTGATTCACAGTGGGATTATATCCCAATAAACCCATTGTAAATTTAAGATGTCATTAGTTGAAAATGCATCAATACATCTAACCTACCAAACATCATAGCTTAGCCTGGCTGACATTGAACATACTTATAACACTTACATTAGCCTACAGTTGGGTGACATCATCTAACACAAATCCTATTTTATAAATAAAGTGTTGAATGTTTCATGTACACTGTAGAGTAGCAGTTGTTTGCCCTTGTGATTGTGTGGCTGACTGGGAGCTACAGACCACTGCCTGGCATGCAAAGAGACTATGGTACTGCATATTGCTAGCTTGGGAGTATATCAAAATTCAAAATATGATTTCTACTGACTGAATATCATTTTTGTATCATCTTAAGATCAAAAATTGTAAATCAAACCATTGTAAGTCCAGGAATGTCTGTGTAATAATTTGGCTATAGTCTTAAACAGGTGGGTAGTATAAACACATTATTATAAATCCATCATGTGCTTTTGAACACATGGAGGCTACCCCACCAAAATGCCTGTGTTCAATATATTGCTGAACCTCTAGGTATCTTTTTCCTTCATTGCTATTTAATTTTTCCTTCTAAGCATGAACTTACAATATTACTTAGGAATAGCATTCATCCTTCTACATTCTTCTTTGTTTAAAACATGCTTAGCATTTCTCATCTTGAAAGAAATGAGTAGCTTCCTTCTTTTCAATCATATTTCATCAGAACTATTCTCTTGAGGGCCACAGAAATGTCATAAGCATTTTCTCTGGCACTTCTGATACTTTTAATGGCTTTTGATACATCTTCATGTTTCTTAATCTTCTTGTGATCCTTACCATGTAAGTGACCCGTTGAGCTTATCTCCAACTCCTATTTTTCATTGTCTCCTTCCTTTATTTGAAACAACTTACATCCAGTGTGCACGTTTGAAGTGTGCAATTCAATGGCCTTTAGTATATGCACAACATTGTGACACCAGCAACACCATCTAATTTTTGAACATTGACGTCATTCCAAAGAGAAACCCCATACCTCTTCTCTCCCAGGTCCCCAGGAGATAGGCTTCCACTAACTATCTACCTGTCTATATAGATTTGCCTTTTGGGGGCATTTCATGTAAATTAAATCATATAATATGTGCTTTTTTGTGTGTCTGACTTCATTCCCTTAATATTTTTGAGGCTCATCCATGTTGTAGCATGCATCTCTACTCTTTTATTTTTTATGGTTCAGTAATATTTCATTTTATGGATATACCACACTTTGTTTATCCATCCATCTGTTGCTAGACATTGGGATCATTTCCAGTTTCTGGCTGTTCTCAATAATTGTGCCATGAACGTTCATGTGCAAGTTTTTGTATGGACATATATTTCATTTTTCTTGATTGGGGATATAGGAGCAGAATCGATAGGTCATATCATTAACTCTGTGTTTAAATATTTGAGAATCTTTCAAATTATTTTCCAAAATAGGTGTACCATTTTACATTTTCACCATCAATGCACAAAAGTTTTAACTTCTCCACATCCTCACTCACACTTGTTCTCGTCTGTCTTTTTAATTATAGCCATCCTAATGGGTGTAAAGTGATATCATGTTTGGGGGTTTATTTTTGAATATTTACATCATTCCAAAAAGAAGTCCCGTATCTCTTCTCTCCTACATCCCCAAAAAGTAGGCAAGAGGTAATCTACTCAAGAAATGATACCAGCTTAAACCAGGGCAGTACCAGTGAGAATGCAAAGAAAATAAAAAAGAAGAGGTTGTTCTGCGTGTCTTACAGATGCAACAGGATTTGCTGATGGATTGGATGCAAGGTGGCAGAGAATGAGAATGCATTTTTCCTGATGACTAATGATGTTGAACACCTATTCATGTGCTTATTGGACATGTGTGTAAATCCTTTGGAAAAATATCTATTCAGATCCTTTGCCTATTTTAATTGGATTATCTTTTCATTACTGAGGTTTAGGAGGGGTACTTTTAAGTAGTATAATGTGGATACATGTTCCTTACCACATGTGGGATTCACAAACACTCCCATTCTGTGTCTTCCACCTCCACTTTCTTGATGGCACATTCTTATTACTCATGTTTCTGAAAACATAATCTTCAGCCTCATCGACCAATGACTCTGAATATTGACTCATATATGTTTAAGCAGGCTTGTCCACTTACTGTATCTCACAAGTCCCATGGTTATCGTGACAGTCCACTGCTATCCCGTCCCTTGTGGCTGTCTCATCATTGTATGGAGACAATATAAGGATGCCGGAACAGATAAAGGGTATTAGGATAGAGTGCCATCAATGTGTCTGTGAAGAAGGGTTCGTTTCAATCAGTTCACCATGACTGGGGATTTGATTCTGTCAATTGCTGGCTCAGGAATGTAAATGCTGAGTAAGGCAGGACTTGATCAGTCTATTGGGGGAAGGCATCATTGACCAAAGTGCAGTGCAAATTTATTCATTGACTATGAGGCATATAACTCTTTATAACTGTCAATAGAAAATGGACAAGGCATCCCTCCGTTCCTTACAAGGTTTTGTAATGAGCCCTGGATTTAAAAAAATACTAGTAATAATAAGAGAAAGAGAGGGAGACAGAGAGAGAGAGTGAGATAGAGTTTCTAGTTTAAGTGAAGTTAAAATGTTTTTTCTATATATACAAAACTAGCTTTGCCAAGGAAGATGTAGTAGTGGTTTTCATTCATTCATTCTTCTTTCATTCAAGAAACAGATATTGACAACCTGCTGTTTGACACATGGTATAACAACTTCCATTGAAAATGGAGTAGCAAACAAAACAGAGAAAAAATCCCCAATCCTACAGCATTTCTATCCAGTAGGGGAAAAAACAACGACAGACAAGTATCGTAAAATACACAGTAGAATATGATATCACAAGTGCTATGGAGAAATATTTAGTAGAGAAGGGTGCTAAATTAGAAATTTTGTGCCAAAATTTTGACTAAGGTGGTTATGGAAAGTTTCACAGATAAGGCAATACTGATGTGAGGGAGTGATCCATACAGTTACCTGGAGGAACAGCATCTTGGGCTAAGGAAAGATCCAGTGCAAAGGCCCTGTGGCCACAGAGTCCCTGAGAATATCAGTGCAGCTGGAAAGTAGTGGTGAAGGGGATAGTAGCACCTGATTTCAGAGATGTCAGCATGAGCCACATTTTATATGCCTTTTAAGGACTAGTGTATTGTTCTTAGTGAGAAAGGAAATGGCTGTCTATGTAAAGGGGCATTAGGTTAGAAGGTTGTTGCATAATCCACCCAAGAAATAATACCAGCTTAAACCAAGGCAGTACCAGTGAGAATGCAAAGAAAAAAAAAAAGAAAAGAAAAAGATTGTTCTGGATGTCTTGCAGATCCAACAGGATTTGCTGATAGATTGGATGCAAGGTGGCAGAGAATGAGAAGATTCCAGGACAATCCTGGCCAATTAGAAGTATACTTTGAGAACAACAAGAAATAGGCCATATGGCCGGGTGTGGTGGCTCACACCTGTAATCCCAGCACTTTGGGAGGCTGAGGCAGGTGGATCACCTGGGGTCAGGAGTTCGACCAGCCTGGCCAACATGGTGAAACCCCGTCCCTACTAAAAATACAAAAATTAGCCAGCCATGGTGGCGGGTGCCTGTAATCCCAGCTGCTCGGGAGGCTGAGGCGGGAGAATCACTTGAACCCAGGAGGCGGAGGTTGCAGTGAGCCAAGATCGCGCCACCGCACTCCAGCCTGGGCAACAAGAGTGAAACTCCATTAAAAAGAAAAAAAAAAAAGAAAAAGAAATAGACCATAGAAGGAATAAGTTTAGGGGATGAGGAGATCAAGGTTGGGCATATTAAATTTGAATCCTGTATTAATCAGTCATCAAACAAAGACAGTGGGCAGATGGATGTGAGTCTGGAGTTTAGGGGAGAGGACCAAGCTGCATGTCATCGCATTCTGTATCTAAAGTCCAAGAAACTGAATAAGATTTCTCTGTGAGAGGATGTGCAGAAAAGTTCTAAGACCCAGAGCCTTCAACCCTCCAATATTTAGAGTTTGGAAAGATAAAAAAAACAAGAAGCAGAGTGCATCTACTATGATAGCAAGAAAATTGAGAGGTTGCAGTATTCTTGACACTGTAGTAAGCAAAATAATGGCCCCCCTGCCCTCAAAAAAACAAAGTTAACATCTTGTCTGGGTGTACTGTTTTTCTTGTTTCTCTCTCTTGAACCCATTTCGATCAGAATTTAGCTCTTCTACTCCATGAAACTACTTATCAGTTCCATTAATGCCTTCCACTCTGCACTCTCAGGGTTCAATTTTCTGGAAAATTTTGAATTTTGATTTTGATTTTCCAGAACATTTAGAGTTCTCGATGACTCTCTCCTTCACGAAAAACATTCCTTACTTTGTATCTGTATTTATTTCTTTCCTATTGCTGCTAAAACAAGATATCACAACTTGTTATAACTCTAATGTTAACTCTAGGGAATTAAAAGCAATGCAGATTTATTATCTCACAGTTCTGGGTGCTAAAAGTCCCAAATGTGTTCGCATTCGAAGAGAGAATCCATTTCCTTGGTTTGTCTGTTTGTCTTCTTTTGAAGACTGGCTACATATCTTAGATCTCATTCTCTGTTTCTAACCTTCCATTTTAAAAAACAAACAAAAAACATTATGATTACCTAGATTCATCCAGATGAACCAGGTTAAGTTCTCATCTTAAGATCCTCACTTTTTTTTTTTTTCTCTCTCTGAGATGGAGTCTTGCTCTGTTGCCAGGCTGGAGTGCAATGGCGCGATCTCGGCTCACTGCAACCTCCCCCTCCCGGGTTCAAGCGATTCCCTTGCCTCAGCCTCCCGAGTAGCTGGGACTACAGGCCCGCATCACCATGCCTGGCTAATTTTTTTGTATTTTACTAGAGACGGGTTTTCACCATGTTGGCCAGGATGGTGTTGATCTCCTGACCTCGTGATCCGCTCTCCTTGGCCTCTTAAAGTGCTGGGATTACAGGCGTGAGTCACCGTGCCTGGCCAGGATGTTCACTTTTTAAAATTGATTTATTCTTATTTTATTTTAGAGATGAGGTTTTGCTCTCTCAGATAGGTTGGAGTGCAGTGTCATAATCACAGCTCACTGAAGTCCCAGCCTCTTGGGTCAATTGATCCTCCTATCTCACCCTCCTGAGAAGCTGGGACTACAGACATGCACCATCACGCCCAGCTAATTTTTATATTTGTTTAGAGAGGGGGTTTCACCATGTTGCCCAGGCTGGTCTTGAACCCCTAGGCTCAAGTGATCCACCAGCCTCAGCCTCCCAAAATGCTGGGATTATAGGTGTGCTTCCTGACACCAGTTTCTAAGGTCCTTGACGGCTGTGGTCATAGCTCATACTACCTTTCTCTCCCTAGTGTCTACCGGACAATAAGCAGTTTCTGAATGATTAGCCGTTGCAGGGTTTTTGACTCCAAATTGCAAAATGCAAGCTAATTAAAAAAGGAGTGAATCTATTTACTCATTTTTTTTTTTTTTAGTTTGAGTGAACTGATTCTCAAAATCAGTGAATGCCCAGTTTCATGTAAACCGTGTTTATTTCCACTGTTTACACTCAGCAGCTGTTTCTTTTTCACAAACACTGGAGATTCCATGTTCCCCGAAATATCTATGTATACCTGTATCATAATTCATTACACATAGGTTAGCTGGAATAGAGATATTTTATATTTGTGGCATGCATTTGATCTTGAATTGAAACCTGTAGTTTAGAAAAATCTACATATCTTTATATTTTTTACAGATTTTGAAAATTATAAAAGCAAAACAGTAGAGCTCTACGGTAGAATTTTTTTTTCTTTAGGTCTTTCCATGGGTATTTTAAATGTCTCATTATGAAAAGACCATAAACCATGGTTTTCTAAGAGTTCTGCTGAATTTTGCAATTGGCTGGCACATTTTCTAAATGATCCTGTAATCTCCATGTGTTAGTTTTCTAGAGCGGCCATAACAAATGACCACAAATGTGATGGCTTTAAACGAGAGAAATTTACTCTCTCTCATAGTTTGGGAAACCAGATGTTCAAAATAAACGTGTTGGCAGGGCTGCCTTTCCCTGGGTGGTTCCAGAAAAAGATCCTTTCTTGCCTTTTCAGCTCTGGTGGCCTCGGTGTTTGTCTCTATCTTCACAAGGCTGTCTTCCCTCTATTGTATGTGTCGTCTCCTTTTCTTATAAAGATACCAGTCATTGGATTTAGGGTTATACCCTCAATTCAGGATAATTTTATCTGCAGATCCTTAACTAATTATATCTGCAAAGACCCTATTTTCAAATAGGGTCACATTCTGAGTTTCCAGGTGGACATGTATTTTTGGAGGATATTACTCAACCCACTCCACCCAACACATCATTATTGCAATATATATGTATGAATATAGGTGTTTCAGATGTTTACACTACACATGTGTGTACAACCAATGTATTCAGGATGCCACCTGGCTTTCTCCTTACTAGGCCACACTCTGGCAAGAAGATCTAAGGACAGTCTGGGATTCTTCATCTCCTTCTTGCATGCTCTTTGCTTCCAAATAATGTAGTCATGCAGTGTCTAAAAGTTTATTTCCTGAGCCTTTAAAACTTCTCCATCAGTTTGACAAGGAGTAAAAGCGTTTTTCCCCGTTGGCCACAAAACTTGTGCTTTTGCTCCAGCAATACGCAAAGCTATATTTCACACTTCCTTCTTAAATTACAGGCTATAAATATAAAGCAAAACCTTTTACCTTGGATATTCTTTCTGTCTTTTCCCTCTATTATTAAATCTGATTACAAATGCTCAT
This sequence comes from Pan paniscus, assembly GCF_029289425.2. Taxonomy (NCBI): domain Eukaryota; kingdom Metazoa; phylum Chordata; class Mammalia; order Primates; family Hominidae; genus Pan; species Pan paniscus. The sequence continues at coordinate 7,556,275 of NC_073272.2, read as the reverse complement.
TAATGCTCTGCCTTGGAATTGCAATTTGGGCATGTGCCATGTGAAAATGGAGGTTCCTAAAAATTAAAATCAAAGATTAATGCAGGTTTTAAAAAAGGGTCTTATTCAAATATATCTCAAGTTTTAAAACGACTCATGGACTTTTAATGAAATCAATGGCCTTGTAATGCCTCATTTTTTTTTTCAAACTCAACTGTTTCATAGCCTTCTCTTTAGAACATATCTGATTTACCAGAACCCAAGATTTGTGAGATGGTGTTATTTTTTATTTTTACTTTTTCCTCACCCCACGGTACCATGAAGAGATCGTGTAACATCCTTTCCTGGTTTTAAAGACAGGAGAGTAACGATTACATAACGTTCAAACAAGTCAGGTGTTCTCCAGAAGATGGTGTTAATGGTGTCTGATTCACAGATGCTGCCTTGACCCCTGCCGGTGGTAGGACCTATATTCTGGTGAAAGCCAATTTTAGGCCATGGATTATAGGATCTAGATGGAGAAAAACGATACCTAAACCTCATGAGATCTTAATTCACTGATCGGTGGGAGAGATATTTTTCTTTCAGATGGTATCATCTTATTGCATCTCCAGCAGAGTGTTTGGCTGGTGAAAATAAAAATGGCCATTATAAAGAAGTTCTTTAGACTTTTAAAAATTTTACTAGGATCATGCCAGAAATTCCTGCTGTAGAAGTAGATATGTATGTGTGTATACATATATATATATATATATATATTTCTGAATTTGAGATGTTGGGTATTGGTAGAGATTCATTCATTTGAATGGAAATAAGCTTGCTTTACTTTTGGCCAGCATGAATGCTCTCATTTGCCACAGGTTGGCAAGCTTATTGGTTTAAATATAAAGGATCTTGTGGGTAAGATTAACAGCAGGTTTTTATAGTGCCAAAATTTCTTTCTTTTTTATTATCATATTTAGGAAAGTCTCTTGACTCTGAGATACTTTATATTGTGGAATAATAGTTCTGGTGCAAGTATAGATTAATAGATTATTAAACACTTCAAGATATGGATGGAAGAGTACAACTAGGATATTGTTAATGAGTCCCATTTACTATTCTTTAATTTGCAGTGGAATTTTCATTTAACTTTTGAATATACCAATGATAGGAAGTTAGTAGTGTTTGCCTGTAATTTATCCTGAGCTCATTTATTTGAAGTTCAAATTTGAAAGCTTCCTTTTGTTGTTTGGTAAATAGAGATTATTGTGATTCAAAATGAGTAATCCCTAAATTGATGTAGAAAAAGATATTTGAGGCTGGGCACAGTGACTCACGCCTGTTATCCCAGCACGTTGGGAGGCTATGGGAGGTGGATCACTTGACCAGGAGTTTGAGACCAGCCTGGCCAACATGGCAATACCCCGTCTCTACTATGAATACAAAAATTAGCTGGGCATGGTCTCACAAACATGTAATCCCAGCTACTTGGGAAGCTGAGACCCAAGAATCGCTGGAGCCTGGGAGGCGGAGGTTGTAATGAGCTGAGATTGTACCACTGCACTCCACCCTGGGCGACAGAGCAAGACTTCGTCTAAAATAATAATAATAATAATAATAATAATAATAATAATAATAAAAAAAAAGAACTTTGAGATATTCATATTGTCCAAAAAGTATAATTCAAATACTTAATGCAGAAGGCATTAGGATCACTAAACTATGGACTCATTCATCAGTTGTAACAGATGGAAGGGTCTTTGTTAGAGTCCTGGAGGCTGATTGAGCATTTTAAATTGCAGGTTCCTAGAGGAGATCCAGGAGGTCTAAAGGTAAGGGTCTACAAGCAGGAAGCACCCCCACTCGCACCCCCGAATTCATGACAACAACACTAACTAGGCAGCGAAGGGATATTTCCTGATGTCAGCAGTCAGCAGAATGGTACTGAAGGTTGCTAGATAAATGCAAGTTTTGTAGTCACTCACCTGCAAGTTATAGGCAAGATATTTATTTGTACTCCTATGGGAAATTAGCCCTAATTGACTGCTCTTAATCAGAACAAGACATTCTAACCTCTTATTCATGGTTAGCAGTATATCCCACTTGCTTCACTTTGTGATTCTCCATCACATTGGAATAACTGGACATGGGATACATTTGGAATTGAGTCTCAAATTCAAATCGCCATAGAACCTGAAAAGAAAATGTAAGAAGAGACAAAACAGAAGAAAAATGCAGGATAGAGAGTTATGATTTAGATGTGTTCATTCTGTGAACAGAGAGCAGATTCTCTTGGATCTGGCTGAAATAGGGGCCCCCTGTGTTGTGAAAGTGGTGTATGTCTTCATACGTGTTCCCACGGGCCTGGACAACCAACCACATTTGAAAAATGAAGAAATGAAGGCTTGTGGTCAGGGTCACAAAACTTGACAGTGGCAGAAGTGGATCCAATTTCCAGTCAAATCTATGACTCGTTCCATCTTGGCCACAATTATACTGCAACTCAATTGCTTTTCTTCTAATCAGTACCCACCCACCGAAATGTCAGCTCTTCAAGGGCATTAATTGTTGTTTGTTTCATTCATTGTTGAGTCTTAGGAGCCTGGGACAGTACATTGAAAATCTCAGTTGTTGACATTCTCAATAATACACAAGAAATCATGTTTTCAGATCATGGAAATCATATCCATTAGGATGGCTGTTAATAAAGTAAACGTAAAATAAGAAGTTGTAATGGAGATGTGGAGAAACTGGTACTCTTTCACATTGCTGGTGGGAATGTAAGATGGTACAGTCATTGTGGAAAACTCTTTGGCTGTTCCTCAAAAAAGTAAACATGGAACTACCATATGTGATCCAACAATTCTACCTCCGGGTATATACTCCAATTCTACCTCTGGGTATATACTCAAAAGAATTGAAAGCAGGAATTCCAGGAGATATTTGTATACGCAGTCCTTAACCATGTTATTCACAATAGCTAAAAACTGAACTTTTGAACTAGCCAACTATCCATTGATGGATGAATGGATAAACAAGTGATATATATGTATATATTTATGCGTGTACACACACACACACTGCTGAAATGGAATATTATTCAGCCCTTAAAAGAAAGGAAATTCTGATACATGCTACAACATAAATAAACCTTGAGGACATCATTCTAAGAGAAATAAGCTACATGCTAGTCACAAAAGGACAAAAGCTGTATGATTTTACCAATATGAGGTACGTAGAGTTGTCAAATTCACAGAGGCAAAAAGTTGAATGGTGTTTGTGTGGGGCTGAGAGGCGGAGAGAATGGAAAATTATTTCCTAATGGATAGAGTTTCAGTTTGGAAAGGTACAAAATGTTCTGAAGATAGATGGTGGGGACAGTTGGACAATAATGTGACTGTTCTTAAGGCCACTCAATTATACACCAAAAAATAGTTTAAATGATCAATTTCATATTCTCTATATCACAGTAAAATAAAACATTATGGTATCTGTGATTTAATCGACTATTTGTAATCATCACCATGTTAGAGCATGTTCAGTATCTCATATCCTGCAATATTGGAATGGACATGGTAATTTTTGAGTGGTAGAAAATAAAGTAACTTTTAAAAACCCATCTCTATGTATTCACATAATCTTACATTTCATATAAGTGAAATCATACACTCTATATCTCATTTCTTTCTCCTAATAAAATGTTTACAAGGTTTACAAGGTTCATCCACATTGTACCATGTATCAATCAGTACTGCATGCTGGTTTATGGCTGGATACTATTCCATTGTATGATAGACCGCATTCTGTTATGTTTATCTATTTTTCATTTGATGGATATTTGGATTCAATTCATAGAGACAGAAAGTAGATTAGTGGTTGCTGGTGCTTGGAAGAGGACTATAGGGAATTAGCGTGTCATGGTTACAGAGTTTCAGTTTGTGAACATGAAAAATTTCTAGAGATAGATTCACAAAAATGCAAATGTACTAAATGACATTGAACAGAACAGTACACTTTAAAATGGTTCACTTTATGTTACGTGAATTTCCTCTTAAATAGAAGAAAAATAAAGTCTGAAGTTGTCATATCCTTCACTGGGATGCTCTCTTTAAAAGTGTAGAAAGGTCCTGAAAGGAGCATATAAACAAACTAAACAACAATCAAACAGAACATGTCATCTTACCCCACAGCATCCTGACATGGAAGACTAAAAACTGTCCCAGGGCTCTCTTCTTCCTTATCTGTTACTTTCAGGGGCATTTTAGCTTAGGATTTAATTTGACTATTGACAACCCCAGTGTCTCCATTTGATCTCAGAGCAAACTTGAATTGATAATTAAATTTCCATGCTTTTGACCAGGGAAAGACTTTAGGAAATGTCTTTGAAACTGTGAACTTGTAGAAAGGAGAAAATTTTATATGTATCTAGCTTCTTTCCATTCCATTTGTCATATGGTCAGAACTTACATGATGCAAGCAGGCCATTTACAGGGCCCTGGGCTGACAGCTACATGCTATATTTTGTATTTGCTTCCACTATTTTGTTAGCAAATGTATGTACTTACTAACAAAATACGTGTTTTAAGAAATAAAATTATTTTAAGAACAAAATAATAAAATGTTTTAAGAAAACCTGCTTTTATTTGCTTTTTATTTTTTATTTAAAAATGTTTATAAATTTATGGGTGTTACAAATTCAGTTTTGTTATATGGGTATATTCATAGTGATGATGTCGGGGCTTTTAGCGTACTCATCACCTGAATAGTGGAACCTTTATCCAGTAGGTAGTATTTCATCCTTCATGCCCCTTCCTCCTTCCACCTCCTCACACTTTATAGTGTCCAGTGTTTATTATTCTACCCTGTATGTTAACGTGCACCTGTTGTTTAGCTCCCACTTATAAGTAAAAACATGCAGTGTTGGACTTTCCAAGTTATTTCACTTAGGATAATGGCCTCCACCCAGTTTCATACATGTTGCTGCAAAAGACATAATTTCATTCTTTTTTATGACTACTACTGAGTTGTATTCCATGGATATATAAACCATGGTTTATATAAACATTTATATATCCAGTCATCTGTTGATGGACACTTAAGTTGATTTCATGACTTTGCTGTTGTGAATAGTGTAGTGATATACATATGAGTGGAGGTGTCTTTTTGATAGAACCATTTCTTTTCCTTTGAGTAGAAACCCACAAGTGGGATTGCTGGGCCAAATGGTACTTCTATCTTAAGTCATTTGGGAAATCTCCATACTGTTTTCCATAGAGGTTGTATTAATTTACCTTCCCACCAACAGTGTATAACTGTACCCTTTTCTCAGCATCTTTGCCAACATGTGCTGCTTTTTGACGTTTTTCAAAATGTCATTCATTTTCATTTTTTATTATAATTACTTAAAAATGAGGACTTTTAACAGAGAAGGGAAAAATAAAGTTGGTAATCTTTTGTAGTGCCATGTAATTTCTAGTTACAAGACCACAGATAAGTCCCATGCTGAAGAGAGGTGGGTAAAATAGCTCGTTTGAAATGAAGCACATTTGGGAAGATAAAATTGTTTTTAGGATGATAAAGATGTTTGATGTCTAACTTTGGTCTAGTTTTTCTAATGTTAAGTGTATTCTTAACATCTGCCCAAATTATTCACTCTTTAAACCACATGCCAAAACATTACTTACATTTACTTGGTTTATAATAAAATTTGGGACTATTAGTGGATGATATTTACTGCAAGAATTGTTAATCTGGCATTTGGATCTAGTATTTAGATTACTTTATATTTTCAGCTGCATATGCAACTATTAGATATCTGCCCACACCTTTTCCTTCCCACTGTGGAAAATACACACTGTATTAAGGTGACAGACAGGTTTTCCTATTTTCACCCCTTAGACTTGAGTTATTTTCTCATCATTATTAACTCATAGAACCTGTGCTTTGTTCCTGGCTTCAGCTTGAGCACTGTGCAAAAATTTATCCTACAAGATTTGGTCAAAGCTGTTGGCTGTGTAGGCACCTAGTAGAAACTTCCCCTTTCCCCTCTGAGGGTTCACTGAAAAATCAACTTAAAAAGGCAGATTAATTGAAGAAAAGGCATGCAAATTTCCTTTAATGTGGATAGCTTGGCAGGAAGGATTAGGAGACTGATTACCCAATATCTTAATGGAGTAGATATGCTTATATACTCTACTTCCTAGAGGAAAGGGAGGTGAGGACTCCTGGATGATACTTAGGGGGATAGTAAATGATTTTTAGGGGAATTAAGTGGGCTTGAAGAACATACAGTGGCTTAGAACAAAGTCTGTTGGGCTTGCAGAGCAGACAGTGGTTTGTCACAAAAGTCTGTCCAGGTGTGTTGACAGACTTCATTCTTTCTTCCTGCGATATGAGTCCAGTTACTAGAATCTCGGGGAAGGGACCAGAGGTCATTATTTTCTTCTTTGATGGGTCCAGACTTTAGGCAGATAAACAACTTCAGAAAACAACTTCCTCCTGTGCTTTGGGGGTCACAGAGGGTTCAGAGACAAGAGGGAGTGGGAGAAGATGAGAGAGACGTTGAGGCTTCTTCTTCAGTTCAGCACATCAAAGTGCCATATTTTGCTGTATGGGTTTATGAGTCCCAACAACTGGGTAGTGAAGACAACCCAGGGCTGTGTGTTGATGGTTCCGATGCAGACAGTCAAGGCTCACTTCTCTGGGAGGAAGCTAAATGCCACTCAGAGACACATCCCCATCTCAAATGTCTTTGTTATATTGATGACAGTTGGCACCCAGATGGCATGTATCCCTTGTGGTTTCAACCATTGGTTGATATGACCTTAAAGGCCCAAGGTATGTATTCGTTGGTCCATTTTTTGGAGGAATGCATTTTACTTCCACAATGCAGCATAGCTGTTAACCATTCATCATGCCAGTAAGAGAATCCCCGGGATCTGCATTGGGACAGAATCCCCATTCACTGCCTTGTCTCACTTTTGTAGTTTGTTTTGTTTTGTTTGAATTTGTTTTAGTTTTTACAAATAATCTGAAGGTAAAATATAATTGAAAGAAGCACTTATCTTATGATATCAGGATAAGTAAACTAGTGCAGTTCCAGAAACATCTAACCAAGTGTTGTTTTCTTGCTGGATTGCAATATTGATAGGCACATGGGATAATATCTCATGTAAATTCTGAAACATCTAATTGCATCTTGATCCTTCATCTTGACCCTCTTCTCAGTGGGCTGCATTTATCCCTAAAGAGCAACATTCTGTCAACTCTTAGGAACGTGAAACGTTACAGTCTGCAGAGCAAATTACCAGCAGGAGAAAATATTACTGAATATTCAAAAGCATGCCTTTTGTGTGAATGATCTTGAAGCCCCAGGGAATGGGGGAAACAGGGTTGGGAGTACATAAGCCAAGAACCTTATTTGATCCAGCAGTTTCCGGCTTCTAAAACCCTACCCATGCAGTTACAAGAAGAAAATAACAAATTGGCATCACTTAATGTTTAGTGATAGAAGAAGAAAAGCATGCCTTTGTTCATTTTCTACTCTTCTCATTTCCTGCTTCACCATTCCTATCAAATGAAACATTTCGTTTTCATTTCCTCTCTATAACTTGTACTATCTCTGTGAATAGATGATGTGCTTAACATATTGATGTTTGTGAGTAAAGATACTCTTGCTATCATCAAAAGAGACAGTATCCATTTGAGAAGCATCTAGTATATGAGGAAGAGTTTTGTTTTCATTTTTCCCTTATGTTGTTTTTTATATTTTAAATGTAGTTGTAAAATGACAGAACATGGGATCACAAAGAAACACAAAATTCATAATTAATACATGTGATTTTGTATTTATTTTAGGTATGCAAGGGGCACGTTTGTGTGGGAGTTCAAAAGCATTTAATTATTTTAAATCTCCTTTCATTCATTTAATAAGTGTCTTTTGAGGTCAGATGTAAACAGACAACTTGTTACACGTTTCTTGTTTTTAGGGAACTTCCACCCCAACATGGGAAATAAACAGAGACCCTACTAGTTCTTTAATAGTTTCTTAATGAAACAGGATATTTCCCTGACCCCTTCACAGGTGGGAACTGGAGTGCACTGGTGCTGGAACTAGCCGGCTGCTTCGGGGCCAGCGGGGGTGAACCCTGCTCACTCGCTGCTCTACCCCTTGTGGGAGGGGAAGCACAGGTGAGCAGGTACAGGAGCCAGGGCGAACAATTTTGGGCACCAGCAAGAATGAACTCCATACCAGCCCCACGGCAGCATCTAGTAGAGGGTAGCCCGCAACCCCTGAAGACCCAGAGGAAGTGTTACACTGCCTGTTTGGCTTTGCCATCTGCAGAGACCGTAAGTGTTAACAGCTCAGTGGAGGGTCAATGTGACAGCCTTTTGCACCCACACTCATGGCACGCAAGTTTTTGTCCTGAGGTGGGAAATTAAAGAAAAATAAAATCAAAAAGAAAGAGAAATAAGTTTTCCTGTATTAGGCTGACTTTTCCCAGAGGCAGCAACAGGCACAGCCCAGACCCAGGAAAAGTCTTGATAATATTATCTAATGTGCTCTGGAGACTCTCCCAGCACTCCCTCAACATAGGGAGAAGGAAAACAAATTTTCCTTTGTTTTATGGAATGAGTTTATAGATTCCTGTTCTCTGTAACTAATGACTTCAAGTATTCTGTTTTATCTAAAAAGTACAATGAAGGTCATGAGAAGCCTGATTAGGCCTGAACTACAGCTGCTTGGGCACCATAGTGAAGGTTATGAAATAAACCAGTGCAAGGCACTTTAGAGCAAAACCTAGGTAACAGACATCTGGATTGCTTGGCAATGGTCATATGCAGTCCTGAGTTTGTCCTGCCTCTGTATCCCTGCTTTCACGCCACTGTAAGCTTACTTCAAGCTAGCCCACCCCCTTTTGTTAAGTGTGTATGAAAGACAAGTGCTGTCTTTGTTCCGGGCCCAGTCGTTGGACGTTGAGTCTGCTGGGTCTGAGTGCACTCAATAATAAAGATATCCTCCTGTATACACCCCGAGGTCTCTCTCTGGTCCCCCTGATCCCGCAACAGACTGACGTCCAGGAGCAATCAGGTCACACGAACAAATGGAAGATGGTAAATGCAGGGGATTTTTTATTGCTGGTTGAAAGTAGCTCTCAGCAGGAAGGGGAACTGAAAATGGGATGGAGCAGGAAGATAATCTTCCCCAGGAGTCCCGTCATCCCCGGCCAGAATCTTCTCCAAAGCTATGCCATCAAGCTGTCCCTCTGAAGTCAAGCCACTTCTCTCTGATGTCCAACCATAATTTCCGATGTCCAGCTGCTTCTCTCCCCTTTCCAAGCTATGCCTGGAGTTTTTATGGGCACAGGATGTGGTGCAGGGCAGGCCATGGGTGGTTTTGGAAAAGGCAGCAGTCGAGTGGGAAAACAGGAATGTAAATTCTCACTTTGGGCCGTGGTTGCTTTTTGGCTTGAGGGTGGGGCACTTACCGGGAACCTGCTCTCTTCTGCCCAGAATTTCCCTGCCTTCTGTCCCTATTGGTTTTGTATTTATTTTAGGTATGCAAGAGGCACGTTTGTGTGGAAGTTCAAAAACGTTTAATTATTTAAAATCTCCTTTTATTAATTTAATGAATGTCTTTTGAGCTCAGATGTAAACAGGCAAGTACAGCTTATAGCTGCAGTGAACGCTGAGAATGAAGTACTCAGACAATTCCAGCTGAACGGGGCGGGGAACAGCTCTTCTGAGAGAGTGCTGCCCCAAGATCCATCCATCTGAATATTTATTGAGAGAGCTTGTTTAAATTACAGTTCAGATGAACAAAAGACATCCACCAGGTGGCTCTTTGCGGTTGGGTCATGAGGCACATATGACCTTGAAAAAACACTCAAACCACATTCTTAGGAGGCTGTGTTCAGCACTCCTTATCACACATACTACTCCCTGTCCTGTTTTCAGGGACAAGGAGTTCTAGTCTCATGCACAAACAACATGCACATGGCGCCTCAGTATTTTTCCATGCCTCGACCTCAAATGTCTTCTACATTAGCTTGAATATGTTGCCATGCACCCCCCACAGGAAGTCATTACACATGTTTCCTGATTTTAGGGGAGCTTCTACCCTAACATGGAAATTAAAGAGAGATCCTACTAGTTCTTTCAAGTGTCTTAGGTACCCAATTGGATATATTCTACACCCCTTAGTGGCGAGTGCTCATGTTGTCAAATTTGCATTTGTTTTCAAATGAGATTAAAACACAACAACAACAATGTTTAAATGTTTCTACTATTAGAAAATAAAATCAATGTATTCTATCTTGGATTTTTCCTTTATTTCTTTATAGAGTTCTGGTTTGCAACAAAGTTTTATCAGTAGCTGATTTACCTTCCCAAGAGCTCGGGCAGGATTTGATGGTGAATGTACATTTAGTGGTTTCCATATTAAAAAAAAAAAAAAAAAGACTCTGAATAAGCTCCCAGGCTCTCAGATTCTTCTAGTTCTTTCTGAAATGGTCCACAACATGATTGTTTTGAAATTGAAAAATTAAATGCTTTTATTTCAAACCCCACCGATCTAAAACCAGTAGGTGTACCTTTCATGAGCACACTTCATTCTGCAGGTGAAAAATTTTCTTCCAACAATTGTCTATGATAGTGATTCATAAGTCAGCAATTTGCTCTAAAGAATGTGTCTCTTCCTAAGCATCACAAGAAGTAATTTAAATTATGCTATTTCTTAGTAAGCATGTTGATTGAACCTCACATATTTCCACTGATTCTACACTAAACACAGACTCTCTTTTAGTTTTACTCCATTTGACTTGGTTTATACAGTTCACATAGTCACTTTTGTATGTCTAAACTTGCCTGACCATTTTACTAGATGGCATGGTGATATGGTTTGGCTTTGTCCTCACCCAAATGTCATCTTGAACTGTAGTTCCCATAATCCCCATGTGTCATGGGAGGGAGCCAGTGGGAAGTAATTGAATCTTGTGGTGGTTACCCTCATGATGTTCTCATGATAGTGAGTTCTCATGAGATCAGAGGATTGTGTAAGGGGCTTTTCCTCCTTTTGCTCGGCACTTCTCCTTGCTACCACCATGTGATGAAGGACATATTTGCTTCCCCTTCCGCCATGATTGTAAGTTTCCTGAGGACTCCCCAGCCATGCTGAACTGTGAGTCAAACTTTTTTCCTTTATACATTACCCACTCTCGGGTATGTCTTTAATAGCAGCATGATAATGGAAATTGCTACTGAGAGTGGGGTGCTGCTGTGAAGATACCCAAAAATGTGGAAGTGACTTTGGAACTGGGTAACAGGCAGAAATTGGAACAGTTTGAAGGGCTCAGAAGACAGGGAGATGTGGGAAAGTTTGGAACTTTCTAGAGACTTGTTGAATGGCCTTGACCAAAATGCTGATAGTGATATGGACAATGAAGTCCAGGCTGAGGTGGTCTCAGATTGATATGGGTAACTTGTTAGGAACTAGAATAAAGGTGACTCTTGCTATGTTTTACCAAAGAGACTGGAGGCATTTTGCCTGGTGGTGTTGTTCCATGATTTTTTTTTTTTATGTTCAACAGGATGATGGCACAACCTAGCTTCAAGGCACAGACCAACTCCCAGCATTGCCAGGGCTTAGGGTACATTACCAGGTCAGCTGCTGACCAGCAGGGGCTGCTTTTCTCTTTTGTGAGTAACTGAGAATTAAATAAACTAAGTAACATGCCTCAAATCCTGCAGAGGGTTGGAGATAATACTGGAGTCTCAACATAGACTATATGGGAAAGTCTAGCCCATTAATCTCCAGGCTTTTTTCTAAGAAACCAAACGCCAATATTTTATTTGTTGCAGAAAAGAGACATCCTATGGTCAACACAATCTTCAGTGGGAGTTAATTTTAATCAGGTTCTTTAGAATTCAGGAAAGCTGGAAAAAAGAGGAGTTGTGTAACTCACATACTGGGAGGCATCTTCTGTGGCCAGTCAGCAGATACCATCTCCATTGGAGAGATGCAGGCATCTTAAGGATGGGAGAATTCCATTTATAGCCTAGGACTCCTTTGTCCATGGGCCTGGCTTGGATAGGGATGGCCCATATTAATGTCTTTGACTCTTGGTTTTATTGTTACATTCTGTATGGCTGATTCAGATTTGTCCACACTGATATATTTGTTCTCTGATTCTGATCATTGTGGCCATCTTTTCCTAGAACAAAGGGCTTAGGTTAATTTTTGCAGAGTAATGACATTTTCTGTGGCAGCCAAACTCCATAGAACAATATTGCTCCTACTTCTTGTTTTCTTCCAATGGTAGTTGAACGTGCAAGCCACATTCAGGAGTAGGGTCTGAAATTCCCCAAGAGCTAGCCAGCAATAATAGTGCAAATCTAATACATGCCCTTGAAACACCAAGGGATAAACTCATGTGCATTTGTTCTTTTGGGGTTTGAAGAACCAGATGACATGCAAAAGAAAAATATTGACAAAAGATATCTCATCGTTTACTTTCAATTATTGAGTTTGATTTTCATGCATTCAACCTTAGTTTTTTTAAGAGGTAAGTGATTCTAGTTTGTGAGAGCCAGAAGCATGCACAAATAAACCTTATTTAACAAATTAATCTCATATTTTCTTGGTTCTGATGATTGCATACTGCTTATTTTAAAAAGGTTGTGAGCAAGCCAAAGTTATCATACTTATTTTTAAAGTGACAGCATGGTTGAGCTTTCAAAATATGTTTAAAGATTCTAAGAGAAACAGGTTAGAAAACAAGATGATTGACAGCTTTTTAGGTTATTAGATACAGAAAATTATACTTAGATTTATTTTGGTTGAAAATTAATCCTACAGCATTTAAACCAGCTGGGAAAGCTTGTGCATGCACAAGAGTGTTCAAGCTGCAACTTAAGGCCATTGGGCAACAGTAGAAAGAAAAAAATGGTTATTTCTTCTCTTTCAGAACCAACTGTGACTGATTAACCACAAAAGATCAGCGGGGGTATTCAGGCCTAGGTCATCTTGGTGGCAACTTGGGTTTTAGTTTGCTTTCAGGCTCATTGCTGGAAAAGGCTGTTCAGAAGCTTCCTCTACAACAAGGGAGACGACAGTGCGTGAGTACAAAGCAGAGAGGTGCAGTGCTTTCTACAGCACCGAGTGGGCAAATTGTGCAGATTTTTCAGTAGAATCTACTTAACACCAATCCATGCATTTGCATTTTATTAAAATGAAACTGTGATCATTTCAACTGCACATTGCAGACATGCCCTATAAAATGTTTGAAGTCCTGTTTTGGGCAAAAGTTTTGAAAACATGCACCCCGTATCAGTTTCTCTACTTATATTTTGTATTTAATTTTTCTAAAGAGTGCCACATTTTCAAAGCAAGCAGGCCAAGAGAATGATCTTTTTTTCCTCTTTTTTTCCCCCAGTGTTTAAAATGCAACTGCCATGGGGCTGTGCCATTTTAGCTGTTGGAAAAAATAATCTACTATGCCTTGGTTGTATGTCTGAGTCATCAGAGCTTCTGGGAATGATTCTTTGGCACATTCTACCAACAATTTAACATGACACAAAATCATTTTCATATCTTGTGATAGTGTCAGCCAAGTGTTTCATACACACATGGTGCTAGGTGCTGAAAAAGGTGTCTGAATAAAATTGTTTTCTTAAAGGAACCATAGGGGACATGATAAAAAGATGCACAATTATATATCTTTTTTTTTTTTTTTGAGAAGGAGTTTCCCTCTTGTCGCCTAGGTTGGAGTGCAATGGTGCAATCTTGGCTCACTGCAACCTCTGCCTCCCAGGTTCAAGTGATTCTCCTGCCTCAGCCTCCCGAGTAGCTGGGATTACAGGAGCCTGCCACCACACCCAGCTAATTTTTGTATTTTTAGTAGAGACGAGGTTGCACCATGTTGGCCTAGCTGGTCTTGAACTCCTGACTTCAGGTGATCCACCCGCCTCGGCCTCCCAAAGTGTTGGGATTACAGGCGTGAGCCACTGCGCCCGGCCTAAAGATGCACAATTACATTTCATAAATTGAGAGAGTTTCCTAAACAAGAGAGAGCATACCTGGAAATATCAGAGAAAAATACAAAGGGCTTAAAGATGTTGTATTAAGCAAAGTTAGACTAAGGCAGCTTGGATGTGCATCTCCTCCACTTTATGTTTATACCTAAGTAGAGATTAAAAGCAGAGGAATTTCAATTTCCACATGACTTGTATATGAGCAACAGATGGGAGTTCTAACTACTGACCACATTGGCACATCACACAATGTTTTCTTTCAGGTTTCTCTACCTATGGCAAAACCAATGCTGTATTAGAGCCTCGTGAGCTGTGTGTTGTTGATTAATTGACTTAACCTCTCTGGGCCTCATTTTTCTCACCTTTAAAATAATTGAGTCTTAAGGTGTTTTGAGGATCAAAAGAGTTACTGTACAAACAGTGCTAGTAAGAGTCCCCGCCACATGGAAAGGCTATTTTATATATATATATACGTATACGTATATACGTATATACACGTACGTACGTATACGTATATATACGTATATATACGTATATATACGTATATGTATATACGTGTATATACGTATATATACATATACGTATATACACGTATATGTATATACGTGTATATACGTATATATACATATACGTGTATATACGTATATACATATACGTGTATATACGTATATACATATACGTGTATATACGTATATACATATACGTGTATATACGTATATACATATACGTGTATATACGTATATATATACACACACACGCACGTAATTTTATATATTAAATGTGTATAATTTATAAATTTTTGTATTATAAATGTAAATCTGTGATATATATTAAAACTATGAAATACAGATCATGTAATATATACTACCTATTTTTTTTTTTTAATTTGTTAGCATATTTTGAAAATTTTATTTTGCTTATAGGTCTTGAAAGTCATTCCCCAATCAACCTTTATTAAAATCCCTTTGATTCATTGGAGAATATCAATACATATGAGGTATTAATATATATAACATATGTAACTCTTCTGAGTTTATAAATGTATGTATAAAACATAAAAATTACTAACTCTTCATATATATGTTTGTATCTATATACAATTTATATATATAGATATATATACATATTTGTATTACATATGAATAATCATCACAGTGTGTCTGCATTTGTTAATCTAACCTCCTCCAACCCCACCCCCAAAAAAGCAGAAACTAAAAATAGAGGAATTTTAAGTTCCACATGATTTATA
This sequence comes from Pan paniscus, assembly GCF_029289425.2. NCBI lineage: Eukaryota > Metazoa > Chordata > Mammalia > Primates > Hominidae > Pan > Pan paniscus. The sequence goes on along the minus strand of NC_073272.2, from coordinate 7,541,034 downwards.
TAGGAGCAACAAATGGAACTACTAACTTCCGACCGCATTAGCTAATCATACAATTTTTTCTTTCGTGCTTTTGTTGTAAATATGATTTTTATTTAAGAGGGTATTATTGATTATCTACGCAAGAATTAGCTATGTTCTCCATACTTCTACTTCAGTTTTTTAAAAAAGGATGAGGATAGACCGGGCATAAGTGGCTCATGCCTGTAATCTCAGCACTTTGGGAGGCCGAGGCCGGCGGATCACTTGAGGGAAGGAGTACAAGTGGCCTGGCCAACATGGTGAAACCCCGTCTCTACTAAAAGTACAAAAGTTAGCTGGGCATGGTGGCGCATCCCTGTAATCCCAGCTACTTGGGAGGCTGAGGCAGGAGAATCTCTTGAACCCGGGAGGCAGAGGTTGCAGTGAGCCAAGATCACGCCACTGTACTCCAGCCTGGGCGACAGAGCGAGACTCTGTCTCAAAAAAAAAAAAAAAACATCACCGGTGAAAAGGGTGAGGATTGTTATTTCTGTGGGCAGGCCCACACAGCATCAGATTCCTCAGAAACTGCACCAGTAAATGGGAAAGTCTTTGAGTCCCTCTGACAGAGCTTCAAGGAGCTGGCTGTTCATTATCCCACAGCCTGCTTTGCTCTGTGTAAGTGGAGGCTCCGTGCCTCTGTTATCTTGCAGTCCCTAGGTGACCCGGGCAGGGAGAAAAATCAGTGGAATCAAACTCCGTAGCACAGAAAAACGCCCCAAAGGCAAGGATGAGAGGAAAGTTGTGATCGCACATATCAAAGTCGGACTCTTATCTAGATGGGCACACCTGAGCCACAGGCTGGCAGGCTGAGATTCTGCAAAGGCTCTGGACCCCAGATAAGCTTGACTGATTGCATTGTGATCTCTTCTTTTCATCAGGGGAGGCGCTGCTTTGAATGACTAAGCTGGATCTGACTTTCCAGGGAATCCTTTCAGGGACTGTGACCATCCAGCTATCTTTGGATGGCTTTGATGCCCTAATTATTTTTCACTTGGTTGAGGATACTTTTAGGTATCTGTTCATGTGTCATCTTGTACAGAAATGTGTGTTCTGGGCTTATAAAAAAAGTTTAATTGTAAGACAAAGGGCTCTAGGTTTCATATTTATTCACAGTCTGATGAATGGCACTTATGGATACATACGTGTATACGGTAAGTGCTTACTGAATTCCTCTTGAGTGATAAACTGGGATACAAAATGTCAGAAAAGAAAGAGTGAGGATGGTTACTGGATCCAGATGTCAGTGAACTCTGAGGGTCTCTTGCTGGTTAAAAGAACAGGGTACTTTTATTTTCATTCTAAACCCTGCCTGACCCTTGCCCTTATATCAGTGAATCACCACCTCGATGGCCCCTCAAACATGGCATCTTTGAAGTAGAGCCTCATTGAGAAGGACTCCTTAGAAGTCTGTCATGGCTACTAAAATTCATATCTGTGCTTTGTGCCTGAGCACTAGTACATGTGTCAGCTGTTTCTTAAGCCTACATTGAACCATTAGGTAAAGCCCAGTGTGCTCCCAGTTCCTAAAATCTGGTCAAGTCTTGATGTTGGTCAACATCTTGCCTGGCCCCAGTCAGATGTCTCCAGCTATCTGTAACAGGACTCAGTGTCTTGTTTACAAAATGCATTAGTCATATGGCTTCATTGCTGGCTTTGCTGTATAGGTCAGGAATAAGTCAGAAATAACCAAAATGCTCCAAATCAAGTTCTAGCTGTTTTGATACCAACATCTTCCATCAACCTCGCTTCTCCCTGACTCATCTGTCTGTCTGTTCTGTGCTCTTCGCACACAGAGGCAATTTTGTGTATAAAGCTCCCCAAGGGAAGAAGAGGACAGTGCCTTCATGGGAAGCTCCTTTCTCTTAAATAGGATTTGCATACTTAACCAAAGCATTTGCTTCAGTTAACCAAGTGAGAGGTGGAGAAATTCTTGCAAAACTATAGCTACATTGAGAGGGATTATTAAAAGTATTGACTCATTCATTAGAGGAGCTGTTAAAAAGATTGTAGCAACCAAAGTAAAATAAAAAATATTGCCAAAAGTATTCTCAAACGTATTTTAAAATGTCCAAAATATTGGGCAAGACTAACATCAAAGAAGGTATATGTTTTGACATTGATTTACTAACTACTTATCAGTGTAAGTAAATACACCTTCAAGCACTTATTTAGGATTAAGGTAGTCAAGTTATATGAGTTATATGAGTATGTTCAGGCCACAAGGGTTGCAAAACATAGTGAATTCAATATCCCTCTGCCATATTGAATATCCTTCTGCCAAACTTCTGCATCACAGTTGTGGCCTGCAAACAGGTAAGAATTGTCTGCTAATCCCTTAGGGATCACTGCATTCTATAGGGCTTGACCAGGAAGTAAGTGGCTCTTCCCAATAAGCGATATCGTTATGGTCCTTGTGGTTCTGCTAAGAATCTCAGAGAAGAAATGAAAGATACATGAAATCGTTTGCATGCTACTAGCTCTAGTGGGTACGTTGGTAGCATAGTTCTTCATGGCAAAAGACAGAATATATCCAAAATTTTCACCATTTTGCCCCTGGTTTGAGGGATGCGTATTCCTTTACACCATTATGTTGAAAAGAAAGTTAAAAATAACATAAGAAGAGACCTCCTAAGTTGTCTTATGCAAGCCCTCAACTCTTAGCAAGTGCCTGGTGTAAAATGTTTCATTAGGTAATTACCCAACTCCTGTCTACCCACTAAGAGGTTCTAGTAAAGTACATACTAGCTGGATTCAATAAAGCACAAATAGGCAGCAAATGCTTCTTACATCTCAATCTAATCACTAGCCTTCTTTATCCTCACCCTTGGCTGACTAACGTGCATAAAGCATAGGAATTCTGGCCACTCAAGGATCTTAACCATCCAGTTCAGTCTGTTGCAATTTCTCCTCCATTACAAAATTTTTTCACTTTCCTTTCCTGGGAAAGCCACAGACAGGACAACCATTCAGTGAGAAAGGAGTGTGAAGCTGATGTCTTTCCTCACTAAGAGGAGAGGGGCCATGAGAGGAAAAGGCGACTTCTTGCGTGGCTGGTGGTAGAGTTAAAGTCTGATGCTACTGTCTTCTGGGAGCAGCAGCTGTACACAGTTGAACTTTACTTTGGAGGCATATATGATTTCCAGGGTTTCTGTGGCAAGTTCCACCCACTGCAGTTCATTTGACTTGGGTTGAATCTCTTTCCTCCCTCCGTCACTTCAGCTGAACCTCTTCTGTGACCCTCACCTGTTCTCTAGAGGTGAGACCAGGGCACAGTCCCTTTCTAGATGACCAAAGAGCACTTCTTTCTATGTGGTTCACATTTGGCTCCATCACCAGCATAGCTGACAGGGCCAACCCTCCAGCATCTTCATCCTTCACCACTGTCTTTGCTGTGCCCCATAAGGCCTGAACAAGGCTGATGGGCCAAGTATGGTATGGCCAGCCCCACAGTCTATTACTAGGCCTTGCGTTGGTAGACACACTTCTTGATTTAGAACCATAGCTCTCAGTCATGGGCAGTTGTGCCCTGCTTGGCAATGTAAGGAGACATTTCCAGTTGTCAGAGTGAGTTTGAAGGGTGTTAATGCACTTAGTTGGTGGAGACCACGGTTACTGTTCAACATCCTACAATTCGTAGGACACTCATCCATAACAATGATCTGATTCCAAATGTCAGTGATGCTGACATTAATAAACCCTGCTCTAAGTTAATGTTTTTTTCTTACTCATATTTAAAATGCTTCCTCTAGCCAAACCATTAGCCCCCAATGAGGTATAAGTTTTCCTCTCCAAGGGACATTTGACTATGCATGTACATACTTCGGGTTGTTACAGCTGGAGATTGGTGATGCTTCTGGCATCTAATGGATATAAGTCCAAAATGCTGCTCAATATACTGCAATGCAGAGGACAGCCCACGAGAACAAAGAATTATCCCATTCATAATGCCACTACTATTAAGATTGAAAAACCTTGGTTTAGAATATGGGGATACTTATTGGTGCTCCCTAAGGTGCTATCTGAAAGCAGCTTTGAAGACAAGCAGAGGCTTTGAAGACATACTCACAGGGTATGATATAGTTTGGATATTTGTCTTCTCCAAATCTCACGTTGAAAACTGATCCCCAGTGTTGGAGGTGGGACTTGGTGGGAGGCATTTGGGTCATTGGCCGGATCCCTCATGAATGACTTGGTGCAGTCTTCCAGGTGATGCCTGAGTTCTTGCTCTATTATTTCTCAGGAGCTCAGGTTGTTAAAAAGAGCCTGGCACCTTCCTCTCCTCTCTCTCTTGCTTCCTCTCTCACCATATGATCTGCGCACACAGCAGCTCCCCTTCCTCTTCCACCATGAGTGGAAGCTCCCTGAGGCCTCACCAGGCTGGTACCATGCTTCTTGTATACCCCGAAGAACTGTGAGCCAAATAAACCTCTTTTCTTTTCTTTTTTATTTTTCTAATTAGAGACAAGGTCTTGCTCTGTTAGACTGGAGTACAGTGGTGCAATCATAGCTCACTGCAGCCTCAAACTCCTAGGCTCAAGCCACCCTCCCACCTCAACCTCCCGAGTAGCTAGGACTACAGGTGCATGCCTCCATGCCCAGTTAATTAAAAAAATTGTAGAGACAGAGTCTTGCTGAGTTTCCCAGGCTGGTCTCAAACTCCTGACCTCAAGCGGTCCTCCTGCTTCAGCCTCCTAAAGTGCTAGGATTGCAGATGTGAGTCACCATGCCTGGACCGTCTTTTCTTTATAAATTGCTCAGCTTCAGGTATTCCGTTATAGCAATGCAAATGGAGTAAGACATTGTACAAGTCCCACTTTGGGCACATCTAGATCTGTCTGTGATCCTAGACAAGTTATGTAATCTCTCTTTGTGTCTAAACCTGTTGTTTGTTTCTGTCTTTATTCCTCATTAGGTCCAACTCTAAAGATAGTAAAATTATAGGTATAAATGGAGTTAAGAGGGGTGCCTTACCAAGAGTAAACACTCCAGGAGTGTTATTCTGTCAATATGACTTGGTTTTTAGCTTTGAAACTTTTAGCATGAAACTAACATGGCAGGAAAAGGCCTAAATTATAATTCTTCACACACAAAACTCCTTGTATCAGGAGGCAGCCCATCTGTTGTCAAATAATCCTACTCGTAGAAATGTATTAAATTTTTCTTTTCCTTCCCTTTTCCCCCTTCATTAAATGGAATTAGATTGTGACACTATAAGGAAATTAAAGTGAAGGTAAAATAAAACAAACAGGAAGAAGTCTGTCTTCAGATTGGATATGCAATTATCCTGTCTTTATTGCTGATTTCAATTATAACTCATTGGTGTTACCAGCCCACGATAGATGTCCCCTGCCTATGTGGTGTTTAATTCAAGTGTTGGCATCATTCACACTTGTTTACTGTTATTAGCACTGATGGATGTAATCTTCATGTCTTCCTCTGAACACTGCATGCTGAGAAAGGGGCCTTATTTCCTCGTGGATTTTCTAGGCAAGAGAATGTCAGGCCCTCACCTGTCCTATTTCCATCTCACTCAGCAGAAAACACACTGGCTCATGGAAACTGCAAGCATCGTTGTCAGCTGCACCTGCAGGCACCATGGGGTTGCAAGTCAGCATCCCCTTTCAGAAATGAGGACGGAATTAGAGGTGGAAAGAAAATTCTCCACTGTCCTCTCACTTCTCTGGGCTTAGACAGGGAGGTTTCTGCTATGTTTTCATTGATTATGCTGTGGGGGGAAGGGAGAGGAGGAATCCCCTAAGAAGAACAATGTCTCATTGGATATTGTTCCTTTGGAAAAAAAAAAAAAAAGGAAAGGAAACATTTTCATTTTTTCTTACTTTTTCTACCCTAGAATCTCAATGCTACCTTCAAACATTTGAATCTCACAGGGAGAAGGCGGCCACGTATTTCACCCCCAAATGCTAGGCCATGTCTTCTGATGTCAGAAATGCCCTATTGTTCATGTGTCCTTGTTGCAAGCCATCTTAGACTTGTTGTTTCAGGGATAGGGAAACCATTCTGCAATCCAAATAAGGTTGCATTTCTTGCAATTCAAAATAATAAAAGGTGTGCATGCACACACGCATGTGCTGGTATTATTGTACAGCTTGCGTGGTGCAAGGCTGAAGGCTAAGGGACTAATGGAGGCTGAAATTTAGCCCTAGATACACTCTGCAAGCTGAGTACCTGTGGGGCCGCATTACCTGGCTGGAGGTGTGCCTATTTCTCATGCATCCAGTATCAGGTACTTTTCTGACTAGAGGGTCCCTCAACCCTCTCCTCCTTCCCCTCCACCTATCGTACTTAGCATACTGTATATTTGCCCTTAGTCTGTTTCATCCAAATTGATCACTTGGTAGCCTGTCTTTATCCCCACTGTCTAAATCAGTATTTGGAATATAGTAGGGACACAAAAAAAATTAGTTGAATAAAGGAATAAATGGGTGAAATAGTGAATGCATGAAAAAGGAAAAAATGAATATTTCGGCTGCTGTGTATTCTTGTATTGTTGTTATATATAATTCTTCTGTTTGTCTTTCTTCATACATACCTCATTATTAGTATAAACTACCAGCATTCGTGATATGCAGGTCTTCGCTTTTGCAGAGAGCCATGGGTTTCTCTAAAAGGCATCTTGCAGCCTCCCGCCCAGGGTGTCTCTGTGCAGCTAACCTGGTTGCTAATCTCTGCAAGCTCGTACTTTTTCTGCAGCACGTGATTCTGTTCTCATTTACTCTTGTAATCCTTCTGTTTCCTTCTGACCAGCTTGAGCTTCTGTATCTAGTGCCTTGACGTTTTCTTTCTTTCTTGGTCTTTTTAACATTATTATGTCAGTTATAATGTTTTTCAGTTGCTTTTAGTATTCAGAAAATTCTTGAAGCCTTCTTATTGCCCACTGGTATTTTGTCTTCGCCGCTTGTTGTTTGGATGGATTTAGATATAGCAGAGAGAGAAAGAGAGAGGAAAATAGAGATAGAGATATGTAATCCCCCCAGCCAACCCCGTTATCTGTGATTTCCATTACCCATGGTTAGGTTAGTACAGTACAGTGATATTTTGAGAGAGAGAAAGAGACATCACATTCACGTAACATTTTATTAGAGTATATATTGTTACAGTTGCATTTTATTTTAATTGTTGTTAATCTCTTTCTGTGCCTAATTTATAAAATAAATGTTATCATGGGCATGCAGGTATAGGAAAAAACATTGCATATATAGAGTTTGGTACTGTCCACAGCTTGAGGCATCCAATGGGGGTCTTGGAAAGCATCCCTCACTGCCCCTGTTAAGGAGGAACTACTTCAGTTTTGAGAGGAGAAACTAAACAGATATGAAAAACATGCAAGTTGTAACCTAATAGGAAATTTTTTAAAGTGTTATTAAAAACCGTATCTTATATATCTCATATATTAAAGGACTTCACAATGGACTTTAGGAAATTAAGATGGAAGTTGCAATAGCAAAAGTTTAGCAATGCGTATTCTTACATATGAAAATCGAAATTAACCTAGCAGTGTTCTGAGCAACTTCACTTTAAGAAGTAAAACTAGTGAAATGATAAAGGTATATGGGTGCTGACTGTTACGTAATTAGGCTGATATAATTTAGCAAGGATATCAGAAATCATATACCCAAAATGAGCTTTATTATATTCAAATTAGTCACTTCAGAGGCAGTACACTAATTGCAATAAGGTAAGACTGCTGGAAACTTCTTTATTTCTCCTCACTTTAAAACATTTCAGAGCCCATAGTAATTTATTTTTAATATCTTGCTGAGGCAAGTCTTAATCCTTAAGGAGGCATTTATATTTGGATACAGCCAGGGTTCTGTTGAGTAAGGTCAGTGAGCACATTATATAACACAATTTTAATTCAAAGACAAGGAACAGCTATAAATAAAGGTGAGCTTGTTTCAACTAACTTTTTTTTTTCTGAGACAGAGTCTCGCTCTGTCGCCCAAGTTGGAGTGCAGTGGCATGATCACGGCTCACTATAACCTCCACCTCACAGGTTCAAGCGATTCTCCTGCCTCAGCCTCCCAAGTAGCCAGAAATACAGGCACGTGCCACCACGCCCAGCTGATTTTTGTATTTTTTTAGTAGGGACGGAGTTTCACCATGTTAGCCAGGCTGGTCTCGAACTCTTGGCTTCAAGTGTTCTGCCCGCCTTGGCCTCCCAAAGTGCTGGGATTACAGGCGGGAGCCAATGCGCCTGGCCTCAACTAAACCTTAAGGCACATTGAAAAGAAAATCAAAATGCATTGAGCTAAATGCCAGGCATATGCCTTTCCAAATGGACTTGCCATGAAGGATGTCATTCCTGTGCAGCCAGGTGTTGTCTTCTATGTATTTTTAGAATGCTCATCATGTAGTCTCACCTTTTAAAGTCTGTTTAGTGGAATGTTTTCTAACTTTCCCATGTACCTCCCATGTCATTTTTTGCCAGTTCTGCCTTCCCTAATAACCAATGTAGGTACTTGCTTCATGTTAAATTCTAGGTAATCTGGTTTCTATTGAATTAGAACATTCCCCCCCGCCAATGTCTTTGAATAATTAAAGGTTTTATAATGTGGTTTCCATACAACTAACTGAATATTTCATGTGGCTAGATAAATAGGTAAATTGCAGTACAGTAGCAATTGGTGTAGACACTTAGAGGGTCCTAATAAATTATTGCACACGCCAATGTGCAATCAGAAAGAATAACTGTAGTGTTAAGCCTCAGACAATGCTATAGACCTGAGGATGGGCCTGTGATGGACGGATCAATGGCTCAGTTCCTATTGGAGTTTCACATCTAGGAATAAGTGAATTCACGACTATTCATCAGCTGCTGCTACTGTACGGAAGTGTGTCCGTTGAGAAGTCGCAGAAGGGGCTGGGAGATTGGATAAGGCTTTTGCAGTACCCCTCCTTTTTAAAAAAGTAGACAGGGTGTAACTCTATTGCAGGCTGGAGTGCAGCGTTGTGACCATGGCTCACCACAGCCTCCAACTCCTGGGCTCAAGTGATCCTCCTGCCTCAGCCTCCTGAGTAGCTAGGAGTACAACTAGGCACCACCATACCAAGCTAATTTTTTAAAATAAATTCACTGAGACAGAGTCTTGCTATGTTGCCCAGGTGGGTCTCAAACTCCTGGCCTGAAGCAGTCCTCCCACCTCAGCCTCCCAGAGTGCTGGGAGAACAGGTGTGAGCCACGGTGCCTAGCCTCAATACCTTTTAAATTAACAGGAAGTGGAAAACAGAAATTCTGCAGCATGTTTTTCTCATTAGCATGAATCACTCTCTGGTGATGTGTTCATGGTTTCTAATGGTATTTTCAAGATGGACAACATAAAGACAACCATCAGAAACCACAAATAATAGGGCCATATGAAACAATATAATAGATGCATGAGGTTAACTGGTCAACATTTATGCTGAACTTAGATTTACACTGATTAAAAAAAATAATCCATTTGAAGTGTAACACACAGAAACCAAAGTTCTGTGTGTTCTGTTATCTTATATTATCAATGCTCCATGCAATGTGAAAGCTTAAGGCAAGTGTTTCTATAACCAACACCCATGTGAAGAAATACAGTTTCCATCTTCAAAGCAGTGCATGCTCTTTTCCCATTCTATCTCCTTATCCTCCTCCGTGATAACCATTATTCCCTTTTACTACTCATTTCCATGCTTTTCTTTATATTTTCCCAATGATAAAGGCATCCCTGAATCACATAATTAAATTTTGCTTGTTTGGAGACTCTAAATGAATGCAACTTTATATTACTTTCTGGTGTGTTTTTTTCATGCGTAATACTGTTTTGTAAATTTCATATGTGTTGCTGTGTATACATCCATTCCACTCATTTTAATTGTTGTATAGTGTTCTAAAGTCTGAACATACCACAGTCCATATTTCCATTTTATTCCTAATAGATATGGTTATTATTTTGAGTTTGAGGTTATTATAAATTTGTGTTATTAACATTCTTTTTCAGGCACCCTCCTTTCTCACAAGCATTGGTTTTCTGAGACATATACCATTATGGAATTGCTGGTTCAAATCTTCAACTGTATAGTTTATATAAGGATGAACTGTTTTCCAGTACAGAAATGCCTGTTTTCACCAGGAGTGTGCAATCTTCAACATGTGGCAGTATAAAAGTTCTGTTTTATTTTTCTGATCTAGCGTGTGTACATGGAAACCCATTGTGTGTTCACTGTGTTTACTCTGAGGTTGAGACATTTCCATATATCTCTTGGCCATTCATATGTCCTGTTTGGTGAAGCGTCTGTTTTTGATCTGTTTTTCTACTGGTTTGTGTGTCTTATTGCTGTATTTCGATTAGAGTGCTTCACTGATTATATATGTTGCAAATATCTTCTGATTTTCCTTCCATGTTTTTAATGATTTATTTAAATAAGCTAAAGTTCTTAATGTTAGTTTATAGACTTTACAATATTTTCTTTGAGATTAGTGCTTTGGAATTTTTGTTTAGGATATCTTTTCCTACCAAGAGATACGAAGATTTCCTTTTATTTTATCTGCAAAAAGCTTAATATTTTATCTTTCATATTGAAACCACACAGGGAATATATTTATTGCATTCTGTAAGAGGTCTAGTTTATTTTTCCTTAGAATATCACAATACAATTTATTTTAAACAGTTTGATCCATGTCACTAAGTTCAAGTGATCTCTTTGTCTACCTCTGTGCCAGTAATCACATTTTTATCTTCATGATTTTATAATAATCCGCAATATGTAGTATAGCACATCTTCTTTCCTTGTTCTTTTGCAAGAGACTCTTGGTTACTTTTGGTGTGTTGATTTTGTATAAATTTTAGAATCTCCAACTTGGAAAACAAACAAGCATCTGATTTTTAATTAAGAATGTAATTAATCTCTAAGTTAGTTGGGGCTGATTGGACATCTTTAAACATTGAACAGACATGTTCATGGAAATGTACATCCTTATACACATTTAAATATTTTAGATTGTTTTCTCTGTCGTATTCTATAGTGTTCTGAATAGAGGTATTTCACACATTTTGTTTAATTTATTTGTAAGAAAAGATGGTTTCAAAGCTATGGTAATGTCCGTCTTCTTAAAATGTTCATTTTCTGTTATTGCTAAAATGGAAAATGCCATTACTTACTTGTTGAACATTAATTTTGAGACTTGTTAAACTCTTGTATTCTTTGGGATTTCCTAGAGCACACTCCTATCAACTGTGAGTAAAAATAATTTTGCTGCTTCCTTTACAATTTTTAGTCGTGTTTATTTTTCTCTCCTTAACAGCTCTTTCTGTAAGCCTTCAAGTACAATGCCAAACAGAACAAAGACTTGAGCATCCCTTTATGTATTTTTGACTTTAAAGACAAGGTTTCGAACACCCTAACCCATTAAAATGAGATCTTCAATTCTACTGGCTTTCACTTGTGAATTTTTATCAGATTAGGAAAATTTCCTTTGATTTTTTGTTTGATAAAATATTTTTAAAGCTGTGAATGGAATGGTGTTGCATTTTATTATATTTTTACTGAATGTAGAGAGTTTATTATTTTTTTCTCTTTAATGTCACTATATTTACTTTCTTTGTTTTATATATATATGAAAATATACCATAATATAAAATTTATTCATATATTTTAATATTAATTCCACTTTGTGTGTTGGGGTAAGCCTAATTTGATAATTATGTATTTGTATGCTTTTCACACATTGCTGAAAATAGTCCCTAGGTGACTTTGTTGGCCACTTCCTTAATCCTATTCCTTGTTGAATATGGGGCAGAAGTTACACTATCATACAATAAAATTGAAGGATATGTCTTTTTTTTTTTAATACTCACTTGAAGAGTTTAAGATTGAGGCTATATTTTCCTTAATATCTTCCTGAAATAAGAAATGCAACCCTTTCTGCATAGTTTTCTTTGTGGCATGAGTTTTGGCAGCTAATTTAATGTCTTTTTTTTTTTAATTTTTTTGAGACAGTCTCTCGTTCTGTCACCCAGGCTGGAGTGCAGCGGCACAATCATAGCTCACTGTAGCCTCAAACTCCTGGGCTCAAGCAACTAATTTGCAATTATAAATGTTAAAGGGCTTATTCTGATAAATCTTGCTGTTGTTTTACTATCTTCTTTAAATGCTGATTTTATTAATTTTCAACTATCTTTCTTTTCTAATATGTTAATATATACCTGTAAATTTTTCTCAGGTACTGAATTAGCTACATTCCACAAATTGGGTAAATGATACCTTTGCTGTTGTTCAGATAAACTGTTTTGTAATTTTTATTATTAATTTTTCTTTCACGCATGAATTTTTTCACAGACCATTATTTAGTTTCCAAATAGATGTATTTTTTCTAGATACATATATATATATATATTTTTTTTTGGTGACGGAGTCTCGCTCTGTCGCCCAGGCTGGAGTGTGGTGGCACGATCTCAGCTCACTGCAACCTCCGCCTGCCGAGTTCACACCATTCTCCTGCCTCAGCCTCCCAAGTAGCTGGGACTACAGGTGCCCGCCACCATGCCTGGCTAATTTTTGTATTTTTAGTAGAGACGGGGTTTCACCGTGTTAGCCAGGATGGTCTCGATCTCCTGACCTCGTGATCTGCCCACCTCAGCCTCCCAAAGTGCTAGGATTACAGGCGTGAGCCACTGCGCCTGGCCGGTTATTTATATTTTTATACTTTGTTTATTTCTTGCCAATATGCATTGCATCCCTGAGAAAAGTGTTTATTTTGCGATGGTTGGTGCAATGTGCTATATGTCTAATATCTCAAACTGTTGAAGTATGTTGTTCACATACTCTATATAGTTTTCCAGGTGGTAGTTTACATATTCTTTCAGTAACTAAAATAGGTCTATTAAATTTTCCCACGATGTTTATGGATGTTTTAAAATCTTTTCCTATATTTTTCCAAAATTTAGTTTCGTGCATTTTATATGCTTATGAATTTTAGTGGATACAGTCTAGAATTTTTATTGCATTGTGGCAAATTAAGGTTCTTCTCATTATAAAGTGATCCTCTGTAAGTTTGTGGTGCTTCATGCCTTAATGTCTGTTTAGTTTGACGTTAACATTACCTTTGTTTTGTTAGTAATCCAATTGTGTATAGTTCCCATGTGTTTACTTCAGGCCTTTCTGTTGACTCAGGTTTTGAGTCTTTTCTACGTAGCGTCTATTTGAGTCTCATAATCTTTGATTTTCAACCGCAGATCCGCTGATATTTACTTTTATATTTGATATATTTGTGTTTAAGTCTTCTATCCTAAATTGTGCTACTAATATCCCACTTCTACATCTTGCTTGAATTGCTTTTTAAAAAATCATTCAGGCCAGGCACAGTGGCTCACACCTGTGATCCTAGCACTTTGGGAGACCAAGGCAGGAGGATCACTTTAGAATCCTCCAAGAGTTCAAGACCAGCCTGAGGAACATAGCAAGACCTCGTCTCTATGAAACATAAAAAAAAAAAAAATTAGCCAGGTGTGGTGGTGTGCACCTG